>NW_027362761.1:52510705-53710705 GCF_046119375.1 Phyllobates terribilis | reverse complement strand
AGTATAGATGGCCTAATAGGATCAGTGCTGCACACTGCTACAAAGCCCAAATTATTTTCCAGTCAAGATACAGATAAACATGATTAGTAATTTTAAATCTGGTGGAGCTTATTATAGATGGCCTAATAGAATCAGTGCTGCACACTGCTACAAAGCCCAAATTATTTTCCAGCCAAGATACAGATAAACACGATTAGTAATTTGAAAGCTTAAAACGGTTGGTAGGGTGATTTTAACCAATCATCAAGCTTTTACTCTCCCCAGGATGACACAGGGGTAGAAAAGTCGTTTCGGATCCATGATTTGTTCATCTTTATGAACGTGAGTCTGTCTACATTATCAGTGGAGAGCCGCGTGCGCTAATCTGTCAGCACACCACCAGCAGCGCTGAACACACGTTCAGACAGAACGCTGGCTGCGGGGCATGACAAGATCTCCAAGGCGTAAGTGGCTAGCTCCGGCCATTTATCCAGATTGGAAGCCCAAAAAGAGCAAGGGTCCAGTGACACAGTCATGGCTTCAATGTTTACTTGGAGATACTCCTGTACCATCGTCTCTAGGCGTTGACTATGTGTCAGACTTCTTGTCTCCTGTGGCCTTGCAAAGGATGGGCTAAAAAAGTGGTGAAATGATTCCGCAAAATTGATGTTACCAGCAGATACTGTGGTTCTGTTACGGTTTGAGTGCTGAACACTTGACGGTCCCACGGTTGGCAAGTTGGAACTGTGAGATTCACTACGTGCACCACTGGTGTTTTGTGGAAAAGCACATGTAAGATTCTGCAACAGTCTCTGCTGATACTCCAGCATGCGTGCATCCCTTTCTATGTCAGGAATAATTTCTGCAAATTTACTTTTGTACCGGGGATCTAACAGTGTGGCAACCCAGTAGTCAGGATTATTTCTAATTCTCACAATTCGAGGGTCATGTTGCAGGTAGTGCAGCAAGAAGGCACTCATGTGTGTTGCGCATCCAGGAGCACCAAGTCCCTGTTGTGTTGGTGGTGAGGTAACAATCATGCTTCCTTCCTCTGTCCTCTCCCCCCAACCTCGCACAACAGAAATGTGATCAAGGTCTCTCTCATCTGATGAGTCTTCCATCAGTTCGTCCTCCACTTCTTCCTCGGCTCCTGCACCTTCCTCACTAGTTTGGCTGCTACCATGCGCCCTGGTAAAACCATCTCCCCCACCCTCACATGCCTGCCGCCTTGGTGCTGCCGACCGTCTGGACCTTGCAGATGTTAGCCCTTCCGCATACAACTCCTCCTCCTCTACTTCCTCCACCTCCTCTTGTGCCACCACCTAACTCCGAATTCTGTTTAACATGTGCTCCAGCATGTAAATCACCGGAATAGTCATGCTGATAATGGCATCGTCAGCACTAAACATCTTCGTCGCCATTTCAAAACTGTGCAGAAGGGTGCATAGGTCCCTGATCTGAGACCACTCCTCCAGCGTGATTTGCCCCACCTCTGGATCTCGTTGGCCCAGGCTATACGTCAGAACGTATTGCACCAGGTCTTGTCGGTGCTGCCACAGTCGCTGCAACATGTGCAGAGTTGAATTCCCCTGGGTAGGCACATCGCATTTTATCCGGTGAAGTGGCAGGCCCAACGACTTCTGTAGAGATGTAAGTCGCTGAGCTGCGGGATGCGAACGGCGGAAGTGAGCACACAGCAACCGTGCCCTCTGCAGAAGGCCATCTAGTCTGGGATAGTGGGCTAAAAATTGCTGGACAACCAGGTTCAACACGTGAGCCATACAAGGCACGTGTGTGACATTGCACCGGCGAAGGGCCGCACTCAGGTTTGCAGCATTGTCGCACACGGCCTTCCCTGGTTTCAGGTCCAGTGGAGAAAACCATTCATGAAATTGGTTCTCCAGAGCTGACCACAACTCCTCAGCTGTGTGACTCACATTTCCCAGACATTTCAAAGTAAAAACCGCCTGATGACGTTGAGCCCTACTGCCAGCATAGTAAGGAGGTGTGCAGGATCCCTTCTGTGCAGTTAGAAAGCTTGTGGCATGACCAGACAGGCTTTGGGTGCAGGTGGAAGACCGAGAGGAGGTTGAGGAGGCAGAAGCAGTGGAGGAACTTTGACATAAAGAGGATTGACGCACAACTCGTGGGGACGGCAAGACTTGGACAGCAGCCCCTTGTCCTGCTGTCACCATAGTTACCCAGTGCCCAGTCAGTGACATGTAACGCCCCTGTCCATGCCTACTCGTCCAAGTGTCTGTGGTGAAAGCACCCTGTCACACACAGAGTTTCTCAAAGAAGCGGTGATGTTGTGTGCGACATGCTGGTGGAGCGCAGGCACACCTTTCTTTGAGAAGTAGTGCCGACTGGGCATCTGGTAGTGGGGCACTGCGACGGACATAAGGTCTCGAAAATCCTCTGTGTCCACCAGGCGGAAAGGCAGCATTTCTGTAGCCAAGAGCTTGCAGATGGTGAAATTCAACCTCTTAGCTTTCTCATGGCTAGGAGGAAATGGTCTTTTACTTGTCCACGTCTGAGGGACCGAGGGCTAGCTATTAAGCTTAGACGGGGTTGATAAGGGTGTCCCCGGCAAGCTGCCGGTCTGTGAGGAAGATGCAGGCAGACATGTTAGGTTGCCTTGATCCAAAGGTGGTGCTATCGATGTCGGACAGCGCTCAACACCAGCTGGTGTTACCACCTCCAAAGAAAATGATGACCTGCCAATCACGCTGGCTGTTGCGGGTAAAGAGGTGGCAGGTCTGCACCCCAAAACAGATGTGACTGCTGTCCCCCCAGTCACAGAGGATGAAGAGGCCGCAGATGCACAAGATATGGCAGACGGTGGTTGGCCCGGCCGGCTAGGCCGCATTGTAGCACACTGAGCTTCCCACTGCAACTTATGCTTCATGTCCATGTGCCGGTTCATGCATGAAGTACTCAAACTATGTATTTTTTGGCCTCTACTTAGCTTTTGCTGACAAATGTTACAGATAATACGAGTTGGGTCATCTTTATCGATCTGAAAAAATGCCCAGGCTATGCAAGGCTTAGCACCCATGCGACCTGAAGAGCCACCACGACTTGTGGTGAGAGGCAGAGTTGTGTTTGAGGATGCAGTTGTTGACGTGCTTCCAGTACTACGTCTCTGTCCAGGAAGGCGCAACCTGACCTCGTCGTCATTAGCATCTTCCTCCACCTCCTCTGCTGACCTCATCTCTTGGCTGACTGTGGGTTGACAGTAAGTGGGATCTCCAACCTCATCATCATCACCCTGTGCGTTATCACACCCGTCGTCCTCAGAGCCAACCTGTTCCTGCCCTGACAAAAAACTAAAGTTGTCGCTCCAATCAGGTATTTGAGTCTCATCATCGTCTTCCTCATTGTCTCCACTAACAGGAGTTACAGTTTGGGAATGAGGGTCTACATTATGGTCAGAACCTTCTGCGTCTGGTCCTGGATCTGACTCATAAAGATTCTGGGCATCAGTGCAGATCATTTCCTTGCCTGGATTCACAGAAGCTCTGGAGTCGACCTCTGATTACCAGGCTATAGTATGAGTAAACAGGTCTGCAGACTCAACCATCTGTTCTACCTCATACTCAGACGGACAGCTGGATATTAGGGAGCTGTAAGGAAGCAAGTGCGATTGGGGTGACACCTTTGAGGACTGGAGTATTTGTGATGTTGAAGTTGATGTGGAGGAGAGCCCACTTAAAGAAGCACTTGATATCCGTTGAAGCACCTGCTGTTTTTGTGCCTCATCTGGAATTTTTAGCGATTGGCGTGGCCGTAAGAAAGGGATCTTATCACATTGTCCGCTAAAAGAAGTAGACATTTTAGTTTGACTGGAAGATGGTCTTTCTTCTGCAGATGTTACTGTTGCTTTAACACCTACCCCACGGACACAACCTTTTTTCCCCTTCCCAACACGCCTATTCCCCTTTCCACCAGCAGCAGGCCTTTTTCCACTCATTTCGGTGGTTAACTAATTCACAACTCTGGAGTTGTTTGCACAAAAAAACAATGGATGGGAACCGAGCAGAGCTGAGTGGCCAAACTGTGGTATTAGGCCAAAACTATTGGCTGGGTTAGATGCAGAAAAGAATTATATTCAATTTGCAACCTGATGGAGGTCAGTATAGATGGACTAATAGAACAAGTCCCACACACAGCTAGAAGCCCAAATATTTTTTCAGAGGTAGATGCAGAAAAAAATTGTATTCAGTTTGCAACCTGATGGAGGTCAGTATAGATGGACTAATAGAACAAGTCCTACACACAGCTAGAAGCCCAAATATTTTTTCAGAGGTAGATGCAGAAAAAAAATATATTCAGTTTGCAACCTGATGGAGGTCAGTATAGATGGACTAATAGAGAAAGTCCCACACACTGCTAGAAGGCCAAATATTTTTTCAGAGCTAGATGCAGACAAAAAATTATTTTTAATTTGCAACCTGATGGAGGTCAGTATAGATGGACTAATAGAGAAAATCCCACACACTGCTAGAAGGCCAAATATTTTTTCAG
Organism: Phyllobates terribilis; assembly: GCF_046119375.1. Classification (NCBI taxonomy): domain Eukaryota; kingdom Metazoa; phylum Chordata; class Amphibia; order Anura; family Dendrobatidae; genus Phyllobates; species Phyllobates terribilis. Next base: position 53,706,199 of record NW_027362761.1, on the reverse strand, counting down.
AGCTAGATGCAGAAAAAAATTATATTTAGTTTGCAACCTGATGGAGGTCAGTATAGATGGACTAATAGAACAAGTCCCACACACAGCTAGAAGGCCAAATATTTTTTCAGAGCTAGATGCAGATAAAAATTATTTTTAATTTGCAACCTGATGGAGGTCAGTATAGATGGACTAATAGAGAAAGTCCCACACACTGCTAGAAGGCCAAATATTTTTTCAGAGCTAGATGCAGAAAAAAATTATATTCAGTTTGCAACCTGATGGAGGTCAGTATAGATGGACTAATAGAACAAGTCCCACACACAGCTAGAAGCCCAAATATTTTTTCAGAGGTAGATGCAGAAAAAAATTATATTCAGTTTGCAACCTGATGGAGGTCTGTATAGATGGATTAATAGAACAAGTCCCACACACAGCTAGAAGCCCAATATTTTTTCAGAGGTAGATGCAGAAAAAAAATATATTCAGTTTGCAACCTGATGGAGGTCAGTATAGATGGACTAATAGAGAAAGTCCCACACACTGCTAGAAGGCCAAATATTTTTTCAGAGCTAGATGCAGACAAAAAATTATTTTTAATTTGCAACCTGATGGAGGTCAGTATAGATGGACTAATAGAGAAAGTCCCACACACTGCTAGAAGGCCAAATATTTTTTCAGAGCTAGATGCAGATATAAATTATTTTTAATTTGAAACCTGATGGAGGTCAGTATAGATGGACTAATAGAGAAAGTCCCACACACTGCTAGAAGGCCAAATATTTTTTCAGAGCTAGATGCAGAAAAAAATTATATTCAGTTTGCAACCTGATGGAGGTCAGTATAGATGGACTAATAGAACAAGTCCCACACACAGCTAGAAGGCCAAATATTTTTTCAGAGGTAGATGCAGATAAAAATTATTTTTAATTTGCAGCCTGATGGAGGTCAGTATAGATCAGGGGTGGGCAATTAATTTTGCCAGGGGGCCGCATGAGAAATTGGGATGGTTTTAGAGGGCCGGACTAATATAATTAACTCCGTTCTACCCAATACTGTATATATACATATGCTATCTTTTCATAAACAAACAGTATGTTAAACAATGCTAAGATTTAAAATACAATGAAAATACGGAGGACCTAATTACATCATTATTTAATGATAAGATGTTGAATTGCAACCAGCTTGTGATTGTTCACTTTAGAAAATTGTTAACTTTAACAGTGTTTGGAAAAAACTTGCTATTTTAGGTCAAGATATCATGTTAGTTTTTTAACGAACGGCATCCCTTTAACTTCGTAAAGAACAGAAAATTAAACATTTCAATAACATGAAAATGTTCAATGAGAGTAATCTAGTCTGTTTTGGGCCTGAACAAGTTCATTGAAGTTAGGTTCAATATCTGAGGTGGATATGCGAAGAACAGCACACAAGTGATCATCACTGAGAGAGGATCTGTATCTGGATTTGTTGAACTTCATCAGTGAGAATGTTTGTTCACATACGTAGGTAGATCCAAAGAGAACCAACATCCTCTGAGCATGCCTCCTTATGTTTGGAAAGTTTTCCTCTTTGAGAGAAGAATAAAACTCCAGCAGTGATACTGATTTAAAAAGCTCTGCCAGTAGATTGTCAGACTGCAGATCAATGAGTTCTAACTGGACATCACTGGGTGCATTATCCACACAGCATGCAAAGGGAGAGGAAATCGTGTGCATTTCACTCTCAACTCCTTTGAAGTCTTCAAATCTTCTGGAAAATTCATCATATAAAGCCGCTAACATGGATGAATACTTGTCGAGGTGATCAGCTGATGGTGTGACTTCTTTCAGTGTTGGCACGTGAGTGAGAATTTTGTCCTTCAATTGGCTAGAAAGAAACTTCAACTTTCTCATGAAAGCTGTCACCAAGCTGAACATTTCATGTGCAAAGAGGCCTTTGCCTTGGAGCTTGCTATTTAGCTCATTCATTAGTGTAGTCACATCAATGGCAAAGGCCAGATCTGCCATCCAGTGCTTATCTGAGAACTCTGGGATGTCTTTGCCTTTCATCTTACAAAAATCCTGAATCTCAGCTCTCAGGTCCCATACTCTTTTAAGCACCTTTCCAAGGCTGAGCCATCTCACAGCGGTGTGGTAGCCTATGTCACTATGTTCACTTTCTTGCTCCTCCAACAGTGCAACAAACTGTCTGTGATTCAGCCCTCTTGCCCTGATAAAATTAACTGTCTTAGTTACAACATCAACAACATGGCTGTTTTTTAGCACCGACTTGCACAGCACTTCTTGATGAATAATGCAATGCAAAAATATCAATTTCTGTTCTGGGTTTATTTCATTCACTTTATCTTGCATCCGCTTCAAAAGTCCAACGTTTTTCCCTGTCATATTTGGACAGCCATCGGTTATAACACTTACTAATTTGTTCCATTTTAGGCCCAGTTTGTCCATGGATGCATTTACTTCGGTGAACAAATCACTCCCTGTTGTGGTACCTTTCATTGATCGCAAAGCTAACAGCTCTTCGGTCATCTCGAATTTTTTTGTTATTCCGCGTACAAAGATAAGTAACTGGGCGGTATCACGGATATCACAGCTCTCGTCCAGAGCCATGCAAAAAAAAAATAAAATCATCAACTTTGTTTTTCAGCTGAAACTCCAAATTCCCCGCAATGTCTTCTACCCGTCTTGTTACGGTTCGTCTGGAGAGGGGCACATTTGAAAATGCTTCTTTTTTCTCAGGACAAATTATCGCTGCAGAGTCCACCAAACATTCTTTGACGAACTCCCCTTCACAGAATGGCTTACTGTTTCTTGCAATTTTGTGGGATATTACAAAGCTTGTCCTGACGGCTGCATCCCTGGATGTGTGGAGCTTTGTAAAAAATCCTTGCTGCCTTTGCAGTTTTGATAGCAAATCTTCAGATGCCCGTGCCTGCTCTGCCTCTGTCAAGTTCTTGTATTTCTCTGCATGTTTAGTCTCATAATGGCGACTTAAATTGTAATCCTTAAACACAGCTATCTGCTCTCCACAAACTAAGCATACAGCTTTACCTTTGGCTTCAGTAAATAAATATTTAGAAGTCCATTCCTTTTTAAAAACTCTGCATTCTGCATCAATCTTCCTTTTTTTAATGTTAGCTGACATATTTAAGGGCTAACTGTGACCCGCAGATGTCAGGGTCTACTCTGGTGCAAGGATGATAAAGCTCACTGCGTCTGCTGGGACTCCTGTGGTTCCTGATGTATCATGAGAACAGGAGTGGTACACACATACCACGTGCTTCCTCCCCTGTCCCCTGCAGCAGCCACTCTGTTCTTCTGACACTCGGGCAGAGAATCGGGACTCCCATTGGAAGAATTGTCTGCCCGAGTGTCAGAAGAACAGAGTGGCTGCTGCAGGGGACAGGGGAGGAAGCACGTGTACTCATCATTCCTCAGGAACCGGAGGAGTCCCGGCAGACGCGGTGAGCTGTGTCCCGCGGCCGGTCACATACAGAAACATTCCCCCCTTCCTTTTCATAACCAGTGTAACACAGCCCAACTCACATGCTCCAGAGACCATACAGTACGCCTGCCCTGCAGGCTCTGGAGCAGCACCAAGGCCCCCACCACAGCCCCCCTCTATCCCCGCACTGACTTACATAGCCGCTGCTCTGTCAGCGGTGCGCGGGATGAGTCACCGCCTCAGTCCATCCAGGGATCCCAGCTTCAGAGGTTGCGAGCTGCCCCCGCCCCCTAGACCCGCCCCCTAGCATCAGAGAGGACGCGCCCGGCGTGTCTATCAAGCGCCCGGCGTGTCTCTAAGTCACGGCAGAAGGAAGGAACCGGAGGAGTCCCGGCAGACAAGGTGAGATCATGCATCCTTGCTGATCTGCCGGAGCGCCTCCGCGGGCCGGTCACTGACAGCCGGCGGGCCGGATGCGGCCCACGGGCCGCCCCTTGCCCGGGTCTGGTATAGATGGACTATTAGAGAAAGTCCCACACACTGCTAGAAGGCCAAATATTTTTTCAGAGCTAGATGCAGAAAAAAATTGTATTCAGTTTGCAACCTGATGGAGGTCAGTATAGATGGACTAATAGAACAAGTCCTACACACAGCTAGAAGCCCAAATATTTTTTCAGAGGTAGATGCAGAAAAAAAATATATTCAGTTTGCAACCTGATGGAGGTCAGTATAGATGGACTAATAGAGAAAGTCCCACACACTGCTAGAAGGCCAAATAATTTTTCAGAGCTAGATGCAGATGAAAAATTATTTTTAATTTGCAACCTGATGGAGGTCAGTATAGATGGACTAATAGAGAAAGTCCCACACACTGCTAGAAGGCCAAATATTTTTTCAGAGCTAGATGCAGAAAAAAATTATATTCAGTTTGCAACCTGATGGAGGTCAGTATAGATGGACTAATAGAACAAGTCCCACACACAGCTAGAAGCCCAAATATTTTTTCAGAGGTAGATGAAGAAAAAAATTATATTCAGTTTGCAACCTGATGGAGGTGTGTATAGATGGATTAATAGAACAAGTCCCACACACAGCTAGAAGCCCAATATTTTTTCAGAGGTAGATGCAGAAAAAAATTATATTCAGTTTGCAACCTGATGGAGCTCAGTATAGATGGACTAATAGAGAAAGTCCCACACACTGCTAGAAGGCCAAATATTTTTTCAGAGCTAGATGCAGACAAAAAATTATTTTTAATTTGCAACCTGATGGAGGTCAGTATAGATGGACTAATAGAGAAAGTCCCACACACTGCTAGAAGGCCAAATATTTTTTCAGAGCTAGATGCAGATATAAATTATTTTGAATTTGCAACCTGATGGAGGTCAGTATGGATGGACTAATAGAGAAAGTCCCACACACTGCTAGAAGGCCAAATATTTTTTCAGAGCTAGATGCAGATAAAAATTATTTTTAATTTGCAACCTGATGGAGGTCAGTATAGATGGACTAATAGAGAAAGTCCCACACACTGCTAGAAGGCCAAATATTTTTTCAGAGCTAGATGCAGAAAAAAATTATATTCAGTTTGCAACCTGATGGAGGTCAGTATAGATGGACTAATAGAACAAGTCCCACACACAGCTAGAAGCCCAAATATTTTTTCAGTGGTAGATGCAGAAAAAAATTATATTCAGTTTGCAACCTGATGGAGGTCTGTATAGATGGATTAATAAAACAAGTCCCACACACAGCTAGAAGCCCAAATATTTTTTCAGAGGTAGATGCAGAAAAAAATTATATTTAGTTTGCAACCTGATGGAGGTCTGTATAGATGGATTAATAGAACAAGTCCCACACACAGCTAGAAGCCCAATATTTTTTCAGAGGTAGATGCAGAAAAAAAATATATTCAGTTTGCAACCTGATGGAGGTCAGTATAGATGGACTAATAGAGAAAGTCCCACACACTGCTAGAAGGCCAAATATTTTTTCAGAGCTAGATGCAGATATAAATTATTTTTAATTTGAAACCTGATGGAGGTCAGTATAGATGGACTAATAGAGAAAGTCCCACACACTGCTAGAAGGCCAAATATTTTTTCAGAGCTAGATGCAGATATAAATTATTTTTAATTTGAAACCTGATGGAGGTCAGTATAGATGGACTATTAGAGAAAGTCCCACACACTGCTAGAAGGCCAAATATTTTTTCAGAGCTAGATGCAGAAAAAAATTATATTCAGTTTGCAACCTGATGGAGGTCAGTATAGATGGACTAATAGAACAAGTCCCACACACAGCTAGAAGGCCAAATATTTTTTCAGAGGTAGATGCAGATAAAAATTATTTTTAATTTGCAGCCTGATGGAGGTCAGTATAGATCAGGGGTGGGCAATTAATTTTGCCAGGGGGCCGCATGAGAAATTGGGATGGTTTTAGAGGGCCGGACTAATATAATTAACTCCGTTCTACCCAATACTGTATATATACATATGCTATCTTTTCATAAACAAACAGTATGTTAAACAATGCAAAGATTTAAAATACAATGAAAATACGGAGGACCTAATTACATCATTATTTAATGATAAGATGTTGAATTGCAACCAGCTTGTGATTGTTCACTTTAGAAAATTGTTAACTTTAACAGTGTTTGGAAAAAACTTGCTATTTTAGGTCAAGATATCATGTTAGTTTTTTAACGAACGGCATCCCTTTAACTTCGTAAAGAACAGAAAATTAAACATTTCAATAACATGAAAATGTTCAATGAGAGTAATCTAGTCTGTTTTGGGCCTGAACAAGTTCATTGAAGTTAGGTTCAATATCTGAGGTGGATATGCGAAGAACAGCACACAAGTGATCATCACTGAGAGAGGATCTGTATCTGGATTTGTTGAACTTCATCAGTGAGAATGTTTGTTCACATACGTAGGTAGATCCAAAGAGAACCAACATCCTCTGAGCATGCCTCCTTATGTTTGGAAAGTTTTCCTCTTTGAGAGAAGAATAAAACTCCAGCAGTGATACTGATTTAAAAAGCTCTGCCAGTAGATTGTCAGACTGCAGATCAATGAGTTCTAACTGGACATCACTGGGTGCATTATCCACACAGCATGCAAAGGGAGAGGAAATCGTGTGCATTTCACTCTCAACTCCTTTGAAGTCTTCAAATCTTCTGGAAAATTCATCATATAAAGCCGCTAACATGGATGAATACTTGTCGAGGTGATCAGCTGATGGTGTGACTTCTTTCAGTGTTGGCACGTGAGTGAGAATTTTGTCCTTCAATTGGCTAGAAAGAAACTTCAACTTTCTCATGAAAGCTGTCACCAAGCTGAACATTTCATGTGCAAAGAGGCCTTTGCCTTGGAGCTTGCTATTTAGCTCATTCATTAGTGTAGTCACATCAATGGCAAAGGCCAGATCTGCCATCCAGTGCTTATCTGAGAACTCTGGGATGTCTTTGCCTTTCATCTTACAAAAATCCTGAATCTCAGCTCTCAGGTCCCATACTCTTTTAAGCACCTTTCCAAGGCTGAGCCATCTCACAGCGGTGTGGTAGCCTATGTCACTATGTTCACTTTCTTGCTCCTCCAACAGTGCAACAAACTGTCTGTGATTCAGCCCTTTTGCCCTGATAAAATTAACTGTCTTAGTTACAACATCAACAACATGGCTGATTTTTAGCACCGACTTGCACAGCACTTCTTGATGAATAATGCAATGCAAAAATATCAATTTCTGTTCTGGGTTTATTTCATTCACTTTATCTTGCATCCGCTTCAAAAGTCCAACGTTTTTCCCTGTCATATTTGGACAGCCATCGGTTATAACACTTACTAATTTGTTCCATTTTAGGCCCAGTTTGTCCATGGATGCATTTACTTCGGTGAACAAATCACTCCCTGTTGTGGTACCTTTCATTGATCGCAAAGCTAACAGCTCTTCGGTCATCTCGAATTTTTTTGTTATTCCGCGTACAAAGATAAGTAACTGGGCGGTATCACGGATATCACAGCTCTCGTCCAGAGCCATGCAAAAAAAAATAAAATCATCAACTTTGTTTTTCAGCTGAAACTCCAAATTCCCCGCAATGTCTTCTACCCGTCTTGTTACGGTTCGTCTGGAGAGGGGCACATTTGAAAATGCTTCTTTTTTCTCAGGACAAATTATCGCTGCAGAGTCCACCAAACATTCTTTGACGAACTCCCCTTCACAGAATGGCTTACTGTTTCTTGCAATTTTGTGGGATATTACAAAGCTTGTCCTGACGGCTGCATCCCTGGATGTGTGGAGCTTTGTAAAAAATCCTTGCTGCCTTTGCAGTTTTGATAGCAAATCTTCAGATGCCCGTGCCTGCTCTGCCTCTGTCAAGTTCTTGTATTTCTCTGCATGTTTAGTCTCATAATGGCGACTTAAATTGTAATCCTTAAACACAGCTATCTGCTCTCCACAAACTAAGCATACAGCTTTACCTTTGGCTTCAGTAAATAAATATTTAGAAGTCCATTCCTTTTTAAAAACTCTGCATTCTGCATCAATCTTCCTTTTTTTAATGTTAGCTGACATATTTAAGGGCTAACTGTGACCCGCAGATGTCAGGGTCTACTCTGGTGCAAGGATGATAAAGCTCACTGCGTCTGCTGGGACTCCTGTGGTTCCTGATGTATCATGAGAACAGGAGTGGTACACACATACCACGTGCTTCCTCCCCTGTCCCCTGCAGCAGCCACTCTGTTCTTCTGACACTCGGGCAGAGAATCGGGACTCCCATTGGAAGAATTGTCTGCCCGAGTGTCAGAAGAACAGAGTGGCTGCTGCAGGGGACAGGGGAGGAAGCACGTGTACTCATCATTCCTCAGGAACCGGAGGAGTCCCGGCAGACGCGGTGAGCTGTGTCCCGCGGCCGGTCACATACAGAAACATTCCCCCCTTCCTTTTCATAACCAGTGTAACACAGCCCAACTCACATGCTCCAGAGACCATACAGTACGCCTGCCCTGCAGGCTCTGGAGCAGCACCAAGGCCCCCACCACAGCCCCCCTCTATCCCCGCACTGACTTACATAGCCGCTGCTCTGTCAGCGGTGCGCGGGATGAGTCACCGCCTCAGTCCATCCAGGGATCCCAGCTTCAGAGGTTGCGAGCTGCCCCCGCACCCTAGACCCGCCCCCTAGCATCAGAGAGGACGCGCCCGGCGTGTCTATCAAGCGCCCGGCGTGTCTCTAAGTCACGGCAGAAGGAAGGAACCGGAGGAGTCCCGGCAGACAAGGTGAGATCATGCATCCTTGCTGATCTGCCGGAGCGATTCCGCGGGCCGGTCACTGACAGCCGGCGGGCCGGATGTGGCCCACGGGCCGCCCCTTGCCTGGGTCTGGTATAGATGGACTATTAGAGAAAGTCCCACACACTGCTAGAAGGCCAAATATTTTTTCAGAGCTAGATGCAGAAAAAAATTGTATTCAGTTTGCAACCTGATGGAGGTCAGTATAGATGGACTAATAGAACAAGTCCTACACACAGCTAGAAGCCCAAATATTTTTTCAGAGGTAGATGCAGAAAAAAAATATATTCAGTTTGCAACCTGATGGAGGTCAGTATAGATGGACTATTAGAGAAAGTCCCACACACTGCTAGAAGGCCAAATATTTTTTCAGAGCTAGATGCAGATGAAAAATTATTTTTAATTTGCAACCTGATGGAGGTCAGTATAGATGGACTAATAGAGAAAGTCCCACACACTGCTAGAAGGCCAAATATTTTTTCAGAGCTAGATGCAGAAAAAAATTATATTCAGTTTGCAACCTGATGGAGGTCAGTATAGATGGACTAATAGAACAAGTCCCACACACAGCTAGAAGCCCAAATATTTTTTCAGAGGTAGATGCAGAAAAAATTATATTCAGTTTGCAACCTGATGGAGATGTGTATAGATGGATTAATAGAACAAGTCCCACACACAGCTAGAAGCCCAATATTTTTTCAGAGGTAGATGCAGAAAAAAATTATATTCAGTTTGCAACCTGATGGAGGTCAGTATAGATGGACTAATAGAGAAAGTCCCACACACTGCTAGAAGGCCAAATATTTTTTCAGAGCTAGATGCAGACAAAAAATTATTTTTAATTTGCAACCTGATGGAGGTCAGTATAGATGGACTAATAGAGAAAGTCCCACACACTGCTAGAAGGCCAAATATTTTTTCAGAGCTAGATGCAGATATAAATTATTTTGAATTTGCAACCTGATGGAGGTCAGTATGGATGGACTAATAGAGAAAGTTCCACACACTGCTAGAAGGCCAAATATTTTTTCAGAGCTAGATGCAGATAAAAATTATTTTTAATTTGCAACCTGATGGAGGTCAGTATAGATGGACTAATAGAGAAAGTCCCACACACTGCTAGAAGGCCAAATATTTTTTCAGAACTAGATGCAGAAAAAAATTATATTCAGTTTGCAACCTGATGGAGGTCAGTATAGATGGACTAATAGAGAAAGTCCCATACACTGCTAGAAGGCCAAATATTTTTTCAGAGCTAGATGCAGACAAAAAATTATTTTGAATTTGCAGGTCAGTATAGATGGACTAATAGAACAAGTCCCACACACTGCTAGAAGGCCAAATATTTTTTCAGAGCTAGATGCAGAAAAAAATTATATTCAGTGTGCAACCTGATGGAGGTCAGTATAGATGGACTAATAGAAAAAGTCCCACACACTGCTAGAAGCCCAAATATTTTTTCAGAGCTAGATGCAGAAAAAAATTATATTCAATTTGCAACCTGATGGAGGTCAGTATAGATGGACTAAAAGAATGATGCTATGCCCAAAAGATTTTACTTCACTAGGTGCAGTAAAAAAATTGGTATTCTATACACAGGTGGTATATCTTGCACCACAGATAGGCTACTCCACTGACTAACACACTCTGCAATAGGCCAAAAAGGATTAGCTTTGCTAGATTCAGCCAAATGCTGTGAAAAAAACTTGCACAGCACTGGCACAGACCTGCCTGGCAAAAACTGATAGGAACTGATGTAACCTAGTCCTGAAAAGGACTGCAATTACAATTAGTCTTTACTCCCACAATCTATCTATTTAAGAGCACAGACCTGCCTGATAAAAGTCGTAGGAAATGCTGTAACCTAGTCCTTAAAAGGACTGCAATCACAACTATTCCCTACTCCCAAGCTATCTGTAGATTTGTGCGAAAATTGGCTTGAAATTAACAAGGTATAGCGCACACAGCAACAGCGGTGCCGTCTAACACGCAGCTGCAGCAGTGAGAAAATGGTGGCGACGGGGAAAATGGCTTGGTCTTATAGGGCAAGGACATGTGACATACACTGCCAATGACACATGCCCTTGCTTGTGTGAAAAAAAGCACTTCGCTCCGTGTGTGCGCTGCTGATAGGCTGACAGATTGCACCTCCCCACTGTAAATGCGGGAAAGAGAAAAAAAAATGGAGATCTTCATTATTCCTGCAGAGATCCATCCCCTGCCCCTCCCCCCACCCCGCTGTACACTCAAACTGCGTATTAACATTAATTTTCATCATTACTGAGAAAAAATCCAGTTATGATTTTGGTGCACGAACAGTTATCGAACACAACCTCGAACAGCCGAATTTTTCTCAAATCGTTCATGTTCGCCGAACGGCTCGAACACCGCCCAAAACAGCTCGAATTTGAGATTGGCGAACAGTTCGAGTCGAACAACGCTCATCTCTAATGACGATTGACCATGCTCTCCTCCTCCTCCTCCTCTTCCTCCTCCCCCCTGTCCTCAGGCCACCCACGCTGAACCGACGGTATGACACTTGTACAGGTACTACCGTGTACAACGCATGATAGCAGCTCCTGTTCTTCCTCCTCCTCCTCCTCTCCCTCATTGTCCCCCAATGCACGTTGGGATGAGATGAGGCTGGGCTGTGTGTAATCGCCCGATACGGCTTCTTGATCCATCTCATCATACTCTGGCTGCAATGCCTCCTCTTTAATTCTCTGCAGAGAGCGTTGCAAAAGACAGACAAGTGGGATGCTGACACTAATGATGGCGTCATCGCCACTCACCATCTTGGTGGCCTCCTCAAAGTTTGTCAGGATGGTACATATGTCAGACATCCAGGTCCACTCCTGAGGTCTTATGTGTGGAGTCTGACCTGAATATCGACGGCCTTGTTGCAGCTGGTACTCCACAACTGCTCTCTTCTGCTCACAAATCCTTTGCAACATGTGGAGGGTAGAGTTCCAACGTGTGTGGACATCACACAACAGTCGGTGTGCCGGAAGCTGCAAACGCTGCTGCAACACAGCAAGGGCGGCGGAAGCTGTAGCCGACTTGCGAAAATGAGCTGACAGGCGGCGTACTTTCACGAGCAGATCTGGCAACTCGGGGTACGATTTAAGAAGCCGCTGAACCACGAGGTTAAGCACATGAGCCAGGCATGGTACGTGTGTGATCTCACCTCGCCTCAGAGCCGCCACCGGGTTACGGCCATTGTCACACACGACCATGCCGGGATGTAGGTTCAGCGGTCTCAGCCACAGATCTGCCTGTTCTTTCACAGCTGTCCACAACTCACAAGCAGTGTGAGGTTTATCACCTAAGCTTATGAGTTTCAGCACAGCCTGTTGCCGCTTGGCGGAGGCAGTACTGCAATGCTTCCAGCTTGTAACTGATGTGGTGATATCTGAGATGGAGGCTGAACATGAGGAGGAGGAGGAGGAGGAGGATGCGCAGGAGCTGTACACTGTGGGGGCAACTCTGACTGACATAGGGCCCGCAATCCTCGGTGTGGGGAGGATGTGTTCCGTCCCAAGGTCCGACTGGGTCCCGGCTTCCACTATGTGTACCCAGTGTCCCGTCAGGGAGATGTACCATCCCTGGCCACAAGCACTTGTCCACGTGTCCATTGTCAGGTGGACTCTCCCAGTAACTGCGTTGTTGAGGGCACGGCAGATGCTTTGGGACACGTGCTTGTGTAGTGCGGGGATGGCACACCGGGCAAAATAGTGTCGGCTGGGGACCGAGTACCGAGGGACGGCCACCGCCATAAGATTGCGGAAGGATTCCGTCTCCACCAGCCTAAAAGGCAGCATTTCCAATGCAAGCAGTCGTGAAATGTGCGAATTTAGGACTGTGGCCTGTGGAGCGTTAGCTGCGAATTTCCGCTTTCGTTCAAAGGTCTGGGATATGGACAGTTGAACGCTGCGGTGGGACGTGGACGTGGACGTTGATGCTGTTTCTTGAGAAACTGCCATAACAAGTGAAGACTGATAGGAGGGGGCATCTTTACATGCAGTATGGACAGGGGATTGCCTTGCACACACAACAGGGGGTTCTATTGCACGCACAACAGTGGAAGAAGCAGTGGTGACACCCGCTGACACTGGTCGTGGACCCTGGGTTTCGCCCCACAAAGTCGGGTGCTTTGCTGCCATGTGCCTGATCATGCTGGTGGTGGTCAGGCGGGTAGTTTTGTCACCCCTGCTGATGCTGGCATGGCAGGTGGAACATATGGCCTTTTTGGGGTTATCAGCAGAGTCTTTAAAAAAATTCCAGACTCTGGAAGACCTACCGCTTGTACTGGCAACGTCCCTCGTGTTGGTGTTACGGGGAACGGTTGCCTGCCTTCTGTCTGCGGCCACCACACTGCTTCTTCCTGCCTGTTTTGGTACTCTGCCTCACTCCCCCTGTGTGCTGCTGGCCTCAGTCTGCATGTCCTCCTTCCACATTGGGTCAGTTACTAGATCATCCACCATAGAATCATAGAATCATAGAATCATAGAATCATAGAATGGTAGAGTTGAAAGGGACCTCCTGGGTCATCTGGTCCAACCCCCTGCTCAAAGCAGGATTCACTAGATCATCTCAGACAGATACTGTATCTGTACAGCCTCTGTTTGAAGACGTTCATTGAAGGGGAACTCACCACCTCTCGTGACAGCCTGTTCCACTCATTAATCACCCTAACTGTCAAAAAGTTTTTTCTAATATCTAATCTGTGTCTCCTCCCATTTAGTTTCATCCCATTGCTTCTAGTCTTTCCTTGTGCAAATGAGAATAAAGATGATCCTTCTACAATGTGACAGCCCTTGACATATTTGTAGACAGCTATTAAGTCTCCTCTCAGTCTTCTTTTTTGCAAGCTAAACATTCCCAAATCCTGCAACCGTTCCTCATAGGACATGGTTTGCAGACCAGTCACCGTTCTGGTCGCTCTTCTCTGAACTTGCTCCAGTTTGTCTATGTCTTTTTTAAAATGTGGTGCCCAAAACTGTACACAGTATTCCAGATGAGGTCTGACCAAAGAGGAGTAAAGACCGATAATGACTTCACGTGATCTAGACTGTATGCTTCTGTTAATACATCCCAGAATTGTATTTGCCTTTTTTGCTGCTGCATCACACTGTTGACTCATGTTCAGTCTATGATCTATTAGCATACCTAAGTCTTTTTCACATGTACTGTTGCTTAGCTCTATTCCTCCCATTCTGTATATGCTTTTTTCATTTTTATTGCCCAGATGTAGTACTTTGCATTTTTCCCTGTTAAAAACCATTCTGTTGGTTGCTGCCCACTGCTCCAGTTTATTTAGGTCTTTTTGAATCCTCTCTCTCTCTTCTCTAGTATTAGCTATCCCTCCTAGCTTTGTGTCATCAGCAAATTTAATCAGTTTACCCTCAATTCCTTCATCTAAATCATTGGTAAAGATGTTGAGCAATACAGGTCCCAGGACGGAGCCCTGTGGTACCCCAATTGAGACATTCATCCAGCTGGATGTGAAGCCATTTACAACCACCCTTTGAGTCCGATCACTAAGCCAGTTATGAATCCACCTAACAGTTGCCTGGTCCATTGCATACTTGGTCATTTTTTCAATAAGGATGGTGTGAGATACTTTGTCAAATGCTTTGCTGAAGTCAAGATATACTATATCTACAGCATTTCCCTGATCCACCCAGTCAGTGATTCTGTCATAGAAGGAAATTAAGTTAGTCTGACATGACTTGTTAGTTACAAACCCATGCTGACTCTGGTTAATCACTTCATTCTTATCCATGTACTTACATACATGTTGTTTAATAATTTTTTCAAAGATCTTTCCTGGTATAGAAGTCAGACTCACCGGCCTATAGTTCCCTGGGTCCACCTTCTTCCCCTTTTTGAAGATAGGAACAACATTTGCTCTTCTCCAGTCTTCTGGGACTTCTCCTGTTCTCCAAGAATTTTCAAAGATTATGGAGAGTGGTTCTAAAATTTCTTCTACGATCTCCTTCAGTACTCTGGGGTGTAATTCATCTGGACCTGGAGACTTGAACTCATTTATGTTAGCTAAATATTCCCTCACAATCTTTCTGTTTACAGATAACTTGGATTCCTCTATTCCTTTAAAAGGACAGTAAAGATCAGTTGATGTTACATTTTCTTTCTGAGAGAAAACAGATGCAAAATAGGAATTAAAAAGTTCGGCCTTCTCAACATCCTCTCTTACCATTTCTCCATTTTCATCCTGTAAAAATCCTATAGCATCTGTGACTTTTCTTTTACTTTTGACATACCCCCAAAATCCTTTTTTATTGCTTTTGACATCTCTTGCAAGCCTTAATTCATTGTCAGCTTTAGCTAACCTGATACGTGCCCTACAGGATCTGCAGACTGCATTATAATCTTGTTTAGATATGCCTCCCTCTTTCCATTTAATAAACATTTCTTTCTTTCTTTTTAGCATGTGCTTAAGTTCTGTGTTCATCCATCCTGGTTTCCTTAAATGCTTCCCATTCTTCCTACTTTTCGGGATTGTTAACGATTGTGCTTTGAGAATCTCATTTTTAAAAATTTCCCATCCTTCCTGGACATTTTTGTCCTTAAGGACATCCAGCCATTGGATCCCTCCTATTCTCTTTCTGAGTCTCTTAAAATCTGCCTTTCTAAAATCTAACCTTGAAGTTTGAGTCTTCACATATCTTCCTCCTCTAGTTATCCAAAATTCTATAATAGCATGATCGCTGCCTCCTAGGGTCCCAGCCACCTTTACCTCCTCAACCATTTCCTCCCTGTTTATAAGGATTAGATCCACCTCCTCCTCTTCCACTTGCGCACCACAATCCTCCTCCTCACTTCCTGGCAATTGTGTCTCGTCATCGTCCACTTCTTGTGACAGATTGCCAACGTCGACTTCCTGTGGCCGTGGCTGTTCAAATATTTGGGCATCACAACATGGGATCTCCTCTTCCACCACTTCAAGCGTATCAGGCGAGGGGCCCTAATATGGAAATGGACCAGTGAACAGCTCTTCAGAGTGTCCAAGTGTGGGATCACTTGCTGTCTGACGACACTCGGCATGATGGGAGGAAGGAGCATCAGGGTGAGGAGGAGTATGCGGTCGAGACTCACGGCTACTAAGAGTTGACCGTGTGGAAGACAGACCGGAGGTGGTGGTGCCCAGGTAACTGGAAGTATTGTCTGCTATCCAATTAATAACCTGTTCACACTGATCAGTTCTCAATACTGGTGTTGTTCTGTGCTTCCCTAGTAATTCGGTCAAGAAGTGGGAGCGAGAAGATGTGGCTGTTGGTTGTGGCACATTTTCACCTTGGCCACGGCCCCGTCCTCTGCACGAACCATCACCAGAACGTCCACTTCCACGTCCCTTGCCACGCGCCTTGCCCATTGTAAATGAAGTAAAATAGCTTACACTTGCACTATCAATGGAAAAAGGGTAATAAAGAGTAGATTAGAACCGTGGAAGAGGAAAACCACAGTTATTGTTTACTGGGGTATACCACACTTTTTTAAATAGAGATATTTGTGGCTGAACAGTGAGCGACACACTCAAACTGCTTTTTTTTTAGATACCAAAGGCCCAAAACTGGATAGTACAGCGATTTGACTCGTGGAACTGCGAAACCACACTGGGATGTCGGGCCTACACAAGACTATTTTCAACAGATATATTTTTGTGTCACAACAGTCAGGAGACACTACTGTTTTTCTTTACAGAAAAAACTACCAAAACCTGAATAATAGAGATTTTTTACTGTGGAACAGCAAAACCACAGTTATAATTTACTGGTGTATACCAGGCTTTTTAAAATATATATATATTTGCGGCTGAACAGTGAGCGACACACTCAAACTGTTTTTTTTAGATACAAATGGCCCAAAAGTGGATAATACAGAGATTTGTACCGTGGAACTGCAAAACCACACTTGTATTTCTCGGGCCTACACCAGACTATTTTCAACAGATATATTTGTGTCTGAAAAATCAGGGAGACACTATTTTTTTATTTTTTACAGCAAAAAATGCAAAAAGCAGGATAATAGAGATTTTTTACCGTGGAACAGCAAAAGCACACTTCTGTCTCTCTGGCCTACACCAGACTATTTTCAACAGATATATTTGTGTCTGAAAAATCAGGGAGACACTATTATTATTTTTATACAGCAAAAAATGCCAAAAACAGGATAATAGAGATGTTTTACCGTGGAACATCAAAACCACAGTAATAATTTACTGGTGTATACCAGGCTTTTTAAAATATATCTATATTTGCGGCTGAACAGTGAGCGACACATTCAAACTGTTTTTTTTAGATACAAATGGCCCAAAAGTGGATAATACAGAGGTTTGTACCGTGGAACTGCAAAACCACACTTGTATTTCTCGGGCCTACACCAGACTATTTTCAACAGATATATTTGTGTCTGAAAAATCAGAGGCACACTTTTTTTTTTGGGGGGGGGGGCACCAAAAGGTTAATAAGATGGGTATTTGTACATTGTGAAGGAGGAAAAAAAAAAGAGGATTTAGATAAAAAAAAAGGATTTTTCCTGGCCCCCGGGACCTGGAGCTAAGTCCAGCAATTTCAGCAACAGGAGCAGCACACAGGACTGTAATGCAGTGTTTGCTGGTATAACCACTGCGTCTCCTATACAGCCTGTCTGCCTGCCTGCCTGATATACCTGGGATGGATATTAGTCCTGAGAAGGACTGTTTGTTTGATCTGGCAGCCTTTACAGACCCTACACTAACTATTTTGCAGGACATATCTCTCCCTAAATCAGCAGCACCGTCCCTACACTGTCTGATCCGGAGCGACTGTGTCCAAGATGGCGGCGCCCGGTTTTAAATACTCGAGGTGACGCTGTGCGGCCAGCCAATCACTGTAATGCTCACAAACAACATGGCTGCGGCATTACAGTGACTGGCTGGCAATCCCTGCATGTTCATTGGATCTGTAAAGGGCGCCAAACATGCAGGGCGGAGACCCGAGCTCCCGCCCGAGTAACCCGGAAATGCTCGGTGCTCGCCGAACATCCCGAGTAGCGTGATGCTCGGGCGAGCACCGAGCAGTGTCGAGCATGTTCGCTCAACACTATTAAATAATTTATATTTTCTGTTTAGTGGGCCCCAGCAGAGAGGATTTTTTATTGCACAGGTAACAAAAAGAATATTTTTATCAGTAAAATACATTTTACCCCATTTCACAATTCCAGGACTTGATCACTCACATACTAAACTATTATTCAGACAAATTTTCGTCCACATGACCACATCTGTATACTCCAGAATGTGGACCCCAAAAATGTTCTTGAGAAGTCAGGTCATCCAGCAATTAATTCCAGGATTTGATCACTCACATACCCAAACTATTATTCAGAAAAAATTCTCGTCCATGTCCACATCTATATTCTCCAGAATTTGGACCACACAAATGTACTTGAAAAGTCATGTCACCTGACAATGAATTCCAGGACTTGATTACTCACATAAACATTTTTGACCATTTATCTTAGTTTGACTGTTTTTGCTACTATGTCTTGCTGCACAAAACTTTTCTTTGCATTTATATTACTTATATTATTTATATTGATTATACGGGCATTATTATTTTGTTGGAGAAGCTCTAATAATGAGGCTGTTCAGTATTTATACACTATGGGCTTTACTGCTTGGTTCTTGCCGAACCTCCTTTACCAGACAATACTTTCAGGAGTCTGTAGGGGATTGTTTGTTTTGTGCATATAGCGGCTCCTACCTTGGCGTGCGGGAGTCTGATATGGTGTACCACATCTATTGGCACATTAACTCCATCGATTCCTATATGAGGGACAAAACAGACATTGTATGACCAGTCTCTTTGAAAGATAACCCTTTCATTCTAGCCCTGCCTGCTGGTGTTCTTTCATCTTTGGAACAATCTCAAGTTTGCCACATAGTTGGCCGCATTTTCCTCCACATTTTGCGCTTCACTCCAGTACAGTTTATTCTTCCAGCTTCAATATACCCAATTGCCTGACAACTGTTTTGTTAGCAAGACCAAATATTATAATCAGCAAATATGTTTTTAGGGACATGTCGCCCTTTGTGAGTGATATTTCCTGGAAGGATTTTCTTGTTTCTTAGCTCAATGTCTCTGTAAGCTTTGAATGGGTCCTGAAATTCCATCCATTTTACCCTAAAGGCCATCTATTATAGGCACAGCCGTGTGTACAGTGCTCACATTGGTGCCATATTGGATGTATTTCTGAACACTGAAAAACTAGTGCAATAAAATGAGGTGTGTTCTTCAGAATGTGCAAATAAAAGTGACAGTGAAAAAAAGCAAAATTGTAATTTTTCAAATGTGTGTTGCATCAACTGCATAAAAAATTATGGTATCCAGCTACACACTCTCTTGTGTAGAGACAGGATCCCTGGTTGCATCAATGTATTAGTTACTGGGCTTCTTGCTGCAGTTTTGATAAATTTACTGTTTTATCTGCTGCAGATCTACCAGTTCTCTGAATGCTGAAGCTCTATATAACCCCGCTCACTCCTCTGATTAAGAGTTTTCTGTGTGTAGAAAACTGCTACTCAGTAGTGTGGGTGGGATTATGCAGAGCTCATAAATATGGAAAACTTTATAGCAACAGGTTTACTAGTCCTCACGTGATATTCTTTTGCTGAAAAAACTGTGATTTTATTGAAACTACAGCAAGTAGCCCAGTAAGTGATACATCACTGGAATCAGAGTCTCTTTCTCTCCATTATGTTGCTCTCATATTATATGGCAAAAACCTGGTGACATTTTTTTTTGAGATTTGTGCAAGTTGTTTAAATTCGTTGGGACATGCAAATTTCATGAAATTTGACTCTAAGTCATTTTACATTGGATCAATTCAATCATCTCTATGTACCACCCATATTTAATATTATTGCGCTATATCTCCACAATATAAAATAAGACAGTCCAATATCCTGATTCTCAGTTTAGTATTTGAACCTTTTCTTACGTGCAGGCAACTAACCAGTTGTGAAATGCTAGTAAACTTAATTTTCACAAATTGAGTAATGATAATAGTAGTATGTAAATCGCTTGTTTGATGTTGTATGTGGGGGTTGTATACCTTTACAATAAGAGATGAAAGATGATCATCTTAAATATAAAAAGATGTAGGCCTTTGGTGTTAGAGTGGTTCCCCAGAAATAGCAGACCAATTCAGATATACGTGGTTGTTGTCAGTTGCAGAACTTTACTCAGAAATAGCTTAGTCTTACATGAGACAACAATCTTGATGGTTTTAACACAGGCCTTACACAGGGCAACAGTCTAGTGTGAATAAAGGTAGATAGTAGATAATAGCAACAATTGGTTTACAGTTGCGGCAGCTTGCTGCCATTTCCCACAGCAGCAGCTCTGTTACTCTGCAACAGCCTTTGTTGCAACACTGCTAAAAGTGTTGCAAACTCTTTCTTAGTGCTTGTCATACTCATAACCCTTTTCATGGTCACCTACATTTAGCCACAATATCCTTTAATAGCTTGATTGCCAATAAGCGTGCACTTGTGGCCGATACTTTACAGTTGCACTATTTTAATCCCTCACACTAAGGCCACGGCCCCACTATCAGTATTTGGTCAGTATTCGGTCAGTATTTTTTCTCAGGCGTGGGAGCCAAAACCAGGTGAGGAACAATCAGAGAAAAGGTATAATAAAAAGAAGTGCACCAATTCTGCATTTATCACCCACTTCTGGGTTTGGCTCCCACTCATGAGAAAAAATACTGACCGAATACTAATAGTTGGGCTGTGGCCTAAGGCAACCATCACCTAGCCATTTCTGACATATCACTCCTCATTACTGTAAAGCATCAGCTTAGAGAAAACTCTAGTGTGGCAGTACATCACTAATTACAGATGGTAACTTCTCACATCTTACAAGGGGATGCACTTTTTATACTCAAGAATAAGAATCTATGCTCCCCTTTGCTGTGGCAATCTTTGCCTATAGAAATGGTGACTGTTTTGTGCAGTTTGGCAAGTTCTCTCTGCCTGGGACAAACCTCAAAGGGTACAACACAGTCAAGCTTTGTATATGCTCCCCTGTGGCCTCAACCTAAGACCTAGAGTGGCCCACCATAATAATAAGTTCTTGCTTACCACCATTGCTAGCCACCTAACAGTGCTAGAGTTTATTTGGCACAACTCTTTCCTGCATAAGGCTGTGTGCCCACGATGCATTTTTTAAGCGTTTTTGCAGCGGCAAAAACGCTGCAGAAATGCTTAAAAAACGCATGGTATAAGGCCTGCCATGTTCCCCAATGCTAATCCGCATGTGCTGTGCACATGCTGCGGAAATTTCCGCTGCGGGTTATCATTGCGGAAAAAAACGCAGCACTACCAATTATTTTGCAGAAGCACTGCGTTTTCGCCGCCATTGACTTGCATTGGAACGCATGGAATCTGCATCACTGTATATGTAGATGCGGAATCCATGCGTTCCAATGTGCGGATGGTACCCGGGTGTGGAGGACAGGAGACTCTCCTCAAGAGCCGGGTACCATAGAACCTGTGAAAAAAAGAATAAAATAAAAAATAAATGTTATATTTACCTTCTGACGGCCCCCGCTCTCCTTGTCTTCACTTGCCGGCAGCTTGCGGTGGACTGAAGGACCTGCGCTGACGTCATAGTCATGTGACGGCAAGTCCTTCAGTGTACCGCTTGCTGCCGGCAAGCCAGGACGGAGCGAAGCAAGACTCCGGGGGCCATCAGAAGGTAAGTATAGATTTATTTTTTATTTTATACCATTCTTTACGATCACACTATATAAATCCATGCCTTTTGCATGGATTTATATAGTGTGACCAAGTTGTCAAGCACTTTTCCAAGTGATGCTAAAATCGCTTGGAAAGCGCTTGTCAACCCGCATGCGGAAATGCATGTGAAGAACGCTACACATTCGCATGTCCCTGGTAGGAAAACACATGTACAATCCACATGTACAATCCACATGCGTTTTTTCTGCCAGAGAGATGCAGAATCGCTCAGGAAAAAATCCTGAGTATTTCTGCATTGTGGGCACAAAGCCTTAGTTTTTTTGTGATTCTGTCATCTACTGATGGGAAACCCTCACCTTTTATACTCTCTGTGAAGATACAAGGCATGTGAATACATTTGTTATGTTTATTCCCAGGTAGTGATGGGCGAACGCGAACACTAAAGTTCGGGGTCCATACTGAACACCTACTGTTCGATTACAGACCCAAACTTCCTCAGGAAGTCTGCGTTAATGTTTGGGTTCGGGTGTTTCCCACGCTGTCACTTGCGTGTCAGCATGATCCCACAGCTGTGACAGTGACCCGCGGTAAAAATCTTACTGCGGGTCATAGGTGCTGCTGATGGTACTAGTACCACCATCAGCCGGCGCCTACTGCCATATGAAATAGCGAGTGCAGGCGCCGCTGGAGGGGAGCAGTAGTCTCTTATCAGCGGTGCCTGTGCTCAAAGTAAAAAAAAAAATGTTAAAA
Source organism: Phyllobates terribilis (assembly GCF_046119375.1). NCBI lineage: Eukaryota > Metazoa > Chordata > Amphibia > Anura > Dendrobatidae > Phyllobates > Phyllobates terribilis. Next base: position 53,683,962 of record NW_027362761.1, on the reverse strand, counting down.
TTAATAAAAAAATATTCAAATAAAAATAAAACACATTATACTCACCAACATCTTGTCCCCGATGTTCTCCGCACCTGCAAAAAAAAATAAAGAAAGAAACACCATATACTCACCTTACAGCTAATTCCCAAAGCCCATGATCACCTGTAATAAAGGTAAAATAATAAACCAACCTCATCCTCACCTGTCCACCACTGTCCAAATATCGAGGGTCCCACGATGATCTCATGAACAGAATGGCTACATTGTAAAATTTGACCGTTCATTTGTCGGCAATACACTGACGCTCATTGCCGGCAAATGAGGTCAGCGCATGCGCGGTGAGTATTTTCCCGCGCTTGAAAAAGTTCCTCACTAGGGATAAAACGTTGCCATGTTGACATGATGGATCAATAAAAGTACCATATAAATGACTTTTGTGGAGTGCTGCCTCTATATTCTTTTTGTATCTATCCATATACCATATATCTATTATCTCTCTATCAATATATCTATCTATCCCTATATCTATCCATATATCTATTAACTATCTATCTATTTATCCATATACCTATCTATCAATAGATTTATTATCTATCCATATATCTATCCATCGATCAATCTATTATCTATCTATTTATATAGATATATGGATAGATAATAGATAGATATATAATAGATCGATAGATAGATATATGGATAGATATATGGATAAATAGATAATTAGATAAATAGGTTGATAGATAATAGTTATATCTATTTATCTATTTATCCATATATCTATCTATCATCTATCTATCCTTATATCTATTATCTATATATCTATCCATATATGTATTATCTATCTATCCATATAGCTATTAATCTATTTATATATCTATTCATATATCTATTATCTATCTATCAATATATCCATCTAGCCATATATCTATTATCTATATATAAATCTATTTATCCATATATCTATCCATATATCTATATATCTATCTATAGATCTATTATATATTTATCTATCTATTATCTATCCATATATACAGTTATATGAAAAAGTTTGGGCACCCCTATTAATCTTAAGCTTAATGTTTTATAAAAATTGGTGTTTTTGCAACAGCTATTTCAGTTTGATATATGTAATAACTGTTGGACACAGTAATGTTTCTGACTTGAAATGAGGTTTATTGTACTAACAGAAAATGTGCAATCTGCATTCAAACAAAATTTGACAGGTGCATAAGTATGGGCACCTCACCAGAAAAGTGACATTAATATTTAGTAGATCCTCCTTTTGCAAAAATAACAGCCTCTAGTCGCTTCCTGTAGCTTTTAATGAGCTCCTTGATCCTGGATGAAGGTATTTTTGACCATTCCTCTTTACAAAACAATTCCAGTTCATTTAAGTTTGATGGTCGCCGAGCATGGACAGCCCTCTTCAAATGATCCCACAGATGTTCAATGATATTCAGGTCTGGGGACTGGGATGGCCATTCCAGAACATTGTAATTGTTCCTCTGCATGAATGCCTGAGTAGATTTGGAGCGGTGTTTTGGATCATTGTCTTGCTGAAAAATCCATCCCCCGCGTAACTTCAACTTTGTCACTGATTCTTGAACATTATTGTCAAGAATCTGCTGATACTGAGTGGAATCCATGCGTCCCTCAACTTTAACAAGATTCCTGGTGCCGGCATTTGCCACACAGTCCCAAAGCATGATGGAACCTCCACCAAATTTTACTGTGGGTAGCAAGTGTTTTTCTTGGAATGCTGTGTTTTTTTGCCGCAATGCATAACTCCTTTTTGTATGACCAAACAACTCAATCTTGGTTTCATCAGTCCACAGGACCTTCTTCCAAAAAGAAATTGGCTTCTCCAAATGTGCTTTTGCATACCTCAGCCGACTCTGTTTGTGGCGTACTTGCAGAAACGGCTTATTTCGCATCACTCTCCCATACAGCTTCTCTTTGTGCAAAGTGCGTTGTATAGTTGACCGATGCACAGTGACACCATCTGCAGCAAGTTGATGCTGCAGCTCTCTGGAGGTGGTCTGAGGATTGTCCTTGACTGATCTCACCATTCTTCTTCTCTGCCTTTCTGATGTTTTTCTTGGCCTGCCACTTCTGGCCTTAACAAGAACTGTCCCTGTGTTCTTCCATTTCCTTACTATGTTCCTCACAGTGGAAACTGACAGGTTAAATCTCTGAGACAGCTTTTTGTATCCTTCCCCTGAACAACTATGTTGAATAATCTTTGTTTTCAGATCATTTGACAGTTGTTTTGTGGAATCCATGATGCCACTCTTCAGAGGAGATTCAAACAGGAGAACAACTTGCAAGTGGCCACTTTAAGTAGCTTTTCTCATGATTGCATACACCTGGCTATGAAGTTTAAAGCTCAATGAGGTTACAAAACCAAAAAAAGTGCTTTAGTAAGTCAGTAAAAAGTAGGTAGGAGTATTTAAAACAAGAAAATGATAAGGGTGCCCATACTTATGCACCTGTCAAATTTTGTTTGAATGCAGATTGCACATTTTCTGTTAGTACAATAAACCTCATTTCAAGGCAGAAACATTACTGTGTCCAACAGTTATTACATATATCAAACTGAAATAGCTGTTGCAAAAACACCAATTTTTATAAAACATTAAGCTTAAGATTAATAGGGGTGCCCAAACTTTTTCATATAACTGTATATATCAATATATCTATTATCTATCTATCTATGAATATATCTATCTATCTATCTATCTATCTATCTATCCATATATCTATTATCTATCTATCAATCAATATATCTATCCATATATTTATTACCTATCTATCAATACATCTATCTATCCATCTATCTATCCATATATCTATTATCTATCAATATATCTATCCTTATATCTATTATCTATCTATTAATAAATCTATCTATCCATATATCTATCCATATATCTATTAATTATCTATCTATTCATATATCTATCCATATATCTACTATCTATCTATCCATATATCTATCTATATATCTATTAACTATCTATCCATATACAGTACAGACCAAAAGTTTGGACACACCTTCTCATTTAAAGATTTTTCTGTATTTTCATGACTATGAAAATTGTACATTCACACTGAAGGCATCAAAACTATGAATGAACACATGTGGAATTATATACTTAACAAAAAAGTGTGAAACAACTGAAAATATGTCTTGTATTCTAGGTTCTTCAAAGTAGCCACCTTTTGCTTTGATGACTGCTTTGCACACTCTTGGCATTCTCTTGATGAGATTCAAGAGGTAGCCACCGGAAATGGTCTTCCAACAATCTTGAAGGAGTTCCCAGAGATGCTTAGCACTTGTTGGCCCTTTTGCCTTCACTCTGCGGTCCAGCTCACCCCAAAACCATCTCGATTGGGTTCAGGTCTGGTGACTGTGGAGGCTAGGTCATCTGGCATAGCACCCCATCACTCTCCTTCTTGGTCAAATAGCCCTTACACAGCCTGGAGGTGTGTTTGGGGTTATTGTCCTGTTGAAAAATAAATGATGGTCCAACTAAACACAAACCGAATGGAATAGCATGCCGCTGCAAGATGCTGTGGTAGCCATGCTGGTTCAGTATGCCTTCAATTTTGAATAAATCCCCAACAGTGTCACCAGCAAAGCACCCCCACACCATCACACCTCCTCCTCCATGCTTCACGGTGGGAACCAGGCATGCAAAGTCCATCCGTTCACCTTTTCTGCATCGCACAAAGACACGGTGGTTGGAACCAAAGATCTCAAATTTGGACTCATCAGACCAAAGCACAGATTTCCACTGGTCTAATGTCCATACCTTGTGTTCTTTAGCCCAAACAAGTCTCTTATGCTTGTTGACTGTCCTTAGCAGTGGTTTCCGAGCAGCTATTTTACCATGAAGGCCTGCTGCACAAAGTCTCCTCTTAACAATTGTTGTAGAGATGTGTCTGCTGCTAGAACTCTGTGTGGCATTGACCTGGTCTCTAATCTGAGCTGCTGTTAACCTGCGATTTCTGAGGCTGGTGACTTGGATAAACTTATCCTCAGAAGCAGAGGTGACTCTTGGTCTTCCTTTCCTGGGGCGGGCCTCATGTGAGCCAGTTTCTTTGTAGCGCTTGATGGTTTTTGCAACTGCACTTGGGGACACTTTCAAAGTTTGCCCAATTTTTCGGACTGACTGACCTTCATTTCTTAAAGTAATGATGGCCACTCGTTTTTCTTTACTTAGCTGCTTTTTTCTTGCCATAATACAAATTCTAACAGTCTATTCAGTAGGACTATCAGCTTTGTATCCACCTGACTTCTGCGCAACACAACTGATGGTCCCAACCCCATTTATAAGGCAAGAAATCCCACTTATTAAACCTGACAGGGCACACCTGTGAAGTGAAAACCATTTCCGGTGACTACCTCTTGAAGCTCATCAAGAGAATGCCAAGAGTGTGCAAAGCGGTCATCAAAGCAAAAGGTGGCTACTTTGAAGAACCTAGAATATAAGACATATTTTCAGTTGCTTCACACTTTTTTGTTAAGTATATAATTCCACATGTGTTAATTCATAGTTTTGATGCCTTCAGTGTGAATGTACAATTTTCAAAGTCATGAAAATACAGAAAAATGTTTAAATGAGAAGGTGTGTCCAAACTTTTGGTCTGTACTGTATATATATATTATCTATCTATATATCTATCCATATATCTATTATAATAAATAATAATAACAATCTATCTATCAATATATCCCGGACCCCAAAGACTGCCAGATCCTGAGCCGCTATAGATTCAGTGCCCACAATCTGGCCATCGAGGTTGGACGGCACAGACAGAGCTACAAGCCCAGAGAGAAAGATAGAGAAACAAGGGGTGCCCTGGGTGAAACCTGGGGATTAATGACAGGGATGGGGCGATAAAACTGGTCACCTGACCGGGTTGTGTACCCCTGCACAACCCCGGGAATAGCCTGGAGAGCGGAGGTCCACAGTGCCGTGGTGTTCCTGCAGCTTAGGCGATCACGTGACCGGCAGTGATGTCACGGCAGGTCCTTCTGAGGCACAGGTCCTCAAGCAAAATCGACTCCCAAGGGAAAGGCAGCACCTGCCGCGGATCCTCGGAGAGGGACAAATACAGAGCAGATGAAGGACAAAGCCGCAGTCTATGGAGCACCAAAGAATGGATGGTGAAGAGGAAATAATAAAAAAGCACCAAAATTATTGCCTCTTCATCATCCATTCTTTGGTGCTCCATAGACCGCGGCTTTGTCCTTCACAAGCCCAGAGAGGACAGACTGTGCCCACACTGCGACCTGGAGGCCCTGGACGATGAGACCCACTTCCCGCTACACTGCACCAAATACTCAGCAGTGTGGGACACCCACTTCAGGAGACTCTCTGATCTCTTCCCGAACTTCAGATCCTTGGAGGAAGAGAAAACATATATCCTCCTGGGGGAAGAGAAGCGCGCGGTGGAGATAGCAGCGCAGTATGTGAACACATGCCATAGGCTGCGAGAAAGAGAACTATGATACGTCATGGACTTCCATAGCCCCTACCCTGGATGTGCCCCCATCCATCATCCCCACAGTCCCCATCCATTATTCCCACAGTCCCCATGCATCAACCCCACAGCCCCCATCCATCATCCCCACAGTCCCCATCCATCATCCCCACAGTCCCAATCCCTATCCCCTAATGTACACTTGCTTTGGCAAAAACTAATGTTTATTTGGTCATGCCAATAAAGCTTCTTTGAATTGAATTGAATAGATCTATTCATATATTTATGATCTGTATATCTATCTATCAATATATCTATCTATCTCTCCATATATCTATTAAATATCTGTCTATCCATATATCTATCCATATGTCTATCAATCTATTATCTATCTATCTGTTATCTATATATCTATCTACATATATAGAAAGGATATATTGGAACAGCACCATTTCACAGATACACACAGTGGGTGCCAGGCCTCCAAGCAACCAGTCCAAATTGCATCTTAATAGAAAAAATATATTAAGGCAGCACTCCAAATAAATTAAATTCTTAGAAAAAATTGACTTTATTGAGCCCAAATGGCAACGTTTCGGTTCACAGAACCTTTCTCTGTGAACCGAAACGTTGCCATTTGGGCTCAATAAAGTCCTTTTTTTCTAAGAATTTAATTTATTTGGAGTGCTGCCTTAATATATTTTTTCTTTCTACATAGATAGATATATGGATAGATAACTAGAAAATAGATTGATAAATATATGGATAGATATATGGATAGATAGATAGATAGATAGATAGATAGATAGATAGATAGATACAGTTAGGTCCATATATATTTGGACAGAGACATCATTTTTCTAATTTTGGTTCTAGACATTACCACAATGAATTTTAAACAAAACAATTTAGATGCAGTTGAAGTTCAGACTTTCAGCTTTCATTTGAGGGTATCCACATTAAAATTGGATGAAGGGTTTAGGAGTTTCAGCTCCTTAACATGTGCCACCCTGCTTTTAAAGGGACAAAAAGTAATTGGACAATTGACTCCAAGGCTATTTCATGGACAGGTGTGGGAAATCCTTTCATTGTGTCATTCTCAATTAAGCAGATAAAAGTCCTGGAGTTGATTTGAGGTGTGGCGCTTGCATTTGGGAGGTTTTGCTGTGAGGTAAACATGCGGTCAAAGGAGCTCTCCATGCAGGTGAAACAAGCCCTCCTTAAGCTGCGAAAACAGAAAAAACTCATACGAGAAATTGCTACAATATTAGGAGTGGCAAAATCTACCGTGTGTTACATCCTGAGAAAGAAAGAAAGCACTGGTGAACTCATCAATGCAAAAAGACCTGGGCGCCCATGGAAGACAACAGTGGTGGATGATCGCAGAATAATCTCCATGGTGAAGAGAAACCCCTTCACAACAGCCAACCAAGTTAACAACACTCTCCAGGAGGTAGGCGTATCAATATCCAAATCTACCATAAAGAGAAGACTGCATGAAAGTAAATACAGAGGATTCACTGCATGGTGCAAGCCACTCATAAGCATCAAGAATAAAAAGTCTAGACTGGACTTTGCTAAAAAACATCTAAAAAAGCCAGCACAGTTCTGGAAGAACATTCTTTGGACAGATGAAACCAAGATAAACCTCTACCGGAATGATGGAAAGAGAAAAGTATGGCAAAGGCGTGCTACAGCTCATGATCCAAAGCATACCACATCATCTATAAAACACAGCGGAGGCAGTGTGATGGCTTTGGAATGCATGGCTGCCAGTGGCACTTGGCCACTAGTGTTTATTGATGATGTGACACAGGACAGAAGCAGCCGAATGAATTCTGATGTATTCAGAGCCTTACTGTGTGCTCAGATCCAGCCAAATTCAGCCAAACTGATTGGTCGTCGTTTCATACTACAGATGGACAATGACCCAAAACATAAAGGCAAAGCAACCCAGGAGTTTTTAAAGCAAAGAAGTGGAATATTCTTGAATGGCCAAGTCAGTCACCTGGTCTCAACCCAATTGAGCATGCATTTCACTTGTTAAAGAATAAACTTCAGACAGAAAGGCCCACAAACATCAACTGAAAACCTCCGCAGTGAAGGCCTGGCAGAGCATCAAAAAGGAGGAAACACAGCGTCTCGTGATGTCCATGAGTTCAAGACTTCAGGCAGTCATTGCCAACAAAGGGTTTTCAACCAAGTACTAGAAATGAACATTTTATTTACAATTATTTAATCTGTCCAATTACTTTTGGTCCCTTTAAAAACAGGGTGGCACATGTTAAGGAGCTGAAACTCCTAAACCCTTCATCCAATTTTAATGTGGATACCCTCAAATGAAAGCTGAAAGTCTGAACTTCAACTGCATCTAAATTGTTTTGTTTAAAATTCATTGTGGTAATGTCTAGAACCAAAATTAGAAAAATGTTGTCTCTGTCCAAATATATATGGACCTAACTGTATATAAATGATATATGGATACATCTATTTATATAATCATCTAAGGCTGAGTTCACACGATGCGTTTTTCATGCGTTTCCGCGGCGTTTTTGCAGTTCCGTAAACGCCGCGGAAACGCATGAAAAACGCATGGTAGAAGGGCAGCAATGTTCCCCAATGGAAATCCGCATGTGCTGTGCCCATGATGCGGATTTTTCCGCAGCGTAAACGCTGCGGTCAAAAATCCGCAGCATGTCAATTAATTTTGCGGAAACGCTGCTCTTTTGCCGCCATTGACTTGCATTAGACCGCATGGAATCCGCATCACTGTATATGTTGATGCGCTTTTCATGCGGTCTAATGTGCGGATGGTACCCGGGTGTGGAGGAGAGGACTCTCATCCAGACCCAGGTACCATTAAAAAAAAAAAGAATAAAAAATATATATATTCTCACCTTCTGACGGCCCGCGCTGCGTCCTGCCGGTTTCCCGCGCACTTCGCGGTTGAATGAAGGACCTTCGCTGACGTCAGAGTCATGTGACGGGTCACGTGACGCTGACGTCGGAAGGTCCTACAGTCTTCACTGCCGGCAGCCGGGACCGATGAAGCAGGACACCGGGGGCCATCAGAGGGTAAAGTATAGATTTATTTTTTATTTTTTGACATTTACACACTATATAAATCCATGCCGGTTGCATGGATTTATATAGTGTAAAGTTGACAAGCACTTTCCAAGTGATGCTAAAATCGCTTGGGAAGCGCTTGTCAACCCGCATGCGGAAATGAAAGTGAAGACCGCTTCATTTCCGCATGTCCCTGGCAGGAAACCGCATGTACAATCCGCATGCGTTTTTTCCTGCCAGAGAGATGCAGAAACGCTCAGGAAAAAATCCTGAGCATTTCTGCATCGTGTGCACATACCCTAATTCTGTCTGTTTGTCTGTAACGGAAATCCCGCGTCACCGATTGGTCGCACAATCCGCCCGAGTCCAATCAGCGACATGCGCAGTCCGGCCGCGAATTGGCGCGGGATTTGAACGACGCTTTACTGATTGGTCACACCTGGCCGGCCGCGACCAATTAGCGATATTGGCGCGGCTACTTTAAATTAACCCCCCAATGTATCCCCCCGGGGCCCCTAATGAAATTCGTAAATACCTCATGTTGCCAAAACTGCCTGTGCGCGGCGCTATTCATTGAGAGAGCGCACGGTGGATGCCGGGTGTGACTCGATGGGGGATAACCCCGCCCACAACCCATCACTCACCGTGGAACGCGGAACAGGAGACCCCTGGCTGCAGCCGCAAATAGTCGTGACGTAAGCGGAAGCAAGAGCCGGGTGCAGCCGGGGGTCACGTGCTGCCTGTGCGCGCTCAGCGATAGCGCCACACGCAGGCAGTATTGGCAAAATGAGGTATTTACGAAATTCATTAAGGGCCCCAGGGTTGATAAATTGGGGGTTTAATTTAAAGCAGGCCGCGACCAATCAGAGATATTGATGCGGAATTTAACCCCCAGTCATAGCGCGACGTAGTTCACTCACTTTTACTGAACACGTTCTGTCAGTCACAGTGCCACGTAGTTCACTCACATTTACTGAACACATTCTGTCAGTCACAGTGCCATGTAGTTCAGTCACATTTACTGAACAAGTTCTGTCAGTCACAGTGCCACATAGTTCAGCCACGTTTACTTAAAAAGTTCTGTCAGTCACAGTGCCACGTAGTTCAGTCACGTTTACTTAACAAGTTCTGTCAGTCACAGTGCCACGTAGTTCAGTCACGTTTACTTAACAAGTTCTGTCAGTCACAGCGTGCTGAACAGATACTTCTTTACTGTACGCTATCACGATTTACGCTTCCTGTCTTCCAATGGGTCGTAAGCGAAAATACACCAATGAGGATGACAGAATAAACTACATACATATTCTAGAATACGTGCGTTAGAATTGGACCACCATCTAGTAGATAGATATATGGATAGATAATAGAAAGATAGATAAACAGATAATAGATCGATAGATAGATAGATAGACAGATAGATAGATAGATTTACATAAAAGATTATATATATTTATCTATTATCTATTGACCTATCTAATTATCTGTCATTCTATCTATATATCTATAGATATAAATATGTGATATATATTATCAGTGCTTTGCATGTGTAGTTTACTGTTCATGTTCTTTATTAATAAATGATTCAATTTCTGTAAAAAAAATGGTGTGGGGTCCCCAGTAATTTTATTAACCAGCAGAGGGAGAGCGGACAGCTGGGGCTGATGTTTATAGCCTGGGAAGAGGGTAATATTCATGGAGCTTCCCAGGCTACTAATATCATCCCCCAGCTGTATACTTAGTCTTTACTGGCTATTAAAATGGGGGACCCCCCCCCCCAGAAAAAAAGATGTGGAGTCCCCCAATTTTAACAGCTAGCAAATGCTATGAAGACAGCTGGGGGCTGATATTAATACCCTAGGAAGGGGCCATGAATATTGGCTCCCTCCGAGGCTAGAAACAGCAGCCCTCAGCTGCCCCTGAAATGACGCATCCATAAGATGTGCCAATTCTGGCACTAAGCCTTGCTCTGCCCACTGCCCTGTAGCGGTGGCAGCGGGTTATAGGGTTGGGGTTGATGTCAGCTTTTAATGCTAGCTGACATCAAGCCCAGGTTAGTAATGGAGAGGTGTCTATAAGAGGCCTCCATTACTTACCCCAATAGTGATGGTGAAATGTAAAATAAAGACACCCACACCCAGAATAATATATTTTAATTGAAATAAAGACAGACACCTTTAATGTTCTAAATTAAACCATACTTACTATTACGCCCATTCCAGTTGAAGCCATTGTCACCTGCAATGAAAGTAAAATAATAAACCAACCTCATCCTCACCTGTTCGCCGTAGTCCAAATATTGAGGGTCCCACGATGATTCCATGAACAGTAAAATATGACTGCTCTGTTCATTTGCCGGCAATACACTGACGCTTAGTGCTGGCAAATGAGGTCAGCGCATGCGCGGTGAGTATTTTCCCATGCTTGCGTCAATGAGTTCAACTCATTGGGGTCAGCTCAAGCGTGGGGAAATACTCACCGCGCACTCACTCCTACGACATTAGTGATTAGTTACTGCTCAAGATGCTCGGCGCTAAGTGAGTAGTTCCATGATGCTCAGACAGGAGCTTGGGTCCCCGCCCCGCATGTTTGGTGCTCTTTAGACAGCCAATTTACATGTAGGGATTACCTGCCACTCACTGTATTGCCGTAGCCATGTTGGTTGTGGCATTACAGTGATTGGCTGGCTGCACAGCCTCATCGGGTCTATATGAGACACGCTGACCCTATGCTCATCACAGTCTACCCTTCAGACAGGCAGAGTAGGGAGAGGTGCTGCTGAGTGAGGGACACAATTGGCGGTTTATTAGTTAGGTATAGGTATTCCACAACAAGATATACACTGGTCAAAAAAATAAAGGGACCACTCAAATAACACATTCTAAATCTGAATGAATGAAATATTCTCATTGAATACTTTGTTCTGTATAAAGTTGAATGTGCTGACAACAAAATCACACAAAAATCATCAATGGAAATCAAATTTATTAACCAATAGAGGCCTGGATTTGGAGCCACCCCCAAAATTAAAGTGGAAAAACACACTACAGGCTGATCCAACTTTGATGTATTGTCCTTAAAACAAGTCAAAATGAGGCTCAGTATTGTGTGTGGCCTCCACGTGCCTGTATGACCTCCCTACAATGCCTCTGCGTGCTCCTGATGAGGTTGCGGATGGTCTCCTTTGGAATCTCCTCCAGACCTGGACTAAAGCATCCGCCAACTCCTGGACAGTCTGTGGTGCAATGGTGGATGGAGGAAGACATGATGTCCCAGATGTGCTCAATCGGATTAAGGTCTGGGGAACGGGCAGGTCAGTCCATAGCTTCAATGCCTTCATCTTGCAGGAACTGCTGACACACTCCAGCCACATGAGGTCTGGCATTGTCCTGCATTAAGCAAAACCCAGGGCCAACTGCAACAACATATGGTCTCACAAGGGGTCTGAGGATCTCATCTCGGTACCTAATGGCAGTCAGGCTACCTCTGGCTAGCACATGGAGAGCTGTGCGGCCCTCCAAAGAAATGTCACCCAACACCATTACTGACCCACTGCCAAACCGGTCATGCTGAAGGATGTTGCAGGCAACAAATTGCTCTTCACGGCGTCTCCAGACTCTGTCATGTCTATGACATGTGCTCAGTGTGAACCTGCATTCATCTGTGAAGAGCACAAGGTGCCAGCAGCGACTTTGCCAATCCTGGTGTTCTGTGGCAAATGCCAAGCATCCTGCATGGTTTTGGGCTGTGAGCACAACCCCCATCTGTGGATGTCGGGCCCTCATACCACCCTCATGGAGTCGGTTTCTAATCATTTGTGCAGACACATGCACATTTGTGGCCTGCTGGAGGTCATTTTGCAGGGCTGTGGCAGTGCTCCTCCTGTTCCTCCTTGCACAAAGGCGGAGGTAGCGGTCCTGCTGCTGGGTTGTTGCCCTCCTACGGCCCCTTCCACGTCTCCTGATGTACTGGTCTGTCTCCTGGTAGCGTCTCCAGCCTCTGGACACTACGCTGACAGACACAGCAAACCTACTTGCCACAGCTCACATTGATGTGCCATCCTGGATGAGCTGCACAACCTGAGCAACTTCTGTGGGTTGTAGAGTCCGTCTCATGCTACCACGAGTGTGAAAGCACAACCAATATTCAAAAGTGACCAAAACATCAGCCAGAAAGGATTGGTACTGAGATGTTGTCTGTGGTCCCCACCTGCTTAACCACTCCTTTATTGAGGGTGTCTTGATAATTGCCAATAATTTCCATCTATTGTCTATTCCATTTGCACAACAACATGTGAAATTGATTGTCAATCAGTGTTGCTTCCTAAGTGGACAGTTTGATTTCACAGAAGTTTGATTTACTTGGTGTTATAATCTGTTATTTAAGGGTTTCCCTTTATTTTTTTGGAGCAGTGTATATCCATCTGATCCAACAGTCCTTCTAAGGACTAATCCAGCTGCATATATTTCTGGTGATATCAGGAGTTAGGCAGGCAGAGTTTGTGGACACTATACAGCAGAATTGGGTCCATTGCATGTTCTGTCTGCTGCTGCTGTTACAGATATCCATAGCCCTAGCTATCAGGGATAATTTTTTTTTGCTCTTAATCCTGATTATTTTCTTAAAAAGCAATACAGTACACCATTTTACTGCTCCATTTGCGTGTTAGCAGAATACAGCCAGATTTTTTTTATTTTATTTGCATTGCTGTATTGTGGAAGCAAAGAAACTTGTCCATCATTAGACGTGATCTGATGTTACTGCCATAATAATTGTGACATTTTTTTGAGCGTGCCAAATATTACACTCCATTTAATGTCTGCCAGTTGTGTGTTATTGAACCTATTCACACTTGGTAGCTGACCAATTGAATATTACAAGGCCACTGCCTAAATCTGTGGTCATCAGATGTGATCACATATTACTCTGGTAATAATTGTGACATTTTTTGGAGCATGCCAAATATTACCCTCCATTTAAAGTCTGCCACTTGAGTGTTGTGCATCCTATTCACACTTGGTCGCTGACCAATACCACATCTATCTTCTTCACCTATGCAATGGACAGGGGATTGGCATGCACGCACAACAACGGTACAGGCAGTGGTGTCACCCGCAGACACTGTTTCTAAACCCTGGCGTTCAGCCCAAGTAGTCGGGTGCTTTGCTGTCATGTGCCTGAGCGTGCTGGTGGTGGTCAGGCTGGTAGTTTTGCTGCCCCTGCTGAAGATGGCATGACAGAGGGTGTAAATGGCCTTTTTGGGGTTATCTGGACAGTCTTTAAAAAAGAGCCAGACTCTGGAAGACCTAACAGTTGGACTGGCAACTTCCTTCGTGTTGGTGTTCCGGGGAACAGTTGCACTTTATCACAGTCACCTTCATATGACCGTGGCTGCTCAAATACTTGGGCATTGCTACATGCAATCTCCTCTTGCTGCGCTTGAAGCAGGTCATGCAAGAGGCCTGAATATATAAATGGAAAAGTGAATAGCTCTTTAGAGTGTCCAAGTGTGGGATCACTTTTCTCTGGACATTCGGCAGGGTGGGATGATTAGGGTGAGGAATATATGGTCCAGACTCACGGCTACTGAGACTGGACCATGTGGAAGATGGTTGTGGTGGCAAACTGACAGGAAGCATTATCTGCTATCCAAGCAACAACCTTTTCACACTGTTCTGGCTTCAATCATGGTATTCCACGGCCCCCTACAAAATAGGACAGGAAGCTAGAGTGACATGATGTGGGTGCTATTGTGCTCCCTCAACAGGCACAATTTCAGCTTGCCCACGGCCTCAGCCTCTGTGTGCACCATCACATCACGTCCACTTCCCACTCCTTTACCACGCGCCTTTCCCATTTTAAATGGAGTATATTATTTGTCACGTTTGACATAAAATGCCAGGATTATTACCGCAGTAATATCTGATCATGTTTGATGACCATGGTTTTAGGTAGTGGCCTTATAGTATGGTATTGGACAGCGACCAAGTGTGAATAGGTTTGAACAACACACAACCGGCAGACTTTAAATGGAGGGTAATATTTGGCACGCTCCCAAAAATTTCAGGATTATTACCACAGCAATATCGGATCACGTCTGATGACCACTGTTTTAAGCAGTGGCCTTATAGTATGGTATTGGTCAGTGAACAAGTGTGAATAGGTTTTAACAACACACAACTGGCTGACTTTAAATGGAGTATAATTTTTGTCACGCTCTCGAAAATGTCAGGACTATTACCGCAGTAATATCGGATGACATCTGATGACCATGGCTTTATGCAATGTCCTTATAGTATGGTATTGGACTGCGACTAAGTGTGCATAGGTTTGAACAACACACAACTGGCAGACTTTAAATGGTCAAATTTATAAAGTAGCATGCAAATCTTAATGATTTCAGCGCCTTCTACTCCTGCAAGACACGTGCTGGTGTGAGCAGGGGGGGTATTGTGTGCCCTGCAGGATTTTAATCCTTGACGGCGTAGTGTGTTACCATTACAAACAGTAATGTTTGAGATTATGGTCCCAGATCTCTTTATGTCATTGACAAGATCCTCCCTTGTAGCTCTGGGCTGATTCCTGACCTTTCTCAGAATCATCCTTACTTACAAGGCAAGATCTTGCATGTAGCCCCAGACCGAGGATGATTGACAGTCATCTTGTGTATCTCCCATTTTCAAGTTCAAGCAAGTGCAATTAATACAGGTAATGAGTGCAGAGCAGGAGGGCTTCTTAAAGGAAAACTAACTGGTCCGTGAGAGCCAGAATTCTTGCTGGTTTATTTAAAAATCATACAATGTGATTTTCTGGTTATTATTTTTCGATTCTGTCTCTCACAGGTGAAGCGTACCTACTATAAAAATTACAGACCTCTCCATTCTTTGTAGGTGGGAACACTTGCAAAATCGTCAGTGTGTCAAATACTCATTTTCCCAACTGTGTGTATGTATATATATATATAAATACCTTGCAATATCTTCCATAATAGTGTAATTTTTCTAGTTGAAAAAATCAGCAGCAATTTATTATGTGAAATCAATAGGTTTACGATTATAGTGGTCAAAATAAAAGATTGATAGGCTCAATATAGGTAAGTTTCACACAACAGTAAAGCATTCACATTTTAGGGTCTGTAATATAACATATAGAGCTCTAGGAAGTGGACTCAAGCCCATGGCACTAAACATGCAGCTCTGGTATATAGCGGTTTTATGGCCATCTCCTTGCATTTTATTGCGTTATACTTTCTTGCTTTATAATTTTATTTTCTGACATTTATAAACTCCTAGACCTTTGTGTGCATGAAGAAGAAAGTAACTATAATTGACAATGGAAAGACTAGTCGGCATTTGTTTGTTCTTACTAGACTAGAGAACTAATTAAAAGATTAATTGAAAATATCAAACAATCACATACCGTATCTTCCAATACTTTTTAATTCAGATATACTGCATTTAGGTAGCAAATAAATTGATCTAAAAATAAATGTGTAAATTACCAGATTTTTCTATGGAAGATAAAAATAATACAAAGTAGGTTTCTAGAAATGTTGTTATTCAGATCTGCCACCTCTTTTGCTTGAATAGCTAGGTCTAATATGATTACCTACACAGTTACAGGCTGTTCTGCCAAATGAAACAGATGTCAAGGTCAAACTGTAGACTCAAAGGACAAAGACTAAAATGAAAACCTCGTTTAGGAATAAAGATAAAAGAATGAGCTCGCAGTCCTAAAAAAAATATGTTTTTGCTTGAATTTAGGTTGAAATTATCTTATTTGTATAGATAAACTGGAATGATTGAAAAAGGAGTGCTTGAGCTATTCAATGTAACATCTGTGAGGCTTTTTGTCTTCGATACTTTTATTTTATGCGTTCATTTGCTACAAACCAAGATCCGAAAATTTGGAGCTTTACAATCAATTTAATCAGAGCAGTCAAAGCATACATTAACAAATGCGTAATATTTTTGCTTCTCCAAAGTATACAAACTTGTGTTTTCCCTTTGATTAAAGAAATGCACACTTGCTAGCCTCAGGTCTAACAAAGTGATGTCATAACACATTTCATTCCAGATTTCAGAAGAGCTCCTGTGTATCAGTCTCTGAAGCATTTCAAAATTTTAAGCTTTGCTGAAAATGTGCAAAACAGACTACACAAAGTAAGTCATGTCATGTTTGCAAAAACCATTCCACTGCCAATTTCTAATATCTCTGTACAGGGATTTGTCTTCTACAAAGAAATCTCATTTGTACTTTTAAATATTATTTACAAAAAAAGAAGTTAAGGCACTTAACATTGTTGTAGAGAAATAAGGGCATTTGTAAGGAGTTTTATTCAGGTTGAGACAGGTTAGCATAGTCATTACAGTCTCTCAGTGAGATCACAACTTAAGCCCACGTTCACACGTTCAGTATTTGGTCAGTATTTTATATCAGTATTTGTGTTTCAATTATTTTTATTTGGTATTAATTTTTATATGGGGATGAGAAAGGGGAAAAAGGGAAAAAATGGGAAACAAGGGAAGGGCAATATTTATTAAGGAAGGGCAACAAGGAAAGAAAAGGAAAGAGGAGGAGAGTAAATAAGGGGAGAACAAAGATTGTATAGTCATATTTGTACAATTTACATCAGAAATATAAGAAAAGAACGATAACCTTAAAGAACAATATTACGCAATGTACGGAAGTTAAAAGTAGAGTAACAAATTAAATACCTGAGAGAAACAAATTAAGGGAATATTTGACTCCAAGGATCCCATTTTTTATAACATTTTTCGAACATATTATATTGTAATGACAAATTTACATTCATATGTTTTATATAGTGATATTTTCTCAATATTATCAGAAAATTTAGATGAACCTGTTTTTTCCATAAGGCTGCTATTGAATTTTTTACCACCAGAAATATGTGAATTATAAGGAGCCTAAGAGGAGGAGCGAGTTGTTCCATTTCAAGAGAAAGGAGAGCCATTTGGGGTGACAGTGAAATTTCTCAGTTAGGCTATGTGCACACAGTCATGATTTGAAGCGAAATTTCCTGAGCATTTCTGCATCTATTTCACAGGAAAAACACTGCGGAAAAACTGTACGGATTTGACGTGTTTTTTATGCAGTTTTTGAAGTGTTTTTTGAAGGGCTTTTGTACATCAATGAATGCTTTTTGGAGTTAAATAAAATTATTTGGTGGGATATTGCTTAAACCCTTGGACTACTGTCAGAACTGGGGTGACTATATTGGTTAATTTAAATGATTAAAGAATATGTCTGTTGTATTTCAAATAAAGTGTTTGGTCCTGTGTCTGTGTGTTTATTTAACTCTTTACTTTACTTTAATTAGATTTAGTGAAAGGGTCTGATTTGACACCTTTTGTCATCACCAAACAAAAGAGCTAGGTGTCAGCTAATTCCATTCTCCCAATCTCATTAGCATTAGCATTTCCATTAATGTAACTTATGCGGCAGCTGTAAGCTGCTATTTTTAGCCTAGGGAGGTGCCATTTGCAAACATAGTCTCTGGCCATTATTAACAGCTCACAGCTGTCTGGTTAGCCCTTGATGAGCACTCAGCAGCGCTTTGGACACAGCGTATTTTTGCAACATCCAAAACGCGGTCTTTTAATTCTGCACTTTTGTTGTCAGTACATTTCAATCCACCCCATAAAATGACATTTCAATCGGTCAAAATCTGCAGCGGAGACTAGTGTGTCCACTACAGAAATTGACATGCTGCGGGTGAGTTCGGTTGCGTCACCACGATCAAGAGCCCCTGCTGGTTTGACGCTGGGTGTTTATACAGCGTGAAACCCGCAGCATCCAGATGTTACAGTATCGTGGATGGGATTTCTAGAAATCCCATTTCACTATGGGTGCATCAGAGGCTGCGGATCACCCATGGACACAGACATGCGGCTCGTCATTCAGGACTGCAGCATGTCAAATTCTCTTGCGGAGTCGCTAGTCTCCACTACAGAAATTGACATGCTGCATAGCTTGGGTATGTAGCCATGATCAGGAACCACTGCAGGTTTGACGCTGCGTGTTTATACAGTGTTAAACCCGCAGCATCCAGATGTTACAGCACGGTGGATGGGATTTCTAGAAATCCCATATTCACTCTGCATGCATCAGAGGCTGTGAATCACCCATGGACACTGACATGCGGCATGTCTTTCAGGACTGCAGCATGTCAAATTCACTTTTGGAGTCGCTTGTCTCCGCAACATAGATTTGACCACTACAATGTATTGAAAGCGGTAAATCCACATGGTTCAGTGAACACATGTGGATTTACCTGCGTTCAATAGAATGCAATGCTTTGGACGTAGCAAAAAATATGCGTACAAAGCGCTGCTACGTCCGGTTCGTGGGCACAAAGCCTAAAATGTTTTAAAAAATGGCATAGGCTCCCACGTCATTTTTATAACCAGCAGAGGGAAAGCCGACCACTGGGGGCTGATATTAGTAGCCAGGGAAGGGGCCATTAGCCAACAATGTTCCCTGGCTATTAATATCAGCCCACAGCTGTTTGTTTAGCCTTTACTGGCTAGATTACAGAGGGACCCCAGAAAAAAACTGACGTGGGGTCCCCCTTTAAAATCTAACCAGAAAAGGCTAAACAGATAGCTGTGGGCAGATATTAATAGCCAGGGAAGGGGCCATGAATACTAGCCCTCCTCTGCAGCTATTAATATCACCCCTCAGCAGTCCCAGAAATGGCGCATCCATAAGATGCGCCAAATCTGGCACTTAGCCTCCACTCTTCCTACTGCCCTGAAGCAGTTGCGAGTGGGGTTATGGGGTTGGGGTTCACGTCACCCTTGGATTGGCGGCTGACCTGAAGCCCAGGTTAGTAATGGAGGGCATCTATAAGACGCTCCCATTACTAACTGCGTAGTAAAGTGGTCGCCGCTTTTTCAATAAAGACACGGCCAGAATAAAGTATTTTAATGAAATAAAAAACACATGGTTTTACTAATTTTTTTTTATTGCACTCTGTCCGCAAAGCCATCAATCTTCTGATGCCACTGCTGTAGAATACAGCAATGTACACTGACAGGGGTGTAAAATCTCTCCTGTCAGTATACATTGCTGCTGCAGGAGTGAGGTCACTGGGGTTCATCAGCTGAAGATCAGCGGATTAGCCCTGGTGAGTTCACCACCATCAGCTGATCACTCACGTGACTGCAGGTCCTGGAAGCGCAGTACACTGCTGGGAGTGAGTGCACTCCCTGCAGTGTACCGCCGGGGACCAGGAGGACATCGCGGGGCGCTGGGCAGCATATTGTTTTTTATTTTTACTTTTTTTTCTTTTTTTTACCGCGGGCACGGCTACTCGGCAAAGCAGACTACTCCTCCCCCCAGCTGACCTGCTCTCGCTGTTATCAGCGGGAGCGGTGGTCGGATGAAAGGAGTAGTAGTCCTCCTTTCCCGACCCAGGTACCACCTGCACCGCGTTTGCGCCACAAATTCGCGGCTATTGGCTTTAAACGCAGCAATTCCGCAGGTATAAATACTCTACCTGTGGATTTGCTGAGGTTCAATTCAAGTCAATGGGTGCAAATTTGCGGTGGAAAAGCCCGCACAATGGTCATGCTGCAGTTTTTACCGCAATGGTAATCCTGAGCGGAAATTTCCGCATCATGTGCACGGCACATCAGGATTACCATTGCTATAGCTGACAGATCTATTAACAAGCGTTTTCGCAGTGTTTCCGTGGCGGAAAAAACGCCGCGGAAACGCAGTAAAAGCACTTCGTGTGCACATAGCTTTAAGAGGTTTATTAATTAACTGAGACACCTGATACCACAGATTTTTGATCTTCGGACAGTTCCAATAAATATGCATTAAGTCATTTTTTTCCCACATTTTCTCCAGCAGTTAGGTGAATACGTTGAATTAATTTTAGAAAGTCTAATTGGTGTATATTACCATCTGGTAAGAATCTTATAATACGATTCTTGGAGGGACATACAGATATTGGATGCTAAAGTTAGTTTTATACTCTTTTCCCATTGATCTAGTGAAAACGATTTTTTTAAGTACTCTTCCCATTTAATCATATGAGAGTTTTTTTCAAAGTGACAATCTGTGTTTATGTTAGGGGTCCGAATGGTAGAACCACTGTGCCGTGGAACAAGGAGGGACCAGAGGGGCGTAACTATTGGCCTCACCCAAACCAACCCTGGCAACATGGTGGCTTAGTCGACTCTGTGAGCCAGGGAGGGACCTGGAAGGTGGGCCAGGTGACTCCCACGGGACTGATGACAGACACTGACTGGCATGACAGATAGGCTGGCAGATGAGCACAGCTGGTAGGCAGGCAGGCACTGCTGGTAGACAGACAGGCATGGCTGGCAGGCAGACAGGGGGGCACGGCTGATATGCTGGCGGGCATGGCTGATAGACAGGCTGGCGGGCATGGCTGATAGGCTGGCAGGCACAGCTGATAGGCTGGTGGGCATGGCTAATAGACAGACTGGTGTGCAGCATTGGAATCTATGAACTGGAGAGAGTGTTAGCACACAAACTACAATATTGCAAAGGCACCTCCATCTTGGGGGAAGTGCCTTAAGTAGGGCATGTCCTCCTGTCATTGGCGGGGGCATTTTAGGTTAGCTCTCATGGACACTTTAAGAAAGAGGGAGTGTGTACGCGCGAGTCCTAAGCATAATGCCCGGGGATTTGCACGTGATGCTTGCAGCCCGTGCAGGCCTGGCGTGGAGCAAGACAAAGGGAGCGGGGCTCCTAGGACTGGGGCCACGGCGGTAAGGGGATTGGCGTCTCTGCCGGGCAGGAGCCGATGCTACAGTTTAGATGATTGTATAAATTATTAGTATATATATATAGTTCCCTAGTAACAGACCTCAGAAATCAGAAATAGGAGCTTTGCTATTTAAATGAGTTTGATTATGTTCTTTAATCAATAGGAAATGTAGAAAATCTGTGCTAGCTAAATTGTATTTTAATTTAAGATCTTTAAAAAGGAAGGAAAATGACACCATTATATATAACTTTAATCTTTTTAATGCCTGCCAGGGTCCAAGATTCGGGAATTTCTCCTTTACCCAAATAGTTGATAAAAATGAACATTTTTTATTTGCTCAAACTTAGAAATTCTTTTATTGGATTTTTCTTATTTTTTCCATGCTAGGATCGTGGCTCTAATGATGGGATTAAGAGGTTCTGTCAATGCCGGATTGATTAAATGTTTAATGAGAAGTTCTTTAAGAGGAAAATTTTTATTATTAAATATTTCCAATACTAACCAAGCATTCGATGAATCATGTACTAACTAGTGTTGAGCCACCCCCGTAGTGTTCGAGTTCGGTTCGGTTCGTCGAACACCCGTGTGTTCGCCGAACTGTTCGTCGAACTGTTCGTCGAACACCTTCGAACACCGTTAAAACCAATGGCAGGCAAACAAAAACACATAGAAACACATAGAAAACACCTTCAAAGTTGTCCAAAAGCTGACAAACTGCTCAGAAGACACAACTAACACATGGAAAAGTGACAAGTACATATAGTCATGCGAAAAGAAAAGAGGTGGAGGAGTAAAAGGAGGGGGAGACACAGATATAGGCATGTCATGCCCTTCTAAAATCCAAAAAGTGAGAAGCCGACACGCTCAGTCCGCTCCTGCCTGTGCCACCTCCGTGTCGCCGGGTTTGTGCCAGAGCCGCGGTGAACCCTGACGGCCAGCCCCCCTCTCCCAATACTGGTGCCTGTCCGCTGGTGGGTCGAGCGAGCCCCCCTGTGGTGGAGGCAGCTCTAAGCTTTTTAATTTAAATTGTCTCTCTAATTTGAATAAATACACTTTAAATCCATTTACAAGGATCTATTGGAGGGCAAGTCTCATGCCAGCAGCCGCGTAATTCCAGCTCCAGTAGCGTCCACTAAAGCTGCTGCAGTTAAAAAGCTTTTATAAGGATCGAGCTCGGCTGTCCACCGCAAGGCATCCTACTGCCAGTCCGAGCCCCTATGCCTTGGGGTGCCTCCTGATGCTCTTCACTGAGTATCCCGTGGTCCCGAAGCATTTCCTTTGAAAAAATGAAGTGTCCAAACTACAGGTGGTGTAGCTTGCTTAACAGCCGGGATAATCCGCTGACTAGCAGACCCTGCTACTAGGCACAAAGTATTTCCTGGGCTAGATGCAGTTAAAAATTTGTAATTAGATACTCTCGTTGGATGCTGAGAAAGCATTCCATAGAGTTTCCTGGCACGCCATATATGATTCTCTTAAAAAGCTTGGGGTAGGGGTCTAGGGGACCCTTTTATAGCCAAAATCACGGCCCTGTATCGCAATACGTCACCTAGGCTGAAGATAAATGGAACTGTAGCACCCTGAGGGCTCGGTTGCTACAGAGGTATTGCACCTCACCCAGAGGTGTGATATCTCACTCTCAGGTAAGGATGTAGTGTGGATCAGGACCCGACACCTGCATGCATTACACCACATTGCCGTGGGGCAGGGCGACCAATATGCCCCTGAGATGGGCACGACAGTCCCTGTCCCTGGCTGGAGTGGGGGGAGGGAACACTGAGGAAGGGGAACCCTGTAGTGCAGGAGCAGGGAGGAAGCAGTTCCTGGGTGCATTGAGAAGGGAGTATAAAAGGTGGGCACCATCTTAGTTCAGTGCAGAGAAGTCTGAGCAGAAGTGGCAGGGAGCAGGGGCTCTGCATGAGCTCTGCTCCGGAGGCGGGCCTAGTAACAGAGGCCCAGGCCTGGAAGAGGGAGAAGGAAGGAAGAGGAGTGGAGAAGGCTCCAGGAACGAGGAACGAAGGGATCTCAGGGGTGCGGACGGGCGAGTCGCCACCGCACGCCCGAATCCACCTGCGTGGAGGGGTCAGGCCAAAGGGGGAGACCGGTCCACGAAACTAGTGGAGGCAGGAAACGACCCTCAGCTAGAAACAGGAGGCTGTGACATTTTCTGTGGCGCAGCCCCTCGCTACACCCGCTAGGAAGGCACCACATAGGGTCAGGGAAACTGGCGCCAAGTTTACCAAGAGGAGGCCCGAGGCAGCCGGACAGAAGGGTTGGTAAGAAAGGCCAGACAAAGGACACACAAAGGGGGTCCTGTGAAGCACTCCAAAGTTATCTGGGAGTAGTCTGAGCCCCTCACCTGGTGAGCACAGTACGACGTGGGCAGCCGTTACCTGCAGACGTGGTCTGGATAATAAGAACTGTGAGTAAAGGCCCTGGACTGCATCACTGACTCCGTGTCATTACTGCTGCTGCCCTGCACCATCACCCCCATCCTCCGCATACACTGCCCTGAGGCTATACTCCTCCCGTGGGGAGTTATGCTACGCTCTGCTGCACCCACAACACCAGCCTCAGCGGTCTGCCCTGGAGCAGCGGTTCACTCTGACCGCAATCCACGGGTGGCGTAGTCGGACATTTAAACATCGAAACCACATAAATAGTTCCGCCACTGGTTTGACCGCCCTGAGCAACGGAACCGGGTTGCCGCCACGGAGACTACAACCACCAGCATCCACCAAAAAGGGTCCGGCTCCGGGTGTCCCAAGGCCCAGGGGGCGCGTCAGAACATTTTCATCACCTTTCACAATCACCAATGGGACAAGGCAGGGATGTTCTCTGTCCCCTCTCTTATACATCCTAGTGACGGAGCACCTGCTCTCATCAATTCGCCATAACCCCAATATTAGGTGGATTGAGGTGGGAGGCACCGAGTACAAGTGCTCTCTATTTGCTGATGATGTCCTAGTATATATCACTCAATCACATATATCCATCCATGCTGTTATGGCTGAAATAGATCACTTTGTTACATGGTCAAATTTTAAAATCAATGCAGCGAAGTCTGAGGCCCTCGATGTCTCCCTCCCCAAATCCATATAGGATTCCATCCAGTCCAACTTTCCCTTTGCCTGGCCCTCACAGGGTATCAAATACTTAGGAATTCCTATTCATAGAGACCTCTCCCATCTATGTTATCTTAATTTTGGGCCCTTTATTGAACAACTCCATACAGACCACGGTTGGCAAGTTAGAACTGTAAGATTCACTACGTGAACCACTGGTGTTTTGTGGAAAAGCACATGTACACTGTGTTCCAAATTACTATGCAAAAAGTGTTTAGGAGTGATAAGGGAAGAATTTGTTTGTTTGTCAGTTAAACTCATTGATGGTGATGTGTGTCAGGGCTCTTTATATCACTGTAAGCAATTGCAGACACCTGTGCTAATTAGTTTGGCAGGTGTGTCCAATGGAAGGCAAGACTACTTAAGAAGGCTGTCTCACATTATTAAGCAGCCTACATTTTCTGCCAAAATGGGAAAGAAAAAGGATGTGTCGGCTGCTGAGAAGCAACAAATTGTGGAGTGTTTAGGTCAAGGCATGACTACAATCAACATTGTGCGATGATCAGGATGAAGTGTCTTGGCAATCAAGATGTATGTAGCTGATTCACAGTACACACGTGTGCGTGCTGATAAGGGCAAATTGAGGACTCTTTCCTACAGGCAATTACGTCAGGTTGAAAGAGCAGCGGCAAAAAAGCCTTGTCATAGCAGCAGACAAGTTTTTGAAGCTGCTTTTGCCTCCAACGTCCCCCAAACAACAAGATGCAGGGTCCTTCAGAGGTTTGCAGCTGTGCATACGCCATCCTGTCGACCTCCTCTATCCACTTCACACAAGCAGAAACGGCTCCAGTGGGCCAAACATTACATGAAGACTGATTTCAAAACTGTTTTGTTCACGGATGAGTGCCGTGCAGCGCTCGATGGTCCAGATGGATGGAGTGGAGGATGGCTGGTTGATGGACACCCCACGCAAACACGGCTACAGCGCCAACAAGGAGGAGGTGGAGTAATGTTTTGGGCTGGAATCATGGGGAGAGAGATTGTCGGCCCCTTTAGGATCCCTGAAGGCGCTAAAGATGAACTCCATAATGTATGTGGATTTTCTCAAACAGCACTTCCTGCCATGGTTCAAGAAGAAGAACCGTGTATTTCACAGCAAGATCATTTTTCTGCATGATAATGCACCATCTCATGCTGCACATAAAACATCTGCATCTCTGGCTGATATGGGCATAAAAGGGGACAAACTTATGGTGTGACCCCCATGCTCCCCTGACCTCTACCCCATTCAGAACCTTTGGAGCATCATTAAAAGGAGTGTCTATGATGGCGGGAGGCAGTTCACATCTAAGCAACAGCTCTGGAAGGGTATTCTGTCCTCATGCAAAACAATTGAAGCAGAAACCATCCAAAACCTGACAAATTCAATGGACGAGAGAGTTCAGAAGCTCCTTTCGAACAAGGGGTCCTATGTGAAAATGTAACATCACCTAGAATAAAGTTTTGAGTTGAAAACTGTTTGATTTCAGTTTCTAACAACCTGCTAATGCTTATAATTTCAAAAATGACCATTTTTTTGGTCTTTATTAAAATGAAAAGGTTGATCGAAAAGTTTGGGGGATCTAAGAGTGTGGCAACCCAGTAGTCATGATTACTTCGAATTCTGACAATATGAGGGTCATGCTGCAGGTAGTGCAGCAAGAAGGCACTTATGTGTCTTGCGCATCTCGGAGCCCCAAAATTATTTTTCGGGCTAGATGCAGCTAAAAATTATTATTAATTTTAAATCTGGTGAAGCTTTAGTATAGATGGCCTAATAGGATCAGTGCTGCACACTGCTACAAAGCCCAAATTATTTTCCAGTCAAGATACAGATAAACATGATTAGTAATTTTAAATCTGGTGGAGCTTATTATAGATGGCCTAATAGAATCAGTGCTGCACACTGCTACAAAGCCCAAATTATTTTCCAGCCAAGATACAGATAAACATGATTAGTAGTTTGAAAGCTTAAAACGGTTGGTAGGGTGATTTTAACCAATCATCAAGCTTTTACTCTCCCCAGGATGACACAGGGGTAGAAAAGTCGTTTCGGATCCATGATTTGTTCATCTTTATGAACGTGAGTCTGTCTACATTATCAGTGGAGAGCCGCGTGCGCTTATCTGTCAGCACACCACCAGCAGCGCTGAACACACGTTCAGACAGAACGCTGGCTGCGGGGCATGACAAGATCTCCAAGGCGTAACTGGCTAGCTCCGGCCATTTATCCAGATTGGAAGCCCAAAAAGAGCAAGGGTCCAGTGACACAGTCGTGGCTTCAATGTTTACTTGGAGATACTCCTGTACCATCTTCTCTAGGCGTTGACTATGTGTCAGACTTCTTGTCTCCTGTGGCCTTGCAAAGGATGGGCTAAAAAAGTGGTGAAATGATTCCGCAAAATTGATGTTACCAGCAGATACTGTGGTTCTGTTACGGTTTGAGTGCTGAACACTTGACGGTCCCACGGTTGGCAAGTTGGAACTGTGAGATTCACTACGTGCACCACTGGTATTTTGTGGAAAAGCACATGTAAGATTCTCCAACAGTCTCTGCTGATACTCCTGCATGCGTGCATCCCTTTCTATGGCAGGAATAATTTCTGCAAATTTACTTTTGTACCGGGGATCTAACAGTGTGGCAACCCAGTAGTCAGGATTATTTCTAATTCTCACAATTCGAGGGTCATGTTGCAGGTAGTGCAGCAAGAAGGCACTCATGTGTGTTGCGCATCCAGGAGCACCAAGTCCCTGTTGTGTTGGTGGCGAGGTAACAATCATGCTTCCTTCCTCTGTCCTCTCCCCCCAACCTCGCACAACAGAAATGTGATCAAGGTCTCCCTCATCTGATGAGTCTTCCATCAGGTCGTCCTCCACTTCTTCCTGGGCTCCTGCACCTTCCTCACTAGTTTGGCTGCTACCATGCGCCCTGGTAAAACCATCTCCCCCACCCTCACATGCCTGCCGTCTTGGTGCTGCCGACCGTCTGGACCTTGCAGATGTTAGCCCTTCCGCATACAACTCCCCCTCCTCTACTTCCTCCACCTCCTCTTGTGCCACCACCTGACTCCGAATTCTGTTTATCATGTGCTCCAGCATGTAAATCACCGGAATAGTCATGCTGATAATGGCATCGTCAGCACTAAACATCTTCGTCGCCATTTCAAAACTGTGCAGAAGGGTGCATAGGTCCCTGATCTGAGACCACTCCTCCAGCGTGATTTGCCCCACCTCTGGATCTCGTTGGCCCAGGCTATACGTCAGAACGTATTGCACCAGGGCTTGTCGGTGCTGCCACAGTCGCTGCAACATGTGCAGAGTTGAATTCCACCGGGTAGGCACATCGCATTTTAGCCGGTGAAGTGGCAGGCCCAACGACTTCTGTAGAGATGTAAGTCGCTGAGCTGCGGGATGCGAACGGCGAAAGTGAGCACACAGCGACCGTGCCCTCTGCAGAAGGCCATCTAGTCTGGGATAGTGGGCTAAAAATTGCTGGACAACCAGGTTCAACACGTGAGCCATACAAGGCACGTGTGTGACATTGCCCCGGCGAAGGGCCGCACCCAGGTTTGCAGCATTGTCGCACACGGCCTTCCCTGGTTTCAGGTCCAGTGGAGACAACCATTCATGAAATTGGTTCTCCAGAGCTGACCACAACTCCTCAGCTGTGTGACTCACATTTCCCAGACATTTCAATGTAAAAACCGCCTGATGACGTTGAGCCCTACTGCCAGCATAGTAAGGAGGTGTGCAGGATCCCTTCTGCGCAGTTAGAAAGCTTGTGGCATGACCAGACAGGCTTTGGGTGCAGGTGGAAGACCGAGAGGAGGTTGAGGAGGCAGAAGCAGTGGAGGAACTTTGACATAAAGAGGATTGACGCACAACTCGTGGGGACGGCAAGACTTGGACAGCAGCCCCTTGTCCTGCTGTCACCATAGTTACCCAGTGCCCAGTCAGCGACATGTAACGCCCCTGTCCATGCCTACTCGTCCAAGTGTCTGTGGTGAAATGCACCCTGTCACACACAGAGTTTCTCATAGAAGCGGTGATGTTGTGTGCGACATGCTGGTGGAGCGCAGGCACACCTTTCTTTGAGAAGTAGTGCCGACTGGGCATCTGGTACTGGGGCACTGCGACGGACATAAGGTCTCGAAAATCCTCTGTGTCCACCAGGCGGAAAGGCAGCATTTCTGTAGCCAAGAACTTGCAGATGGTGAAATTCAACCTCTTAGCTTTCTCATGGCTAGGAGGAAATGGTCTTTTACTTGTCCACATCTGAGGGACCGAGGGCTGGCTATTGTGCTTAGACGGGGTTGATAAGGGTGTCCCTGGCAAACTGCCGGTCTGTGAGGAAGATGCAGGCGGACATGTTAGGTTGCCTTGATCCAAAGGTGGTGCTATCGATGTCGGACAGCGCTCAACACCAGCTGGTGTTACCACCTCCAAAGAAAATGATGACCTGCCAATCACGCTGGCTGTTACAGGTAAAGAGGTGGCAGGTCTGCGCCCCAAAACAGGTGTGACTGCTGTCCCCCCAGTCACAGAGGATGAAGAGGCCGCGGATGCACAAGATATGGCAGACGGTGGTTGGCCCGGCCGGCTAGGCCGCATTGTAGCACACTGAGCTTCCCACTGCAACTTATGCTTCATGTCCATGTGCCGGTTCATGCATGAAGTACTCAAACTATGTATTTTTTGGCCTCTACTTAGCTTTTGCTGACAAATGTTACAGATAACATGAGTTGGGTCATCTTTATCGATCTGAAAAAATGCCCAGGCAATGCAAGGCTTAGCACCCATGCGACCTGAAGAGCCACCACGACTTGTGGTGAGAGACAGAGTTGTGTTTGAGGATGCAGTTGTTGACGTGCTTCCAGTACTACGTCTCTGTCCAGGAAGGCGCAACCTGACCTCGTCGTCACTAGCATCTTCCTCCACCTCCTCTGCTGACCTCATCTCTTGGCTGACTGTGGGTTGACAGTAAGTGGGATCTCCGACCTCATCATCATCACCCTGTGCGTTATCACACCCGTCGTCCTCAGAGCCAACCTGTTCCTGCCCTGACAAAAAACTAAAGTTGTCGCTCCAATCAGGTATTTGAGTCTTATCATCGTCTTCCTCATTGTCTCCACCAACAGGAGTTACAGTTTGGGAATGAGGGTCTACATTATGGTCAGAACCTTCTGCGTCTGGTCCTGGATCCGACTCATAAAGATTCTGGGCATCAGTGCAGATCATTTCCTCGTCTGGATTCACAGAAGCGCTGGAGTCGACCTCTGATTCCCAGGCTATAGTATGAGTAAACAGCTCTGCAGACTCAACCATCTGTTCTACCTCATACTCAGACGGGCAGCTGGAGATTTGGGAGCTGTGAGGAAGCAAGTGCGATTGGGGTGACACCTTTGAGGACTGGAGTATTTGTGATGTTGAAGTTGATGTGGAGGAGAGCCCACTTAAAGGAGCACTTGATATCCGTTGAAGCACCTGCTGTTTTTGTGCCTCATCTGGAATTTGTAGCGATTGGCGTGGCCGTAAGAAAGGGATCTTATCACATTGTCCGCTAAAAGAAGTAGACATTTTAGTTTGGCTGGAAGATGGTCTTTCTTCTGCAGATGTTACTGTTGCTTTAACACCTACCCCACGGACACAACCTTTTTTCCCCTTCCCAACACGCCTATTCCCCTTTCCACCAGCAGCAGGCCTTTTTCCACTCATTTTGGTGGTTAACTAATTCACAACTCTGGAGTTGTTTGCACAAAAAAACAATGGATGGGAACCGAGCAGAGCTGAGTGGCCAAACTGTGGTATTAGGCCAAAACTAATGGCTGGGTTAGATGCAGAAAAAAATGATATTCAATTTGCAACCTGATGGAGGTCTGTATAGATGGATTAATAGAACAAGTCCCACACACAGCTAGAAGCCCAATATTTTTTCAGAGGTAGATGCAGAAAAAAATATATTCAGTTTGCAACCTGATGGAGGTCAGTATAGATGGACTAATACAACAAGTCCCACACACAGCTAGAAGCCCAATATTTTTTCAGAGGTAGATGCAGAAAAAAATATATTCAGTTTGCAACCTGATGGAGGTCTGTATAGATGGATTAATAGAACAAGTCCCATACACAGCTAGAAGCCCAATATTTTTTCAGAGGTAGATGCAGAAAAAAATATATTCAGTTTGCAACCTGATGGAGGTCAGTATAGATGGACTAATACAACAAGTCCCACACACAGCTAGAAGCCCAATATTTTTTCAGAGGTAGATGCAGAAAAAAATATATTCAGTTTGCAACCTGATGGAGGTCTGTATAGATGGATTAATAGAACAAGTCCCACACACAGCTAGAAGCCCAATATTTTTTCAGAGGTAGATGCAGAAAAAAATATATTCAGTTTGCAACCTGATGGAGGTCAGTATAGATGGACTAATACAACAAGTCCCACACACAGCTAGAAGCCCAATATTTTTTCAGAGGTAGATGCAGAAAAAAATATATTCAGTTTGCAACCTGATGGAGGTCTGTATAGATGGATGAATAGAACAAGTCCCACACACAGCTAGAAGCCCAATATTTTTTCAGAGGTAGATGCAGAAAAAAATATATTCAGTTTGCAACCTGATGGAGGTCAGTATAGATGGACTAATACAACAAGTCCCACATACAGCTAGAAGCCCAATATTTTTTCAGAGGTAGATGCAGAAAAAAATATATTCAGTTTGCAACCTGATGGAGGTCTGTATAGATGGATTAATAGAACAAGTCCCACACACAGCTAGAAGCCCAATATTTTTTCAGAGGTAGATGCAGAAAAAAATATATTCAGTTTGCAACCTGATGGAGGTCAGTATAGATGGACTAATACAACAAGTCCCACACACAGCTAGAAGCCCAATATTTTTTCAGAGGTAGATGCAGAAAAAAATATATTCAGTTTTCAACCTGATGGAGGTCTGTATAGATGGATTAATAGAACAAGTCCCACACACATCTAGAAGCCCAATATTTTTTCAGAGGTAGATGCAGAAAAAAATATATTCAGTTTGCAACCTGATGGAGGTCAGTATAGATGGACTAATACAACAAGTCCCACACACAGCTAGAAGCCCAATATTTTTTCAGAGGTAGATGCAGAAAAAAATATATTCAGTTTGCAACCTGATGGAGGTCTGTATAGATGGATTAATAGAACAAGTCCCACACACAGCTAGAAGCCCAATATTTTTTCAGAGGTAGATGCAGAAAAAAATGTATTCAGTTTGCAACCTGATGGAGGTCAGTATAGATGGACTAATACAACAAGTCCCACACACAGCTAGAAGCCCAATATTTTTTCAGAGGTAGATGCAGAAAAAAATATATTCAGTTTGCAACCTGATGGAGGTCTGTATAGATGGATTAATAGAACAAGTCCCTCACACAGCTAGAAGCCCAATATTTTTTCAGAGGTAGATGCAGAAAAAAATATATTCAGTTTGCAACCTGATGGAGGTCAGTATAGATGGACTAATAGAATGATGCTATGCCCAAAAGATTTTACTTCACTAGGTGCAGTAAAAAAATTGGTATTCTATACACAGGTGGTATATCTTGCAACACAGATAGGCTACTCCACTGACTAACACACTCTGCAATAGGCCAAAAAGGATTAGCTTTGCTAGATTCAGCCAAATGCTGTGAAAAAAACTTGCACAGCACTGGCACAGACCTGCCTGGCAAAAACTGATAGGAACTGATGTAACCTAGTCCTGAAAAGGACTCCAATTACAATTAGTCTTTACTCCCACAATCTATCTATTTTAGAGCACAGACCTGCCTGATAAAAGTCGTAGGAAATGCTGTAACCTAGTCCTTAAAAGGACTGCAATCACAACTATTCCCTACTCCCAAGCTATCTGTAGATTTGTGCGAAAATTGGCTTGAAATTAACAAGGTATAGCGCACACAGCAACAGCGGTGCCGTCTAACACGCAGCTGCAGCAGTGAGAAAATGGTGGCGACGGGGAAAATGGCTTGGTCTTATAGGGCAAGGACATGTGACATACACTGCCAATGACACATGCCCTTGCTTGTGTGAAAAAAAGCACTTCGCTCCGTGTGTGCGCTGCTGATAGGCTGACAGATTGCACCTCCCCACTGTAAATGCGGGAAAGAGAAAAAAAAAATGGAGATCTTCATTGTTCCTGCAGAGATCCATCCCCTGCCCCTCCCCCCACCCCGCTGTACACTCAAACTGCGTATTAACATTAATTTTCATCATTACTGAGAAAAAATCCAGTTATGATTTTGGTGCACGAACAGTTATCGAACATAACCTCGAACAGCCGAATTTTTCTCAAATTGTTCGTGTTCGCCGAACAGCTCGAACACCGCCCAAAACAGCTCGAATTTGAGATTGGCGAACAGTTCGAGTAGAACAATGCTCATCTCTAGTACTAACCAGGTCTTACTTTGTTTTATAAGATTGGAGAAGTAATAACAGGATAAATTTGGAAGGCCCAGACTATGGCACGACATGGTATTAGAAGTGCACCCAGTACCAGAAGTGAAGCCATTCACAATTTCCTTCTCAGGAATTTTATTTGGTAGACGGAGTGGCTGCCCAAACATTTGTTTCTCGCGACGGAGCTGAAGACACTGAGTGGTGGTAGGTGCAAGTTTCTCCAGCATGTTAGATATCAGTGGGAGAACAGAGAGAGCAGCAAGGTGACTCAGTGCTTAGCACTGCAGCCTTGCAGTGCTGGGGTCCTGGCCTGGGTTCAAATCCCACCAAGGACAACATCTTCAAGTAGTGTGTATGTTCTTCCCATGTTTGCGGGGGTTTCCCCTGGTTCTCCTGGTCATCCTCAGTAAAAAAGCAGTCGTACAGTGTCCGAGAACCTTCACACACACTTTTCATAGACAGGGCTGCATCTTGGTTGGATGGGCCAACCAGAGAACCGGAGAATCTTCCAGTGGGTCCTGGCTTCTCCTTCAGGAGAGTTCAAAGCGCAAACCTTGCAGCTGTTATGGGGCTCTTGAGCGGGGGAGAAAGGTGAGCCCTTAGAGTCAAATTATCTGGTGGGCCCAATGTTCTTCAGCCTGACACTGCTTCTCGTGAGGGTTGTATTTCACCTCAGACATATTCTTTAGGTCGGTGAAAGGACTGGCATAGAGGGAAACAGTATCTACTCCAGCTGTCATTTCTCCCAGGAAGTCCTCTAATGCAGCTTGTTCCATAAGCAATGGCAGCCCGTCCAATATCATCTCACACTTCTCGGTGGTGCTTAGTCACATACAAAGATCTTTCTTTATGCCTTGAATTTCATGACTACAAAGTTGGGCAATGGCTTGACCGGCAATGCATTTTGGGAAATAACATGCATAAGCAAAGCCACAGTTTAGGCTACTGAAGGTCATCATTAGGCAAAACTCATACAGCTTCCCACAGACTGAAAGAGGGGTATCAAGACTTCCAAGACAGCCAAGATTTCCTTGTCCTCACCAAGAGGCCAACTGTTCAGGTTCTCCTCCTCATTCTCCTCCTCCTTATTATCACCCAATCTGTGTTGAGATGAGATGAGGCTGGGATGTATAGTTCCCTGCTCTGCCTGCAATGCCTCCTCTTTAACTGTGAGCAGAGAAGCGGGATGGTGACGCTAATTATGGCATCATCGCCGCTCACCATCTTGGTGGAGTCCTCAAAGTTTTGGAGAATGGCACAGATGTCAGACATCCATGCCCACTCATCAGCTCTTACGTGCAGAAGATGACCTGAATTCCAACGAGAGTGTTGAAGCTGGTACTCAACAACTGCCCTCTGCTGCTTACAAATCCTTCCCAACATCTGCAACATTCATTTCCAACGTGTGGTCACATCGCACACCAGTCGGTGAGCCAGAAGCTGCAAACGCTGCTGAATCACTGCCAGGGTGGTAGAAGATGTAGCTGACTTTCAGAAATGGGCACACACGCGTTGTACTTTCACAAGCAGCTCTGGCAGATCTAGGTAGGTTTTGAGAAACCGCTGAAGTTGAGCACATTTAGTTCTCGCTCATCACTAATGTGCACCCCTGTATGCAGAACAATATCAGCACCAAAGAATTAAAAGATGAAATGCAGCCTGCTTTATATACCACGATACTAAGAAAACCAATTTTGATTATATAATGTGTACCCCTGTGACAACAATATCTGTACCAAAAAAATAATTTCACTAGAGTAGAACTTGTATAATGGGGACCGACAACTCTTTCACTACAGCCAACCCAGCAGATGGAGATGCCACCATTTCCATGGCCAATAGATTGCAGATGGTGGAGTTCAATCTCTTAGCTTTGTCATGTGAATGAGGAAACAATCTTTTACGTGACCACAGCTATGGGACTAAGGGCTTGCTGCAGTTCTGAGAGAGGATGGAGTATGGTAAACTGGACAAACTGCTGGATTGTGAGTGAGATGCAGGCAGAGATGTTTCAATGGACTGATAAAGTTGTAGTTTGCTCGCTCTCTGAGATTAGTCAAAAACAGCAAGCATGTCTGCTTCTGTTACAGCTGACAGGCTCTCACTCAGCCATACTGGAGCGGGTAAAGAACCGGAGGTTCTGCGGTGGGAGACCTGCTTGACAATACTTGGCACAGTAACAGACGAGGAGGACTAAGCAGCAGATGCAGTTCATGGGGCGGCTGATGGTTGTTGAGGCCGCATTTTATCGCAGTGAGATTGCCAGAGTAACACATGTTGATTGGGCATATGAAGGTTGATGCTCGTAGTAGTCAAATTATTGCACTTTTTCCCTCTACTGAGTTTTTTATAGCAAAGTTGCAAGATAACGTGAGTTGGCTTATCCTTTGCAGTAGTCAGTAAAGGCCCAGACTAGGCAACCCTTGCCGCCCCTGTGAGCTGCTCACTGCTACGGTTGTGGCCAAGGATGCAGTGCTCATTGCGGTTGCATCCCTCCATGTCTGCACTATAGGATGCAACGTAGCCTCCTCATCTTCTTTCTCCTCTACCTCCTCAGATAAGCTACTCAGCTGCATGCCTCCGGGCTCATAATAAGTGAGATCTACAACATCATAATCATCCAATGTGTTATCCCATTCCTCACCCTGACAGTCACCCTCCTACTCTTCTTGTACACAGTACAGTCAAGGGTCAGGAAGTTGCTTGGACTTAAACTTTTTTTTTCCCCTGTATGGAGAACAATATTTCCCCCAAAGAATTTTAAGCTGAGATATAGTCTGCTTTATATACCAATTTTAAGTTTATCATGTCTGGATACCCCTGTGTGGAGAACAATATCTGCCTCAAAGAATTTTAAGCAGAGATGTAGCCTGCTTTATATACCATAGTAGAAAGAAAACCAATTTCTATTTTATTATATGTTCTCCTGTGAGAACAATATCTGCACCAAACAATTAATTTAAATAGAGTATAAGTATTAGAATGGGGACCAAAACCTCCTCCAATACAGCCAACCCAGTAGATGGAAACACAATCAGGAGTGTTCACATTTAAAAAAATTAGGGTTTAACCACCATTTCCATGGCCAACAGATTGGAGATGGTGGATTTCAACCTCTTAGCTTTGTCATTTGTAGAGGAAACAATCTTTTACGTGACCACTAGTGAGGAGTAGTGACGAGCAAGCATGCTCGCTACTGCTCGGTGCTCGCCCGAGCATCTCACTGCTTAAGATACTCGGTGCTCGCCAAGTATTTCCGGGGTTGCTTGGCGGGAGCTCAGGTCCCCTCCCTGCATATTTGGCGCTCTTTAGAGAGCCAATCAACATGCAGAGATTGCCTGCCACTCATTGTAATGCCGCAGCCATGGTGGTTGTGGCATTACAGTGATTGGATGGCCGCACAGTGTCATCAGGTCTATATCAGACCTGGAGCCACTGTTCTCGTCACAGTCACTTCGAATCAGCAGAATAGGGAGAGGTGCTGCTGCATGAGGGAGAGATTTGTTTGTGTATTAGGTAGTGTAGGGAGAAAAAACGTACAATGCACATATCCATCTTAGCAAACAGTCCTTTTGAGTACTAACTAATCCATCTGCAGAGATATCAGACAGGCAGGGTATATAGGTAGGCAGTGTATATAGCAGACTGCAGTGCATATAGCACAAGAGGCTCCATTTCAATTCTGCCTTCTGCCGCTGTTAGATATTTCTATACAAAGGCCCAGATATCAGGGGCCAGGAATACTTTTTTTTGGATCTTAATTCTCATTATTTACTTAAAAAGCCATCCAGAGAACACCGTTTTTCTGCGCCATTTGCTTGTTGGCACTGCAGAGTACAGCCAGGTCCTTTCCATATTACAGCGCTAGAAATCCAGCTATTTAAAACTGTGTTTTCTCCGTCACACAGATCACATATACGTTTTCAGAAAATACTGCCATTTCTGGCTTCCATTAAAAATTTCTTTCAGTGTTTCAGTGAAGCAATTCAGACCAGTTTGCTGTTCAAACTAGTTACTTACAGGCTAGGTATTTAAAACTGTGTTTTCTCCATCACACGGATCACATATATGTTGTCAGAAAATACTGCCATTTCTGGCCTCCATTAAAAATTTCCTTCAGTGTGTCAGTGAAGCAATTCACACCAATGTGCTGTTTAAACTAGTTACCTACAGGTCAGGTATTTAAAACTCTGTTTTCTCCATCACACAGATCAAAGATAAGTTCGCTCCAAACTCAGTCATTTGTAGTGAGCGTGAAAGATACTGGCCTCCATTTAAAATGGGCAAGGTAAGTGGCAAGGGACGGGGACCTGGACGTGATGGTAATGGTGCATGCAGAGGCCAAGGACAAAGGAGTGGGCAAGCTTAAATTGTGCCACAACAAATACCCACATCTTCTCGTCTGACTTTCCTGTCCCAATTCCTAGGGGACCGCAGCACACAACTATTGAACCCAGAGCAGTGTCAAAAGGTTGTTGGTTGGATAGCGGATAATGCTTCCAGTCACTTAGCCACCACCACCACCCTGTCTTCCACATGGTCAAGTCTCAGTAGCCATGAGTCTGGACCGCATATTCCTCACCCTGATCCTCCTTCCTTCCAGCATGCCGAGTGCCCGGAGACAACTGATCCCACACTTGGACACTCTGAAGAGCTGTTCATGTTTCCATTTATAGATTCGGGCCTCTCACCTGGTCCACTTGAAGTGGGGCAAGAGGAGATTGCGTGTAGCGATGCTAAAATATTTGAGCAGCCACAGTAAATGACCCAACCTGGCAGGAGGACATGCAGAGCGAGGACAGCAACACACAGGGGGAGGGAGGCAGAGCACCCCAACAGGCAGGAAGAAGCAGTGTGGGGGCCACAGACAGAAGGCAGGCAACCATTCCCCGTAACACCAACACGAAGGGAGATGCCAGTACAACTGTTAGGTGTTCCAGAGTCTGGTTGTTTTTTTTAAGACTCTGCTTATAACTAGAGATGAGCGTTGTTCGACTAGAACTGTTCGCCAATCTCAAATTCGAGCTGTTTTGGGCGGTGTTCGAGTCGTTCGACGAACGCGAACGATTTGCAAAAAATTCGGCTGTTCGAGGTTATGTTCGATAACTGTTCGTGCACCAAAAGCGTGTCCTGCATGTCTGGCGCTATTTACAGCACCAATCATGCAGGGATTGTCTGCCACTCACTGTAATGCCACAGCAATGGTGGTTGTGGCATTACAGTGTTTGCCCAAATCGATGGGAACAGTGCTCACAGTGAAACATGAAAAGCCGGCAATTCAGCAGCGGCATACACCGGTACCCGACAATTTAGAACAGAAAGAATAGAGTATCACACATAGATTAGATAGATAGAAACATGTCAGTCACATATATAAGGAGTACAGTGACAGTGTTGCTTACTGTACTTGTCATTTAGTGTTAAAGGATTTATTAAAAAAAATATTAGTGTTTTCATGCACCGTCTCTTTAAAAAAGCCGGCCGGCAATTCAGCAGCAGTACCCGACAATTTATAACAGAAAGAATAGAGCATCACACATAGATTAGATAGATAGAAACATGTCAGTCACAAATATAAGAAGTACAGTGATAGTGTTGATTACTGTACTTGTCATTTATTGTTAAAATAAAGGATTTATTTAAAAAAAAAATTGGCGTGGGGTTCCCCGTAATTTTAGTCTCTAGCGGAGGTTAAGCAGACGGCTGGGGCAGATGTTTGAAGCCTGGGAAGGGGGTAATACCCACGGAGCTTCCCAGGCTACTAATATCAGCCCCCAGCTGAATACCAAGCCTTTACTAGCTATTAAAATGGGGGACCCCCAAAAAAATCACGTGGGGTCCCCCCTATTTTAATAGCTAGCAAAGGCTAGGCAGACAGCTGGGGGATGAAATTAATAGCCCAGGAAGGGTGCCATGAATATTGGCCCCCTCCCAAGTTAGAAACACCAGCCGTCAGCCGCCCCAGAAATGGCACATCCATAGGATGCACCAATTCTGGCAATTAGCCTCGCTCTTCCCACTGCCCTGTAGCGGTGGCAGTGGGGTAATAGGGCTGGGGTTGATGTCAGTTTATAATGCCAGCTGACATTAAGCCCAGGTTAGTAATGGAGAGGCGTCTATTAGACACCCCCATTACTAACCCGATAGTCAAAGTTAAAAAAAAACACAAACACCCAGAATAAAGTCCTTTAATTGAAATAAACACACAATTCTTTATTGTTCTAAATTAAACCATACTTACATCACGACCATTCCAGCTGAAGCCAATGTCTTCTGCAATAAAAGTAAAATAATAAAGCAACATCATCCTTACCTTTCCATGGTTCCCACGACAGCTTCAGCTCTGCTACATTCAGAAGACAGGCTGGATCGCAGCCGAAAGCTGCCATCCAGCTTGCCATGCCGCAGACACTAAGAAGTGCAGGCATGCTTTTGCTCCTAAGTGTCTCGCTGTGATGGCATAAAGATGAGCCGAGGTTATGTCAATGAACTCAGCTTACCTCATACACGTCACTGACACTCCAATTTTTTTTTAATAAATCCTTTATTTTAACACTAAATGACAAGTACAATAATCAACACTATCACTGTACTTCTTATATATGTGACTGACATGTTTCTATCTATCTAATCTATGTGTGATGCTCTATTCTTTCTGTAATAAATTGTTGGGTACTGCTGCTGAATTGCCGGCCGGCTTTTTTAAAGAGACGGTGCATGAAAACACTAATATTTTTTTTAATAAATCCTTTATTTTAACACTAAATGACAAGTACAATAATCAACACTATCACTGTACTTCTTATATATGTGACTGACATGTTTCTATCTATCTAATCTATGTGTGATGCTCTATTCTTTCTGTTCTAAATTGTCGGGTACCGGTGTATGCCGCTGCTGAATTGCCTGCCGGCTTTTTTAAAGAGAGTGTCTTCTGAGCAGTTTGTCAGCTTTTGGACACCTTTGAACGTGTTTTCTATGTGTTTCTATGTGTTTTTGTTTGCCTGCCATTGGTTCGACGGTGTTTGACGGTGTTCTAAGGTGTTCGACGAACAGTTCCACGAACATCCCGGTGTTCGACGAACCGAACCGAACCAGAACACTACGGGGGTGGCTCAATACTACTGATAACCCCAAAAAGGCCATTTGCACCACCTGCTAAGCCAGCATCAGCAGGGGTGGCAAAACGACAAGCCTGAACATCACCAGCATGATCAGGCAAATGGCAGCAAAGCACCCGATTTTGTGGGCCGAATCCCAGGGTCCAGTAACAGTGTCTGTGTAATGGGTCTGGGAGGCGGAACCTCTGAGCAACTTATACAAGGGGGCGGTCCTTGTAAGGAAGCGGGTGGCGACCAGGGAAGACAGGCAGATAGTCACAGCAGGTGACCGGGACAGTCTCTGGGTAAACGGGCAGGAGGTCACGGCAAGTGACCGGGACAGTCTCTGGGTAAAGGGTAGGTACGACCTGTGATTGTTGAGCCTCCAGGTAGGCTAGCAGGCAGATGGCAGATGTGTGCTCCCAGGTGAGCAGGCGAGAGTCTCTGGATAAGCAGGTAGTCACAGCATGTGACGGCGGAGCCTCCAGGTAGGCTAACAGGCTGGTAGCAGATGAGCGCTCCCAGGTGAGCGGGCAAGAGTCTCTGGACTGGCAGGTGGTCACAGCACGTGACGGCGGAGCCTCCAGGTAGGCTAGCAGACAGGTAGCAGATGAGTGCTCCCAGGTGAGCGGGCAAGAGTCTCTGGACTGGCAGGTGGTCACAGCACATGACGGCGGAGCCTCCAGGTAGGCTAGCAGACAGGTAGCAGATGAGCGCTCCCAGGTGAGCGGGCAAGCTGGTCCATAGACAGACTGACAGGTGTCGGAAGGCAGACCGTCAGACCTCAGGCTAGCAAGCAGGTAAGCGGATAACAGGCAGGAATCAGACAGCAAACTGGCAGGAAACTGGCAGGTAACTGGCAGGTAACAGGAAACGGGATCTGAGGGCTGAAGTAGAGTAGTGAACAGTGCAACAACATTGCTCGGGCACCTCCATTTTGGAGGAGGTGCCTTATATATGGTGAAGTCCTCCGGCTATTGGCCGGGGACTCCTTAGGACGGCGCGCGCGGCCCCCTTAAGAGGGGGGGAGCGCGCGCGCGCCCTAAGCACCGTGGCCGGGAAGGAGCGCGTGCTGCCAGCAGAGCGGGAGGAGGACGCCGGGCTCGGAGCGGAGAGGTGAGGGGAACAGCATCCCTGCCTAGCAGAGGGCAGGGACGCCGACGCTACAGTACCCCCGCCTTTAGGCCCCCCCTTTTATAGGCCAGACAGAAATTTAGCAAGGATGAGAGGGGCATGGATGTTCTCCCGGGGCTCCCACGTTCTCTCTTCAGGACCAAACCCTTCCAATCTACTAGAAAAAAGGTCTTTCCTCTTACCCTTTTTGTGGCCAGAATGTTCTCTACCTCAAACTCGTTTTCAGCGGAAACCGGAGCAGGAGGCGTACCTGTAGACTTGGAAAAAGGGTTAAGTACCACGGGTTTGAGGAGAGATACATGGAAGGAGTTAGGGATCCGCAAGTTGGCCGGGAGTTTCAATTTATA
Organism: Phyllobates terribilis; assembly: GCF_046119375.1. Classification (NCBI taxonomy): domain Eukaryota; kingdom Metazoa; phylum Chordata; class Amphibia; order Anura; family Dendrobatidae; genus Phyllobates; species Phyllobates terribilis. The sequence continues at coordinate 53,642,527 of NW_027362761.1, read as the reverse complement.
GGCCACCGGGTTGATCTGACTGATGACCTCCAGAGGACCGATAAACCGAGGCCCTAACTTATAGGAAGGAATCTTGAGCCGGACATACTTGGACGAGAGCCAGACCTTATTCCCTGGACGGAATTGAGGAGGATCCAGACGTTTTTTGTCAGCATGTCTTTTCATACGCTCGGACGACTGAAGGAGTGCGGACCGGGTACTCTCCCACATGGAGGAAAATTTGTTAACAAGAGATTCCACAGCCGGATTATCCACCGAGGTGGAGACGGGAAAAGGGATCCGAGGATGCTGACCGAAGACTACAAAAAACGGGGATTTGGAGGAAGATTCGCTCTCGTGATTGTTGTAAGAGAATTCGGCCCATGGCAGGAGATCCACCCAGTCAGAATGGTGGGCATTAACGAAGTGCCGGAGGTAACTGGTCAGGATCTGATTGATCCGCTCCACTTGACCATTAGACTGTGGGTGGTAAGCGGAGGAGAAGTCCAGGGTGACATCTAGCAATTTACAAGTGGCTCTCCAGAAACGTGAGGTGAACTGTACCCCACGATCCGACACGATGTGGAGGGGCAGGCCATGAAGACGGAAGATGTGGCGGATAAAGTCTTTAGCCAGCTCGGGTGCAGACGGGAGGCCTGGCAGGGGAATAAAGTGAGCCATCTTGGAAAAGCGGTCAGCGACCACCCAAATGACCGTACAACCGGCAGAGACGGGGAGATCAGTTATGAAGTCCATAGCAATATGCTGCCAGGGGGCAGCAGGCACAGGAAGCGGAAGGAGGCGACCGGATGGCAGGTGTCTTGGGACTTTGTTGCGGGCGCAGGACACACAGGCAGAAACAAAGTCTATTACGTCCTTGTGCAGGGTAGGCCACCAGTAGTGCCGGGTAATAAGCTGGAGGGTCTTTTTCTGACCGGCGTGGCCAGCTAGTTTAGACGAATGGCCCCAGTGTAGGATCTTCTCCCGATCAGGTACTGAAACGAACGTCTTACCGGGAGGGAGACGATTTAGACTCACGGGAGCCACCTGCATTACTCTGGCGGGATCGATGATATGTTTAGGTTCTTCCTCGAGATCGGACACCAGAAAGGATCGGGACAAGGCGTCTGCTTTGATGTTTTTGTCAGCCGGGCGAAAATGAAGAACAAAATCAAAGCGAGCTAAAAACAAGGACCACCGGGCTTGGCGCGGGTTAAGTCTCTGGGCATGCTGGAGGTAAGCCAAGTTCTTGTGGTCAGTGTAAATTATTACCGGGTGAAGAGCCCCCTCGAGTAGGTAACGCCACTCCTCCAATGCCAGCTTGATGGCCAATAACTCTCGGTCTCCTATGGAATAGTTGCGCTCAGAAGAGGAGAAGAGTTTGGAGAAGAAGCCACAAGTTACCATTCTCCCGGAAGACGATTTTTGGGTAAGTACCGCTCCGGCTCCAGAGGAGGAGGCGTCAACTTCCAGGAAGAACTGCTTGTTGCCGTCCGGGCGATGCAGCACCGGGGCGGAAGAGAAGGCCTGTTTTAAGGAAAGAAAGGCCTCCTCTGCTTCAGGCGGCCACTCTCTGGGATTAGTGCCCTTACGGGTGAGCGCGGAAATTGGGGCAGTCGGGGAAGAGAAGTGCGGTATGAAGAGGCGGTAGTAGTTGGCGAAGCCCAGGAACCGCTGAGTAGCCTTCAACCCCTCCGGTCGAGGCCATTTCTCGATGGCAGACAGTTTCTCTGGATCCATTCGGAGGCCGGTCTGAGAAATAATGTAGCCCAAAAACGGAAGCGAGGTCTGCTCAAAGAGGCACTTCTCATATTTAGCGAAGAGGTGATTCAGCCTGAGCCTGAGCAGGACCTGACGAACATCCCTCCGGTGAGTCTGGAGATCCGGAGAGAAGACCAAGATGTCGTCCAGGTACACCACTACGCAGGAGTAGAGAAGGTCCCGGAAGATGTCATTGACCAACTCTTGAAAGACGGCAGGAGCATTACAGAGACCAAAGGGCATTACCAGATATTCATAGTGGCCGTCCCGGGTGTTGAATGCAGTCTTCCATTCATCCCCCTGACGGATACGGACCAGGTTGTACGCCCCACGGAGGTCCAGTTTGGTGAAGATTCTAGCCCCCCTCAGACGATCAAATAACTCCGGAATGAGCGGAAGGGGGTTCTTATTCTTCACCGTGATCTGGTTAAGGCCTCTATAGTCTATGCAGGGACGGAGAGAGCCGTCCTTCTTTTTAACGAAAAAGAAGCCTGCTCCCGCCGGGGAGGTAGATTTCCGGATGAATCCCCGGGCCAGATTCTCCTCAATATATTCGGACATCGACCGGGTCTCAGCAGCGGATAATGGGTAAATACGCCCACGGGGAGGCGTAGTACCGGGTAACAGGTCGATAGGACAGTCGTATGGTCTATGAGGGGGTAATGTCTCTGCCTCCTTTTTATTAAAGACATCAGCAAATGACCAATAAGGAATCGGAAGTCCAGGTAGATTAGTTGGGGTAGGAGAAGGACGGACGGGATGAACGGGAACCAAACAAGTCTTATGGCAGTCCTGTCCCCAGCGAAGGACCTCTCCGGTCTGCCAGTCAAGCACGGGTGCATGTTTCTGGAGCCAAGGTAGGCCTAGTAAGAGGGCGTGATAGAGTCCAGGCAGAACATGAAAAGAGATGCTCTCAGAATGCAGCATTCCCACCTGCAGAGTAATGGATTTGGTGATGAGTTGGATGGGACGTGGTAAGAGGCCCCCATCCACGGCAGCGACAGATAAGGGTACAGCCAGAGGTTTGGTGGGAATGCGGTATTTTTCTACCAGGGACTGTGAAATAAGATTCCCGGCTGCTCCAGAGTCAAGTTGGGCTAGTTCGAAATAACGGTTCTCCCCGCAGATAATTGAGACTGACAGCAGCAGAGATGGAGAGGATTTATTCTTGTCTAGGTCGACCTCTCTGAGCGAACCTAGACACAGGCGTTTCCTGACCTCTCTGGGCAGGTACGGATCCGGTGCTCCTTGCTGCCACAGTAGAAGCAGCTCCCCTCGGCAGGGCGTAAGTCCTGACGGGTTTTGACCATCTTGGTCTGGTCGACCTGCATAGGCTCAGGAGAGTGTACCTGGGGAGAAACGGAGGGAGTGACGGGTTTCTGGAAGGTAGGAGCTAGACGTGGAAACCTCCTCTCACGGGTGACCTCTTTGGCACGCTCCTGGAACCGTAGGTCAATCCGGGTGGCAAGAGTTATTAAGTTATCGAGAGTGGTAGGAATGTCCCGACCGGCGAGTTCATCTTTAATACGGCCGGACAGGCCCTCCCAGAAGACAGATACTAGAGCGTCGTTATCCCAGGCCAGCTCCGAGGCAAGGGTACGGAACCGTATGGCATATTGGCCCACGGTGAGAATTCCCTGACGGAGGCGTAGCAGAGACGATGCGGATGAGGTCTTCCATCCGGGTTCGTCGAAGACTTTCCGGAAAGCCGTGAGAAAGGCAGGCAAGTCGGACACCAGGGGGTCTCCTCTCTCTCATAGAGGATTCAGCCAAGCCAGTGCCTCCCCCGTGAGATGGGACATGATGAAGGCTACTTTGGCCCGGTCGGAGTTAAACTGGTGGGACAGGAGTTCAAAGTGCAGGGTGCACTGGTTTATGAAGCCCCGAGCCTGAGCGGAGTCGCCTCCGAAGCGGGGAGGTGCAGAAAGCCGGGGTCCGGAGCAGGATACCATAGTATTGGTGGGCAGCGGAGCTGCCGGGTTGCGAGTCATGACACTAGCGGTGGTTGCTGGTGGAGCAGTCAGAGTGTCCAGGCGAGAATTGACATTCCGCAGGTGACTCAGGATGGACTCCTGTTGGGACCTCTGACGGGACAGTTCATGACAAAGGTCCGAGAGCGAGGGAGCTTGGGTGCCACCGGGTTCCATGGCCCGAGCAAACTGTAACGGGTCTGGGAGGCGGAACCTCTGAGCAACTTATACAAGGGGGCGGTCCTTGTAAGGAAGCGGGTGGCGACCAGGGAAGACAGGCAGATAGTCACAGCAGGTGACCGGTACAGTCTCTGGGTAAACGGGCAGGGGGTCACGGCAAGTGACCGGGACAGTCTCTGGGTAAACAGGCAGGAGGTCACAGCAAGTGACCGGGGCAGTCTCTGGGTAAACGGGCAGGAGGTCACGGCAAGTGACCGGGACAGTCTCTGGGTAAAGGGCAGGAGGTCACGGCAAGTGACCGGGACAGTCTCTGGGTAAAGGGTAGGTACGACCTGTGATTGTTGAGCCTCCAGGTAGGCTAGCAGGCAGATGGCAGATGTGTGCTCCCAGGTGAGCAGGCGAGAGTCTCTGGATAAGCAGGTGGTCACAGCATGTGACGGCGGAGCCTCCAGGTAGGCTAACAGGCTGGTAGCAGATGAGCGCTCCCAGGTGAGCGGGCAAGAGTCTCTGGACTGGCAGGTGGTCACAGCACGTGACGGCGGAGGCTCCAGGTAGGCTAGCAGACAGGTAGCAGATGAGCGCTCCCAGGAGAGCGGGCAAGAGTTTCTGGACTGGAAGGTGGTCACAGCACGTGACGGCGGAGCCTCCAGGTAGGCTAGCAGACAGGTAGCAGATGAGCGCTCCCAGGTAGGCGGGCAAGCTGGTTCATAGACAGACTGACAGGTGTCGGAAGGCAGACCGTCGGACCTCAGGCTAGCAAGCAGGTAAGCGGATAACAGGCAGGAATCAGACAGCAAACTGGCAGGAAACTGGCAGGTAACTGGCAGGTAACAGGAAACGGGACCTGAGGGCTGAAGCAGAGTAGTGAACAGTGCAACAACATTGCTCGGGCACCTCCATTTTGGAGGAGGTGCCTTATATATGGTGAAGTCCTCCGGCTATTGGCCGGGGACTCCTTAGGACGGCGCGCGTGGCCCCCTTAAGAGGGGGGGAGCGCGCGCGCGACATAAGCACCGTGGCCGGGAAGGAGCGCGCGCTGCCAGCAGAGCGGAAGGAGGACGCCGGGCTCGGAGCGGAGAGGTGAGGGGAACAGCGTCCCTGCCTAGCAGAGGGCAGGGACGCCGACGCTACAGTCTGCAGGTGGCACCATTGCTTTTTCCACTGTTGTGCATGCAAGCCAATCCCCTTTCCATGGTGCATGCGAAGATGCCTCCTGCCCTGCACCTGTCATTGCGCACTATCAAGTAGAAGCATCAGAGAGAACGTCCACGTCCTTGTCCCAGCGCAGCGTTCAGTTGTCCATACCCCAGTCCTTGGAACGCAAGTGCAAATATGCAGCCAATGCCCCATAGGCCACACTGCTAAATTCTCACATTTCACGACTGCTTGTGCTTGAAATGTTGCCTTTTAGGCTCATGGAGATGGAAGCATTCCGCAACCTGATGGCGGCGGCTGTCCCTCGGTACTCGGTCCCCAGGCGCCACTATTTTGCCCGGTGTGCCGTCCCCGCATTACACAAGCACGTGTCCCAAAACATTAGCTGTGCCAACAACAACGCAGTTATCCGAAAAGTCCACCTAACCACAGACACGTGGACAAGTGCTTGTGGGCAGGGACGGTACATCTCGCTGACGGCACACTGGGTTAACATAGTGGAAGCCGGGACCCATTCAGACCTTGGGACGGAACACGTCCTCCCGACGCCAAGGATTGCGGGCCCTAGGTCAATCAGGGTTGCCTCCACGGTCTGCAGCTCCTGCACCTCATCCTCCTCAGCCTCCTCCTCCTCTTCAGCCGCCATCTCCAAAATCACCACATCAGTCACAAGCTAGAAGCACTGCAGCATTGCCTCGGCCAAGCGGCAACAAGCTGTGCTGAAGCTAATATGCTTAGGTGACAAATGGCACAATGCTGAAGAGTTGCGGACAGCTCTGAAAGAGAAGGCAGATCTGTGGCTCACACAGCTGAAACTACAGCCAGGCATGGTCGTGGGTGAGAATGGCCGGAACCTCGTGGCGGCTATGAGTCGAGGCAAGCTCACACACGTACAATGACTGGCCCATGTGCTTAACCTCGTGGTTCAGCGGTTTCTCAAATCCTACCCGGAGCTACCGGATCTGCTTGTTAAAGTACGCCGCCTGTGTGCCCATTTTAGAAAGTCAGCTACAGCTTCCGCCGCCCTTGACGTGTTTCAGCAGCATTTGCAGCTTCTGGCTCACAGACTGGTGTGTGATGTCCCCACGCGTTGGAACACTACGCTGCAGATGTTGGGAAGGATTTGTGAGTAAAAAGGGCAGTTGTTGAGTACCAGCATCAACAAGGCCTTCGGTATTCAGCTCAGACTCCACACATAAGACCTCAGGAGTGGACATAGATGTCAGACATATGTACCATCCTCCAAATCTTTGAGGACTCCACCATGATGGTGAGCGGCGATGACGCCATAATTAGCGTCACCATCCCGCTTCTCTGTCTTCTGAAACGCTCTGTGTTCACAATCAAAGAGGATGCATTGCAGGTGGAGCACGATGAGATGGAGCAAGGAATCATACAGGGTGATAACACACAGCCCAGCCTCATCTCATCCCAACGTGGATTGAGTGACAATGAGGAAGAGGAGGAGGAGGAGTAGGAAGGACAGGAGCTAGTTTCATGCGCTATAGATGGTACTACATGCACAGCTGTCATACCGTCTATTCAGCGTGGATGGCCAGAGGACAGAGAGGAGGAGGAGAAGAGCATGGTCAGTCATCCTCTTGGTGAGTTGGTGAGGACACGGATGGCTGAGTTTATGTTACGCTGCCTTTCCCATGACGCTTGCGTTCTCAATATTTTGGGTGACAGTCAATACTGGTTGGTGACACTTCTAGACCCATGCTACAAGGAGAACTTTATATCTCTTATTCCTGAGGCGGACAGGTCTACAAAAATGGGACTGTACCAGAAGGCCCTTGTTGCGGAACTATTAAAAAAATTACCATCTGAAAACGCTGGCGGCTGAGGGCACACTTCATTGGACAACCAAGGAGTGCAGGAAAGAAAGACACAAATTCAATCCAGCAGAGGCAGGGGAACACTGTCAAAGTTCTGGGAGAGTTTTCTCAGCCCCTCTCATCGCACAGGGCCTGAGGCGTGGGTACTCTCACAAGGAGTGCAAAGTTTGGGAAGATGCTGAGGGAGTACCTTGCTGACCGTTCCAACGTCCTCCGTGACTCCTCTGTGCCTTATAATTCTTGGGTTTCCAAGCTGGATACGTGGAATGAACTGGCTCTCTATACCTTGGAGGTCCTGGCCTGCCCTGCTGCCAGCGTTTTATCAGAGCGGGTTTTTAGTGCCGCTGTTGGAAATATAACTGATATCCAAGCTGGACATGAGGCAAGAACTGTCTCTCCTTGGAGGACCTGGCCTGCCCTCAAGCTAAAGTTTTGTGAGAGCGGGTTTTTAGCGCCGCCGGGAGCATTATAACTGATAGGCGCATCCGCCTTTCAACTGAAAATGCTGACATGCTGAGTCTTATAAAAATGAACAAGGACTGGTTTGGGCCAGACTTCTCAACACCACCGAATGATAGCAGCGTAACATAAACTCAAATCCAGTGTCTTTTCTTGGGAGGTGTATTCCCATGCACCTTTTCACACCCACACATGGGTATACGCTTCCTGATTTTGGCTATTTGCTCTTGTCCTCTTCCTTCTCCTCAACCTCCACCACCATATTACCAGGGTGACTGTGGTCCTTGATGCAACACCCACATAATTTTTTTAAAGGCTGTTTATGATGCCCATAAAAAAAAAAATTGTATACAGTATGTTCATGTATACCCCCAGGGGTAAATGTTTGTCAACCCATACACTTAGTGCATCGGCATTACAAGTATAGGAGGCCCACTCCTTTCTAATGGGAACATTTTTTTATGAGGCGCTCCACCACGTCTCTTCCAATGGGCATTGGAGTGCCTCCAAATTTTTGGCAGCCCTTGCATTCACTGAATAGGCCAACACTATGAGAAACCCACTTCCTAATAATGGGAACGTTGTTTTGATGAGGCCCTCTGACCTCAATGTCTCTTCCAAGGGGCATTGAAGTGCCTCCAAATTTTTGGCAGCCGTGGCATTCACAGCATAGGCCAACACTATGGGAGACTCTCTCCTTTCTAATGGGAATTTGTCATTTCTGTGGCCCTGCTCTATGTCTCTTTAAATTGTTAGTAGGGTTTTTCCTAAATTTGGTCAGCCGTTGGACTCACTGCATACCCTATAACTGTATAGCAGACTCTCTCCTTTCAAATGGGAACATGTCGTATTCGTTACTGTGGCCCTGCTCTATGTGTCTTTCAGATTCCCTCCATCATCAATGAAACAGGATGTGTCTGATGATGTGTCACACACCACATTGCCAGATAAGGTTGTAAAATGTTAAAATGACATTTCCCGGTGAATGCATTTGCCTTAAAAAATAACATTAAAAAAAAAACAGTAGGATCTTTCTTTAGTATAAAAAACAGAGTCGCCAATGTAACCTCAATGTAATCACATTGTTCAGCTCCTGCACCTCCTTCTCCATCTCCGAAATGACCACATCAGTCACAAGCTGAAAGCGCTGCAGCACTGTCTTGGCCAAGCGGCAACAGACTGTGCTGAAGATAACTTAATGCTTAGATGACAAACCGCCCAGCGCTGCAGAGTTGTTGAAAGCTGTAACACAGCAGCTTGATCTGTGGCTCTCACCGCTGAACATACAGAACATACAGCCAAGCATGGTCGTGTGTGACAATGGGAGGAACCTGGTGACGGAGAAATGACAGCCGGAGTAGATACGGTTTCCCTCTATGCCAGTCCTTTCACCGAGCTAAAGAATATGGCTGGTCTGTGGTGAAATTCAACTCCCACTGAGAAGCTGTTTCAGATTGAAAAACATTGTGCCCACCAGAGGATTTGATTCTGAGGACTCACCTTTCTCCCCTGCTCAAGAGCCCCATACCAGCTGCAAAGTTAGCGCTATTATGATCTCTTCTGATGTAGAATCCAGGGCACACCAGAGGATTCTCTGGTGGGACTGTCCAACCCTGACAAGAAGCAGTCCTGGCTAAGAAAAGTGTGTGGGAAGGTTCCCGGACACTCTATAGCTGCTTTTTTACTGAGGTGGAAACCCACGTAAACATGGGGAGAGCATACAAAGTCCTTGCAGATGTTGTCCTGGCTGGGATTTGAACCCAGTGTTAGAATCTATGTTGTTTTACTATCGTCCATCTTGTTGTGGTTTGCTGGCTTCTAGTCTTTTCCTCTGTTGCTGGGTTTCTTGGTCACGAGATCTCTGCACCCTTTATTACTCAGCACTTGGCTCTCATTCCCCGCTGGACATCAGTGTTGTAACGCTTGTGCTCTGGCTAAGTAGCCTTGTTTAGTTCTTCTTGCTTTGGACTATTGTTATCCTGGGACTTCCACCAGTTTTGTTTACTTTGATGTTAGTTTCAGCAACTAACTTTTCAGTTTGGAGGTCTCCTGCTTTTTCTCCTAGTCCTTAGATCTTTTAGGGACCCCTTTCCCCTTCCTACAGGTCTTCGTTTGTTTCAGTGCAGGCGTTTCGGTGGGGCTAATCATAAGGAATAGGGCACCCACCCCAGCGTAGGGCAAAGCTGAGTCTCAGTGCAGGGACAGCTTTTCCCTCCTATTCCTCAGGTCTAAGTTGCAGAACATAACACCAAGGATCCCAGCGCTGCTAAGCTTCAGTGCTAACCACTGATCCAATGTGCTGCCATTTACCCTTTACTATCTCACAGGCTGGAGAAACTTGCACCTGCTGCCACTCTATCTTCAGCTCCTTTGTGAAAAACTAATGTATTTGGGCAGCCACTCAGTCTACCAAATAAAATTCCTGAGAAGGAAATTGGGGATGGCTTCGCTACTGTTACTGGTTGCAGTGCTAATACCATGGCGTCGTACCATAGTTTACTGGAAATATTCCAGGCTGGTAGGAGGCAAACAAATTCCCACAGAAAAGTACCAGCCGTAATGTTCAGGGACCCTTGCTTGTAGAAGACGGAGACAACACCGGGAGAAATAGTGACGGCTGGGGACCGAGTATGGACACGAGGCAAGAGGTTGCGAAAAGATTCCGCTCCATGAGCCTAAAAGGCCATATTTAAAGTGCAAGCAGCTGCCCAAAAATCTGGCAGTTTAGTATTGCAGTCTGTGGGTGGGTGGCTGGCTGCATACTTGCGCTTGCATTCCAAGTAACAGAAAACTAAGCAGATAGTGGCCTCTATCATCATCATGGCCTCACCTCAGCACTATGAATTCTCTTGAAGGAGAAGCCAGGGCCCACCGGAGGAGTCTCCGGTTTTCTGGTGGGTCCGTCCAACCCTGCCGAGAAGCAGCCCTGGCTAAGAAAAGTGTGGGGGAAGGTTCCTGGACACTCTATGGCTGTTTTTTTAAAGTGGATCGGACGTGCTTATGCATGTTATTTCTCAAACCGGATTGCAGATCAAGCCATTGCCCAACTCTGTAGTCATGAAATTAAATGCGCAAAGAAAGATGTCTGTGTGTCAAAGCACCACCGAGAAGTGCGAGTTGATGTTGGACGGGCTGCCATTGCTTCTGCAACAAGCTGATTTAGAGGACTTCCTGGGAGAAATGACACCCAGAGTAGATACGGTTTCCCTCTATGCCAGTCCTTTCACCAAGCTAAAGAATATAGCTGTGGTGAAATACAACTGTTAGCAAATAAAGCTGTGGACTGACTCCATACCGTCCCTGGCCACATTCACCTGTCCACGTGTTTGTGGTTAGGCGATCATTCCCAGTAAGTGCACTGGGGAGGGCACGGGTAATGTTGTGGTACCCGTGCTTGTGCAAGGCGAAGACGATACCGGGAGAAACAGTGGTGGCTGGGGATCGAGTATGGACACCTGGCCGCCGCCGGTATGAGGTTATGAAAAGCTTACGCCTCCACGAGCCTAAAAGGCCACATTTCAAGTGAAAGCAGCTTTAGAGGACTTCCTGGGAGAAATTACAGCAGGGTAGATATGGTTTCCCAAGTCCTTTCACCAAGCTAAAGAATATGGCTGTGGTGAAATACAACTCATCAAAAAAAAGCTGTGGACTGGCTCCGTACCGTCCCTGGCCACATTCACCTGTCCACGTGTTTGTGGTTAGGCACTCCTTCCAAGTAAGTGCACTGGGGAGGGCACAGGTAATGTTGTGGGACCCATGCTTGTGGAAGGCGGACACGACACCGACACAAATAGTGCAGTGGAGTAGAGTATTAATACCCGGTCGCCACCGCCATAAGAATGTGGACAGCTTCCGCCTCCATGAGCTTAAAAGGCTACATTTCAAGTGCAAGCAGCTGTAAAAAATTTGGCAGTAAAGTATTGCAGCCTGTGAGTTGGTGGGTGGCTGGCTGCCTGCATACTTGCGCTTGCATTCCATGGAATGGGGTAGGGACAACTGAACGCTGCACTGGGACAAGGACGCGGACAGTGATTGTTGCAACTCTGCAATGATAGGTGCATGACTAGAGCATTCTTCGCATGTGCCAAGGATCACTTATGATGGGCACACTTTTAAGCAGTGACCAGGGAGTCAGAGATGCTTCCAGAGGTCTTCCCCATGCTGTTCCCATGTCTTTTCAGCACTGTATGCATGTGTCTGATGATGTGTCACACACCACATGGCCAGATAAGGTTATAAAATGTTAAAATAATATTTCCTGGTGAATGCATTTGTCTTGGTTGAAAGCAATGCAAAAGTGCAAAAACGCACCAACAAAGCCAAGTTGTGCAGGAGTATTTTTGTTTTTGGTTATTTATTTTGCCTTATATACAAATCATTACCCTGGAAAGGATGTTCCTTAACATATTTCCCAGGAAAATCCATTTTGGTTTCGTTTTTGTTTTGCTTCCAGGGGTCTTCCCCATGCTGTTTCCATGTCATTTGAGCACTGTTCCCATCGATTTGTTCAATTTTTAGGCCCTCTGCAGACTGCAGGGCGGAGACGCCTGAAAAATGCTCAAGTTTCCCATAGACTTACATTGGGCTCGTTGCTCGGGTCGAGCACCCGAGTATTCCAATGTGCTCAACCCGAGCAACAAGTACCTGAGCATTTCAGTGCTCGCTCATCACTAGTGAGGAGTAGTGTTGAGCGAACATGCTCGACACTGCTCGGTACTCGCCCGAGCATCACGCTACTCGGGATGTTCGGCGAGCACTGAGCATTTCCGGGTTACTCGGGCGGGAGCTCGGGTCTCCGCCCTGCATGTTTGGCGCACTTTACAGAGCCAATGAACATGCAGGGAATGCCAGCCAGTCACTGTAATGCTGCAGCCATGTTGGTTGTGGGCATTACAGTGATTGGCTGTCCGCACAGCGTCACCTCGAGTATTTAAAACGGGGTGCCGCCATCTTGGACACAGTCGCTCCGGATTAGACAGCGTAGGGACAGCGCTGCTGATTTAGGGAGAGATATAAACTGCGAAATAGTTAGTGTAGGGTCTGTAAAGGCTGCCAGAACAAACAAACAGTCCTTTTCAGGACTAATATCCATCCCAGATACCAGGAAGGCAGGCTGTATAGGAGACACAGTGGTTATACCAGCAAACGCTGCATTACAGTCCTGTGTGCTCCTGTTGCTGAAATTGCTGGACTTAGCACCAAGTGTCGGGGGCCAGGAAAAACCCTTTTTTTTCATCTAAATCCTCCTTTTTTTTTCCTCCTTCACACTGTACAAATACCCGTCTTATTAACCGTTTGGTGTGTCCCCACGCCCCCCCAAAAAAGCGTGTCTCTGATTTTTCAGACACAAATATAACTGTTGAAAATAGTCTGGTGTAGGCTAGAGAAACAGAAGAGTTGTTTTGCACTTCCACGGTTCAAACCTCTGTATTATCCATTTTGGCCATTTGTATCTTAAAAAAAAAACAGTTTGAGTGTGTCGCTCACTGTTCAGCCACAAATATCTCTATTTAAAAAAGTGTGGTATACCCCAGTAAACAATAACTGTGGTTTTGCCATCCCATGGTAAAAAATCTCTATTATTCAGCTTTTGGTAGTTTTTTCCGTAAAGAAAAACAGTAGTGTCTCCTGACTGTTGTGACACAAAAATATATCTGTTGAAAATAGTCTTGTGTAGGCCCGACATCCCAGTGTGGTTTCGCAGTTCCACGGGTCAAATCGCTGTACTATCCAGTTTTGGGCCTTTGGTATCTAAAAAAAAAGCAGTTTGAGTGTGTCGCTCACTGTTCAGCCGCAAATATCTCTATTTAAAAAAGTGTGGTATACCCCAGTAAACAATAACTGTGGTTTTGCCATCCCACGGTAAAAAAAATCTCTATTATTCAGCTTTTGGTAGTTTTTTCCGTAAAGAAAAACAGTAGTGTCTCCTGACTGTTGTGACACAAAAATATATCTGTTGAAAATAGTCTTGTGTAGGCTCAACATCCCAGTGTGGTTTCGCAGTTCCACGGGTCAAATCGCTGTACTATCCAGTTTTGGGCCTTTGGTATCTAAAAAAAAAGCAGTTTGAGTGTGTCGCTCACTGTTCAGCCGCAAATATCTCTATTTAAAAAAGTGTGGTATACCCCAGTAAACAATAACTGTGGTTTTCCTCTTCCACGGTTCTAATCTACTCTTTATTACCCTTTTCCCATTGATAGTGCAAGTGTAAGCTATTTTACTTTGTTTACAATGGGCAAGGCGCGTGGCAAGGGACGTGGAAGTGGACGTTCTGGTGATGGTTCGTGCAGAGGAAGGGGCCGTGGCCAAGGTGAAAATGTGTCACAACCAACAGCCACATCTTCTCGCTCCCACTTCTTGACCGAATTACTAGGGAAGCACAGAACAACACCAGTATTGAGAACTGATCAGTGTGAACAGGTTATTAATTGGATAGCAGATAATACTTCCAGTTACCTGGGCACCACCACCTCCGGTCTGTCTTCCACACGGTCAACTCTTAGTAGCCATGAGTCTCGACCGCATACTCCTCCTCACCCTGATGCTCCTTCCTCCCACCATGCCGAGTGTCGTCAGACAGCAAGTGATCCCACACTTGGACACTCTGAAGAGCTGTTCACTGGTCCATTTCCATATTTGGGCCCCTCGCCTGATACGCTTGAAGTGGTGGAAGAGGAGATCCCATGATGCGAAGCCCAAATATTTGAACAGCCACGGCCACAGGAAGTCGACGTTGGCAATCTGTCACAAGAGGTGGACGATGACGAGACACAATTGCCAGGAAGTGAGGAGGAGGATCGTGGTGCGCAAGTGGAAGAGGAGGAGGTGGTGGATGATCTAGTAACTGACCCAACGTGGAAGGAGGACATGCAGAGTGAGGCCAGCAGCACACAGGGGGAGGGAGGCAGAGTACCCCAACAGGCAGGAAGAAGCAGTGTGGTGGCCGCAGACAGAAGGCAGGCAACCGTTCCCCGTAACACCAACACGAGGGACGTTGCCAGTACAAGCGGTAGGTCTTCCAGAGTCTGGAATTTTTTTAAAGACTCTGCTGATAACCCCAAAAAGGCCATATGTTCCACCTGCCATGCCAGCATCAGCAGGGGTGACAAAACTACCAGCCTGACCACCATCAGCATGATCAGTCACATGGCAGCAAAGCACCCTACTTTGTGGGGCGAAACCCAGGGTCCACGACCAGTGTCAGCGGGTGTCACCACTGCTTCTTCCACTGTTGTGCGTGCAATAGAACCCCCTGTTGTGTGTGCAAGGCAATCCCCTGTCCATACTGCATGTAAAGATGCCCCCTCCTCTCAGTCTTCACTTGTTATGGCAGTTTCTCAAGAAACAGCATCAACGTCCACGTCCACGTCCCACCGCAGCGTTCAATTGTCCATATCACAGACCTTTGAACGAAAGCGGAAATTCGCAGCTAACGCCCCACAGGCCACAGTCCTAAATTCGCACATTTCACGACTGCTTGCATTGGAAATGCTGCCTTTTAGGCTGGTGGAGATGGAATCCTTCCGCAATCTTATGGCGGTGGCCATCCCTTTGTACTCGGTCTCCAGCCGACACTATTTTGCCCGGTGTGCCATCCCCGCACTACACAAGCACGTGTCCCAAAGCATCTGCCGTGGCATCAACAACGCAGTTACTGGGAGAGTCCACCTGACAACGGACACGTGGACAAGTGCTTGTGGCCAGGGACGGTACATCTCTCTGACGGCACACTGGGTAAACATAGTGGAAGCCGGGACCCAGTCGGACCTTGGGACGGAACACATCCTCCCCACACCGAGGATTGCGGGCCCTATGTCAGTCAGAGTTGCTCCCACAGTGTACAGCTCCTGCGCATCCTCCTCCTCCTCCTCCTCCTCATGTTCAGCCTCCATCTCAGATATCACCACATCAGTTACAAGCTGGAAGCATTGCAGTACTGCCTCCGCCAAGCGGCAACAGGCTGTGCTGAAACTCATAAGCTTAGGTGATAAACCTCACACTGCTTGTGAGTTGTGGACAGCTGTGAAAGAGCAGGCAGATCTGTGGCTGAGACCGCTGAACCTACATCCCGGCATGGTCGTGTGTGACAATGGCCGTAACCTGGTGGCGGCTCTGAGGCGAGGTGAGATCACACACGTACCATGCCTGGCTCATGTGCTTAACCTCGTGGTTCAGCGGTTTTTTAAATCGTACCCCGAGTTGCCAGATCTGCTCGTGAAAGTACGTCGCCTGTCAGCTCATTTTCGCAAGTCGGCTACAGCTTCCGCCGCCCTTGCTGTGTTGCAGCAGCGTTTGCAGCTTCCGGCACACCGACTGGTGTGTGATGTCCCCACACATTGGAACTCTCCCCTCCACATGTTGCAAAGGATTTGTGAGCAGAAGAGAGCAGTTGTGGAGTACCAGCTGCAACAAGGCCGTCGATATTCAGGTCAGACTCCACACATAAGACCTCAGGAGTGGACCTGGATGTCTGACATATGTACCATCCTGACAAACTTTGAGGAGGCCACCAAGATGGTGAGTGGCGATGACGCCATCATTAGTGTCAGCATCCCACATGTCTGTCTTTTGCAACGCTCTCTGCAGAGAATTAAAGAGGAGGCATTGCAGCCAGAGTATGATGAGATAGATCAAGAAGCCGTAGTGGGCGATTACACACAGCCTCATCTCATCCCAATGTGCATTGGGGGACAATGAGGGAGAGGAGGAGGAGGAGGAAGAACAGGAGCTGCTATCATGCGTTGTAGACGGTAGTACCTGTACAAGTGTCATACCGTCGGTTCAGCGTGGGTGGCCTGAGGAGGAGGAAGAGGAGGAGGAGGAGGAGAGCTTGGTCAATCGTCATCTTGGTGAGGACACGGAAATCTTGCCCGTTACCAGTCTGGCACGCATGGCTGACTTTATGTTACGCTGCCTTAACCGTGACCCTCGCGTTGTCAAAATGTTGGGTGACAGTCATTACTGGTTGGTGACACTTGTAGACCCCCGCTACAAGGAGAACTTTCACTCTCTTATTCCTGAGGTGGAGAGGTCTACAAAAATGGGGCAATACCAGAAGGCCCTTGCTGCAGAACTCTTAAAACTCTTAAAAAAATTCCCATCTGAACACGCTAGCGGCAGAGGTCACAGTTCGTTGCCCAACCAAGGCGTACAGGCGAGAGAGATGCAACTCCAATCCAGCAGAGGCAGGGGAACACTGTCAACATTCTGAAGCAGTTTTCTGACACCCGCCCAGCTTACAGGCCCTGAGGCGCGGGGTACTCTCACAAGGAGTGGAAAGTTTCAAAAGATGGTGAGGGAGTACCTTGCCGTTCGTACCAGCGTCCTCCGTGATTCCTCTGTGCCTTTTAATTATTGGGTATCCAAGCTGGACACTTGGAATGAACTCGCTCTGTACGCCTTGGAGGTCCTGGCCTGCCCTGCCGCTATCGTGTTATCGGAGCGTGCCGCTGGGGGAATTATAACTGATAAGCGCACTCGACTGTCAACTGACAATGCTGACAAGCTGACCCTTATCAAAATGAACAAGGGCTGGATTGGGCCAGACTTCTCATCACCACCAAATGACAGCAGAGTAACATAAAGTCAAATACACTGTGTTATTTCGGGAGGTGTATTCACATGCACCACTTCACACCCACACATGGATATACGCTTCCTCATTTCGGCTGTTTAATCTTCTTCTCCTTATCCTCAGCCTCCACCACCACTATACCACCAGGGTGCCAGCATTGCAAGTTCCTCCGTCATTATTTTTGGCAGCTTTTGCCTGCAAGGCATAAGCAAATACTATCGGACACCCACTCCCCAATAATGGGACTTACGTTTGGAATATGCTGTACTGCATGGCTCTTGTAAGGGGCATTGCAAGTTGCTCCGTCCTAATTTTTGGCAGCTTTTGCTGGGAAAGCATAAGCAAATACTATGGGACACCCACTCCCCAATAATGGGACTTATGCTTGTAATATGCTGTACTGCATGGCTCTTGTAAGGGGCATTGCAAGTTGCTCCGTCCTAATTTTTGGCAGCTTTTGCTGGGAAAGCATAAGCAAATACTATGGGACACCCACACCCCAATAATGGGACCTATGTTTGTAATATGCTGTACTGCATGGCTCTTGTAAGGGGCATTGCAAGTTGCTCCGTCCTAATTTTTGGCAGCTTTTGCTGGGAAAGCATAAGCAAATACTATGGGACACCCACTCCCCAATAATGGGACTTATGTTTGTAATATGCTGTACTGCATGGCTCTTGTAAGGGGCATTGCAAGTTGCTCCGTCCTAATTTTTGGCAGCTTTTGCTGGGAAAGCATAAGCAAATACTATGGGACACCCACACCCCAATAATGGGACTTATGTTTGTAATATGCTGTACTGCATGGCTCTTGTAAGGGGCATTGCAAGTTGCTCCGTCCTAATTTTTGGCAGCTTTTGCTGGGAAAGCATAAGCAAATACCATGGGACACCCACTCCCCAATAATGGGACTTTTGTTTGTAATATGCTGTACTGCATGGCTCATGTAAGGGGCATTGCAAGTTGCTCCGTCCTAATTTTTGGCAGCTTTTGCTGGGAAAGCATAAGCAAATACCATGGGACACCCACTCCCCAATAATGGGACTTATGTTTGTAATATGCTGTACTGCATGGCTCTTGTGAGGGGCATTGCAAGTTGGTCCGTCCTAATTTTTGGCAGCTTTTGCTGGGAAAGCATAAGCAAATACTATGGGACACCCACTCCCCAATAATGGGACTTATGTTTGTAATATGCTGTACTGCATGGCTCTTGTAAGGGGCATTGCAAGTTGCTCCGTCCTAATTTTTGGCAGCTTTTGCTTGGAAAGCATAAGCAAATACCATGGGACACCCACTCCCCAATAATGGGACTTATGTTTGTAATATGCTGTACAGCATGTGACGCGCCCCCTGGGCCGTGTGTACACGTGTGTGGGATACCCGGTGCCGGCTCTCTGGGGTCTGTAGTCTCCGTGGCAGTGACCTGGTCCCGTGGCTCAGGCTGGTCAAACCAGTGGCAGTCTTTCTTAGGTTTTGAGGTTAATTGTCCGACTGCGCCACCCGTGGATTGCGGTCAGGGAGTACCACCGCTGCGAGGCAGACCGCTGAGGCTGGTGTTGTGTGCGCAGCATAGAATGGGATAACTCCCCTCGGGAGGAGTATAGCCTCAGGGCAGTGAGTGTGGATGATGGGGGTGATGGTGCACGAGCGCAGCAGGAATGACTCAGAGTCTTTACAGTGCAGTTCAGGGTCTTTACTGATGATTATAAGGTAGAACCTCCCGGGAGTACTGGCTAGCATAAGAGGCCTGGTCAGTCTGTGAGCAAGCAGGAGTTCCCCTGGCCAGGTGGAGTTGTAGGCCTCCCCGTCTGTCTGCACTCTTCCTGGCTACCTTGCTATAAGCGGGTAGAAGTAGCCCAAGTCCCTGAGTGTACCGTGTAGTGCTCACCCGTACGGCTGGTGACTTGGGGCCTTCTGTTAGCCTCCGCTCCACGACGGTGGTGCTGGTCCCTTGCTTGTGACTGAGCCTCCGGGCTTCTATGGCCAGAGGATCTGAAATCCCATGCCGGCTGGTTTCTGCTGCTGGATATATAAGTCCTCACAGCTTCGGACTCCTGTGTCCGGTTCCTATTGTCTTCTGCCATGGCGAGCTCTGCTCAGCTTCCAGCCCCTGGTCTTTAGCTCCTAGCGCCTACAGAGCTCCTTGCTGTTACTTTCCCTTGCTCTCACTCTGACTCTGACTGTTCTCTGACTCACTCAACCCCGCCCCAGATCCAGTTTATAAGGGCAGAATTCTCCCCTCCCAGGATTGGGGCAGGAGGATGTTGCATGTTTAAGGGATCCTGACCAGGAAACCTCCCACTTGCTCTCCGACGTAATATCTCTATTACTGTGGTGACCAGACCCCTGGGGTGCCACACATGGCTCTTGTAAGGGGCATTGCAGTTCCTCATAATTTTTGGAAAGCCTTCCATTCACTGCTTAGGCCAACAGTGCACGGGAGACCCAGTGGCTATAAATGGAAAAAAAGGTTTAGTTAACGCCCTCTAACCTCCATGTAATTTCCAAGGGGCATTGGAGTGGCTCAAAATTTTTGGTAGGCATTGCACTCACTGTATGCCCTATAACTGTGTAGCCGAACCGCTCCTTTTGTTACAGAAACATATCCTACAAGACATATCTGGTTGACTGGCCTGATATTGATGTGAATGGTCCCTGTTCCTCCTGCTCTTTCTCCTTTGCCACTACCTCATCCATCATTTATCACCTGAAGCTTTGTTTTAACGGGAGTCATAGAACTTGGATAGTAGCAGGAAAACATCCAGCAATCCTCGGAGGAGGTAGGATATGCGCCAAAACGCTGACCACCTCAGGCCTAGCCGCTACTACATACATGCGCTTGCATTACAACAAAACAAAGCAGATGCTAACTTCTATCATCCTCATCATGCTCCTCACCTTGGCACTCTCAACTCCCCTGATGGAGAAGCCAGGGCCCACCGGAGGAGTCTGATAGTCCGGTGGGCTCGGCCAATGCTGCCCTAAAGCAGGCCAGGCTAAGAAAAGTGTGGGAAAGGTTACCGGGACAAATAGGGGTTGCTGGGGACCGAGTATGGACACCCGGTCACCCCCTGGAGGCTGGGGAGCAAGCGGGGACACCCGGCCACCAGGCGGCTGGGGACTGAGTATGGATACCAGGCCGCCGACACAGCCATGGCGTGGTGGCCAGATTCCGCCTCCACATGCCTAAAAGGCCCAATTTAAAGTGCAAGCAAGCAAGCAGTATGGTATTGCAGCCTGGGGGTGGGTGGGTGGCAGGCTGCATTCTTGCGCTTGCATTGCAAGGAATGGGAGAGGTACAATTGAACACTGCCCTGGGACAAGGACTTGAATGGGGATAGTTGCAAGTCTGCAACGACAGGTGCAAGGTGGGAGGCATCTTCGCATGTACCATGAACAGGGGTTTGGCATGCACACACTACAGCGGAATAGGCTCTCCTTCCCACTAAATGCACTGGGGAGGGCACAGGTAATGTTTTGGTATACGCGCTTAATCTTATGTATAAGGCACACCAGGACAAATATGGGCGGCTGGGGACTGAGTATGGATACCTCGCTGCCGAAGCAGCCATGAGGTAGTGGCCAGCTTCGGCCTCCTCCAAACTAAAAGGCCCCATTTCAAGTGCAAGCTAGCAGTATGGAATTGCAGTCTGGGGGTGGGTGGGTGGCAGGCTGCACACTTACACTTGCATTAAAAGAAAACATAGCAGATGCTAACTTCTGTCATCATCATCATGCTCCTCACCTTGGCACTCTCAACTCCACCGATGGAGACGTCAGGGCCCACCGGAGGAGTCTGGTTTTCTGGTGGGCTCGTCCAATGCTGCCTAAAGCAGGCCGGGCTAAGAAAAGTGTGTGGGGGGATGTTCCAAGGAGAAATAGGGGCGGCTGGGGACCGTTTATGGACACCCGGCTGCCCCCAGGCAGCTGGGGACCGTGTGTGGACACCCGGCCGCGGGGTGGCTGGGGACCGAGTATGAACACCCGGCCACCGGGCGGCTGGGGACTGAGTATGGATTCCAGGTCGCCAACACAGCCATGTCGTGGTGGCCAGATTCCGCCTCCACATGCCTAAAAGGCCCAATTTCAAGTTCAAGCAAGCAAGCAGTATGGCATTGCAGCCTGGGGGTGGGTGGGTGGCAGGCTGCATACTTGAGCTTGTATTGCAAGGAATGGGGGAGGTACAATTGAACACTGCCCCGGGACTAGAACTTGCATGGGGATAGTTGCAAGTCTGCATCTTCTGATGCGGTAAGGATCACTTATGATGGGCACACTTTTAGACAGGGACCTGGGAGTCAGAGATGCTTCCAGGGGTCTTCCCCATGCTGTTCCCTTGTCTTTTCAGCACTTTATGCATGTGTCACACAGCACATGGCAGATAAGGTTGTAAAATGTTAAAATGACATTTCACGGTGAATGCATTTGTCATAGTTGAAAGCAATACAAAAGTGCAAAAACGCATAAAAAATGCTACATGTGAACATAACCGAAGGTGTGGAGGAGTATTTTTGTTTTTGGTTATTTATTTTAACTTATACACAAGTCTTTACCCTGGAAAGGATGTTCCTTAACATATTTCACAGGAAAAAAGTTTCACTTTCGTTTTTGAACGTTTTATTGTGAGCCTGTAAAAGTGGCTTAATACCTCTGACCACGTTGTTGACAGCAGTGACCTGGGGGTCATAAATGCTTCCTGGGGCGATCCCTATGCTGTCCCCATGTCATTTGAGCACTGTCACTATCGTTTTGGGCACTTGTTAGGCTTTTAAAAGACTGCCGGGGGTGCCACCGCAAAAATGCTCGAGTCTCCCATAGACTAACATTGCGCTCGTTGCTTGGGTCGAGCACCCGAGTATAACGGCGAGCTCGGCCTGAGCTTCGAGCACCCGAGCATTTTAGTGCTCGCTCAACACTAGTGAGGGGCGAACGTGCTCACCACTGCTCGGTACTTGCCCGAGCATCAGTGCAGTGTGCTCAACAAGCTCAGGTCCCCTCCCTGCATGTTTGGCTCTCTTTAGAGAGCCAATGAACATGCAGGGATTTCCTGCCATGCACTGTAAGGCCGTATTCATGTTGGTTTTGGGCATTACAGTGATTGGCTGGCCGCACAATGTCATCATTTCTATATAAGACATGGCGCCGCTATGCTTGTCACAGCCCACCCCGGAATCAGGCAGAGTAGGGAGAGGTCCTTTTGTGTCAGGGAGAGATTTGCTTGTTTATAGTTAATATAGGTATTCCACCATATTATATATATATATATATATATATATATATATATATATATATATATATATATATACAGTACAGACCAAAAGTTTGGACACACCTTCTCATTTAAAGATTTTTCTGTATTTTCATGACTATGAAAATTGTACATTCACACTCTTGATGAGCTTCAAGATACACAGCTGATAGTCCTACTGAATAGACTGTTAGCTGCTTTTTTCTTGCCATAATACAAATTCTAAGTAAAGAAAAACAAGTGGCCATCATTAATTTAAGAAATGAAGGTCAGTTAGTGCGAAAAATTGGGCAAACTTTGAAAGTGTCCCCAAGTGCAGTTGCAAAAACCATCAAGCGCTACAAAGAAACTGGCTCACATGAGGACCGCCCCAGGAAAGGAAGACCAAGAGTCACCTCTGCTTCTGAGGATAAGTTTAACCGAGTCACCTCAGAAATCGCAGGTTAAAAGCAGCTCAGATTAGAGACCAGGTCAATGCCACACAGAGTTCTAGCAGCAGACACATCTCTTCAACAACTGTTAAGAGGAGACTTTGTACAGCAGGCCTTCATGGTAAAATAGCTGCTAGGAAACCACTGCTAAGGACAGGCAACAAGCAGAAGAGACTTATTTGGGCTAAAGAACACAAGGAATGGACATTAGACCAGTGGAAATCTGTGCTTTGGTCTGGTGAGTCTAAATTTGAGATCTTTGGTTCCAACCACCGTGTCTTTGGGCGACGTAGAAAAGGTGAACGGATGGACTCTACATGCCTGGTTACCACCGTGAAGCATGGAGGAGGAGGTGTGATGGTGTGGGGGTGCTTTGCTAGTGAAACTGTTGGGGATTTATTCAAAATTGAAGGCATACTGAACCAACATGGCTACAACAGCATCTTGCAGCGGCATGCTATTCCATCCGGTTTGCGTTTAGTTGGACCATCATTTATTTTTCAACAGGACAATGACCCCAAACACACCTCCAGGCTGTGTAAGGGCTATTTGACCACGAAAGTGAGTGATGGGGTACTACGCCAGATGACCTGGCCTCCACAGTCACCAGACCTGAACCCAATCGAGATGGTTTGGGGTGAGCTGGACCGCAGAGTGAAGGCAAAAGGGCCAACAAGTGCTAAGCATCTCTGGGAACTCCTTCAAGATTGTTGGAATACCATTTCCGGTGACTACCTCTTGAAGCTCATCAAGAGAATGCCAAGAGTGTGCAAAGCAGTCATCAAAGCAAAAGGTGGCTACTTTGAAGAACCTAGTATATAAGACATATTTTCAGTTGTTTCACACTTTTTTGTTAAGTATAAAATTCCACATGTGTTAATTCATAGTTTTGATGCCTTCAGTGTGAATGTACAATTTTCATAGTCATGAAAATACAGAAAAATCTTTAAATGAGAAGGTGTGTCCAAACTTTTGGTCTGTACTGTATATATACTACTCAAAAAAAGTAATGGGAACACTTAAACAGCAGAATATAACTCCAAGTAAGTCAAACTTCTGTGAGATCAAACTGTCCACTTAGGAAGCAACACTGATTGACAATCAATTTCATATGCTGTTGTGCAAATGGAATAGACAGTAGATGGAAATTATTGGCAATTTTCAAGACACCCTCAATAAAGGAGTGGTTCTGCTGGAGGGGACCACAGACCACATCTCAGTATCAATGCTTCCTGGCTGATATTTTCGTCACTTTTGAATGTTAGCTGTGCTTTCACTCTCGTGGTAGCATGAGATGGACACTACAACCCACAGAAGTTGCTCAGTAGTGCAGCTCATCCAGGATGGCACATCAATGCGAGCTGTGGCAAGAAGGTTTGCTGTGTCTGTCAGCGTAGTGTCCAGAGGTTGGAGGTGCTACCAGGAGACAGGCCAATACACCAGGAGACGTGGAGGGGGTCGTAGGAGGGCAACAATCCAGCAGCAGGACCGCTACCTCCGCCTTTGTGCAAGGAGGAACAGGAGGAGCACTGCCAGAGCCCTGCTAAATGACCTCCAGCAGGCCACAAATGTGCATGTGTCTACACAAATGATTAGAAACCGACTCCATGAGGGTGGTATGAGGGCCCGACGTCCACAGATGGGGGTTGTGCTCACAGCCCAACACTGTGCAGGACGCTTGGCATTTGCCGCAGAACACCAGGATTGGCAAAGTCACCACTGGCGCCCTGTGCTCTTTACAGATGAAAGCAGGTTTACACTGAGCACATGTGACAGTCGTGACAGAGTCAGGAGACGTCGTGGAGAGCGATCTGCTGCCTGCAACATCCTTCAGCATGACCGGTTCAGCAGTGGGTCAGTAACGGTGTGTGATGGCATTTCTTTGGAGGGCCGCACAGCCCTCCATGTGCTCGCCAGCGGTAGCCTTGACTACCATTAGGTACCGAGATGAGTTCCTCAGACTCCTTGTGAGACCATATTCTGGTGAGGTTGGCCCTGGGTTCCTCGTAATGCAGGACAATGACAGACCTCATGTGGCTGGAGTGTGTCAGCAGTTCCTGCAAGATGAAGGCATTGAAACTATGGACTGGCCCGCCCGTTCCCCAGACCTGAATCCGATTGAGCACATCTGGGACATCATGTCTCACTCCATCCACCAACGTCACGTTGCACCACAGACTGTCCAGGAGTTGGTGAATGCTTTAGTCCAGGTCTGGGAGAAGATCCCACAGGAGACCATTCGCAACCGCATCATGAGCATGCCCAGGTGTTGTAGGGAGGTCATACAGGCACGTGGAGGCCACACACAATACTGAGACTCATTTTGACTTGTTTTAAGGACAGTACATCAAAGTTGGATCAGGCGTTTCTTAAAATGTGAGTATGATAGAAAATTTAGTTGGTGCCTTCAAGTGTGTATGGATGACCCTGCTTGTAATTTTTGTCTGGCTTTGCACTATGTGCAGAGCCTATACGAGTGTAGGAGTACCACAACTATACTTTATTCACAATATTTGAATGAGGCGCTCCAGTTGTTACCTTCAAGGGTGTATGGATGACCCTGCTTGTAATTTTTGGAAGGTTTTGCACTTAGTGCATAGCCTTTATGAGTCTAGGAGTACCACCACATGACAATTTAAACCGAATGTGTATGAGACCCTCCTTTATGTTTAATACAGGGTGTATCTAAGTCCCTCTTCCATAAAATTTTGGCAGTTCTTGATTCTTTCATTAATTATACTGAAATTTCCATTTTTTTTTATAAAAATTAAAATTTTGGTTTAATTAAATTTTTTAAATTCTTTTTTAATTTCTGCCTTATATACAAGTCATTATATAGGAAAGAATGTTTCTTAACATTTTTTTCCCCGTAAACTCCAATTTCTCGTCGATTTTGAATATTTTATTGTCATTCCTTAAAGTGGAGTAAAGTATTATACCATTGTTCTTAGCAGTGATCTGGGAGTCAGATATGCTTCCAGGGGTCTTAGTTCTGGCAAAATCACTCTGTGCTTAAGAAGAACGAGTTGACAGACAGCTAAACTATTTCCTATCAATGCACTTATGTGGATGCAGTGGGTCCTTTAAAACTTTTATTGATAGGATCAGTGTAAAACTACAAGGAAAGAAATGAAAGTACTCAGTACAACATATAGCATATCTGAGATACATAGCATTTGATACAGGACACACAATGTAATTGCACAACATGGCGAATATGCAAAAAGCTATAATGGCAGAAGACTACTTAATTATAAAACATGCAAAACAGAGCAACTGCATTATACAATGTGGTGAGCTCTAACAAGGGGAACATAATAACTCACTGACTGTGCTATGTAGAGGTTAACAACCAGATGGGCTGAAATCCAGAGAGAGAGATGAGTATGTCAGAATCCATGAGGTTATAATGGCTGCTGAAGAAGAAAGGGGCAAGGCTAGTGCAAAGGCTGATGGGAAACTACGGAAGCCTTGAAGAGCAAAGATTAGATTGCAGAGTAACCAATGAAACAGGAAGTAAACGAGCTGTAATAAGAGAAAATTGTCAGCAGATGGCGCTGTTGGATAAGATATCATCACTAGACAGTAACTCAAAGTTATCAGGACACTACAATTAAATTTTATTACAAGAGGATAGCAAACTGATTATATGCATTTATATAAAGGCATAACAGTCTTCCCCATGCTGTTCTCATTACATTGAGCACTTTTTCCATCCATTTCAACATTTTCATCCTTGTAGGGTCTGCCAGAAAAAATGCTCGGATTTCCCATTGACTCTCATTATATTTGTTACTCGAAACAAGCATCCAGGCATTAGGAATTGCTTTGTTTGACTAATGAGCATCCAAGAATTTTAGTACTTGCTTATTCCTAGTTAGTAGCTTTTTACTCTGTTTGACATTCCTTCTCTTTTTTTGTGTTAAACTAATTTCTAATCCTTTAAGACATAAGACCTTATTGATAACTGGCTTGTAGGATTTTTGTATTATATCTTAAAGCAGAATAATGTACAGCCAGAGACCCTGATTCTAGCAACATGTCACTTTTTGACTGCTTGCTACATGAACAGGAATTTATCATTAGAGTGCAAGTAAACGTACTGCCATGGAGTTCTCTATATTCATTAGTTAGGCATAATCCCACTATCACCATTAATGGGCAGCACAGTTTACACAGAAAACTGTCAATTAGATGAGTGAGCACTGGACAATACAGATTTCAGCATTCAGGGAATTGTTAGATGTGCAGCAGATATAACTGTAATTTTATCAAAACTACAGCAAGGAAGTGATACATTGCTAGAATAAGCATCTCTGCTTATACATCATGCTGCTCTTAGTAGTAGCAAAAACCTGGTGACAGATTCCCGTTAAGGACCCATGTATTTTAGTACTTTTGCATTGTCGTAGGAATGAAGATTGCAACCTGAAACTTTTTTTTTACTCAAGGTAATCACTAGCATGTGTAGAATCTTCATATTCTTGTCAATGGTATCCATAATCTCACTCAAACTTTTATGAAGATTATATAATTATATAAACTGTAAAATGTGTTCAAAACTGTGTGTATTCATTCATATAACTAAGTGTGATAGACTTTGAATCATTACATATTTGGTGCCTGATTGTTAGAATTACTGGCCAATTGTATGCTGGATTTATCACATTACTGCACTTTCTGTAATGGATGGTATTTTCTATCAAAGCACATTTTTCCCACAACTTTTTTGGCTCTACGCCCCAGCCATTCATGAATAAAACATATGTGCAAGTTCAAGCAATTTATAAATAAGCTCAGAAGTACCCTTATTAGGAGCAAGATATCAGTTGTGTGGGTAATTATAAAAAGAATATTTAACTGTTAATTTCCTTGCAATCAAATAATTGAATTCTTTGCTTTAATCTCATTATTATTTTATATAATATTAAATACATTTTATGTACATGTTATAGAAAGATGTTAGTAACATTTAATCAGGTTTGTTATTGTCATAGACTACTAGCAGTTGGCAATGTATTCCCCAGAGATCAGCTAATCAGGAGTGTTAGTTTCAATGGGAGTGTTAGTCTCAACCTGTTAATACAATCCCTGGCAAACATTATGGAATCACCGGGCTCGGAGGATGTTCATTCAGTTGTTTAATGTTGTCGAAAAAAAGCAGATCACAAACATGGTACAAAACTAAAGTCATTTCAAATGGCAACTTTAGGGCTTTAAGAAACACTAAAAGAAATCAAGATAAAAAATGTGGTACTCAGTAGGGGAAATTTTTTTCAGACCAAGCAGAGGGAAAAAATTATGGAATCAATCAATTCTGAGGACAAAATTATGGAATCATGAAAAACAAACACACAAAAGAACACTCCAATAGATCACTAGTAATTTGGTGCACCACCTCTGGCTTTAATAACAGCTTGCAGACACTGAGGCATGGACTTAATGAGTGACAAACAATACTCTTCATCAATCTGGCTCCAACTTTCTCTGATTGCTGTTGCCAGATCAGCTTTGCAGGTTGAAGCCTTGTCATGGACCATTTTCTTCAACTTCCACCAAAGATTTTCAATTGGATTGAGATCCGGACTATTTGCAGGCCATGACATTGACCTTATGTGTCTTCTTTCAAGGAATGTTTTCACAGTTTTTTTGCTCTATGGCAGGATGTATTATCATCTTGAAAAATTATGTCATCATCCCCAAACATCCTTTCAATTGATGTGATAAGAAAACTGTTCAAAATATCAATGTAAACTTGGGCATTTATTGAAGATGTAATGACAGCCATCTCCCCAGTGCCTTTACCTGACATGCAGCCCCATATCATCAATGACTGTGGAAATTTGCATGTTCTCTTCATGCAGTCATCTTTATAAATCTCATTGGAACGGCACCAAACAAAAGTTCCAGCATCATCACCTTGCCCAATGCAGATTTGCGATTCATCACTGAATGTGACTTTCATCCAGTCATCCACAGTCCACGATTGCTTTTCCTTAGCCCATTGTAACCTTGTTTTTTTCTGTTTAGGTGTTAATGATGGCTTATGTTTAGCTTTTCTGTATGTAAATCCATTTCCTTTAGGCGGTTTGTTACAGTTCGGTCACAGACATTGACTCCAGTTTCCTCCCATTCGTTCCTCATTTGTTTTGTTGTGCATTTCCTGTTTTGGGGACATATTGCTTTAAGTTTCCGGTCTTGACGCTTTGATGTCTTCCTTGGTCTACCAGTATGTTTGCCTTTAACAACCTTCCCATGTTGTTTGGATTTGGTCCAGATTTTAGATACAGCTGACTATGAACAATCAACATCTTTTGCAAAGTTGCATTATGATTTACCTTCTTTTAAGAGTTTGATAATCCTCTCCTTTGTTTCAATTGACATCTTTTGTGTTGGAGCCATGATTCATGTCAGTCCACATGGTGCAACAGCTCTCCAAGGTGTGATCACTCCTTTTTAGATGCAGACTAACAAGCAAATCTAATTTGATGCAGGTGTTAGTTTTGGAAATGAAAATTTACAGGGTGATTCCATAATTTTTTCCTCAGAATTGAGTGATTCCATAATTTTTTCCCTCTGCTTGGTCTGAAAAAAATTACCCTTACTGAGTACCACATTTTTTACCTTGATTTCTTTTAGTGTTTCTTAAAACCCTAAAGTTGCCATTTGAAATGACTTTTGTTTTGTGCCATGTCTGTGACCTGCTTTTTTTCAACAACATTAAACAATTGAATGAACATCCTCTGAGCCCGGTGATTCCATAATTTTTGCCAGGGGTTGTAGTAATCCAAAGATTCAAGTGATATATAAGAAAAGTGTTGTACTTGTATAGTCACTCAGTGAGACAGAACTCATTGATATGAGATATATTGCACCTTAAAAAGTCTTTTTTATTCTCCTTATATTACAAACAAAGAGGGCACTATTAAACCCCTCAGTGCTACTTTTGCACCTGAAATAAAATTCTTAATCAAAGGCTATGTCACAGAATGTATGTATGTTTCTTGCATTGTAAGATGGGCAAGCTATTTTTTTTTACTTGCTAAGGAAATGTTGCCATATCACAAAAGTTAAACAAAACTGTCATCCTCTCCTCATAAAGTGTGTGCATAATTGTATTTATTTGCACATTTTATTGTTCTAATAGCCCAATATTAAACCTATACACATGCCACCTAAGTACAGCAGTCTGTCACAGGTGCTTACTCTTGGGACTTGAATATTCCTTGGCTTTATTTTTTTAATCTTCTAAAGAAAGGTCACATTCTAGTTTTTATTGTCCAATTTTGCAACCAGACAAGCTCCTCCTCATGATCATACTGCATTCTGCTGCCTCATTTCCATTTACGGTCATGCGAGTACCTATGTAGTGACGTGTTTTTTTTAAGGTTACACAATTTTTGCTAAGGGAGGGGATTTAAAACAAAACATTTCTATCCCCCCAAAAATGAAAAATGGAAAAAAAACTATAAACAGTTACACATGTTTTCCTTTTTCGTACTTATGTTAATATTACATTAGTAACGGTACACCAAACAGCTATTCTGAGGTATGTTGCAGCACTTTTAGGTTATGTTTTTACCTCCTGGAATTTGTTTTAACATGGTCATTGTTGAACAGGTGGAGTAAATTAAATTAAAATTTTGAAAAAAATATTACAGTACATCAAACATTTCACTGTGCAGGTCTGGTTTGCCATACCTGTTTAAATTGTCAAATTGGAGGCACATTCACATTGATAATATTGGCAGGTTGTTAATGAACTGGAGCAGATAATGTTATAACTGATGTTGATGTAGGAGGCTCAACAGTGGCTGAAAGCTATTTTCTTTCATAAAACTTACAATTATACAAATAACCAAAGCAGCAGCACCAATAGCAATACAAATATGACATGATGGACTAGATGTTTTATCTGCTGATGCAATCACCTGATGAACATGCGTAAACAGAGTTGCACCACCTGAACAATCAGGTTAAGTCATACCTGATCTGTGCCCTTTTTGTAGCAGATACAGTACTCTGGGCTCTGATCCTATAGACTTGTGGCTCAGCAGACTGAACCAGTGGAAATAAGTGACACAGTTGCTACGAGTGTATTGTAATGTACAGAGTTCAGTGTACTACCAGAGTAGGAATTCAGCACAGCAATCTGATTTGTCACCCCCAAGCAGATCAGGTTATTAGTGTGGAAAACCTAATATTTGTCAAATTTTGGGTGACAGTCATTACTGGTTGGTGACACTTCCAGACCCACACTACAAGGAGAAATTTCTGTCTCTTATTCCCTTGCAGAACCGGCCTAATAAAATTGTGCAGTACGAGAAGGCCCTTGTTGCGGAATTATTTCAAAAAGACCCATCTGAAAATGATGGCGGCAGAGGTCACAGCTCGTTGGACAACCAAGGAGTACAGGCAAGAGAGATACAAATCCAATCCAGCAGAGGCAGGGGAACACTGTCAAAGTTCTGGGACAGTTCTCTCAGACCCTCCCATCGCACATGCCCTGAGGCGCGGGGTACTCTCACAAGGAGGGAAAAGTTTCGGAAGATGGTGAGGGAGTACCTTCCCGACCGTACCAACGTCCTCTATGATTCCTCGGATTATTGGGTATCCAAGCTGGACACGTGGCATGAACTGGCTCTCTACGCCTTGAAAGCCCTTTCCTGCCCTGCTGCTAGCGTTTTGTCAGAGGTTTTTAGTGCCGCTGGTGGAATTATAACCAATAGGCGCATCCGCCTGTCAACTGACTTCTCAACACCACCGAATGATAGCAGCGCAATATAAACTTAAATACAGTGACTTTTTTTTGGGAGGTATAACTCTATTCTCATGCACCTCTGTCGTCACACCCAGACATGGGTATAGGCTTCCTGATTTTGTCTATTTGCTCTTGTCCTCCTCATTTTCCTCATCCTCATCCTCCACATCCTCCTCCATATCAGCACCATATCTACCATATCACCATATCTACGTCTCTTGCAAGGGGCATTGAAGTTCCTCCAAATTTTTGGCAGCCATTGCATTCACTGCATAGGCAAATAGTATGGGAAATCCACTTCCTAATAATGGGAATATGTTTTCAGGAGGCCCTCTGACCTCCACGTCTCTTGCAAGGGTCAATGGAGTGCCTCAAATTTTTGACAGCCGTGGCATTCACTGCATAGGCAAACAGTATGGGAGACCCACTTCCTAATAATGGGAACATTGTTTTCATGAAGCCCTCCGACCTCCACGTCTCTTGCAAGGGGCATTAAAGTGCCTCCAAATTTTTGGCAGCCGTGGCATTCACTACATAGGCAAACAGTATGGGAGACCCACTTCTTAATAATGGAAACATTGTTTTCAGGAGGCCCTCCGACCTCTACGTCTCTTGCAAGGTACACTGGAGTTCCTCCACATTTTTGGCAGCCATTGCATTCACTCCATAGGCAAACAGTGTGGGCGACCCACTCCTTTTCAATGGGAAAATGTCGCACTCGTTACTGTAGCCCAGCTCCATGTGTCTTTAAATTGTTAGTAGAGTTTTTTTAAAATTTTGGCAGCAATTGGACAAGTCATTACTGTGGCCCAGCTCTTTGTGTCTTTAAAGTGTTAGTGGGTTTTTTCCTAAATATTGGCAGCCCTTGCAGTCACTGCATGGGCATTTCCACTATAGGAGACCCACTCCTTTATAATGGGAACATTTTTTTTTACTGAGACCCTCCTCTATGTGTCTTCAAAGGGGTATTGGGTTTCGTCCAAATTTTTGGCAGCCCTTGCGGTCACTGCATACGCAATAACAGTATAGGAGACCCACTCTTTAATAATGGGAACAACAAAGCATAGCCGACTGCTGGCCTTTTAAGAATAGTAAAGCTGTAAAAATAGTGTTTGTGACTTTCACAATCCCTTCTTCATAAATGAAACAGGATGTGTCTGATGATGTGTCAAACAGCACATGGCCAGATAAGGTAGTAAAATGTTAAACTAACAGTTTACTGGTGAATGTATTTTTCACTGTTGCAATCAATGCAAAAGTGCAAAAACGTACCAAAAACGCTACATGTGAACATAGCCCAAGGTGTGGAGGAGCATTTTTGTTTTTGGTTATTTATTTTGCCTTATATACAAGTCATTACCCTGGAAAGGATGTTCCTTAACAAATTTCCCAGGAAATTCCATTTTGGTTTCTTTTTTATATGTTTTATTGTGAGTGTGTAAAAGTGGCGTAATACCGCTGACAACATTGTTGACAGCAGTGGCTTGGGAGTCAGAAATGCTTCCAGGTGTCTTCCCCATGCTGTTGCCATGTCATTTGAGCACTGTTGCCATCCATTTGGGCAATTTTTAGTCCCTCTGCTGACCGCCGGGGGGATCTGTCTGAAAAATGCTCGAGTTCCCCAGAGACTTACATTGGGCTCTTTACTCGCACCGAGCACTCGATTATTCCAATTTTCTCGACCCGAGCAACGAATACCCAAGCATTTTAGTGCTCGCTCATCACTAGTAGGTACACTTCAACTGTGAGAGACAGAATCTTAAAAATATTGAAAGGCTATCACGTTGTATGATTTTTACATAATTAATTTGCATTTTATTACACAAAATAAGTATTTGATCCAATAGAAAAACAGAACTTAATATTTGGTACATAAACATTTGCTTGCAATTACAGAGGTCAGATGTTTCCTGTAGTTCTTGACGAAGTTTGTACACACTGCAGCAGGAATTTTTTCCCACTCCTCCATACAGAACTTACCCAGATCTTTCAAGATTCAGGGCTATCGCTGGACAACATTGAGTTTTAGCTCCCTCCAAAGATTTTCTATTTGGTTCAGGTCTGGAGACTAGCTAGGCCACTCCAGAAACTTAAAATGCTTTTTATGGAGGCACTCCTTAGTTGCACTGGCTGTGTGTTTTAGGTAATTTTCATGCTGGAAGACCCAGCTATCACTCATCTTTAATATTCTTACTGAGGAAAGGAGGTTGTTGGCCAAAATCTTGCAATACATGACCCCATCCATTCTCCCTTCAATACTATGCAGTCATCAGGTACCTTTGCAGAAAAGCACCCCCAAAATATGATGTTTCCCCAACCATGCTTCACGGTTGGGACAGTGTTCTTGGGGTTATACTTAACCTTCTTTTTCCTCCAAACACGGCGAGTGGAGTTGATACTGAAAAGTTCTATTTTGGTCCCATCTGACCACATAACCTTCTCTCATGCCTCCTCTGGATCATCCAGATGGTCATTGGTGAACTTCAAATGGGCCTGGACATGTGCTTGCATGAGCAGGGGGAATTTGCGTTCCCTGCAGGATTTAAATCCATGACGGTATAGTGTGTTACTAATAGTAATTCTTGAGACTGTGGTGACAACTCTCTTCAGGTCATTGATCAGGTCCTCCTGTGTAGTTCTGGGCTGATTCATGACCTTTCTCAGAATCATCCATACCCCTCAAGGTGAGATCTTGCATGGAGCCCCTGACCGAGGAAGATTGACAGTTATCTTGTGTGTCTTCCATTTTCTAATAATTTTGCCAACAGTTATTGCCTTCTCACCAAGCTGCTAGACTATTGTCCTGTAGCCCATCCCAGTCTATTGCAGGACTACAATTTTTTCCCTGGTGTTCTTAAACAGCTCTTTTGTCTTGGTCATGGTGGAGAGGTTGGAGTGTGATTGATTGTGTGGACAGGTGTCTTTTATACAGATAGCAAGTTCAAACACGTGCAATGAATACAGGTAATGATTGCAAAGTAGGAGGGCTTCTTAAATAAAAACTAATAGGTCTGCGAGAGCCAGAAATCTTGCTTTTTGGTAGGTGATTAAATACTTATTTCATGTAATAAAGTGCAATTTATTTATTCATAAATCATACAATGTGATTTTCTGTTTTTTTTGTTTTAGATTCTGTCTCTTCAAGTTGAAGTGTACCTACTATAAAAATTACAGACCTCTCCATTCTTTGTAGGTGGGAAAATTTGCAAAATCAGCAGTGTATCAAATACTTATTTTCCCCACTGTATGTGGATTTTCTTATTATCTTTATCTTTAATGGGGTAAAAGTGGGTGATTTCAACTTTTTTTAAAAGTTTTTTTATTTTCTTTATATTATTTAAAACTTTTTTTTTACTTTTTACTGTATTGATTGGTCCCCTTAGGGGACTTGAACCTCTGATTGTCTGACCACTTCTGTTATGTACAGCCATATCATAGTATTGCTGCATGTAGTAAAAGGATGCATAGAATGACGTGTCCCCATAAAGAAGTTCTGTTAATGCATGACAGTGGCAAATAGCAGGTTAACAGTCACTGGCAGAGCTCTGCTGTTAGAGTCAGGTCCTGGCTGTGAGCCACAGCCATTATCTGCTAGATATGGGGCAAACTCACCCCCAGAGCCCACTCCATGAACCTGCTAACTACTTGCGGCTTACATGTAAGGCAGATGTCGGCAATGGGATAAAATATTTTTGACCAGAGCCAAGAACGAGCAGGGATCATCAATATCTTGCATAGATGAGTCTCTTGCAAATTTTGGATCATTTTGGTGTGTGTGTTTAGACTAAGGCATTATTTCAGCCTGTCTAGTGTAGCCCCACTAGAAAAGCTTTAAGAAGCCCCAAGCTAAATATCTCTGACTAATAAATCAATCAATATTCTAGAAGGCAGTTGTATTTCCATAGTTATGACAATCAAGTGTAAAATAAGCCATACTAGTTTTGGATGCCCCGGCTGTCTGGACTAGTGACATTTCTCCAGCAGATATAACAAGCTGCAAATCCTCAAAGACCTCTGGGATGCTTTGTAAGACATACATATTTTGGAGACGTCAATTTATGTGCCACATATTGGGGACACATTTAACTTCTAAGCAGTCAGTACTGAGTTTCAATGGACAACCTGTGCCTTGTTCATTTTAGATTCTGGAGCTAAGCCAACACAAAATTCAGATGAGAAAAGACACAGGACATTCTTTCTGATTAATGGAGGAATGGACAAGCTTTACCATGCTGAACTAACACAACAGGAGCAGCAGGAAGAAATTCACACAAACAGATGGGCATCAATACCAAAGTAGTGTGAGAATGGTCATCTTCACAGAACACTCAGAGATTATTGATTTTGTAGACTGCGGCTAGAAACAAGCTCTGTTCTAATAATCAATTCCTCAAGTGTGCTC
This sequence comes from Phyllobates terribilis, assembly GCF_046119375.1. Lineage (NCBI taxonomy): Eukaryota > Metazoa > Chordata > Amphibia > Anura > Dendrobatidae > Phyllobates > Phyllobates terribilis. Next base: position 53,606,770 of record NW_027362761.1, on the reverse strand, counting down.
CAATGTTAATGTCACTCCTCTCCCTCATGATAAACCTGCATGCACGTTCCCATGACATGTCCCTGTTAAATGTAATGAGACATTTGTGAATGCAAAATATTTTCTCTTAATTTCATCACAAGCTTTTCAGTCAGTGCACAGTCTCCCCATGAGATGGGATGACCTTGAGCACTATATGCAATGTCAGATCAGGTTATTCAGAATAGAGTAACAATAAGGAAAGCCCAGCTATATATGTATTGTGCATTAAACATCAGACAGGAGTATAAGCATTATGAAGCCGGTCAGATGCATACAGATTTAGAAATGTAGTAATACTGTAAATAAAGGGGAAAAATATATTTTTAGTAAAGGTGATGTATAATAAGAAAATTATTGTCCACCTATATTTTATTTATAGGTAGTGATAAGCGAATTTGTTCGAAATCCGATCTTACAACTTAAATTCGACACAAATATTGCACATTCGGAAATGCGAGCAAAATTTCTTAAATTCGGGAAAAATGGGTAACGTTCGACAAATAAATGCGGGAATGTGATTGCAGGGCAACTACGGCATTTTTGCTATGTTTTGCTAGCCTAATTCTTGTGCATGATGTGGGGGGGTACGGTAGGTTAGTGTGGGGGCTGGTGATAACTCAGAACAGGTCCGATCAGCGGCGCGCTTGTAATTTTTTTATTTTATTTTTTTCTTCCTGTAGGAGGAAACTTTAAGTCAAGAAAGCGCAGACACAAGGGCTTCTGCAATTGGCTGCTGAAATCACATGTCCTCTCTATATAAAAAGCGGCCATGTTCCCTCAGCGCTATTTGATGCATGTCACTGCTGGAGACAGACGCTGCTCAGTGTTCTCCTGTGTAATGAGAGATATTAGTTAGATAGATGGGCGCTTGTTTGAAAGTCAGATAGTGAAGATAAGTCCTGTGCTGTGTACCTGTGCAATCGACCTTGCAGCACTTTTTTTTTCCTTGTGCAAATACTGAGATTCTGACAGAAAGAGCCGGGCCTATGGCATAGAACAGTGTTGTGCATCGGTTGTATTGTTCTCCATGCAGACCTTCAATCTATTTTTGCACTTCCTACTGTGACAAAGCAAGCAAGCCCTTGTAGGCCACTTTTCGATTTTGTGGGGTTGAAATTCAGCTATCTGCAGAATTTGTCAGTGCAGAACTTCTGAGTGCAGAGCACAAAAAACTTTTTTTTTCATTTGCTAATGTGCAAGCTGTGTTAGCCCAGTTTGTCATTTTTTGTTGGGTGAACTTCAGCTGTATGCACAGTAAAGCAAATATTTATTTTCAGTTGGCAGGCAGAGTCCACAAAAGTTTTTTTTGTGTGGCAAACGTGAAATACTCTGCTATACATCAGCTACTACATTAGTGGGGGTGAACTTCAGCTGTTTTCAGACTAAAAAAATGGATTTTTTTGTCTTGCTAGGCAAAGTCCACCAAAGATTTTTTTGTGTTGAAAACATCATACATTGCGCTATACATCAGCTACTACGTTAATGGCAGTGAACCTGAGCTGTTTTCAGAGTAAAAAAAATGATTTTTTCTCCTGCTAGCCAGGGTCCAAAAAATATTTTTTTCTGTTGCAAACGTGTTACACTCTGCTATAAGCCACCTAGTCCTTTTAGTGGCGGTGAAATTCATCTGTATTCAGTGATTATGCAGAGTTAAACAATCTATTTTTTGCTGTTCCTAACATGATACAGCAGGCTAGATCTGAGTTTGAAATAGTTTGGAGAATATCTCGTATGTTGTACAGGCGTCATGCACACTAAAAAAATTGATTGTTCGGTTCCTAACGTTATACAGCAGGGACATCTCAGTTTGAAATAGTTTGGAGAATATCTCCTATGATATACAAGCCTCATCCACAGTAAAAAAAATACTTTGTTCGGTTCCTAACGTTATACAGCAGGGACATCTCAGTTTGAAATAGTTTGGAGAATATCTCCTATGTTATACAGGCCTCATCCACAGTAAAAAAAACACTTTGTTCGGTTCCTAACATTATACAGCAGGGACATCTCAGTTTGAAATAGTTTGGAAAAATATTTCCTATGTTATACAGACGTCATCCACAGTAAAAAAAATACTTTGTTCGGTTCCTAACGTTATACAGCAGGAACATCTCAGTTTGAAATAGTTTGGAGAATATCTCCTATGTTATACAGGCCTCATCCACAGTAAAAAAAATACTTTGTTCGGTTCCTAACATTATACAGCAGGGACATCTCAGTTTGAAATAGTTTGGAGAATATCTCCTATGTTATACAGGCCTCATCCACAGTAAAAAAAAATACTTTGTTCGGTTCCTAACGTTATACAGCAGGGACATCTCAGTTTGAAATAGTTTGGAAAAATATCTCCTATGTTATACAGATGTCATCCACAGTAAAAAAAATACTTTGTTCGGTTCCTAACGTTATACAGCAGGAACATCTCAGTTTGAAATAGTTTGGAGAATATCTCCTATGTTATACAGGCCTCATCCACAGTAAAAAAAATACTTTGTTCGGTTCCTAACATTATACAGCAGGGACATCTCAGTTTGAAATAGTTTGGAGAATATCTCCTATGTTATATAGGCCTCATTCACAGTAAAAAAAAATACTTTGTTCGGTTCCTAACGTTATACAGCAGGAACATCTCAGTTTGAAATAGTTTGGAGAATATCCCCTATGTTATACAGGCCTCATCCACAGTAAAAAAAATACTTTGCTCGGTTCCTAACATTATACAGCAGGGACATCTCAGTTTGAAATAATTTGGATAATATCTGCTATGTTATACAGGCCTCATCCACAGTAAAAAAAATACATTGCTCTGTTAGTAACTTTATACAACAAGCCATATCTTACCTTTAGCATTTAGCGCCGCTGAAATTCAGGTGTGTGCAGAGCTGTTGCAAAGGAAAAAATCTAATTTTGTTTTGATAATAGCGTGCTCCTACCACAGTATCTGAGCAACATGAGTGAAAAATAGAGAGGTCGTGCTGGAAGGGGGATAGGCTTGGTGTTCAATGTATACGTGGGGTAGGTGGTAATGTTAGTGAAAGCACTAGTGAACCAACACCGTCATGTCCTATCCAAACACAAGTGACAAATTCTGTTAGTGGATGGGCTACTCCACTCCCTTTCTTTGGCAGTCGCACAGCGATTTGCCTTGTTGATAATGGTCAGAAAGAGCAGGTGTTCCAGTGGATGGCAAGTGGTCTCTCCTCTTGTTCCTCCTCCTCAACATCACACACAGTACAGTCCACAGAGGTGGCACTCCAAAAACCCTTGCTTCCCCCCTTGTCACAACTGTCCAAGTGCCCAACTGACTGTAGCGAACCACAGATGGGTGAGTCTGTAGAACTATTCACCCATTCTTTACCATGGGCATCAGAAGAGTACTCCAAACATTCACAGAGTCAAGAAGAGGAGGAAAGCATCTGCAACGTTGCCCAAAATATTTTTAGGTTGGATTCGGGGCAGAATGGAGTAGGGTCCGAGCAGGTTCCTGACCCTCATCACCAGATGCTAACCACCAGGGAAGGAGGTGATCTTTATGAGACTCAGATATCTGAGGCTCATGGGGACTGTATTGTGCTGTCAGGGCAACAAGAGGAGAAGGGTCACTCTGAGTGAGAGGAACGGGATAACACATTGGATGATGAACATGTTGGAAATCCTACTTGGTGTGAACCCAGAGTCACTCAGCCGATTAGCTCATCTGAGGAGGTGGACGAGGAAGACGAAGAGGTTACCTTTTGCCGTACGGCACAGACATGGAGTGATGCAAGCATGAGGAGCACTGCATCCTTAGCCACATCTGTGGTTTTGGCCAGCCGCGGTCACGGGTCTGCAGCTCGCAGGGGCACCAAGGTTTGCCCAGCCTGAAAATGTTATTGGTGATTATCTGTATAAAAAGATGGTGAGCACATTTGTATGTAGCTTTGAAAAAGAACACAGATTGGAGCATTCAAAACACGTAGCTAATCCTGTGTTGACTGCAGAATCTGTTTTTATGGAATAATGATCTGTCATCTGCACTTTAGAAGCTGGAATCATTCTTTTTTTTTGTTGCCTAGCCTGGACTTTTTTGTCATCACAAAGGATAAGCCAACTCATGTTATCTGCAAACTCTGTAGAGGGAAAAACTGCAATAATTTGACTACTACATGCATGAACGTTCACATGCGCAAACAACATGCATTATGCTGGGAATCTCCCTGCACTGAAAGGCGGAACAGCGCACCTCAACAACCATCAGCTGCTCCACCAACCGCATCCGCTGCTTTTTCCTCCTCCTCTGTTACCGTTCCAACTATTGGCATGCAGGTCTCCCACTGCAGAACCTCCGGTTCTCTACCCACTCCAATGAGGCGTGAGAGTGAGAGCCCGTCAGTTGTAACTGAAGCGGATATGCCTGCTGTGTTTGTTTCACCGAGCACACCACACATTTCTCAATCCGCCATAACATCTGCGCCTGCACCTCACTCACAGTCCCCCAGTTTGTCCGTTTCACCGAACTCCACCCTCTCTCAGCACTGCAGCCAGCCCTCAGTCCCACAGTTGTGGTCACGTAAAAGATTGTTTCATCCTACACATGACAAAGCAAAGAGGTTGAACTCCACCATCTCCAATCTGTTGGCCACGGAAATGCTGCTTTTCCACCTGATAGATACAGATGGTTTCCGAAAGCTGATGGCCGTCGTAGTCCTGCAGTTGCCCAGTCTCCATTACTTCTCTAAGAAAGCTGCGCTACACCATCATGTCGCAGACAACATCACTCGTTCTTTGGCTAAATCCATATCTGCGAGGGTGCATTTCACCACAGACACCTGAACCAGTAAACATGGCCAAGGGCCTTAAATCTCGCTGACTGGCACTGGTTGCCCTGGTAGCTTTGAGGACAGGCGGGGAAGGGACTGCACCATAAATCTTGGAATCCCCAAGGCTTGCAGAACAAACTTTTGTATTTTACACTCCCTCCGCTGCTTCTGCCTCCTCCACCTCTTCTAGGGCCTCCACCTGCGCATTCAACCTCTGCCTTAACGAGGCACGCGTTCCAACAGTGCAGAGTGAATCCACACCACCTACATACTGCACAGCCAGGGCTCACCACAATCAGGCAATCTTCAAATTAATATGCCTTAGAGATTGCAGCCATACAGCTGAAGAGTTGTGGACAGCTCGTTCACCAGCACAACAGAGTACAAATCTGACACGCGGTGAACGACTGGAGAGGATGGTGGAGGAGTGTCTAGAGAATTTTGACCCTTTTACATTTTGGTCTTCAAAAATGGATGAATGGCCTGAGCTCACCTGTCACGCCTTGGAGGTTTTATCATCCCCGGCAGCCAGCATTCTCTCAGAATGTGTTTTCAGCGTTGCTGGTGGTGTCTTGACGGATAAGCGCAACTGGCTGTCCCATGAAAATGTTGACTGCCTAATTTTCATCAACATGAACAAGTCATAGATCTCAAAGGACTTTTGCACCCCAATTGCAGACTGTACAAACTAGGCGATGTTGTAGTTTTTAGTGTGCTTCATTGATCTTGCGGAATTGCAGTCTGTGATATGGCTTTTGAGCCTGCTCTTGCTGCTGCTTCAGGTTTTAGGCCATAATTTTTGAAATGTAGAGAATACAGATTTGGTCTCTCAATCCATTGGTTTGGCTGTTGTGGAAGAGGTGTCGTTCCTAATTTTACAATTTCTACTATACTGAAATTGATGCCACTTTGCTTGTGTCTGACACAAATTTTGGGAAATATGGGGAATCCTAATTGGTTCTCCATCTATTGGGTTGGCTGTAGTGGAAGAGGTGTCGGTCCCCATTATACTACTTATACTCTAGTGAAATTGATGGCACTTTGGTGGTTTTAGGCCCAAATGTTTTCAAATGTGAATACTCCTGATTGGGTCTCCATCTACTGGATTGGCTGTAGGGGAAGAGGTGTCGTTTCTAATTCTACAATTTTTACTGCACTGAAATTGATGCCACTTTGCTGGTATCTGTCACTAATTTTTGGAAATGTGGGGAATCCTGATTGGGTCTCCATCTACTGGGTTAACTATAGGGGAAGAAGTGTCGGTCCTAATTATACTATCTCTACTGTAGTGAAATTGATGCCACTTCAGTGGTGTTAGGCATTAATTTAGGGAAATGTGAACACTCCTGGTAAGGTTTCCATCTACTAGGTTGGCTGTAGGGGAAGAAATGTCGGTCCTAATTATACTATTTCTACTGTAGTTAAATTGATGCCACTTCGGTGGTGCTAGGCCCTAACTTAGGGAAATGTGAACACTCCTGATCGGGTCTCAATGTGCTGGGTTGGCTGTAGTGGAAAAGGTTTTGGTCTCCTTTATAATAGTTACACTCTAGTGAAATAAATTTTTTGGTACAGATTAGTGATGAGGGAGCATGCTTGCTACTGCTCGGCGCTCGCCCGAGCATCTCACTTCTCGAGATGATCGACGCTCGCCCAGTATTTCAGGGGTTGCTCGGCGGGAGCTCGGGTCTTCTCCCTGCATGTTTGGTGCTCTTTACAGAGCCAATGAACATGCAGGGATTGCCTGCCACTCACTGTAATGTCGTAGCCATGTTTGTTGTGGCATTACAGTGATTGGCTGGCCACACAGCATCATCAGGTCTATATCATAACTGGCGCCGCCATGCTCGTCACAGTCACTCAGGAATCAGACAGTGTAGGGAGAGGTGCTGCTGAGCTAGGGAGAGATTTACTTGTTTTTAGTTAGTGTAGGTGTACCAAACTATATTAGCGACACATAACAATCTCAACAAACAGTCCTTTGGGGGACTAAGCCATCTGCAGAGGCAGTGTATAAAGGCAGGCAGGGTATATATCAGACTTCAGTGCACATAGCACAAGAGGCTCCATTCCAGTATTGTCTGCTGCTGCTGTTAGATATTTATAGAAATAGGCCCAGGTCTCAGGGGCCAGGAATATTTTTTTTTGGATCTTAATCCTCATTATTTGATTACAAAGCTATCCAGAAAACATCGTTGTTCAGTGCCATTTGCTTGTTGGCACTGCAGAATACAGCCAGGTCCTTTCCATATTACAGCACTAAAAATCCAGCTCTTTAAAACTGTGGTTTGTCCGTCACATGGATGAAATATAATTGCGCTGAAAATACTGCCATTTCTGGCATCCATTAAAATTTTGTTTCAGTGTGTCAGTGAAGCTATTGACACCAGTTTGCTGTTAAAAATAGTTACCTAGAGGCCAGGTGTATAAAACTGTGGTTTGTCCGTCACACGGATGACATATACGTTTTCAGAAAATACTGTCATTTCTGGCCTAAATTAAAACTTTGTTTCAGTGTGTCAGTGAAACAATTGACACCAGTTTGCTGTTCAAAATAGTTACCTACAGGTCAGCTATTTAAAACTGTGTTTTCTCCACTACATGGATCACATATACGTTTTCAAAAAATACTGCCATTTCTGGCCTCCATTAAAAAAAATTTCAGTGTGTCAGTGAAGCAATTGACACCAGTTTGCTGTTCAACATAGTTAGCTACAGGCCAGCTAATTAAAACTGTGTTTTTTTCCGTCACACGGATCACATATACGTTTTCAGAAAATACTGCCATTTCTGGCCTCCATTAAAAAAAATTTCAGGTGTCAGTGAAGCAATTGACACCAGTCTGCTGTTCAAAATAGTTACCTACAGGCCAGGTATTTAGAACACTGTTTTCTCCGTCACATGGATCACATATATGTTTTCAGAAAATACTACCAGTTCTGGCCTCCATTAAAAATTTTTTTAGTGTTTCGGTGAAGCAATTGACACCGGTTTGCTGTTCAAAATAGTTACCTACAGGCCAGCTATTTAAAACTGTGGTTTCTCCGTCACACGGATTACATATAACTTCGCTCCAAATTCAGCCATTTATAGTGAGCGTGTAAGATATTGTCCTCTATTTAAAATGGGCAAGGCACGTGGCAAGGGATGGGGAACTGGACGTGATGGTGCATGCAGTAGCCGAGGTCGAGGCCGTGGGCAAGCTGAAATTGTGCCACAATAAACACACACATCTTCTCGCCCGACCATCCTGTCCCAATTCCTAGGGGACCGCAGCACACCACTATTGAACCCAGAGCAGTGTGAAAAGGTTGTTGGTTGGATAGCGGATAATGCTTCCAGTCACTTTGCCACCACTACCACCACAACACTGTCTTCCACATGGTCAAGTCTCAGTAGCCACTTGAAGTGGGGCAAGAGGAGATCGCATGTAGCGATGCCCAAATATTTGAGCAGCGATGGTCACACGAAGGCGACAGTGGGAAAGTGCCACAAGAGAGGTGGACAATGATGAGACACCATTACCAGAAAGTTAGGAGGAGGACCAGGGTGCGGAAGTGGAAGATGAGGTGGTGGATGATATAGTAACTGACCCAACCTGGCAGGAGGACATGCAGAGCGAGGACAGCAGCACACGGGGAAGGAAGGCAGAGCACCCCAACAGGCAGGAAGAAGCTGTGTGGTGGCCGTAGACAGAAGGCAGGCAACCGTTCCCCGTAACACCAACATGAGGGAAGTTGCCAGTACAACTGTTAGGTCTTCCCGAGACTGGTTGTTTTCTAAAGACTCTGCTGATAACCCCAAAAAGGTCATTTGCACCACCTGCCAGGCCAGCATCAGCAGGGGTGGCAAAACAACCAGCCTGGCCACCACCAGCATGATCAGGCACATGGCAGTAAAGCACCCGACTTTGTGGGCCGAACCCCAGTATTCAGGAACAGTGTCTGCGGGAGGCACCACTGCTTCTTACGCTGTTGTGCATGCAAGCCAATCCCCTTTCCATGGTGCATGCGAAGATGCCTCCTGCTCTGCACATGTCATTGCACACTCTCAAGCAGCAGCATCAGGAAGCACGTCCACATCCTTGTCCCAGCGTAGCTTTCAGTTGTCCATACCCCAGTCCTTGGAACGCAAGTGCAAATACACAGCCAATGCCCCACAGGCCACACTACTAAATTCCCACATTTCATGACTGCTTGCACTCGAAATGTTGCCTTTTAGGCTCGTGGAGACCGAAGCATTCCGCAACCTGATGGCGGCGGCCGTCCCTCAGTAATCTGTCCCCAGCCGCCACTATTTCTCCAGGTGTGCTGTCCCCACATAACACAAGCACATGTCCCAAAACATTAGCCGTGCCCTCAACAACGCAGTTACAGGGAAAGTCCATCTAACCACGGACACGTGGACAAGTGGTTGTGGACAGGGACGGGACTTCTCGCTGACGGCACACTGGTTTAACATAGTGGAAGCCGGGACCCAGTCGGACCTTGGGACGGAACACGTCCTCCCGACGCCAAGGATTGCGGGCCCTAGGTCAATCAGGGTTGCCTCCTTGGTCTGCAGCTCCTGCACCTCATCCTCCTCAGCCTCCTGCTCCTCTTCAGCCTCCATCTCCGAAATGACCACATCAGTCACAAGCTGGTAGCCCTGCAGCACTGCCTCGGCCAAGCGGGAACAGGCTGTGCTGAAGCTATTATGCTTAAGTGACAAACCGCACAATGCTGAAGAGTTGTGGACAGCTCTGAAAGAGAAGGCAGATCTGTGGCTCACACCCCTGAACCAGCAGCCAGTTATGGTCATGTGTGACAATGGCCGAAACCTGGTGGCGGCTCAAAGGCGAGGCACGCTCACACAGGTACCATGCCTGGCCCATGTGCTTAACCTCATGGTTCAGCGGTTTCTCAAATCCTATCCGGAGCTGCCAGATCTGCTTGTTAATGTACGCCGCCTGTGTGCCCATTTTTTGAAAGTCACCTACAGCTTTTGCCGCCCTTGCAGGGTTTCAGCAGCTTTTGCAGCTTCGGGCTCACAGACTGGTGTGTGATGTCCCCACAATATGGAACTCTACACTGCAGATGTTGGGAAGGATTTGTGAGCAGAAGAGGGCAGTTGTTGAGTACCAGCATCAACAAGGCCGTCTGCATTCAGTTCAGACTCCACATAAAAGACCTCAGGAGTGGACATGGATGTGAGACATATGTATCATTCTCCAAAACTTTGAGGACTCCACCAAGATGGTGAGAGGCGATGACGCCATAATTAGCATCACCATCCCGCTTCTCTGTCTTCTGAAATGCTCTCTGCTCACAATCAAAGTGGATGCATTGCAGGCGGAGCACGATGAGATGCAGCAAGGAACCATACAGGGTGATTACACACAGCCCAGCCTCATCTTATCCCAAAGTGGATTGGGTGACACTGAGGAAAAGGAGGAGGAGGAAGAACAGGATCTAGTTTCATGCGCTATAGAAGGTACTACCTGCAACTGTCATACCGTCAGTTCAGCGTGGATGGCCTGAGGAAAGAGAGGAGGAGGAGGAGAGCATGGTCACTCATCCTCTTGGTGAGGACATGGAAGTCTTACCTGTTAGCAGTCTGGCACGCATGGCTGAGTTTGTTACACAGCCTTTCCCATGACCCTCGCATTCCCAAAATTTTGGGTGACAGTCATTACTGGTTGGTGACACTTCTAGACCCACACTACAAGGAGAACTTTATATCGCTTATTCCTGAAGTGGACAGGTCTACAAAAATGGGGCTGTACCAGAAGGCCCTTGTTGCGGAGCTTTTAAAAAAAATTTCCATCTGAAAACACTGGCGGCAGAGGTCATAGTTCGTTGGACAACCAAGGACTACAGGCAATAGAAACACAACTTCAATCCAGCAGATGCAGTTGAACACTGTCAAAGTTCTTGGAAAATTTTCTTAGCCTCTCCCATCGCACAAGCCCTGAGGCGCAGGGTACTCTCACAAGGAGTGCAAAGTTTGGGAAAATGCTGAGGGAGTACCTTGCCGACCGTAACAACGTCCTCCGTGATTCCTCTGTGCCTTATAATAATTGGGTATCCAAGCTGGATACGTGGAATGAACTGGCTCTCTATGCCTTGGAGGTCCTGGCCTGCCCTGCTGCCAGCATTTTATCAGAGCTGGTTTTTAGTGCTGCTGGTGGAATTATAACTGATAAGCACATACGCCTGTCAACTGAAAATGCTGACAGGCTGACTCTTATAAAAATGAACAAGGGCTGCATTGGGCCCGACTTCTCAACACCACCGAATGATAGCAACATAACATAAACTCAAATCTAGTGACTTTTTTTGTGAGGTGTATTCCCATGCACCTCTTCACACCCACACATGGGTATACGCTTCTTGATTTTGGTTATTTTCTCTTGTCCTCCACCTTCTCCTCATCCTAATCCTCCACCACCATATCACCAGGGTGATCGTGGTCCATGATGCAACATTAACATAATTTTTTTAAAGGGTGTAAATAAAAAATGTATACAGTATGTTCATGTATACCACTCAGGGGTAAATGTTTGTCAGCCCATGCACAAAGTGCATGGGCATTACAAGTATAGGAGACCCGCTCCTTTCTAATGGGAACATTTTTTATGAAGCCCTCCTCCACGTCTCTTTAAAGGAGTATAAGGGTACGTCCAAATTTTCAAAGAGGTATTGGGGTGCGTCCAAATTTTGTGATGCCCTGTCACTCACTGCATACGCAATAACAATGTAGGAGACCCACTCTTTAGTATTGAGAACAATAAAATATAGCCGTCTGATGGCTCTCTAAGAATAGTGAGGGCCGACTGCTGGCCCTTTAAGAATAGTAAAGGCCGCCTGATGGCCCTATAAAAATAGGCTTTGTGACTTTAAGAGTCCCTCCTTAATAAATGAAACACGTTGTGTCTGATGATATCTCACACACCATATGGCCAGATAAAGTTGTAAAATGCTAAAATGACATTTCCTGGTGAATGCATTCGTCACGGTTGAAAGCAATGCAAAAGTGCAAAAACACTAAGTGTGAACATAGCCCAAGGTGTGGAGGAGTATTTTTGTTTTTGTTTTTTTTATTTTGATTTATATACAAGTAATTACCCTGGATGTTCCTTAACATATTTCCCAGGACGATCCATTTTAGTTTAATTTTTGTATGTTTTATTGTGAGTCCGTAAAAGTGGCATAAAACCTCTGACAATGTTATTGACAGAAGTGGCCTGGGAGTCAGAAATGCTTCCAGGGGTCTTCCCCATGCTGTTATCAAGTCATTTGAGCACTGTTCCCATCGATTTGGGAAATGTTTAGGCCCTCTGCAGACCGCCAGGGGGAGCCGCCTGAAAAATGCTCGAGTTTCCCATAGACTTACATTGGGCTCGTTGCTCGGGTCGAGCACCCGAGTATACCAATGTGCTCGACCCGAGCATCGAGCACCCGAGCATTTTAGTGCTCGCCCATCACTAGTGCAGATGTTCTTCTCTACACAGGGGTACACAGACCTGATAAACTCAAAATTGGTATATAAAGTAGACTACATCTCCACTTAAAAATTGTTTTGGGCAGATGTTGTTCTCCATACAGGGGGAAAAAAATTGGGTATGAGCAGCTTCCTTACCCTCGACTGTACTGTGCTGTCAGGGCAAGAAGAGGAGGAGGGTGGCTCTGAGGGCGAGGAAGTGGATAACACATTGGATGATGAAGAGGTCGTACATCCAACTTGGTGTGAACCCAGAGGCACGCAGCCGAGTAGCTCAGGAGGTGGAGGAGGAGAAAGACGTGGAGGTTACATTGCGTCCTATGGTGCCGACAATGAGTGATGCAAGCACGAGGAGCACTGCATCCTTAGCGACAACCGTGACAGTGACCAGCAATGGTCATGGGTCTGCAGCTCGCAGGTGTGGCAAGGGTTGCTAGCCTGGGCCTTTTTTGAGACCGCAAAGGATGAGCCAGCTCACTTTGCACTAATAAACTCAGTGGAGTTAAAAAATGCAATAATTTGACTACCACATGCATGAACCTTCACATGCGCAATCAACCTGTGTTACTCTGGCTTTCTCACTGCGATAAAATGCGGACCTCAACAACCATCAGTCATCCCATCAACCGCATCCGCTGCTTCTTCCTGCTCCTCTGTTACCGTGCCAAGTATTGTCACGCAGGTCTCCTACTGTAGATCTTCTGGTTCTCTACCCGCCCCAGTCAGGCTGAGTGAGAGCCCGTCAGCTGTAATGGAAGCGGACATGCCTGCTGTGTTTGTTTCACCGAGCACACCACATGTTTCTCAATCCACCGTAACATCTCCCCCTGCACCTCACTCACGATCCAGCAGTTTGTCCCGTTCACTGTACTCCACTCTCTCTCAGCACTGCAGCTAGCCCTCGGTCCCGCATTTGTGGTCACGTAAAATATTGTTTCATCCTACACATGACAAAGCTAAGAGGTTGAACTCCACTATTTCCAATCTGTTGGCCTTGGAAATGGTGGTGTTAGGCCCTAATTTTTTTTTTTAAATGTGAACACTCTTGATTGTGTTTTCATCTGCTGGGTTGGCTGTAGTGGAAGAGGTGTCGGTCCCCATTATAACACTTATACTCAATTTAAATCAATTGTTTGGTGCAGATATTGTTCTCACAGGACAACACAATAAAATAAAAATTGGTTTTCTTTCTAGCGAGTATATATCAAACAGGCTACATCTCCGCTTAAAATTGTTTGGGACAGATATTCTTCTCCACACGAGTACACAGACTGTATAAACTCTAAATGGGTATATAAAGCAGCCTACATCTCTGCTTAAAATTGTTTGGGGCAGATATTCTTCTCCAAAAAGGGGTACACCGACCTGATAAACTAAAAACAGGTATATAAAGCAGGCTACATCTTCGCTTAAAATTCTTTGGGGCAGATATTCTTCTCCACACAGGGGTACAAAGACCCGTATATAAAGCAGACTGTATCTCAATTTAAAATTGTTTGGGCCAGATATTGCCCTTTTTCATTTTTATAAAAGTCAGCCTGTCAGCATTTTCAGTTAACAGGCAGATGCGCCTATCAGTTATAATATAATTCCACCAGCGGCACTAAAAACCCGCTCTGACAAAACGCTAGCGGCAGGGCTGGCCAGGAGCTCCAAGGCGTAGAGAGCCAGTTCATACCACGTGTCCAGCTTGGATACCCAATAATTATAAGGCACAGAGGAATCATGGAAGACATTGGTACTGTCAGCAAGGTACTCTCTCAGCATCTTCCGAAACTTTTCCCTATTTGAGAGAGTACCCCGCGCCTCAGGGCCTGTTCGATGGGAGGGTCTGAGGAAACTGTGCCAGAACTTTGACAGTGTTGCCCTGCCTCTGCTGGATTCTATTTGTGTCTCTCTCGCCTGTACTCCTTGGTTCTCCAACGAACTGAGACCTCTGCTGGCGGCGTTTTCACATGGGAATTTTTTTAATAATTACGCATTCTCGTACTGCCCCATTTTATTAGGCCTGTCCAGCTTAGGAATAGGAGACAGAAAGTTCTCCTTGGAGCATGGGTCTAGAAGTGTCACCAACCAGTAATGACTGTCACCCAAAAATTGAACAACGTGCGGGTCACGGGAAAAGCAGCGTAACAAAAAACTCAGCCATGTGTGCCAGATTGCTAACAGGCAAGACTTCCATGTCCTCACCAAGAGGACGAGTGACCATGTTCTCTTCCTCATCCTCCTCCTCCTCTCTGTCCTCAGTCCATCCACGCTGAACAGATGGTATGACAGTTGTGCAGGTACCGTCTATAGCACAGGAAACTAGCTCCTGTTCTTCCTCCTCCTCCTCTTCCTCATTTTCACCAAATCCACGTTGGGATGAGATGAGGCTGGGCTGTGTGGAATCACCCTGGATGATTCCTTGCTCCATCTCATGGTGCGCCGCCTGCAATGCATCCTCTTTATTTGTGAGCAGAGAGCTTTTCAGAAGACAGAGAAGCGGGATGGTGATTTTAATTATGGTGTCATCGCCGCTCACCAAGTTGGTGGAGTCCTCAAAGTTTTGGAGGATGGTACAGATGTTTGACATCTATGTACACTCCTGAGGTCTTGTGTGGAGTCTGACCTGAATACCAAAGGCCTTGTTGATTCTGGTAGTCAACAACTGCTCTCTTCTGCTCACAAATCCTTCCCAACATCTGCAATGTAGAGTTCAAACATGTGGGGACATCGCACACCAATCGGTGAGCTGGAAACTGCAAACGCTGCTGAAGCATGGCAAAGGTGGTGGAAGCTGTAGCTGACTTTCTAAAATGGGCACACATGCGGCGTACTTTGACAAGCAGATCAGGCAGATTGAGTAGGTTTTGAGAAACCGCTGAATCATGAGGTTAAGCACATGGGCCAGGCATGGTACGTGTGTGAGCTCTCTTCGCCTCAGAGCCGCCACCAGGTTCTGGCCATTGTAACACACGGCCATGCCTGGCTCTAGAGTCAGCGATGTCAGCCACAGATCTGCCTGCTCACAACTCTCCAGCGGTGTGCGGTTTGTCACCTAAGCATATTAGGTTCAGCACAACCTGTTGCTGCTTGGTCGAGGCAGTGCTTCCAGCTTGTGACTGATGTGGTCATTTCGGAGATGAAGGCTGAAGAGGAGGAGGTGCAGGAGCTGTAGAATGTGGGGGCAACCCTGATTGACCCTGGGCCCACAATCCTTGGCGTCGGGAGGACGTGTTCCGTCCTAAAGTCCGACTGGGTCCCGGCTTCCACTAAATTAACCCAGTGTGCCATCAGCGAGATGTACCATCCCTGTCCACAAGCACTTGTCCACGTGTCTGTGGTTAGGTGGACTTTCCCAGCAACTGCTTTGTTGAGGGCACGGCTAATGTTTTGGGACACGTGTTCATGAAATAAAGACAACTAAACGCTGCGCTGGGACAAGGGCGTGGACGTGCTTACTGATGGTGCTAGTTGAGAGTGTGCAATGACACATGCAGAGTGGGAGGCATCTTCACATGCGCCGTGGACAAGGGATTGGCGTGCACACACAACAGCGGAAGAAGCAGAGGCGTCACACGTAGACACTGTTTCTGGCCCCTGTAGTTTGGTCAACTTAGTCGGGTGCTTTGCTGCCATGTGCCTGATCATGCTGGTGGTGGTCAGGCTGCTAGTTTTGCTACCCTTGCTGATGCTGGCCTGGCAGGTGGTGCAAATGGCCTTTTTAGGGTTATTGACAGAGTCTTTAAAAATCAACCAGACTGGGGAAGACCTAACAGTTGTACTGGCAACTTCCGTCGTGTTGGCGTTACGGGGAATGCTTTCCCTCCTTGTGTCTGCGGACACCACATTGCTTCTTCCTGCCTGTTGTGGTGCTTTCCCTTCTTCCCCCTGTGTGCTGCTATCCTTGCTCTGCATGTCCTTCTGCCAGGTTGGGTCAGTTACTATATCATCCACCACCTCGTCTTCCACTTCTGAACCCTGGCCCTCCTCCTGACTTTCTGGCAATTATGTCTCATGATCATCCACCTCTTGCGACATTTGTTGCACTTCACCATTGCCTTCGTGTTACTGTGGCTGCTCAAATATTTGGGTATCACTACACGCGCCATTCTCCTCTTGACTCGCTTGAAGCTGAAAAGTGGAAAAGTGAACAGCTCTTCTGAGTGTCCAAGGGTGGGATCAATTGTCTCTGGGCACTCAGCATGTTGGGAGGAAGGAGGATCAGGGTGAGAAATATGCGGTCCAGATTCACGGCTACTGAGACTTGACCATGTCAAATATAGGGTGGTCTTGGTGGCTAAGTGACTGGAAGCATTATATGCTCTCCAACCAACAACCTTTTGAAACTGCTCTGAGATCAATAGTGGTGTGCTGCGGTCCCCTAGTAATTGAGACAGGAAGGTCGAGCGACACGATCTGGGTGTTTATTGTGGCACAAATTCAGCTTGCCCACGGCCTCGGCCTCTGCATGCACCATCACCATCACGTTCACTTCCCAGTTCCTTGCCATGCAGCTTGCTCATTTTAAATGGAGAACAATATTTTCCACGATGACTAGAAATGGTTGATTTTGGAACGCAGTTATATGTGATACGTCTGACAGAGAACCATGGTTTTAATTAGCAGGCCTGTAGTTTACTAATACTATTCTTCACAGAGACCTTGTGTGAATAGCTTGACCGACACACTGCAACGAAATGGAAATAGAAGGCCGAAATGGCTGATTTTGGAACGCTGTTATATGTGATACGTCTGACAGAGAACCACATTTTAAATAGCTGGCCTGAAGCTTACTAATACTATTCTTCACAGACACCTAGTGTGAATAGCTTGACTGACACACTGCAACAAAATGGAAAAGGAGGCCAATATTTTTCACGTTCAGTTCAATTTCTGGATTTTTATCGCCGTAATATGGAAAAGATCTGGCTGTATTCTGCAGTGCTAACAAGCAAATGGAGCAGAAAAATTGTGTACTCTGGATTGCTTTTTAAGTAAATAACCAGGACTAAGATAAAGAAAAAAATTTTCCCTGATACCAGGGGCTATGTCTCCAAATATTTGTCACAGCGGGATCACTCAGAAGTTGAACATGCAATGGACCCTCTTGTGCTGTATCATGCACTGCAGTCTGTCACATACCCTACCTGCCTTGGTTTTTAAGCAAATAACCAGGATTAAGATAAAAAAAAATTGCCGTTGCCCCTGATACCTGGGGCTATGTCTACAAATATCTGTAAGAACAACAGCAGCAGGAACGTGCTATAGACCCTCTTGCACTATATGCACTGCAGTCTGCCATATACAGTCATGGCCAAAAGTTTTGAGAATGACACCAAAATTATATTTTCACATGATCTGCTGGCCTCTGGTTTTTATTAGTGTTTGTCTGATGTTTATATCACATACAGAAATATAATTGCAATCATATTATGAGTACCAATAGGTTATATTGACAGTTAGAATGAGTTAATGCAGCAAGTCAATATTTGCAGTGTTGCCCCTTCTTCTTCAAGACCTCTGTAATTCTCCCTGGCATGCTCTCAATCAACTTTTGGACCAAATCCTGACTGATAGCAGTCCATTCTTGCATAATCAATGCTTGCATTTTGCCAGAATTTGTTGGTTTTTGTTTGTTCACCCGTCTCTTGATGATTGACCACAAGTTCTCAATGGGATTAAGATCTGGGGAGTTTCCAGGCCATGGACCCAAAATCTCTATGTTTTGTTCCATGAGCCATTTAGTTATCACCTTTGCTTTATGGCAAGGTGCTCCATCATGCAGGAAAAGGCATTGTTGGGCGCCAAACTGCTCTTGGACGGTTGGGAGAAGTTGCTCTTGGAGGACATTCTGGTACCATTCTTTATTCATGGCTGTGTTTTTAGGCAAAACTGTGAGTGAGCTGATTACCTTGGCTGAGAAGCAACCCCACACATGAATGGTTTCAGGATGCTTTACAGTTGGCATGAGACAAGACTGGTGGTAGCGCTCACCTCTTCTTCTCCGAATAAGCTGTTTTCCAGATGTCCCAAACAATCGAAAAGGGGATTCATCAGAGAAAATGACTTTGCCCCAGTCCTCAGCAGTCCACTCCCTGTACCTTTTGCAGAATATCAGTCGGTCCCTGATGTTTTTTCTGGAGAGAAGTGGCTTCTTTGCTGCCCTCCTTGAAACCAGCCTTGCTCAAAGAGTCTCCGCCTCACAGTGCGTGCAGAAGCACTCACACCAGCCTGCTGCCATTCCTGAGCAAGCTCGGCACTGCTGGTAGTCCGATCCCGCAGCTGAAACAGTTTTAAGATACGGTCCTGGCGCTTGCTGGTCTTTCTTGGGCGCCCTGGAGCCTTTTTGACAACAATGGAAGCTCTCTCCTTGAAGTTCTTGATGATGCGATAGATTGTTGACTGAGGTGCAATCTTTGTAGCTGCGATACTCTTCCCTGTTAGGCCATTTTTGTACAGTGCAATGATGGCTGCACGTGTTTCTTTAGAGATAACCATGGTTAACTGAAGAGAAACAATGATACCAAGAACCAGCCTCCTTTTAAAGTGTCCAGTGATGTCATTCTTACTTAATCATGACTGATTGATCGCCAGCCCTGTCCTCATCAACACCCACACCTGTGTTAATGGATCAATCACTAAAACTATGTTAGCTGCTCCTTTTAAGGCAGGACTGCAATGATGTTGAAATGTGTTTTGGAGGTTAAAGTTCATTTTCTGGGCAAATATTGACTTTGCAAGTACAGTAATTGCTGTTAAGCTGATCACTCTTTGACATTCAGGAGTATATGCAAATTGCCATTACAAAAAATGAAGCAGTAAACTTTGGAAAAATTACTATTTGTCTCATTCTCAATACTTTTGGCCATGACTGTACACTGCCTGCCTGCCTAACTCCTGCTCTCACATTCACTCCTGAAAATATGTACCTGGATTAATCCTCAGAAGGACTCTTAGTTCAGATGGATATATAGATATATGCTGTGGAATACCTATACTAACTCTAAACAAGCAAATCTCTCCCTAAAAAAACATTTTTTTTACTCTGAAAACAGCTAAACTTCAACGCCGTGGCTTTTAGCAGAGTGTATCATGTTTGCGACACAAAACAATCTTTGGTGGACTGTGGCTAGAAACAGAAAAAATATATTTTTTTACTCTGAAAAACAGCTGAAGTTCACCGCTACTAATGTAGTAGTTCACTTATAGCAGAGTGTATGACGTTTTCCACAGAAAAAAAATATTTTTTGGACTCTGCCTAGCAAGAGAAAAAATCATTTTTTTTACTCTGAAAACAGCTGAACTTCAATGCCACTGAAATAGTAGGTGGCTTTTTGCTGAGTGTATCAATTTGCGACACAAAAAAATCTTTGCTGGACTGTGTCTTGCAACAGAAATTTTTTATTTTTTTTTTACTGTGCATACAGCTGAATTTCACCCACCAAAAAATGACAAAGTGGGCTGCTATAGCTTGCACTATCACATTTGCAATGAAAAAAAAGTTTTTTTTTCTCTGTACTGAGAAGCTCTACAGAGTCGGCATACAGCTCAATTTCAACCCCACAAAATCAAAAGGTGGGCTACAAGGGCTTGCTTGCTTGCTTGGTTTATCACATTAGCCTGTGCAAAAATAGATTTAAGGCATACTTGCGCATGGAGCACAATACAACCAGTGCACAGCACACTTCTATGGCATGGGCCCTGCTCTTCTGTCAGAATCTCAGTACTTACACGAGAAAAAAAAAATTCTGCAACATAGATTTGACAGGTACACAGTACAGGACTTAAGTACACTTTCTGGCTTCCACACAAGCGGCTATCTTTCTAGCTAATATCTCTCATTACACAGGAGCACACCCAGCAGCGTGTGTCACCGGCAGTAACATGGATAAAATGGCGCTAAGGGAACATGGCCGCTTTTTATATAGAGAGGACATGTGATTTCAGCAGCCAATGACAGAGGCCCTTGTACCTGGACTGTGTGGATGCTTCCTGCGCTCTGATTGGCTAGCTGCGCTTTCCTGACTTAAAGTTTCCGCCTACAGGAAAAAAAAAAGATTACAAGCGCGCTGCTGATCTGACCTGTTCTGAGCTTTCCCCAACCCCTCCATTCATCTAACATGTCCCCCCGCTCATCATAAACAGGCACTATGCTAGACAAACTGTTCAAAACTCTGTAGTTGCCCCTCAATCACGTTACCGCATTTATTCGCTGAACGTTGCCGATTTTTTCTGAATTCAAGAAAATTTGTTCGCCTTTCCGATCATGAATCCGAATGTGCCATATTCGTGTCGAATTTAAGTTGAAAGATCGGATTTCGAACAAATTCGCACATCACTACATGGGAGGACCTGGTCAATGACCTGAAGAGAGGTGGGACCACATTCTCAAACATTACTGATAGTAACACACTATGCCGTCATGGATTAAAATCCTGAAGGGCATGCAAGATCCCCCCTACTCACGCCAGCACATGTCCAGGTCCGTTTTAAGTTTGCCAATGACCATCTGGATGATCCAGAGCAGGCATGAGAGAAGGTCATGTGGTCAGATGAGACCACAATAAAACTTTTTGGTATCAACTCCACTCGCCGTGTTTGGAGGAAGAAGGATGAGCACAACCCCAAGAACACTGTCCCAACCGTGAAGCATGGTGGAGGAAACATCATAGTTTGGGGATACTTTTCTGCAAAAGGGACAGGACGACTGCGCTGAACTGAAGGGAGGATGGATGAAGTCATATATCGCAAAATTTTGGCCAACAACTCCCTTCCCTCAGTAAAAGCATTGAAGGTGGGTTTGGGCTCGATCTTCCAGCATGACAATGACACAAAATAAACACCCAGGGCAACTAAAGAGTGCCTCCATAAGAATCATTTCAAGGTCCTGGAGTGGCCTAGTTTCATGCTAGGTATGGGGAGATCCCATCGTATAACGACGGGAAAATGGGAGGAAGCCCTACAACTAGGGAAAGAGAGAGTCGAAACCCCTAAACAGATCTAATGACAAATCCTGACTCCTCTATTGACCCAAAATAGGTTCTGCACCTATCGCTGGGCAGGAAACCTGGCTCTAGCTGACCCTAAGGCTAGGCCCTAGGTATGGAGCAGGAGGGGTGAGCACTAAGTTAGCCCCACTACACACTAAAGTTCACACAGGGGAAACAAACAGGGGAATATTCCAAAATGACAGTGGAGAAAGCACGGAAACAATCCACGAAGGAACTCCAAGATAATTCTAGTCGACTACTATAATCCCAGGCTTGAATAGGTAACACAAACTCTCTGAGGATCTGAGTGTATTTAAGGACACAGCAAGGAAGTGCTGATTATTAACAGCAGAAAGGTGAGGATACCTCAGTGTCCTAAAGGGAAATGTATCATCCCCAAGCAAGGTGAGTATCACCGCTGGGTCCTAAAGAGAGAGGAATCATAAAAGGATAAGGGAGATGTTTGTAAGGCCAAACGCAGCAACCCTCTACAGCTGGACACCGTATGACTGTCTGTCAACCCTGACACACCCGTGATACCTAGCCAGTCTCCAGACCTGAACTTAATAGAAAATCTTTGGAGGAAGCTGAAATTCTATGTTGCCCAGCGACAGCCCCGAAAACCTGAAAGATCAATATGGAGGAGTGGGCCAAATTCCCTGCTGAAGTGTTTGCACACTTGGTAATTGCAAACAAATGTTTCTGTACCAAATATTAAGTTCTGTTTTTTTATTGTATCAAATACTTATTTCATGCAAATTAATTATTTAAAAATCATACAATGTGATTTTCTGGATTTTTTTTTAATCCTGTCTCTTACAGTTGAAGTGTACCTACAATAAAAATTACAGACCTCTCCATTCTTTGTTGGTGGTGAAACTTGCAAAATTGGCAGTGTATTAAATAATTATTTTCCCCTCTGTATGAAGTTATTTTTTATTTTATTTATCCAGCTTCTGAGAACAGAATATTGCAACCAGAAAACTTTATTTGATGTGTTAAATCACCATGCCTTTTTTAAATTAGACTATATTCTATCACAGCTAAGTGTATTAATTAATTATGCCACACATTGTCTAGAAATATCCTGATACATTTTCTGTTACCACAAGTAATTGTATTACAATCTCAAGCAATATATCTGTCTAACTACCTATCTATCTCTCTATAAAGAAAATTCCTTGACATTTATTTTTAATATAAAAACTTAACTAAATTCCTTGCCCAACTGAGGTAAACATGTATCATATATATTTTCAATACAATGAGCTTGGTGAATGCTAGATCAAGATTTATCATTACAGATTTTTGAATTGATCTGCTGCAAATCGGCTTCCAGTCAAATTTCTTGAAATTCGCATGTCCTGGCAATTTCAAACAATTTGCGATGTGATTTGTGTCGATCAATAATAATGTAAAAAGTCTTATGGCATTTCACAAAGTGCTCAAGAGAGAAAAGGCGCATGACATCAGGCACACTGCATGGGGAGGCTCACATGAAATCAGACACATCCACATGGTCTGGCGAGGGAAGGGCTATCACAGACATTATTAAAGATGAAGATTTTAGGATTTTACAACCTCGGATAGGAAATCAGGTCTCACAACTCATCATTACACATGGGATAGAAAAGCCAAAATCAGAGTGTATTGTACTACTTCATCACTGAAGTACATAAAAAATGGATGTGGTTATCTAAGTCTGTGAATAATAGTACACAGATTCAAGTGATAAAAAGGTGCAGGACCTGCACAGTCAGCGTGACTGTGAGTTGATTGATCTGTGATATACTGCAGTACAGTACCTTAACAAAACCATTTTTTTTCCATTCTTGTTTTACTTCAAAAAAAGAGACAGTCCCCTCAATGTTAATTTTCATATTAAAGAAAAATACTCAAATCAAGGATCGTCTTTCATAGAAAATGTGCTTTCTGGCTCTTAACACAAATAAGCCAAAATAGATACCACTTTTTGCTTTTCTTTTGCACTTTTTTTTATTGTAAAGGAATGGTGTTTAAAAGTCAAAAGCAAAAACTCAACATTTTAGACATTTAAAGGCTACTATTTACTCCACAAAGTGCGTCTTTTAAAAATCTTAATTTTTTTTTTGCACACTTGTAATACTAAAATATTAACCCCCTTTCTCATGTGAGATATATGGATACGTGCACGCTGAAGCAGTGAACATGCGATCGCCCCTGGCTGTCAGCTCATTCTGACAGCTGACACCCAACACTCAGTGCCAGGAACGGTACCCGCACGGCTCCCGACACTTTAACCCCCTAAATGCTGTGATAACTGTGATTATAGCGTTTAGCGAGCGAGCAGAGGGACAAAAGACCCTCTGCTCTTGGATCAGAGACCCCACGACGTTCATCAAGGTGTCCCAATCATTGCCATGGTGACCCAATGTCATCATGACGACATCCGAGTCACCAGGCACTAGCAAAGTAGTTAGATCATGCGCAGTGCATGATCTAACTATCTTGTGTCTGCAGGACTGAAAGCTATAAGGTATAGCAGTGATCAGACTGCAGAAAGTGAAAGTCCTATAGTGGGACTGAGTAAAAAAAAGTTGTAAAAATATTTAAAAACAAATCACAATATATATATAGTGCTGCAGTGAAAGGTGTAGTACTGGGTGGAAGGTATATTTCTCCCAGCAAGATAAAATGTGGTCTGGATTTTCCCTAAGGCTGTGTGCCCACGTAGCATTTTACAAGCGTTTATGCTGCGGAATTTCCGCAGCATAAACGCTTGGGAAACGCTTGGTAATCCGCCCCCCATGGTCCCCAATGACTAGCCGCACTTTCAATGCCCATGTTGCGGATTTTTCCGCAGTGTTTATGCTGCGCTCAAAAATCCGCAGCATGTCCATTAATTTTGCGGACACGCAGCGTAATCGCTTCCATTGACTTGCATTGAGACGCATATAATCCGTGTCAGTACATTTGTACTCACGGATTATATGCGTTTCTATGTGCGGATGGTACCCAAGTCTGGAGGAGAGAAGACTGGGTACCATAGAAAACTGTAAAAAAAGAATTTAAAATAAAAAATAAAGTTTATACTCACCTACCGATGTCTTCCCGGTGTTTTGTCTGCTCCGGGACGGTGTCTTGCAATGTTCGCGTTGATGTGAAGGACCTGCCATGACGTCACTGAGTCATGAGACCCATCACGTGGCTCAATGACGTCACCGCAGGTCCTTCACACCACCGCCAGCAGTGCAAGACACCGGACGGAGCAGACAAAACACCGGGAAGACATCAGAAGGTGAGTATAAACTTTTTTTTTTTTCACCATTCTTATTCTTTTTTTTAGCTAACTTGGTCACACTACTATAAATCCATGCCGGTTGCATGGATTTATATAGTGTGAACAAGTTGTCAAGCACTTTTCCAAATGATGCTAAAACGCTTTTACCTGGCGGGAAAACCGCATGTAAAATCCGCATGCGTTTTTCCTGCCAGGGAGAAGCGTAAAAAATATGCAGCATTTCTGCATCGTGGGCACATAGCCTAACTCTCTGGGTTTTCAGCGCAACACCTGACATACACAGCTGCAGCAATCAAGCCTGCATAAGCCAGTTAGGGGGAAATCTCAGGGTGTGAGGAGCTCGGCTGGAGTGAGCCTGAGTTTGTATTGCTGTTTGGATACAGGCTGGAAAGATCTGTGACAAAGATTCAAGCAACCCTGGGAATGGCATCTGGTGGTCGCCTGTGACCTGCAACTAACCACATCACTAGTGGTGACCAGGCGGCCGCTTAGTTAAGCCCGTCCCATGCAAGGGTGAGTCTGAGACCAGTGGTTCTCCAAGTTGGAGTACATTTACGTTGTTTTTTTCCCTTTCTGCCACCTGCTCTTTAAAGTGTGAATAAAAAAATAAACAATAAAAGTACACATATTTGGTATCGCTGCGTCCGAAACGTCCTGACCTATAAAACTGTCCTACTAGTTAACCTCTTTAGTGAACACGGTTAAAAAAAAAAAAATACGAAGAAAAAACTGATGCTTTATCAACATACCACCACACAAAAAGGGGAATGAAACACGATCAAAAAGACGAATGTAAATAAAAATGGTACCGCTGAAAACATAATCTTGTCCCGCAAAAAATAAGCTGCCATACAGAAAAATAAAAAAAAGTTAGAGATCTCAGGATAAAGTGATGCAAAAAATGTTTTTTTTCCTATAAAATTGTTTTTATTGTGTAAAAGCTCCAAAACATAAAAAAACTATATAAATGTAGTATTGCTGTAAACATACTGACCCGAAGAATAAAGCTGCCTTATCAATTTTACCACACGTGGAACCCATAAAAAAATAAAGAAAACTATTCCTGAATTGTTGCTTTTTGTTCATTCTGCCTCCCAAAAATCGGAATAGAAAGCGATCAAAAAATATTACAAGCCCAAAAATGGTACCAATAAAAACGACAACTTGTCCCGCAAAAAACAAGCCTTTACATGACTATGTCGACCGAAATATGGAAGAATTGTAGCTCAAAATATGGTGATGCAAAAACTAGTTTTTGCTAAAGAAAAAAAAAAAGCATTTTTTAGTGTGTGACGAAAAAAAATTTTGGCTCCAAAATTATGCTGATGTAAAGTAGACATGTTGGAAATGTTATTTGTTAACTATTTTGTGTGACATATCTGATTTAAAGGCATAAAAATTCAAAGTTTGAATATTGCAAAATTGTTGCCATATTTCCGAATTAAACACCAGCCATATCAAATACATTTTATCACTATCATGAAGTACAATATGTCGTGAAAAAACAGTCTCAGAATCCGTGGGATCTATTGACGCATTCCAGACTTATTATTTCTTAAAGTGACAGTGGTCAGAATTGTAAAAACTGGCCTGGTCATTAACATGCAAACAGCCTTCGGGGGTAAAGGGGTTAAACCCTGTATATGTCACCCAAACACAGTGGCCTTTTGCAGGTGCTTGCTTTATGGAAATTAACCTACCCAGCTTTTCTTGTCATGTTCGTTTTTGCTGAAGGGCCAGGGGATGTGGTTTTTTTTATTTGTTTTTTTTTTAATATTAAAGAAAAAGGACATATTTTAATTTTTTCATACCTGTTTAACTAGTCTATTTTAGAAACCATACACAACACAACAATATTGCTGTTTTTTGCTACATTTTTCTATCCATGCATGTACCTTCCTTGTAATGTAGTTTTCTATTGTAACAATTGTCTTTTCAATGGTAAGAGAGAATTTAACCTCTTCATTCCCAAGCCTATTTTCACCTTCCTAACCAGGCCAAATTTTACAATTCCGACCAGTGTCACTTTATAAGGTAATAACTCTGGAATGCTTCAACTTATCCCAAAGATTCTGTTTTTTTTGTGACAAATTCAACTCCATGTTAGGGGTAAATTTTGGTCTATATGATTTGCGTTTTATTTTTGAAAATATCGAAAATTTGACAAACAATTGAACATTTTTTTTATATTTTCAAACTTTGATTTTTTTTTGCCATTAAACCAGATAGTTATACAACACAAAATAGATATTAAATAAGCTACCATATGTATAATTTACATCAGCATAATTTTTTTAAGCATACCTTGTTGTTATGAAATTAGAAGTGTTCATTTATCAGCAGTTTTTCATTTTTTTCCAACAAAATTTACAAAACAATTTTCTTAGGGACCACCTCACATTTGAAGTGACTTTGAGAAGCCTATGTGACAGAAAATATGCAAAAGTGACACTAGTTTAAAAATACACTCCTCAAATCAATCATCAAAACCACATTAAAAAGTTTAATAACCCTTTAACTGCTTCACAGGAATTAAAGCAATGTGGAAGAAAAAAATTTACATTTTATTTTTTTCCCTCAAAAATGTTGATTTTGCCCAAATTTTTTATTTTAACAAGGGCAACAGGAGAAAATGGACCATAGAACTTGCTTTGCAATTTCTACTAAGTACACTAATACCCCATACGTGGTGGAAAACTACTATTTGAGCGCACAGGATGGCTTAGAAGGCCAGAAGCATGATTTGTCTTTTGGAGTGCAAAATTGTCTGAAATAGATAGTGGACACTATATCATGTTACCATAGCCCCTGATGTGGCTGAACAGCAGGAACCCCTCTTAAGTAACCCCATTTTGTAAATTACAACCATCAAGTAATTTATTTATAGGTGTGGTGAGTACCTTTGGCGCAACAGGCCGAGAAAATGAAAAAAAACCTTTTCCCACAAACTAATGCTTTTGTCTCAAATGTTTCATTTTAACATGGGTAACAGGAGAAAATGGACCATACAATTTGTTGTGCAATTTCTCCTGAGTATACCATGGCAGGGCTCGGAAGGGAAAGAGCACTATTTGAATTTTGGACCGCCATTGGCTAGAATAGATTGCAGATGCCATTTCACATTTGAAAAGCCGCCCCTGACATGCAAAAACAGCAGAAACCCTCAAAGTGGCCCTACTTTGGAAACTATACCTGCGGAGGAATTCATCTAGGTGTGTAGTGAGCCTTTTTAACCCTCAGACGATTCACAAAATTGTATAACATTAGGCTGAGTCAATGGAAAATTATATTTTTTCCACTAGGATGTTGCTTTGGTCCCAGGGTTTTAATTTTCAAAAGGGGTAATAGGAGAAAATGAACAGTACAATTTATGCAATTTCTCCTGTGTACACCACAATGTGGTCAAAAACTACTTTAGAGGCAAAGTGCAAAGCTCAGAAGGGACGGTGGTGAACAATTAATGATTGCATTTAACACTAAAATGATGTTTTAGCCCCAAGTTTTTAATGTGAATAAGAGCTAGTAGGAAAAAATGGACCACAGTATGTTGTGCAATTTCTCCTGACTGTGCCAACACCCTACATGTAATCAGTAAATACTTTTGAGGCACAGTTGAAATCTCAGATAGGATGGAGTGCAGATTTTGCTGTTAAAGTCACAATGGCAGGGATCCTAAGGTGCCAGAACAGCAGAACCTCACATAAGTGACCTCATTTTATAAACTACACCTCTCAGGAAATTCATCTAAGGGTGCAGTGATCATATTAACATTACAGCAGTGTCACAGAATTTTAATACCATTAGGAGGTGAAGAAAAAATAAATACATTTTTACCACAAAAGGCAGAGAGGGACCGCTCATGCCAGGTGTCCAGCTTTGACACCCAATAGTTGAAGGTCACAGAGGAATTAGGGAGTATACTATTTTGGTCGGCCAGGTATTGCTTGACCATCTTTAAAAATGTTTTCCCTTTTTGTCAAAAATATGTGGTCATCAGGGCCTGGATGCTGGGATGATATCATGAAATTGTCCCAGGCCTTTGACATTGTACCCCTGCCTCTGCTCTACCTGGTGTGTCTCTCTCACCTCTCCTTCTTGGTTTGGGAATGATGGGAATTTTTTCAATATACAATAAGTACTTACCTATTCCTTCTAAAGACTATACTAAGGACCAGGGGGAACTCATTGTGGGTGCAAGAAAGGCGATTCTGGCAGCTAAATAGGAAAGGGTTCTTTACAGTTAGAGCAGTCAGACTGTGAAATGTCCTACCACAAGAGGTAGTAATGGCAGACACTATAACAGCTTTTAAAAAAGGGCTGGATGATTTCCTCGATGCACATAACATTGTGGGTTATAGTTAAATTAGTGACAAAATGTAGAATTTTGGTGGAGGAAGGTTGAACTTGATGGACGTGGGTCATTTTTTAATCTATGTAACTATATATGATATTGCCAAGTTAAATTGTGTAATAGAATTTTGGGGTCCATCTTGTTCATATTACCACTTGGGAAAATGAAAAATGTGACCCTAATACAACATTTTAGCAGAATCATTTCAATTATTTTTAAAGTACAATGTTATATTATACAGTTATATGAAAAAGTTTGGGCACCCCTATTAATCTTAAGCTTAATGTTTTATAAAAATTGGTGTTTTTGCAACAGCTATTTCAGTTTGATATATGTAATAGCTGTTGGACACAGTAATGTTTCTGCCTTGAAATGAGGTTTATTGCACTAACAGAAAATGTGCAATCTGCATTCAAACAAAATTTGACAGGTGCATAAGTATGGGCACCTCACCAGAAAAGTGACATTAATATTTAGTAGATCCTCCTTTGGAAAAATAACAGGCTCTAGTCGCTTCCTGTAGCTTTTAATGATTTCCTGGATCCTGGATGAAGGTATTTTTGACCATTCCTCTTTACAAAACAATTCCAGTTCAGTTAAGTTTGATGGTCGCCGAGCATGGACAGCCCTCTTCAAATGATCCCACAGATGTTCAATGATATTCAGGTCTGGGGACTGGGATGGCCATTCCAGAACATTGTAATTGTTCCTCTACATGAATGCCTGAGTAGATTTGGAGCGGTGTTTTGGATCATTGTCTTGCTGAAAGATCCATCCCCTGTGTAACTTCAACTTTGTCTCTGATTCTTGAACATTATTGTCAAGAATCTGCTGATACTGAGTGGAATCCATGCGTCCCTCAACTTTAACAAGATTCCCGGTGCTGGCATTGGCCACACAGCCCAAAAGCATGATGGAACCTCCACCAAATTTTACTGTGGCTAGCAAGTGATTTTCTTGGAATGCTGTGTTTTTTTGCCGCCATGTATAACGCCTTTTTGTATGACCAAACAACTCAATCTTGGTTTCTTCAGTCCACAGGACCTTCTTCCAAAAAGAAATTGGCTTCTCCAAATGTGCTTTTGCATACCTCAGCCAACTCTGTTTGTGGCGTGCTTGCAGAAACGGCTTCTTTCGCATCACTCTCCCATGCAGCTTCTCCTTGTGCAAAGTGCGTTGTATAGTTGACCGATGCACAGTGACACCATCTGCAGCAAGTTGATGCTGCAGCTCTCTGGAGGTAGTCTGAGGATTGTGCTTGACTGATCTCACCATTCTTCTTCTCTGCCTTTCTGATATTTTTCTTGGCCTGCCACTTCTGGCCTTAACAAGAACTGTCCCTGTGTTCTTCCATTTCCTTACTATGTTCCTCACAGTGGAAACTGACAGGTTAAATCTCTGAGACAGCTTTTTGTATCCTTCCCCTGAACAACTATGTTGAATAATCTTTGTTTTCAGATCATTTGACAGTTGTCTTGAGGAGCCCATGATGCCACTCTTCAGAGGAGATTCAAACAGGAGAACAACTTGCAAGTGGCCACTTTAAGTAGATTTTCTCATGATTGCATACACCTGGCTATGAAGTTCAAAGCTCAATGAGGTTACAAAACCAAAAAAGGGCTTTAGTAAGTCAGTTAAAAGTAGGTAGGAGTATTTAAAACAAGAAAATGATAAGGGTGCCCATATTTATGCACCTGTCAAATTTTGTTTGAATGCAGATTGCACATTTTCTGTTAGTACAATAAACCTCATTTCAAGGCAGAAACATTACTGTGTCCAACAGTTATTACATATATCAAACTGAAATAGCTGTTGCAAAAACACCAATTTTTATAAAACATTAAGCTTAAGATTAATTGGGGTGCCCAAACTTTTTCATATAACTGTATATTATGTGGTTTCAGTACATCCATATATGAATTCAATAAGGAGATTAGTTTAAAAAAAATGGTCACTTATGGGGGGTTGTCTATTGTTCTAACAAGAGACATGGTGATTGTAATCTATTTTGACTAAATTTACGGTTCAACAATCAAATAGCACTGTTTCCCTTGTGGTGAACCAACTTGCTCGGCACTCACAGAGGCAGACACGGGACACACATCTCGAGTTAACTTCCTGCTGGTTTATTATCCGGAATAAACTCCAGCAGCGCTCCACAAAAATAAACAAGTCCTCTCCGGGATAATGAGAAACCAAAGGATAAAGTATAGCACAGTCTATAAGTGAGCGAGGCTTCGCCCGCTCCGGGTAGCACAGTGAAGTCCCACCAAACACCAGTCCTTCGGTGGAGCTCTCTGGCTTCACCACACACAGCCTGGAAACTTCACTCTCCAGACCACACTAGAGACAAAAAGTGACTGAGTATTTAACTTTGCACAGCCACACCCTGAGGGAAGGTAGGGTGAATGATTTCCCTCCCATCTCTATGTTATTCACACAAAGTCACTCCCTTCAAAATGGTGGTTAACCTCTCCAACATTTAACATGCTGGAGAAAAGTTGTAGTTTAGTTCATTTGGGCTAACAGCCATAGAGAAACATACCTCCCCTCACATACTTCACCATTGACTCTGTCACATATTCCCCCCACTCTGCCCAAAGCTGGGGGTTTGGGCACCTTCAGACACCAGACAGGGAATTCTAGAGAGGGCATCAGCATTCCCATGTAACTTCGCTGGCCTATGCTCCATGTGGAAATTAAAGTTCTGGATAGTGTTGGGTGAACCCGAACAGTAAAGTTCGGCATCTGCATTGAACTACCACGGTCAGAGCGCTGTGAAATCATGGTGTCAGCATGATGCCACAGCTGTGACAGTGACCTAGTTTCCCACGCTGACACTTGCGTGATGGCGCAGGAAACACAGGCTCTGTTGCCGGTAAATCAGGTCTGCGCATGCACAATGAGTATTTTCCCATGCATGCAATGAGTTGAACTTAGTTTAACTTATTGCATGCATGGGAAAATACTCACTGTGCATGCAGTGACCTGATTTGCCGGCTATACACTGAGTCAGTGTATTTCCAGCAAATGAACAGAGCAGTCACATACTATGTGGCTGCTCTGTTCATTGAATCTTCGTGGGACACATTATTTAGACGTCGGAAAGGTAAGGATGAGGTTGGTTTATTATTTTATTTTTATTACAGGTGATCAAGGGCTTCAGCTGGAATGGGCGTGACGGTAAGTATGGTTTAATTTAGAATATTAAAGGAATACTGTCTTTATTTCAAATATAATAATTTATTCTGGGTGCGGGTGTTTTATTTTACATATTACTTACACTATGGGGTTAGTAATCGGGGCGTCTTATAGACGCCTCTCCATTACTAACCTGGGCTTGCTGTCAGGTGGCATTTTAAGCTGACATCAACCCCAACCCTATAACCCCACTGCCACTGCTACAGGGCAGTGTGGCAGAGTGAGGCTAAGTGCCAGAATTTGCACATCCTATGGATGCGCCATTTCTGGTGCGGCTGAGGTTTCCAGTTTCTACCCACGGAGAGAGCCAATGTTCATGGCCCCTTCCTAGGCTATTAATATCAGTCCCAGCTGTTTGCATAGCTTTAGCTAGCAGTTAAAATAGGGGGGTGCCACGTCATTTTTTTGGGGGGGGTCCCCCATTTTAATAGCCAGTAAATGCTATGTATACAGCTAGGGGTTAATATTAGTACACTGTGAAGCTCCATGGGTATTACCCCCTTCCCAGGCTAAAAACATCCGTCCCAGCTGTCCGCTTTCCCTCTGCTGGTTAATAAATTTACGGGGGACCCCACGCCATTTTTTTCAAAAAATGTACTAATTTATTGATAAATGACATGAACAGTAAGGTACATACGCTAAGTACGGTTTATATACATCACATATTTGTATCTATCTATTATCTATCTTTCTATTATCTGTATATCTAGGTATCCAAATATGTATATCTATTGATCAATATATTATCTATTTATCTATCTATCCTTATACTGTATGTATTTATAATCTGTTGACCTATCTAATTATTTAAGATAGATAATAGATAGCTAGATTGATAGATATAATAGATACTGTATATTGATATATAGATAGATGGATAGATAGATATATTGATAGATAATAGATCAATAGATAAATGGAGAAATAGATTCATAGGCACAGTGAGGAAAAAAAGTATTTAGTCAGCCACCAACTGTGCAAGTTCTCCCACTTAAAAAGATGAGAGAGACCTGTAATTGACATCATAGGTAGACCTCAACTATGAGAGACAAAATGACAAAACAAATCCTGAAAATCACATTGCCTGATTTGGAAAGAAATGTTTTTCAAATTTTGGTGGAAAATAAGTATTTGGTCAATTACAAACAAGCAAGATTTCTGGCTCTCACAGAACTGTAACTTCTTTTTAAGAGGCTCCTCTGTCCTCCATTCATTACCTGTAGCACTGGCACCTGTTTGAACTTGTTATTAGTATAAAAGACACCTGTTCGCAACCTCAAACAGTCATACTCCAAACTCCACAAGGATGAAGACCAAAGAGCTGTCGAAGGATACCAGAAACAAAATTGTAGACTTGCAAAAGGCTGGGAAGACTGAATCTGCAATAGGCAAGTAGCTTGGTGTGAAGAAATCAACTGTGGGAGCAATAATTAGAAAATGTAAGACATGCAAGACCACTTATAATCTCCCTCGATCTGGGGCTCCACACAAGATCTTACCCCGTGGGGTCAAAATGATCTCAAGAATAGTGAGCAAAAATCCCAGAACCACACGGGGGGACCTAGTAAATGACCTGCTGAGAGCTGGGAGTAACGTTACACAGGCTACCATCAGTAACACACTACACCGCCAGGGACTCAGATCCTGCAGTGCCAGACGTGCCCCCCTGCTTAAGCCATTACATGTCCGGGCCCGTCTGAAGTTTGCTAAAGAGCATTTGGATGATCCAGAGGAGTATTTGGAGAATATCATATGGTCAGATGAAACCAAAGTAGAACTGTTTGGTAGAAACACAACTTGTCGTGTTTGGAGGAGAAAGAATGCTGAGTTGCATCCAAAGAACACCAAACCTACTGTGAAGCATGGGGTTGGCAACATTATGCTTTGAGGCTGTTTCTCTGCCAAGGGACCAGGACGACTGATCCGTGTACATGAAAGAATGAATGGGGCCATGTATAGTGAGATTTTGAGTGCAAACCCCCTTCCATCAGCAAGAGCACTGAAGATGAAACATGGCTGGGCCTTTCAGCATGACAATGATCCCAAGCACACCACTAGGTCAACGAAGAAGTGGCTTCGTGAGAAGCATTTCAAGGTCCTGGAGTGGCCTAGCCAGTCTCCAGATCTAAACCCTATAGAAAACCTTTGGAGGGAGTTAAAAGTCCGTGTTGCCCAGCGACAGCCCCAAAACATTACTGCTCTAGAGGAGATCTGCATGGAGGAATGGGCCAACATACCAGCAACAGAGTGTGCCAACTTTAAGACTTACAGAAAACGTTTGACCTCTGTCATTGCCAGCAAAGGATATATAACAAAGTATTGAGATGAACTTTTGTAATTGACCAAATATTTATTTTCCATCAAAATGTGGAAAAAAAATTCAATTCGGAAAATCAGACGATGTGATTTTTCAGGATTTGTTTTGTCATTTTGTCTCTCATAGTTGAGGTCTACCTATGATGTCAATTACAGGCCACAGGCCTCTCTAATCCTTTTAAGTTGGAGAACTTGCACAATTGGTGGCTGACAAAATACTTTTTTCCCCACTGTAGATAGATAATAGATATATGGATAGATATATACAGTACAGACCAAAAGTTTGGACACAATTTCTCATTTAAAGATTTTTCTGTATTTTCATGACTAGAGATGAGCGGTGTTCGACTAGAACTGTTCGCCAATCTCAAATTCGAGCTGTTTTGGGCGGTGTTCGAGTTGTTCGACGAACGTGAACGATTTGCAAAAAATTCGGCTGTTCGAGGTTATGTTCGATAACTGTTCGTGCTCCAAAAGCGTGTCCTGCATGTCTGGCGCTATTTAGAGCACCAATCATGCAGGGATTGTCTGCCACTCACTGTAATGCCACAGCCATGGTGGTTGTGGCATTACAGTGATTGCCCAAATCGATGGGAACAGTGCCAACAGTGAAACATGAAAAGCCGGCAATTCATCAGCGGCATACACAGGTACCCGACAATTTAGAACCGAAAGAATAGAGCTTCACACATAGATTAGATAGATAGAAACATGTCAGTCACATATATATGAAGCACAGTGACAGTGTTGATTACTGTACTTGTCATTTAGTGTAAAGGATTTATCAAAAAAAATAATAGTGTTTTCATGCACCGTCTCTTTCAAAAAGCCGGCCGGCAATTCAGCAGCGGTACCCGACAATTTATAACAGACAGAATAGAGCTTCACACATAGATTAGATAGATAGAAACATGTCAGTCACATATATATGAAGTACAGTGACAGTGTTGCTTACTGTACTTGTCATTTAGTATAAAGGATTTATTAAAAAAAATAATAGTGTTTTCATGCACTGTCTCTTTAAAAAAGCCGGCCGGCAATTCAGCATCTGTACCCGACAATTTAGAATAGAAGGAATAGAGAATCACACATAGATTAGATAGATAGAAACATGTCAGTCACATATATATGAAGTACAGTGACAGTGTTGATTACTGTACTTGTCATTTAGTGTTAAAATAAAGGATTTATTTAAAAAAAAATTGGCGTGGGGATCCCCATAATTTTAGCCTCTAGCGGAGGTTAACCAGACGGCTGGGGCAGATGTTTGAAGCCTGGGAAGGGGGTAATACACACGGAGCTTCCCAGGCTACTAATATCAGCCCCCAACGGAATACCTAGCCTTTACTAGCTATTAAAATGGGGGACCCCCCAAAAAAATGACGTGGGGTCCCCCCTATTTTAATAGCTAGCAAAGGCTAGGCAGACAGCTGGGGGCTGATATTAATAGCCCAGGAAGGGTTCCATGAATATTGGCCCCCTCCCAGGCTAGAAACACCAGCCGTCAGCCGCCCCAGAAATGGCGCATCCTTAGGATGTGCCAATTCTGGCACTTAGCCTCGCTCTTCCCACTGCCCTGTAGCGGTGGCAGTGGGGTAATAGGGCTGGGGTTGATGTCAGCTTTAGTGTTGAGCCACCCCCATAGTGTTCGGGTTCGGTTCGGTTCGTCGAACACCGGGATGTTCGAGGAACTGTTCGTCGAACTGTTCGTCGAACACCTTAGAACACCGTCGAACACCGTTAAAACCAATGGCAGGCAAACAAAAACACATAGAAACACATAGAAAACACCTGCAAAGGTGTCCAAAAGCTGACAAACTGCTCAGAAGACACTCTCTTTAAAAAAGCCGGCCGGCAAATTCAGCAGCGGCATACACCGGTACCCGACAATTTAGACAAGAAGGAATAGAGCATCACACATAGATTAGATAGATAGAAACATGTCAGTCACACATATAAGAAGCACAGTGACAGTGTTGGTTACTGCACTTGTCATTTAGTGTAAAGGATTTATTAAAAAAAATATTAGTGTTTTCATGCACCGTCTCTTTAAAAAAGCCGGCCGGCAATTCAGCATCTGTACCCGACAATTTAGAACAGAAAGAATAGAGCTTCACACATAGATTAGATAGATAGAAACATGCCAGTCACATATATAATAAGTACAGTGATAGTGTTGCTTACTGTACTTGTCATTTAGTGTAAAGGATTTATTTAAAAAAATAATAGTGTTTTCATGCACTGTCTCTTTAAAAAAGCCGGCCGGCAATTCAGCAGCGGTACCCGACAATTTAGAACAGAAAGATAGAGCATCACACATAGATTAGATAGATAGAAACATGTCAGTCACATATATATGAAGTACAGTGATAGTGTTGGTTACTGTACTTGTCATTTAGTATTAAAATAAAGGATTTATTATTAAAAAAATTGGCGTGGGGTTCCCCTTAATTTTAGGCTCTAGCGGAGGTTAAGCAGACGGCTGGGGCAGATGTTTGAAGCCTGGGAAGGGGGTAATACCCACGGAGCTTCCCAGGCTACTAATATCAGCCCCCAGCTGAATACATAGCCTTTACTAGCTATTAAAATGGGGGACCCCCCAAAAAAAATGACGTGGGGTCCCCCCTAATTTAATAGCTAGCAAAGGCTAGGCAGACAGCTGGGGGCTGATATTAATAGCCCAGGAAGGGAGCCATGAATATTGGCCCCCTCCCAGGCTAGAAACACCAGCCGTCAGCCGCCCCAGAAATGGCGCATTCATAGGATGCGCCAATTCTGGCACTTAGCCTCGCTCTTCCACGCTGCCCTGGTGCGGTGGCAGGGGGTAATAGGGTTGGGGTTGATGTCAGCTTATAATGCCAGCTGACATCAAGCCCAGGTTAGTAATGGAGAGGCGTCTATAAGACACCCCCATTACTAACCCCATAGTCAAAGTTAAAAAAAACACAAACACCCAGAATAAAGTCCTTTAATTGAAATAAAGACACAATCCTTTATTGTTCTAAATTAAACCATACTTACCATCACGCCCATTCCAGCTGAAGCCAACGATCTCCTGCAATAAAAGAAAAATAATAAAGCAACCTCATCCTTACCTTTCCATGGTTCCCACGACAGCTTCAGCTCTGCTACATCGAGATGACAGGCTGGACCGCAGCAGAACGCTGCCATCCAGCCTGTCATCCCGCAGACACTGAGAAGCGCAGGCTTGCTTGCGCTGCTCAGCGTCTCTCTGTGACGACATCCAGATGAGCCGAGTTCATGTCCAATGAACTCGGCTCACCTCATGCACGTCACTGACAGCGTGGGAAAATTCTCACGCTGAAGCGCTGATTGCAGGAGAATTTTCCCACGCTGTCAGTGACGTGCAGGAGGTGAGCTGAGTTCATTGGACATGAGCTCACCTCATGCACATCACTGACAACGTGGGAGAATTCTCCTGCACTCAGCACTTCAGCGTGAGAATTTTCCCACGCTGTCAGTGACGTGCATGAGGTGAGCCGAGTTCATTGGACATGACCTCGGCTCATCTGGATGCCGTCACAGCAAGACAGTGAGGAGCGCAAGCATGCCTGCGCTTCTCAGTGTTTGCGGGATGACAGACTGGATGGCAGCGTTCTGCTGCGGTCCAGCCAGTCATCTCGATGTAGCAGAGCTGAATCTGTCGTGGGAACCATGGAAAGGTAAGGATGAGGTTGGTTTATTATTTTTCTTTTATTGCAGGAGATCGTTGGCTTCAGCTGGAATGGGTGTGATGGTAAGTATGGTTTAATTTAGAACAATAAAGAATTGTGTCTTTATTTCAATTAAAGGACTTTATTCTGGGTGTTGTGTTTTTTTTAAATACTTTACTAGAAATTCATGGCGGTCATGTCTAATACTGGCGTGACCCCATGAATTTTGGGCTTGGGGCCAGCTGATAATACCAAGCTGGCCCTAACCCCTTTATTACCCAGTGAGCCACCGCACCAGGGCCCTGGATGAGTTGGGTACAGCGCCAGAAGATGGCGCTTCTATGAACGCGCCATTTTCCGGGGTGGCTGCGGACTGCAATTTGTAGCGGGGGGGGCCCAGAAAGCTTGGGCCTCCCTGCGCTGCAGATTCCAGCCCCCAGCTGCCTAGTTGTACCTGGCTGGACACAAAAATAGGGCGAAGCCCCACGTACTTTTTTTTTAATTATTTCATGAAATTCATGAAATAATTAAGAAAAAAAGGCCTTCCCTATATTGTTGTGTCCGGCCAGGTACAAATAGGCAGCTGGTGGTTGGGGGCAGCCCGTTCCTGCCTGCTGTACCTGGCTGGACACAAATATAGTGCGAAGCCCCACTTCAATTTTTTTTAATTATTTCATGAAATTCATGAAATAATTAAGAAAAAAAGGGCTTCCCTATATTGTTGTGTCCGGCCAGGTACAAATAGGCAGCTGGTGGATGGGGGCAGCCCGTTCCTGCCTGCTGTACCTGGCTGGACACAAATATAGTGCGAAGCCCCACTTCAATTTTTTTAAATTATTTCAGGAAATTCATGAAATAATTTAAAAAAAATTGACGTGGGGCTTCGCACTATATTTGTGTCCAGCCAGGTACAGCAGGCAGGAACGGGCTGCCCCCAACCACCAGCTGCCTATTTGTACCTGGCCGGACACAACAATATAGGGAAGCCCTTTTTTTCTTAATTATTTCATGAAATAATTTAAAGAAAATTGACGTGGGGCTTCGCCCTGTTTTTGTGTCCAGCCAGGTACAACTAGGCAGCTGGGGGCTGGAATCCGCAGCGCAGGGAGGCCCAAGCTTTCTGGGCCACCCCCGCTGCAAATTGCAGTCCGCAGCCACCCCGGAAAATGGCGCGTTCATAGAAGCGCCATCTTCTGGCGCTGTACCCAACTCATCCAGGGCCCTGATGCGGTGGCTCACTGGGTAATAAAGGGGTTAGGGCCAGCTTGGCATTATCAGCTGGCCCTAAGCCCGAAATTCATGGGGTCACGCCAATATTAGACATGACCACCATGAATTTCTAGTAAAGTATTTAAAAAAAACACAACACCCAGAAAAAAGTCCTTTAATTGAAATAAACACACAATTCTTTATTGTTCTAAATTAAACCATACTTACCATCACGCCCATTCCAGCTGAAGCCAACGATCTCCTGAAATAAAAGAAAAATAATAAAGCAACATCATCCTTACCTTTCCATGGCTCCCATGACAGCTTCAGCTCTGCTACATCGAGATGACAGGCTGGACCGCAGCAGAACGCTGCCATCCAGCCTCTCATCCCGCAGACACTGAGAAGCGCAGGCTTGCTTGCGCTCCACAGTGTCTCTCTGTGAGGGCATCCAGATGAGCCGAGTTAATGTCCAATGAACTCGGCTCACCTCATGCACGTCACTGACAGCGTGGGAAAATTCTCCTGCACTCAGCGCTTCAGCGTGGGAGAATTCTCACACTGAAGCGCTGAGTGCAGGAGAATTCTCCCACGCTGTCAGTGACGTGCAGGAGGTGAGCTGAGTTCATTGGACATGAGCTCACCTTATGCACGTCACTGACAGCGTGGGAAAATTCTCCTGCACTCAGCGCTTCAGCGTGGGAGAATTCTCACGCTGAAGCGCTGAGTGCAGGAGAATTCTCCCACGCTGTCAGTGACGTGCATGAGGTGAGGCGAGTTCATTGGACATGAACTCGGCTCATCTGGATGTCGTCACAGAGAGAGGCTGAGCAGCGCAAGCAAGCCTGCGCTTCTCAGTGTCTGCGGGATGAGAGGCTGGATGGCAGCGTTCTGCTGCGGTCCAGCCTGTCATCTCGATGTAGCAGAGCTGAAGCTGTCGTGGGAACCATGGAAAGGTAAGGATGAGGTTGCTTTATTATTTTTCTTTTATTGCAGGAGATCGTTGGCTTCAGCTGGAATGGGCGTGACGGTAAGTATGGTTTAATTTAGAACAATAAAGGATTGTGTCTTTATTTCAATTAAAGGACTTTATTCTGGGTGTTTGTGTTTTTTTTTAACTTTGACTATGGGGTTAGTAATGGGGGTGTCTTATAGACGCCTCTCCATTACTAACCTGGGCTTGATGTCAGCTGGCATTATAAGCTGACATCAACCCCAACCCTATTACCCCCTGCCACCGCACCAGGGCAGCGTGGAAGAGCGAGGCTAAGTGCCAGAATTGGCGCATCCTATGAATGCGCCATTTCTGGGGCGGCTGACGGCTGGTGTTTCTAGCCTGGGAGGGGGCCAATATTCATGGCTCCCTTCCTGGGCTATTAATATCAGCCCCCAGCTGTCTGCCTAGCCTTTGCTAGCTATTAAATTAGGGGGGACCCCACGTCATTTTTTTTGGGGTGTCCCCCATTTTAATAGCTAGTAAAGGCTATGTATTCAGCTGGGGGCTGATATTAGTAGCCTGGGAAGCTCCGTGGGTATTACCCCCTTCCCAGGCTTCAAACATCTGCCCCAGCCGTCTGCTTAACCTCCGCTAGAGCCTAAAATTAAGGGGAACCCCACGCCAATTTTTTTAATAATAAATCCTTTATTTTAATACTAAATGACAAGTACAGTAAGCAACACTGTCACTGTACTTCATATATATGTGACTGACATGGTTCTATCTACCTAATCTATGTGTGAAGCTCTATTCTGTCTGTTATAAATTGTCGGGTACAGATGCTGAATTGCCGGCCGGCTTTTTTAAAGAGACAGTGCATGAAAACACTATTATTTTTTTTGATAAATCCTTTACGCTAAATGACAAGTACAGTAAGCAACACTGTCACTGTACTTCGTATATATGTGGCTGACATGTTTCTATCTATCTAATCTATGTGTGAAGCTCTATTCTGTCTGTTATAAATTGTCGGGTACCGCTGCTGAATTGCCGGCCGGCTTTTTTAAAGAGACGGTGCATGAAAACACTATTATTTTTTTTGATAAATCCTTTACGCTAAATGACAAGTACAGTAAGCAACACTGTCACTGTACTTCGTATATATGTGGCTGACATGTTTATATCTATCTAATCTATGTGTGAAGCTCTATTCTTTCGGTTCTAAATTGTCGGGTACAGGTGTATGCCGCTGCTGAATTGCCGGCTTTTCATGTTTCACTGTTGGCACTGTTCCCATCGATTTGGGCAATCACTGTAATGCCACAACCACCATGGCTGTGGCATTACAGTGAGTGGCAGACAATCCCTGCATGATTGGTGCTCTAAATAGCGCCAGACATGCAGGACACGCTTTTGGTGCACGAACAGTTATCGAACATAACCTCGAACAGCCGAATTTTTTGCAAATCGTTCGGGTTCGTCGAACAACTCGAACACCGCCCAAAACAGCTCGAATTTGAGATTGGCGAACAGTTCTAGTCGAACACCGCTCATCTCTAGTCAGCTTATAATGCCAGCTGACATCAAGCCCAGGTTAGTAATGGAGAGGCGTCTATAAGACAACCCCATTACTAACCCCATAGTCAAAGTTACAAAAAAACACAAACACCCAGAATAAAGTCCTTTAATTGAAATAAAGACACAATTCTTTATTGTTCTAAATTAAACCATACTTACCATCACGCCCATTCCAGCTGAAGCCAACGATCTCCTGCAATAAAGGAAAAATAATAAAGCAACCTCATCCTTACCTTTCCATGGTTCCCACGACAGCTTCAGCTCTGCTACATCGAGATAACAGGCTGGACCGCAGCAGAACGCTGCCATCCAGCCTGTCATCCCGCAGACACTGAGAAGCGCAGGCATGCTTGCGCTCTGCAGTGTCTGGCTGTGACGGCATCCAGATGAGCCGAGGTCATGTCCACCTCATGCACGTCACTGACAGCGTGGGAGAATTCTCCTGCACTCAGCACTTCAGCGTGAGAATTCTCCCACGCTGTCAGTGACGTACATGAGGTCAGCTGAGTTCATTGGACATGAATGAGCTCACCTCATGCACGTCACTGACAGCGTGGGAGAATTCTCACGCTGTAGCGCTGAGTGCAGGAGAATTCTCCCACGCTGTCAGTGACGTGCATGAGGTGAGCTGAGATCATTGGACATGAATGAGCTCACCTCATGCACGTCACTGACAGCGTGGGAAAATTCTCCTGCACTCAGCGCTTCAGCGTGAGAATTTTCCCACGCTGTCAGTGACGTGCATGAGGTGAGCTCATTCATGTCCAATGAACTCAGCTGACCTCATGTACGTCACTGACAGCGTGGGAGAATTTTCACGCTGAAGTGCTGAGTGCAGGAGAATTCTCCCACGCTGTCAGTGACGTGCATGAGGTGCGCCGAGTTCATTGGACATGAACTTGTCTCATCTTTATGCCGTCACAGCCAGACACTGAGGAGCGGAAGCATGCCTGCGCTTCTCAGTGTCTGCGGGATGACAGGCTGGATGGCAGCGTTCTGCTGCGGTCCAGCCTGTCATCTCGATGTAGCAGAGCTGAAGCTGTCGTGGGAACCATGGAAAGGTAAGGATGAGGTTGCTTAATTATTTTAC
This sequence comes from Phyllobates terribilis, assembly GCF_046119375.1. NCBI lineage: Eukaryota > Metazoa > Chordata > Amphibia > Anura > Dendrobatidae > Phyllobates > Phyllobates terribilis. The sequence continues at coordinate 53,563,857 of NW_027362761.1, read as the reverse complement.
TTTTATTGCAGAAGACATTGGCTTCAGCTGGAATGGGCGTGACGGTAAGTATGGTTTAATTTAGAACAATAAAGAATTGTGTGTTTATTTCAATTAAAGGACTTTTTTCTGGGTGTTGTGTTTTTTTAAATACTTTACTAGAAACTCATGGTGGTCATGTCTAATATTGGCGTGACCCCATGAATTTCGGGCTTAGGGCCAGCTGATAATGCCAAGCTGGCCTTAACCCCTTTATTACCCAGTGAGCCACCGCACCAGGGCCCTGGATGAGTTGGGTACAGCGCCAGAAGATGGCGCTTCTATGAACGCGCCATTTTCTGGGGCGGCTGCGGACTGCAATTTGCAGCGGGTGGGGCCCAGAAAGCTTGGGCCTCCCTGCGCTGCAAATTCCAGCTCCCAGCTGCCTAGTTGTACCTGGCTGGGCACAAAAATAGGGCGAAGCCCCACGCATTTTTTTTTTTAATTATTTCATGAAATTCATGGAATAATTAAGAAAAAAAGGGCTTCCCTATATTGTTGTGTCCAACCAGGTACAAATAGGCAGCTGGTGGTTGGGGGCAGCCCGTCCCTGCCTGCTGTACCTGGCTGGACACAAATATAGTGCGAAGCCCCACGTCAATTTTTTTTTAATTATTTCATGAAATAATTTTTTTAAAAAAAGGGCTTCCCTATATTGTTGTGTCCAACCAGGTACAAATAGGCAGCTGGTGGTTGGGGGCAGCCCGTCCCTGCCTGCTGTACCTGGCTGGACACAAATATAGTGCAAAGCCGCACGTCAATTTTTTTTAAATTATTTCAGGAAATTCATGAAATAATGAAAAAAAAACTGATGTGGGGCTTCGCCCTATATTTGTGTCCAGTCAGGTACAGCAGGCAGGAACGGGCTGCTCCCAACCACCAGCTGCCTATTTGTACCTAGCCGGACACAACAATATAGGGAAGCCCTTTTTTTCTTAATTATTCCATGAATTTCATGAATTTAAAAAAAAAATACGTGGAGCTTCGCCCTATTTTTGTGTCCAGCCAGGTACAACTAGGCAGCTGGGGGCTGGAATCTGCAGCGCAGGGAGGCCCAAGCTTTCTGGGCCCCACCCGCTGCAAATTGCAGTCCGCAGCCGCCCCGGAAAATGGCGCGTTCAAAGAAGCGCCATCTTCTGGCGCTGTACCCAACTCATCCAGGGCCCTGGTGCGGTGGCTCACTGGGTAATAAAGGGGTTAAGGCCAGCTTGGCATTATCAGCTGGCCCTAAGCCCGAAATTCATGGGGTCACGCCAATATTAGACATGACCACCATGAATTTCTAGTAAAGTATTTAAAAAAAACACAACACCCAGAAAAAAGTCCTTTAATTGAAATAAACACACAATTCTTTATTGTTCTAAATTAAACCATACTTACCATCACGCCCATTCCAGCTGAAGCCAATGATCTCCTGCAATAAAAGTAAAATAATAAAGCAACATCATCCTTACCTTTCCATGGCTCCCACGACAGCTTCAGCTCTGCTACATCGAGATGACAGGCTGGACCGCAGCAGAACGCTGCCATCCAGCCTGTCATCCCGCAGACACTGAGAAGCGCAGGCTTGCTTGCGCTACTCAGTGTCTGGCTGTGACGGCATCCAGATGAGCCGAGGTCATGTCCAATGAACTCGGCGCACCTCATGCACGTCACTGACAGCGTGGGAAAATTCTCACGCTGAAGCGCTGAGTGCAGGAGAATTTTCCCACGCTGTCAGTGACGTACATGAGGTGAGCCGAGTTCATTGTCGGCTCATCTGGATGCCGTCACAGTCAGACACTGAGGAGCGCAAGCATGCCTGCGCTTCTCAGTGTCTGCGGGATGACAGGCTGGATGGCAGCGTTCTGCAGGTCCAGCCTGTCATCTCGATGTAGCAGAGCTGAAGCTGTCCTGGGAACCATGGAAAGGTAAGGATGAGGTTGCTTTATTATTTTTCTTTTATTGCAGGAGATCGTTGGCTTCAGCTGGAATGGGCGTGATGGTAAGTATGGTTTAATTTAGAACAATAAAGAATTGTGTCTTTATTTCAATTAAAGGACTTTATTCTGGGTGTTTGTGTTTTTTTTTTAACTTTAACAATGGGGTTAGTAATGGGGGTGTCTTATAGACGCCTCTCCATTACTAACCTGGGCTTGATGTCAGCTGGCATTATAAGCTGACATCAACCCCAACCCTATTACCCCACTGCCACCGCTACAGGGCAGCGTGGAAGAGCGAGGCTAAGTGCCAGAATTGGCGCATCCTATGGATGCGCCATTTCTGGGGCGGCTGACAGCTGGTGTTTCTAGCCTGGGAGGGGGCCAATTTTCATGGCTCCCTTCCTGGGCTATTAATATCAGCCCCCAGCTGTCTGCCTAGCCTTTGCTAGCTATTAAATTAGGGGGGACCCCACGTCATTTTTTTGGGGGGGTCCTCCATTTTAATAGCTAGTAAAGGCTAGGTATTCAGCTGGGGGCTGATATTAGTAGCCTGGGAAGCTCCGTGTGTATTACCCCCTTCCCAGGCTTCAAACATCTGCCCCAGCTGTCTGCTTAACCTCCGCTAGAGACTAAAATTACGGGGAACCCCACGCCAATTTTTTTTAATAATAAATCCTTTATTTTAATACTAAATGACAAGTACAGTAACCAACACTATCACTGTACTTATTATATATATGACTGACATGTTTCTATCTATCTAATCTATGTGTGAAGCTCTATTCTGTCTGTTATAAATTGTCGGGTACAGATGCTGAATTGCCGGCCGGCTTTTTTAAAGAGACGGTGCATGAAAACACTATTATTTTTTTTGATAAATCCTTTACACTAAATGACAATTACAGTAAGCAACACTGTCACTGTACTTCATATATATGTGACTGACATGTTTCTATCTATCTAATCTATGTGTGAAGCTCTATTCTGTCTGTTATAAATTGTCGGGTACCGCTGCTGAATTGCCGGCCGGCTTTTTTAAAGAGACGGTGCACGAAAACACTATTATATTTTTTAATAAATCCTTTACACTAAATGACAAGTACAGTAAGCAACACTGTCACTGTACTTCATATATATGTGACTGACATGTTACTATCTATCTAATCTGTGTGCGATGCTCTATTCCTTCATGTCTAAATTGTCGGGTACCGGTGTATGCCGCTGCTGAATTGCCGGCCGGCTTTTTTAAAGAAAGCGTCTTCTGAGCAGTTTGTGAGCTTTTGGACACCTTTGAAGGTGTTTTCTATGTGTTCCTATGTGTTTTTGTTTGCCTGCCATTGGTTTTAACGGTGTTCGACGGTGTTCTAAGGTGTTCGACGAACAGTTCGACGAACAGTTCCTCGAACATCCCGGTGTTCGACGAACCGAACCGAACCCGAACACTACGGGGGTGGCTCAACACTATTCATGACTATGAAAATTGTACATTCACACTGAAGGCATCACAACTATGAATTAACACGTGGAATTATATACTTAACAAAAAAGTGTGAAACTACTGAAAATATGTCTTATAGTCTAGGTTCTTCAAAGTAGCCACCTTTTGCTTCGAAGACTGCTTTGCACACTCTTAGCATTCTCTTGATGAGCTTCAAGAGGTAGTCACCGGAAATGGTTTTCACTTCACAGGTGTGCCCTGTCAGGTTTAATGAGTGGGATTTCTTGCCTTATAAATAGGGTTGGGACCATCAGTTGTATTGTGCAGAAGTCTGGTGGATACACAGCTGATAGTCCTACTGAATAGACTGTTGGAATTTGTATTATGGCAAGAAAAAGCAGCTAAGTAAAGAAAAAATGAGTGGCCATCATTACTTTAAGAAATGAAGGTCAGTCAGTCCGAAAAATTGGGCAAACTTTGAAAGTGTCCCCAAGTGCAGTTGCAAAAACCATCAAGCGCTACAAAGAAACTGGCTCACATGAGGACCGCCCCAGGAAAGGAAGACCAAGAGTCACCTCTGCTTCTGAGGATAAGTTTATCCGAGTCATCAGCCTCAGAAATCGCAGGTTAACAGCAGCACAGGTCAATGCCACACAGAGTTCTAGCAGCAGACTCATCTCTTCAACAACTGTTAAGAGGAGACTTTGTGCAGCGGACCTTCATGGTAAAATAGCTGCTAGGAAACCACTGCTAAGGACAGGCTACAAGCAGAAGAGACTTGTTTGGGCTAAAGAACACAAAGAATGGACATTAGACCAGTGGAAATCTGTGCTTTGGTCTGATGAGTCCAAATTTGAGATCTTTGGTTTCAACCACCATGTCTTTGTGCGAAACTGAAAAGGTGAACAGATGGACTCCACATGCCTGGTTCCCACCGTGAAGCATGGAGGAGGTGATGTGATGGTGTGGGGGTGCTTTGCTGGAGACACTGTTGGGGATTTATTCAAAATTGAAGGCATACTGAACCAGCATGGCTACCACAGCATCTTGCAGCGGCATGCTATTCCATCCGGTTTGCGTTTAGTTGGACCATCATTTATTTTTCAACAGGACAATAACCCCAAACACACCTCCAGGCTGTGTAAGGGCTATTTGACCACGAAAGAGAGTGATGGGGTGCTACGCCAGATGACCTGGCCTCCACAGTCCCCAGACCTAAACCCAATCGAGATGGTTTGGGGTGAGCTGGACCGCAGAGTGAAGGCAAAAGGGCCAACAAGTGCTAAGCATCTCTGGGAACTCCTTCAAGATTGTTGGAAGACCATTTCCGGTGACTACATCTTGAAGCTCATCAAGAGAATGCAAAGAGTGTGCAAAGCAGTCATCAAAGCAAAAGGTGGCTACTTTGAAGAAACTAGAATATAAGACATATTTTCAGTTGTTTCACACTTTTTTGTTAAGTATATAATTCCATATGAGTTAATTCATAGTTTTGATGCCTTCATTGTGAATGTACAATTTTCATAGTCATGAAAATACAGAAAAATCTTTAAATAAGAATATGTGTCCAAACTTTTGGTCTGTACTGTAAATTGATTAATATATACGGATAGATAGATATCTAGATAGATAATAGATATATGGATAGATAAATAGATTAATAGATATATGGATAGATAGATAATAGATATATGGTGTAAGGCAGTTACCGGGATCGTATATGAGGGACGTTATATCTCCCCCAGAATGTGTCCTGAGACCTATTAAAACCATTGGAGTGCATTGCAGTCACAGACACACCTGCAGCTGCAATGCAGGAGTGAAGATGAGCATGGACCTGATCAGGCTATCTGGTTAAGGCAGATTAGTAAAAACCTGGCCGGGCCTTCATTTCTTGGAGGAGGTCACAGGAGGCAGTGGGGCGGCCTGCTCCCTCCAACCCGGGTTTTTCCAGTGGCTCTTACCACAGGTCTTTTAAAAACCCTGCACTAAGGATTAGTTTTGTTCTATGTTGTAACCTGCTAGGAGCACAGCAGGTAAGCGCCGCAGGATTGAGGGTGGCTGAACCCACGCCTGGGAAGGCTCTGCACCTGTTAGGCTCTGTGCGGCCCGGCGCGGCCGTTGCTCACGGCAACCGTTGTTTAAAGACTCGTTATCCGGGCTGCAAACCGGAGGACTGTCCTGTTTACCCGTGAATTGCTGATTTATGTTGAACTTGCTTGGGTCACTGCCTCAATTACTGCACGGTGTGAACACCGCCATCTTACAGTTTGGTGGAGAATGCGGGCATAATGACTGAGGCATACCCCACCGGCATCTGCAAGACCACAATCTGACCTGCCACCTTTCAGTTCCACCCCGTGAACAAAATGGAGGAGCTGTACAAACAGTTGATACTCTCCCAGCAGCAGCGTGATCAGCAGCAACAGTTACTGTACCATCAGCAGCCCCGGAACGTCGAGAGGCCCGGGACAAGGTTCGCTCAGCGTTGAGGAAGATGGGACCGGAAGACGATGTGGAAGCCTTCCTGACCATTTATGAGCGCACAGCGGAGTGGGAACACCTACCAACCGGCCAGTGGGCAGAAGTGGTGGCTCCGTTTCTGGTCGGCGATGCCCAAAAGGCCTACTTCGACCTCAGTCGGGAGGATGCCCAGGACTACAAGAGGCTCAAAGGTGAGATCCTTGCCCGACTGAGGGTCAATACATACGTGAGGGCTCAGCGTGTATTTTCACGGGCCTATGTGGAGACTCGACCCGCCCAGTCTCAGGCTTATGACCTCGTGCAGCTGGTAAAGAAGTGGCTCCAGCCTGAGATTTTGTCTCCAGCCCAGATGGTGGAGAGGGTGGTGGTTGACTGGCTGGTTAGGACTCTGCCGGCCGCTATCCCACATTGGGTGGTGCATGGGGACCCCGGCACCCTCGACCAGGTGGTCAGTCTGATCAAGCGCTACTCGGCAACTCGGGACTTCATTCGAGGCTCTGCCCCCTCTCGGCTGTCACGCCGATGCCTGCCAACAAAGGAATCGGGAAAGGGGTCGCATTCTTCTGCAGAGGACAGTCATCACCGTTCCCGTGCTGAAGGGGTACCCCGGAGTGAGAGTGGCAGGAGACCGGTTCCCCAAACAGTCATAAGACCTAACAGTACCTCCACCATTAGGTGCTGGGGTTGTCAGGGGCCGGAACATGTGGTTGCTAACTGTCGCCTGACTACGGAACCTATGGACTGCGGGTATAACCACCGGGTCTCAATGTACGCCCAGAGCATATGCACGGCGGCGCCGACCCCCGGGACAGTGAACTCCAACTATGCCAGGTACTGGTTAATGGGTACCCCACGGAGGCCCTCCTACACTCAGGGAGCCTCGTGACTTTGGTACATGGGTCGCTGGTGGCAGGAGACAACCCCAGTGGATGGCCAGTCGGGGTTGTGTGTATCCATGGGGACCTCCGAGAGTACCCAGCTGCGGAGGTAGTTTTGTCCATGCCATGTGGAGATATAAAACATGATGTGGTTGTGGTAAAAACTCTTCCCTATGGGACTGTGTTGGGACGAGACTTGCCCCTGTTCTGGACTCTGGAAAAACTAAATCCACCCCCCCCCCACCCTCCCGGTAAAATGTATTACAGGCGCTGTACCCGACGAACTTGAGTCATGGGAATCTGCCAAAGGGGTGTCCAACATAGGGACAGAGTGTGACCCGATAGGTTTCCCTTAGAGGTGCAGGCAGGAGAGGTAAAGGAGACCCCATCGATCCCCGAGCTGGAAGTGTCCCGGGACACGTTTGGGACGGCTCAGCTGCAGGTTCCCACCCTGACTAAGGCGCGGGAAAGGGTGGTGGAGGTAAATGGCGTAGCCCAACAGCCCGGTGCTGATACTGTATTTCCATGCATGGTAGTCAACGGTGAGTTGCTTTATAGGATAGACAAGATCAAGGACGAGGTCGTGGAACAATTAGTGGTACTTCAGTCGTACCGTCGGGTGGTTCTAGATTTGGCACACACACACCTGCTGGGTGGACACTTAGGGGTTAAAAAGATGCAAGAACGTATCTTGCAGCGGTTCTTTTGGCCTGGGGTTTACGCGGAGGTCCAAAGGTACTGCGAATCCTGCCCCGAATGTAAGTTGACCACACCCACCGCAAGTTTCCGTAGCACCGACTGGCATATGCATCTATCCCAGGTACAAGCAGTGCTGGATTCTCTCAGAGCCGCGGGGTTAACGGCAAACCCCAAAAAATATGCAATAGGGCTAGAGGAAGCCCGATATTTGTGGTATGTGATAGGCCGAGGAGTTATCAAGCCCCAAATCAATAACGTTGAGGCCATAAAAAACTGGCCTAAACCATCAAGTACAAAGCAGGTGAGGGCGTTCCTTGGCATCCTTGGGTATTACCGCCGGTTTATACCTAATTTTGCTGGGCGAACACGTGGCCCTGACCGATCTCTTGAAAGGGAAAAAATCGGTAATGGTTCAATGGAACCCTCAGGCAGAAGAAGCATTTCAGTCCATGAAGTTGGCCCTGTGTGGAAAGCTGGTCCTCATCAGCTCCAACTTCAAGGAAACCTTCATTGTACAGACAGATGCCTCGGAGGTAGGCCTAGGGGCGGTATTGTCACAAAAAGTGAATGGTGAAGAGCACCCGGTCACCTACTTGAGTAGAAAACTTGTCCCGGCAGAGAGAAACTATAGCGTGGTAGAGAAGGAGTGTTTGACTATTAAGTGGGCCTTGGAATCACTATGTTATTATTTACTCGGGCATCAGTTCCACTTGGTGACAGACCACTCACCCTTGGTATGGATGAGGAATGCTCGAGTCACCAGGTGGTTCCTGTCACTGCAAAATTTCAGTTTCTCTGTAGAACATCGCCCTGGGAAGTCGCAAGCAAACGCGGATGCCCTGTCCCGGGCACCCTGTATGATGGCAAATGTTCAACCCCACAAGTTTGAACAGAGGGGGATTTATGTGAGGCAGTGACCGGGATCGTATATGTGTACAGAGACCTATTAAAACCATTGGAGTTCATTGCAGTCACAGACACACCTGCGGCTGCAATGCAGGAGAGCATGGACCTGGTCAGGCTATCTGGGTAAGGCAGATTATGTAAAACCCGGCAGGGCCTTTTTTTCTTGGAGGAGATCACAGGAGGCAGTGGGGCGGCCTCCTCCCTCCAACCTGGGTTTTTCCAGTGGCTCTTACCACAGGTCCTTGAAAAACCCTGCACTAAGGATTAGTGTTGTTCTATGTTGTAACCTGCTAGGAGCACAGCAGGGAAGCTCAGCAGGATTGAAGGTGGCTGAACCCACACCTGGTAAGTCTCTGCACCTGTCAGGCTCTGTATTCCACCTTTGCCCATGGCAACCGTTGTTTAAAGACTCGTGTTAACCCAGCTGCGAACTGGAGGACTGTCCTGTTTACCCATGAGTTGCTGAATAAAGCTGTTTATGTTGAACTTGCTTGGGTCACTGCCTCAATTACTGCACGGTGTGAACACTGTCGCCTTACAATGGATAGATAGATAAATTGATTTATAGATAGATAATAGTTAGATATATTGTTAGTCGTTGGGCATTGGCTGGATCTGTAATTGGGTCAGAATCATCTGTGGTCTCCCATTCTGGTCCACCCGGGGCAGATGCTGCTCAGCATTGCCATCTGTCCCAACGCCTAGCTAGTGCACGAGATGTACAAGCTGTCTCTCGGGTCTTTGTTCCTAGTAGTGTTAAGCATAGGTTGCGGAGGGGAAAAGGGCTGCTACAGCCTAAGTCCAGGGTACACTGCACTCAGCATGCCCGTGACATGGCGGACCGTGATTGGTGGTTTGGTGTCAACTGATCCGGTGACCCGGTTCCGCCTGATTGGCCGCGGGTGACGTCATCAGTAGTGCGACCAATAATGCAACTGTAGGCAGGGCTTAGTCTTTAAATAGCCCGCCACAAGCATGGCAGTGCGCTCTGATCATTCTGTTTAGGTTGTGTTCTTGTGTCGACACTTGTCTGTTTGGGCTCCACATGCTCCCTAGCTGCTCTCTCCGTGTCCTGACGATGCCAGAGTTTGCTCGGCTGATTAGCACAGGTCACTTAGGCAGGCTTAGATGTGCTTAGGCAGGTAGTTCCCGTTTGGCAATCTGGCTCCGGCAAGGGGGTCGCTATACACTCCGAGGAGACTGCGGGTTCCATATCCCTGGCATCGCCTGTTAGCCGCTTGGGGAGCTACTCCGCAGGCCGATCACACACCGGCTGGGAGCACGCACACTCAGGCGTGAGTCACACACACACTTCCTAGTGCCTGTGGCGTAGTCTCTGTGCAGTCAACAGAGCTATGGCTACGTTATTTGTCGCACATCTCCTGTGCAGTTAACGTAGATAGCGCAAATCCTTTCCCGTCCCGGTGTGTAGTAACACTGGAAGGATTTATACTTTAAGTTGGTTGTTTTACATTCTTTCCCTGTGGGTGTTCGGCCGCAGTCTTCTAGGCTGCATCGCGGACCCCGGGTTCGGTTGCTTTCCATTTTAATAAAGTTGTTGCAACCGTCCCCTTAACATGTATGTATGTGATATATGGCTAGATAAATAGATTAATAGATATATGGCTAGATAGATTAATAGATATATGGCTAGATATAAATGTGATATATATAATCAGTGCTTTGCGTGTGTACTAGTGATGAGCGAGCACTAAAATGCTCGGGTACTCATTGCTCAGGTCGAGCAAATTTGAATGCTCGGTCCGAGTAACGAGCCCAATGTAAGTCTATGGGAAACTCGAGCATTTTTCAGACGGCTCCCCCCAGCGGTCTGCAGAGGGCCTAAAAATTTCCCAAATTGATGGGAACAGTGCTCAAATGACATGGGAACAGTATGGGGAATACCCCTGGAAGTATTTCTGACTCCCAGGTCACTGCTGTCAACAATGTTGTCAGAGGTATTACGCCACTTTTACGGACTCACAATAAAACATGCAAAAACTAAACCAAAATGGATTTTCCTGGGAAATATGTTAAGGAACATCCCTTCCAGGGTAATGACTTGTATATAAGGCAAAATAAATAACCAAAAACAAAAATGCTCCTCCACACCTTGGGCTATGCTCATACATAACGTTTTTGATGCGTTTTTGCACTTTTGCATTGCTTTCAACCAAGACAAATGCATTCACTGGGAAATGTCATTTTAACATTTTACAACCTTATCTGGCCATGTGGTGTGTGACACATCATCAGACACATCCTGTTTCATTTATGATGGAGGGACTCTGAAAGTCACAAAGCCTATTTTTATAGGGCCATCAGGCGGCCCTTACTATTCTTAAAGGGCCAGCAGTCGGCCCTCGCTATTGTTAGAGAGCCATCAGCTGGCTATGCTTATTAACGAGTGGGTATCCTGTACTGTTATTGCTTATGCAGTGACTGCATATGCCCCTTGCAAGAGACGTAGAGGTCAGAGAGCCTTCTGAAAGCAATGTTCCCATTTTTAGGAAGTGGGTCTCCTATAGTGTTTGCTTATGCAGTGACGCCATGGCTGGCAAAAATTTGGAGGGACTCCAATGCCCCTTGCAAGAGACATAGAGGTCAGAGAGCCTCCTAAAAGCAATGTTCCCATTATTAGAAAGTGGGTCTCCCATCGTGTTTGCCTATGCAGTGACGCCATGGCTGCCAAAAATTTGGAGAAACTCCAATGCCCCTTGCAAGAGACGTAGATATGTTAGTGGAGGATGAGCAAATAGACAAAATCAGGAAGCGTATACCCATGTTTGGGTGTGAAGACAGAGGTCCATGGGAACAGAGTTAGACCTCCCCAAAAAAAGACACTGTATTTTAGGTTATGTTACGCTGCTATTATTCGGTTTTGTTGAGAAGTCCCGCTCAATCCAGCCCTTGTTAATTTTTATAAGAGTCAGCCTGTCAACATTTTCAGTTGACAGGTGAATGCGCCTATCGCTTATAATTCCACCAGCAGCACTAAAAACCCGCTCTGATAAAACGCTAGCGGCAAGACAGGCCAGGACCTCCAAGGCATAGGGAGCCAGTTCATTCCACGTGTCCAGCTTGGATACCCAATAATTATAAGGCACAGAGTAGTCACGGAGGACGTTGGTACGGTCGGCAAGGTACTCCCTCACCATCTTCTGAAACTTTGCACTCCTTGTGAGAGTACCCCCCGCCTCAGGGCCTGTGCGATGGGAGGGTCTGAGAAAACTGTCCCAGAAATTTGTGGCTCTCTCGCCTGTACTACTTGGTTGTCCAACAATCTGTGACCTCTGCCGCCAGCATTCTCAGATGGGAATTTTTTCACTAATTCCACCACAAGGGCCTTCTCGTACTGCCCCAATTTATTAGACCTGTCCTGCAAAGTAATAAGAGACATAAAGTTCTCCCTGTAGCATTGCTCTAGAAGCGTCACCAACCAGTAATGACTGTCACTCAAAATTTAGACAATGCGAGGGTCACGGGAAAGGCAGCGTAACATAAACTTAGCCATGTATGCCAGACTGCAAAGAGGCAAGACTTTCATGTCATCACCAAGAGGATGACTGACCATGCTCTCCTGCTTATCCTCCTCCTCTTCCTCCTTCTCCCTGTCCTCAGGCCATCCACGCTGAACAGATGGTATGGCAGTTGTGCAGTTAGTACCGTCTATAGCTCAGGAAACTAGCTCCTGTTCTTCCTCCTCTTCTTCCTCAATGTCACCCAATCCACACTGGGATGAGATGAGGCTGGGCTGTGTGTAATCCCCCTGTATGGTCCCTTGCTCCATCTCATCGTGCTCCGCCTGCAATGCATACTCTTTATTTGTGAGCAGAGAGCTTTTTGGAAGTCAGTGAAGCGGGATGGTGATACTAATTATGACATCACCGCTCACCATCTTGGTGGAGTCCTCAAAGTTTTGGAGGATGGTACAGATGTCTGACATCCATGTCCACTCCTGAGGTCTTATGTGCGGAGTCTGAACTGAATACCGACGGCCTTGTTGATGCTGGTAGTCAACAACTCCCCTCTTCTGCTCACAAATCCCTCCCAACATCTGCAATGTAGAGTTCCTACGCGTGGGGACATCACACACCAGTCAGTGAGTCAGCAGCTGCAAACGCTGCTGAAGCACGGTAAGAGCAGCGGAAGTTGTAGGTGACTTTCTAAAATGGGCACACAGGTGTGGCGTACTTTGACAAGCAGATCCGACAGATCCGGGTAGGTTTTGAGAAACCGCTGAACCACGAGGTTAAGCACATGGGCCAGGCATGGTACGAGTTTGAGCTCGCTTTGCCTCAGAACCGCCACCAGGTTCAGGCCATTGTCACACACGACCATGCCTGGCTGTAGGTTCAGTGGTGTCAGCCATAGATCTGCCTGCTCTTACAGAGCTGTGCACAACTCTTCAACGTTGTGTGGTTTGTCACCTAAGCATATTATCTTCAGCATAGCTTGTTGACGCTTGGCCGAGGCAGTGCTGCAGTGCTTCCAGCTTACGACTGATGTGATCATTTCGGAGATGGATGCTGAAGAGAAGGAGGAGGTGTAGAATGTAGAAGCAACCCTGATTGCCCTTGGGCCCGCAATCCTCTGCGTCGGCAGGACATATTCCGTCCAAACGTCTGACTGGGTCCTGGCTTCCACTATGTTAACCCAGTGTGCCGTCAGTAAGAAGTACCGTCCCTGCCTACAAGCAGTTGTCCACACGTCCGAGGTTAGATGGACTTTCCCAGTAACTGCATTGTTGAGGGAACGGCAAATGTTGTGGGACATGTGCTTGAGTAATGCGGGGACAGCACACCAGTAGAAATAGTGGCGGCTGGGGACCGAGTGCCGAGGGACGGCTGCCGCCATCAAATTGCGGAAAGCTTCCATCTACATCAGCCTAAAAGGCAACATTTCAAGTGCAAGTGACGCGCCCCTGGGCCTGTGTCGCGCTGCGTTGCGCACGCGGGAGCTTACCCGGAGCCGGATCTTTTGAGGGTTGTAGTCTCGTGGCGTTGATCCGGTCCGTGCCCAGGGAGTCAGACTAAGTGGCGCTGTATTAGCGGTAGATGTTGGACGACTACGCCACCCGTTGAGTACAGCTAAGGAGCTGCTGCTGCAGGGCAGACCGCTGAGGCCGGTGGTAGGATTATGCAGCGTGATAGTATAACCCCCAACGGGAGGGGTATGGCCTCAGGGCAGCCGACGTGGATGATGGGGGTAGCAGGAACCACTCGGAGACGGTACGGTGTAGTTCAGGGTCTTTACTGGTGACAACGATAGACCCTCCCGGAGTACTGGCTAGCGATTGGGGCCTGGTCAGTCCTTGAGCAGATGGGATCTCCCCTGGCCAGGCGGAGTTGTAGGCCTCCCAAACTAACGATACTCTTCTGGCTACCTTGCTAGAGGCGGGTATAAGTAGCCCACGTCCCTGAGTGTACCGTGTGGTGCTCACCCGTATGGCCGGTGACTCGGGGCCTTCTAGTAGCTTCCGCTCCACGACGGCGGTGCTGGTCCCACGCGTGTGACCGTGCCTTCGGGTTTCTTGGCCAGAGGACCTGGAATCCCCTGCCTGACGGATTCTGCTGCTGGGTAGGAGTTAGTCCCCACAGCCTCGGACTCCGGGTCCGGTAAGAAATCTTCTCAGTCAGGGCGAGCTCTGCAGCTGCCAGCCCCTGACTCCTTGTAACACTGCTCCCACAGAGCTCCTGTTGTTTCTTCCCATAGCTGCTTCTCTTCTCTGTCTCTACTTCTGGCATGGCCCAGGAGCTGGGCCCAGCCGGAGCCACAGCTCCCTGTCAGCCCTCCTGGCTGAACTCTCCCTCTGAACTCTCTAACCCTGCCTCAGCCCCAGGTTTATATAGGGGAAGTTCTTCCCCTCCCAGGACTGGGCAGGAGGTGTGGCATGCATAGGATTCCTGACCAAGAGACCTCCCACCTGCTCTCAGACATAACATTGCTGTTACTGTGGAAACCAGACCCCTGGGGTGCCACACAAGCATTCGCGAAATTTGTGAATTTAGTAGTGTGGCCTTTGGGGCGTTAGCTGTATATTTGCCCTTGCATTCCAAGGACCAGGATAGAGACAACTGAAAGCTGCGCTGGGAAAAGGATGTGGATGTGCTTTCTGATGGTGCTAGTTGAGAGTGTTCAATTACAGGAGCAGGGTGGGAGGCATCTTGGCATGCGCCATGGACAGGGGATTGGAATACATGCACAACAGCGGAACAAGCAGTGGTGTCACCCGCAGACACTGTTGCTGGACCCTGGGGTTCGGCCCACTTAGTCGGGTGCTTTGCTGCCATGTGCCTGATCATGCTGGTGGTGGTCAGGCTGCTAGTTTTGCTACCCCTGCTGATCCTGGTCTGGCTGGTGGTGCAAATGGCCTTTTTGGGGTTATCGGCAGAGTGTTTAAGAAACAACCAGACTCTGGAAGACCTAACAGTGACGGGTTCGCCCATCACTAGTCCTGGCGACCTAAGAACCATCTAATTACCCGGACATTTTTACCCCTCTTGTCACTCAACCATCTCAAAGGGGCATGGTTGAGGGAATATCTCAGTGTATCTACGGTCCATTTTATGGCTAAGCACTCTTCTTCTACTATAGCGTAGTTCTTCTCGCAGTAAGAGAGCTTCCAGCCCAGATAGAGAATGGGATGTTCTTCTCCATTCATCTCTTGAGACAGTACGGCTCCTAGGCCAACTTCTGAAGCATCTGTCTGGACCACAAATTCTTTCTTAAAGTCTGGTGCAACCAGGATCGGCTGCTTACACTGTGCTAGCTTTAACTGTTGGAACACTGTTTCTGTTTCCTCTGTCCATTTCACCGTCGTTGATCTGGTGCCTTTTAGGAAATCCGTAAGTGGCGCGGCCATCATGGCAAAATTTGGGATAAACCGCCGGTAATATCCCACAATTCCCAGGAATGCTGTCACTTGCTTCTTGGAGAGCGGTTGCGACCAGTTCTGGATTGCCTCCACTTCATTGACTTGTGGCTTTATTTCGCCTCTCCCGATGATATAGCCCAAGTATTTGGTTTCCTCCTTTCCAACAGCACATTTTTTTGGATTTATAGTAAATCTCGCCTTCCTCAGAGTATCCATAATCGCCTGTACCTTAGGTAGATGACTAGCCAAGTCTGGGCTAAAGACCACACTGTCATCAAGGTAGGCTGTGGCATACTTCTTATGTGGGGCTAGGATCCGATCCATAGCCCTCTGGAGGGTGGCTTGGGCCCCCTGCAGTCCAAACGGCATCTGGGTGTATTGGAAACACCCATCAGGTGTCAAGAAAGCCGTCTTGTCCTTGGCCATCTGGGACTTGGGGATCTGCCAGTAGCCCTTCGTCAGGTCTAGAGTGGTAATATACCTCGCCTGTCCAAGCCTCTCGATGAGTTTGTCGACATCGGGCATCAGGTATGCATAACTCTTGGACACCTCATTCAGCTGGCGGTAGTTGTTACAAAACCTCCACTCCTTGTTGAGTTTTGGCACGAGGACGATGTGACTCGAGCAACCACTATTTGACTCCTCTATCACACCAAGGTCTAACATCCTTTTCACCTCAGTTGAAATCACCTCCCAGTGTGATTCAGGAATCCTGTAGGGCTTCAGGTTCACTCTTATGCTGCTCTGTTAGTACGTCATGCTCTACCATCTGTGTATTCCCTAGCAACTGGTCACAATTCCGTTGTAGCAGTTCTTGACGCTGTTTCTTCTGGGCCGGAGATAGTCTCTGCTATTGTGACATCTTGCACCTTGCCTTCGGGAGTGGCTCCCAGGCAAGGAGCTCCCATGGGTTCTCGATCTCGCCACGGCTTGATCAGGTTTACATGATATATCTGATGCGGCTTTGGCCGGGCCGGTAGACTTTATAATTAACTTCACTGAGTTTCTCCACCACCTCATACGGGCCTTGCAACTTGGCCAGAAACTTGCTCTCGACTGTGGGATTAGAACAAGAACACGGTCCCCAGGCTGGAACTGCCTCAGCCTCGCTGATCGGTTATAGACCCTTGCCTGGGCCTCCTGTGCCTGGAGGAGATGCACCTTCATGATAGGCATCACTTTCGCCATTCTCTCTTGCATCTGGGTGAAATGTTCAATGGTGCTCTGGTGTGGCATAACCTTGGTTTCCCAGGTTTTCTTGGCAATATCCAGGAGCCCTTGCAGATGTCGTCCATACAGTAGCTCAAATGGGGAGAAACCAGTAGAGGCTTGCGGAACCTCCCTAACCGATGAGAGCAGGAACAGTAGCAGGTAGTACCAAGCATTATCATCCTTCTCTACAACTTTCTTGAGCATCGCATTTAAGGTTTTATTAAAGCACTCCACTAGGCCGTCTGCTGATGGTGAATGGAGGTTCGCAGCTAGTCAATCTGGACAACCTTACACAGCTACTTCATTACCTTGCTCATGAATAGAGTTCCTTGATTAGTTAGTATGTCCTTCGGCAGAAGGGTCCTGGCAAATATATGGACAAGTTCCCTGGCTATGCTCTTACTCGATGAGTTCCTTAGCGGTACCGCTTCTGGATACCGAGTCGCATAGCCCATGACCACCAGAATGTATTGGTGGCCCCATGCTGATTTAACTAAGTGCGCCACTAGGTCCATCACAATCCTCTCAAAGGGGATTTCTATCACCGGTAGTGGGATTAGTGGACTACAGAAGTGGGAAGAGGGAGCGGTTATATGGCAGGTGGGGCAAGACCTACAATAGTTTAGTTTAACACCCTGGCCAATAAAACCTTCTCCATATCCCCTCCTGAGTTTTCTCAACCCCCAGGTGTCCCCCCAGAACATGTGAATGGGCAATATCTAATACCCTCCATCGGTATGGCCCTGAAACTAACAGCTGCTCCACTATCTCATCACCCCTTAGTTTGGTCACACGATATAACAACTCCCCCTGAACTGCAAAGTGGGGAAATCTAGTGTTGGCCCCCGGCTCTTGAGAAATCCCATTACATACAGTAACCTGGTCTAATGCCCCCTTTAAAGTCAGGTCCCGAACTTGAGCAGTCCGAAAGTTCTCTCTGGACACATCTAACTCGGTCACCGCCTCGCCCTAGTCGCCGGCAAAGAAACACAGTGGGAACTCATCCGCTTGAGATTCCGACGGGGGTACTTCCCTAGGGACCTGGCTTTTGTCCACACGACTTAGTCTGGTTCCCTTCCCTCAGAAGTACCAAAACAAAGCAAAATTGCACCCCAATATGACTGGATGTATCAGGTTTTTGACCACCCTGACCTAGTGGAACTGGACACCACAGTCTGTTCCCACTGTCACTCCGGCCAAAGGGTAGTCTTTGTGTCTCCATGTATGCAGAGAATGCCCACAGTTTTGGCAGGGATCAGCTGGTTGGGAAAGGATGGCACTCAGTAGGGTCACCAGACTCCCAGAGTCTAACAGTTCAAGCACCTTTACTCCATTAATGGACACGGCACATACCTGCGGGCCCTCGCTGGGTTGACAGTCCACACTGCAGGCTGGGTAAGCATAATAAGAACAACGTCTGCCTAGGCAGCAGTCCATTGGCTCAGTGGACATATCACACCGGGAGGGTATGTGTCCCGGATTGTGACACCAACAACAGACAACATCCTTAACAACAGTCCTTGAAGCACCTTCAGTGAGAGTGGGATGCCCCCCAGTTGTGGCTCTAATCCACTTCCATGGTGAACTCGCCCACTTTTGGATGTCCCAGTATGGGGAAGTGACTATATCCGATTTCCTGAGGGATTTCTCAACCACCTGGTACCTCTCTACTAGGACGACGAGGTCGTCTGCATTCTGGGGATCGCCCTGGGCAACCTACGTCTGTACTAACTTAGGAGAGGAGTGTATGAATCTATCAATCACCACCCGCTCGACCATCTGGGCAGGAGGGGAAGAATCTGGTTGCAACCACTTCTGAACAAGATGCAGTAGGTCAAACATCTGCGAACGAGGGGGCATGATGAAGAAGGCACAGCGCCGAAACGCTCATAGGGGTGACGATATCTGGACTGAATAGCATTCTACATGTGAGTTATATTCTGTTGTTATCTATTTTTAATGCCTAATGGATTTGTCTGTATATGCACTGTGCACTTTGACATCTGAGTGTAGTTTTCTGATGACTTATATGTGAGTGTTTGGGATGGGACATGTGGCCCATATGCTCATATTTATATCCCAGTTTCTATTTGACATATGCACTGTGCACTTTAGCATCTGAATTAAATTTGTTTATAGCTGGGTTTGAGCGTGTTGTCTACATGCCCTTATTTACATCTGCTCCAAGCATCTAATTCCAATGGTTTATTCTATGATTGCTTCTGTCCTGATGTCTTCAGTTTTTGCTCACCATCTACAGTACAGACCAAAAGTTGGACACACCTTCTCATTTAAAGATTTTTCTGTATTTTCATGACTTTGAAAATTGTACATTCACAATGAAGGCATCAAAACTATGAGTTAACACATGTGGAATTATATTCTTAACAAAAAAGTGTGAAACAACTGAAAATATGTCTTATATTCTAGGTTCTTCAAAGTAGCCACCTTTTGCTTTGATGACTGCTTTGCACACTCTTGCCATTCTCTTGATGAACTTCAAGAGGTAGTTACCGGAAATGGTCTTCCAACAATCCCAGAGATGCTTAGCACTTGTTGGCCCTTTTGCCATCACTCTGCAGTCCAGCTCACCCCAAACCATCTCGATTGGGTTCAGGTCTGGTGACTGTGGAGGCCAGGTCATCTGGCGTAGCACCCCATCACTCTCATTCTTGGTCAAATAGCCCTTACACAGCCTGGAGGTGTGTTTGGGGTCATTGTCCTGTTGAAAAATAAATGGTGGTCCAACTACACGCAAACCAGATGGAATAGCATGCCGCTGCAACATGCTGTGGTAGCTATGCTGGTTCAGTATGCCTTCAATTTTGAGTAAATCCCCAACAGTGTCACCAGCAAAGCACCCCCCCACCATCACACCTCCTCCTCCATGCTTCACGGTGGGAACCAGGCATGTAGAGTCCATCTGTTCACCTTTTCTGCGTCGCACAAAGACACGGTGGTTGGAACCAAAGATCTCAAATTTGGACTCATCAGACCAAAGCACAGATTTCCACTGGTCTAATGTCCATTCCTTGTGTTCTTTAGCCCAAACAAATCTCTTCTGCTTGTTGCCTGTCCTTAGCAGTGGTTTCCTAGCAGATATTTTACCATGAAGGCCTGCTGCACAAAGTCTCCTCTTAACAGTTGTTGTAGAGATGTGTCTGCTGCTAGAACTCTGTGTGGCATTGACCTGGTCTCTAATCTGAGCTGCTGTTAACCTGCGATTTCTGAGGCTGGTGACTCGGATAAACTTATCCTCAGAAGCAGAGGTGACTCTTGGTCTTCCTTTCCTGGGGCGGCCCTCATGTGAGCCAGTTTCTTTGTAGCGCTTGATGGTTTTTGCAACTGCACTTGGGAACACTTTCAAAGTTTTCCCAATTTTTCGGACTGACTGACCTTCATTTCTTAAAGTAATGATGGCCACTTGTTTTTCTTTACTTAGTTGCTTTTTTCTTGCCATAATACTAATTCTAACAGTCTATTCAGTAGGACTATCAGCTGTGTATGTACCTGACTTCTGCACAACACAACTAATGGTCCAAACCCCATTTATAAGGCAAGAAATCCCACTTATTAAACCTGACAGGGGACACCTGTGAAGTGAAAACCATTTCCGGTGACTACCTCTTGAAGCTCATCAAGAGAATGGCAAGAGTGTGCAAAGCAGTCATCAAAGCAAAAGGTGGCTACTTTGAAGAACCTAGAATATAAGACATTTTTTCAGTTGTTTCACACTTTTTTGTTAAGTATATAATTCCACATGTGTTATTTCATAGCTTTGATGCCTTCAATGTGAATGTACAATTTTCAAAGTCATGAAAATACAGAAAAATCTTTAAATGAGAAGGTGTGTCCAAATTTTTGGTCTGTACTGTATGTATTTGTGCAACCCCTTTTTGTAATATCATTGCTGTCCTATGTGTATTTAATAAAAGTATGGAGTTCTTTTGCTAAATTACATTCTTTGACGTCATTTTTTTTATATGAGCTGCTATTATAGACGTTGAACTAATATACCATTGTCTGATTATAGTGAATTTGTATATGTGACCTTGGTGGTCAAAAAAATTTTGTTTCACAATTGTTTTGGTGGAAGTCTCTCCCGATCAGCCACCCTCTCAAAGACTGTCAGAAAGGCTTCTACATCATCTCCTGGGGTCAACTTCTGTATGGCCCGTCTTACTGCCTTCCTAGTGCGTGAGTCATCAGTCGGCCCTGGTGGTGGGGTGATTGCTCTGCCCTGGATGGCATCCGCCAGAAGCTGTATCTGCTGCTGCTGGTGCTGCTGCAGCTTTCTGCTGCAACAGTTTGGTTGTTTCCTGTTGAGTTGACTGCTGCTGCAGGATCTGCTGCTGTAGCTCCCGGTATTGCTGTAGCTGCTCCCAGTGTTGCTGCTGCATGCTCTGCTGGTTCTGCAGGTGTTGCTGGTGCTGTG
This sequence comes from Phyllobates terribilis, assembly GCF_046119375.1. Lineage (NCBI taxonomy): Eukaryota > Metazoa > Chordata > Amphibia > Anura > Dendrobatidae > Phyllobates > Phyllobates terribilis. The sequence goes on along the minus strand of NW_027362761.1, from coordinate 53,542,988 downwards.
CTTGTTGGCTTTGGAGCAGGTGCTTGAGGAGCTCCTCCATGCTGCCAGACATCTCTGGCTGGCTGACAGCCTTCACCCAGGACATCCACCATGCTCTATGGCAGGCACACGTGTTCCTGGAATCTTTCCAGCACTCTCACACCAACTGTGGTATAGCGACTTGCTGGGCTCTCACAGAGGCAGATACAGGACACACGTCTCTGGTTAACTTACTGCTGGTTTATTATACGGCATAAACTCCAGCAGTGTTCCACAAAAATAAACAAGTCCTCTCCGGGATAACGGGAAAACAAAAGATGTAGTATAGTAAAGTCCATAAGTGAGCAAGCCTTTGCCCGCTTTGGGTAGCACAGTGAAGTCCCACCAAACACTTGTCCTTCGGTGCAGCTCTCTGGCTTCACCACACACAGCCTTGAGACTTCACTCTCCAGACCACACTAGAGAAAAAAAATAGTGACTGAGTATTTAACTTTGCCCAGCCACACCCTGAGGGGAGGTAGGGTGAATGACTTCCCTCCCTTTTCTATGTCATTCGCACAAAGCCACTCCCTTCAAAATGGTGATTAAACCCTCAAACATATAACCTGCTGGAGAAAAGTTGTAGTTCAGTTGACTAGGGCTAGCAGCCATAGAGAAATATACCTCCCCTCACATACTTCACCAGTGACTCTGTCACACCCTAATGAATCCTCCTTTGAGCAAAAACACTAGTCTTCAATTACATTTGGGAGAAATTGGGTAAAAACCTATTAGGTTAATTTTCTCATTTTATCCCTCATGAAAAGACAAAAATTAAGGTTAATGCAACATTTTAGAAAAAAAAATCCTTATTTTTCACTTCTCAACCACCTGTAGGTTCAAAATACTAACAACATCTCTAGATTAATTACTTTAAAAATGTATTTAGTTTTCAAAATGCCATTATTCATGGGAGGTTTCTACTGTTTTGATCCTCAAGGACTCTGTAAATACAATATGGCATCCAAACTGTATTCAAGCCAAATCTATTCTGCTCCTTCTTTTACAAGCCCGGCCATGTACCCATGTACCCAAACAGTAGTTTTTGGCCTGACCACATTTAGTAGCCACACATTTGGAAAAAATACGGTAACAAATTTTGGTTACATTTTAAACTATTACCCCTTAAGAAAATGAAATATTTGAGACTAATGCAATATATTAGTGAAAAAGTTTAATTTTCTTTGCTCCGTTCCACTTTGAGAGCAATTTTGAGTACATTCAGTAGCACAGTTTTAAAATCACTCTTGTGGATTTTCCTATTATAGACCCCCTCAAAAGTCAATGAATAGGCCCTTAGAAAATTATTTTTGTAAATTTCCTTGAAAACATGACAAATGAATGTAAAAATTGTAATCCTTCTTACATCCTAAAAAATCAAAGAACACTTGAAACATATTCCTGAAATAAATTAGAAACTAGACATAAGATCAATGTTATTTGTTAACTTTTTTTGTGTGATATGGATATCTTGTCTAAGGATATAAATGTTCAAAGTTTAAAAGAAGCTAATTTTTCAAAAAAAAATTAAACTTTCAGATAATATTATGAATAAATGCAAAATTTTCCACTAAAGTTTACCACTAACATAAAGTGCATTCTGTCATGGAAAAAAATGGTTTCAGAATAACTGATATAGTTGAAAGTATTTCAAATTTATTACCACATAGAGCAACATACGGTACTTTAGATCTAAAGAATTGAGCTTGGTTTTCAAGGCCAAAATTAGTTAAAAACACTAATTTTAACAAATTGCTACCAAACATTGTAAAAACTATGATGAAGTTTTTTGTTTTTTTTCTGGGTAAGTTAAAAGATATTTGCAGTGCTATTTTTTTTATTATGGACACATTTTCTTCAAGTATTAGGAATCACGAACTAAGCAAAACATATCCTAGAACACTGTAGTTGTAAAAATGTTACAATGACAAAATGTTAACTTTATTTAATGTATTGCTAGATGGGAAAAAGTACAGCACTCTATAAAGAGGTTTAAAAAAATGGGAGAATTCCTATACAAGATTTAATATCCCCCTTTTTTTTTGTTCCTGTGTTTGTATAGTCCATTGATATTTTGAAGAAATATATTTTTCCCACAAACATTTCATTTTAGTGACGGAAAGAACTTTCAGTCAAAGGATGAATAACACTGATTGGGTCATCATGACATAGCTGAATCTATCAGCTATATTAGGATTGCACAATACCTTGGTGAAATTGCTTTTGGTGTCATTTTTCTTTTATCAACTTCTAGTCAAACCTCAACTTGCTCATGTTGAAGAGAAAGACATCTCAGTTTTTCTGCTCAATTGCATGTCTGTGACCTTACAAAAGCTTTCAGCATATAATTGTAAATTATCTCAGGCAGAACTATGCAGTAAAATTTCACTCTAGACTGCAGAGATGGAGAAATTGTCTTTCTTTTCTAGTCAGTTTATTATTTCTAGAAACATACATTAGCAGTAATGACCTAATTTCAGTGGAAAGAAATCAAAGGGTTCTTACAAAAAAGAGTCAGTGCATCAAATGTAGAGAATTTTGTAGAAAGCCAGTGACTACATTATGTAGATTATGTTAAGACAGTTAGGGATTCACAATTATAATATTTATAGCTTTTCTGTTCTCTGTTACATTTTAAGAAAGTTGTGTTATTAGCAAGTTAACTGATTAACAGTTCATGAAATATTCCATTTTTTTGGTTTAATATTTTATCATAGAGAAACTGTAGTCATGTGTAAAAACAGAAACATGAATAAGTATTTAATAAGAGAATGGTCTTTTAGAGTGATTCCCCAATTCTGCAACACCATTTCATTTTGAATGATCAATAAGGTATCAATAAGGGATCTAGCCCATATACAGCCTACAGTTAAATTACAGTTACATATGCAGATTCATATGAGTGTGGCCATATAATAGATTTGTTTCTTCAGTGGTGGAAGAAATGCTAGACTTTTTTTTTAAATGAATAGGGTTATCTAGTTTTATTGAGGTAAAAACATACATGAGGTTTTTCACAATAAAGCTTAAAGAATACCTATTACCAACCTGGGGCTGGACTATTTATTTAATAAAAGAATGGCCAGTCCCAGACTAGTGATTTTCCTGTATAAAAGTTATTGCCAAAAGTGCTCATTAGTAACTCATTGTGGGATGCCGGCATGCAGATGGGGAGCCCAAAATCTTCCTTGGCCCTTTTTGCAATGGAAGAGATTTCACTCTTTGCACTAACTCAATACTGCCGCATACTTTAATAATCTGTTACAAAATAGTAATCACTCTAATGATGTTATTGTTTGGTAATAGCTTTGTAAAGTACTGAATGTGGCAACACAGGGTTAGTGCAAAGAGTGAGAGCTCACGAGGTCTTGCTGTTTCACTGCAAGAGGAGATCTCACAACCCACAAATTTGTGTTTGACTTACAGGGAAAAATTTTTTTTAGATATAAATATATTTTTGTACCGTGTTAGCCAGTAGATAGAAAAATATTTAGATTTGAGAGTCCTCAGTGGTTGATACCTTTTAATGGCTAACTGAAAAGATGGTAACAGGTTGCAAGCTTTCTAGACTACTCAGGTCTCTTCATCAGGCTAATATAACCCAAAATCTGAAGGGTCACATATTTATACACAATATGGCACAGAAATAACGCAATAGATGAGACAGGTGATGAAAAGCAGAGCTATTACTATGGGATAGATAAACATCTCTGGCTGTAGATTTTTTAGCAGTTCATAAGGATAAGGACTGTGAAAGTTTTATTGTTTGGTGCAGTCTTGTGATATCTCACAAGTCTAATAGGCACATTCCTTAGTTGATATAGAATGACATATATCCATGCGACACATTCATTCCTGCTCCGAAGATGTCAAAGGTCAACATTTGTTTATATTCCGAGACTCTCCTTTCTCTCTGAGATTTGAAGTTACCATTTAGTACCAGTAATTTCATGTCTTTGATGCTGTGATCAGGGGAACAAAAATGATTGGCTACAGGTAGATCTATTCTTTTTTCTTTTATTGTGTGGCAATGATGATTCATCCCTGTCCTACGATTTTGCCCTGTCTCCCCTATATACAGACCCCCAGCTGGACATTTGATAGATATAATTAAGTTCACTACATTAGATGTGATACAGCTGAAAGTACCTGGGATCTTGTAGTCCTGATGTGAGTTGGGTATCTTCATCTTGTCTTGTTTGACTTATAAATTTGTAACTACTAGGGTCAACTATCAGCACTTTAATGATTTTTCTAAATATAAGTTATTCTCTAATCTGGGGCTGCCCATTCTTTTACTAAATAAAAAAGGCAGGTCCACATTAGGTTAATCTATCAAAGTTTTATTGATGAAGATCTTCCACCGAATGTCTATCATGAATGTTTCCAATTACACGGACTGACCAGTGGCACTAACTGATTGTGGATCAGTAAACATGTACTGATCAGCAGTCATTCAGTAGTCTGTTTACACAAGAATATGAAAGTAAATAATGCACACTGTCCACTATACTAGATCACTCAGTGCGCAAAGGCTGCCATGGTTCTTGGGACCGAGTCCAATACAACGTCAAAAGCAATGATTTTCTGTGCTGCAGAAAAGATCTTTTCACCTGAAGAATGAGCGTCGGTAGCCTTAGTCTGCAAAACTATTGTGAAACGAGTGTTCCTAGGAAAGCTTGTTCATATTAATCTTGTAGTGTAAATGTATGTATCTTAAGGTATCATGGAGCTTCATTGACTGCAATTTGATGTAAATTATAAAGCTGCAAATTAAAAAGTTCTAAATTATATAGGTTTCATAATATGATGCTTAAGCTTTAATGGTGATTTAACCCCTTTGTGATGTGGGGCATATTAATACGTATCTGTGCCCTGGGTCTATTGGACCACATACGTATTAATAAGCACAGAGGCTGTGCGGACGCGATCACCGCGGGGTGTCAGCAGATAGTACCAGGTGTCAGTTGTTACAATGTGCAAAAAACGGCACCACACGGCTCCCTGCATATTAACCCCTGAAATTCTGCGATTGAAGTGGATCGCAGCATTCTGGGAGCAAGGGGAGGTAAGCGCCGCTTACTTACCTCCTCTCCAGCATCCCGCGCTGTATGTGCGGGGTCCCGGTAGTTGTCATTGTGACCTGATGTCACCATTATGACATCTGGGTCACCAGATAGCAGGAAGTTACTTTGATAATGCGCAGTGCACGATCAAAGTAACTTCTGTGCAGCACTGACAGGCTGTGTAGCATAGAGATGCTGCTGCTGCATCTCTATACTATACAGGCGATCAGACTGCAAAAAGTGAAAGTTCCATAGTGGGAAAAAGTGTAAAAGTAAAAAAAAAAGTATAAACTATTTTAAAAAAAGTAAATATAAAAAAGTAAAATATTTAAAAAAAATGAAAAAAATAATCCAAAAAATATATTGTACCCATAAATAAATATTATGAGAAAAAACAACAACAATAAAAGTACACATATTTGGTATTGCCGCTTCCGGAACAACCTGACCTATAAAACTGTTTCACTAGTTAACCCCTTTAGTGAACACGGTAAAAATAAATAAATAAAAAACGAAGAAAAAAACGATGCTTTATCTTCATACCGCCAAACAAAAAGTAAAATAAAACGCAATCAAAAAGACAAATGTAAAAAAAAATGGTACCACTGAAAACATCTTGTCCAGCAAAAAACAAGCTACCATACAGCTCCATCAGCTGAAAAATAAAAAAGTTATAGCTCTCAGTGTAAAGTGATACAAAAAATTTATTTTCTATAAAATAGTTTTTATTGTGTAAAAGCGCCAAAACATAAAAAAACTATATAAATGTGGTACCGCTGTAAACGTACTGACCCAAAGAATAAAGATACCTTATCAATTTTACTACACGGCATAAAAAAACAAAAAAAACAATTCCTGAATTGTTGGTTTTTGTTTATTCTGCCTCCCAAAAATCGGAATAGAAAGCGATCAAAAAATATCACGTGCCCAAAAATGGTACCAATAAAAACGTTAACGTCACCTTGTCCCACAAAAAAAGCTGTTGCATGACTGTCGGCCGAAATATGGGAAAATTATAGCTCTCAAAATATGGCAATGCAAAAATTAGTCTTGGCAAAAAAAAGTGTTTTTTAGTGTGTGACAGCTGTCAATCATAAAAAAACGATATGAATCTGGTATCTCTGCAATTGCACCGACCCGAAAAATAAAGTCGTCTAATCGCTTATACCGCACAAGGAACAGCGTAAAAAATAAACTCTAGGGTTAGGGTTGTGCTAGGGGTTAGGTTTAGGGTTGTGCTAGGGGTTAGGTTTAGGGTTGTGCTAGGGGTTAGTTTTAGGGTTGTGCTAGGGGTTAGGTTTAGGGTTGTGCTAGGGTTAGGTTTAGGTTTGTGCTAGGGTTAGGGTTGTGCTAAGATTAGGGTTAGGGTTGTGCTAGCGTTAGGGTTAGGGTTGAGCTAGGGTTGGGGTTGGGATTTTTTTCAAAAGTAAAGGAAAAAATGATGACGATATGGTGACTAGTGTTGAGCGCAAGTGCTTGCTACTTGCACCAAGTATCGCGGGTGCTCCAATGACATGCTCGAGTGTTCGCTCCATTTGTTTCGTAGCTGTTATACAGCCAAAAAAACTTTGTGGGGATTGCTTGCGATCCCCACATGTTTTTTTTGGGTGTCTACAGCCACGTCTGGTTGTAGTGCGCTCAGCGTGCATCACTGCCTTATACATTGTCCTTTTTTGCTAATTGATCATTTTTACTGATTTCTCCTGTTAGTGTGGTGGTTCCATCCGTATCCAGCTACATTGGTTCCAAACACACTATATAGGAGTAGATAGAGGAGCCTTTCTGCAGCCTTGCGCCCTGCAGCCCCAGCCAGATTAGTATTAGCCTATTTTTTGTAGCCTCATCTATTGCATTGTAGGTTACCTTCCTGCATTGTAATAGCTACAAAAAGTTTGTGATACTATTGGTATTACATCTTTGGGCACATCCAGTGTCTTTTTGTGACAAAAAAAAACCTAAATAAAGTTCACCAAACACTCCACTTTACAGTTGTGTAGGCCACATTAGCTCATATTAAAGTCTAGTCCACACTTTATAAAATTAGTGTTTCTTATACCTGTTAGCAGCTGTTCAGGAATTATCACACTAAGCCCTTAGTACTTTTCTGCCTATCTTTTTCAGTCTACCAAGATGAAGAAGGCAGGGAATAAGGCATGTGGTCATGGGCATGGAGTTTCTGCAGGGAGAGGACGTGAGGATTCTGTGCCTGCAGGGAGAGGACGTGGGGATTCTGTGCCTGCTGCGGGCACCAGTGATTCAGCATCCCCCAGTTTTACCAGGGAACAGTCCTTTATGCGCAGCTTTGTAGGAGCTAGCCGTACCCCACTGCTACGGGAGGACCAAATTGAAGCTGTTGTCGGATGGATGGCAGCTAACGCATCGACTTCAATTAGTACCAGATCCTCTCAGGTCCTGAGCACTGAAGAGCACCCATCTGTCTCTTCACCACCTGCCAAATTGCCCAGGCAGTCAGAGAGCCCTGGACAGGAGCCATCTCTACTTCTGTTCTCTGAATCTCTTTGCTTGGAAAGAGGTTGCCAGCCAAGCAGAATTCGAGAATTTGAAGAAGAGGTAGTATGCAGTGATGCGCAACCGTTTTGTCTCTCTGAATCTGAAGAGGCAGTTGGGCCAGTGCCTATGGTCAGCAGCACACCTCAGTACGCATCTGATGATGAGACTCAGGTGCCACTTTCTGGTGCGTACTATGCTGTCGAGACTACCCAGGAGAAGCAGTTGTTTGAAGAGGGTGGTGTAGATGATGAGGTCCTTGACCCATCATAGCGTGAGGGACAGGAAGGTGGTGGGAGCAGCTCTGAGAAAGAGATTCCCCGAACGGCCCAAAAAGGAGGGAGAGGGAGGGGGCAGACTTTGTTGCCTGTAGCCTCCACTTCAGCACCCATTAGGAGCATGGCTCTTCCAAAATCCAAAGCGGGCACTCCCAAGACTTGCAGTGCCTGGTCGTTTTTTGACACAGTTGCAGATGACATTTGCTTTGTCAAATGCAAGCTGTGTAATCAGAAGGTGAAAAGAGGTAAAAGTGTCAGGAACCTCAATACCACAAATATGTGGAAACGTGTGTTGGAGTTACAAAAACACACTGAAGACCTAGGCCAACCTACAGCACCACCTACCACCTCTTCAGCTCGTGTTGTAGCCTCTTCCTCCAACTCACACACAGCTGGTTCGGCTTCCTCACAGGATCGCCATGGAAGAACCTCTGGCACTGTTGTACAGAGACACAGTGTAATTACACCCACAGCACCACATTCCCTGTCATCCTCACACTCCCAGGCCAGTCTACAGCCATCGTTAGCACAGGCATGGGAGAAAAGGCGCCCATACTCGGCAAACCACCCCCGAGCACAGGCTCTGAATGCTGGCATTGCAAAACTACTGGCCCTTGAAATGCTATCATTCAGGCTGGTGGAGACTGACACCTTCCGTAACTTTATGGCATTGGCAGTCCCACAATACAACGTGCTCAGTCGCTTTTATTTCAGCAGGCAAGCTGTCCCTGCCCTGCAACAGCATGTGGAGGGAAAAATGAAACATGCGCTACAAAACGCCATCAGTAGCAAGGTCCACCTGACCACCGATGCGTGGACAAGTAAGCATGGACAGGGACGATACCTTTCCCTCACTGCCCATTGGGTAAATGTTGTGGAGCCGGGTACAGATCTTGAGAGTGGCGCTGTACGTGTTCTGCCAACTCCAAGGATTGCAGGAATCCAGTCTGTACACATTGACTCCTCCTCATACTCCAGTTCCTCTGAATCAGCGCTGCAGGAGCTGTCACGGTCTACCTCCACATCGACCCGTGAACGGTTACCTGTTATGATGACCGATATGAGCACAGCCGTGGCCAAACATCAACAGGCCGTATTAAAAATAATTTCTTTTGGGAATCAAAGCCACACAGCGCAGGAGCTCTGGAATGCCATCAAGCAGCAGAGCGACGTGTGGTTTGTGCCAGTGAATCTCCAGCCAGGCATGGTAGTGTGTGACAATGGCCGAAATCTGGTGGCAGCTCTGGGCCTAGGCAACCTCACTCACATCCCATGTCTGGCACATGTGCTCAACTTGGTCGTGCAGAGTTTTTTGAGGGACTATCCGAATCTTTATGCACTGCTGCACAAGGTCCGCATAGAGTGCGCTCACTTGCGGCGTTCCAGCAACGCAAGATCGCGCATTGCAGCTCTGCAGTGCCGATTACGTCTTCCGGAACATCGCATCATATGTGACCTACCCACCAGGTGGAATTCAACGTTACATATGTTGGAGAGGTTGTGTGAGCAGCAGGCAGCAGTAATTGAGTACCAGCTGCAGCAGGCGCAAACAAGTCGCAGTGCGCGCCGTTCACACTTCACCACCACTGAGTGGGCCTCTATGAAGGACATTTGCCACGTCTTGCGTGCCTTCGATTATTCCACGCGGATGGCGAGTGCAGATGATGCACTAGTCAGCATGACTATCCCCCTTATCTGCCTGCTTGAAAAAACACTGCAAGCACTAAGGGAGGAGGTTTTGGAAGAGATGGAGGATGAGGAGTCACAAATGCCATCTGCTTCTGTACAGTCTGCGCAACGTGGTTCCTCACAAAGGCCTAGGCAGGGGACACTTTGTGAGGAGGATGAGGAGGAGTCATTGGAGGAGGAAGACATCTGTCCAGAGGAGGGAGGTACACAATGCTCTAGTAGTCAGTATCTAGAGTGAGGGTGGGGTGATGCAGAGCAGGCAGAGATCACGCCTCAAGCAGGGGACAGCGTTTCTTGGCCAGCTGGCAGTCTGCAGCACATGGTTGATTTCATGCTGCAGTGCCTGAGAAACGACCGCCGCATCGCCCACATTCTCAAGACAGCTGATTATTGGGTGTCCACCCTCCTAGATCCTCGCTACCGGGACAACTTACAAAGCCTCATAACACCGTTGAACCGGGAGCGTAAAATGCGGGAGTACCAAGACGCACTGGTGCATTCCATCATGTTCTCCATTCCAACCGAGAGCAGTGCTGCTAGTGCTTTACAAAGCAGCTCAGTGCGTCGAGGCAGTGGAGGAAACTCTGCACAAAGAGGGAGCAGAAGCAGCGCCTCAGCACAAGACAAGACCAGTATGGCCCAAATGTGGCAAAGTTTTGTGTCCCCGCCGCCACAAATGTCTACACCATCACAGACGGCTCCAGTCAGCAGGAGGCAACGTTTCCGTCAGATGGTGACAGACTACATGTCTTGCCCTCTCAGTGTACTCCCAGACGGCTCTTCCCCCTTCAAGTTTTGGGTCTCTAAGCTGGATACATGGCCAGAGCTTAGCCAGTATGCATTGGAGGTGCTGGCTTGCCCTGCTGCTAGTGTATTATTGGAACGCGTCTTTAGTGCCGCAGGTGGTGTACTAACAGACCGTCGCATGCGTCTATCCTCCGATAACGTTAACCGGCTTACTTTTCTAAAAATGAACAAGGCCTGGATCTCGCATGAATTTGCCATTCCTTTTCCAGAATAAATAATTGGTTGGCAACAGTATCCAGGTCTCCTGTTGTGTTCATGTTTCTACCACCTGAACTGTAATCCCTGAGCTCCAACACCGCCAGTTGCTGCTCAGAAGTGCCATCTGCACAGTCAACTCTTGCTCCAGTGTTATTGGGGTTCAGTAACGTCAGCTGATCCCCAGCTGTGTGTCCGGCAAATTCTCCTGCTCTGTCCACATCCACTGTACTACTAATTTAAAACTTGCTCCAATTACACCTCTGGCTCCTCTGTTTTTAGTATTTACCCTGGGCTCCAACACCGCTAGTTGCTGCTCTGAAGTGCCATCTGCACAGTCAACGCTTGCTCCAGTGTTATTGGGGTTCAGTAACGTCAGCTGTTCCCCTGCTGTGTGTACGGCAATTTCTCCAGCTCTGTCCACATTCACACTACTACAGATTTTAAAGTTGCTCCATTTAGACCTCTGGCTCCACTCTTTTTTTCAGTATTTACCCTGAGCTTCAACACCACCAGTTGCTGCTCAGAAATGCTGTCTGCACAGTTAACACTTGGTCCAGTGTTATTGGGGTTCAGTAACGTCAGCTGATCCTCGGCAATGCCTTTGGCTTAGGTGCCTCCTTCTCGGTATCCGAGTTCCACCAACGTCTGCTGGTCCTTGGTAGTGCTTTCTGGCATAGGTACCTCCTGCTTAGTAACAGAGTTCCAGTACCGTCAGCTGGTCCTCGGTAGTTCCATTGGCTCTTGTACCTTCTGCTACCCATCCGGGTTCCAGTACCGTCAGCTGGTTATCGGCAGTGTCTTTGGCACGGGTACTCCCTCCTGCCCAGCCTAGTTCCAGCATTCCAGCTGTTTCCGGGTAGTGTAAACGTCACTTTGCCTCCAATACGTTGTCCTGTCGTGTTGCGGTCGGGTTAGCCGACTCTTTGGTGCCTGCAGTTTCAGTGACTCCTATGTGGGCTGCGGGATCTGGCAATGTTCCATAGTGCCAATAGGACAAGCACCCCCTGTAGGACTGTGGGTTTCGGTAACTGCGGCCGGCTCGCGGCTTTGCAACTTTTTTTTTCATGGGTACCTTCTGCTACCCATCCGAGTTCCAGTACCGTCAGCTGGTTCTCGGCAGTTCCTCAGCCTTCTTGTACCTTCTGCTACATTTCCAAGTTCAAGCTTTTTGAAATGGCTCTTGGTAATCACTCTGGATCTCCCTGACGACGACCCTGAAGACAAGGACCCTGAAGACCACCCCGAAGAAGACGAGGACCCCGAAGACGAGGACCCCGAAGACGAGGACCCTGAAGACCACCTCGAAGAAGACGAGGACCCCAAAGATGACGACCCTGAAGACGACCCTGAAGAAGACCAAGAAGATGACCCTGAAGAAGATGACCAAGAGGACAAAGAACAAGAAGACAACCACCAAGGTACAGAAGAACAAGATACAGAAAACCAAGAAGCAGAAGAACAAGAAGCTGCAGAACAAAAAGTGGAAGAACATTAAGCATAAGACTAAAAATTAGAGCAAAAGATATTATCTAAATTATAAGCAGTGTATGGGGGTGAGTCCGTTCCACCTCGTGGTGCCCCTGGAAAAGACCTGCTGCTGCAGGCCAAACTGAATGTGGAAAATCTTGCTGTAAATCTTTTGTGACGGGCAGAACGAAAGGTGTAATGTTCAAACTTTTATAGATAACAACTACAGGAATGCCTGTCACAAATAAGAATATGATGAAGAAGATGAAGAAGAAGAATATGAAGAAGATGAAGAAGTAGAATATGAAGAAGAATAATAGTTGAATAAGAAGAATATGAAGAATGTAAAAAAAGAAGAATAATACGAAGAAGGTGAAGAAGAAGTTGATGAAAAAGATGCTGATGCTGAGGATGATGAAGGACAAAGTGTGGGAGAAGTAAAAAAGAAGGTGAAGAGCATGGAAGTAGTGAAACATAAATATCTGACAAAATATAAAAAAGCTTAACATAGTCAATATTTCCGTAACTCCGAACGTCTTAAAAAAATATTAATTCCTGCTATTCCATTTGATTGGGCTAAACCTCTATGCCTTTATTGTCTCCCCCACCTCCCCCAATACATTCTACATTATTCTTAGTTGTTTTCCTTCATGTAGAATTAACCTACAAGGAAATAAAGGGTTTATTTTCATTCCAATATTTGTGTCCCATTGACTTGCATTGGTTTCCGGTATCGGAATCGGCGATATCCGATATTTTTAGGGTATCGGTCCGATCCAATCTGTAATTTCTTGATATCGGAAGGTATCGCTCAACACTACTAATCACAACTTTTTCAATAAGACGACCTAATGTTATCAAATTCTGTGTTGTACCTCTGGGTTCAAAATGTTCACTATACCCCTTGATAAAATCCTTGAGGGGTCTAGTTTCCAAAATGTAGTGGGTTTACACTGTTTAGGCGCATCAGGGGATCTCCAAATGCGATTTGGCGTCCGCTCTCAATTCCAGCCAATTTTGCATTCAAAAAGTTACACAGTGCTCCTTCCCTTTTGAACTCTGTCGTGCACCCAAACAGTTTATTTTCCCCATGTTTTGGGTATCGGCATACTCAGGAAAAATTGCACAACAGATTTTGGGGCCCATTTTCTCCTCTTACCCTTGTGAAAATAAAACATTTGGGGCTAAAAGATAATTTTTGTAGAAAAAGATAGATTTTTTTATTTTCATGGCTCTACGTTATAAACTTCTGTGTTCACCACACATCTAGGGAAATTCCTTGAGGGGTCTAGTTTCCAAAATGGTGTCATTTGTGGGGGGTTTCTACTGTTTAGGCACATCAGGTGCTCCCCAAACACGACATGGCATCTTCTAATAATTCAAGCAAATTTTACATTCAAAAAGTCAAATGGCGCTCCTTCACTTCCGAGCCCTGCCTTGTGTGCAAACAGTGGTTTTCCCCCACATATGGGGTATCGGCTTACTCAGGAGAAACTGAACAACAAATTGCACAATGAAATTTCTCCTGTTACCCTTATGAAAATGCAAAATTGGGGGCAGAAAAACATTTTTGTGGGAAAAATGTGAAAGTTTTATTTTTACGCCTTAATGTTATAAACTTCTGTGAAGCACCTGGGGGTTCAAGGTGTTCACCACATATAGATAAGTTCCTTGAGGGATCTAGTTTCCAAAATGGTGTCGCTTGTGGGGGGTTTCTACTGTTTAGGGACATCAGGGGTTCCCAAAACGCGACATGGCGTCAACTAATTATTCAAACAAATTTTACATTAAATAGTCACACAGTGCTCCTTTTCTTCACATCCCTGCCATGCACCCAATCAGTGTTTTTTCCCCACATATGGGGTATCTGCTCGCTCATGAGAAATTGCAAAGCAAATTTTATGGTCTATTTTTTCCTGTTACCATTGCGAAAATAAAAAAATTTAGGTATAAAGTAACATTTTTGTGAAAAAAAAATAAATGTTCATTTTTTTCTTCCACATTCCAAAAATTCCTGTAAAGCACCTAAAGGGTTATTAAACTTCTTGAATGTGATTTTGAGCACCTTGAGGGGTGCAGTTTTTAGAATGGTGTCACATTTGGCTATTTTCTGTTATAAAGGCCCCTCAAAGTCACTTCAAATGTGATAATGTGGTTCCTAAAAAATGGTTTTGTAAATTTTGTTGGAAAAATAAGAAATCGCTGGTCAAAAAAAAATTTTGGTTCCAAAATTGTGCTGATGTAAAGTAGACAAGTGGGAAATGTTATTTATTAACTATTTTGTACGACATATCTCTCTGATTTAAGGGCATAAAAAGTCAAAGTTTGAAAATTGCAAAATTTTGAAATTTTTTGCCAAATTTCTGATTTTTTCACAAATAAACACAAGTGATATCGAAGATATTTTACCATTATCATGAAGTACAATGTCACAAAAAACATTCTCAGAATCAGTGGAATCCGTTGAAGCGTAAACTAAGCTTTCTTCTCTCTGCTGCATTACTAAATCTAAAAACTCTGATTGTGTCAGAACCACTGAATCCAGTTAACTAAGTGATACATCATTGTATTCAGGGTCTCCTTTTCTACATCATGCAGCTCTCAGATCAGGAAGCTTTCCAGAGTTATTACCTCCTAAAGTGACAGTGGTCAGAATTGTAAAAATTGGCCTGGTCATTAACATGCAAACCACCTTCAGGGGTAAAGGGGTTAAAGAGTAGTGTTGAGTGAATTTGTTCGGCATTTCAAATTCGGGTTCATGTTCGCTCCAAAAAATTGGCTCCGCCCACGAACATCCCTGATTTGTCACGCAGATGTTATCTGGGTGACAGCGTGGCAAATCAGGGATGTTCGTGGGCAGAGCCGATTTTTTTTGTCGCGAACAAGTCGGAAGCCCGAACATGAACCCGAATTTGAAATGCCGAACAAATGCGCTCAACACTATTAAAGAGTAACCGTCGGTTTAATTTTTATTTTATAAATCGAGAGCACATAAGATATATTACAAAGTTTCTTATTTTCTTATCAGAGAAATCAGCTTCTTTCTCTGCCAGAATTGATCAGTCATTATCTAAATTCTGAGGTAAAATCTGTATTCAGTGAAGACAGACTTTCCCATTACTGAGATGGGAGATGGCAGTTAATAGGGATACAAGTCTCTGTAGATGGGAGGAGGGAGGAGCTAGAGGCAAAGTTCCTCCCTCCTCTTCTCCCTTCTATCTAGACAGAATCTTATCAGTAGCAGCCACAATCTCAGTAATGGGAAAGTCTGTCATTACTAAATTCAGATTTCACCTCATTAATGAGAATTTTGATAATGAATCATCAATTTTGACAGAGAAAGCAGCAGAATTTTCTGATAAGATATATTATAAAGTTTCTTATTTTCATCTCTACTGTTGTTTTAATTTTTGTTTAATAAATCAACAGTTATGCCTTAAGGACTAGAACTGGAATACTAAGGCCACTTCCTCAGTGTCTTGGTTAACATTTTACCAAAGTATTTCAATAGTCAACAATAAAGGGTTCAAAAAAATAATAATTTAAACCTTTTCATTAAAGTTTTTATGAGTGTAAATTTTATTTCTAGTTAAGAGAACCAATAAATTAGCCCGATTAAATGGTCAGAACATAAATAGTTATAACATAAATCCTTTATTTCTAGTTATTCTGCCTTTTTCCAGACAAATGCCAATGCAAGATACTGATCGAATACTATGTGAGTTGTGATTGCTGAGGACAGAGATTGGTTGCAGTGGTTTCACATGTAGATGGGGCATCATCGTTGTAGCTAAATAGACAAAGACTAGGGGTGCAGTAACAGCGGTTTGTTAAGTTGTGAGCCAAAAATCAGTATTCTCTAGAAAATAAATACATTAACAGAATTAATCTTTTAGAGGAAACCTGTCAGCAGGTTTTTGCTATGTTAAAGCACAGAATTCAATAATGTGTTACTTACCAGGCTGTGCGCTGTTGTTTACTTACACTGAATGTTTTATCACCAGGACATTACCATTGTTGTGACTAGCAGGTCAGCAGGCTCTTTTTTGGATGCACCCCCTCCTGTGATAAGCAGCTCACTGTCCATAGACAATGCACATAGAGAGCCTGGTGTGGGCGGGGTTAGTTTTCTTCTCTCTGCTGCATTGCTAAATCTAAAAACCCTGATTGTGTCAGAATCACTGCATCCAGCAAACTAAGTAATACATGATTAGATTCAGAGTCTCCTTTCTTACATCCTGCAGCTCTCAGATCAGGTAGTAAAAACTGCTGACAAATTCCTTTTAAATACTTTTTAAAAATTCCCAATTTAAATTTATACAAGCAGATATTTAAATCACATCAATTTAATTACATTAATTCATGTTACATCTAAAACAAAATAAATAAATGTTCGCCTGGCTAACAGATTGTGAAAAAGTTCCTGAGTCTAGTTTTAACAAAAGTGGTTATTTCATAAATCACACAATTAGAGGAAATACAGATAACTAGAACTGACAATTCAGGGTTTAGTTCTCTCTCAGGTCTTCCATTAGAAGATTGGAAAAGGGCCCAGTTGTCTGAGTAAGCAATGGATAGCTGTATATTTTATGAGTATTAATTTACAAAAATCCATATTTACCCATTACTACAGGGGTCTTGAGATTTTCATCTTCACACATAGATCCAGTTACAATAATATAATTGCATATTACTTGACATGTTTTTATTTGTAGTAGCAATATAACACAGGTTTTTTCTTTTATGCCTTTGAAAGAATTATAAAGAAGATCTTTCACCAGTTTGAGCATGTTAAACCAACCACATCATGTAATAGTGGCTTCAGACCTGAATAAAACATTTTGTTTATTGTTTTATTTATTTATTTTATTTATTATTTTGTTATCTGCATGACAGCGCAGCAAATCAGGGATGTTCGTGGGCGGAGCCAATTTTTGGGCGCGAACAAGCCGGAATCCCGAACAAATCCAAATGTCAATGGTATATTGACCCATTTGAATAAGCCTTTATTCAAATGGGTCAATAAACCATTGATACTTGGATATCTGGAGTGCTGCCTTCATCTATTTTGGGTATGCATTTAGGTTTAGTTTTGCCTGATAGGCTTTGCACCCATGTAGAAAATCTTTTCGCATTATCAGGCAAAACTAAACCTCAATGCATACCCAAAATAGATGAAGGCAGCACTCCAGATATCCAAGTATCAATGGTTTATTGACCCATTTGAATAAAGGCTTATTCAAATGGGTCAATATACCATTGACATTTGGATATCTGGAGTGCTGCCTTCATCTTTTTTTTTGGATATCTATTAGTGATGAGCGCGTATGTTCTGTTAACCCTTTCGGTGAGCATGCTCGGGTGCTTGCAGAGTATCTTCAGCATGATCGGGTGTTATGTTTGAGTCAGGCCGTGCGCATGATTTGCTACTATTTTTAACAGCTTTAATACATGTGAGGAATGCCTAAGAAACAGGCATTCCTCACTTGTATTAAAGGTGTCAAACAGTCGTAAATCATGTGCATGGCGCGACTCAAACATAACACCCGAGCACGCTGAAGATTCTAGGGAAACACAAGAGCATGCTCATAAATCTCGAGTAACGATCATCCTCGCTCATCAGTAATATCTATCTATCTATCTATCTATCTATCTATGCACACCATGCAGTTTATATTGATATGTATCCATCTCCACATCCATTCATCCTATAACAGCTGCACATGGTTGGTCAGTGAGGAGTAGTAGAAGATAATCTTCATTGCCAGAGCTGATGTTAATGGTGTCTTGGCTGCAGCAGTCTCCTGGACATGAGCTAGTGCTGAAGCTGAATGTGAAGCGGAGGAGGATTAGGAGACGTTCATGTGAAATTACAGTTGATGTGCTCCCAGCTGGCTTGTAGCCCAGCACAAGTGCTGATGGGAAATGTAGTCAGAAAGAAGCAAAGGATTCTAAAAAGAGAATGATGAGTAAACAGTGACTGTAAAGGGAGAAGTGCACAATAGGGTAAAACCCTAATATAGGAGACAGTAAAAACAATAGGTTTGCACATATTGGGTGGTTGTGTGAAGGCACAACTGCTATAAAGGTTTAGATAGCCAGCTGCCACTACCTCATGTCATGGGGAAAGATCCGACATACGGAAATTACCAAAACAGGATAAATACATGTTTAAAAAAAGGCTGAAGTCTCTTGCTGCGATATTCATTAGAAAGTTCTTTATTGTCCACTATGCATTTCAATGCCATACTGTCATCTTTATCTAGTGTAAAACCTGTTGTTTTTGTTTTTACACTTGATAAAGATGCCAGCACAGCACTGAAATGTGTAGTGGACAGTAAAGAACCTTTTAAGAATATTGCAGCAAGAGACTTCTTTCTAGCAGCGCTGCCAATGTTTAAACAATTTTTATCCTCTTTTGGTAAAAAGGGAATGATGGCTGTGAATGCCAGAGCAGGTGCCAGAGAACAGGAAATAAAGCAGATAGACATGCAACATCATGACCCTTGGCAGGGTTCTTTAGAAACATTATTTTTAGGTATTTATGGCAAAGACAGTAACTAAGTCAATGTAGTGAACGAGCTCTTTAATAATAATAATAATAACATTAATATTGAGCAAAATTAAAGGGGTTCTTTTAAATCTTCTCCTTGGCTGACTGAGCATAAAAGAGTTTTTCTCCAGTCTCAACCCTCCATGCTCAGTCAGCCAAAAAGAAAAATTTGTCATGAGCGTGTAAGAAATTGGTCAGAGTTTCAAAAAGAAAACTAAGACGATTTTTTTCTCACTTGTCATCTGTGTGCAATCTTTGTGCAGTCTGTTATTTTACAGCAGCAGCTATTAATAATTTACAAGACCATTTACAGTTTCCTATGTTACAGAATTGCAATATATCTCCATATAGCATCCGACTTTCTTTGTGCACCCATAGACTTAAATGGGAGAGCTACATCCGATTTACAGAAGAAAGTAGTGCATTCGGCAAATTTTTTCATACATAGATTCAGTCAGTGAAAAAAATTGCTCATCTGCACTGCCCATCACTGTGTATGCATGGGAGCCACTCATCACTGCGGCGACGCACAACTTTACAATACACATTGCGCAAGCGTGGGCAACAGCATACAGTGCACAAGCGTGGGACCACAACAAGCCTATTCATATGATGGCTCAAACCGGGGACAATTCAAATTGAGTCAATGGGGACAAGCTGGACTGAATAAAGAAAGGAACACCCCTATGACTAAATGAGCAAGTAACATATAAGTATATAAAGTGGAGTTTACAAAAGATTACATCATAGATTTTAATGCAGAAAGTGTGTTAGTGATGCATATTGCATCAATAATAACAACCTGGGGGCAGTTTACATGCTCCAACTGACATGACAGGTTCCCTTTAAGGGGACTCAGAAAAAAGATGACGTGTAAGAGTGAGCTGTGTGGACATTGATGCTTTATCAGCCTCCGGCCACCAGAGGTCCCTGTTGCCTCTAAAAAAAAAAAGGAACTTTTTGGTGAACTTGTTGGTGTGAGTGAGGAAAAAGAGGAGCTAGAGAGGAGAGAGATGGGTGAGTTAAGCATGCAGTGATCGTGATAGAGCTTTGCCTGAAGGAGAAGCTTTTCCTGTGACTCTGGCCAGAGAGAAGGAGCAACCTTGAAGGGACAACAGTTATTGGATGCAGAGCTGGATTCCTCCCCCGGGCATCTGAGAGACGTGAAGGACCCTCTGCTAGCATTTACAGACTGAAACCGCTCTCCTGTGACAAGTGCAGGACCCTCTCCTCAGACTCCAGCTTCATCAGAGAGCAGTTACCGGCCGGTAAGATCTGAGCTCAGATATCACCACAGGATTCTGTTGGTACATGCAAATAGCAGGAATAGTTTGGCGCCAAACACCAGTTCTCAAAGACATTGGTTGTAGGCAGGTCTTGCGCGAACCTTAGTTAGAGACTCCCAATTGTGGTGAGATGGTGTATAGTTAGTATAACATAGAGATTGGTTAAGTTTGTTAACTCTTGCGCTACACCACTGTACGGGCCGCCTTGTGCACCCATCCGTTTACATCATTCCTCTGGGTAGCGCCCGGCTACTGCATTAGACGGAACCACTGGGTAGGCAAATTATAGTTCTGTTGTTAGTACATCCTGGGCCTGCCGGTTGTGTGGCGCAAGGGTCCTAGCTATATTGAGCTAGGTGTGTGTGAAATTTATTGTTGTTCCTTATTTGCATTGCCGGGGCAACCCAGTTCCAGTCTTTAGTAAAAAGGTGTTACCCCAACAAATTGACACTAGTATCCTTTGTCCTCGGTCCGCTGTGCTCTGTGAGAGACCCCCTCGGGACTCAGTCTACAGACGAGTTCAGGGAATGGCGCACACTACCAGTGAAGAAGTCAGGAGGTACAGATTACCAGGGGACACTTTAAACTTTGAGAAGCTGCATGGAAGTTGTACAAGTGGGTTAAGTTTCAGATTTGAGCTAATTATTTATCAGGTTTTCATAGCCAAAGCTCTGTATTACTCTATTTTTATGAGCTGATAGGAAAAGATGCAAGGAGACACAGCAGTTACTAATTAGTAACTAGTAAGACTCTGCCTGCCTTTAAACAGTCATCTAACCTGTGTTCCAACTTTTAGGGCGTTAAGTCCTATATGCCAGTGCTTGAGCAGCTTGCACAACATACCACAAACACCAATTCTTTGGCTAAATCTCCTCTAGTTAATCGCCCACTTGCAAGCTGACGTCTATGTGCAGAGGCTTGGAACAACGAAGTTATGATCTAACATAGTCTTGTCATGCTGCTTTCTTCACACAGGCCTCCACTGAAGACTGAACTCTTCTGCCTAGTGATGAGCGAGCACTAAAATGCTCGGTTACTCATTGCTCGGGTCAAGCAAATTGGAATACTTGGGTGCTCGACCCGAGCAACGAGCCCAATGAAAGTCTATGGGAAACTAGAGCATTTTTCAGGCGTCTCCCCCCGGCGGTCTGCAGAGTGCCTAAAAATTGCCCAAATTGATGGGAACAGTGCTCAAATGATATGGGAACAGCATGGGGAAGAGCCCTGGAAGCATTTGACTCCCAGGTCACTGCTGTCAACAACGTTGTCAGAGTATTACGCCACTTTTACAGACTCACAATAAAACATACAAAAACGAAACCAAAATGGATTTTCCTGGGAAATATGTTAAGGAACATCCTTTCCAGGGTAATGACTTGTATATAAGGCAAAATAAATAACCAAGAACAAAAATACTCCTCCACACCTTGGGCTATGTTCACACGTAGCGTTTTTGCACTTTTGCATTGCTTTCAACCAAGACACATGCATTTACTGAGTAATGTCATTTTAACATTTTACAACCTTATCTGGCCATGTGGTGTGTGACACATCATCAGACACATGCATACAGTGCTGAAAAGACATGGGAACAGCATGGGGAAGACCTCTGGAAGCATCTCTGACTTCCAGGTCACTGCCTAAAAGTGTGCCCATCATAAGTAATCCTTGGCGCATGCAAAGATGCCTCCCGCCATGCACCTATCATTGCAGAGTTGCAACAATCACCGTCCATGTCCTTGTCCCAGTACAACGTTCAGTTGTCCCTACCCCATTCCTTAGAATGCAAGCGCAAGTATGCAGCCAGCCACCCACCCTCCAACAGGCTGCAATACTATATTGCAAAATTTTTGACAGATGCTTGCACTTGAAATGTGGCCTTTAAGGCTCGTGGTGGCGGAAGCTGTCCACAATCTTATGGCGGCGGTGACTGGGTATCAAAACTCAGTCCCCAGCCGCCACTGTTTCTCCTGGTATCTTTTTCGCCTTCCACAAGCACGGGTTCCACAACGTTACCTGTGCCATTCCCAGTGCACTTACTGAGAAGGACAGCCTAACCACAAACACGTGGATAGGCGAATGTGGCCAGGGATGGTACGGAGCCAGTCCACAGCTTTTTTTGGTGAGAGCTGTATTTCACCACAGCCGTATTCTTTAGCTCATTGAAAGGACTGGCATAGAGGTAAACTGTATCTTCTCTTTGTGTCATTTCTCCCAGGAAGTCCTCTAATGCAGCTTGTTGCAGAAGCAATGGCAGCCCATCCAACATCAACTCGCACTTCTCGGTGGTGCTTTGACACACACACACACATCTTTCTTTGCGCATATAATTTCATAACTACAGAGTTGGGCAATGGCCTGATCTGCAATGCGGTTTGAGAAATAACATGCATAAGCACGTCTGATCCACATTAAAAAAGCAGCCATAGAGTGTCTGGGAACCTTCCCCCACACTTTTCTTAGCCAGAGCTGCTTCTCGGCAGGGTTGGATGGACCCACCAGAAAACCGGAGACTCCTCCTGTGGGCCCTGGCTTCTCCTTCAGGAGAGTTCATAGTGCCGAGGTGAGGTCATGATGATGATAGAGGCCACCATCTGCATAGTTTTGTATTACTTGGAATTCAAGAGCAAGTATGCAGCCAGCCACCCACACACCCACCCCACAGATTTCTGGGCAGCTGCTTGCACTTGAAATGTGGCCTTTTAGGCTCATGGAGGCAGAAGCTTTTCACATCCTCATGCCTCGTGTCCATACTAGGTCCGCAGCCGTCACTATTTCTTCTGGTGTTGTCCCCGCCTTCTACAAGCACGGGTTCCTGAACATTACTGATGGTACTTTTCTGTGGGAATTTGCTTGCCTCCTACCAGCCTGGAATATTTCCAGTAAACTATGGTACGACGCCATGGTATTAGCACTGCTCCTAGTACCAGTAGAGAAACCATTCCCAATTTCCTTCTCAGGAATTTTGTTTGGTAGACTGAGTGGCTGCCCAAATACATTTTCACACAAAGGAGCTGAAGATAGAGTGGCAGTAGGTGCAAGTTTCTCCACCCTGTTAGATATTAGAGGGTGAACAGCAGCACATTGGATCAGTGGTTATTACTGAAGCTTTGCAGCGCTGGGATCCTGGGTTCAAATCCCAGCAAGGACAACATCTGGAAGGACTTTGTATGTTCTCCCCATGTTTGCGTGGTTCCCTCCTCAGTAAAAAAGCAGCCATAGAGTGTCCGGGAACATTCCCAAATAACTTTTCTTAGCCAGGACTGCTTCTTGGCAGGGTTGGGCGGTCCCACCAAAGAATCCTCTGGTGTGCCCTGGCTTCTACATCAGGAGAGTTCATGATAGCGCTAACTTTGCAGCTGCTATGGGGCTCTTGAGCGGGGGAGAAAGGTTAGCCCTCAGAATCAAATCCTCTGGTGGGCACAATGTTTTTCAATCTGAAACAGCTTCTCAGTGGGAGTTGTATTTCACCACAGCCATATTCTTTAGCTCGGTGAAAGGACTGGCATAGAGGGAAACCGTATCTACTCCGGCTGTCATTTCTCTGTCAACAGCTCCCGCCCATTGTCACATACGACCATACCTGGCTATGTGTTCAGCCAGGGCCGGCTCCAGGTTTTTCTGGGCCCCGGGCGAAAGAGTCTCAGTGGCCCCTTTAATACATACCACGATTCATGATGCACAGATACCGCAGAGAAATATATATATATATATATATATATATATATATATATATATATATATATATATATAGTACAATGCAAAGATTTCACTTCTTACATTACATGAGTGATATCTACTGTAAATTCCACAATAGCTCAGAAACCGGCGAATCGTTCAGAATACTGGCCCCCATATAAGGCTCCATACGGAATACTTGCCCCCATATAAGGCTCCATACGGAATACTGGCCCCCATATAAGGCTCCATACAGGATACTGGCCCCCATATAAGGCCCCATACGGAATACTGGCCCCCATATAAGGCCCCATACGGAATACTGGCCCCCATATAAGGCCCCATACGGAATACTGGCCCCCATATAAGGCCCCATATGGAATACTGGCCCCCATATAAGGCCCCATACGGAATACTGGCCCCCATATAAGGCCCCATACAGAATACTGGCCCCCATATAACGCCCCATACAGAATACTGGCCCCCATATAAGGTCCCATACGGAATACTGGCCCCCATATAAGGCCCCATACGGAATACGGGCCCCCATATAAGGCCCCATACGGAATACTGGCCCCCATATAAGGCTCCATACGGAATACTGGCCCCCATATAAGGCTCCATACAGAATACTGGCCCCCATATAAGGCTCCATACGGAATACTGGCCCCCATATAAGGCTCCATACGGAATACTGGCCCCCATATAAAGCCCCATACGGAATACTGGCCCCCATATAAGGCCCCATACGGAATACTGGCCCCCATATAAGGCTCCATACGGAATACTGGCCTCCATATAAGGCTCCATATGGAATACTGGCCCCCATATAAGGCTCCATACAGAATACTGGCCCCCATATAACGCTCCATACAGGATACTGGTCCCCTTATAAAGCTCCATACAGGATACTGGTCCCCATATAACGCTCCATACAGGATACTGACCCCCTTATAAAGCTCCATACAGGATACTGGCCCCCTTATAAAACTCCATACAGAATACTGGCCCCCATATAACGCTCCATACAGGATACTGGTCCCCTTATAAAGCTCCATACAGGATACCAGCCCCCATATAACGCTCCATACAGGATACCGGTCCCCTTATAACGCTCCATACAGGATACTGGCCCCCATATAATGCTGCATGCAGGCTGTTACCCCCCACATAATGCCCCATACAGGCTGTCCCCCCCTTATAATGCTCCATGCAGGCTGTTACCCCCCACATAATGCCCCATACAGGCCCCCCCCTTTTAATGCTCCATGCAGGCTGTTACCCCCCACATAATGCCCCATACAGGCCCCCCCCCTTATAATGCTCCATGCAGGCTGTTCCCCCCCACATAATGCACTATGCAGGCTGTTCCCCACCTTATAATGCCCCATGGAGGATGCCCCCCCTTCTCTTTATACTGCCCCATGCAGGATGTCACCCCCCCTTCTCTATATACTGCCCCATGCCTCCATACATTTAAAAAAAAAAATCAAATACTCACCTCCCTCCTCCTCACCTGCTGCCCGCTGCTCGGGTCCGGACTCCAGCGTCGCCGGTATCTTCCTGCTCTGCGCTCCCTGTGACGGCTCAGGGGAGGGCGTGGTGTAAAGACGTCACCGCGCCCTCTGACCTGAGATGTCACAGGGAGCGCAGAGCAGGAAGACAGCTGATCTGCGGAGGCACGGGGAGAGGTAAGTATCCAGCTGCCGGGGCCCTGAGCAAGCGGCGGAGAAGGGCAGGCGCTGACACCGCTCTCCTCCGCCCATAGACCAGCGGGGTGCGCGACCGCCAGTGGGCCCCTCTGCCTGCTCAGGGCCCCGGCATTTGCCCGGGTGCGCCGGGTGCTGACGCCGGCCCTGTGTTCAGCGGTGAGAGCCACATATCAGGCTGCTGTGTTACAGCTTTCAACAACTCTGCAGCGCTGGGCGGTTTGTCACCTCGAAGGGTCTGAGAAAACTGTCCCAGAACTTTGACAGTGTTCCCCTGCCTCTGCTGAATTGCATTTGTGTCTCTCTCGCCTGTACTCCTTGGATGTACAACGAACTGTGACCTCTGCCGCCAGCGTTTTCAGATGGGAATTTTTTTTAAAAGTTCCGCAACAAGGGCCTTCTGGTACTGCCCCATTTCTGTAGACCTGTCCGCCCCAGGAATAAGAGATATAAAGTTCTTTTTGTAGCATGGGTCTAGAAGTGTCACCAATCAGTAATGACTGTCACCCAAAATTTTGAGAAAGCGAGCGTCATGAGAAAGGCAGCGTAACATAAACTCAGCCATGCGTGCCAGACTGCTAACAGGCAAGACTTCCGTGTCTTCACCAAGAGGATGACTGACCATGCTTGCCTCCTCCTCTCTGTCCTCTGGCCATCCACGCTGAACAGACGGTATGACAGTTGTGCAGGTAGTACCATCTATAGCGCATGAAACTAGCTACTGTTCTTCCTCCTCCTCCTCCTCTTCCTCATTGTCACCCAATCCACGTTGTGATGAGATGAGGCTGGGCTGTGTGTAATCACCCTGTATGGTTCCTTGCTCCATCTCATAGTGCTCCGCCTGCAATGCATCCTCTTTGATTTTGAGCAGTGAGCGATTCAGAAGACAGAGAAGCGGGTTAGTGACGCTAATTATGGCATCATCGCCGCTCACCATCTTGGTGGAGTCCTCAAAGTTTTGGAGGATGGTACATATGTCTGACATCCATGTCCACTCCTGAAGTCTTATGTGTGAAGTCTGAACTGAATACAG
This sequence comes from Phyllobates terribilis, assembly GCF_046119375.1. Taxonomy (NCBI): domain Eukaryota; kingdom Metazoa; phylum Chordata; class Amphibia; order Anura; family Dendrobatidae; genus Phyllobates; species Phyllobates terribilis. The sequence continues at coordinate 53,516,698 of NW_027362761.1, read as the reverse complement.
ACGGCCTTGTTGATGCTGGTACTCAACAACTGCCCTCTTCTGCTCACAAATCCTTCCCAACATCTGCAATGTAGAGTTTCAACACGTGTGGACAACACATACCAGTCTTTGAGCTGGAAGCTACAAATGCTGTTGAAACACTGCAAGGGCGGCGGAAGCTGTAGCTGACTTTCTGTAATGGGCACACAGGCAGCGTACTTTAACAAGCAGATCCCGCAGCTCCGACTAGGATTTGAGAAACCACTGAACCACGAGGTTAAGCACATTGACCAGGCATGGAACGTGTGTGAGCTTGCCTCGCCTCAGAGCCGCCACCAGGTTCCGGCCATTGTCACACACGACCATGCCTGGCTGTAAGTTCAGCAGTGTGAGCCACAAATCTGCCTGCTCTTTCAGAGCTGTCCACAACTCTTCAGCATGGTGTGGTTTGTCACTTAAGCATATTGGCTTCAGCACAGCCTGTTGCCGCTTGGCCGAGGCAGTGCTGCAGTGCTTACAGCTTGTGACTCATGTGGTCATCTCGGAGATGGAGGCTGATGAGGAGGAGGAGGTTGAGGAGGATGAGGTGCAGGAGCTGTAGACTGTGGGGGCAACCCTGATTTACCTAGGGCCCGCAATCCTTGGCGTCGGGAGGACGTGTTCCGTCCCAAGGTCCAACTGGGTCCCGGCTTCCACTATGTTAACCCAGTGTACCATCAGCGAGATGTACCGTCCCTGTCAACAAGCACTTGTCCACGTGTCTGTGGTTAGGTGGACTATCCCGGTAACTGCGTTGTTGAAGGCATGTCTAATGTTTTGGGACATGTGCTTGTGTAATGCGGGAACGGCACCCCGGGAGAAATAGTGGCAGCTGGGGACCAAGTACAGAGGGACGGCCGCCGCCATCAGGTTGCTGAATGCTACAGTCTCCATGAGCCTAAAAGGCAACATTTCAAGCGCAAGCAGTCGTGAAATGTGGGAATTTAGTAGTGTGGCCTGTGGGTCATTGGCTGTGTATTTGTGCTTGTGTTCCAAGGACTGGTGTATGGACAACTGAACGTTGCACAGGGACAAGGACATGGACGTGCTTCCAGATGCTGCTACTTCAGAGGGTGCAGGGCAGGAGGCATCTTCGCATGCACCATGGACAGTGGATTGGCTTGCATGCACATCAGTAGAAGAAGCAATGGTGTCACCCGTAGACACTGTTCCTGGACCCTGGGGTTCGGCCCACAAAGTCGGGTGCTTTGCTGCCATGTGCCTGATCATGCTGGTGGTGGTCAGGCTAGTTTTTTTGCCACCCCTCCTGATGCTGGCCTGGCAGGTGGTGCAAATGGCCTTTTTGGGGTTATCGGCAGAGTCTTTAAAAAACAACCAGACTCGGGAAGACCTAAGAGTTGTACAGGCAACTTCCTTTGTTTTGGTGTTACGGGGAATGGTTGCCTGCCTTCTTTCTGCGGCCACCACACTGCTTCCTGCCTGTTGGGATGCCCTGCCTCCCTCCCCCTGTGTTCTGCTGTTCTTGCTCTGCATGTCCTCCAGCCAGGTTGGGTCAGTTACTATATTATCCACCACCTCGTCTTCCACTTCCGCACTCTGGTCCTCCTCCTGACTTTCTGGCAATTGTGTCTCATCAACGTCCACCTCTTGTGACACTTTCCCACCGTCGCTTTTGTGTGACTCTGGCTGCTCAAATATTTGGGCATCGCTACATGCGATTTCCTCTTGCCCCGCGTCAAGTGGACCTGGCGAGAGGCCCGAATCTATAAATGGAAAAGTGAACTGCTCTTCGGAGTGTCCAAGTGTGGGATCAGTTGTCTCTGGGCACTCGGCATGGTGGGAGGAAGGAGGTTCAGGGTGAGGAATACGCGGTCCAGACTCTCAGCTACTGAGACTTGACCATGTGGAAGACAGGGTGGTGGTGGTGGTGGTGGCTAAGTGACTGGAAGCATTATCTGCTATCCAACCAATAACCTTTTGACACTGCTCTGTGTTCAATAGTGGTGTTCTGCGGTCCCCTAATAATTGGGACAGGAAGGTAGAGCCAGTAGATGTGGGTGTTTGTTGTGGCACAATTTTAGCTTGCCCACGGCCTCCATCATCACCATTACATCCAGTTCCCCGTCCCTTGCCACCTGCCTTGCCCATTTTAAATGAAGGACAATATCTTCCACAGTCACTACAAATGACTGAATGTGAAGCGAACTTATACAGTTAGGTCCATATATATTTGGACAGAGACAACATTTTTCTAAGCAGAAACTCCTAAACCCTTCATCCAATTTTAATGTGGATACCCTCAAAGGAAACCTGAAAGTCTGAACTTCAACTGCATCTGAATTGTTTTGTTTAAAATTCATTGTGGTAATGTCTAGAACCAAAATTAGAAAAATGTTGTCTCTGTCCAAATATATATGGACCCAACTGTATGTGATCCGTGTGACGGACAAACCACAGTTTTAAATAGCTGGATTTTTAGCGCTGTAATATGGAAAGGACCTGGCTGTATTCTGCCGTGCCAACAAGCAAATGGTGCAGAAAAACTGTGTTCTCTGGATTTTAAATACCTGCCTGTAGGTAACTATTTTGAACAGCAATCTGGTGTCAATTGCTTCACTGACGCCCTGAAACATATTTTTAATGGAGGTCAGAAATGGCAGTATTTTCTGAAAACGCATATGTGATCCGTGTGACGGAGAAACACTTTTTTAAATACCTGCCCTGTAGGTAACTATTTTGAGCAGCAAACTGGTGTCAATTGCTTCACTGACACACGGGAACATTTTTTAATGGCAGTATTTTCAGCACAATTATATGTGATCCATGTGACGGACAAACCACAGTTTTAAAGAGCTGGATTTTTAGCGCTGTAATATGGAAAGGACCTGGCTGTATTCTGCAGTGCCAACAAGCAAATGGCACAGAAAAACTGTGTTCTCTGGATTTCTTTTTAAGCAAATAATGAGGATTAAGGTCCAAAAAAAAAAATTGTTCCTGGCCCCTGAGACCTGGGCCTATGTCTAGAAATGTCTAACAGCAGCAGCAGACAGAACTAGAATGGAGCCTCTTGTGCTATATGCACTGCAGTCTGCTATATACACTGCCTGCCTGATAACTCTGCAGATGGATTAGTCCTCAGAAGCACTGTTTGTTTGGATGGATATGTGTCTCTAATATAGTTTGGTACACCTACACTAACTAGAAACAAGCAAATCTCTCCCTAGCTCAGCAGCACCTCTCCCTACACTGTCTGATTCCAGAGTGACTGTGACGAGCATGGCGGCGCCTGGTCTGATATAGACCTGATGATGCTGCGCGGCCAGCCAATCACTGTAATGCCACAACCAACATGGCTATGGCATTACAGTAAGTGGCAGGCAATCCCTGCATGTTCATTGGCGCTTTAAAGAGCGCCAAACATGCAGGTAGGAGACCCGGGCTCCCGCCGAGCAACCCCGGAAATACTCGGCGAGCGCCGAGCATCTCGAGCAGTGAGATACTCGGGTGAGCACCGAGCAGTAGCGAACATGCTCCCTCATCACTATTTCTGCCCAATCAACTCAGCAGTTCCCCTACCACCAGCCAGCACTATTGTTGAGGTAGTGCTAAATTAGATTTTTCTATTTTTAGAAATATCAGAATTGTGCATTATGCAGATGGTGAATTAATCAAATTAATTTGCTTACTCATCCACTCTTACCCTGTAGCAAAGTTGATGGCACAAAACTGAGCTCTGCCTTTTTGTTATGTATGCCGATGCATGGATCATCAATAACATGTTTGTCATATTGTGAAAAGCAATACAGTTTTAACACTTAATAGACTATCATCCATTTTCTTTACTTCTTTCACTGAAAATGTATTCTATGTAGTCAAAATAGCTTTTTTGGGGAGTAAATAATAATAATAATAATTTTATTTTTTTTATAGCGCCAACATATTCCGCAGCACTTTACAAGTATTAGGGGGGACTTATACAAACAATAAAGAATAAGCATAGCTCATTTCGAAAGGAGTGAGGGCCCTGCTCGCAAGCTTACAGTCTATGAGGAAATGGGGGAGACACAAAAGGTAGAATGTTCATATATTGTATAATGCAGCCTTGATATACTATATAGGATAAATAATACATGGACTGGACGCCTGCCAGTATGTGTGCAGTCCTGACCGAGGCTATTATGTGTTAGAACCTTGCTGTTAGGTTTTTTTCCTTTGCTGGTCACATGACCTTGTTGGCCTATTTAATCCTGCTCCGCCCTTCTGGCTTTGCTGGACTTCATTGTATATCTACTTTCTAGCTAGCCTGTGCTCTGTATCTAACTCTGTTAGTTTGCTTGGTCTACGGACCTCTATGTTCTATCTATTTTGTTTGTTCGTCTGTCTGCTACTATTTCTGTTAGGAGGTGTCCCATATTCCTCCCAGTCCTTAGTACTTGTAGGGATTCCCTCCCCACATCTATAGGTCTCCGTACAGACTAGATTAGGACTTTAGCAGGTCTGATCGCAGGATCAGGTTCCCTGTTACATCGTAGGGATTCAGCTGAGTCCTATAGTAGGGACAGATCTCCTCTCTTTCCTTAGCTTTGGTAGCAGAACATAACAGTAAGTCCAGCCAGCAAATTCTCTAAGGAAAGATTTTTCTGTTCCATCATGGTGTCGGTTCAGGATTTGGCTCATCGCCTGCAGGGACTCTCTCTGGAGGTGGCCGAGCTCCGTCAGCACGTGAGTAACTGTCCTGGAGCACATTTCTTGGAGCCTAAGGTATGTTTGCCGGATTTATTTTTTGGTGAACACCGAGAATTTTTTTCATTTAAAAATGCTTGCTTATTGTATTTTCGTTTGAGACCTAAGTCCTCTGGGGATGAATCCCAGCGCGTAGGGTTCATAATGTCACTTTTGCGCAAAGAGCCTCAGGAGTGGGCCTTTTCTTTGCAACCTAGTGATTCATGCTTCAGATCAGTGGATAGTTTTTTTTCTGCTTTGGGACTATTATATCATGATCCTGACCGTGTCGCATCAGCTGAGACTGAGTTGAGACGTTTAAAACAAGGATCGGGTAATGTGGAAAAATATTGTACACATTTTCGTCGTTGGTCCACTCAAACAGGGTGGAACGATTCTGCTCTGAAAAGTCTATTTCTTGCTGGGCTCAGTGAAAGGGTTAAAGACCTGCTAATTGCTTATCCTACACCTGAGGATTTGCAACAGGCTATGCAATTAGCTATACGGGTGGATAGAAGACTGCGTGCTAGGGTTAATGAGAGCAAATCCTCTGCTATGTCAGTTTCTGGTTATGATAATGTGTGTACTAACAGTGGTGAACCGATGGAGATTGGATCGGTGGCACCTCGCTCTCAAGAAAAAGACCGTCGTTTTTCGGAAGGCTTGTGTTTCTATTGCGGAAAATCTGGTCATTTGATTAAAGGCTGTGAGCTTCGTATGAAGAAAGAAAAAAAAATGGTCAGTCACGCCCGTATTGCCTGTTTAAATTCCAAGGGTATATTTTTAGCTGCTTCCACGATTGCTCAGGAAAAATTAATGGAATTTCGGGTGTTTGTTGATTGCGGGTCTACACTGAATGTAATTGATGGGGGATTCGTGGAAAAACTCAATTTAAAACCTGAACCTTTATCATCCCCCATTGCTGTGGTTTCTGTGGATGGCTCCCCTTTGAAGAATATTACTCTCAAGGTCAGTGAATTTCCTCTCACTATTAATGGTGTTCACCATGAGAAATTGGATTTGGTAGTGTTGAATAACTTGCCTTCTCCAGTAATATTGGGTTTGCCCTGGTTAAAATTTCACAATCCTGTACTGGATTGGTCTACCAGTGAAATTAAATCCTGGAGCCATAAATGTTATGACAAGTGTTGTAACGGGCGTATTGCAGCTTTGGATAGGGGAGAATTGCCTGTTCCTATTCAGGATTTTTGGAGAGTTTTTTCTGAGAAGGAATCGCAGGTTTTGCCTCCCCATAGAGACTATGATTGTTCTATTGAATTTGTCCCTGGAGCGACTCTTGCTAAAAGTCGTTTATTTAACCTTACTATTCCTGAGAGGAAGGCTTTGGAGGAATACATACAGACAAGTTTGGCCGCCGGTCACATTAGGCCTTCTAAGTCTCCTGTGGCGGTTGGATTTTTTTTTGTAAAAAAAAAGGACGGCGGTTTACGTCCTTGTCTGGATTTTCGTGAGATTAACAAAATTACTGTACGCAATCCTTACCCACTGCCATTGATTCCTGATCTGTTTAACCAGTTAATGGGGGCCAAGTGGTTCTCTAAAATTGACCTTAAGGGGGCATACAATCTGTTGCGCATGAAGGAGGGTGACGAATGGAAGACTGCTTTTAACACTCCTGTGGGTCATTTTGGGAATCTGGTTATGCCTTTTGGTCTTACTAATGCTCCTGCATTTTTTCAGAATCTGATTAATGACATCCTTAGACCTTTGATCGGTAAAAATGTGGTTGTGTATTTGGATGACATTTTGATTTATTCGCCAGATCTGGAGTCTCATTGGCGGAGCGTGCGTGAGGTATTACAGTTATTAATGGACAATTCGCTTTTTGCTAAGCTGGAGAAATGTGAGTTCGCTGTACAGAGAATTAGTTTTTTGGGCTACATTATCTCCAGCAAAGGTTTTGAGATGGATCCGGTTAAGGTTCAGGCTGTGCAGGAATGGCCTAGGCCTATTGGTTTGAAATCGATACAGAGGTTTTTGGGTTTCGCCAATTACTATAGAAAGTTCATAAAAAATTTTTCTAGTATTGTCAAACCTCTGACTGATCTCACCAGGAAAGGTGCTGATGCGGTTCAGTGGTCTTCTGAGGCCATTGAAGCTTTTGTGTATCTCAAGGAGAGGTTCACCTCTGCTCCCATCCTTATGCAGCCTGATGTTACTAGGCCGTTTTTGGTTGAGGTTGATGCTTCCTCTGTGGGGGTTGGCGCAGTATTGTCTCAGGATAACGGGGATGGATTACATCCCTGTGCCTTTTTTTTCAAAAAATTTTTCGGAGACTGAATTGAATTACGATATTGGTAATCGGGAATTATTGGCTATTAAACTCGCATTTGAACACTGGCGCCACTTCTTGGAAGGTGCGGAATTTCCCGTTCAGGTTCTTACGGATCATAAAAATCTGATATATCTTGATGCTGCCACGCGCCTGAATGCCCGTCAGGCTAGGTGGGCACTGTTTTTCTCGCGGTTTAATTTCTCCGTTACTTACATCCCTGGTACTAAGAATGTTAAGGCGGATGCCTTGTCTCGCAGTTTTTCTCCCATAGTCGGTGCTGAGAAAGAGGAAAACATTTTACAAGAAGGTGTTGTGATAGCTGCTTTAGACTCCGTTTTGGAAGATGAGATTCTTAAAGCTCAGGAGAATGCCCCATCTAACACTCCTCATGGGAGGTTGTTTGTGCCTGGGACCTTTAGGAGAGATTTGTTTGTTGAGTGTCACGAATCTCGGTTGGCAGGTCATCCCGGAATCTCTGAGACCAAGAGACTGGTGGGTCGCAGTTTTTGGTGGCCTGGATGGCAGAAGGAAGTCATTAAGTGGGTGCGCCAATGTACTATATGTGCTAGATCTAAGTCCTCACATACTCCTGCTGCGGGGTTACTTTGTCCTTTGGAGGTCCCCAGTGCTCCTTGGACACATTTGGCTATGGACTTTATAACTGACCTTCCCCCCTCTGAGGGTTTTACTGTCATCTGGGTGGTCGTGGACCGTTTTAGCAAGATGTGTCACTTGGTTTCCTTCGTCAAACTGCCCTGCGCTAAAACTCTCGCTAAGGCCTTTGTCAAGGAAATTGTCAGACTTCATGGCGTTCCTACTGACATTGTTTCTGATAGGGGTCCTCAGTTCGTGGCTCGTTTTTGGCGTGCCTTTTGTGACAGGTTGGGAATTCATTTGTCGTTTTCGTCCGGATATCATCCTGAATCTAATGGCCAGACAGAAAGGAAAAACCAGGATGTTGAGCAGTTCTTGCGTTGTTTTGTGGCAGACAATCAAGAGGGGTGGTCTGAGTTTCTGCCACTTGCCGAATTTGCTCTGAACAATCATACATCTTCTTCTGCTGGTTGTTCGCCTTTTTTTTGTTGTTCTGGGAGACATCCGTCGTTTGGGTCGTTCTCCAAGTTGGGATCTGCCGTGCCTGAGGAGGAGAATTTTTCCGGTGATTTGGAAAGAGTTTGGACGGATGTGCGTGGTAATCTTCAGGAGGCCAACAGAAAATCTAAAGACTACTTTGATAGGAAACGACAGGAGGTTTTGTTCGCTGTTGGTGACATGGTTTGGTTGTCCTCTAGGAATCTGCGGTTGAGGATTCCTTCTAAGAAATTGGGTCCCAAGTTTGTAGGGCCCTTTAAGGTGCTTCAGGTTGTCAACCAATCTGCTGTTAGGTTGGAGGTTCCTACCTCCTGGAGAATTAATCCGGTCTTTCATGTCTCTCTGTTAAAAAAAGCTGTTGTGTCGGATGGTGACGCCTCTGCCTCTGTTCCTCCGGTGGTGGAGGACGGGGAATATGAAATTTCTCGCATTCTTGACTCTAGACGGTATAGAGGTAGTTTGCAGTATCTTGTGGCCTGGAAAGGTTTCGGACCCGAGGATAACTCTTGGGTGAGGTCAGATGATGTTTCCGCGTCCAGACTTATCAGAGCGTTTCACAGGAGATTTCCTGATAAGCCTGGTCCTAGGGGATCCGGAGGATCCTCTTAGAAGGGGGGGTACTCTTAGAACCTTGCTGTTAGGTTTTTTTTCCTTTGCTGGTCACATGACCTTGTTGGCCTATTTAATCCTGCTCCGCCCTTCTGGCTTTGCTGGACTTCATTGTATATCTACTTTCTAGCTAGCCTGTGCTCTGTATCTAACTCTGTTAGTTTGCTTGGTCTACGGACCTCTATGTTCTATCTATTTTGTTTGTTCGTCTGTCTGCTACTATTTCTGTTAGGAGGTGTCCCATATTCCTCCCAGTCCTTAGTACTTGTAGGGATTCCCTCCCCACATCTATAGGTCTCCGTACAGACTAGATTAGGACTTTAGCAGGTCTGATCGCAGGATCAGGTTCCCTGTTACATCGTAGGGATTCAGCTGAGTCCTATAGTAGGGACAGATCTCCTCTCTTTCCTTAGCTTTGGTAGCAGAACATAACATTATGTGCATGGTTGGTATGAACCTGAAATTGAAGAAGATTTTAATATGAGGGAATACTGGGACGGACAACTAGGATGGACAGATAGTGTGTGGAGGCGATATGCCAGTCTAAAGAAATAGGTTTTTAGGGTCCGCTTGAAACTGTGCGTATTGGGAATTAATCGATCTGTCCTGGGTAATGCATTCCAAAGAATTGGCGCAGCAGGCAAGAAATCTTGGAGACGGGAGTGGGAAGTTCGGATTATGGAGGATTTAAGTTTTAAGTCACTGGCAGAATGGAGGGCACGTGTAGGGTGGTAGACTGAGACAAGAGAGGAGATATAGGGGGGTACTGAAGCATGGAGTGCTTTATGGTTAAGCGTGATAAGTTTAAATTGAACTCTATATTGGATGGGTAACCAATGCAATGACTGGCACAGGGAAGAGGCATCGGTGAAGCGGTTGGCGAGGAATATGATCCTGGCTGCTGCGTTAAGGACGGATTGGAGAGGAGAGAGTTTAGTAAGAGGGAGCCTGATAAGTAGAGAGTTGCAGTAGTCCAGACGAGAATGAATAAGAGCGACAGTTAGAGTTTTTGCCAAGTCAAAGGTGAGAAAAGTCCTGATTCTTGAGATGTTTTTGAGGTGTAGATGACATGAACGAGCGAGTGATTTGATGTGAGGAGTGAAGGAAAGATCTGAGTCAAAAATTACCCCAAGACAGCGGGCTTGTTGCTGGGGAGTAATGGTTGAGCCACAAACGGAAGTGGCAATATCGGGCACAGGTAGGTTAGTGAAGGGAGGAAATACGAGTAGTTCAGTTTTAGACAGAGGGAGGACATAATGTTAGACACAGCAGAAAGACAATCACTGGTCTTTTGTAGTAATGCAGGGGCGATGTCTGTAGCAGAGGTGTATAATTGGGTGTCATCAGCATAGAGATGGTACTGAAAACCGAATATGCTGATTGTTTGTCCAATGGGAGCAGTGTATAAGGAGAAAAGAAGGGGGCCTAGGACTGATCCTTGAGGAACCCCTTCAGTAAAGGGAAGGAGAAAGGAGGAGGAGCCGGCGAAAGACACAGAGAAGGAGCGGTAAGAGAGATAGGAGGAGAAACAGGAGAGAACAGTGTCCTTGAGGCCAATAGTGCGGAGTATAGTGAGGAGGAGCTGGTGATCCACAGTGTCAAATGCTGCAGAGAGATCCAGGATAATCAGCAGGTAATAGTGACCATTAGATTTAGCTGTTAGATCATTAGAGACTTTAGTGAGGGCAGTTTCAGTAGAATGTAAAGAGCGGAAACCAGATTGTAAAGGGTCAAGAAGAGAGTTGTCTGAGAGATAGCGGATTAGGCGGGAATGGACCAGGTGTTCCAAGAGTTTAGAGATAAAGGGAAGATTGGAAACAGGTCTGTAGGTGGCCATGCAGTTCTGGTCAAGGGATGGTTTTTTAAGTAATGGATGTATGCTGGCGTCTTTAAAAGAAGAGGGAAAGATACCAGATGAGAGGGAGAGGTTGAAAATTTTAGTTAGGTGAGTGGTGACAGCTGGAGCAAGGGACTGAAGGAGATGTGAGGGAATAGGGTCACTGGTGCAGGTGGTAGGGCGAGAAGATGCAAGGAGTCTGATCACTTCATCTTCCGTGACTGGTTCGAAATCAGAAAGTGAGCAAGATACAATGTGGTGGGGAGAGTACATTAAAATATTTTATAAAATATGTAAATGAAAATGAAGGAAGAAAGGAAGGAATGTTTGACATTCATTTTTCTTGGTTGCAGGAAAACTTATCAGATTGGGATCAGATTTGTAGCGTCCCAAAGTGACTATGATATCTATATTGCCACTCATAATTATGTTCAATCTGCGCATCTTTATTAATGTCTAAGTGCAAATTAAATTAGGCACCAAACATTTTAAATTCTCCCTAGTCTCATTATTCACAATAAAGTACTGTATCAATTGGCAGAGGTAATTGGATCACAGCTGGAAATAATGTTATTTTAATAATATACAAACTACCAGATAATGATGTTGGAAATAAAATTTTGGACATTGGACAAGTAAATGAAGCCTAATAAACAAAAATGAAAGCTCTTACAGTCAGCAAGATTCTCTCTCTCTGTCTCCTGCAAAAGTATAAGCTCTTCTGGTCAGTAGGGTTTTCTCTCTTTCTCTTCAGTAGAGTGTAAGCAAATATGGTCATTGGGGTCCTTGCTTTTTCTCTCTCTCTCCTGTAAAGTGTAGCTTTTAAGGTCAGCAGGGCTCTCTCTCTCTCTTTTCTTTCACATGTGTATTTTCCACAAAATTGCCAGCTTTCCAGTGTTGAGATTATCTGCAAATGGGTGTGTTGAGGATGATTCGATGATGTCGGCAAATTTGTGCTTCAAATGATCCGCCCATCTCTACCCATTATGTACAATTCTTTCCAATTACTGATGTATTAAAGAAGAGTGGGAATTTGCCTATTCTCCTCTGAGACTGGCAAATCAAATTGTAGCCATGCCCACAGAGAGGTTCTATGATATACACCTAGTTGGTTGAATGGATAAATTGCACCTTTATTACCAGGAGGCATAGCTTGGGAAAAAGAGAAACTCTTTCAGAATCAAAGGAGCAGCACCAATTGGAGGAAGTACTCCGTTTAAATGAAAATATACAGTGAAAATTCCTCTTTAACTTGACATTTCATGCTTACCAAACTGCAGCAAACTATAAGCTCCTGTCACTTTTATCTTGGTCCTACTGTGAGAAGATTACTTTTACTATAGACTACAATACTAAAGTATTTTATTTTTTGTGATCAAATGATTCTTTAGTGATCAAATGATCTCAGGCTCAAGTTCCTATGGAGACTGAAAATTAAACGTTGCAAGTAAAGAAAAAGTTTTCAAAAATATTAAAAAATGAAAAATAAAGTGATCAAAAATTCACATAAACCACAAAATTATATCAATGAAAACTACATCTTGTAAAAAATAAGCTCTCATACAGCTCTGCTGACTGTTTAGTTGTGAAACTTTGTCAGAATATGGAAACTTCAAAACAAATGATTTTTTTTTTCAGAGTATATTAATTCTACACAAGTAATAAAACACATATAAAATTGTATGAATTTGGTATTGCTATATTCGTACTTACCCACAGAATGAAGTAAATAAATGACTGTTTTGTTTTTTATTCCTTCCCATAAAAAGTTTATAAAGATTTGTTAATTAGTTACATGTATTCCAAAATGATGCCATTGATAAATACAACTCATGCCTAAAAAAGCACTTATATGACTATCTTTAAAAAAATATAAATAAATTATAGCTCCTGGAACATGACAATGAAAAAAAATCAATCACACCAAGGGGTTAAAGTGCATAAATTGGGGTGTGCACCATTCCATCGGCCCCATAAGAAGTGATCACAGGATGCCGATGGGTTGCCATAAGAACCAGGGGTCTGCTAAAGATACTCCTGTGTAGACTGTTCATAGGAGCCAATGACTATTACTATATACTGCAATACTATATTATTGCAGTATATAGTATAGGCGATAGTATGATCACAGGTTCAAGTCCACTAGGGGGACGGAAAAAGAAAGTAAGCATAAAAATTATATAAAATATTGAATCACTACAACTTTTCCCCATTAAAGATAAAGAAATGCAAAAAATAAAAAACATGTCTGGTATCTATCGCAATATAAAATGCTGCAACTCTCTGTACTATATGCTCTTGGTGACTGATAGAAGCGAGGCAGAGAGCTCTGGGAACTGCTTCCATTGACGAGCCATATGGGCTTCATAATTGGCTGAATTGTGATTGTGTGATTGTACAGATGATCTTCTTAGATTTGCACTGATGGGGACATCATTACTACCTGAAGAAGTTACTGGTGCAATAACATGAAAACATGAGTAAGATGTCTCAATAAAGTGGTTGTCTGGCCCTATGACGTTATCACTTTGATAGTTCATCAAGATCAGATTGGTGGGATCCAACACCTAGCATCCCCATCAATTAGTTGTTTTCAGCTATGGTGCCAGTCAGATATAGATTTATGTTGTATTTTTATTTTTTTATTTTAATATATTTGAAGTTTATTTCAAATATTACTGTGCAAAAGTTTTATGCTAGTATGCTGCAAAGAAGAATGCTTTCAAAAATAGAAGTGTTAATAGTTTAATGTTATGAATTAGCAAAATGCAAAGTGAATGAACACTGGAGAAATCTAAATTAAATAAATTGGTGTGATCACTCCTTGCTTTCTAAACAACATCAAAACATCAATTTTTCTTGGTACACAGTTTTTGAAGAAACTCGGCAGTGAGGTTTTTCCAAACATCTCGGAGAACTAACTATAGATCTTGTGTGGATGTAGGTTTGTCCAAATCTTTCTGCTTCTTTATGTAATCCCCGACAAACTTGATGATGTCATAGAGTCTTGATGTTGAGATCAAGACTCTGAGTGTCATATCAATACTGGAGACTCCTTATTCTTCTTAAAGCGCAAAAAAACAGTTCTTAATGACATTGGCTGTCTGTTTGGGTTTGTTGTCCTGCTTGAAAATAATTTGGAGCCAATTAAATGCCTCTCTGATGACATTTCATAATGACATTGCATTTCTCACCATAAAGGACACTATTCATTTTGACCAAATTCCTAACTCAATTAGCTGAAAATGATTTCCAATTTTAAGTATTTCCTCTAAATGACTGAATTATAAAAAGAAATACTGTGAACATTGACTTACAGTGTGTGGCAGAATACAACAAAGCGTAAAGGATATTGCATGCATATAGCTATGTATATATCCACTTTAAGCATACTTCGAATAAAATAAAAACAGTATTTCAAATGAAAATATATTTTGAGCAAATAATTCTCAACAGTCATCTAGCTTGACTATAGTAATAATAGAAATCAGTGGATAGTGCTAAAGAAAGCATTAGTGACTCTAATTTCTTAAAGGCTATTGTAATAATAGTAGTAATTACATAGGGCTAAATAAAGAGTAACATCCTAAAGTGAGCTTTAAACATTTAGAACTTTGCAACAAGTGAAGCAAGTTAAGTTGAAGCTAAAGCTACAATATCAGTTGTCGCATTTCAGCGTATTGTAAAAGCACTGAAAAAACGTATAATCTAAACTATAAATTGACATTAATAAGCGGTGAACTAGGTGCAGTTATCCGTAAAATAGGCCACTTCTCCTTATGTGTAAGTTTTATCACAATTGATTTATTATTAAGTCTTAAAATAGCCATAATTACAGCATGCTACAGGGCTAACAAGTACCCGTCTGTGGTTGCAAGTATGTTTTAAGTACTGTACTGTTACATGATAAGAGGAAAAGAACATTTTTTACGAAATTATCCACTGGTCTCTCCAGTGCCAGATTGGGACTAAAATTCAGGCATTTGAGAGCGCACAAATCAACTTGCTGTGCGGTAAATGTGAAATATGTACATGTACTTGTGAGTTATGGCTGATCAGAGTAATTATCACATTTACAGACTGCAAATAGTCAGTCAACAAATAATTATACAGTCACCAAATAATGCCACTATACAAGTATAATTATCATACTGTCACTGACCAAAAATCTAGACTGAGCCAATAATAATAGATAAGACAAAAACACATGCAGGATATCGGGTGCTGCTGAAGTATACACAGATTCAGAGCCAAAAATGTACCCATGGAGAATTTATTAAATACAGTGTAAGGCGTTTCTGAATTGATTTGATTCCTTCTCAGGCACATACAAAGCCATATAGAATTAACACCAATATATACAGTGTAGTATCTGGTTGTGAAGTCACATCACCTGACCACATGATAAAAAATAAATAATTCTACAAATAAAATACATGAAGACTTCCCTTACAGAGATGGCAAATATCACAATGTATAAATATCATAATATTAAAATTGTACTACAAAAGAAAAAAATCCTTGAATTTTACTACATTAATGTAACAGCTCTCTATAGTTTCAAGTGTTAATGTGAATCTGTCATTCCGTTTTTACTGCCTTAGAGAAGATCAGCGTAATGTAGGGGCAGAGACCCTGATTCCAGCAATGTGTCACTTTCTGGGCTCCCTGATGTCATTTTGATGAAAAATCCCTGTTTTATCTGCTACAGATGTAGCAATTCTTTGAATGCTGAGCATTGTATAACCCCGCACACATCACTGATTGCCTTCGGTGGGGTTATACACAGCTCATGAATATGATTGACTACCCAGCAGGGACAGGACGACTGGTTGCAATTGAAGGAAACATGAATGCGGCCAAGTACAGAGATATCCTGGATGAAAACCTCTTCCAGAGTGCTCTGGACCTCAGACTTGGCCGAAGGTTCACCTTCCAACAAGACAATGACCCTAAGCACACAGCTAAAATAACAAAGGAGTGGCTTCAGAACAACTCTGTGGCCATTCTTGACTGGCCCAGCCAGAGCCCTGACCTAAACCCAATTGAGCATCTCTGGAGAGACCTGTAAATGGCTGTCCACCAACGTTCACCATCCAACCTGACGGAACTGGAGAGGATCTGCAAGGAAGAATGGCAGAGGATCCCCAAATCCAGGTGTGAAAAACTTGTTGCATCATTCCCAAGAAGACTCATGGCTGTACTAGCTCAAAAGGATGCTTCTACTCAATACTGAGCAAAGGGTCTGAATACTTATGACCATGTGAAATTTCAGTTTTTCTACATTTCTGTTTTTTTTCAGCCAAGATGGGGTGCAGAGTGTACTTTAATGAGAAAAAAAATGAACTTTCTAGAATTTACCAAACGGCTACTATGAAACAAAGAGTGAAACATTTAAAGGGGTTGGAATACTTTCTGTACTCACTGTAGGTCTCTTTGATTTTAGCCCTTTCCCTCCAAATGCAATTTTCATGTAGCTCTTTCATTTTTTCCTCCCCTTCTCTCAAGAGCCATAATTTTTTTTATTTTTGAGTCAACGTAGCTGTATGAGGCTTGTTTTTTGCAGTATGAGTTGTAGCTGCTTTAACATTCAATGTACTGGAAAATTAGAATAAAATTCCAAATGCAGTGAAATTTAAAAAAAAAATGCAATTCTGCCATGGTTTTGGGGTTTTGTTTTTACGGCATGCATGCTGTGGTAAAAATGACTCTGAATAATGATTCTCCAGGTCAGTTTGATTATGGTAATAATAAATTTGTATGGAATTTTTTTTCATTTAAACAGAGAAAAAAATTCCGGATTGTGTTAAAAAAAAAAATATAAAAAAAAACAAAAAATAAAAAAAAGTTTGTGTACCCTTGAAGTAGACTTGTTTTTATCTTGCATTTTTTTTAGGAAGGTGTGGTGACTGAAAAAATGCAATTGTAGGGTTTTAATGTCTTTCTTTTGGTTATCAAATTTATCCATTGCGTTATTGATTTTATATTTTGATTTTACAAATGCAGTAATACCAAACTTTTTTTATTTTTATTATTTTTAATCGTAGAAAAGAGTGATTCAAACTTTCATTTTTGAAATCTTTCTATATTTCAAATTTTTTTTTTTTTGTCCCCACAGGGGACTTGAACTTGTGATCATGTGATCTTTGTGCTTCAGAGGGGGACCAAGATGTCTGTGCAGGAGGCCTTCAGCAGGTATCCACAGCTGTCGTACTGACCCATTGGTGGCTCTTGATGGGAGCAGTGGAGTGCTTTCCATTTGATTACCGATATCTGACATTTACTGTGGCTTTTATATAGACAGCTTAGCTCCATCCACAGCTGTTGGACACATGCCGTCTGTTTACCGTATTTTTGCGTATTATAAGACACACCAGATTATAAAATGCATCTAGGTTTTAGAGGAGGAAAAAAATTGAAGCAAAAGATGTGGTCATGATGCGCTGTTATAAGGGGATCTGCTGCTAACACTGTTATGGAGTAATGTCTCTCAATTCTGTAATAATGCCCCCCATCCTGGTATATATGACCCTCATCCTGGTATATATGATTCCCATATTATTTTACGGCTAGATAGAGGCATTTGTGATGAGCGAGCATGCTCACTACTACTCGGTGCTGGCCCGAGCATCTCACTGCTCAAGATGCTCGGCGCTCGCAGAGTATTTCCGGGGTTGCTCGGCGGGAGCTCGGGTCCCCTCCCTGCATGTTTGGCGCTCTTTACAGAGCCAGTGAACATGCAGGGATTGCCTGCCACTCATTATTATGCCGTAGCCTTGTTGGTTGTGGCATTACAGTGATTGGCTGGCAGCACAGCGTCCTCGGGTCTATATCAGACCTGGCGCCGCCATGTTCGTCTCAGTCACTCTGGAATCAGACAGTGTAGGGAGAGGTGCTGCTGATCTAGGGAGAGATTTGCTTGTTTCTAGTTAGTGTAGGTCTACCAAACTTTATTAGAGACACATATCCATCTCAACAAACAGTCGTTCTGAGGACTAATTCATCTGCACAGATATCAGGCAGGCAGTGTATATAGCAGACTGCAGTACATATAGCACAAGAGGCTCCATTCCAGTTCTGTCTGCTGCTGCTGTTACATATTTCTAGAAATAGTCCCAGGTCTCAGGGGCCAGGAATAATTTTTTTCTTGATCTTAAACCTCATTATTTGCTTTAAAAACAATTCAGAGAACACAGTTTTTCTGTGCCATTTGCCTGTTGGCACTCAGAGTACAGCCAGGTCCTTTCCATATTACAAAAAAATCCAGCTATTTAAAACTGTGGTTTGTCCGTCACTCGGATCACATATAATTGCGCTGAAAATATTGCCATTTCTGGCCTCCATTAAAATTTTGTTTCTGTGTGTCTGTGAAGCTATTGACACCAGTTTGCTGTTAAAAATAGTAACCTACAGGCCATGTATTTAAAACTGTGTTTTCTCCGTCACATGGATCACCTATACGTTTTCAGAAAATACAGCAATTTCTGGCCTCCATTAAAAATTTGTTTCAGTGTGTCAGCGAAGTTTTTGACATCGGTTTGCTGTTCAAAATAGTTACCTAAAGGACAGCTATTTAAAACTGTAGTATGTCCATCACACGGATCACATATAAGTTCGCTCCAAATTCAGCCATTTGTAGTGAGCGTGGAAGATATTGTCCTCTATTTAAAATGGGCAAGGCACGTGGCAAGGGACGGGGAACTGGACGTGATGGTGTTGGTGCATGCGGAGGCCGAGGCCGTGGGCAAGCTAAAATTGTGCCTCAACAAACACCTACATCTTCTCGCTTGACCTTCCTGTCCCAATTAATAGGGGACCGCAGAACACCACTATTGAACACAGAGCAGTGTCAAAAGGTTATTGGTTGGATAGCAGATAATGCTTCCTGTCACTTAGCCACTACCACCACCACCACCCTGTCTTCCACACCATCAAGTCTCAGTAGCTGTGAGTCTGGACCGCATATTCCTCATCCTGAACCTCCTTCCTCCCACCATGCCGAGTGCCCAGAGGCAACTGATCCCACACTTGGACACTCCGAAGAGCTGTTCACTTTTCCATTTATAGATTCGGGCCTCTCACCCGGTCCACTGGAATCGGGGCAAGAGGAGATCGCATGTAGCGATGCCTACATATTTTAGCATATGGCACGGTGGCAACAGTGGGAAAGTTTCACAAGAGGTGGACGATGATGAGACACAATTGCCAGAAAGTCAGGAGGAGGACAAGGGTGCGGAAGTGAAAGACGAGGTGGTGCATTATTAAGTAACTGACCCATCCTGTTAGGACGACATGCAGAGCGAGGACAGCAGCACACAGGGCGAGGGAGGCAGAGCAGTCCAACAGGCAGGATGAAGCAGTGTGGTTGTCGCAGACAGAAGGCGGCCAACCGTTCCCCATAACACCAACACGAAGGAAGTTGCCAGTACAACTGTTAGGTCTTCCCGAGTCTGGTTGTTTTTTAAAGACTTTGCAAATAACCACAAAAAGGCGATTTGCACCACCTGCCAGACCAACATCAGCAGGGGTGGCAAAACTAGCAGCCTGACCACCACCAGCATGAATCAGGCACATGGCAGCAAAGCACCCGACTTTGTGGGCCGAAACCCAGGGTCCAGGAACAGTGTCTGCGGGTGGCACCACTGCTTCTTCTGCTGTTGTGCATGCAAGCCAATCCCCTGTCCATGGTGCATGTGAAGATGCCTCCGGCCCTGCACCTGTCGTTGCACACTCTCAAGTAGTAGCATCAGGAAACACGTCCTTGTCCCAGTGCAGCATTCAGTTGTCCATACCCCAAATGCGCAAATAAGCAGCCAATGCCCCACAGGCCACACAACTAAATTCCCACATTTCATGACTGCTTTCATTCGAAATGTTGCCTTTTAGGCTCGTGGAGACAGAAGCATTCCGCAACCTGATGTCGGCCGTCCCTCAGTACTCGGTCCCCTGCCGCCACTATTTCTCCCAGTGTGCCGTCCCCACATTACACAAGCGCGTGTCCCAAAACATTAGCCATGCCATCAACAACACACGTTGGAACTCTGTACTGCAGATGTTGTGAAGGATTTGTGAGCAGAAGAGGGTAGTTGTTGACTACCAGTATCAACAAGGCCATCGGTATTCAGTTCAGACTCCACACAAAAGACCTCAGGAGTGCACATGAATGTCAGACATATGTACCATCCTCCAAAACTTTGAGGACTCCACCAAGATGGTGAGCGGCGATGACGCCATAATTAGCGTCACCATCCCGCTTCTCTGTCTTCTGAAACGCTCTCTGCTCACAATCAAAGAGGATTCATTGCAGGCAGAGCATGATGAGATGGAGCAATGAACCATACAGGGTGATTACACACAGCCGGGCCTCATCTCATCCCAACGTGGATTGGGTGACGATGAGGAAGAGGAGGAGGAAAAGGAAGAATAGGAGCTAGTTTCATGCGCTATAGACTGTACTACCTGCACAACTGTCATACCGTCTGTTCAGCGTGGATTGCTCTGAAGACAGAGAGGAGGATAGCATGGTCAGTCGTCTTCTTGGTGATGACATGAAAGTCTTGCCTCTTAGCAGTCTGGCACGCATGGCTGAGTTTATGTTACGCTGCCTTTCCCATGACCCTCGCGTTCTCAAAATTTTGGGTGACAGTCATTACTAATTGGTGACACTTCTAGACCCATGCTACAGGGAGACCTTTAAATCTCTTATTCCTGAGGCAGACAGGTCTACAAAAATTGGGCACTACCAGAAGGCCCTTGTTGAAGAACTATTACAAAAATTCCCATCTGAAAACGCTGTGGCAGAGGTCTCAGTTCATTGGACAACCAAGGAGTACAGGCAAGAGAGACACAACTCCAATCCAGCAGAGGCAGGGGAACACTGTCAAAGTTCTATGAGAATTTTCTCAGCCCCTCCCATCGCAGACGTCCTGAGGTGCAAGGTACTCTCTCAAGGAGTGCAAAGTTTGGGAAGATGCTGAGCAAGTACCTTGCCAACCGTAACAAAGTCCTCAGTTATTCCTCTGTGCCTTATAATTATTGGGTATCCAAGCTGGATACGTGGAATGAACTGGCTCTCTACGCTTTAGAGGTCCTAGCCTGCCCTGCCGCTAGCATTTTATCAGAGCAGGTTTTTAGTGCCGCTGGTGGAATTATAACTGATAAGAGCATCCGCCTGTGAACTGAAAATGCTGACAGGCTGACTCTTATAAAAATGAACAAGGGCTGGATTGGGCCAAACTTCTCAACACCACCGAATGATAGCAGCATAACATAAGCTCAAATCAAGTGGCTTTTTTTGGGAGGCTTTTTCCCATGCACCTTTTCACACCCACGCATATATGCTTCCTGATTTTGGCTATTTGCTCTTCTCCTCATCCTAATCTTCCACCACCATATCACCAGGGTGAACACCCATATAATTTTTTAGAGGGTATTCATGATGTCAGTATGTTCATGTATACCCCCAGGAGTAAATGTTTGTCAGCCCATACACTTAGTGCATGGGCATTACAAGTATACGAGACCAGCTCCTTTCTAATGGGAACATTTATTTATGAGACCCTCCTCCACGTTTCTTCCAAGGGGCATTGGAGTGCCTCCCAATTTTTGGCATCCCTTGCATTCACTGCATAGGCAAACACAATGTGAGATCCACTTCCTAATAATGGGAACATTGTTTTCAGGAGGCCCTCTGACCTCCACGTCTCTTCCAGGTGGCATTGGAGTGCCTCCAAATTTTTGGCAAACCATGCATTCACTGCATAGGCAAACACAATGGGAAACCCACTTCCAAATAATGGGAACATTGTTTCCAGGAGGCCCTCTGACCTCCACGTCTCTTCCAGGGGGCATTGTAGTGCCTCCAAACTTTTAGCAACCCTTGCATTCACTGCACGAGCAAACACAATGGGAGACCCACTTCCTAATAATGGGAACATTGTTTTCAGGAGGCCCTCCTCTAAGTCTCTTCAAAGGGGTATTGGGGTGTGTCCAAATTTTGAACAGCCCAGCCACTCACTGGATACGCAATAACAGTATAGGAGACCCACTCTTTAGTAATGGGAACAACAAAGCCTAGCCAACTTTTGGCTCTCTAAGAATAGTGAGGGCCAACTGCTGGCCCTTTAAGAATAGTAAAGGCCGCCTGATGGCCCTATAAAAATAGGCTTTGTGATTTTCAGAGTCCCTCCTTCATAAATGAAACAGGATGTGTCTGATCATGTCTCACACACCACATGGCCAAATAAGGTTGTAAAATGTTAAAATGACATTTCTCGGTGAATGCATTTGTCATGGTTGAAAGCAATGTAGAAGTGCAAAAATGCATCAAAAATGCTACGTGTGAATATAGCCCAAGGTGTGGAGGAGTATTTTTGTTTTTGGTTATTTATTTTGCCTTATATATGTGGCACCCGTACGGGTTCAGTCGCCACAGAGGTACTGCATCTCACCCAGAGGTGTGGTATCTCACTCTCAGGTAAGGATAGAGTGCTGCCCGGGACTCTAACACCTGCATCCAACACTAAACTACTCCAGACCAGCTGGAGGGGCAAGATGTGTCGCGCTTCCTGCTGAGCCCTGACCCTGGTTGGAGTGGGGGGAACCAAAGTAGGGGGAACCATGTAGAGGGTGTGGGTGGAGGACGTAGATCAGGGGAGCACTTGTTAGAGGTGGTATAAAAGAGGGAACCATCTTGGAAAGACAGGCCAGTCAGTCAGTGGAGTTTGAGGGGAGCAGGAGCTCTGCAGGAGCTCTGCTCGGGAGGAGGGACTGAGAGAGAGGCCCAAGACTGAGAAGGAGAGGAGAGAGGAGCAGGAGAAAGGCTCCAGGAAAGTGAAAGGGACCCCAGGGGTATGGGCAGTGCTGGAGGACACCCGTACGCCCGAATCTGTCAGGCGGTGGAGGGATCAAGCTGCAGAGGGGCTGGCCCCTGATCAGTGAGAATTACAAGGTTCATCTTGAAACCGGAGGCTTCTGTACTTTCAGGGTGCAGCTGCCACATCCGCACTCAAGTCGCCAAAAAGGTAACCACATAGGATCCAGGGAACTCCAGATTGCCCAGAAAGATCTGAGGATACCGGCTTGGGACATTGTTTGGCGAGGCGCAGGGCAAGAAGGGTGAGGGCCAGCGCAGAAAGACGGCTGAGAAGGTCATATAGAATGGGGTCCTGTCAGGCACTCTTGAAACACCTGGGAGTTTGCTGAACCCCTGCCTGGTTAACGCAGTGTGACGTGGGAGGCTGTAAGCTGGACAGTGCAACCTGAGGAACTTAACAACTGTGAGTAAACTCTGAAGACTGCACACCAACTGTCTCTGTGAAGTTATTGCTGTGCCATCACCCCCTGCACTACACCGCAACATCCAAAACATCTACACTGCCCTGGAGCTAAGCTCTGCCTGTGGAGAGCTGAACCAACTCTGCTGCATTAAAAGCTCCAGAGGATCTGCACCGCAGCGGCGGCTCCATATAGCCGCAAACCACAGGTGGCGTCACGAACATTATATAAAAACTATAAATCCCCTGTAAATATCCATCTTTTGATTGACCGCCCTGGGTCACGGACCCGGTCACCGCCACTGTGACATCTCCCCTAGCAATGACCGGCCCGGCACAGAGTACCCCACGGCCCAGGGGGCACGTCATATACAAGTCATTACCCTGGAAAGGATGTTCCTTAACATATTTCCCAGGAAAATCAATTTTGGTTTTGTTTTAGCATGTTTTATTGTGAGTCCGTAAAAGTGGCGTAATACCTCTGACAACATGGTTGACAGCAGTCACTTGGGAGTCAGAAATGCTTCCAGCGGTCTTCCTGATGCTGTTCCCATGCCATTTGAGCACTGTTCCCATCGATTTGGCCAATTTGTAAGCCCTCTGCAGACCGCCGGGGGGAGCCACCGGAAAAATGCTTGCGTTTCCCATAGACTTACATTGGGCTCGTTGCTCGGGTTGGGCACTCGAGCATTCCAATTTGCTCGACCCGATCAAAGAGCACCCGAACATATTAGTGCTCCCCCATCACTAAGAGGGATAGTTCTGTATAAAGTTAGCTGTGGAACACAGATATTTTTATTTTTTGTTCCAACTGATCAGTGTCTAGATAACTGAATGAATTGAAAAGTAGAGATAATGATTACACTGTATCTGCTAGTGCTAAAATAAACACATTATCAGTGCTATACATAAGCAGTACTGCAAGGTGAACACCACAGACCATATCTTCATCTGCTATGGAGCCACCATAATGTTGTAGCCTGAGTCAGAATCTGAGGCTCATTAAAGTGAAGTGAATATTCATGAAGGAACTATGTCAGCTTCCCACATGTTAGAGGCTTTTCAGTGTTCACTACAGACTCCTGGCTAAGATCTGCTGTACAGAGAAGAACAAAATGCTGGCGTGCCATTCAGCACTCTGCTCCCTGTGCACCAGGCTGTCAGCTAAG
Organism: Phyllobates terribilis; assembly: GCF_046119375.1. Lineage (NCBI taxonomy): Eukaryota > Metazoa > Chordata > Amphibia > Anura > Dendrobatidae > Phyllobates > Phyllobates terribilis. The sequence continues at coordinate 53,492,719 of NW_027362761.1, read as the reverse complement.
TGCTGCATAGAGTTAGCATGGAGAGGGTAAGCTACAGGAGTTTCCCAAGGAACAAAGTACAGTGAGTACAGTGAAGGAAATAAGTATTTGATTCTTTGCTGTTTTTGTAACTTTGCCCACTGACAAAGACATGAACAGTCTATAATTTTAAAGGTAGGTTAATTTTAACATTGAGAGATAGAATATCCCCAAAATATCATTGTATAAATGCATTTTGGAGTGAGAAATAAGAATTTCATCCCCTTCAAACCATTGAGTTCTGGCTCCTACAGACCAGTTAGACACTCCTAATCAACTCGCTACCTGCATTAAAGACAGCTGTCTTACATAGTCACCTGTATAAAAGACTCCTGTCCACAGACTCAATTAATCAGTCAGACTCTAACCTCTGCCACATGGCTTTCTAAGGATGTCAAGGACAGGATCATAGACCTGCACAAAGCTTGAATGGGCTAAAAATCATAAGTAAGACGCTAGGTGAGAATGAAATAACTGTTGGTGCAATAGTAAGAAAATGGAAGAAATACAAAATGACTGTCAATCGACATCGATCTGGGGCACCATAAAAAATCTCACCTCATGGGGTATCCTTGATCATGAGGAAGGTGAGAGATCAGCATACAACTACACGGGGGGAACTTGTTATGATCTCAAAGCAGCTGGGACCACAGTCACCAAGAAAACCACTGGTAACACACTACTCCTCAAAGGTTTAAAATCCTGCAGTGCCTGCAAGGTCCCCCTGCTCAAGAAGGCACATGTGCAGGCCCGTCTGAAGTTTGCCAATGAACACCTGGATGATTCTGTGAGTTATTGCAAGAAGGAGCAGTTGTCAAATGAGACAAAAATTGAGCTCTTTGGCATTAACTCAACTCGCCGTGTTTGGAGGAAGAAGAAGGATGAGTACAACCCTAACAACATCGTCCCAACCATGAAGCATAGTGGGGGAAACATTTATACTTGGGGGTGCTTTTCTGCAAACGGGACATGACAACTGCACCGTACTGAAGGGAAGATGGATGGGGTCATATATCGCAAGATTTTGGCCTTCCCTCAGTAACAGCCTTGAAGATGGGTCATGGCTGGGTCTTCTAGCAAGACAATGACCCAAAACATACAGCCAAGGCAACAAAGGAGTGGCTCAAAAAGGAGCACATTAAGGTCATGTAGTGGCCTAGCCAGTCTCCAGACCTTAATCCCATGAAAAACTTATGGAGGGAGTTGAAGCTCTGAGTTGCCAAGCGACAGCCTCAAAATTTGAATGATTTAGAGATGATCTGCAATGAGGAGTGGACCAAAATTCCTCCTGACATGTGCGCAAATCTCATCATCAACTACAAACAATGTTTGACTGCTGTGCTTGCCAACAAGGGTTTTGCCATTAAGTATTAAGTGTTGTTTGCCAGAGGAATCAAATACTTATTTCTCACTGCAAAATGCAAAAAAAAATCAAATTTATGCAAAGTGATTTTCTTGATTTTTTTTTTTTGGATATTCTATCTTTCAATGTTAAAATTAACCTACCCTTAAAAATATAGACTGTTCATGTCTTTGTCAGTGGGCAAACTTACAAAAACAGCAAGGGATCAAATAATTATTTCCTTCACTGTACATTTTAATCAATAGATCTTGAAATAATAATAAGTTCCACTATTGAATGTGTTTAAGTACTGTAAAATGTTCCTGTGCTGAGATAATCTTATAAATGTGCCCCAGCTGTGTACTGTGTAATGGCTGTGTCTGACCATGTACGGAACATGGTCTGATCATACCACATCTCCTGTGCAGGGAGGAAGCAAAAGACTATACAGACATTACAGCAAGGGATCGTAAATGATTCTTTCTGTGAGATAAAACATTTCTCTGCCTGATTTTAGCCTATGTGCCCACGATGCAGAAATGCTCCGGATTTTTTCCTGAGCGTTTCTGCATGTCCCTGGCAGAAAAAACGCATGCGGATTGTACATGCGGATTGTACATGCGGATTGTACATGCGTTTTTCCTGTCATGGACAAGCAGATGTGAAGCGTTCTTCACATGCATTTCCGCATGCGGGTTGACAAGCGCTTTACAAGCGATTTTAGCATCACTTGGAAAGTGCTTGACAACTTGGTCACACTATATAAATCCATGCAACCGGCATGGATTTATATAGTGTGACCATAAAAAATGGTAAAAAAATAAAAAATAAATCTATACTTACCTTCTGATGGCCCTTGGTGTGCTTGTCTCTGCTTGCCCGCAGCTCGCGGTAGATTTAAGGACCTGCCGATGTCAGCGGTCGCGTGACCAGTCACCGCGAGCTGCCGGCAAGCCAACACAAGCACCCCAGGGACCATCAGAAGGTAAGTATAATATTTATTTTTTATTTTAATCTTTTTTTTACAGGTTCTATGGTACCTGGGTCCGGAGAAGAGTCTCCTCTTCTCCAGACCGGGTACCATCCGCACATTGAAACGCATGGATTCCGCATGTACAGATGCAGTGATGCGGATTCCATGCGTTTCAATGCAAGTCAATGGCGGCGAAAACGCAGCGCTTATGCAAAATAATTGGTAGTGCTGCGTATTTTTCCGCAATGATAATCCGCAGCGGAAATTTCCGCAGCATGTGCACAGCACATGCGGATTATCATTGGGGAACATGACAGACCTTCTACCAAGCGATTTTTAAGCATTTCTGCAGCGGAATTGCTGCTGCGGAAACGCTTAAAAAATGCATAGTGGGCACACAGCCTTAAAGTGTTTTACTTCAAAGAAAGAATCATTTGAGATCCCATGCTGTAATGTCTATACATATGTACTTTTTTCTCCTCACCCTCCTCAGATTTTTTGATTCCCCCCCCACCCAGGAGATGTGGTATGATCAGACCATGTTCCAGCACGGTCAGACGAAGCCATTACACAGTACACAGCAGGGGTACATTTATAAGCACAGCACAGGGACATTATTGTAAAACACATCCAATTGTGGAAATTATTATTATTCCAAGATCTATTTATTAAAATTAACTTTTGTTTGTAGGAAAACTCCATTAAGCTAACAGTCCCTCATAAGTCTATCCCTCCCTGGCACATCAGGAGTTTAAAAAAAAATTTATATGCACTGCTCGACATGCTCATAGTCCCGCCCACCTCTCAGTACCAGCTTCAGTGTAATGCAGGTGCCGGAATGCAACGCACAGAGACACAAGGCGAGAACAGTCAGAGATGTTTGTAAACAATTTTATACAACAGGTATACTGAAACAAGGGATTAGCAACAAGGGTAATGAACAGTGGTTTGAAATATCAGAAAAATTCGAAATTTCTCAAAGTAAGGCGCAGTCTCTTAAAATAAGGCGCAGTCTCTTAAAGTAAGGTGATGCCCTCAAGCATGAGAGACACCACACAAGTTCTTTAACCGCGAATTTGACCCTAGCGGGGGTCACCGGTTATTCCCGCTAGGCCGTGAGTCTCTTTCCGGATGAATTCAATCAAATCACGTTGTGCTACTTTAGCCCCAACCGTTCCCCTCCAAACCTGAGTACTTAAACCCAATTGTCCCCGGTACCGTGGGTGAGCAGTGGAAGTGACGGCCCTGCTCACGTATGCAGCTCCTCTGCTTGGCCGTTGGAGGCAGTCTCTCGAGCCTTGGATAGGAGGGTCCAGGCCTCGTCTGTCGGCGGCCGACAACGGGTTCCGCGAACTCAATCAGCACCGCGATCAGGTTCCTAGTATTCTCAGCAGGCACAGCACTCGGGTCACAACTGTGAGGGATCCGGAGCTCTTTTACCACTGCCCGGCTGGAGCACCTCTCAGGCCTCTGGATTTTGCCTGTCACGCGGGGTTTCTCAGGACGCAGGGAGCACGTCTGCTCCTCTCTGCTGCTTGGTGCCAAAGACTCCTCAGGTTTGGCGCGCTGGCCTCTTATCTCTCTGAACTCCTTCCTGGAAGTCACCTGATCGGGTCCAGCATCTGAATCTGCCCTCCCTGCAACTTCCCTTGTATATTTTGGTTCCGCTTGACTGTCTCTGGCCAGTAGATGGCAGTCTCTCTCCATCCCTGAAACTTCATGTTGAAGTTCTTTTACAAGCTTTCTTGCTCGTTCTACATTCCTCCCTCCTTTTTGCTCACCAGTCCTCGGGCGAGTGGACTCCTCGCAGAATTGATGTCTCCTTCCAGGCAGTGCAAGCTCAGACAGGAGTTGGGCACACTCCTGCGTTTTCTGTTGGATTCGAGACCAGATAAACTCTTCCTGAGCATACCGGTTAGGAGGAATTCCGGCATTAGCCCGCTCAGTTCTGCGGGGCTCTTCTTGCGGAGGAGACTCCGGGAGATCCGAGGAATCAACTACTGGGGATTGCAAATCATTTCCTGACTCATTCTGACTTCCACGTGGGAGTGGCACCAATGTTTCTGACGGGCCCAACTGCATTGTGGCCCACCCTTCTTCATCCCCCAATGTTCCTGTATGTGGCACTTCAGCCAACTCGTCTGAGGGCCCAGCCCCGTTACAGACTTCTGCTTCAGAGGAGAAAGGTCGCAACATATTACGGTGCAACACCCTGGATGTCGCGGCGTCATCCCCTTCGGGCCTAAGCTCGTAGACGGGCTTGTCTGGGTGAACCTTCTTCACCACCCGATATGGTATTGCCTCCCAACGATGGTCCAGCTTACTCCCAAATCGTTTAGCCCTCACCAGCACTCGGTCTCCTGGCTGAAGCGATCCACCTGTGGTCGGGGGCCGAACTGCATGCTCTACTTCCTGAAACTTCTGAGCAACCAGTCTTCTCACTTTATGGAGTCGACGCTGGTGTTCTCGAATCCAGGTACTTGGGCTACTGCCCGGACAAGGGTCTTCTGAGTCTAGCTCCAGTTCGGTGATTTCTCAGCCACTTCTTCCAAACAGCAACATGTAGGGGGTGTAGCCCGTGGTTGCATGAACTCGATTATTATACACCCACACCAGCTCGCACACGAATTCGGGCCACTTCATCTTTTTGTCCGGTTCTAGTGTTCACAACATTTGCAACAGGGTTCGGTTAAAGTGCGCGCATGCACCGTTCCCTTGCGGGTGGTAGGGCGTTGTCCGGGAACGGTCAATCCCATAGATGCGGTAGAGCTCCTCCATCACTCGTCCTTGGAAGCAGGCCCCCTGGTCAGAATGTATTCGCTTTGGGCACCTATAAATCCGGATGAAATCTTGACAGATGGCCTTGGCTGCGGCTTCTGCCGTCTGATCTTTAGTGGGCGTCACAACTGCAAACTTGGTGAAGTGATCAGTTATGACTAATCAGTGTCCATAATCGTTGTATGAAGTTCCTACCATCAAGTAGTCAATCATCAAGACTTCCAAGGGGGCAGAAGTTCGGATGGTCTGAATGGGAGCTCTTTGCTCCAGGGGCTTGTTCAACTCACACTGGCGACATTTTCGGAAGACCCCCTCGACTTCTTGTCGCAGTTGAGGCCAATACACCAGCCGTTGCAACCACCGGAAGGTCTTTTCTACTCCGAATTGAGCACCACTTCTATGAGCTTCTTGGGCTAGCTGTGTTACTAGCGCTCCTGAAACTACCACTAGACAGGTAACATCAAACTCTCGAGGCAGCTGGATTCTTCGGCATAGCAAGCCATCCTTCAGGAGGAGCCTCTCCCACTGGCCTAGGATTTGTAGGGTAGTTGGAAGTGAAGCGGCTCTGGTTTCCTGGTCGGGTCTCTGATTAAGGGCGACCCATTCTCTCAACTTTGCTAGCTCCGGGTCGGATTGCTGCAGATGTATCCATTCGTCTCTTGAATGGCCCAGAATCTGAGCGGGCCTCGGCTCCTCTCTGGTCTCTTGGGCGTCGACCACAGCAGCGGCAAAATGGCTGAGATCCGGGATCTCGTCGCCTTCAAGCTCCTCATCTCTGTCCTTCTTCGGCCCTGCCTGAGTGACCCGAGACAGGGCATCTGCATGTGTGTTCAGGGCCTTGGACCGATAGGTGATTTTATACTGGAATTTGGACATCCTTGCGACCCACCGCTGTTCTAACACGCCCAGTTTGGCGTTCTCCAAGTGGGCCAAAGGGTTGTTATCTGTCCGCACTTGCACTTCTGACCCTGACAGGTACTCAGCAAATTTCTCGGTCATGGCCCACACCAGTGCCAGTAGCTCCAGCTTAAACGAACTGTAGTTGTCCGGATTCTTCTCCGTATCTCGGAGTGACCTGCTGGCATACGCGATCACTCGCTCTTTCCCTCCTTGTACTTGAGCCAGCACTGCTCCCAGCCCATGCAAGCTTCCATCAGAGTACAACATGAAATGCTGCGAAAAGTCAGCGTAGGCCAGAATCGGGGCATCTGTTAGAGCCATTTTCAATGCTTGGAATGCCTCTTCTTGTCGTGGGCCCCACTGAATGGGCTGCCGCTTGGCTCCCCCGGCTGTTCCTCTCAGCAATTCATTGAGCGGGATCGCAATCTTAGCGAAGTCTTTAATGAATCTGCGGTAGTATCCAGCAAGCCCCAGGAATGCCCTTAGTTCCCTTAGATTGGCGGGCGTGGGCCACTTCTGCACGGCAGCTACTTTCTCCGCAGTGGGGTGCACCCCTGCACTGGACACAGTGTGCCACAGATATTCAATTTCTCGTTTGAAGAGACGACACTTACGAGGCTTAATTTTCAGGCCGTGCCTTTGTAGCCGTTCTAACACTTGTTCCAATCGGCGGAGATGATCCTCAAACGTTGCAGAATAGATAATCATATCATCCAGATAAATTATAGTGGCTTCAAAGTTGAGGTCCCCCAAGCATCTCTCCATCAGCCGTTGGAAGGTTCCTGGCGCATTTGTTAGTCGAACGGCATTCGATTGAACTCAAACAGGCCCATAGGGAGAACAAAAGCTGTCTTCGGATGATCCTTCTCAGCTACTGGGACCTGCCAATAGCCACTGGCCAGGTCGAGGGAGGAGAAGAATTTGGCGCTCCCTAGTGCAGATAGAGACTCTTCGATTCGGGGGAGTGGATAGGAGTCCCGTACTGTACAGGCATTCAGCTTTCGATAGTCTACGCAGAATCTCAGGGTACCGTCCTTCTTTCGGACCAGCACGATCGGAGCCGGCCAGGGGCTCTGGCTTTCACGGATCACACCGTTCCGCAACATGTGGACCAACAGCTCTTTCACCTCCTGGTACATTTGAGGCGGGATCTGCCGATATCTCTCTCGGATGGGAGCAGTATTTCCGGTGGGTATTTCGTGCTGAATGTCCCGAGTGCACCCGAAATCATCTTCATGCTGTGCAAACACTCCCTGATATCGCTGTAGAAGTTGTTCGATCTGCCTTACTTGTCCAGCAGAAAACTCAGTCAGGTTAGCTTCCATTTCTTCCAGGAGGTGGCGTCCAGCCAACGGTTCTCTTCCATGTTCCTGGCTATTGAGGGACACCTCTAGGGTCCATGGTTTTCCTTCCACAGGTGCCAGCCCTATAGCGTCAGCTCTAGTAAGGGCCTCCGGCATTACGCACACTCGCGCCACCTCTTGTCGGGGCAACAATTGTAAACTGGTGCCACTTAAATTGATGCAGCGCACGGGTACTCGACCGTGCCGCACGGTGGCCAGAGTTTGAGCAATCAGGAGTCCAGAGGGCGCTTCTTCTCCCTCCATTTGTTCAATCGCAGCCGCTCCTTCAGGATCTGCCTCAGTGAAGGGTCTTTCAAGCCAGCAATCAGTTGGTCACGCAACACCTCATCCAATGGTCCCAGTCCTCAGTTCCCATCTCGAGTTTTCTTAGTGATATGGGCCGTCACTTCCTGTAATGCATTAACATACTGATTTACTGTCTCATTTTCCCCTTGGACCCGCTGAAACAACCGTAAGCGCTAGTGTCCCAAATCTGTAGTGTCACCGTGCATGTCCTCTAGAATTTTTATCACTTTATCAACGGTGTCACGGTCCCCAGGTGGGCGGTACATCACAGTCTGTCGGGCCTCTCCATCAAGGGTTAGGAGGGCCAGCTCCGCCTGGGCTAGAGCGTCAAGGGGATACATACGTAGCATACTTCTCAGTCTTTCTGCCCAGTCCCAAAGTGACATGCCATCCCCTGTAAACTTGGGAAGATGGCTGAGCATAGCCCCCAGGGGTATATGGCTCCGGCCGGGCCCAGCCACAGACTGATCCGCCATCTCTGCGTCTGAATGTTGCATCCTGCCGACTACGCCAAATGTAATGCAGGTGCCGGAATGCAACGCACAGAGACACAAGGCGAGAACAGTCAGAGATGTTTGTAAACAGTTTTATACAGCAGGTATACTGAAACAAGGGATTAGCAACAAGGGTAATGAACAGTGGTTTGAAATATCAGAAAAATATGAAATTTCTCAAAGTAAGGCGCAGTCTCTTGAAGTAAGGTGATGCCCTCAAGCATGAGAGACACCACACAAGTTCTTTAACCGTGAATTTGGCCCTAACGGGGGTCACCGGTTATTCCCGCTAGGCCGTGAGTCTCCTTCCGGATGAATTCAATCAAATCACGTTGTGCTACTTTAGCCCCAACCGTTCCCCTCCCAACCTGAGTACTTAAACCCAATTGTCCCCGGTACCGTGGGTGAGCAGTGGAAGTGACAGCCCTGCTCACGTATGCAGCTCCTCTCTGCTTGGCCGTTGGAGGCAGTCTCTCGAACCTTGGATAGGGCGGTCCTGGCCTCGTCTGTCGGCGGCCGACGTCGGGTTCCGCGAACTCACTCAGCACCGCGATCAGGTTCCTAGTATCCTCAGCAGGCACAGCACTCGGGTCACAACTGTGAGGGATCCGGAGCTCTTTTACCGGTGCCCGGCTGGAGCACCTCTCAGGCCTCTGGATTTGGCCTGTCACGCGGGGTTTCTCAGGAGCCCGTCTGCTCCTCTCTGCTGCTTGGGGCCAAAGACCCCTCAGGTTTGGCGCGCTGGCCTCTTATCTCTCTGAACTCCTTCCTGGAAGTCACCTGATCGGGTCCAGCATCTGAATCTGCCCTCCCTGCAACTTCCCTTGTATATTTTGGTTCCGCTTGACTGTCTCTGGCCAGTAGATGGCAGTCTCGCTCCATCCTTGAAACGTCATGTTGAAGTTCTTTTACAAGCTTTCTTGCTCGTTCTACATCAGTTCAGAGAGGTGGGCTGGATTATGGTCGTGGAGAGCAGTGTATATTCATTCTCTTTAAAGGGAATCTGTCACCACTGCTAATATTTTACATACATTCATTTGGCTATTACACGTGCTCGTGTCTTTTCTCTGAGCAATTCATTCATGGCTGCAACATCTTATGCTTATGAGTATTACTGCTCTATTTGGTCATTGACCTTATGTTTATTTTGAATTGTGACAGTTGTAATTTATTTTGGAGTCAGAGCATGCCTATACAGTATAAATATATGTATGTATATTTTGTCCACAGCAGTGGTGTACTATGGCTTAGTCTGGTCTTTTGTTAATTACTGATATTTCATATTGATGTACTATGTATTTCATTTTATTTGTTTTTACATCCGTGTGTGCACTTTTGTTTCAGTGCCACCAAGAACCATGGACTTTTAGAATAAAGGTTTTTTAGTCTGATACAATGTTTGGCTAGTTCTTTACTCTAGTTTTGTGACCAATGTGTTCGGTTTCTCTTGTTTTGGGTTTATGGTAATTCTCCGAATGGTCTTCCGTGTTTAGTGTCTGAGGCATGTATATGTCATATATTGATCCCGTAATTACACTATATGGGGAAATTTACTGTGTGGGTATATAATATATGCTGATTCCAGCAATTGTTCTAATAAGCCATACAGGTATGTATAGATTTGCTTTTCTATATCCTGTATGCCCATAGTAGAGGTCTGATAACAAAGTGGTGACAGATTCCCTTTAACATAGGGCCCATATGTTAGCTTCTGCTCCTGCCTTCTGTGACCCTCTCCTCTGCCGCAGCAGACCCCCCACAGCCACAGCCAGGTACATCCAGACTATAAGACATATCCCCCACTTTCCTCCAAAATTTTTTTTTTGGTGAAGCATGTCTTATAGTCTGCAAATTATGGTAATTTAGACATTATTTATAGTATATGGAGAAAGTTCAGCTTTTGAACCCTCTCTACACGCGATCATCCGTTATATCATGTACATATGTGTGATATTGCGCTACGGAGTTGACTGACCTTAATTGGCTTGGTGTGAGATACTTTTTTAGAATTTTACTTCCTTTAAATGAGATTCTGGGTTTCAATGGGACTAGGTCACCAATTTTGATCATTTTTAATAACCTGGTAAGTACATTCCAAATATTGGAGCCTGCAATATTGAAAGTGGTAATAAAATTAGAGCTTTATTTTCTGCTTGTCAAAAAAATCAGTTGCGCTCTTTCAGTTCTCTTTGCAATCTAAACATTTCCTTTCTGTGACATATTATGTATAAAATTATAAGCATCATTTAAAAACATCTCTTGGAGTACCTATTACTAATAAATCTATTACATAAAATGTTGGCTTGTTCATGAAAATCACTATCTTTAGTACAGTTTTTTCGAATATACGCCAATATTGGCCACATGTGTCATTACATAGCCATATGGGCAATGGCTATTGTTAAATTCTAGAGCTTTGTTAATATCTATGCTTTTAAAATATGTGATCATAGAAATACATTTATTATAATTTTTACTAATGACCAAATCTAAAAATTAATTTTGTGATATAGAACAATTTAATGTAAATGAAGGTCCCACACAATATTTTTTATAGAATCTATAAATCTATTCACTATGAATCTATATTTCCAAACAAAATATAAATAACATTTATAGTAGAGAAAATAGTTGACCAACAGGTCGTTTGGGGCAATGTAGAGTACTCGAATCACCCATAAAAATATTGGCATAACTGGGTGCAAAACGAGTCCCTATTGCACAACTATTAACATAGCACTGGACCATGTCAAAATAAAAATATTGTGATTAAGTATAAAATCAATTCCCTTTAGTATGAACTCAGTCTAATAGGCTGGGAGGAGTTGACCATATAAGCAGAAGAATACTACTACAAAAAGGTCAACTCCTCCCAATCAGTCAGATTGAATTCATATTAAGGGGAATTGATTTTATGCTTAATCACAATATTTTGTCTCTTGACAGTGTGGTTTACCACCAAGTTAATGGTTGTGTGATGGGGATTTGTCTCGCATCCACTTATGTCAATAATTTTATGGGGTGATTTGAGTCTCTTTATGCCACATCCAACCCAATAACAGCCGACCACATTGAACTCTAATTGAGCCATGACATTATCATTGTAAAATTTAAAGATGTTTCCTTTTTCAGTAATCTTTTAATATTAAGTTATTTATATATTGGAATATTTGCAATCAGTGTAGAGGATGTATACATTGTGAGGCAGTGACCGCGATTGTATACGAGGGACTTTATATATCCCCAAGAATGTGAACAGAGACCTATTAAATCCATTGGAGTGCATTGCAGTCACACACACAGCTGCGGCTGCAATGCAGGAATGAAGGTGAGCAATGACCTGGTCAGACTACCTGGCTTAGGCAGATTAAGTAAAACCCCTCAGGGCCTTCATTTCTTGGAGGAGGTCACAGGAGGCAGTGGGGAGGCCTCCCCCCTCCAACCGGGGTTTTCCAGTGGCTCTTGGTCCTAAGGATTAGTGTGGTTCTATGTTGGAACCTGCTAGGAGCATAGCTGGAAAGCTCAGCAGGATTGAGTGTGGCTGAACCCCCGCCTGGGAAGGCTCTGCACCTGTCAGGCTCTGAGCGGCCTGGCGCGGCCGTTGCCCTCGGCAACCGTTGTTTATGGACTCATGTTAACCCGGCTGCGAACCGGAGGACTTTCTGTTTACCCGTGAGTTGCTGAATAAAAAGCTGTTTATGTTGGACTTGCTTGGGTCACTGCCTCAGTTACTGCACGGTGTGAACAGCGCCACCTTACAGCTTGGTGGAGAATGCGGGCATTGTGACTGAGGCATACCCCACCGGCAGCTGCATGACCACAATCTGGCCTGCCACCTTTCAGTTCCACCTCGTGGACAAAATGGACGAGCTATTAAAGCAGCTGGCACTCGCTCAGCAGCTGCTGCTGTAGTCTCAGCGGCAACATCAGGAGGAGCAACAGAGTCTCCAGTGGCAACAGCAGGAGCAGCAGCGTAATGAGCAGCAACAGCTACTGTACCAGCAGCAGCAAAAAACAAACGAACTGTTGCTGCAACAGATTGCTGCCCTGTGGGAGACACAGACTGCATCAGCCCCGGAACGTCGAGAGGCCCGGGACAAGGTTCGCTCAGCGTTGAGGAAGATGGGACCGGAGGATGATGTGGAAGCCTTCCTAACCATTTATAAGCGCACAGCAGAGTGGGAAAACCTACCAACCGGCCAGTGAGCAGAAGTGGTGGCTCCGTTTCTGGTCGGCGATGCCCAAAAGGCCTACTTCGACCTCATTTGAGAGGACGCCCAAGACTACCAGAGGCTCAAAGGTGAGATCCTTGCCCGGCTGGGGGTCAATACATATGTGAGGGCTCAGCGTGTGTTTTCGTGGGCCCATGTGGAGACCCGACCCGCCCGGCCCCAGGCCTATGACCTCCTGCAGCTGGTAAAGAGGTGGCTCCAGCCTGAGACTTTGTCTCCAGCCCAGATGGTGGAGAGGGTGGTGGTTGACCGGCTGGTGAGGACTCTGCCAGCCGCTATCCAACATTGGGTGGGGTAAGGGGACCCCGGCACACTCGACCAGGTGGTCAGCCTGATCGAGCGCTACTCGGCCACTCAGGACTTTATCCGGGACTCTGGCCCCTCGCGGCTGTCATGCCGATCCCTGCCAACCCAGGAGTCGGGAAAGGGGTCACGTCCATCTGCTGGGGACAGTCAGCACCGTACCCGTGCTGAAGGTGAACCTCGGAGTGAAAGTGGCAGGAGACCGATTCCCTCCCAAACTGTCATAAGACCTAACAGTACCTCCACCTTTAGGCTCTGGCGGTGTCAGGGGCCTGGACATGTGGTTGCTGATTGTCCCCTGACTACAGAACCCTTGGACTGCGGATATAGCCGCCGGGTCTCAATGTATGCCCAGACCATCTGCACAGCGAGCTCCGAACAGTGAACTCCAACTATGCCAGGTACTGGTTAATGGGTACCCCACGGAGGCCCTCCTGGACTCAGGGAGCCTCGTGACTCTGGTACATGGGTCGCTGGTGGCAGGAGACAACCCCAGTGGATGGCCAGTCGGGGTTGTATGTACCCATGGGGACCACCGAGAGTACCTAACTGTGGAGGTAGTGTTGTCCACGCCATGTGGAGATATAAAACATGCGGTGGGGGTGGTAAAAACTCTTCCCTATGGGACTGTGTTGGGAAGAGACTTACTTCTGTTCTGGACTCTGTGGAAAAACAAAATCCACTCTCCCCTGGTAAAATGTATTACAGGCGCTGTACCCGACGAACCTGCCGTAGGGGTGTCCAACCTAGGGACAGAGTGTGACCCCCGATAGGTTTCCCTTAGAGGTGCTGGCAGGAGAGGTCGAGGAGACCCCATCGATCCCCGAGCTGGAAGTGTCCCGGAACACGTTTGGTAGGGCTCAGCTACAGGACCCCACCCTGACTCAGGCTCGGGAAAGGGTGGTAGAGGTAAACAGCGTAGCCCAACAGCCCGGTGCAGATACTGTATTTCCACGCATGGTAGTCAACGGTAAGTTGCTCTATAGGATAGATACGATCAGGGACAAGGTCGTGGAGCAGTTGGTGGTACCTCAGTCGTACCGTCGGGTGGATTTAGATTTGGCACATACACCTGCTGGGTGGACACTTAGGGGAAAAAAAAGACACAAGAACGTATCTTACATAGTTACATAGTTTATAAGGCCGAAAAAAGACAAGCGTCCATCCAGTTCAGCCTATTTCTTGTGCACTGCAGCTATTCCGCAGCGTTGATCCAGGGGAAGGCAAAAAAAAACATGCGGTATAGGCCAATTTACATCATTGAGGAAAAATTCACTTCCCGACACCAATCTGGCAGTCAGATTAAATCCCTGGATTAATTAACTAAGCATAAGATGTAATTTTATTGTTCTCAAGAAAGGCGTCCAGGCCTCTCTTGAACTCATTAAGTGAGTTGGACATCACCACTTCCTCTCCCAGAGAGTTCCAGAGTCTCACGGCTCTGACCGTAAAGAATCCCCTTCTATGCTGGTGCAGGAACCTCCTTTCCTCCAGATGCATAGTGTGCCCCCTCGTCTTTGTCACCATCCTTGGTATAAACAGGTCATGGGAGAGATCTCTGTACTGCCCCCTGATGTATTTATACATGTTTATGAGGTCTCCCCTAAGCCTTCTCTTTTCCAGCGTAAATAGGCCTAATTTTGACAACCTCTCTGGGTATTCTAGTCCCTCCATTCCCTTTATTACCTTAGTCGCCCTCCTTTGTACCCTCTCTAGCTCCAATATGTCTTTCCTGAGCACCGGAGCCCAGAACTGTGCACATATTCTAAGTGCGGCCTTACCAGCGCTTTATACAGAGGAAGAACAATGTTCTCATCATATGCCCCTATTCCTCTTCTGATGCATGCCATGACTCTATTTGCCTTCGCAGCTGCTGCCTGACACTGGGCACTCCAATTTAATTTGCTATTAACCAAGATGCCCAGGTCCTTCTCCATGTCAGATTTCCCCAACGGTTTCCCATTTAATATGTATGGGTGACTGCTGTTTTTCTTTCCCATGTGCATGACCTTACATTTATCGGCATTGAACCCCATTTGCCATTTTTTGGCCCAACTCCCCAATTTATCAAATTCCTCCTGTAGCTGTGCCCTATCCTCATCTGTATTAACTACTTTACAAAGTTTAGTATCATCTGCAAATATTGCTATTTTACTATGCAACCCTTCCACTATATCATTAATAAATATATTAAATAATATAGGGCCCAAGACAGACCCTTGAGGCACCCCGCTAGTAACCCTGACACACCCTGAGCTTACTCCATTGATAACCACCCTCTGCTTTCTATCACTCAGCCAGCTATTCACCCACTTGCACACATTATCCCCCAGACCAAGCATTCTCATTTTATATACCAACCTTTTGTGTGGCACGGTATCAAACGCTTTGGAGAAGTCAAGGTATACAACATCCACTGACTCTCCCCGGTCCAGCTGTGAGCTCACCTCCTTGTAGAAGGCCATCAGATTTGTTTGGCAGGAGCGATCCCTCATGAATCCATGTTGATATGGAGTTAGACAGTTATTATCATTAAGATATTCAACAATAGCATCTCTAAGAAATCCTTCAAACAATTTACCCACAACAGACGTTAAGCTTACTGGTCTATAGTTCCCAGGGTCACTTTTAGACCCCTTTTTGAATATTGGTACCACATTTGCTTGGCGCCAGTCTAGTGGGACAGTCCCTGTCCATAAAGAGTGCTTGAATATAAGATACAGCGGTCTGTCTATCACATTACTTAATTCTTTTAGTACCCGGGGGTGTATGCCATCTGGGCCTGGTGACTTGTCTATTTTGATATTATTTTGGCGTTTCTGAACTTCCTCCTGGGTTAGGTGGGTCATATTTAGCGGAGGGTTTACTTTATCACTCTGCATTTCCTCTGATAAATTGTTTTCTTTTGTGGAAACAGTGGAGAAGAAGCTACCCTCATCGCCCTCTATGATTTTACCCAGGTTATTTTTCAATGGGCCAACTCCATCAGTTTTAATCCTTTTACTGTTTATATAGTTATAGAACAGTTTGGGATTCGTTTTACTTTCCTTGGCAATTAGTCTCTCTGTCTCCTCTTTTGCTATTCTTATTTGTTTCTTACAGATTTTGTTTTTTTCCCTAGAAGATATTAGCGCTTCCTCGCTGCCTTCTTGTTTAAGTTTACCGAAAGCCCTTTTTTGTTTTTCATTGCCCTCTTGACTTCCTTATTTAGCCACATTGGCTTCCTCCTATTCCTAGCCCTTTTATTCCCATAAGGTATGTACCTTCTACAGTGACTATGTAGGACTGTTTTGAAAATTTCCCATTTCCTATCCGTGCTCCTATTACTGAAGATACTATCCCAGTCTATGAGGTGAAGGGCATCTCTTAGCTGATTAAACTTTGCCCTCCTGAAGTTCAGTGTTTTTGTGACTCCCTTGCTGGGCACCCTACTGAAGCACATGTGGAATTGTATAATGTTGTGGTCACTATTTCCCAGGTGCCCCCCGACCTGCACCTCTGTTATTCTGTCTGGCCTGTTAGTTAATATTAAGTCTAAAAGGGCCGTCCCTCTAGTTGGTTCCTGCACAAGTTGTGACAAATAATTGTCTTTGATAATTGCCAGAAACCTGTTTCCTTTCTGAGATCTACAGCTTTCGGTTTCCCAGTCTATATCGGGGTAGTTGAAGTCCCCCATAATAATCACCTCGTTATTTTTTGCTACTTCGTCTATTTGTCTCATTAATAGACTTTCCCTGGCTTCTGCTATATTTGGTGGTTTATAACAGACTCCTATGATAATTTTATTATTGTTTTTTGCCCCATGTATCTCCACCCATAAAGACTCGACCTCCTCATTTCCCTCCCATACATCCTCCCATATTGTAGGCTTTAGACACGTCTTTACATATAGACAGACTCCACCCCCTTTCTGACTTCTTCGATCCCTTCTAAACAGACTGTAACCCTGTAAGTTAACTGCCCAGTCATAGCTTTCATCTAACCATGTCTCGGTTATTCCCACTATGTCATAGTTACCTGTAGATATTTCTGCTTCCAGTTCATCCATCTTGTTTGTCAGGCTCCTGGCATTTGCTAGCACGCAGTTTACACGATTTTGTTTTGTTCCAATCTTCTCCCTGTGGATTGTATTAGAAATTTTCTTACCTCCCTTCCAAGTATCTTGTCTTGGACCTTCTTTGTCGCACTTCATATCTTTCATTAGTATGTTCTCTGGTTGCATGTTCGTGTCCGGCGTTTTTCTTCCCATCCCCTCTTCTTCTAGTTTAACGCCCTCCTGATGAGTGTTGCGAGTCTCCTGGCGAATGTGTGTTTCCCGGGTTTGCAGCGGTTCTTTTGGCCTGAGGTTAACTCTAGCGCGGAGGTCCAAAAGTACTGCGAATCCTGCCCTGAATGTCAGTTGACCACACCCACCACAAGTTTCCGTAGCCCATTGGTACCCCTGCCAGTAATAGAAGTACCTTTTGAACGGATTGCAATGGACTTGGTAGGGCCCATTGTAAAATGCGCCCGTGGCCACCAACATATACTGGTGGTCGTCGACTATGCCACCCGGTACCCGGAGGCTATATCACTATGCCACATCTCAGCAAAACTGATTGCACGGGAGCTGTTTGCCATGTTCTGTCGCCTTGGACTACCTAAGGAGATCCTGACAGATCAGGGGACCCCTTTTATTTCCAAAGTGACAAGGGAACTGTGCAAATTGCTACATATTAAACAGTTGCGCACCTTGGTGTACCACCCTCAAACCGACGGGTTAGTAGAACGGTTCAATAAAACCCTCAAGTCCATGTTAAAAAAGATGGTTTCTAAGGACGGAAGGTATTGGGACATGTTGCTACCCTATTTGATGTTCGCCTTCTGTGAGGTACCCCAGGCTTCCACAGGGTTCTCTCCCTTTGAGTTATTGTACGGCAGACACCCTAGGGGTCTGTTGGACGTAGCCAAAGAGACATGGGAACAAGAGCCGACTCCCTATAGGAGTATAATTGAACATGTGGCTAGTATGCAGGACCGGATCGCAGCGGTCATGCCCATCGTGAAAGAACATCTGTTAGATGCCCAGGCAGCCCAGAGGCGCACATATAATAAAAAGCCAGAGTCAGGTCTTTTAACAAGGGCGATCGGGTATTAGTACTGGTACCCACAGCCGAGAGTAAGCTCATGGCCAATTGGCAAGGGCCATATGAGGTTCGAGAAATAGTGGGGGAGGTAAATTACCGGGAGTATCAGCCCGGAAGGAGGAAACCCGAGCAGCTTTACCATGTAATCCTGATAAAGCCTTGGAAAGATCGAGAGTGTTTAGTTACAAACGTCTCCCCGGGCATATCGCCAGAGCGTTCTCTACCTTCAGCCAGGGTAGCGTCTGAGGGGGAAGTCAGGATAAGTGATTCCCTCACTAAACAGTAGTGACGGGAGGCTCGCTCTCTGGTGCAGCACAATACTGACGTGTTCTCAGAGCCGTGGGGTTAATGGCAAACCCCAAAAATGTGCGATAGGGCTAGAGGAAGCCCGATATTTGGGGTATGTGATAGGCCGAGGAGCTATAAAAAACTGGCCTAAATTGTCAAGTACAAAACAGGTGAGGGCGTTCCTTGGCATCCTTGGGTATTACCGCCGGTTTATATCTAATTTTGCGGCCCTGACCGATCTCTTGAAAGGAAAAAAATTGGTAATGGTTCGGTGGAACCCTCAAGCAGAAGAAGCTTTTCAGTCCATGAAGTTGGCCCTGTGTGGACAGCCGGTTCTCATCAGCCCCAACTTCAATGAAACCTTCATTGTACAGACAGATGCCTCAGAAGTAGGCCTAGGGGCGGTAGTGTCACAAAAAGTGAATGGTGAAGAGCACCCGGTCACCTACTTGAGTAGAAAACTTGTCCCGGCAGAGAGAAACTATAGCGTGGTAGAGAAGGAGTATTTGGCTATTAAGTGGGCCTTGGAATCACTATGTTCTTATTTATTCGGGCATCAGTTCCGCTTGGTGACGGACCACTCACCCTTGGTATGGATGAGGAATGCCAAGGAGAAGAATGCGCGAATCACCAGGTGGTTTCTGTCACTGCAAAATTTCAGTATCTCTGTAGAACATCGCCCTGGGAAGTTGCAAGCAAACGTGGATGCCCTGTCCCGGGCAACCTGTATGGGGGCAAATGCTCAACCCCACAAGTTTGAACAGAGGGGGGGGATATGTGAGCCAGTGACCTGGATCGTATGCGAAGGACATTATATATCCCCCAGAATGTGTACAGAGACCTATTAAATCCATTGGAGTGCATTGCAGTCACAAACTCACCTGCGGCTGCAATGCAGGAATGAAGGTGAGCAATGACCTGGTCAGACTACCTGGCTAAGGCAGATTAAGTAAAACCTGGCAGGGCCTTCATTTCTTGGAGGAGGTCACAGGAGGCAGTGGGGCGGCCTCCTCCCTCCAACCCGGGTTTTCCAGTGGCTTTTGGTCCTAAGAATTAGTGTGGTTCTAAGTTGGAACCAGCTAGGAGCATAGCTGGAAAGCTCAGCAGGATTGAGTGTGGCTGAACCCCCGCCTGGGAAGGCTGTGCACCTGTCAGGCTCTGAGCTGCCTGGCGTGGCCGCTGCCCTCGGCAACCGTTGTTTATGGACTCATGTTAACCCGGCTGCGAACCGGAGGACTTTCTGTTTACCCGTGAGTTGCTGAATAAAAAGCTGTTTATGTTGGACTTGCTTGGGTCACTGCCTCAGTTACAGCACGGTGTGAACAGCGCCGCCTTACAACATATATTTCATTTGTATATTTGTGTTTTTCGACATTTTAAATTATATTTTTGGCTCTGAATTTGTCTATATTTCTGAAGCACCCGATATCCTGCATGTGTTTTTTTCAGCTAATTTTTAGTGATGTTGGTGGAATTGAAGATTGACCTATTTTGGTGAGGGCATTTCCTAAATTTTTTCTGTTTATAGCATGTGTTAGTTTTCTTCACCATGGAACACTGTTCTTTATTTTAGTCATTTAGATCATTGATAAAAACTACTTGGTTAGCCTAACAACTGGCAAGTTGAAGGCCAGTACCAATACCAATATTATTTGGAAACCTTCAATATAATACTGCCAGACCATATCCAAATATAACCAACATACAGAAAAAATAAGACCACCATACTGATCATTAACCAAAATCACTGTCCTAAGACGAATATTACGAAAATAAAGTGACCATATACGGTAGAAATCAGTTCTACATAAGCAATCTGTAGTTAAAATCCATGTATACTGCTCAGATATTGTAAACCCAGTGCCTCACAGGTGACAATCTCTGATTGGAATTGTTAACTTTCCTTTTTTTACTTTATTAGGTCCAGATCATCAACACTTCTTTCATCTACAACTTATCTATGCCAAAATTAACACAAACCTCTTTAGGTGATTACTTTTCCAGCACCTTCCTCGCTTTTCCCCTTTTGCACACAAACTCCATACTGCTATAACCATTTACAATGCCCTAGACAGTAATAATGCCCCCACCCGATGCCCCACAAAGTAATACTACATCTCTCTATGTTTACAAATAATAGTGCCCCCTCTAAGTTTTCATTTGGGTACTACACTCTCATTTTGTGTCTATATCATAACACCCCACTCTGTGCCTGAGTATAATAGTAATAATGCCCTTAATGAGTCCTCCACATTGTAACAGTGCACGCTCGATGCCTCCATATTGTAATATTGCCCACTCTGTGCCTTCACATAGTAACTGTGCTTGTTCTTTGCCTTCATATAGTAATACTACCCCCTCTATTTCTCAATGTAGTAAATGGGCTCCCTTGTGCCTTCAAATATTAATATTGCCCCTTCTGTGACTCCACAGAATATTTCCTGATGGTAATATTTGCCTCCATGTAATAATTGTACCCCTTCATGACTCCATTTAATATTAATGATGCCTCTGTGTCTAAACTGTAATTTTCACTGGTACATTTTGGATCCCTATGAGCTTTTGATCAGCAAAATTCTGGGCTATATACAGTGGGTACGGAAAGTATTCAGACCCCTTTAAATTTTTCACTCTTTGTTTCATTGCAGCCATTTTGTAAATTCTAAAAAGTTCATTTTTTGTTCTCATTAATGTAAACTCTGCACCCCATCTTGACTGAAAAAAAACAGAAAAGTAGAATTTTTTGTAAATTTATTAAAAAAGAATAACTGAAATCTCACATGGTCATAAGTATTCAGACCCTTTTCTCAGGCACTCATATTTAAGTCACATGCTGCCCATGTGACGTTGGTGGATGGAGCGAGACATGATGTCCCAGATGTGCTCAATTGGATTCAGGTCTGGGGAACGGGCTGGCCAGTCCATAGCTTCAATGCCTTCATCTTGCAGTAACTGCTGACACACTCCAGCAACATGAGGTCTGGCATTGTCCTGCATTAGGAGGAACCCAGGGCAAACTCCACCAGTATATGGTCTGACAAAGGGTCTGAGGATCTCATCTCTGTACCTAATGGCAGTCAGGCTACCTCTGGCGAGCACATGGAGGGCTGTGCGGCCCTCCAAAGAAATGCCACCCCACACCATTACTGATCCACTGCCAAACCGGTCATGCTGAAGGATGTTGCAGACAGCAGATCACTCTCCACGGCATCTCCAGACTCTGTCCCGTCTGTCACATGTGCTCAGTGTGAACCTGCTTTCATCTGTGAAGAGCACAGGGCGTCAGCGGCGACTTTGCCAATCCTGGTGTAATGTGGCAAATGCCAAGCGTCCTCCACGGTGTTGGGCTGTGAGCACAACCCCCATTTGTGGATGTTGGGCCCTCATACCACCCTCATGGAGTCGGTTTTAACCATTTGTGCAGACACATGCACATTTGTGGCCTGCAGGAGGTCATTTTGCAGGGCTCTAGCAGTGCTCCTCTTGTTCCTCTTTGCAAGGCGGAGGTAGCGGTCCTGCTGCTGGGTTGTTGCCCTCCTACGGCCCCCTCCACATCTCCTGCTGTTCTGGTATGTCTTCGGGTAGCGCCTCCAGCCTCTGGACACTACGCTGACAGACACAGCAAACCTTCTTGCCACAGCTCGCATTGATGTGGCATCCTGGATGAGCTGCACTAACTGAGCAACTTCTGTGGGTTGTAGAGTCCCTCTCATGCTACCACGAGTGTGAAAGCACAACAAAGATTCAAAAGTGACCAAAACATCAGCCCCAAAGCATTGGTACTGGGATGTGGTCTGTTGTCCCCACCTGCAGAACCACTCCTTTATTGAGGGTGTCTTGATAATTGCCAATAATTTCAATTATTGTCTATTCTATTTGCACAACAGCATGTGAAATTGATTGTCAATCAGTGTTGCTTCCTAAGTGGACAGTTTGATTTCACAGAAGTTTGATTTACTTGGAGTTATATTCTGTTGTTTAAGTGTTCCCTTTATTTTTTTGAGTAGTGTGTATATACTGTGTATGTATATATGTGTATGTGTGTGTGTGTGTGTGTGTGTGTGTGCGTGTGTATGTATATATACAGTACAGACCAAAAGTTTGGACACACCTTCTCATTTAAAGATTTTTCTGTATTTTCATGACTATGAAAATTGTACATTCACACTGAAGGCATCAAAACTATGAATTAACACATGTGGAATTATATACTTAACAAAAAAGTGTGAACCAACTGAAAATATGTCTTATATTCTAGGTTCTTCAAAATAGCCACCTTTTGCTTTGATGACTGCTTTGCACACTCTTGGCATTCTCTTGATGAGCTTCAAGAGGTAGTCACCGGAAATGGTCTTCCAACAATCTCGAAGGAGTTCCCAGAGCACTTGTTGGCCCTTTTGCCTTCACTCTGCAGTCCAGCTCACCCCAAACCATCTCGATTGGGTTCAGGTCTGGTGACTGTGGAGGCCAGGTCATCTGGCGTAGCACCCCATCACTCTCCTTCTTGGTCAAATAGCCCTTACACAGGCTGGAGATGTGTTTGGGGTCATTGTCCTGTTGAAAAATAAATGATGGTCCAACTAAACGCAAACTGGATGGAATAGCATGCCGCTGCAAGATGCTGTGGTAGCCATGCTGGTTCAGTATGCCTTCAATTTTGAATAAATCCCCAACAGTGTCACCAGCAAAGCACCCCCACACCATCACACCTCCTCCTCCATGCTTCACGGTGGGAACCAGGCATGTAGAGTCCATCCGTTCACCTTTTCTGCGTCGCACAAAGACACAGTGGTTGGAACCCAAGATCTCAAATTTGGACTCATCAGTCCAAACCACAGATTTCCACGGTTCGAATGTCCATTCCTTGTTTTCTTTAGCCCAAGCAAGTCTCTTCTGCTTGTTGCCTGTCCTTAGCAGTGGTTTCCTAGCAGCTATTTTACCATGAAGGCCTGCTGCACAAAGTCGCCTCTTAACAGTTGTTGAAGAGATGTGTCTACTGCTAGAACTCTGCGTGGCATTGACCTGGTCTCTAATCTGAGCTGCTGTTATCCTGCGATTTCTGAGGCTGGTGACTCAGATAAACTTATCCTCAGAAGCAGAGGTGACTCTTGGTCTTCCTTTCCAGGGGCGGTCCTCATATGAGCCAGTTTTTTTGTAGCGCTTGATGGTTTTTGCAACTGCACTTGGGGACACTTTCAAAGTTTTCCCAATTTTTCGCACTGACTGACCTTCATTTGTTAAAGTAATGATGGCCACTCATTTTTCTTTACTTAGAATTTGTATTATGGCAAGAAAAAAGAAGCTAACAGTCTATTCAGTAGGACTATCAGCTGTGAATCCACCAGACTTCTGCACAGCACAACTGATGGTCCCAACCCCATTTATAAGGCAAGAAATCCCACTTATTAAACCTGACAGGGCACACCTGTGAAGTGAACACCATTTCCGGTGACTACCTCTTGAAGCTCATCAAGAGTATGCCAAGAGTGTGCAAAGCAGTCATCAAAGCACAATGTGGCTACTTTGAATAACCTAGAATATAAGACATATTTTCAGTTGTTTAACACTTTTTTGTTAAGTATATAATTCCACGTGTTAATTCATAGTTTTGATGCCTTCAGTGTGAATGTACAATTTTCATAGTCATGAAAATACAGAAAAAGCTTTAAATGAGAAGGTGTGTCTAAACTTTTGGTCTGTACTGTATATATGCTATATACAGTACAGACCAAAAGTTTGTACACACCTTCTCATTTAAAGAATTTTCTGTATTTTCATGACTATGAAAATTGTACAATCACACTGAAGGCATCAAAACAATGAATTAACACATGTGGAATTATATACTTAACAAAAAAGTGTGAAACAACTGAAAATATGTCTTATTTTCTAGGTTCTTCAAAGTAGCCATCTTTTACTTTGATGACTGCTTTGCACACTTGGCATTCTCTTGATGAGCTTCAAGAGGTAGTTACCGGAAATGGTCTTCCAACAATCTTGAAGGAGTTCCCAGAGATGCTTAGCACTTGTTGGCCCTTTTGCCTTCACTCTGCGGTCCAGCTCACCCCAAACCATCTGTGGAGGCCAGGTCATCTGGTGTAGCACCCCATCACTCTCCCTCTTGGTCAAATAGCCCTTACACAGGCTGGAGGTGTGTTTGGGGTCAATGTCCTGTTGAAAAATTAATGTTGGTCCAACTAAACACAAACCAGATGGAATAGCATGCCGCTGCAAGATGCTGTGGTAGCCATGCTGGTCCAGTATGCCTTCAATTTTGAATAAATCCCCAACAGTGTCGCCAGCAAAGCACCCCCACACCATCACACCTCTTCCTCCATGCTTCACGGTGGGAGCCAGGCATGTAGAGTCCATCCGTTCACCTTTTCTGCGTCGCACAAAGACACGGTGGTTGGAACCAAAGATCTCAAATTTGGACTCATCAGACCAAAGCACAGATTTCTACGGTTCTAATGTCCATTCCTTGTGTTCTTTAGCCCAAAGAAGTCTCTTCTGCTTGTTGCCTGTCCTTAGCAGTGGTTTACTAGCAGCTATTTTACCATGAAGGCCTGCTGCACAAAGTCTCCTCTTAACAGTTGTTGAAGAGATGTGTCTGCTACTAGAACTCTGTGTGGCATTGACCTGGTCTCTAATCTGAGCTGCTGTTAACCTGCGATTTCTGAGGCTGGTGACTCGGATAAACTTATCCTCAGAAGCAGAGGTGACTCTTGGTCTTCCTTTCCTGGGGCGGTCCTCATGTGAGCCAGTTTCTTTGTAGCGCTTGATGGTTTTTGCAACTGCACTTGGGGACACTTTCAAAGTTTGCCCAATTCTTTGGACTGACTGACCTTCATTTCTTAAAGTAATGATGGCCACTCGTTTTTCTTTACTTAGCTGCATTTTTCTTGCCATAATACAAATTCTAACAGTCTATTCAGTAGGCCTATCAGCTGTGTATCCACGTGACTTCTGCACAACACAACTGATGATCCCAACCCCATTTATAAGGCAAGAAATCCAACTTATTAAACCTGACAGGGCAAACCTGTGAAGTGAAAACCATTTCCGGTGACTACCTCTTGAAGCTCATCAAGAGAATACCAAGATTGTGCAAAGCAGTCATCAAAGCAAAAGGTGGCTGCTTTGAAGAACCTAGAATATAAGACATATTTTCATTTTTCACACTTTTTTTTGTTAAGTATATAATTCCACATTTGTTAATTCATAGTTTTGATGCCTTCAGTGTGAATGTACAATTTTCAAAGTCATGAAAATACAGAAAAATCTTTAAATGAGAAGGTGTGTCCAAACTTTTGGTCTGTACTGTATATAACATACACTGTGTGCAGGATTATTAGGCAAATAAGTATTTTGATCACATGATACTTTTTATACATGTTGTCCTATTCCAAGCTGCATAGGCTTGAGAGCCAACTACTAGTGTTGAGCGAGCACTAAAATGCTCGGGTGCTCGAAGCTCGGCCCGAGCTCGACGTGATACTCGAGTGCTCGACCCGAGCAACGAGTCCAATGTTAGACTATGGGAGACCTGAGCATTTTTGCTGCGGCACCCACGGCAGTCTGTAGAAAGCCTAAAAAGTGCCCAAAGCGATAGTGACAGTGCTCAAATGACATGGGGACAGCATGGGCATAGGCGGATTATAATGAGGGCAATCCGTGCGACCGCCCGGGGCCCCGAGCCGGCAGGGGGCCCGCGGCTCCAGGCGGGGTGTCTAATGCCGGATTGCCCTCATTATATGTGCGGGCCGCCGTGGCACATAGCGGTAGCAGTGGTGGGAGGGGGGGCCCGGACCGCTCCCCCAGCAGCGGCCGCCGCTACTTCTTCATCGGCCGGGCCAGCACTGCAGCAGTTAACTTCCCTGTGCTGGCCCGGCCGCGTCACTGCTAGGAGACACGACCCTGTGCGTGGCTGTGTCTCCTAGCTGTGACGTCACGCAGTGCGCCCCGGCCTGCAGTGCTGCACCGGAAAAGAGACAGAGCAGGCAGGAGGAATGGAGCCGGGGGATGGTGAGTGTGTGTGTGTGTGTGGGCGGGCAGATGTGTGTGTGGGCAGGTGTGTGTGTGTTTGTGGGCAGGTGTCTGTGTGGGCAGGTGTGTGTGTGTGTGGGCAGGTGTGTGTGTATATGTGTGTGGGCAGGTGTCTGTGTGGGCAGGTGTGTGTGTGTGTGTATATGTGTGTGTGTGTGGGCAGGTGTGTGTGTGTGTGGGCAGGTGTGTGTGTGTGTGGGCAGGTGTGTGTGTGTGTGTTTGTGGGCAGGTGTGTGTGTGGGCAGGTGTGTGTGTGAATATGTGTGTGTGTGTGGGTGTGTGTGTGTGTGTGTGTGGGCAGGTGTGTGTGTATATGTGTGTGTGTGTGTGGGCAGGTGTGTGTGTGTATATGTGTGGGCAGGTGTGTGTGTGTGTGGGCAGGTGTGGGCAGGTGTGTGTGTGTGTGTGTGGGCAGGTGTGTGTGTGTGTGTGTGTGTGGGCAGGTGTGTGTGTGTGTGTGTGTGTGTGTGGGCAGGTTAGAAAGTCTTGCCCTGTTGAACACTACACCTGACTTGAGGCCACCACCTCTTGGTTGTCCAATGTTCTTGCTTCTCTAGGGCTCTTCTCAGATATTCATTATACCAGCTCCCCAGAATACCAAAGCTAGGGTGGGTGACCGCGAGCCCTGGTGGTGGTCATAACTGCGGCCACGCAGGGGCAATACTCCATAACAACAATCCCCTGAGGTGGTGTAGGATGTAAGGACCTATTCACACTACATTCAGCGCTGCATTCAGGTCTTTACACAAGGCTTACAACTGAATCCCTGAAATTCAGGATTGTGCTGTCTGAAATGAGACATCTGAAAGCAGAGCAAATGGAGCCTATAGATTCAGACTTTAGCCTCGGTTTGCCTTTGTTCAATTCAATGGCTATGTCAAGGCCCATCTGAATGCCATTTTTCAGGGATTTAGATAGAAGCCTGGAAAGAGGAGATGAATGCATTGCAAAATTCAGTGTGAATAGGCCCTTATATCTGGAGTCTTGATATTGATGCCACATGTATTTTACTTGTTTTTAACTTAAAAAAAAAATACACACACACAAATTATATACACACACACACACACACACTATACAAACACACACACTATACATACACACACACACACTATACATACATACACACACTATACATACACACACACACTATACATACACACACACTATACACACACACACATTATACACACACACTATACATACACACACACAGATGTGTGTGTGGGCAGGTGTGTGTGTGTGATGTCTGTCTGTTTGTGTGTGTGTGTGTGGGCAGATGTCATTGTGTGATGTCTGTTTGTATGTATTTTTGTGTTTCAAATGTGTTTATGCGTGTCTGTATATGTTTGTGTGTGTGTATGACTGCATGCGGCCTCCTGCTGAGTATAGTTGGCGCAGTGCGGCCTCCTGATGTCTCTGGGGGGGGCGCCGTGCGGCCTCCCGCTGTGTATAGATGGCTACGTGCGGCCCCCCGCTGTGTATAGATGGCTACGTGCGGCCCACAGCTGTGTATAGATGGCGCCGTGCGGCCCCCCGCTGTGTATAGATGGCTACGTGCGCCCCCCGCTGTGTATAGATGGCTACGTGCGGCCCCCCGCTGAGTATAGATGTCGCCGTGTGGCCTCCTGCTGTGTATAGATGGCTACGTGCGGTCTCCCGCTGAGTATAGTTGGCGCTGTGCGGCCTCCTGCTGTCTCTGGGGGGAGCGCCGTGCGGCATCTATACTCAGCAGGAGGCCGCACGTAGCCATCTATACACGTATACTCAGCAGGAGGCCGCACGTAGCCATCTACACGGTGCCATCTATACACAGCGGGAGGCCGCACGGCGCCATCTATACACAGCGGGAGGCCGCACGGCGCCATCTATACACAGCGGGAGGCCGCACGGCGCCATCTATACACTGCGGGAGTCTCAGTGCTTTGCAACAGCAGTCAATAAATTCTGCTTGACTAATTCTGAGCACCATAAAGTCTGGTTCGCTTCTAACCTGCTGTCTTCATTTTCAGCTTGCTGAATTCTAACTCATTTACTGTCATTCGAGACGATGCCTTTGCTGGTCTCTTTCACCTTGAATACCTGTAAGTGCTCCACTTAATGTCATATTTTTGATTCTGTTCTTCTTCATCTTTTGGCATGTGCAATTGTATGAGCAACTATTCATATGAATTTATGACCTACTTAAACCTTGGAGGACCTTAAATTTTATTCAATCAAATTTTTTTCCAGTTTAAAACTATGGGACATATATGTGCCTTGGTCCTCAAAGGGTTTTTAAAGGGGCTGCTAACATAAATACAAAAAAAATAATTCAATTAGTGCTTTTTGTGTTCATTTAATTTTTATTTGAAGTCCATTTTTTTATATACCTTGAAATTAAGCCCTACCCCATGGAATGAAGCCCTACCTACATGACATCTGAGAGCTACATGGATCCCGCTTGTGAGGTGCCTGTCCGTCACTACTATTCAGTTTTAGGGTCCACTCACTAAGCCATATATTCTCTCATGCAAGAGAATAGGGCCAATTATGCTAATGACACTCGGCTCAAACTCTGTCAGAGCTTCAACTGAGTGTGATCCGATTCTCTCGCAGCACAGATATGGAGAAGATGGAGAACTTAATTTCTCCATCTTCTCCATAGTCTCTGTGAGTGTTCATCGGACTGCACTTGGATGACATCCGAGTGCATTCCAATGTTTTACGTGCACCCATAGACTTGTATGGGTGCACATGGTCCGAATATCGAATGAGATTATTTCCTCATGCCAATAATCGCAGATCTGCACTGTCCCATAGTATAACATAGGGCCGAGTCCTATCCGATAAAACATCACATAGCATTCGGCCGTGTTATAAGACAGTGTGAGCGAGCCCTTAGAGTCAAGGAATATTTACATGTAGATGATGATATTACTCTCCAAGTGTATATTTTTTTAGGCGAGTTCATAGTAAATGCTTTGCCTTTTTGACATGTGATCAACTAAAGAACAAGAAAGATTTAGGACCTCCCCTATACAGAAACGGAAAATAGTTTGGAGGACTTGCATGTCCTTTTTTATTTATTATGAGAAAATCATAAAAGATGCCGTTTTGTAACCATGCTGTGACTTTCTGCTGAGGGAGAGGGAGAGAGCTGCCCTATTCAGAGTCTGTAATAAGACCTGCTGACAAAAGTGTTGAAGATACAGTCTAATGTGAATTTACAATGAAAAAAAGTTAATTTCAGAAATGGCTTGTATTTTTTTTAATACAAACTTTTTTGTCTTTACAACTCCTTTAAAGGGAATCTGTCATCAGGTTTTTGCCACCTAATCTGAGAGCAGCATAATGTAGGGTTAGAGGCACTGATTCCAGTAATGTGTCACTTACTGGGCTGCTTAGTGTTGTTTTGATAAAATCATTGATTTGTCAGAAGGTAATTATCACTAGATGACTAGTAAGTTCTGTAGGACCCCACCCCCATCACTGATCAGTAGATTTCTGTGTACACTGAGCATGGGCAGAAAGCTGCCAATCAGTGGTGTGGGCGGGGCTATACAGAGCGCTGCATTCAGAGAGCTGTTAGATCTGCAGCAGATAAAATGGTGATTTTCTCAAAATGACAACAAGCAGCTGAAAAAGTGACACATCGCTGGAATCAGGGTATCTGCCCCTATATTGTGCTGCTCTCAGATGGGGCAACACAATTAATATTGTGCCAAAATCATTTCCTGTGAACTATCACATGATCTATCACAGGGGATCATGTGACATGTCACGTGATAAATCAGGTGGGGGGGGGGGCCGCGCCTTCTAAACTGCCCGGGGCCCTTGCTACTCTTAATCCACCCCTGAGCATGGGGATCGCCCCAGGAAGCATTTCTGACCCCCAGGTCACTGTTGTCAACAACGTGTTCAGAGGTATTAAGCCACTTTTACGGGCTCATAATAAAACGTTCAAAAACGAAAGAAACTTTTTTCCTGTGAAATATGTGAAGGAATTTCTTTTCCAGGTTAAAGACTTGTGCATAAGGTAAAAAAAATAACCAAAATATTAACCAAAAACAAAAATACTCCTCCACACCTTGGGCTATGTTCACAAGTAGCATTTTTTATGCGTTTTTTGCACTTTTGTATTGCTTTCAACTGTGACAAATGCATTCACCGAGAAATGTCATTTTAACATTTTACAACCTTATCTGGCCATGTGCTGTGTGACACATGCATACAGTGCTGAAAAGACATGGGGACAGCATGGGGAAGACCCCTGGAAGCATCTCTGACTCCCAGGTCACTGCCTAAAAGTGTGCCCATCAGAAGTGATCCTTGCCGATCAGAAGATGCAGACTTGCAACTATCCCCGTGCAAGTCCTTGTTCCAGGGCAGTGTTCAATTGTACCTACCCCATTCCTTGCAATGCAAGCGCAAATATGCAGCCAACCACTTACCCCCAGGCTGCAATACCATACTGCTAGCTTGCACTTGAAATGGGGCCTTTTAGTTTTGAGGAGGCCGAAGCTGGCCACTACCTCATGGCTGCTTCGGCAGCGAGGTATCCATACTCAGTCCCCAGCCGCCCGGAGGCCGGGTGTCCACGCTTGGTACCCAGCCGCCAGGGGGCAGCCGGGTGTCCACGCTTGGTACCCAGCCACCAGGGTGTCCATAAACGGTCCCCAGCTGCCCCGATTTCTCCGCGGAACATCCGCACAGACTTTTCTTAGACTGGCCTGCTTTAGGGTAGCATTGGATGAGACAACCAGAGAACCTGACACCTCCGGTGGGCCCTGGCTTCTCCATCAGGGGAGTTGCTTGTGCCAAAGTGAGGAGCATGATGATGATAGAAGTTAGCATCTGCTTTGTTTTCTTGGAATGCAAGCGTAAGTGTGCAACCTGACACCCACCCACCCCCAGGCTGCAATACCATACTGCTAGCTTGCTTGCACTTGAAATTGGTCCTTTTAGGCATGTGGAGGCAGACGCCGGCCACCATGTCATGGCTGCGTCGGCAGCCATTTTATCCATACTTAGTCCCCAGCCGCCCGGCGGTTATGTGTCCACGCTTGGTCCCCAGCCGCCCCGCCGCCGGGTGTCCATAAACGGTCCCCAGCCGCCCCGATTTCTCCGCGGAACATCCCCACACACTTTTCTTAGACTGGCCTGCTTTAGGGCAGCATTGGATGAGCCCACCAGAGAACCCGACTCCTCCGGTGGGCCCTGGCTTCTCCATCAGGGGAGTTGAGAGTACCAAGGTGAGGAGCATGATAAGGATGATAGAAGTTAGTATCTGCCCATGTATGTAGTAGCGGCTAGGCCTGAGGTGGTCAGCGTTTTGGCGCATATCCTACCTCCTCCGAGGATTGCTGGATGTTTTCCTGCTACTATCTCAGTTCTATGACTCCCATTAAAACAAAGCTTCAGGTGATAAATGATGGATGAGGTAGTGGCAAAGGAGAAAGGGCAGGAGGAACAGGGACCATTCACATCAATATCAGGCCAGTCAACCACATATGTCTTGTAGGATATGTTTCTGTAACAAAAGGAACGGTTCGGCTACACAGTTATAGGGCATACAGTGAGTGCAATGCCTAACAAAAATTTTGAGGCACTCCAATGCCCCTTGGAAATGACATGGAGGTCAGAGGGCCTTAACTAAACCTTTTTTACATTTATAGCAATTGGGTCTCCTGTGCACTGTTGGCCTAAGCAGTGAATGGAAGGCTTTCCAAAAATTATGAGGAACTGCAATGCCCCTTGAAACAGACGTTGATTACAGCGTACTAAAAACCTTCCACCCATTATTGGGGAGTGTGTCTCCCTTAATTTTCGCCTTTGCATTGAAAAGCAAAAGCTGACTAAAATTAGGAGGAAATGCAATGCCGTTGAAAGAGTCGTGGAGATTAGAGGTAAGGTAATTAAAAACAACATTTCAATGCCCCTTGGAAGAGACGTGGAGGTCACAGTAGCTTAACAAGACGGTTTTAATGCCCCTTGGAAGAGACGTGGAGATCACAGTAGCTTAACAAGACGTTTTTAATGCCCCTTACAAGAGCCATGCAGTACAGCATATTACAAACATTAGTCCCATTATTGGGGAGTGGGTCTCCCATAGTATTTGCTTATGCCTTCCAAGCAAAAGCTTCCAAAAATTAGGACGGAGCCACTTGCAATGCCTCTTACAAGAGCCATGCAGTACAGCATATTACAAACATTAGTCCCATTATTGGGAGTGGGTCTCCCATAGTATTTGCTTATGCCTTCCAAGCAAAAGCTTCCAAAAATTAGGTCTGAGCAACTTGCAATGCCTCTTACAAGAGCCATGCAGTACAGCATATTACAAACATTAGTCCCATTATTGGGGAGGGGGTCTCCCATAGTATTTGCTTATGCCTTCCAAGCAAAAGCTTCCAAAAATTAGGACGGAGCCACTTGCAATGCCTCTTACAAGAGCCATGCAGTACAGCATATTACAAACATTAGTCCCATTATTGGGAGTGGGTCTCCCATAGTATTTGCTTATGCCTTCCAAGCAAAAGCTTCCAAAAATTAGGACGGAGCAACTTGCAATGCCCCTTACAAGAGCCATGCAGTACAGCATATTACAAACATTAGTCCCATTATTGGGGAGTGGGTCTCCCATAGTATTTTCTTATGCCTTCCAAGCAAAAGCTTCCAAAAATTAGGTCGGAGCAACTTGCAATGCCTCTTACAAGAGCCATGCAGTACAGCATATTACAAACATTAGTCCCATTATTGGGGAGGGGGTCTCCCATAGTATTTGCTTATGCCTTCCAAGCAAAAGCTTCCAAAAATTTTGAGGAAATGCAATGCCCGTTCGAAGAGTCGTGGAGGTCCCAGTAGCTTAACAAGACACTTTTAATGCCCCTTACAAGAGACGTGGAGGTCAAAGTGGTATAAACTGACGCTTTTAATGACCCTTAAAAGAGACGTGGAGGTTAGAGTGGTATAACATGATGCTTTTAATGCCCCTTACAAGAGACGTGGAGGTCAGAGTGTTTTAAAAAAAAACTTTTAATGCCCCTCAGAAGAGACGTGGAGGTCAGAGTGGTATAACAAGATGCTTTTAATGCCCCTTGGAAGAGACATGGAAGTCAGAGTGGTATAACAAGAATCTTTTAATGCCACTTGGAAGAGCCATACAGTACAGCATCTTAAAAATATTATTCCCATTATTGGGGAGTGGGTCTGCCACAGTCTTTGCTTATGCCTTCCAAGCAAAAGCTGACAAAAATCAGGATGGAGGAACGTTCAATAATGGCAACTCTGGTGGTATAGTGGTGGTGGAGGCTGAGGATAAGGAGAACATAAAACAGCTGAAATGAGGAAGCGTATACTAGTGTTGAGCCACCCCCGTAGTGTTCGAGTTCGGTTCGGTTCGTCGAACACCCGTGTGTTCGCCGAACTGTTCGTCGAACTGTGCGTCGAACACCTTCGAACACCGTTAAAACCAATGGCAGGCAAACAAAAACACATAGAAACACATAGAAAACACCTTCAAAGGTGTCCAAAAGCTGACAAACTGCTCAGAAGACATAACTAACACATGGAAAAGTGACAAGTACATATAGTCATGCGAAAATAAAAGAGGTGGAGGAGTAAAAGGAGGGGGAGACACAGATATAGGCATGTCATGCCCTTCTAAAATCCAAAAAGTGAGAAGCCGACACGGCCAGTCCGCTCCTGCCTGTGCCACCTCCGTGTCGCCGGGTTTGTGCCAGAGCCGCGGTGAACCCTGACGGCCAGCCCCCCTCTCCCAATACTGGTGCCTGTCCGCTGGTGGGTCGAGCGAGCCCCCCTGTGGTGGAGGCAGCTCTAAGCTTTTTAATTTAAATTGTCTCTCTAATTTGAATGAATACACTTTAAATCCATTTACAAGGATCTATTGGAGGGCAAGTCTCATGCCAGCAGCCGCGGTAATTCCAGCTCCAGTAGCGTCCACTAAAGCTGCTGCAGTTAAAAAGCTTTTATAAGGATCGAGCTCGGCTGTCCACCACAAGGCATCCTACTGCCAGTCCCAGCCCCTATGCCTTGGGGTGCCTCCTGATGCTCTTCACTAAGTATCCCATGGTCCCGAAGCATTTCCTTTGAAAAAATTAAGTGTCTAAACTACAGGTGGTGCAGCTTGCTTAACAGCCGGGATAATCCGCTCACTAGCAGACACTGCTACTAGGCACAAAGTATTTCCTGGGCTAGATGCAGTTAAAAATTTGTAATTAGATACTCTCGTTGGATGCTGAGAAAGCATTCCATAGAGTCTCCTGGCACGCCATATATGATTCTCTTAAAAAGCTTGGGGTAGGGGTCTAGGGGACCCTTTTATAGCCAAAATCACGGCCCTGTATCGCAATACGTCACCTAGGCTGAAGATAAATGGAACTGTAGCACCCTGAGGGCTCGGTTGCTACAGACGTATTGCACCTCACCCAGAGGTGTGATATCTCACTCTCAGGTAAGGATGGAGTGTGGATCAGGACCCGACACCTGCATGCATTACACCACATTGCCGTGGGGCAGGGCGACCAATATGCCCCTGAGATGGGCACGACAGTCCCTGTCCCTGGCTGGAGTGGGGGGAGGGAACACTGAGGAAGGGGAACCCTGTAGTGCAGGAGCAGGGAGGAAGCAGTTCCTGGGTGCATTGAGAAGGGAGTATAAAAGGTGGGCACCATCTTAGTTCAGTGCAGAGAAGTCTGAGCAGAAGTGGCAGGGAGCAGGGGCTCTGCATGAGCTCTGCTCCGGAGGCGGGCCTAGTAACAGAGGCCCAGGCCTGGAAGAGGGAGAAGGAAGGAAGAGGAGCGGAGAAGGCTCCAGGAACGAGGAATGAAGGGATCCCAGGGGTGCGGACGGGCGAGTCGCCACCGCACGCCCGAATCCACCTGCGTGGAGGGGTCAGGCCAAAGGGGGAGACCGGTCCCCGAACTAGTGGAGGCAGGAAACGACCCTCAGCTAGAAACCGGAGGCTCTGACATTTTATGTGGAGCAGCCCCTCGCTACACCCGCTAGGAAGGCACCACATAGGGTCAGGGAAACTGGCGCCAAGTTTACCAAGAGGAGGCCCGAGGCAGCCGGACAGAAGTGTTGGTAAGAAAGGCCAGACAAAGGACACACAAAGGGGGTCCTGTGAAGTGCTCCAAAGTTATCTGGGAGTTGTCTGAGCCCCTCACCTGGTGAGCACAGTACGACGTGGGCAGCCGTTACCTGCAGATGTGGTCTGGATAATAAGAACTGTGAGTAAAGGCCCTGAACTGCATCACTGACTCCGTGTCGTTACTGCTGCTGCCCTGCACCATCAACCCCATCCTCCGCATACACTGCCCTGAGGCTATACTCCTCCCGTGGGGAGTTATGCTACGCTCTGCTGCACCCACAACACCAGCCTCAGTGGTCTGCCCTGTAGCGGCGGTTCACTCTGACCGCAATCCACGGGTGGCGTAGTCGGACATTTAAACATGAAAACCACATAAATAGTTCCGCCACTGGTTTGACCGCCCTGAGCCACGGAACTGGGTCGCCGCCACGAAGACTACAACCACCAGCATCCACCAAAAAGGGTCCGGCTCCGGGTGTCCCAAGGCCCAGGGGGTGCGTCAGAACATTTTCATCACCTTTCACAATCACCAATGGGACAAGGCAGTGATGTCCTCTGTCCCCTCTCTTATACATCCTAGTGACGAAGCACCTGCTCTCATCAATTCGCCATAACCCCAATATTAGGTGGATTGAGGTGGGAGGCACCGAGTACAAGTGCTCTCTATTTGTTGATGATGTCCTAGTATATATCACTCAATCACATATATCCATCCATGCTGTTATGGCTGAAATAGATCACTTTGTTACATGGTAAAATTTTAAAATCAATGCAGCGAAGTCTGAGGCCCTCGATGTCTCCCTCCCCAAATCCATATAGGATTCCATCCAGTCCAACTTTCCCTTTGCCTGGCCCTCACAGGGTATCAAATACTTAGGAATTCCTATTCATAGAGACCTCTCCCATCTATGTTATCTTAATTTTGTGCCCTTTATTGAACAACTCCATACAGACCACGGTTGGCAAGTTAGAACTGTAAGATTCACTACGTGAACCACTGGTGTTTTGTGGAAAAGCACATGTACACTGCGTTCCAAATTATTATACAAAAAGTGTTTAGGAGTGATAAGGGAAGAATTTGTTTGTTTGTCAGTTAAACTCATTGATGGTGATGTGTGTCAGGGCTCTTTATATCACTGTAAGCAATTGCAGACACCTGTGCTAATTAGTTTGGCAGGTGTGTCCAATGAAAGGCAAGACTACTTAAGAAGGCTCTCTCACATTATTAAGCAGCCTACATTTTCTGCCAAAATGGGAAAGAAAAAGGATGTGTCGGCTGCTGAGAAGCAACAAATTGTGGAGTGTTTAGGTCAAGGCATGACTACAATCAACATTGTGCGATGATCAGGATGAAGTGTCTTGGCAATCAAGAAGTATGTAGCTGATTCACAGTACACACGTGTGCGTGCTGATAAGGGCAAATTGAGGACTCTTTCCTACAGGCAATTACGTCAGACTGAAAGAGCAGCGGCAAAAAAGCCTTGTCATAGCAGCAGACAAGTTTTTGAAGCTGCTTGTGCCTCCAACGTCCCCCGAACAACAAGATGCAGGGTCCTTCAGAGTTTTGCAGCTGTGCATGCGCCATCCTGTCGACCTCCTCTATCCACTTCACACAAGCAGAAACGGCTCCAGTGGGCCAAACATTACATGAAGACTGATTTCAAAACTGTTTTGTTCACGAATGAGTGCCGTGCAGCGCTCGATGGTCCAGATGGATGGAGTGGAGGATGGCTGGTTGATGGACACCCCACGCAAACACGGCTACAGCGCCAACAAGGAGGAGGTGGAGTAATGTTTTGGGCTGGAATCATGGGGAGAGAGATTGTCGGCCTCTTTAGGATCCCTGAAGGCGCTAAAGATGAACTCCATAATGTATGTGGATTTTCTCAAACAGCACTTCCTGCCATGGTTCAAGAAGAAGAACCGTGTATTTCACAGCAAGATCATTTTTCTGCATGATAATGCACCATCTCATGCTGCACATAAAACATCTGCATCTCTGGCTGATATGGGCATAAAAGGGGACAAACTTATGGTGTGACCCCCATGCTCCCCTGACCTCTACCCCATTCAGAACCTTTGGAGCATCATTAAAAGGAGTGTCTATGATGGCGGGAGGCAGTTCACATCTAAGCAACAGCTCTGGGAGGGTATTCTGTCCTCATGCAAAACAATTGAAGCAGAAACCATCCAAAACCTGACAAATTCAATGGACGAGAGAGTTCAGAAGCTCCTTTCGAACAAGGGGTCTTATGTGAAAATGTAACATCACCTAGAATAAAGTTTTGAGTTGAAAACTGTTTGATTTCAGTTTCTAACAACCTGCTAATGCTTATAATTTCAAAAAACACCATTGTTTTGGTCTTTATTAAAATGAAAAGGTTGATCGAAAAGTTTGGGGGATCTAAGAGTGTGGCAACCCAGTAGTCATGATTACTTCGAATTCTGACAATATGAGGGTCATGCTGCAGGTAGTGCAGCAAGAAGGCACTTATGTGCCTTGCGCATCTCGGAGCCCCAAAATTATTTTCCGGGCTAGATGCAGCTAAAAATTATTTTTAATTTTAAATCTGGTGAAGCTTTAGTATAGATGGCCTAATAGGATCAGTGCTGCACACTGCTACAAAGCCCAAATTATTTTCCAGTCAAGATACAGATAAACATGATTAGTAATTTGAAAGCTTAAAACGGTTGGTAGGGTGATTTTAACCAATCATCAAGCTTTTACTCTCCCCAGGATGACACAGGGGTAGAAAAGTCGTTTCGGATCCATGATTTGTTCATCTTTATGAACGTGAGTCTGTCTACATTATCAGTGGAGAGCCGCATGCGCTTATCTGTCAGCACACCACCAGCAGCGCTGAACACACGTTCAGACAGAACGCTGGCTGCGGGGCATGACAAGATCTCCAAGGCGTAAGTGGCTAGCTCCGGCCATTTATCCGGATTGGAAGCCCAAAAAGAGCAAGGGTCCAGTGACACAGTCGTGGCTTCAATGTTTACTTGGAGATACTCCTGTACCATCGTCTCTAGGCGTTGACTATGTGTCAGACTTCTTGTCTCCTGTGGCCTTGCAAAGGATGGGCTAAAAAAGTGGTGAAATGATTCCGCAAAATTGATGTTACCAGCAGATACTGTGGTTCTGTTACGGTTTGAGTGCTGAACACTTGACGGTCCCACGGTTGGCAAGTTGGAACTGTGAGATTCACTACGTGCACCACTGGTATTTTGTGGAAAAGCACATGTAAGATTCTGCAACAGTCTCTGCTGATACTCCTGCATGCGTGCATCCCTTTCTATGGCAGGAATAATTTCTGCAAATTTACTTTTGTACCGGGGATCTAACAGTGTGGCAACCCAGTAGTCAGGATTATTTCTAATTCTCACAATTCGAGGGTCATGTTGCAGGTAGTGCAGCAAGAAGGCACTCATGTGTGTTGCGCATCCAGGAGCACCAAGTCCCTGTTGTGTTGGTGGCGAGGTAACAATCATGCTTCCTTCCTCTGTCCTCTCCCCCCAACCTCGCACAACAGAAATGTGATCAAGGTCTCCCTCATCTGATGAGTCTTCCATCAGTTCGTCCTCCACTTCTTCCTGGGCTCCTGCACCTTCCTCACTAGTTTGGCTGCTACCATGCGCCCTGGTAAAACCATCTCCCCCACCCTCACATGCCTGCCGCCTTGGTGCTGCCGACCGTCTGGACCTTGCAGATGTTAGCCCTTCCGCATACAACTCCTCCTCCTCTACTTCCTCCACCTCCTCTTGTGCCACCACCTGACTCCGAATTCTGTTTAACATGTGCTCCAGCATGTAAATCACCGGAATAGTCATGCTGATAATGGCATCGTCAGCACTAAACATCTTCGTCGCCATTTCAAAACTGTGCAGAAGGGTGCATAGGTCCCTGATCTGAGACCACTCCTCCAGCGTGATTTGCCCCACCTCTGAATCTCGTTGGCCCAGGCTATACGTCAGAATGTATTGCACCAGGGCTTGTCGGTGCTGCCACAGTCGCTGCAACATGTGCAGAGTTGAATTCCACCGGGTAGGCACATCGCATTTTAGCCGGTGAAGTGGCAGGCCCAACGACTTCTGTAGAGATGTAAGTCGCTGAGCTGCGGGATGCGAACGGCGGAAGTGAGCACACAGCGACCGTGCCCTCTGCAGAAGGCCATCTAGTCTGGGATAGTGGGCTAAAAATTGCTGGACAACCAGGTTCAACACGTGAGCCATACAAGGCACGTGTGTGACATTGCCCCGGCGAAGGGCCGCACCCAGGTTTGCAGCATTGTCGCACACGGCCTTCCCTGGTTTCAGGTCCAGTGGAGACAACCATTCATGAAATTGGTTCTCCAGAGCTGACCACAACTCCTCAGCTGTGTGACTCACATTTCCCAGACATTTCAATGTAAAAACCGCCTGATGACGTTGAGCCCTACTGCCAGCATAGTAAGGAGGTGTGCAGGATCCCTTCTGCGCAGTTAGAAAGCTTGTGGCATGACCAGACAGGCTTTGGGTGCAGGTGGAAGACCGAGAGGAGGTTGAGGAGGCAGAAGCAGTGGAGGAACTTTGACATAAAGAGGATTGACGCACAACTCGTGGGGACGGCAAGACTTGGACAGCAGCCCCTTGTCCTGCTGTCACCATAGTTACCCAGTGCCCAGTCAGCGACATGTAACGCCCCTGTCCATGCCTACTCGTCCAAGTGTCTGTGGTGAAATGCACCCTGTCACACACAGAGTTTCTCAAAGAAGCGGTGATGTTGTGTGCGACATGCTGGTGGAGCGCAGGCACACCTTTCTTTGAGAAGTAGTGCCGACTGGGCATCTGGTACTGGGGCACTGCGACGGACATAAGGTCTCGAAAATCCTCTGTGTCCACCAGGCGGAAAGGCAGCATTTCTGTAGCCAAGAGCTTGCAGATGGTGAAATTCAACCTCTTAGCTTTCTCATGGCTAGGAGGAAATGGTCTTTTACTTGTCCACATCTGAGGGACCGAGGGCTGGCTATTGTGCTTAGACGGGGTTGATAAGGGTGTCCCCGGCAAACTGCCGGTCTGTGAGGAAGATGCAGGCGGACATGTTAGGTTGCCTTGATCCAAAGGTGGTGCTATCGATGTCGGACAGCGCTCAACACCAGCTGGTGTTACCACCTCCAAAGAAAATGATGACCTGCCAATCACGCTGGCTGTTGCGGGTAAAGAGGTGGCAGGTCTGCGCCCCAAAACAGGTGTGACTGCTGTCCCCCCAGTCACAGAGGATGAAGAGGCCGCGGATGCACAAGATATGGCAGACGGTGATTGGCCCGGCCGGCTAGGCCGCATTGTAGCACACTGAGCTTCCCACTGCAACTTATGCTTCATGTCCATGTGCCGGTTCATGCATGAAGTACTCAAACTATGTATTTTTTGGCCTATACTTAGCTTTTGCTGACAAATGTTACAGATAACACGAGTTGGGTCATCTTTATCGATCTGAAAAAATGCCCAGGCTATGCAAGGCTTAGCACCCATGCGACCTGAAGAGCCACCACGACTTGTGGTGAGAGGCAGAGTTGTGTTTGAGGATGCAGTTGTTGACGTGCTTCCAGTACTACGTCTCTGTCCAGGAAGGCGCAACCTGACCTCGTCGTCACTAGCATCTTCCTCCACCTCCTCTGCTGACCTCATCTCTTGGCTGACTGTGGGTTGACAGTAAGTGGGATCTCCGACCTCATCATCATCACCCTGTGCGTTATCACACCCGTCGTCCTCAGAGCCAACCTGTTCCTGCCCTGACAAAAAACTAAAGTTGTCGCTCCAATCAGGTATTTGAGTCTTATCATCGTCTTCCTCATTGTCTCCACCAACAGGAGTTACAGTTTGGGAATGAGGGTCTACATTATGGTCAGAACCTTCTGCGTCTGGTCCTGGATCCGACTCATAAAGATTCTGGGCATCAGTGCAGATCATTTCCTCGTCTGGATTCACAGAAGCGCTGGAGTCGACCTCTGATTCCCAGGCTATAGTATGAGTAAACAGCTCTGCAGACTCAACCATCTGTTCTACCTCATACTCAGACGGGCAGCTGGAGATTTGGGAGCTGTGAGGAAGCAAGTGCGATTTGGGAGACACCTTTGAGGACTGGAGTATTTGTGATGTTGAAGTTGATGTGGAGGAGAGCCCACTTAAAGGAGCACTTGATATCCGTTGAAGCACCTGCTGTTTTTGTGCCTCATCTGGAATTTGTAGCGATTGGCGTGGCCGTAAGAAAGGGATCTTATCACATTGTCCGCTAAAAGAAGTAGACATTTTAGTTTGGCTGGAAGATGGTCTTTCTTCTGCAGATGTTACTGTTGCTTTAACACCTACCCCACGGACACAACCTTTTTTCCCCTTCCCAACACGCCTATTCCCCTTTCCACCAGCAGCAGGCCTTTTCCCACTCATTTTGGTGGTTAACTAATTCACAACTCTGGAGTTGTTTGCACAAAAAAACAATGGATGGTAACCGAGCAGAGCTGAGTGGCCAAACTGTGGTATTAGGCCAAAACTATTGGCTGGGTTAGATGCAGAAAAAAATTATTTTGAATTTGCAACCTGATGGAGGTGAGTATAGATGGACTAATACAAATAGTCCCACACACTGCTAGAAGCCCAAATATTTTTTCAGAGGTACTGTAGATGCAGATAAAAATTATTTTTAATTTGCAACCTGATGGAGGTCAGTATAGATGGACTAATAGACCAAGTCCCACACACTGCTAGAAGCCCAAATATTTTTTCAGAGCTAGATGCAGAAAAAAATTATTTTTAATTTGGAACCTGATGGAGGTCAGTATAGATGGACTAATAGACCAAGTCCCACACACTGCTAGAAGCCCAAATATTTTTTCAGAGCTAGATGCAGAAAAAAAATATTTTTAATTTGCAACCTGATGGAGGTCAGTATAGATGGACTAATAGACCAAGTCCCACACACCGCTAGAAGCCCAAATATTTTTTCAGAGCTAGATGCAGAAAAAAATTATTTTTAATTTGCAACCTGATGGAGGTCAGTATAGATGGACTAATAGACCAAGTCCCACACACTGCTAGAAGCCCAAATATTTTTTCAGAACTAGATGCAGAAAAAAATTATTTTTAATTTGCAACCTGATGGAGGTCAGTATAGATGGACTAATAGACCAAGTCCCACACACTGCTAGAAGCCCAAATATTTTTTCAGAGCTAGATGCAGAAAAAAAATATTTTTAATTTGCAACCTGATGGAGGTCAGTATAGATGGACTAATAGACCAAGTCCCACACACTGCTAGAAGCCCAAATATTTTTTCAGAGCTAGATGCAGAAAAAAATTATTTTTAATTTGCAACCTGATGGAGGTCAGTATAGATGGACTAATAGACCAAGTCCCACACACCGCTAGAAGCCCAAATATTTTTTCAGAGCTAGATGCAGAAAAAAATTATTTTTAATTTGCAACCTGATGGAGGTCAGTATAGATGGACTAATAGACCAAGTCCCACACACTGCTAGAAGCCCAAATATTTTTTCAGAACTAGATGCAGAAAAAAATTATTTTTAATTTGCAACCTGATGGAGGTCAGTATAGATGGACTAATAGACCAAGTCCCACACACTGCTAGAAGCCCAAATATTTTTTCAGAGCTAGATGCAGAAAAAAATTATTTTTAATTTGCAACCTGATGGAGGTCAGTATAGATGGACTAATAGACCAAGTCCCACACACTGCTAGAAGCCCAAATATTTTTTCAGAGCTAGATGCAGAAAAAAATTATTTTTAATTTGCAACCTGATGGAGGTCAGTATAGATGGACTAATAGACCAAGTCCCACACACCGCTAGAAGCCCAACTATTTTTTCAGAGCTAGATGCAGAAAAAAATTATATTCAATTGGCAACCTGCTGGAGGTCCGTATAGAAGGACTAATAGAACAAGTCCCACACACAGCTAGAAGCCCAAATATTTTTTCAGAGCTAAATGAAGAAAAAAATTATTTTTAATTTGCAACCTGATGGAGGTCAGTATAGATGGACTAATAGACCAAGTCCCACACACTGCTAGAAGCCCAAATATTTTTTCAGAGCTAGATGCAGAAAAAAATTATTTTTAATTTGCAACCTGATGGAGGTCAGTATAGATGGACTAATAGACCAAGTCCCACACACTGCTAGAAGCCCAAATATTTTTTCAGAGCTAGATGCAGAAAAAAATTATTTTTAATTTGCAACCTGATGGAGGTCAGTATAGATGGACTAATAGACCAAGTCCCACACACTGCTAGATGCCCAAATATTTTTTCAGAGCTAGATGCAGAAAAAAATTATTTTTAATTTGCAACCTGATGGAGGTCAGTATAGATGGACTAATAGACCAAGTCCCACACACCGCTAGAAGCCCAAATATTTTTTCAGAGCTAGATGCAGAAAAAAATTATTTTTAATTTGCAACCTGATGGAGGTCAGTATAGATGGACTAATAGACCAAGTCCCACACACTGCTAGAAGCCCAAATATTTTTTCAGAGCTAGATGCAGAAAAAAATTATTTTTAATTTGCAACCTGATGGAGGTCAGTATAGATGGACTAATAGACCAAGTCCCACACACCGCTAGAAGCCCAAATATTTTTTCAGAGCTAGATGCAGAAAAAAATTATATTCAGTTTGCAACCTGATGGAGGTCAGTATAGATGGACTAATAGAATGATGCTATGCCCAAAAGATTTTACTTCACTAGGTGCAGTAAAAAAATTGGTATTCTATACACAGGTGTTATATCTTGCAACACAGATAGGCTACTCCACTGACTAACACACTCTGCAATAGGCCAAAAAGGATTAGCTTTGCTAGATTCAGCCAAATGCTGTGAAAAAAACTTGCACAGCACTGGCACAGACCTGCCTGGCAAAAACTGATAGGAACTCATGTAACCTAGTCCTGAAAAGGACTCCAATTACAATTAGTCTTTACTCCCACAACCTATCTATTTAAGAGCACAGACCTCCCTGATAAAAGTCGTAGGAAATGCTGTAACCTAGTCCTTAAAAGGACTGCAATCACAACTATTCCCTACTCCCAAGCTATCTGTAGATTTGTGCGAAAATTGGCTTGAAATTAACAAGGTATAGCGCACACAGCAACAGCGGTGCCGTCTAACACGCAGCTGCAGCAGTGAGAAAATGGTGGCGACGGGGAAAATGGCTTGGTCTTATAGGGCAAGGACATGTGACATACACTGCCAATGACACATGCCCTTGCTTGTGTGAAAAAAAGCACTTCGCTCCGTGTGTGCGCTGCTGATAGGCTGACAGATTGCACCTCCCCACTGCAAATGCGGGAAAGAGAAAAAAAAATGGAGATCTTCATTGTTCCTGCAGAGATCCATCCCCTGCCCCTCCCCCCACCCCGCTGTACACTCAAACTGCGTATTAACATTAATTTTC
This sequence comes from Phyllobates terribilis, assembly GCF_046119375.1. NCBI lineage: Eukaryota > Metazoa > Chordata > Amphibia > Anura > Dendrobatidae > Phyllobates > Phyllobates terribilis. The sequence goes on along the minus strand of NW_027362761.1, from coordinate 53,448,036 downwards.
ATCATTACTGAGAAAAAATCCAGTTATGATTTTGGTGCACGAACAGTTATCGAACATAACCTCGAACAGCCGAATTTTTCTCAAATTGTTCGTGTTCGCCGAACGGCTCGAACACCGCCCAAAACAGCTCGAATTTGAGATTGGCGAACAGTTCGAGTAGAACAACGCTCATCTCTAGCGTATACCCATGTGTGGGTGTGAAGCGGTGCATGTGAATACACCTCCCGAAATAACACAGTGGATTTGACTTTATGTTACTCTGCTGTCATTTGGTGGTGATGAGCAGTCTGGCCCAATCCAGCCCTTGTTCATTTTGATAAGGGTCAGCATTGTCAGTTGACAGACGAGTGCGCTTATCAGTTATAATTCCCCCAGCGGCACTAAAAACACGCTCCGATAACACGCTAGCGGCAGGGCAGGCCAGGACTAGTGTTGAGCCACCCCCGTAGTGTTCGAGTTCGGTTCGGTTCGTCGAACACCCGTATGTTCGCCGAACTGTTCGTCAAACTGTTCGTCGAACACCTTTGAACACCGTTAAAACCAATGGCAGGCAAACAAAAACACATAGGGACACATAGAAAACACATAGAAAACACTTCAAAGGTGTCCAAAAGCTGACAAACTGCTCAGAAGACACAACTACCACATGGAAAAGTGACAAGTACATACACTGTGTTCCAAATTATTATGCAAATAATATTTTCTCAGATTTTCCCAAATTACCTATATGAATTGCAGTCATTATAATTTTCCAGTCAAATAACTATTAGAGTACAATTGAAAGGTTTTTGTACAAACTGCCTATGATAACAGTATATTTTTTAAAAAATAAAAAACTCAAACTGCACTCAAAATGCATGTTCCAAATTATTATGCACAGCAGAGTTTTCAACCTTTTCATTTTAATAAAGAACAAAAAAAATGGTCATTTTTGAAATTATAAGCATTAGCAGGTTATTACAAACTGAAATCAAACAGTTTTCAACTCAAAACTTTATTCTAGGTGATGTTACATTTGCACATAGGACCCCTTGTTCGAAAGGAGCTTCTGAACTCTCTCGTCCATTGAATTTGTCAGGTTTGGGATGGTTTCTGCTTTAATTGTTTTGCATGAGGACAGAATACCCTCCCAGAGCTGTTGCTTAGATGTGAACTGCCTCCCGCCATCATAGACACTCCTTTTGATGATGCTCCAGAGGTTCTCAATGGGGTTGAGGTCAGGGGAGCATGGGTGCCACACCATAAGTTTGTCCCCTTTTATACCCATAGCAGCCAGAGATGCAGATGTGTTATGTGCAGCATGAAACGGGGCATTATCATGCATGAAATGATCTCAATGGTCCAGATGGATGGAGTGGAGGATGGCTGGTTGATGGACCCCCCATGCAAACACGGCTACGGTGGAGGAGTAGGTGGAGGAATGTTTTGGGCTGGAATCATGGGGAGAGAGATTGTCGGCCCTTTTAGGATCCCTGAAGGGGTAAAGATGAACTCCATAATGTATGTTGAGTTTCTCAAACAGCACTTCCTTCCATGGTTCAAGAAGAAGAACCGTGCATTCCGCAGCAAGATCATTTTCATGCATGATAATGCCCCGTCTCATGCTGCCCATAACACATCTGCATCTCGGGCTGCTATGGGTATAAAAGGGGACAAACTTATGGTGTGGCACCCATGCTCCCCTGACCTCAACCCCATTGAGAACCTCTGGAGCAAAGGCCCTGGACTGCATCACTGACTCCGTGTCGTTACTGCTGCTGCCCTCCACCATCACCCACATCCTCCGCATACACTACCCTGAGGCTATACTTCTCCCGTGGGGAGTTATACTACGCTCTGCTGCATCCACAACACCAGCCTCAGCGGTCTGCCCTGCAGTGGCGGTTCACTCTGACCGCAATCCACGGGTGGCGTAGTCGGACATTTAAACATCAAAACCACATAAATAGTTACGCCACTGTTTTGACCGCCCTGAGCCACGGAACCGGGTCGCCGCCACGGAGACTACAACCACCAGCATCCACCAAAAAGGGTCCGGCTCCGGGTGTCCCATTTTCATCAGCTTTCATAATCACCAATGGGACAAAGCAGGGATGTCCTCTGTCCCCTCTCTTATACATCCTAGTGACAGAGCACCTGCTCTCATCAATTCGCCATAACCCCAATATTAGGTGGATTGAGGTGGGAGGCACCGAGTACAAGTGCTCTGCATTTGCTGATGATGTCCTAGTATATATCACTCAATCACATATATCCATCCATGCTGTTATGGCTGAAATAGATCACTTTGTTACATGGTCAAATTTTAAAATCAATACAGTGAAATCTGAGGCCCTCGATGTCTCCCTCCCCAAATCCATACAGAATTCCATCCAGTCCAACTTTCCCTTTGCCTGGCCCTCACAGGGTATCAAATACTTAGGAATTCCTATTCATAGAGACCTCACCCGTCTATATTATCTTAATTTTGGGCCCTTTATTGAACAACTCCATACAGACCACGGTTGGCAAGTTAGAACTGTAAGATTCACTACGTGAACCACTGGTGTTTTGTGGAAAAGCACATGTACACTGTGTTCCAAATTATTATGCAAAAAGTGTTTAGGAGTGATAAGGGAAGAATTTGTTTGTTTGTCAGTTAAACTCATTGATGGTGATGTGTGTCAGGGCTCTTTATATCACTGTAAGCAATTGCAGACACCTGTGCTAATTAGTTTGGCAGGTGTGTCCAATGAAAGGCAAGACTACTTAAGAAGGCTGTCCCACATTATTAAGCAGCCTACATTTTCTGCCAAAATGGGAAAGAAAAAGGATGTGTCGGCTGCTGAGAAGCAACAAATTGTGGAGTGTTTAGGTCAAGGCATGACTACAATCAACATTGCCAAGACACTTCATCCTGATCATCGCACAATCAAGAAGTATGTAGCTGATTCACAGAACACACGTGTGCGTGCTGATCAGGGAAAATTGAGGACTCTTTCCTACAGGCAATTACGTCAGGTTAAAAGAGCAACGGCAAAAAAGCCTTGTCATAGCAGCAGACAAGTTTTTGAAGCTGCTGGTGCCTCCAACGTCCCCCGAACAACAAGATGCAGAGCCTTCAGAGGTTTGCATCTGTGCGTAAGCCATCCTGTCGACCTCCTCTATCCACTGCACACAAGCAGAAACGGCTCCAGTGGGCCAAACAATACATGAAGACTGACTTCAAAACTGTTTTGTTCACCGATGAGTGCCGTGCAATGCTCGATGGTCCAGATGGATGGAGTGGAGAATGGCTGGTTGATGGACACCCCACGCAAACACGGCTACAGCGCCAACAAGGAGGAGGTGGAGTAATGTTTTGGGCTGGAATCATGGGGAGAGAGATTGTCGACCCCTTTAGGATCCCTGAAGGGGTAAAGATGAACTCCATAATGTATGTGGAGTTTCCCAAACAGCACTTCCTGCCATGGTTCAAGAAGAAGAACCGTGTATTCCACAGAAAGATCATTTTCATGCAAGATAATGCACCGTCTCATGCTGCACATAACACATCTGCATCTCGGGCTGCTTTGGGCATAAAAGGGGACAAACTTATGGTGTGGCACCCATGCTCCCCTGACCTCAACCCCATTGAAAACCTCTGGAGCATCATCAAAAGGAGTGTCTATGATGGGGGGAGGCAGTTCACATCTAAGCAACAGCTCTGAGAGGGTATTCTGTCCTCATGCAAAACAATTAAAGCAGAAGCCATCCAAAACCTGACAAATTCAATGGACCAGAGAGTTCAGAAGCTCCTTTCGAACAAGGGGACCTATGTGCAAATGTAACATCACCTAGAATAAAGTTTTGAGTTGAAAACTGTTTGATTTCTGTTTCTAATAACCTGCTAATGCTTATAATTTCAAAAATGACCATTTTTTTGTTCTTTATTAAAATGAAAAGGTTGATCGAAGAGTGTGGGGGATCTAAGAGTGTGGCAACCCAGTAGTCAGGATTATTTCGAATTCTGACAATCTGAGGGTCATGTTGCAGGTAGTGCAGCAAGAAGGCACTCATCTGTCTTGCGCATCTAGGAGCCCCAAAATTATTTTCCGGGCTAGATGCAGCTAAAAATTATTATTAATTTGAAAGCTGGTGGAGCTTAGTATAGATGGCCTAATAGAATCAGTACTGCAAACTGCTACAAGGCCCAAATTATTTTCCAGTCAAGATACAGATAAACATGATTAGTAATTTTAAATCTGGTGGAGTTTAGTATAGATGGCCTAATAGAATCAGTACTGCAAACTGCTACAAGGCCCAAATTATTTTCCAGCCAAGATACAGATAAACATGATTATTAATTTTAAATCTGGTGGAGTTTAGTATAGATGGCCTAATAGAATCAGCACTGCACAGTGCTACAAGGCCCAAATTATTTTCCAGCCAAGATACAGATAAACATGATTAGTAATTTTAAATCTGGTGGAGATTAGTATAGATGGCCTAATAGAATCAGTACTGCAAATTGCTACAAGGCCCAAATTATTTTCCAGCCAAGATACAGATAAACATGATTAGTAATTTTAAATCTGGTGGAGTTTAGTATAGATGGCCTAATAGAATCAGTACTGCAAACTGCTACAAGGCCCAAATTATTTTCCAGCCAAGATACAGATAAACATGATTAGTAATTTTAAATCTGGTGGAGTATAGTATAGATGGCCTAATAGAATCAGTACTGCACAGTGCTACAAGGCCCAAATTATTTTCCAGCCAAGATAGAGATAAACATGATTAGTAATTTTAAATCTGGTGGAGATTAGTATAGATAGCCTAATAGAATCAGTACTGCAAATTGCTACAAGGCCCAAATTATTTTCCAGCCAAGATACAGATAAACATGATTAGTAATTTTAAATCTGGTGGAGTTTAGTATAGATGGCCTAATAGAATCAGTACTGCACACTGCTACAAGGCCCAAATTATTTTCCAGCCAAGATACAGATAAACATGATTAGTAATTTGAAAGCTTAAATGGTTGGTGAGGTGATTTTAACAAATCATCAAGCTTTTACTCTCCCCATGATGACACAGGGGTAGAAAAGTACTTTCGGATCAATGATTTATTTATCTTTATGAACGTGAGTCTGTCTGCATTATCAGTGGAGAGCCGCGTGCGCTTATCTGTCAGCACACCACCAGCAGCGCTGAACACACGCTCAGACAGAACGCTGGCTGCGGGGCATGACAAGATCTCCAAGGCGTAAGTGGCGAGCTCCGGCCATTTATCCAGATTGGAAGCCCAAAAAGAGCAAGGGTCTAGTGACACAGTCATGGCTTCAATGTTTACTTGGAGATACTCCTGTACCATCGTCTCTAGGCGTTGACTATGTTTCAGACTTCTTGTCTCCTGTGGCCTTGCCAAGGATAGGCTAAAAAAGTGGTGAAATGATTCCGCAGAATTGATGTTACCAGCGGATACTGTGTTTCTGTTATGGTTTGAGTGCTGAACACTCGACTGTTGGCAAGTTGAAACTGTGAGATTCACTACGTGCACCACTGATGTTTTATGGAAAAGCACATGTAAGATTCTGCAAAAGTCTCTGCTGATACTCCTGCATGCGTGCATCCCTTTCTATGGCAGGAATAATTTCTGCAAATTTACTTTTGTACTGGGGATCTAACAGTGTGGCAACCCATTAGTCAGGATTATTTCTAATTCTCACAATTCGAGGGTCATGTTGCAGGTAGTGCAACAAGAAGGCACTCATGTGTCTTGCGCATCCAGGAGCACAAAGTCCCTGTTGTGTTGGTGGCGAGGTATCAATCATGCTTCCTTCCTCTGCCCTCTGCCCCCAACCTCGCACAACAGAAATGTGATCAAGGTCTCCCTCATCTGATGAGTCTTCCATCAGTTCATCCTCCACTTCTTCCTGGGCTCCTGCACCTTCCTCACTAGTTTGGCTGCTACCATGTGCCCTGGTAGAACCATCTCCCCCACACTCACATGCCTGCCGCCTTGGTGCTGCCGACCGTCTGGACCATGCAGATGTTAGCTCTTCCGCATACAACTCCTCCTCCTCTACTTCCTCCACCTCCTCTTGTGCCACCACCTGACTCCGAATTCTGTTTAACATGTGCTCCAGCATGTAAATCACCGGGATAGTCAAGCTGATAATGGCATCGTCAGCACTAAACATCTTCGCCATTTCAAAACTGTGCAGAATGGTGCATAGGTCCCTGATCTGAGACCACTCCTCCAGCGTGATTTGCCCCACCTCTGGATCTCGTTGGCCCAGGCTATACGTCTGAACGTACTGCACCAGGGCTTGTCGGTGCCACCACAGTCGCTGCAACATCTGCAGAGTTGAATTCCACCGGGTAGGCACATCGCATTTTAGCCGGTGAAGTGGCAGGCCCAACGACTTCTGTAGAGATGTAAGTAGCTGAGCTGCGGGATGCGAATGGAGGAAGTGAGCACACAGTGACCGTGCCCTCTGCAGAAGGCCATCTAGTCTGGGATAGTGGGATAAAAATTGCTGGAGAACCAGGTTCAACACGTGAGCCATACAAGGCACGTGTGTGACATTGCCCCGGCGACGGGCCGCACCGAGGTATGCAGCATTGTCGCACACGGCCTTCCCTGGTTTCAGGTCCAGTGGAGACAACCATTCATGGAACTGGTTCTCCAGAGCTGACCACAACTCCTCAGCTGTGTGACTCACATTTCCCAGACATTTCAAAGTAAAAACCGCCTGATGACATTGAGCCCTGCTGCCAGCATAGTAAGGAGGTGTGCAGGATCCCTTCTGCGCAGTTAGAAAGCTTGTGGCATGACAAGACAAGCTTTGGGTGCAGGTGGAGGACCGAGAGGAGGTTGAGGAGGCAGAAGCAGTGGAGGAACTTGGAGATAAAGAGGATTGATGCACAACTCGTGGGGACGGCAAGACTTGGACAGCAGCCCCTTGTCCTGCTGTCACCCTAGTTACCCAGTGCCCAGTCAGCGACATGTAACGCCCCTGTCCATGCCTACTCGTCCAAGTGTCTGTGGTGAAATACACCCTGTCACACACAGAGTTTCTCAAAGAAGCGGTGATGTTGTGTGCGACATGCTGGTGGAGCGCAGGCACACCTTTCTTTGAGAAGTAGACTGGGCATCTGGTACTGGGGCACTGCGACGGACATAAGGTCTCGAAAATCCTCTGTGTCCACCAGGCGGAAAGGCAGCATTTCTGTAGCCAAGAGCTTGCAGATGGTGAAATTCAACCTCTTAGCTTTCTCATGGCTAGGAGGAAATGGTCTTTTACTTGTCCCCTTCTGAGGGAACGAGGGCTGGCTGTTGTGCTTAGACGGGGTTGAGAAGGGTGTCCCCGGCAAACTGCCAGTCTGTGAGGAAGATGCAGGCGGACATGTTAGGTTGCCTTGATCCAAAGGTGGTGCTTTCGATGTCGGACAGCGCTGAACACCAGCTGGTGTTACCACCTCCAAAGAAAATGATGACCTGCCAATCAAGCTGGCTGTTGCGGGTAAAGAGGTGGCAGGTCTGCGTCCCAAAACAGGTGTGACTGCTGTCCCCCCAGTCACAGAGGATGAAGAGGCCACAGATGCACAAGATGTGGCAGACAGTGGTTGGCCCGGCCGGCTAAGCCGCATTGTAGCACAGTGAGCTTCCCACTGCAACTTATGCTTCATATCCATGTGCCGGTTCATGCATGAAGTACTCAAACTATGTATTTTTTGGCCTCTACTTAGCTTTTGCTGACAAGTGTTACAGATAACACGAGTTGGGTCATCCTTATCGATCTGACAAAATGCCCAGGCTATGCAAGGCTTAGCACCCATGCGACCTGAAGAGCCACCACGACTTGTGGTCCGAGGCCGAGTTGTGTTTGAGGATGCAGTTGTTGACGTGCTTCCAGTACTACGTCTCTGTCCAGGAAGGCGCAACCTGACCTCGTCGTCAATAGCATCCTCCTCCACCTCCTCTGCTGACCTCATCTCTTGGCTGACTGTGGGTTGACAGTAAGTGGGATCTCCAACCTCATCATCATCACCCTGTGTGTTATCACACCTGTCGTCCTCAGAGCCAACCTGTTCCTGCCCTGACAAAAAACTAAAGTTGTCGCTCCAATCAGGTATTTGAGTCTCATCATCGTCTTCCTCATTGTCTCCACCAACAGGAGTTACAGTTTGGGAACGAGGGTCTACATTATGCTCAGAACCTTCTTCATCTGTTCCTGGATCCGACTCATAAAGATTCTGGGCATCAGTGCAGATCATTTCCTCGTCTGGATTCACAGAAGCTCTGGAACCGACCTCTGATTCCCAGGCTATAATATGAGTAAACAGCTCTGCAGACTCAACCATCTGTTCTACCCCATACTCAGACGGGCAGCTGGAGACTTGGGAGCTGTGAGGAAGCAAGTGCGATTGGGGTGACACCTCTGAGGACTGGAGTATTTGTGATGTTGAAGTTGATATGGAGGAGAACCCACTTAAAGAAGCACTTGATATCCGTTGAAGCACCTGCTGTTTTTGTGCCTCATCTGCAATTTGTAGCGATTGGCGTGGCTATAAGAAAGGGATCTTATCACATTGTCCGCTAAAATAAGTAGACATCTTAGTTTGGCTGGAAGATGGTCTTTCTTCTGCAGATGTTACTGTTGCTTTAACATCTACCCCACGGACACAAACTTTTTTCCCCTTCCCAACACGCCTATTCCCCTTTCCACCAGCAGCAGGCCTTTTTCCACTCATTTTGGTGGTTAACTAATTGACAACTCTGGAGTTGTTTGCACAAAAAACAATGGATGGGAACTGAGCAGAGCTGAGTGGCCAAACTGTGGTATTAGCCCAAAAGTATTGGCTGGGTTAGATGCAGTTAAACAATTTTATTACATACACAGGTGGTGGAGGTTAGTATAGATGGACTAATAAAACAAGTCCCACACACTGCTACAAGCTCAAATATTTTTTCAGAGCTAGATGCAGATAAAAAATATTTTTAATTTGCAACCTGGTGGAGGTTAGTATAGATGGACTAATAGAATGATGCTATGCCCAAAAGATTTTACTTGGCTAGGTGCAGTAAAAAAAATTGTATTCTATACACAGCTTGCAACACCGATAGGCTACTCCACTGACTAACACACACTGCAAGAGGCCAAAAAGGATTTGCTTAGCTAGATTTAGCCAAATGCTGTGAAAAAAACTTGCACAGCACTGGCACAGACCTGCCTGGCAAAAAGTGATAGGAACTGATGTAACCTAGCCCTCAAAAGAACTGCAATTACAATTAGTCCCTACTCACAACCTATCTATTTAAGAGCACAGACCTGCTTGATTAAAGTCGTAGGAAATGGTGTAACCTAGTCCTTAAAAGGACTGCAATCACAACTATTCCCTACTCCCAAGCTATCTGTAGATTTCTGCGAAAATTGGCTTGAAATTAACACTCAAAGTATAGCGCACACAGCAACAGCGGTGCCGTCTAACACGCAGCTGCAGCAGTGAAAAAATGGTGGCGACGGGGAAAATGGCTGGGTCTTATAGGGCAAGGACATGTGACATACACTGCCAATGACACATGCCCTTGCTTGTGTGAAAAAAAGCAGTTTGCTCCGTGTGTGCACTGTTGATAGGCTGACAGATTGCACCTCCCCACTGTAAATGCGGGAAAGAGAAAAAAAATGGAGATCTTCATTATTTCTGCAGAGATCCATCCCATGCCCCTCCCCCCGCCCCGCTGTATACTCAAACTGCGTATTAACATTAATTTTCAGCATTACTGAGAAAAAATCCAGTTATGATTTTGGTGCACGAACAGTTATCGAACATAACCTCGAACAGCCGATTTTTTTTCAAATCGTTCTTGTTCGCCGAACGGCTCGAACACCGCCCAAAATAGCTCGAATTTGATATTGGCGAACAGTTTGAGTCGAACACCGCTCTTCTCTAGCCAGGACCTCCAAGGCGTGCAGATCGAGTTCATTCGAAGTGTCCAGCTTGGATACCCAATAATTAAAAGGCACAGAGGAATCACGGAGGATGCTGGTACGGTCGGCAAGGTACTCCCTCATCATCTTTTGAAACTTTCCACTCCTTGTGAGAGTACCAAGCGCCTCAGCGTCTGTCCGATGGGAGGGTGTGAGAAAACTGTCCGTGAATGTTGACAGTGTTTCCCTGCCTCTGCTGGATTGGAGTTGCGTCTCTCTCGCATGTACGCCTTGGTTGGGCAACAAGGAACTGTGACCTCTGCCGCTAGCGTGTTCAGATGGGAATTTTTTTAACAGTTCTGCAGCAAGGGCCTTCTGGTACTGGCCCATTTTTGTAGACCTCTCCACCTCACGAATAAGAGAGTGAAAGTTCTCCTTGTAGCGGAGGTCTACAAGTGTCACCAACCAGTAATGACTGTCACCCAACATTTTGACAACGCTAGGGTCACGGTTAAGGCAGCGTAACATAAAGTCAGCCATGCGTGCCAGACTGGTAACGGGCAAGATTTCCGTGTCCTCACCAAGATGATGACTGACCATGCTCTCCTCCTCCTCCTCCTCCCCCCTGTCCTCAGGCCACCCATGCTGAACCGACGGTATGACAGTTGTAGAGGTACTACCGTCTACAGCGCATGATACCAGCTCCAGTTCTTCCTCCTCCTCCTCCTCCTCCTCTCCCTCATTGTCCCCCAATGCATGTTGGGATGAGATAAGGCTGGGCTGTGTGTAATCGCCCGCTACGGCTTCTTGATCCATCTCTGGCTGCAATGCCTCCTCTTTAATTCTCTGCAGAGATCGTTGCAAAAGACAGACAAGTGGGATGCTGACACTAATGATGGCATCATCGCCACTCACCATCTTGGTGGCCTCCTCAAAGTTTGTCAGGATGGTACATATGTCAGACATCCAGGTCCACTCATGAGGTCTTATGTGTGGAGTCTGACCTGAATATCGACGGCCTTGTTGCAGCTGGTACTCCACAACTGCTCTCTTCTGCTCACAAATCCTTAGCAACATGTGGAGGGTAAGTTCCAACGTGTGGGGACATCACACACATCACCAGTCGGTGTGCCGGAAGCTGCAAACGCTGCTGCAACACAGCAAGGGCGGCGGAAGCTGTAGCCGACTTGCGAAAATGAGCTGACAGTTGGTGTACTTTCACGAGCAGGTCTGGGAACTCGGGGTACGATTTAAGAAACCACTGAACCACGAGGTTAAGCACATGAGCCATTCATGGTACGTGTGTGATCTCGCCTCGCCTCAGAGCCGCCACCAGGTTACGGCCATTGTCACACACGACCATGCCGGGATGTAGGTTCAGTGGTCTCAGCCACAGATCTGCCTGCTCTTTCACAGCTGTCCACAACTCACAAGCAGTGTGAGGTTTATCACCTAAGCTTATGAGTTTGTGGAGGAGGAGGAGGATGATGCGCAGGAGCTGAACACTGTGGGGGCAACTCTGACTCACATAGGGCGTGGAGGTCCAACTGGGTCCCGGCTTCCACTATGTTTACCCAGTGTGCCATCAGGGAGATGTACCGTCCCTGGCCACAAGCACTTGTCCACGTGTCCGTTGTCAGGTGGACTCTCCCAATAACTGCGTTGTTGAGGGCACGGCAGATATTTCGGGACACGTGCTTGTGTAGTGCGGGGATGGCACACGGGGCAAAATAGTGTTGGCTAGGGACCGAGTACCGAGGGACGGCCACCGCCATAAGGTTGCGGAAGGATTCCGTCTCCACCAGCCTAAAAGGCAGCATTTCCAACACAATCAGTCGTGAAATGTGCGAATTTAGGGCTTTGGCCTGTAGGGCGTTAGCTGCGAATTTCTGCTTTCGTTCAAAGGTCTGGGATATTGACACTTGAACGCTGCGGTGGGACGTGGACGTTGATGCTGTTTCTTGAGAAACTGCAATAACAAGTGAAGACTGAGAGGAGGGGGCATCTTTACATGCAGTATGGACAGGTGATTGATTTGAACACACAACAGGGGGTTCTATTGCACACACAACAGCGGTAGAAGCACTGCCGACACCCTCTGACACTGGTCGTGGACCCTGGGGTTCGCCCCACAAAGTCGGGTGCTTTGCTGCCATGTGCCTGATCATGCTGGTGGTGGTCAGGCTGGTAGTTTTGTCACCCCTGCTGATGCTGGCATGGCAAGTGGTGCAAATGGCCTTTTTGGGGTTATCAGCAGAGTCTTTAAAAAAATTCCAGGCTCTGGAAGACCTATCGCTTGTACTGGCAACGTCCGTCGTGTTGGTGTTACGGGGAACGGTTGCCCGCCTTCTGTCTGCGGCCACCACACTGCTTCTTCCTGCCTGTTGGGGTACTCTGCCTCCCTCCCCCTGTGTGCTGCTGATCTCACTCTGTATGTCCTCCTGCCACGTTGGGTCAGTTACTAGATCATCCACCACCTCCTCCTCTTCCACTTGCGCACCACGATCCTCCTCCTCACTTCGTGGCAATTGTGTCTCGTCATCGTCCACCTCTTGTGACAAATTGCCAGCGTCGACTTCCTGTGGCCGTGGCTGTTCAAATATTTGAGCATCGCTACATGGGATCTCCTCTTCCACTAATTCAAGCGGAGCAGGCGAGGGGCACAAATATGGAAATGGACCAGTGAACAGCTCTTCAGAGTGTCCAAGTGTGGGATCAGTTGCTGTCAGACGACACTCGGCATGGTGGGAGGAAGGAGCATCAGGGTGAGGAGGAGTATGCGGTCGAGACTCACGGCTACTAACATTTGACCGTGTGGAAGACAGACCGGAGGTGGTGGTGCCCAGGTAACTGGAAGTATTATCTGCTATCCAATTAATAACCTGTTCACACTGATCAGTTCGCAATACTGGTGTTGTTCTGTGCTTCCCTAGTAATTCGGTCAAGAACTGGGAGCGAGAAGATGTGGCTGTTGGTTGTGGCACATTTTCACCTTGGCCACGGCCCCGTCCTCTGCACGCACCATCACCAGAACATCCCTTGCCACGCGCCTTGCCCATTGTAAATGAAGTAAAATAGCTTACACTCGCACTATCAATGGAAAAGTGGTAATAAAAAGGAGATTAGAACCGTGGAAGAGGAAAACCACAGTTCTATTTCTCTGGCCTACACCCGACTGTTCTGATTGATTAAAAGAATCAGGGATAAACTATTATTGTTTTTCTTTACGGAAAAAATACTAAAACCTGAATAATAGAGATTTTTTACCGTGGAATGGCAAAACCTCAGTTATTGTTTACTGGGGTATACCATAAAATTTTAAATAAATATATTTGCGGAAAAACAGTGAGCGACACACTCAAACTGTTTTTTCTTTTTTAGATACAAAAGGCCCACAACTGGATACTACAGAGATTTGACCTGTGGAAATGCAAAACCACACTGGGATTTGTCGGGCCTACAACAGACTATTTTCAACAGATATATTTTTGTGTCAGAACAGTCAGGAGACACTGCTGTTTTTTTTTAAGGCCAAAAAAGTGAAAAGCAGGATAATAGAGATTTTTTACCGTGGAACAGCAAACCCACAGTTATAATTTACTAGTGTATACCAGACTTTTTTAAATATATAGATTTGCGGCTGAACAGTGAGCGACACACTCAAACTGTTTTATTTTTCGATACAAAAGGCCCAAAAATGGATGCTACAGAGATTTGACCCGTGGAAATGCAAAATCACACTTCTGTTTCTGTGGCCTATACCAGACTCTTTTCAACAGATATATTTGTGTCTGAAAAATCAGAGACACACTTTTTTTTTTGGGGGGGGGGGGACAGCAATAGGTTAATAAGACGGGTATTTGTACTGTGTGAAGGAGGAAAAAAAAAGAGGATTTAGATGAAAAAAAAGGATTTTTACTGGCCCCCTAGACTTGGAGCTAAGTCCAGCAATTTCAGAAACAGGAGCACACAGGACTGTAATGCAGCGTTTGCTGGTATAACCACTGCGTCTCCTATACAGCCTGCCTGCCTGCCTGATATCTGGGATGGATATTAGTCCTGAGAAGAAATGTTTGTTTGATTTGGCAGCCTTTAGAGACCCTACACTAACTATTTCACACTATATACCTCTCCCTATCTCAGCAGCACTCTCCCTACACTGTCTAATCCGGAGCGACTGTGTCCAAGATGGCGGCGCCCGGTTTTAAATACTCGAGGTGACGCTGTGCGGCCAGCCAATCACTGTAATGCCCACAAACAACATGGCTGCGGCATTACAGTGACTGGCTGGCAATCCCTGCATGTTCATTGGCTCTGTAAAGAGTGCCAAACATGCAGGGCAGAGACCCAAGCTCCCGCCAGAGTAACCCGGAAAGGCTCGGTGCTCGTCGAACATCCCGAGTAGCGTGATGCTCGGGCGAGTACCGAGCAGTGTCGAGCATGCTCACTCAACACTACTAACTACCAATTAAGTAAATCTGGTGATGTGCATCTCTATAATGCAGAGGGGTGTTGACTAATGACCTCAACACCCTATATAAGGTGTGCATAATTATTAGGCAACTTCTTTTCCTTTGGCAAAATGGGTCAGAAGAGAGATTTGACGGGCTCTGAAAAGTCCAAAATTGTGAGATGTCTTGCAGAGGGATGCAGCAGTCTTGAAATTTCCAAACTTTTGAAGCGTGATCACAAACAATCAAGGGTTTCATGGCAAATAGCCAACAAGGTCGCAAGAAGCGTGTTGGCCAAAAAAGGCGCAAAATAACTGCCCATGAATTGAGGAAAATCAAGCGTGAAGCTGCCAAGATGCCATTCGCCACCTGTTTTGCCATATTTCAGAGCTGCAACGTTACTGGAGTATCAAAAAGCACAAGGTGTGCGATACTCAGGGACATGGCCAAGGTAAGGAAGTCTGAAAAACGACCACCTTCGAACAAGAAACATAATCTAAAACGTCAAGAATGGGCCAAGAAATATCTTAAGACTGATTTTTCAAAGGTTTTATGGACTGATGATATGAGAGTGACTCTTGATGGGCCAGATGGATGGCCCAGAGGCTGGATCAGTAAAGGGCAGAGAGCTCCACTCCGACTCAGATGCCAGCAAGGTGGAGGTGGGGTACTGGTATGGGCTGGTATAATCAAAGATGAACTTGTGGGACCTTTTTGGGTTGAGGATGGATTGAAGCTCAACTCCCAGACCTACTGCCAGTTTCTGGAAGAAAACTTCTTCAAGCAGTGGTACAGGAAGAAGTCGGTATCGTTCATGAAAAACATGATTTTCATGCAGAACAATGCTCCATCCCATGCATTCAACTATTCCACAGCGTGGCTGGCCAGTAAAGGTCTAAAATAAGAAAAAATAATGACATGGCCCCCTTGTACACCTGATCTGAACCCCATAGAGAACCTGTGGTCCATCATAAAATTTGAGATCTACAAGGAGGGAAAACAGTACACCTCCCGGAACAGTGTCTGGGAGGCTGTTGTGACTGGTGCACGCAATGTTGATCGAAAACAGATCAAGCAACTGACAGAATCTATGGATGGAAGGCTGTTGAGTGTCATCATAAAGAATGGTGGCGTTATTGATCACTATTTTTGGGGGTTTTTGTTTTTGCATGTCAGAAATGTTTATTTCTAAATTTTGTGCACTGATATTGGTTTACTTGGTGAAAATAAACAAGTGAGATGGGATTATATTTGGTTTTAATTAAGTTGCCTAATAATTCTGCACAGTAATAGTTACCTGCACAAACAGATATCCCCCTAAGATAGCCAAATCTAAAAAAAAAACACTCCACCTTCCAAAAATATTAAGCTTGGATATTTGAGTCTTTTTGGTTGATTGAGAACATAGTTGTTGATCAACAATAAAAATAATCCTCTAAAATACAACTTGCCTAATAATTCTGCACACAGTATATGTATGTATGTATATATATATATATATATATATATATATATATATATATATATATATATAATACAGTACAGACCAAAAGTTTGGACACACCTTCTCATTTAAAGATTTTTCTGTATTTTCATGACTATGAAAATTGTACATTCACACTGAAGGCATTAAAACTATGACTTAACACATGTGGAATTATATACTTAACAAAAAAGTGTGAAACAACCGAAAATATGTCTTATATTCTAGCTTCTTCAAAGTAGCCACCTTTTGCTTTGATGACTGCTTTGCACACTCTTGGCATTCTCTTTATGAGCTTCAAGAGGTAGTCACCAGGAATGATTTTCACTTCACAGGTGTGCCCTGTCAGGTTTAATAAGTGGGATTTCTTGCCTTATAAATGGGGTTGGGACCATCAGTTGTGTTGTGCAGAAATCTGGTGGATACACAGCTGATAGTCCTACTGAATAGACTGTTAGAATTTGTATTATGGCAAGAAAAAAGCAGCTAAGTAAAGAAAAACAAGTGGCCATCATTACTTTAAGAAATGAAGGTCAGTCAGTGCGAAAAATTGGGCAAACTTTGAAAGTGTCCTCAAGTGCAGTTGCTAAAACCATCAATCTTTACAAAGAAACTGGCTCACATGAGGACCGCCCCAGGAAAGGAAGACCAAGAGTCACCTCTGCTTGTGAAGATAAGTTTAACCGAGTAACCAGCCTCAGAATTCGAAGGTTAACAGCAGCTCAGATTAGGGACCAGGTCAATGCCACACACAATTCTAGCAGCAGACACATCTCTTCAACAACTGTTAAGAGGAGACTTTGTGCAGCAGTCCTTCATTGTAAAATAGCTGCTAGGAAACCACTGCTAAGGACAGGCAACAAGCAGAAGAGACTTGTTTGGGCTAAAGAACACAAGGAATGGACATTAGACCAGTGGAAATCTGTGCTTTGGTCTGATGAGTCCAAATTTGAGATCTTTGGTTCCAACCACCGTGTCTTTGTGCGGCGCAGAAAAGGTGAACGGATGGACTCTACATGCCTGGTTCCCACCGTGAAGCATGGAGGAGGAGGTGTGATGGTGTGGGGGTGCTTTGCTGGTGACACTGTTTGGAATGTATTCAAAATTGAAGGCATACTAAACCAGAATGGCTACCACAGCATCTTGCAGCAGCATGCTATTCCATCCGGTTTGCGCTTAGTTGGACCATCATTTATTTTTCAACAGGACAATGACCCCAAACACACCTCCAGGCTGTGTAAGGTCTATTTGACCAAGAAGTAGAGTGATGGGATGGGGTGCTATGCCAGATGACCTGGCCTCCACAGTCACCAGACCTGAACCCAATCGAGATGGTTTGGGGTGAGCTGGACCGCAGAGTGAAGGCAAAAGGGCCAGCAAGTGCTAAGCATCTCTGGGAACTCCTTCAAGATTGTTGGAAGACCATTTCCGGTGACTACCTCTTGAAGCTCATCAAGAGATTTCCAAGAGTGTGCAAAGCAGTCATCAAAGCAAAAGGTGGCTACTTTGAAGAACCTAGAATATAAGACATATTTTCAGTTGTTTCACACTTTTTTAAGTATTTAATTCCACATGTGTTAATTCACAGTTTTGATGCCCTCAGTGTGAATGTACAATTTTCATATTCATGAAAATACAGAAAAATCTTAAAATGAGAAGGTGCGTCCAAACTTATTATTTATATAATATATATATATATATTTTTTTTTTTATATATATACATATACAGCTCTGGCAAACATTAAGAGACCACTGCACAATTTTCAGTTTCTCTGATTTTTCTTTTTATAGGTATATTTTTAATTAAAATGTACATTGTTCTTTTAGTCTATAAACTACTGACAATATGTCTCCGAAATTCAAAACTAAAAATGTTGTATTTATTTGCAGCAAATGATAAAGCATCAAAATACTAAAAAAAGAAACAGTGCTTTCATACCTCAAATTACTCATGTTTTAACTCAGGAACAGTTCAGAAATCAATATTTGCTGAACAAACCATGATTTTTTAATCACAGCTTTCATGTGTCTTGGCATACTTCCATCCGGCCTTTCCATGCTTTCCACTAGAAAACTGTTTAGTGGTCTCTTAATTTTTGCCAGAGCTGTATATATACTGTATGTATACATATGCATATGCATAAGGCGGCTGTTAGAACTCTCCTGTTAGGTTTTTTCTATTTTGCTGGTCACATGACCTTTTTTGCCTATTTAATCCTGCTCCGCCCTCCTGGCCTTGCTGGACTTCATTGTAATTTCTACTCTTGAGCTAGCTTGGTGCTCTGTTACCTTTCTCAGTCAGTTTTGCTAGGTCTTCGGACCTCTATGTTCTATGTTGTTTTTTGTCTTATTTCTGCTACAATTTCTGCTAGGAGGTGTCCATCTTTCTCCCAGTCCCTAGTTCTTGTAGGGATCCCTTCCTCACATCTAAAAGTCTTCGTTCAAACTAGCCGAGGACTTTAGCTGGTCTGATCGCAGGGTCAAGTTCCCCGTTACATCGTAGGGATCCAGCTTAGTTCTATTGTAGGGACAGATCTCCTGTCTTTCCTTAGTGCTTGTAGCAGATCATAACAGTAAGTAAAGCCAAAAAAAATTTCTCTAAGGAAAGACCTCCAGTTTCCATCATGGTCTCGGTTCAGGATTTGGCTCAACGCTTGCAGGGACTCTCTCTGGAGGTGGCCGAGCTCCAACAACACGTGAGTAGCTGTTCTGGAGCGCATTTTGTGGAGCCAAAGGTACATCTGCCTGATCTATTTTTTGGAGAACAACAAGATTTTTTTTCCTTTAAAAATGCTTGTTTGCTGTATTTTCGTTTGAGTCCCAGATCCTCTGGTGATGAATCACAGCGCATAGGGTTCATAATGTCACTTTTGCGCAAAGAACCTCAGGGATGGGCCTTTTCTCTCCAACCTAGTGATCCGTGCTTTAGATCAGTGGATAGTTTTTTTTCTGCTTTGGGGTTGTTGTATGATGATCCTGATCGTGTCTCATCTGCTGAGTCTGAATTAAGACGTTTGAGGCAGGGATCAGGTAATGTGGAAAATTATTGTACTCACTTCCGTCGGTGGTCTGCTCAGGTGGCGTGGAACGATTCAGCTTTGAAAAGTTTGTTTCTTGCGGGGCTAGGTGAAAGGGTTAAGGATCTGCTGATTGCTTATCCTTCACCTGGAAACTTGCAGGAGGCAATGCAATTAGCTATACGGGTGGACAGGAGACTGCGTGCAAGGGTTAATGAGAGTAAATCCTCTGCCATGTCAGCTCCGAGTCTTGAGAGGGTCTGTCCTGACATTGGAGAGCCGATGGAGATTGAGGAAATGTCACCCCGCTCTCAGGAAAAAGACCGCAGATTTTCTGAAGGTTTGTGCTTTTATTGCGGTGGATCTGATCATTTCATTAAGAACTGTGTGCTTCGTATGAACAAAGAAAATAAAAAGGTCAGTTACGCCCATATAGCCTGTTTAAATGCTAAAGGTGTAATTCTTTCTGCTACTACCAATGCTCTGGAAGAATTAATTGAATTTCGGATATTTGTGGATTGTGGTTCTACTCTGAATGTGATTGTTGGGGGATTCTTGGAAAAACTTAAATTAAAACCCAAACCTTTGTCATCCCCTATTGCCGTGGTTTCTGTCGATGGCTCTCCCTTAAAGAGTGTTACTCACAAGGTCTGTGAATTTCCCCTCACTATTAATGGTATTCACCAAGAGAATTTGGATTTGGTAGTATTAAATAATTTGCCTTCTCCAGTAGTGTTGGGGTTACCCTGGTTAAAATTGCACAATCCTGTACTGGATTGGTCTACTAATGAAATTAAGTCCTGGAGCCCTAAGTGTTATGACAAGTGTTGTAACGGGCGCATTGCTGCTGTGGATAAAGGGGAATTACCTGTACCTATTCAGGATTTTTGGAAAGTTTTTTCTGAGAAGGAATCGCAAATTTTGCCTCCCCATAGAGACTATGATTGTACCATTGAATTTGTCCCTGGAGCGACTCTTCCTAAAAGTCGTTTATTTAATCTTACTATTCCTGAGGGAAAGGCTTTGGAGGAATACATACAGACAAGCTTGGCCGCCGGTCACATTAGGCCTTCCAAGTCTCCTGTGGCTGTTGGATTTTTTTTTGTTAAAAAAAAGGACGGCGGTTTACGTCCTTGTCTGGACTTTCATGAGATAAAATAAAATTACTGTACGCAATCCTTACCCACTGCCATTGATTCCTGATTTGTTTAACCAGTTAGTGGGGGCCAAGTGGTTCTCTAAAATTGATCTCCGGGGGGCATACAATTTGTTGCGCATGAAGGAGGGTGATGAATGGAAGACTGCTTTTAACACTCCTGTGGGTCATTTTGAGAATCTGGTTATGCCTTTTGGTCTTACCAATGCTCCAGCATTTTTTCAGAATCTTATTAATGACATCCTTAGACCTTTGATCGGCAAAAATGTGGTTGTGTATTTGGATGACATTTTGATTTATTCGCCGGATCTGGAGTCTCATTGGCGGAGTGTACGTGAGGTATTGCAGTTATTGATTGACAATTCGCTTTTTGCTAAGCTGGAGAAATGAGAGTTCGCTGTTCAGAGAATTCGTTTTTTGGGCTACATTATCTCCAGTGAGGGCTTTGAGATGGACACGGTGAAAGTTCAAGCTGTGTAGGAATGGCCTAGGCCTATTGGTTTGAAATCGATACAGAGGTTTTTGGGTTTCGCCAATTATTACAGAAAATTCATAAAAAAAAATTCTATTATTGTCAAACCACTGACCGATCTCACCAGGAAAGGTGCTAATACGGTTCAGTGGACTTCTGAGGCCATTGAAGCTTTTGTGTTTCTAAAGGAGAGGTTCACCTCTGCTCCCATCCTTATGCAGCCTGATGTGACTAAGCCGTTTTTGGTTGAGGTTGATGCTTCTTCTGTGGGGGTCGGTGCGGTGTTGTCTCAGGAAAACAAGGATGGAGTACATCCCTGTGCCTTTTTTTCAAAAAAAATTTCTGAGACTGAACTTAATTACGATATTGGTAATCGGGAATTGCTGGCTATTAAACTCGCATTTGAACACTGGCGTCATCTCTTGGAATTTGCTGAATTTCCCATTCAGGTTTTCACTGATCATAAAAATCTGATCTATCTTGATGCTGCCAAGCGCTTGAATGCCCGTCAGGCTAGGTGGGCACTTTTTTTCTCGCGGTTTAATTTTTCCGTTACTTACATCCCGGGTACCAAGAATGTTAAAGCTGATGCTTTGTCTCACAGCTTTTCTCCCATGGTCGGTGCTGAGGAGGAGGAGAGCATTTTACAAGAAGGTGTTGTGATTGGTGCTTTGGACTCCGTTTTGGAGGATGAGATTCTTAAAGCGCAGGAGAATGCCCCCTCTAACACTCCCCATGGGAGGTTGTTTGTGCCTAGGACTTTTAGGAGAGATTTGTTTGTTGAGTGTCATGAGTCTCGGTTGGCAGGTCATCCAGGAATTTCTGAGACCAAGAGACTTGTGGGTCGCTGTTTTTGGTCGCCTGGATGGCAGAAGGAAGTCATTAAGTGGGTGCGTCAATGTACTGTGTGTGCTAGGTCTAAGTCTTCGCATGCTCCCGCTGCGGGGTTGCTTTGCCCTCTGGAGGTTCCTAGTGCACCTTGGACACATCTGGCTATGGACTTTATTACTGACCTTCCCCCCTTTGAGGGTTTCACGGTCATCAGGGTGGTCGTGGACCGTTTTTGCAAGATATGTCACTTGGTTCCCTTCATCAAACTGCCCTGCGCTAAGACACTCGCTAAGGCCTTTGTCAAGGAAATTGTCAGACTACATGGCGTTCCTACTGACATTGTTTCTGATAGGGGACCTCAGTTCGTGGCTCGTTTTTGGCGTGCCTTTTGTGACAGGTTGGGAGTTCATTTGTCGTTTTCATCCGGATATCATCCTGAGTCTAATGGCAAGACAGAAAGAAAGAACCAGGATGTTGAGCAGTTCTTGCGTTGTTTTGTGGCAGACAATCAAGAGGTGTGGTCTGAGTTTCTGCCACTTGCTGAATTTGCTCTTAACAACCATACATCCTCTTCTGCTGGGTGTTCGCCTTTTTTTTTTTGTTCTGGGAGACATCCGTCTTTTGGGTCATTCTCCAAATTGGTATCGGCTGTGCCTGAGGAGGAGAGTTTTTCCGGTGATTTGGAGAGAGTTTGAACGGATGTGCGTGGTAATCTTCAGGAGGCTAACAAAAAATCGAAGAGGTACTTTGATAGGAAATGGCAAGAGGTTTTGTTTGCTATTGGTGACATGTTTGGTTGTCCTCTAAGAATCTGCGATTGAGGATTCCTTCTAAAAAATTGGGTCCCAAGTTTGTAGGGCCCTTTAAGGTGCTTCAGATAGTTAACCAATCTGCTGTTAGGTTGGAGGTTCCTACCTCCTGGAAGATTAATCCGGTGTTCCATGTTTCTCTGTTGAAAAGAGCTGATGTTTCGGATGGTGACGCCTCTGCCACTGTTCCTCCGGTGGTGGAGGACGGGGAATATGAAATTTCCCGCATCCTAAATTCTAGACGGTATAGAGGGAGTTTGCAGTATCTCGTCGCTTGGAAGGGTTTCGGACCCGAGGATAACTCATGGGTGAGGGCGGATGATGTTTCTGCTTCCAGACTTGTGAGAGCATTTCACATGAGGTTTCCTGATAAGCCCGGGCCTAGGGGATCCGGAGGATCCTCTTAGAAGAGGGGGTACTGTTAGAACTCTCCTGTTAAGTTTTTTCTAGTTCGCTGGTCACATGACCATTTTTGCCTATTTAATCCTGCTCCGCTCTCCTGGCCTTGCTGGACTTCATTGTAATTTCTTCTCTTGAGCTAGCTTGGTGCTCTGTTACCTTTCTCAGTCAGTTTTGCTAGGTCTTCGGACCTCTATGTTCTATGTTGTTTGTTTGTCTTATTTCTGCTACAATTTCTGCTAGGAGGTGTCCATCTTTCTCCCAGTCCCTAGTTCTTGTAGGGATCCCTTCCTCACATCTATAGGTCTTCGTTCAGACTAGCCGAGGACTTTAGCGGGTCTGATCGCAGGATCAGGTTCCCCGTTACATCGTAGGGATCCAGCTTAGTTCTATTGTAGGGACAGATCTCCTGTCTTTCCTTAGTGCTTGTAGCAGATCATAACAGCGGCGGTGTAGCAACTGAGGCAGTGACCCAAGCAACTCCAACATAAACAGTTTTATTCAGCAACTCACGTTTAACAGAAAAGTCCTCTGGTTCACAGCCGGGTTAACATGAGTGACGCGCCCCCTGGGTCGTGGGGTACTCAGTAGCCAGGCCGATCTTTGCTTGGGGAGATGTCACAGTGGCGGTGACCCGGTCCGTGAACCAGGGCGGTCAATTAAAGTGAAATAAAGTAAAAGGGGAATAAAGGTTTTTATGTTTAATGTTCGTGATGCCACCTGTGGTATGCGGTTATATGGAGCCACCCCTGTGGAGCAGGCCCTCTGGAGCTGTTGGTAATGCTGCAGAGTTGGTTCAGCTCTCCACTGGTAGAGCTAAGCTCCAGGGCGGTGCAGTGATGGTTAATGATGAAGTAACTGTTGTTGTGCAGCGTGGTGCAGGGGATGATGGCGCAGCAATAATTCACAGAGACAGCGGGGTGCATTCTTCTGGGTTTTACTCACGATTTTCACGTTGCTCCTGGTTACAACTGCAGTTCATAACCACCCACGTCGTCCAGTGTTTACTCAGGGAGGGGTTCAGCAGACCCTCAGGTAATTCAAGAGCACTTAGCGGGACCCCTTTCTGTGTGTCCTTCCTGGTCGTCTTCCTGCGCTGGCTCTCACCCTCCTGCCCTGCGCCTCGCAAACAGTGTCCCAAGCCGGTAACCGCAGATCTTGGCAGGCAACCTGGAGTTCCCTGGTTCTTGTGTGGCTACTTTTTTGGCAATTAATTATGACTATGGCAACTACACCCTGGAAATGTAGAAGCCTCCGGTTTCTAGTTGAATATTGCAATTCTCACTAGTTAGGGGCTGGTCCCATTTGTGGCCTGATCCTTCCACTCCTGGTAGATTTGGGCGTACGGGTGGCCTCCAGCACTTCCCGTACCCCTAGGATCCACTATTTCCTTCTGGAGCCTTTCTCCCTGCTCCTCTCTTCCCTTCAGTCTCTTTCCTTCCCGAGCAGAGCTCCTGCTCCTTTCACTCTCCTCCTCTGAGACTGATCTGAACTCCACTTCAAACCACACTGAACTGAACTCAACTCCCAAGATGGCTTCCCCTTTTATACTACTCCTTCTCAAGTGCTCCCCTGAATTTCTTCCTCCACCTTCAACCACTACATGGTTCCCCCTCTCTTGGTTTCCCCCATTCCAACCAGGGACAGGGCTCAGCAGCGCAGCAGTGCATCTTGCCCCTCCTGCCGGTCTGGAGTAGTGTAGTGTTGGATGCAAGTGTTTGGGTCCCGGGCAGTACTTCATCCTTACCTGAGGGTGGGATACCACACCTCTGGGTGAGATGAGGTACCTCTGTGACAACTGAACCATAAGGGGCGCCACATACCCCCTGGTAAAACACAGTACGTCCGCGGGCTGGAGCAAAGTAAAAACAAAGTATTTTAAAGACATGCAATTTTTTTTAGAATGCATTCACATAGAAGAATATTCAAAACTTTTTTCTTCCCTTTTATGGGAGGCACATTTTCTTGAATGTTACAGGTTTCTTATTAGCTTACAAACATTATAAAACCTTCTTCCAATAAAACATTTTCCATATAAAACATTTTCAATAGACTACAGTGAAATCTATAGCCGGGTGTCCATTTCACTGAACAAGGTGCAATCTGATGAACATGAGGGACCCGTCCGAAAACCCTCAACATAGGCCCTGGGCGTGCTGCAGGGCATAGGTGATCCAGGTGTTGGACCACGTCTTCGGCCACGCCAAACGGGTTTTTGTTCAGTGGTCTTTTAATATAAAACCAATAAGAGGCACTTTAAGAAGTGCAAACTATTTACATGGAAAGTTTTTAGCTGCTTACCATCCACAGGCTAAGTGTCCTTGTACCTTTACCGGGTACACTAAACAAATAAGCAAAAACTCTTCAAACACACAAAATGATTATCTCAATACCCTTCCGGGTAACTATTTACAATCTCTGATTTTTAAGTGAACAGTTCAGTTTTAATAGTTGTGTCCCTTCCGGGGGAGTGTTTCACCAGTAGATGGCCCAGCCGGGTCATCAGCTTTGGACTGCAGGGGCATGTCCTCCTCCTCCTCCACTACTCGGTGTACACGGAGAGCATACCAGCCCCGCTCTCCTCTGTGCCTGGTGTAGGTGACCTTGTCACCAGGGTCGGTGTTGAAAGCGCCCGGGGAAGGAGGTTCCGGCAGGGGGACCAGGAACGGATCAGCGCCAGCAGCGTCCGGGACAGTGATATCGCTCCTACCTGCTCCCGCGATCACTTCAGCTCGGCCTGACACCTCCTAGTCCAGGAGCAGCTCCGCCGGGGCTGGGGCGCTGCCGGTCACATGCAGCTCTGACTGCTGCCGGGTCAGCATCTTCTCTAGGAGCTCAGCTTTCCAGACGGTGACAGCAGCTCGCTGGACCTCCTCCATTCTCCTGCCCGACTCTTGTACCTCATCTCGGAGGAATCCAGTATCCTCCAGGGACAATTTCAACAGCGTTCCCTCCAGGGTGAGTGGTGATACACTCCTTTGCAGGCCACAAGATGGAGCTTCAGGCTGACCTCTCTCCATCTTGCCTGCCGGGTGCGGTCTGTCTAGACTTCTGGAGACTTCGCCCTGTCTCCAAGGTTTCTTCTCTCCTCTCCCCTTTCTGGGGAGGTCCCATGGCTGCTTTCTGTCGACCACACCTGGGGGCGGCTTCCCCAGACTGATGGACAGATCCAGGTATATGGCCACAGGAGCATGGGGCGGATTGCGCTTTTGGCACCATTCCGGGACCCGGCCCACGATGGGAGGTTTCTTGTCGTCCTTGATAACGCACATAATGGCGCCCGTTCTTCTGGGGCGGGCGCCACATTCAGTATAGAACACAGTCTCTAGGCGCACAATACCCGGTGATAACAGGTGGGTTCATATCCTTTTCATGATGCCAAAATATGACGCGCCCCCTGGGTCGTGGGGTACTCAGTAGCCGGGCCAGTCGTTGCTAGGGGAGATGTCACAGTGGCGGTGATCCGGTCCGTGACCCAGGGCGGTCAATAAAAGGGGAATAAAGAAAAAGGGGAATAAAGTTTTTATGTTTAATGTTCGTGACGTCACCTGTGGTATGCAGCTACGTGGAGCCGCCGCTGTGGAGCAGGTCCTCTGGAGCTGTTGGTAATGGAGCAGAGTTGGTTTGGCTCTCCACAGGTAGAGCTAAGCTCCAGGACGGTGCGGTGATGGTTAATGATGAAGTAACTGTTGTTGTGCAGTGTGGTGCAGGGGATGATGGCGCAGCAATAATTCACAGAGACAGTGGGGTACAGTCTTCAGGGTTTTACTCACGATTTTCACATTGCTCCTGGTTACAACTGCAGTTCATAACCACCCACGTCATCCGGTGTTTACTCAGGGAGGGGTTCAGCAAACCCTCAGGTAATTCAAGAGCACTTAGCGGGACCCCTTTCTGTGTGTCCTTCCTGGTTGTCTTCCTGCGTTGGCTCTCACCTTCCTGCCCTGCGCCTCGCAAACAGTGTCCCAAGTCAGTAACCGCAGATCTTGGCAGGCAACCTGGAGTTCCCTGGATCTTGTGTGGCTACTTTTTTGGCAATCAATTGCGGCTGTGGCAACTACACCCTGAAAATGTAGAAGCCTCCGGTTTCATTCGCACCCTTACTCCAGGTTCGGTGACAATGTCATGTTGGAGAACTGTAGTCCTACCCGGTAGCTCTGAGAACACATCGGTATTTTGCTGCACAAGTGAGGGAGCCTCCCGGCGCTGCTGTTTAGTGAGAGCATCACTTAACCTGACCTCTCCCCCGGACGCATTCCTGGCAGAAGGTAGAGAACTCTCTGGCGGCATGCCCGAAGTGACGTCTGTAACTAAACATTCTCGATCTTTCCAAGGTTTTAGCAGGTTTACATGATAAAGCTGCTCAGGTTTCCTCCTTCTAGGCTGATACACCCGGTAATTTACCTCCCCCACCTTTTCTCGAACCTCATATGGCCCTTGCCACTTGGCTATGAGCTTATTCGGCTGTGGGTACCAGTACTATCACCCGATCGCCCTTGTTAAAAGACCTGACTCTGGCTCTCTTTTCATATGTGCGCCTCTGGGCTGCCTGGGCATCTAACATATGTTCTTTCACGATGGGCATGACTGCCGCGATCCGGTCCTGCATTCTAGCCACGTGTTAAATTATACTCCTATATGGAGTCGGCTTTTGTTCCCACGTCTCTTTGGCTACGTCCAACAGACCTCCAGGGTGTCTGCCGTACAATAACTCAAAGGTAGAGAACCCTGTGGAAGCCTGGAGTACTTCACGGACGGCGAACATCAAATAGGGTTTTATTGAACCGTTCTACTAGCCCGTTGGTTTGAGGGTGGTACACAGAGGTGCGCAGTTGTTTAATTTTTAGCAGTTTGCACAGTTCCCAGTGTCACTTTGGATATAAAAGGGGTCCCCTGATCCATCAGGATCTCCTTAGGTAGTCCAAGGCGACAGAACAGGGCAAATAGCTCCCGTGCAATCAGTTTTGCCGAGGTGTGGCGTAGTGGTATAGCCTCCGGGTACCGGGTGGCATAGTCGATGACCAACCGTATATGTTGGTGGCCACGAGCGGATTTTACAATGGGCCTTACCAAGTCCATTGCAATCCGTTCAAAAGGTACCTCTATCACTGGCAGGGGTACCAATGGGCTATGTAAACTTGCGGTGGGTGTGGTCAACTGACATACGAGGCAGGATTCGCAGTACTTTTGGATCTCCGCATAAATCCCCGGCCAAAAGAACCTGTAGCTGAGCTGTCCCAAACATGCCCCAGGACACTTCCAGCTCGGGGATCGATGGGGTCACCTCGACCTCTCCTGCCAGCACCTCTAGGGGAAACCTATCGGGGTCACACTCTGTCCCTAGGTTGGACACCCCTGCATCAGGTACCTCTGACTCGGGTTCGTCGGGTACAGCCTGTAATACATTTTATCGGGGGAAAGTGGATTTTTTTTCCCCCACAGAGTCAAGAAAAAGGGCAAGTCTCTTCCCAACACAGTCTCATAGGGAAGAGTTTTTACCACCCCCACCACATGTTTTATATCTCCACATGGCATGGATAAAACTACTTACGCGGTTGGGTACTCCTTGGAGGTCCCCATGGATACACACAACCCCGACAGTCCTATGGATGCGCCATTTCTGGGGCGGCTGACGGCTGGTGTTTCTAGCCTGGGAGGGGGCCAATATTCATGGCACCCTTCCTGGGCTATTAATATCAGCCCCCAGCTGTCTGCCTAGCCTTTGCTAGTTATTAAAATAGGGGGGACCCCACGTCATTTTTTTGGGGTCCCCCATTTTAATAGCTGGTAAAGGCTAGGTATTCAGCTGGGGGCTGATATTAGTAGCCTGGGAAGCTCAGAGGGTATTACCCCCTTCCCAGGCTTCAAACATCTGCCCAGCCGTCTGCTTAACCTCTGCTAGAGACTAAAATTATGGGGAACCCCACGCCAATTTTTTCTTTTTAATAAATTTTTTATTTTAACACTAAATGACAAGTACAGAAATCAACACTATCACTGTACTTATTATATATGTGATTGACATGTTTCTATCTATCTAATCTATGTGTGATGCTCTATTCTTTCTGTTCTAAATTGTCGGGTACCGGTGTATGCTGCTGATGAACTGCCGGCCGGCTTTTATAAAGAGACAAAAACACTATTATTATTTTTTTAATAAATCCTTTATTTTAACACTAAATAACAAGTACATTAACCAACACTGTCACTGTACTTATTATATATGTGACTGACATGTTTTTATCTATCTAATCTATGTGTGATGCTCTATTCTTTCTGTTCTAAATTGTCGGGTACCGGTGTATGCGGCTGATGAATTGCCGGCTGTCTTTTTTAAAGAGACGGGTGCATGAAAATCGGAGGGCACTAGTCTGTTCCAAGTGCCCTGCTATGTTTTTCTTGCACCACCCTATATACCCTGCCTGCCTGCCTACAGTGCTGGCCAAAAGTATTGGCACCCCTGCAATTCTGTCAGATAATACTCGGTTTCTTCCTGAAAATGATTGCAATCACAAATTCTTTGGTGTTATTATCTTCATTTAATTTGTCTTCAATGAAAAAAACACAAAAAGAATTGTCCTAAAGCCAAATTGGATAGAATTCCACACCAAACCTAAAAAAGGGGGTGGACAAAAGTATTGGCACCCTTTGAAAAATCATGGGATGCTTCTCTAATTCGTGTAATTAACAGCACCTGTAACTTACCTGTGGCACCTAACAGGTGTTGGCAATAACTAAATCACACTTGCAGCCAGTTAACACGGATTAAAGTTGACTCAACCTCTGTCCTGTGTCCTTGAGTGTACCACATTGAGCATGGAGAAAAGAAAGAAGACCAAAGAACTGTCTGAGGACTTGAGAAACCAAATTGTGAGGAAGCATGAGCAATCTCAAGGCTACAAGTCCATCTCCAAAGACCTGAATGTTCCTGTGTCTTCCGTGCACAGTGTCATCAAGAAGTTTAAAGCCCATGGCACTGTGGCTAGCCTCCATAGATGTGGACGGAAAAGAAAAATTGACGAGAGATTTCAACGCAAGATTGTGCGGATGGTGGATAAAGAACCTCGACTAACATCCAAACAAGTTCAAGCTGCCCTGCAGTCCGAGGGTACAACAGTGTCAACCTGTACTATCCATCGGCTTCTGAATGAAAAGGGACTGTATGGTAGGATACCCAGGAAGACCCCACTTCTTACCCCGAGACATAAAAAAGCCAGGCTGGAGTTTCCAAAACTTACCTGAGAAAGCCTAAAACGTTTCGGAAGAATGTTCTCTGGTCAGATGAGACAAAAGTAGAGCTTTTTGGGAAAAAGCATCAACATAGAGTGTACAGGAAAAAAAAAGAGGCATTCAAAGAAAAGAACACGGTCCCTACAGTCAAACATGGCGGAGGTTCCCTGATGTTTTGGGGTTGCTTTGCTGCCTCTGGCACTGGACTGCTTGACCGTGTGCATGGCATTATGAAGTCTGAAGACTACCAACAAATTTTGCAGCATAATGTAGGGCCCAGTGTGAGAAAACTGGGTCTCCCTCAGAGGTCATGGGTCTTCCAGCAGGACAATGACCCAAAACACACTTCCAAAAGCACTATAAAATTGTACTGTATTGTAAAAAAGCACTGGAGACTTCTAAGGTGGCCAGCAATGAGTCCAGACCTGAATCCCATAGAACATCTGTGGAGAGATCTCAAAATGGCAGTTTGGTGAAGGCACCCTTCAAATATCAGGGACATGGAGCAGTTTGCCAAAGAAGAATGGTCTACAATTCCAGCAGAGCATTGTAAGAAACTCATTGATGGTTACCAGAAGCGGTTGTTTGCAGTTATTTTGGCTAAAGGTTGTGCAACCAAGTATTAGGCTGAGGGTGCCAATACTTTTGTCCAGCCCTTTTTTGGAGTTTTGTGTGAAATGATCAATGATTTGATTTTTGCTTCATTCTCTTTTGTGTTTTTTCCTTGCAAGCTGTAACGGGTCTGGGAGGCGGAACCTCTGAGCAACTTATACAAGGGGGCGGTCCTTGTAAGGAAGCGGGTGGCGACCAGGGAAGACAGGCAGGTAGTCACAGCAGGTGACCGGGACAGTCTCTGGGTAAACGGGCAGGAGGTCACGGCAAGTGACCGGGACAGTCTCTGGGTAAAGGGTAGGTACGACCTGTGACGGCTGAGCCTCCAGGTAGGCTAGCAGGCAGATGGCAGATGTGTGCTCCCAGGTGAGCAGGCGAGAGTCTCTGGATAAGCAGGTGGTCACAGCATGTGACGGCGGAGCCTCCAGGTAGGCTAACAGGCAGGTAGCAGATGAGCGCTCCCAGGTGAGCGGGCAAGAGTCTCTGGACTGGCAGGTGGTCACAGCACGTGACGGCGGAGCCTCCAGGAAAGCTAACAGGCAGGTAGCAGATGAGCGCTCCCAGGTGAGCGGGCAAGAGTCTCTGGACTGGCAGGTGGTCACAGCACGTGACGGCGGAGCCTCCAGGTAGGCTAACAGGCAGGTAGCAGATGAGCACTCCCAGGTGAGCGGGCAAGAGTCTCTGGACTGGCAGGTGGTCACAGCACGTGACGGCGGAGCCTCCAGGTAGGCTAGCAGACAGGTAGCAGGTGAGCGCTCCCAGGTGAGCGGGCAAGCTGGTCCATAGACAGACTGACAGATGTCGGAAGGCAGACCGTCGGACCTCAGGCTAGTAAGCAGGTAAGCGGAAACAGGCAGGAATCAGACAGCAAACTGGCAGGAAACTGGCAGGTAACTGGCAGGTAACTGGAAACGGGACCTGAGGGCTGAAGCAGAGTAGTGAACAGTGCAACAACATTGCTCGGGCACCTCCATTTTGGAGGAGGTGCCTTATATATGGTGAAGTCCTCCGGCCATTGGCCGGGGACTCCTTAGGACGGCGCGCGCGGCCCCTTTAAGAGGGGGGGAGCGCGCGCGCGCCCTAAGCACCGTGGCCGGGAAGGAGCGCGTGCTGCCAGCAGAGCGGGAGGAAGACGCCGGGCTCAGAGCGGAGAGGTGAGGGGAACAGCGTCCCTGCCTAGCAGGAGGCAGGGACGCCGACGCTACACAAGCAAATTAAATGAAGAGAATAATACCAAAGAATTTGTGATTGCAATCATTTTCAGGAAGAAACGGAGTATTATCTGATAGAATTGCTGGGGTGCCAATACTTTTGGCCAGCACTGTATATATTCTGCCTGCCTGAAGTTTAATTGAGCACCATTCCCATCGATTTGGGCAATTTTTGACCTTCTGCAGACCGCCGGGGGGGACCACCAGAAAAATGCTCGAGTTTCCCATAGACTTACATTGGGCTCGTTGCTCAGGTCGAGCACCCGAGTATTCCAATGTGCTCGACCCGAGCTTCAAGCACCCGAGCATTTTAGTGCTCGCTCATCACTAATTAACACATGTGGAATTATATACTTAACAAAAAAGTGTGAAACAACTGAAAATATGTCTTATATTCTAGGATCTTCAAAGTAGCCACCTTTTGCTTTGATGACTGCTTTGCACACTCTTGGCATTCTCTTGATGAGCTTCAAGAGGTAGTCACCAGAAATGGTCTTCCAACAATCTTGAAGGAGTTCCCAGAGATGCTTAGTACTTGTTGGCCCTTTTGCCTTCACTTTGCGGTCCAGCTCACCCCAAACCATTTTGATTGGGTTCAGGTCTGGTGACTGTGGAGGCCATGTCATCTGGCGTAGCACCCCATCACTCTCCTTCTTGGTCAAATAGCCCTTACACAGCCTGGAGGTGTGTTTGGTGTCATTGTCCTGTTGAACAATAAATGATGGTCCAACTAAACACAAACCGGATGGAATAGCATGCCACTGCAAGATGCTGTGGTAGCCATGCTGGTTCAGTATGCCTTCAATTTTGAATAAATCCCCAACAATGTAACCAGCAAAGCACCCCCACACCATCACACCTCCTCCTCCATGCTTCACAGTGGGAAACAGGCATGTAGAGTCCATCTGTTCACCTTTTCTGTTTCGCACAAAGACACGGTGGTTGGAACCAAAGAACTCAAATTTGGACTCATCAGACCAAAGCACAGATTTCCATAGGTCTAATGTCCTTTCATTGTGTTCTTTAGCCCAAACAAGTCTCTTCTGCTTGTTGCCTGTCCTTAGCAGTGGTTTCCCAGCAGCTATTTTACCATGAAGGCCTGCTGCACAAAGTCTCCTCTTAACAGTTGTTGAAAAGATGTTACTGCTGCTAGAACTCTGTGTGGCATTCACCTGGTCGCTAATCTGAGCTGCTGTTAACCTGCGATTTCTGAGGCTGGTGACTCGGATAAACTTATCCTCAGAAGCAGAGGTGACTCTTGGTCTTGCTTTCCCGGGGCAGTCTTCATGTGAGCCAGTTTCTTTGTGGTGCTTGATGGTTTTTGCAACTGCACTTTGGGACATTTTCAAAGTTTTCCCAATTTTTCGCACTCACTGACCTTCATTTCTTAAAGTAATGATTTCCACTCATTTTTCTTTAATTAGCTTCTTTTTTCTTGCCATAATACAAATTCTAACAGTCTATTCAGTAGTAGAGATGAGCGTTGTTCTACTCGAACTGTTCGCCAATCTCAAATTCGAGCTGTTTTGGGCGGTGTTCGAGCCGTTCGGCGAACACGAACAATTTGAGAAAAATTCAGCTGTTCGAGGTTATGTTCGATAACTGTTCGTGCACCAAAATCATAACTGGATTTTTTCTCAGTAATGATGAAAATTAATGTTAATACGCAGTTTGAGTGTACAGCGGGGTGGGGGGAGGGGCAGGGGATGGATCTCTGCAGGAACAATGAAGATCTCCATTTTTTTTTCTCTTTCCCGCATTTGCAGTGGGGAGGTGCAATCTGTCAGCCTATCAGCAGCGCACACACGGAGCGAAGTGCTTTTTTTCACACAAGCAAGGGCATGTGTCATTGGCAGTGTATGTCACATGTCCTTGCCCTATAAGACCAAGCCATTTTCCCCGTCGCCACCATTTTCTCACTGCTGCAGCTGCGTGTTAGACGGCACCGCTGTTGCTGTGTGCTCTATACCTTGTTAATTTCAAGCCAATTTTCGCACAAATCTACAGATAGCTTGGGAGTAGGGAATAGTTGTGATTGCAGTCCTTTTAAGGACTAGGTTACAGCATTTCCTACGACTTTTATCAGGCAGGTCTGTGCTCTTAAATAGATAGATTGTGGGAGTAAAGACTAATTGTAATTGGAGTCCTTTTCAGGACTAGGTTACATCAGTTCCTATCAGTTTTTGCCAGGCAGGTCTGTGCCAGTGCTGTGCAAGTTTTTTTCACAGCATTTGGCTGTATCTAGCAAAGCTAATCCTTTTTGGCCTATTGCAGAGTGTGTTAGTCAGTGGAGTAGCCTATCTGTGTTGCAAGATATACCACCTGTGTATAGAATACCAATTTTTTTACTGCACCTAGTGAAGTAAAATCTTTTGGGCATAGCATCATTCTATTAGTCCATCTATACTGACCTCCATCAGGTTGCAAATTGAATATAATTTTTTCTGCATCTAGCTCTGAAAAAATATTGGGCTTCTAGCTGTGTGTGGGACTTGTTCTATTAATCCATCTATACAGACCTCCATCAGGTTGCAAACTGAATATATTTTTTTCTGCATCTAGCTCTGAAAAAATATTGGGCTTCTAGCTGTGTGTGGGACTTGTTGTATTAGTCCATCTATACTGACCTCCATCAGGTTGCAAACTGAATATATTTTTTTCTGCATCTACCTCTGAAAAAATATTGGGCTTCTAGCTGTGTGTGGGACTTCTTGTATTAGTCCATCTATACTGACCTCCATCAGGTTGCAAACTGAATATATTTTTTTCTGCATCTACCTCTGAAAAAATATTGGGCTTCTAGCTGTGTGTGGGACTTGTTCTATTAATCCATCTATACAGACCTCCATCAGGTTGCAAACTGAATATATTTTTTTCTGCATCTACCTCTGAAAAAATATTGGGCTTCTAGCTGTGTGTGGGACTTGTTCTATTAATCCATCTATACAGACCTCCATCAGGTTGCAAACTGAATATATTTTTTTCTGCATCTACCTCTGAAAAAATATTGGGCTTCTAGCTGTGTGTGGGACTTGTTGTATTAGTCCATCTATACTGACCTCCATCAGGTTGCAAACTGAATAGATTTTTTTCTGCATCTACCTCTGAAAAAATATTGGGCTTCTAGCTGTGTGTGTGACTTGTTCTATTAATCTATCTATACAGACCTCCATCAGGTTGCAAATTGAATATAATTTTTTTCTGCATCTAACCCAGCCAATAGTTTTGGCCTAATACCACAGTTTGGCCACTCAGCTCTGCTCGGTTCCCATCCATTGTTTTTTTGTGCAAACAACTCCAGAGTTGTGAATTAGTTAACCACCAAAATGAGTGGAAAAAGGCCTACTGCTGGTGGAAAGGGGAATAGGCATGTTGGGAAGGGGAAAAAAGGTTGTGTCCGTGGGGTAGGTGTTAAAGCAACAGTAACATCTGCAGAAGAAAGACCATCTTCCAGCCAAACTAAAATGTCTACTTCTTTTAGCGGACAATGTGATAAGATCCCTTTCTTACGGCCACGCCAATCGCTACAAATTCCAGATGAGGCACAAAATCAGCAGGTGCTTCAACGGATATCAAGTGCTCCTTTAAGTGGGCTCTCCTCCACATCAACTTCAACATCACAAATACTCCAGTCCTCAAAGGTGTCACCCCAATCGCACTTGCTTCCTCACAGCTCCCAAATCTCCAGCTGCCCGTCTGAGTATGAGGTAGAACAGATGGTTGAGTCTGCAGAGCTGTTTACTCATACTATAGCCTGGGAATCAGAGGTCGACTCCAGCGCTTCTGTGAATCCAGACGAGGAAATGATCTGCACTGATGCCCAGAATCTTTATGAGTCGGATCCAGGACCAGACGCAGAAGGTTCTGACCATAATGTAGACCCTCATTCCCAAACTGTAACTCCTGTTGGTGGAGACAATGAGGAAGACGATGATAAGACTCAAATACCTGATTGGAGCGACAACTTTAGTTTTTTGTCAGGGCAGGAACAGGTTGGCTCTGAGGACGACGGGTGTGATAACGCACAGGGTGATGATGATGAGGTTGGAGATCCCACTTACTGTCAACCCACAGTCAGCCAAGAGATGAGGTCAGCAGAGGAGGTGGAGGAAGATGCTAGTGACGACGAGGTCAGGTTGCGCCTTCCTGGACAGAGACGTAGTACTGGAAGCACGTCAACAACTGCATCCTCAAACACAACTCTGCCTCTCACCACAAGTCGTGGTGGCTCTTCAGGTCGCATGGGTGCTAAGCCTTGCATAGCCTGGGCATTTTTTCAGATCGATAAAGATGACCCAACTCGTGTTATCTGTAACATTTGTCAGCAAAAGCTAAGTAGAGGCCAAAAAATACATAGTTTGAGTACTTCATGCATGAACCGGCACATGGACATGAAGCATAAGTTGCAGTGGGAAGCTCAGTGTGCTACAATGCGGCCTAGCCGGCCGGGCAAACCACCGTCTGCCATATCTTGTGCATCCGCGGCCTCTTCATCCTCTGTGACTGGGGGGACAGCAGTCACACCTGTTTTGGGGCGCAGACCTGCCACCTCTTTACCCGCAACAGCCAGCGTGATTGGCAGGTCATCATTTTCTTTGGAGGTGGTAACACCAGCTGGTGTTGAGCGCTGTCCGACATCGATAGCACCACCTTTGGATCAAGGCAACCTAACATGTCCGCCTGCATCTTCCTCACAGACCGGCAGTTTGCCGGGGACACCCTTATCAACCCCGTCTAAGCACAATAGCCAGCCCTCGGTCCCTCAGATGTGGACAAGTAAAAGACCATTTCCTCCTAGCCATGAGAAAGCTAAGAGGTTGAATTTCACCATCTGCAAGCTCTTGGCTACAGAAATGCTGCCTTTCCGCCTGGTGGACACAGAGGATTTTCGAGACCTTATGTCCGTCGCAGTGCCCCAGTACCAGATGCCCAGTCGGCACTACTTCTCAAAGAAAGGTGTGCCTGCGCTCCACCAGCATGTCGCACACAACATCACCGCTTCTTTGAGAAACTCTGTGTGTGACAGGGTGCATTTCACCACAGACACTTGGACGAGTAGGCATGGACAGGGGCGTTACATGTCGCTGACTGGGCACTGGGTAACTATGGTGACAGCAGGACAAGGGGCTGCTGTCCAAGTCTTGCCGTCCCCACGAGTTGTGCGTCAATCCTCTTTATGTCAAAGTTCCTCCACTGCTTCTGCCTCCTCAAC
This sequence comes from Phyllobates terribilis, assembly GCF_046119375.1. Classification (NCBI taxonomy): domain Eukaryota; kingdom Metazoa; phylum Chordata; class Amphibia; order Anura; family Dendrobatidae; genus Phyllobates; species Phyllobates terribilis. Next base: position 53,411,254 of record NW_027362761.1, on the reverse strand, counting down.
CTCCTCTCGGTCTTCCACCTGCACCCAAAGCCTGTCTGGTCATGCCACAAGCTTTCTAACTGCGCAGAAGGGATCCTGCACACCTCCTTACTATGCTGGTAGTAGGGCTCAACGTCATCAGGCGGTTTTTACATTGAAATGTCTGGGAAATGTGAGTCACACAGCTGAGGAGTTGTGGTCAGCTCTGGAGAACCAATTTCATGAATGGTTGTCTCCACTGGACCTGAAACCAGGGAAGGCCGTGTGCGACAATGCTGCAAACCTGGGTGCGGCCCTTCGCCGGGGCAATGTCACACACGTGCCTTGTATGGCTCACGTGTTGAACCTGGTTGTCCAGCAATTTTAGCCCACTATCCCAGACTAGATGGCCTTCTGCAGAGGGCACGGTCGCTGTGTGCTCACTTCCGCCGTTCGCATCCCGCAGCTCAGCGACTTACATCTCTACAGAAGTCGTTGGGCCTGCCACTTCACCGGCTAAAATGCGATGTGCCTACCCGGTGGAATTCAACTCTGCACATGTTGCAGCGACTGTGGCAGCACCGACAAGCCCTGGTGCAATACGTTCTGACGTATAGCCTGGGCCAACGAGATTCAGAGGTGGGGCAAATCACGCTAGAGGAGTGGTCTCAGATCAGGGACCTATGCACCCTTCTGCACAGTTTTGAAATGGCGACGAAGATGTTTAGTGCTGACGATGCCATTATCAGCATGACTATTCCGGTGATTTACATGCTGGAGCACATGTTAAACAGAATTCGGAGTCAGGTGGTGGCACAAGAGGAGGTGGAGGAAGTAGAGGAGGAGGAGTTGTATGCGGAAGGGCTAACATCTGCAAGGTCCAGACGGTCGGCAGCACCAAGGCGGCAGGCATGTGAGGGTGGGGGAGATGGTTTTACCAGGGAGCATGGTAGCAGCCAAACTAGTGAGGAAGGTGCAGGAGCCCAGGAAGAAGTGGAGGACGAACTGATGGAAGACTCATCAGATGAGGGAGACCTTGATCACATTTCTGTTGTGCGAGGTTGGGGGGAGAGGACAGAGGAAGGAAGCATGATTGTTACCTCGCCACCAACACAACAGGGACTTGGTGCTCCTGGATGCGCAACACACATGAGTGCCTTCTTGCTGCACTACCTGCAACATGACCCTCGAATTGTGAGAATTAGAAATAATCCTGACTACTGGGTTGCCACACTGTTAGATCCCCGGTACAAAAGTAAATTTGCAGAAATTATTCCTGCCATAGAAAGGGATGCACGCATGCAGGAGTATCAGCATAGACTGTTGCAGAATCTTACATGTGCTTTTCCACAAAATACCAGTGGTGCACGTAGTGAATCTCACAGTTCCAACTTGCCAACCGTGGGACCGTCAAGTGTTCAGCACTCAAACTGTAACAGAACCACAGTATCTGCTGGTAACATCAATTTTGCGGAATCATTTCACCACTTTTTTAGCCCATCCTTTGCAAGGCCACAGGAGACAAGAAGTCTGACACATAGTCAACGCCTAGAGACGATGGTACAGGAGTATCTCCAAGTAAACATTGAAGCCACGACTGTGTCACTGGACCCTTGCTCTTTTTGGGCTTCCAATCTGGATAAATGGCCGGAGCTAGCCACTTACGCCTTGGAGATCTTGTCATGCCCCGCAGCCAGCGTTCTGTCTGAACGTGTGTTCAGCGCTGCTGGTGGTGTGCTGACAGATAAGCGCACGCGGCTCTCCACTGATAATGTAGACAGACTCACGTTCATAAAGATGAACAAATCATGGATCCGAAACGACTTTTCTACCCCTGTGTCATCCTGGGGAGAGTAAAAGCTTGATGATTGGTTAAAATCACCCTACCAACCGTTTTAAGCTTTCAAATTACTAAACATGTTTATCTGTATCTTGGCTGGAAAATAATTTCGGCTTTGTAGCAGTGTGCAGCACTGATTCTATTAGGCCATCTATAATAAGCTCCACCAGATTTAAAATTACTAATCATGTTTATCTGTATCTTGACTGGAAAATAATTTGGGCTTTGTAGCAGTGTGCAGCACTGATCCTATTAGGCCATCTATACTAAAGCTTCACCAGATTTAAAATTAATAATAATTTTTAGCTGCATCTAGCCCGGAAAATAATTTTGGGGCTCCGAGATGCGCAAGACACATAAGTGCCTTCTTGCTGCACTACCTGCAGCATGACCCTCATATTGTCAGAATTCGAAGTAATCATGACTACTGGGTTGCCACACTCTTAGATCCCCCAAACTTTTCGATCAACCTTTTCATTTTAATAAAGACCAAAAAAATGGTCATTTTTGAAATTATAAGCATTAGCAGGTTGTTAGAAACTGAAATCAAACAGTTTTCAACTCAAAACTTTATTCTAGGTGATGTTACATTTTCACATAGGACCCCTTGTTCGAAAGGAGCTTCTGAACTCTCTCGTCCATTGAATTTGTCAGGTTTTGGATGGTTTCTGCTTCAATTGTTTTGCATGAGGACAGAATACCCTCCCAGAGCTGTTGCTTAGATGTGAACTGCCTCCTGCCATCATAGACACTCCTTTTAATGATGCTCCAAAGGTTCTGAATGGGGTACAGGTCAGGGGAGCATGGGGGTCACACCATAAGTTTGTCCCCTTTTATGCCCATATCAGCCAGAGATGCAGATGTTTTATGTGCAGCATGAGATGGTGCATTATCATGCAGAAAAATGATCTTGCTGTGAAATACACGGTTCTTCTTCTTGAACCATGGCAGGAAGTGCTGTTTGAGAAAATCCACAAACATTATGGAGTTCATCTTTAGCGCCTTCAGGGATCCTAAAGGGGCCGACAATCTCTCTCCCCATGATTCCAGCCCAAAACATTACTCCACCTCCTCCTTGTTGGCGCTGTAGCCGTGTTTGCGTGGGGTGTCCATCAACCAGCCATCCTCCACTCCATCCATCTGGACCATCGAGCGCTGCACGGCACTCATCCGTTAACAAAACAGTTTTGAAATCAGTCTTCATGTAATGTTTGGCCCACTGGAGCCGTTTCTGCTTGTGTGAAGTGGATAGAGGAGGTCGACAGGATGGCGTATGCACAGCTGCAAACCTCTGAAGGACCCTGCAACTTATTGTTCGGGGGACGTTGGAGGCACAAGCAGCTTCAAAAACTTGTCTGCTGCTATGACAAGGCTTTTTTGCCGCTGCTCTTTCAACCTGACGTAATTGCCTGTAGGAAAGAGTCCTCAATTTGCCCTTATCAGCACGCACACGTGTGTACTGTGAATCAGCTACATACTTCTTGATTGCCAAAACACTTCATCCTGATCATCGCACAATGTTGATTGTAGTCATGCCTTGACCTAAACACTCCACAATTTGTTGCTTCTCAGCAACCGACACATCCTTTTTCTTTCCCATTTTGGCAGAAAATGTAGGCTGCTTAATAATGTGAGACAGCCTTCTTAAGTAGTCTTGCCTTTCATTGGACACACCTGCCAAACTAATTAGCACAGGTGTCTGCAATTGCTTACAGTGATATAAAGAGCCCTGACACACATCACCATCAATGAGTTTAACTGACAAACAAACAAATTCTTCCCTTATCACTCCTAAACACTTTTTGCATAATAATTTGGAACGCAGTGTACATGTGCTTTTCCACAAAACACCAGTGGTTCACGTAGTGAATCTTACAGTTCTAACTTGCCAACCGTGGTCTGTATGGAGTTGTTCAATAAAGGGCCCAAAATTAAGATAACATAGATGGGAGAGGTCTCTATGAATAGGAATTCCTAAGTATTTGATACCCTGTGAGGGCCAGGCAAAGGGAAAGTTGGACTGGATGGAATCCTATATGGATTTGGGGAGGGAGACATCGAGGGCCTCAGACTTCGCTGCATTGAATTTAAAATTTGACCATGTAACAAAGTGATCTATTTCAGCCATAACAGCATGGATGGATATATGTGATTGAGTGATATATACTAGGACATCATCAGCAAATAGAGAGCACTTGTACTCGGTGCCTCCCACCTCAATCCACCTAATATTGGGGTTATGGCGAATTGATGAGAGCAGGTGCTCCGTCACTAGGATGTATAAGAGAGGGGACAGAGGACATCCCTGCCTTGTCCCATTGGTGATTGTGAAAGGTGATGAAAATGTTCTGATGCACCCCCTGAGCCTTGGGACACCCGGAGCCGGACCCTTTTTGGTGGATGCTGGTGGTTGTAGTCTTCGTGGTGGCGACCCGGTTCCGTGGCTCAGGGTGGTCAAACCAGTGGCGGAACTATTTATGTGGTTTTGATGTTTAAATGTCTGACTACGCCACCCGTGGATTGCGGTCAGAGTGAACCGCCGCTGCAGGGCAGACCGCTGAGGCTGGTGTTGTGGGTGCAGCAGAGCGTAGCATAACTCCCCATGGGAGGAGTATAGCCTCAGGGCAGTGTATGCGGAGGATGGGGGTGATGGTGCAGGGCAGCAGCAGTAACGACACGGAGTCAGTGATGCAGTCCAGGGCCTTTACTCACAGTTCTTATTATCCAGACCACGTCTGCAGGTAACGGCTGCCCACGTCGTACTGTGCTCACCAGGTGAGGGGCTCAGACAACTCCCAGATAACTTTGGAGCGCTTCACAGGACCCCCTTTGTGTGTCCTTTGTCTGGCCTTTCTTACCAACCCTTCTGTCCGGCTGCCTCGGGCCTCCTCTTGGTAAACTTGGCGCCAGTTTCCCTGACCCTATGTGGTGCCTTCCTAGCGGGTGTAGCGAGGGGCTGCGCCACATAAAATGTCACAGCCTCCGGTTTCTAGCTGAGGGTCGTTTCCTGCCTCCACTAGTTTCAGGGACCGGTCTCCCCCTTTGGCCTGACCCCTCCACGCAGGTGGATTCGGGCGTGCCGTGGCGACTCGCCCGTCCGCACCCCTGGGATCCCTTCATTCCTCGTTCCTGGAGCCTTCTCCGCTCCTCTTCCTTCCTTCTCCCTCTTCCAGGCCTGGGCCTCTGTTACTAGGTCGCCTCCGGAGCAGAGCTCATGCAGAGCCCCTGCTCCCTGCCACTTCTGCTCAGACTTCTCTGCACTGAACTAAGATGGTGCCCACCTTTTATACTCCCTTCTCAATGCACCCAGGAACTGCTTCCTCCCTGCTCCTGCACTACAGGGTTCCCCTTCCTCAGTGTTCCCTCCCCCCACTCCAGCCAGGGACAGGGACTGTCGTGCCCATCTCAGAGGCATATTGGTCGCCCTGCCCCACGGCAATGTGGTGTAATGCATGCAGGTGTCGGGTCCTGATCCACACTCCATCCTTACCTGAGAGTGAGATATTACACCTCTGGGTGAGGTGCAATACCTCTGTAGCAACCGAGCCCTCAGGGTGCTACAGTTCCATTTATCTTCAGCCTAGGTGACGTATTGTGATACAGGGCCGTGATTTTGGCTATAAAAGGGTCCCCTAGACCCCTACCCCAAGCTTTTTAAGAGAATCGTATATGGCGTGCCAGGAGACTCTATGGAATGCTTTCTCAGCATCCAACGAGAGTATCTAATTACAAATTTTTAACTGCATCTAGCCCAGGAAATACTTTGTGCCTAGTAGCAGTGTCTGCTAGTCAGCGGATTATCCCGGCTGTTAAGCAAGCTACACCACCTGTAGTTTAGACACTTAATTTTTTTAAAGGAAATGCTTCGGGACCATGGGATACTCAGTGAAGAGCATCAGGAGGCACCCCAAGTCATAGGGGCTGGGACTGGCAGTAGGATGCCTTGCGGTGGACAGCCGAGCTCGATCCTTATAAAAGCTTTTTAACTGCAGCAGCTTTAGTGGACGCTACTGGAGCTGGAATTACGCGGCTGCTGGCATGAGACTTGCCCTCCAATAGATCCTTGTAAATGGATTTAAAGTGTATTCATTCAAATTAGAGAGACAATTTAAATTAAAAAGCTTAGAGCTGCCTCCACCACAGGGGGGCTCGCTCGACCCACCAGCGGACAGGCACCAGTATTGGGAGAGGGGGGCTGGCCATCAGGGTTCACCGCGGCTCTGGCACAAACCCGGCGACACGGAGGTGGCACGGGCAGGAGCGGACTGGCCGTGTCGGCTTCTCACTTTTTGGATTTTAGAAGGGCATGACATGCCTATATCTGTGTCTCCCCCTCCTTTTACTCCTCCACCTCTTTTATTTTCGCATGACTATATGTACTTGTCACTTTTCCATGTGTTAGTTATGTCTTCTGAGCAGTTTGTCAGCTTTTGGACACCTTTGAAGGTGTTTTCTATGTGTTTCTATGTGTTTTTGTTTGCCTGCCATTGGTTTTAATGGTGCTCGAAGGTGTTCGACGAACAGTTCGGCGAACACACGGGTGTTCGACGAACCGAACCGAACTCGAACACTACGGGGGTGGCTCAACACTATTCAGTAGGACTATCAGCTGTGTATCCACCAGACTTCTGCACAACACAACTGATGATCCCAACCCCATTTATAAGGCAAGAAATCCCACTAATTAAACCTGACAGGGCACACCTGTGAAGTGAAAACCATTTCCGGTGACTACCTCTTGACGCTCATCAAGAGAATGCCAAGAGTGTGCAAAGCATTCATCAAAGCAAAAGGTGGCTACTTTGAAGAACCTAGAATATAAGACATATTTTCAGTTGTTTCACACTTTTGTGTTAAGTATATAATTCCACATGTGTTAATTCATAGTTTTGATGCCTTCAGTGTGAATGTACAATTTCCATAGTCATGAAAATACAGAAAAATCTTAAAATGAGAAGGTGTGTCCAAACTTTTGGTCTGTACTGTATATGCCCCCCCAGCTTCCTTTTATACATGGTCCCTATCCCCATCCTGGTATGCCTGGCATCCCTCCATCCTGGTATGCATGGAACCCCTCCAACCTGGTATGCATGGCATCCCTCATCCTTATCCTGGTATGCATGGCACCCCTCATACCTATCCTGGTATGCATGGCACCCCTCATCCCCTGGTATGCATGGCCTCCTTATCCCGGTCCTGTTATTCATGGCACTCCTAATCCCTATCCTGGTATGCATGGCACCCCTCATCCTTATCCTGGTATGCATGGCACCCCTCATCCTTATCCTGGTATGCATGGCACCCTTCATCCTTATCCTGGCATGTATGGCCCCTCATCCTTATCCTGGTATGTATGGCCCCTCATCCTTATCCTGGTATGCATGGCACCCCTCATACCTATCCTGGTATGCATGGCACCCCTCATCCCCTGGTATGCATGGCCTCCTTATCCCTGTCCTGTTATGCATGGCACTCCTAATCCCTATCCTGGTATGCATGGCATCCCTCATCCTTATCCTGGTATGCATGGCACCCCTCATACCTATCATGGTATGCATGGCACCCCTCATCCCCTGGTATGCATGGCCTCCTTATCCCTGTCCTGTTATGCATGGCACTCCAAATCCCTATCCTGGCATGCATGGCACCCTTCCTCCTTATCCTAGTTTGTATGGCCCCTCATCCTTATCCTGGTATGTATGGCCCCTCATCCTTATCCTGGTATGTATGGCCCCTCATCCTTATCCTGGTATGCATGGCCCCTCATCTTTATCCTGTTATGTATGCCCCCATCAGCATTATCCTGGTATGTATGGTCCCCTCATCCTTATCCTAGTGTGCATGGTCCCCCTAATCCCCATCAGGCTGCACATAAAATATAAACACTCCTACTCGCCTTTCTTCTCTCCTCCAGTGCTGCATCCTGTCTGCCCACACTGATCTCGCCATGTGAGCCGCGCATGACGTCACTGCCATGCGCGGCTCACAAGGAGAGATCAGCTGCCGTAAGTCACTGCTCCCCACGCCGGGACTGTGTGCACGGAGGGCAATGACTTCATGCTGCTTAATAGCCGGCACACAGTGTAGCCGCAGCGCGGCTCCAGCTGCTGCCGGGCTACCTCATGTGACCGCTTATTAAAGGGCATGAATAGTCACCCCTCCCCATGCCCATGGGCATGGAGAGAGGTTGAATATTCATGCCCTTTAACAGTGGGCACACGCCATCGCCTGGCAGCAGCAGGAGCCGCGCTGCTGATACACTGTGTGCTGCTATTAAGGAGCATGAATATTCAGTGCTGTTACAGACCTGTTACATTTTCTTTAAGAAGCCCTCCTACTCAGCACTCATTACATGTACTAATTACACCTGTTTGAACTCATTAGCTTTATAAAAGAATCCTGTCTACACACACAATCACTACAACTCCAACCTCTCCACCATGGCCAAGACCTAAGAGTTGTCTAAGGACATCAAGGAGAAAATTGTAGACCTGCACAATGTTTGGATGGGGTACAGGACAATGGGCAAGCAGCTTGGTGAGAAGGCAACAACTGTTGACACAATTATTAGAAAATGGAAGAAACACAAGATGTCTGTCAATCTTCCTCGGTCAGGGACTCCATGCAAGATCACGCATCATGGGGCATGGATGATCTCAGAAAGGTCAAGAATCAGCCCAGAACTACACAGTAGGACCTGGTCAATGACCTGAAGAGAGCTGGGACCAAAGTCTCAAACATTACTGTTAGTAACACACTATTTGAAGTTCGCCAATGATCATCTGGATGATCCAGAGGAGGCAGGGGAAGAGGTCATATGGTCAGATGAGACCAAAATAGGACTTTTTTTGGTATCTACTCCACTCGTATTTGGAGGAAAAAGTATAAGTACAACCCCAAGAACACCGTCCTAACCATGAAGCATGATGGCGGAAACACAGCCAGGGCAACTAAAGAGTGGCTACATAAGAAGCATTTCAAGGTTCTGAAGTGGCCTAGCCACTTCTTTTATGTAAAAATCATACATATATCACATATATGTGATTTTTTGGGATTTTTTTAAGATTCTGTCTCTCACAGTTGAAGTGTATCTATGATAAAAATTACTGACCTCTCCATTCTTTGTAGGTGGGAAAACTTGAAAAAATCAGTAATGTATTAAATATTTATTTTCCCCACTGTATATATGCAGTCATGTTAGCGCTCACTCTCACTGGCAATACCATCGTATGGACCAACTTTTGTCTGTGACTGCAGACATTTTTTCTAAGGCTTGACAACCTCTTTAAACAGAGCAATAACTTTTAAACATAAACTGTTCATGTAGTCTAAACCAGAAAGAGGCAGGCAATGCTCCCTCAGTGGTGCTCTCTTTCATTCTCTGATTAGTAGAGCCGCAAAGCAGAGATAAATTTGCTGACAGCGGCACCTCAAATTAGCACTCATGCTGCAGAGGAGAGAGGAGAGCAATATTTATCTCCTTCCTTGACTTTTCCTTTCAGCTCACAGTCCAGAGTCTGAGCATTGTCAGAACCCTCCTCCCTTCCTGAAAGACACAAATTTAGAATTTTGATGAAATCCAATGGGAAGCAGTGTAGGAAGATTTAAAACACAAAATATTTTTTTCCTCCATTATCTGACAGAGCTTTCCACTACCTGTCGCCTCAGGCATTTGCCATCCAGTGCCCAATGGTAAATATGGCCTTGCAAGCTCTAGCATTCTCTGGATATCTGACAAATATACTTCATGTTTAGCAAAGATGACACCCGATGGCAATGGTATGTTAATGTATACAGTAAGTCACTGAGCTCTCTAGTACGATAAGGAATGCTTGTTTATGAAGCTTTGATGACTCTGTGCTTGATTTTATGTATCTATTTGCAATATGAATAGCTATAATAAACAGGAGGTGTGTCCATATACTTTTTTTGCCATATAGTATGCAGTATATGTTTACTAAAGGAAGTACATTGTTCCTTAAAGCGATTAGAAACAAAAAGTCGCAAAAATGTGTGATTCAGTGTCTGCTCAAGATTTAGCCACCATGAATCTAATGATAGGTTTTCTTTTAATGCTACACCTGGTCACTAGCTCTGTCTAATATTGCAGCATAGCTCTAAATAGTGCTGAAAAGTAAATGGTTCTGAACAGCAATATGTTGCATAAACTGTGGATAAGTGTGGCACTGGTTTGGAAAGACAACTGCCTTATTTTTCTAAACCACAATGTCATAAATGTAATTGCAAAATCTATAAAGCCATCTCATTGTTCTCATAGTAAACATTGAAGCAAGGCTAGAACTCTATTTAACTCCACATGATCCCAACTCTACATGATCCAGTGCAGCTGGTTCCCTTCTGCTGCAAACAGATAATTAAAGTGGGTTATCTGATGGATCGCAGACACAAACTCCAGGCATAGCTTGCAGAAGAATGTAGGAGGCGACAGATTTATGGCCATTGGCTCCCTATGTTAGAGAACTGCAAAAGGCTGCTCTGAGTTCCTTTGCTACCTTTTCTAAATAATGAATATTGTTTTTTTTATGAAAAGCAAGGGTTCTACAGTTATAGCATGCATATTTCCAGTGTCGTGACGAAGTGGCGAACATAATGCATGGACTTAAATCATTGGGCGGAGGCTGTATTAAGTCCAAAATTAAAATCTGACCGATGGATGACATATATATATATATATATATATATATATATATATATATATATATATATATACAGTACAGACCAAAAGTTTGGACACACCTTCTCATTTAAAGATTTTTCTGTATTTTCATAACTATGAAAATTGTACATTCACACTGAAGGCATCAAAACTATGAATTAACACATGTGGAATTACATACTTAACAAAAAAGTGTGAAACAACTGAAAATATGCCTTATATTCTAGGTTTTTCAAAGTAGCCACCTTTTACTTTGTTGACTGCTTTGCACAATCTTGGCATTCTCTTGATGAGCTTCAAGAGGTAGTCACCGAAAATGGATTTCACTTCACAGGTGTGCCCTGTCAGGTTTAATAAGTGGGATTTCTTGCCTTATAAATGGGGTTGGGACCATCAGTTGTGTTGTACAGAAGTCTGGTGGATACACAGCTGATAGTCCTACTGAATAGACTGTTAGCTGCTTTTTTCTTGCCATAATACAAATTCTAAGTAAAGAAAAACGAGTGGCCATCATTACTTTAAGAAATGAAGGTCAGTCAGTGTGAAAAAATGGGCAAACTTTGAAAGTGTCCTCAAGTGCAGTTGCAAAAACCATCAAGCGCTACAAAGAAACTGGCTCACATGAGGACCGCCCCAGGAAAGGAAGACCAAGAGTCACCTCTGCTTCTGAGGATAAGTTTATCTGAGTCACCAGCCTCAGAAATCGCAGGTTAACAGCAGCACAGGTCAATGCCACACAGAGTTCTAGCAGCAGACACATCTCTTCAAAAAATGTTAAGAGGAGACTTTGTGCAGCAGGCCTTCATGGTAAAACAGCTGCTAGGAAACCACTGCTAAGGACAGGCAACAAGCAGAAGAGACTTGTTTGGGCTAAAGAACACAAGGAATGGACATTAGACCAGTGGAAATCTGTGCTTTGGTCTGATGAGTCCAAATTTGAGATCTGTGGTTCCAACCACCGTGTCTTTGTACGACGCAGAAAAGGTGAATGGACAGACTCTACATGCCTGGTTCCCACCGTGAAGCATGGAGGAGGTGTGATGGTGTGGGGGTGCTTTGCTGGTGACACTGTTGGGGATTTATTCAAAATTGAAGGCATACTGAACCAGCATGGCTACCACAGCATCTAGAAGCGGCATGCTATTCCATCTGGTTTGCGTTTAGTTGGATCATCATTTATTTTTCAATAGGACAATGACCCAAACACACCTCCAGGCTGTGTAAGGGCTATTTGACCAAGGAGGAGATTGATGGGGTGCTACGCCAGATGACCTGGCCTCTACAGTCACCAGACCTGAACCCAATTGAGATGGTTTGGGGTGAGCTGGACCGCAGAGTGAAGGCAAAAGGGCCAACAAGTGCTAAGCATCTCTGGGAACTCCTTCAAGATTGTTGAAAGACCATTTCCGGTGACTACCTCTTGAAGCTCATCAAGAGAATGCCAAGAGTGAGCAAAGCAATCATCAAAGCAAAAGGTGGCTACTTTGAAAAACCTAGAATATAAGACATATTTTCAGTTGTTTCACACTTTTTTTGTTAAGTACATAATTCCACATGTGTTAATTCATAGTCTTGATGCCTTCAGTGTGAATGTACAATTTTCAAAGTCATGAAAATATAGAAAAATCTTTAAATGAGAAGGTGTGTCCAAACTTTTGGTTTGTACTGTGTGTGTGTGTATATATATATATATACAGTACAGACCAAAAGTTTGGACACACCTTCTCATTTAAAGATTTTTCTGTATTTTCATGACTATGAAAATTGTACATTCACACTGAAGGCATCAAAACTATGAATTAACACATGTGGAATTATATACTTAACAAAAAAGTGTGAAACAACTGAAAATATGTCTTATATTCTAGGTTCTTCAAAGTAGCCACCTTTTGCTTTGATGACTGCTTTGCACACTCTTGGTTATTCTCTTGATGAGCTTCAAGAGGTAGTCACCGGAAATGGTCTTGCAACAATCTTGATGGAGTTTGCAGAGATGCTTAGCACTTGTTGGCCCTTTTGCCTTCACTCTGCGGTCCAGCTCACCCCAAGCCATGTCGATAGGGTTCAGGTCTGGTAACTGTGGAGGCCAGGTCATCTGGCGTAGCACCCCTTCACTCTCCCCCTTGGTCAAATAGCCCTTACACAGCCTGGAGGTGTGTTTGGGGTCATTGTCCTGTTGAAAAATAAATGATGGTCCAACTAAACGCAAACCAGATGGAATAGCATGCTGCTGCAAGATGCTGTGGTAGCCATGCTGGTTCAGTATGCCTTCAATTTTGAATAAATCCCCAACAGTGTCACCAGCAAAGCACCCCCACACCATCACACCTCCTCCTCCATGCTTCACGGTGGGAACCAGGTATGTAGAGTCCATCCGTTCACCTTTTCTGCGTCGCACAAAGACACAGTGGTTGGAATCAAAGATCTCAAATTTAGACTCATCAGACCAAAGCACAGAATTCCACTGGTCTAATGTCCATTCCTTGTGTTCTTTAGCCCAAACAAGTCTCTTCTGCTTGTTACCTGTCCTTAGCAGTGGTTTCCTAGCAGCTATTTTACCATGAAGGCCTGCTGCACAAAGTCTCCTCTTAACAGTTGTTGTAGAGATGTGTCTGCTGCTAGAACTCTGTGTGGCATTGACCTAGTCTCTAAACTGAGCTGCTGTTAACCTGTGATTTCTGAGACTGGTGACTCGGATAAACTTATCCTCAGAAGCAGTGGTGACTCTTGGTCTTTCTTTCCTGGGGAGGTCCTCATGTGAGCCAGTTTCTTTGTAGCGCTTGATGGTTTTTGAAACTGCACTTAGGGACACATTCAAAGTTTTCCCAATTTTTCGCACTGACTGACCTTCATTTCTTAAGGTAATGATGGCCACTCGTTTTTCTTAACTTAGCTGCTTTTTTCTTGCCATAATACAAATTCTAACAGTCTATTCAGTAGGACTATCAGCTGTGTATCCACCAGACTTCTGCACAACACAACTGATGGTCCTAACCCCATTTATGAAGCAAGAAATCCCACTTATTAAACCTGACAGGGCACAGCTGTGAAGTGAAAACCATTTCCGGTGACTACCTCTTGAAGCTCATCAAGAGAATGCCAAGAGTGTGCAAAGCAGTCATCAAAGCAAAAGGTGGCTACTTTGAAGAACCTAGAATATAAGACATATTTTCAGTTGTTTCACACTTTTTTGTTAAGTATATAATTCCACATGTGTTAATTCATAGTTTTGATACCTTCAGTGTGAATGTACAATTTTCATAGTCGTGAAAATACAGAAAAATCTTTAAATGAGAAGGTGCGTCCAAACTTTTGGTCTGTACTGTATATATATATATATATATATATATATATATATATATATATATATATTATAATATATACACACACCATATTTCCTATCTATGGAAAGCTAATATCATAATAGGAAACATGACACTAATATCTACCCCCTACGACCTCCAGGGATGAAAACATCCTGAAAGTTGGAGATCTCTTAATTTTTTGGACTCCAGCCACATCAAATGTCCAACCCCATATGAGCTCACAGAAGAGAGGTTTGTTGGTGTGGTTTTTATCCAATAAAAGCAGACTGTTTTTTGTCATTGTCAGTCCTGGAAGACAGTTTGCTGTGGTTCTGTACCATTTCCCTAAAAGAAGTGCTTCCCTCCATAAAAGATCTGCGCCATTTCCGTGACACAAGTTTAGTACTTTTCTTTTGTTATTAATTTTCTTATTTTTCTGATTGTATATATTTATTGTTTTGTTCATTTTGTAACATCTTTGTATATTTTTATAGACGCTGCCTACTTTTCTGAGTGTATATATATAAAATTTAATAGCTTTAATCCTCTTCCTCTATAAACCACACCCCTGAAGCCATGCACTATTTGTAACAAGTGTTCAATCGACCTGTATAAGTGATTGGTGGTGGTAGCTTCTTCCTTCTGTTATTGTGGAATTTGGTAGTAACCGTACTGGGGTATACTGTATATGTGTATGTGTGTGTGTGTGTGTGTGTATATATATATATATATATATATATATATATATATATATATATATATATATATACATGTATGTATATATATATATATATTTATTATACATTCACTGTGAGTTCCCCAATAACCGGCCTAGTAGTGAAAACAGTCGTGGCCTCGTCCATCACTTGTCAGTCAATTACAAAATTGTCCTGGCAATTGGAGGCAGTGGAGTGTTGGTTCTTAACAAATTGGTACGAGTCAGGAGATCTGCGTGATTCCCCCTGCTGTGTTCTCCTGACACACAGAAATTATCTTTAACATTATTTAGATATTTTAGGATTACTAATGAAATTAGGACTACTATTTAACTACTAGTGATTTCACTATGATTCCAAGTAATGGTACATTACATGTTCTATATAGATGAGCCAATGGTTTGATGTTCGGGTTCAGTGAAAAAAAAAACGAACATCAAAAAAATGTTTGATGCCCGAACACGAACCCGAACACGAAAGTGGCCCCGAACATCCCTGGTTTCCCACACTTTGATCTGCATGACAGCACGGGAATCAGGGGCTGTGACCAGCAGTAAAGTCACTACCGCCGGTCACAGCGCTGCGGGATCATGCTGACAGGTGTCAACGTGATCCCTGGGAATCAGGGGCTGTGACCGGTGGTAAAAAGCTTACTGTGGGTCACAGGCGCCGGCTGATGGAGCTACTACCCCTATCATCCAGCGCCTCCTGTCACTGTACACAAGCGCAGCTGATGGGAGAAGTGAACTCTCATCAGCGCGCTTGCGCGGTGAAACTAAAAGTAAAAAAAAAGTTAAAATAAATAATTTAAATAAATATAATAACACATTATACTCACCTAACACTTAACTGCACCTTGACCCCAATGTTCTCATCCCCCTGTAAAAAATAAAAAAATTAAAAAACACCATATAATCACCGTACAGCTAATCCCCATATAGACGCCTTCCATAACTTTGTCAGCCGCCAATACAAGGTTGACATTAACCCTAACCCTATTACCCCCACTTGCCACTGCTACATGGCAGTGGGAAGAGCGGAGGCTAAGCGTCAGATTTGGCGCATCTTATGGATGCGCCTTTTCTGGGGCGGCTGAGAGCTGATATTATTAGCCTCGGAGGGGGCCAGGATCCATGGCCCCTTCCCTAGCTATTAATATCAGCCCGCAGCTGTCTGTTTAGCCTTTACTGGGTAGATTTTATAGGGGGACCCTAAGTCAATTTTTTTCTGTGGTCCCCCTGTAAACTATGTATCTATCTATTATCTACCTATTAATCTATTATCTATCTAGCAGTCTGTCTGTCTATCATCTATATATCTATCACTTATCTCTCTATATAACTATCTATCCATCTACCAATAGACTGATAGATAGATAGATAATAGATAGATAAATAGATAGCTAGATAGATAACATATAGATAAATAGATATATGGATAAATAATGGATATCTAAATAGATAATAGATAGATATATGGATAGATACTGTAGATAGATAGACAGATAGATATATGGGTAGATAGATAATAGATAAATAATATATAGATAGACTGATAGATAATTAGATAGATAATAGATATATGGATTGATAGATAGATATATAGATACAGCCCGCCAAACATCCAGGCTGCAATATCAAAACTATTCTATATTGCACTGCAGGCTGGCTACTTTCTCAATAACTGGAACTAGGGACTCATAACCCTGATACACAAAAACGGGGACAAGTATGACCCAGCAAACTACCGAGGAATGTGTGTCAGCAGTCACCTGGGGAAACTCTTCAACTGCGTCCTGAGTAAGAGGATACTCTCCTTCCTCACCCAACACAACGTCCTCAGCAAAAGCCAAGCAGGCTTCTTGCCAAACCACCGCAGCACCGACCACATCTACACCCTGCACAGCCTCATCAAAAAACACGTCCACAATGCAAAGCATGGGAGGATCTATGCCTGCTTTGTGGACTTCAAGAAGGCATTTGACTCAGTGTGGCACCCAGGACTATTCCTAAAACTGTTGGGGAGCTGAATAGGAGGCAAAACATATGATGTAATCCAAAGCTCCTACACTGAGAACAGCTGCAGCGTGAGGGTAAATGGAAAGGGGATGGTCTATTTTCAACAGAGCAGTTAAATTTTTGTGTATGCCAGAGGCAAGCAAAAATATTTTACAAAATGCAATTGTTTTTTGGAAATGCAAGTGACATCAGTTTTGCCATTTAGATCATTATTTCTACCTCTTTTCCCCTTTGATAATTGCACTCGACTATGTCCTAGAAGTTCCTATTTAATAGCCAGAGGATAGGATAATTACTTTTGACAAGGCAAATGAGAAATTAAATTAATTTTACTCTAAATCACCTCAACATAACTTTCACTCATTAGAACACAGTACCAGCCTACAGGAAGAAATCTCATAATAAATAATAGAACATATCAATGGATGACCAAACTACAAGACCAGTCTAATCTAGTCTGCTTTAAAGGCATACTTTCAAAATTATAAAGAAAATCTAACTTTTGTAGAATTGGGTATAGTTAAAAATTTTCTATCAGGCTTGTGGTCAGAGGTATAAATAATTTGTAGGTTTCTACATTCACAATGTTCAACTCTTCGAGCTTCTGGTTTTATTATTTAAGTAGACGTTACTGTATTTCTCTCATATGCATCTAAAACAATAAGGACTCACCCACAGTCAGGAGTAGAGGATAGATCATTTCTTATCACATGAAATGATCACTGGGTATGACAAAATCACCTGTATGTTTTCCAAGAAAATTACAAATAAGCATATTTTCCACCACAATATGTTTTTATATATTTTATGCAATTAATATAAAAATACAATAAATAAATTATTCATTCAGAATAACAGTTATTCATAGTGTTTTGAAAAATTGTGAATAGAGATGATAGAATCTTTTGAAGTTTGCATTCACCAGGTCTGTAGAATTTGTTCCCAAAAATTTGATTTGCAGCAAAACGATTTGTCATGAATCACAATAATTCAAAGCTTTCAATTGCTCTGAAAAGATGTGTGTAGCACTCTGAGGTCTCCTAGGTTGTGTGCAATCCCCGTCAAGCTGTTTAACCAATGAAAGATCAGGCAAGTTTCACTTTTGCGCTTTTGCAGTTTTGTCCTCTTATTGCAAGGGTCATACCTTTTTTAGTTTTCCATCAACATATTGTAGCTGTAAAAAAAAAAATTGTGGGATAACTTGTAAATTTAAATAGTACCATTTATTTTAACATTCAATGTTTAACAAAATTCCAAGAGCAATGAAATTGTGAAAAAATGCAATTCTGCCGTGCTTTTTGAGGTTTTGTTTTCATGGAGTTCATTCTGTGGTAAAATGACTCTACCTATCAGTACGATTATAGCAATACCAATTTGGATATATTTTTTATCAGTTAAATAGAGAAAAAAATATCAGAAATTTGTAAAAAAAAAAAAAAATTCAAGTTTGTGTCACCATTTTTAGAGCCCATAATGATTTCATTTTTACAATGATGGACCTGTTTGAGGGTCTGTTTTTTTTCTGGCCAACTGACAGTAATCAAACCTATTTGGAGTACATAAATATTTTGATATGTCCGATTGCTTTTTTCAGGAAGCTAAGTGATTGAATAATAACCCCTTATTTGATTTTTTTTTTTGTTACTTCATTTACAGATTGGGTTAGTTAATTTCATATTTTGATAGATCAAACTTTTATGGACACAATAATTCAAAATATGTTGTTTCGTTTATTTTCAATTCCTTTTTTTAAGGGGGGAAAATTTGATGGTGGTGAGGGATTTTGCTTTTTATATTATTTTTTTCAAAATTTTTTAGTCCTCGTAGTGGACTTGAACCTACAATCGTGCAACAGTATTGCAGTATATAATATATGTAATGCCTATAGGTGAGCTTCACAGGGCCTTCAGACCCTGCTGCAATAGTAACCAATTGGTGTCCTATGATTGCGTCATGGGGGCAGGTGATGAGAGCCTGTGCATACGACCATGACGGTTAAATATATATACCGGCTCCTGAGAGCGCTCCATACTTGGAAACCCCCTCAATCACATACATGTACTTGAATTTGATCTATTTTGATTGCACTTATTTTAAGAGATACGGTGACCAAAAAAATGCATTTCTGCCATTTTGATCTTTTTTTTCCCTTGTCAATTTGCCAGTTGTGTTAATTAATTTTATATTTTATAGATCAGAAGATTTTTACGGATGCAGTGTTATCAAATATGGTTATTTTTATATTTTCAAATACAAATGTGACAAAGCATCTATTGCTTGTGGAGAGAGATCCTAAGCCCACTCCACACATGGAAACCCCTGCAATCATGTACATCAGAGGTGGACATACTATTGGTGATATCTCTGCAGCAACACAAGGTCACAAGAGGAAAGAGGGTTCATTCCACTTACAAAGCAGGTGGAATTGTGCATTATGAAAAGCTATTAGACTGAAAAGGGCTCTTATACTTCTCCTGCACAGAGGCCTTCTTCTGTCATTGTCTGATCTACATGTATGTGAGTTTGCATTAAGATGTTAACCCAAATACAGCATTAATAATGTTAAAGTAATTTCTCCATATAAACGGATAGTAATCAGCATTAACCAACATCCCATTTCATGATACTGCATACTGACAGTATTTTTGTGTTTTTTTTTTAATTAAAAAAAAACAGTCCAAATATTTTCCTTCCTTGCCATGTGATCAGGCAGGCCATTTTATGCAAGTAGCGCTGGTGTCTCTGCACTCTGCCTCCCTCCCCCGGCAGAGACGCCGACCCGCACTTCCTCTCTCCTCTCCTGCTGCTGCCTGGGGTCTGCGCACGACTCACAGTTCTCCGGGCACTGTGCTTGGAGCATGCGCGGTCCCACCTTCTTACAGGCACAGCGTGCAACATCCTAAAGTGTACACAGCCAATGGCTGGGAGACACTAATATTTAAGGAACCTCTCCCTTATGGGAGGTGCCTGTGCAACATTGTTAGTCTGTTTCCAAACATGCTTGCAAGTTCTCAGGTCCCAGTGCTCGTATTCCAGTATTCCTGCCTGTATATTTCACGCCAGCAGTGCACACCTGTGTTACAGTCTTGTCTTTCAGTCTACCTGCCTGCCGGCACCTGCCTGTCTGTGTATCAGCTGTGCCTTTGTGTCTCTGTCATAGGTAACATCATTCATCTCATGCACAGCAGTATTATGTTCCATATATTTCATAGCTCCATCTATTACTACCCATTAAAACACTTATAGGCAAAACAAATTCTCACTTGTGTTTCATAGTACTACTGCCTGGAGGACTGGTGCCAGTGATGAAAGTGATGTTTCTACTGCTATTAGTGACTTCTACAGTCTTAGCTGTGGTATGTTTCTTTTTTCTTTTACACTACCCCATCCATTGCCATTGCCACTTTTTCTTTTTATGCAAAACTGTAATTAACTTTTGACTATCTTTTCAAAGCTACGTATTCAAATTTTCCCAAAAAGGCACAATAACAAGTGCTTTTAATCCCTTTAATGCAAACACAGCCTCCAAAATGTCAACCTGACCTTACCATAGAAATGCATCTTAACCCGGCACTAACAAACTGCCCATTAATAGACACAGTGCACTAACAGACTACACTGTTCTACATATTTTCAAAATTTATCAGGTTCAGTTATGAAATTAGCTATTTCTTAATGATTTTGACCTCTGGAATTCAAATCTGAAATTGAAAATTTTAAGTTGGCTCTTGTGTATATGATATCAATGAGTTTTCCTTTTCCTGCTAGATATACAATACTGTTCAAAAGTTTGGGGTCATTTATAAATTTCATTATTTTTGAAATAAAAGCACATTTTTTTTCAATTAAGCTAACATTAAATGAATCAGAAATATACTCTATACATTGTTAATGTGGTAAATGACTATTCTAGCTGCAAATGTCTTGTTTTTATTGCAATATCTACATAGGTGTATAGAGGCCCATTTCCAACAACCACCACTCCAGTGTTTTAATGGTACATTGTGTTTGCTATCTGTGTAAGAAGGCTAATGGATGTTTAGAAAACCCTAGAAAACCCTTGCAAAAGTATGTTAGCAAGGCTGAAAACGGTTTGGCTGATTTGAGAAGCTATAAAATTGACCTTCCTTTGAGCTAGTTGAGAATCTGGAGCATTACATTTGTTTGTTCTATGAAACTCTCAAAATGGCCAGAAAAAGAGAACTTTCATGTGAAACTCGACAGTCTATTCTTGTTCTTAGAAATGAAGGCTATTCCATGCGAGAAATTGCCAAGAAACTGAAGATTTCCTACAAACGGTGTGTACTACTCCCTTCAGAGGAGAGCACAAACAGGCTCTAACCAGAGTAAAAAGAGAAGTGGGAGGCCCCACTGCACAACTGAGCAACAAGACAAGTACATTAGAGTCTCTAGTTTGAGAAATCGACGCCTCACAGCTCTTCAACTGGTAGCTTCATTAAATAGTACACGCAAAACAATAGTGTCAACGTCTACAGTGAAGAGGCGACTCCGGGATGCTGGCCTTCAGGGCAAAGTGGCAAAGAAGAAGCCATATCTGAAACTGGCAAATAAAAGGAAAAGATTAATATGGGCAAAAGAACACAGACATTGGACAGAGAAAGATTGGAAAAAAGTTTTATGGACAGAAGAATCAAAGTTTGAGGTGTTTGGATCACACAGAAGAACATTTGTGAGACGCAGAACAACTGAAAAGATGCTGGAAGAGTGCCTAATGCCATCTGTCAAGCATGGTGGAGGTAATGTGATGGTCTGGGGTTGCTTTGATGCTGGTAAAGTGGGAGATTTGTACAAGGTAAATTGGATTTTGAATAAGGAAGGCTGTCACTCCATTTTGCAACGCCCTGCCATACCCTGTGGATAGCACTTGATTGGAGCCAATTTCATCCTGCAACAGGGTGAATGTCCCAAAGCACACCTCTAAATTATGCATGAACTATTTAGGAAAGAAGCAGGCTGCTGGTATTCTATCTGTAATGGAGTGGCCAGCGCAGTCACCAGATCTCAACCCCATTGAGCTGTTGTGGGAGCAGCTTGACCGTATGATAAGCAAAAAGTGCCCATCAAGCCAATCCAACTTGTGGGAGGGGCTTCAGGAAGCATGGGGTGAAATTTCTCAAGATTACCTCAGCGAATTAACAGCTAGAATGCCAACGGTCTGCAATGCTGTAATTGCTGCCAATTGAGTATTCTCTTACAAAAGCAAAGTTTGAATGAGAAAATCATTCTTTCTAATAAAAATCATTATTTATAACCTTGTCAATGTCTGGCCTATATTTTCTAATCATTTTGCAACTCATTTGATAAATAAAAGTATGAGTTTTTATGGAAAAAACAAAATTGTCTAGGTGACCCCAAACTTTTGAACGGTAGTGTAATTAATGCATAAAAGTTTCAGTACTTTGAAACATTATTATTTTTGCAAATATAAAGATGCAGAATATTTTGCTATAACAATTTTCTCATATTTATTTAGAGGAATCTTAGCAATAAATCAAATAACTAAAATAGGTCTAAAAAAATATTGCGAATTATAAACAGTTACAGAAATTGCACTACAAAAATTTGGTCCTCATTCAGTGACAACTCTTTTTTGCTTGTCTATTGTTCTCCTGCATCGGATCATCTCTTACAATTGTCCAACAGTAATCTGCAAGCATTGATGGATTCCATTTTCCTTAATATCTTTTCTCCATAGCTGCAAAATCTTGGTAAAATCTCTCACTGTGCTCCGTTGCTCACTGCTCCGCAGTTTGATGGAAGAGAGTCTAGATGTGAATGTAAGAAATTAGTCTTTAAGGACATGTTACAGCCAAGATTCTTATATTTTTGAGGAGATTTTGCACTAACACTTCATAATTATCTGCTCTTGAATTTCCCAAAAAATGAGTTATCACTAATGCAAATGCTACCCATGCAGTGTTTTCCTTGCCTTGAAAAAAAACTGAGAAACTCCTCATCTTGAAGAAGCTTCTGAATCTGAGGTCCAATAAAGACTCCTTACTTTATCTTTGCTTCACTCAACCTTGGAAATTTATCAGATACTTTTGCATTTGTATCTGTTGCCTTTACAAACTTCTTCATTAGACTCAGCTTCATATGCAATGGTGGTAGCAAAATCTTAAGCGAGTCAACAAGTGTTGGATGGAGGACATTTTTACTCCCTGGCTGAAGGGAATAGCAGAGAAGCGAGTCTCTTTTACTCCTTTATTGTTGTGATATTCTCTTACACGACTATCCAACTCACACAGAAAGCAGCAGTCCTCTGTGTATCCACCTAGGAGACCAATTAAGAGAGCAACCACCTCTAAGTAAACACAGAGGGGCCACAAATGTTGGTCATAGTTCAGGCACCTCAATGGCTGTTTCATGTCATCATAAGTTACTTTCATATGGACTGCATAACCAACTGGAGTTGAAGGTAGCGAAATGCCATAATGCAGCAAGATGACTTTTAGGCTTGTTTTAGACAAATCGATGAAGAGCCTCCATTCTTCTGAATTGTGACTTATCTTCAGATCTTTCAATAAACTGTTGATGTTGTTGCATGCCACAAGATCACCCTCCATGAAGAAGTATTGGACAAGATCTTTATCACGGTTGCGGAAACAAAGGAATCCAAACATCGCTCAATAGGAGATTCCACTGCTGTGGCCTTGAACCTAAGAGCTCAGCTTTACTCTTGGGCAGCTACAAATCTCTAACAAGATCGTTCAGTTCACTGTATGTTATAAGGTGTGGTTCAGTTGAGGATGCTGATAGAAAGTCTGGGTCGTGAGAGGAGGATACTTCATGACACCATACGCCCTCTTCTTCCTCACTTGACTCAACGGAAAATGTTTCTGGTGGTTTTGGAACCGGCAGTCCTTCTGTATGTGGTACTGGGTGCATTGCAGATGGAATGTTTGGATACTGTAAAGTCAACTTCTTCTTTCTTGAAACTCCTTTCCTAATGGGGGGCACCATGAAGAAATAGCAGTTGGTAGTGTGATCAGTTGGCCCTCTCCAGATCATTGGGACTGTAAAAGGCATAGATTGCCTTTTCCCATGCAACCACTGGGAAAAATGTGATGCACATCTATTGCACTTGTTATTTTGGAGGATGAGTATGTGTGAGGGCTAGTGCACACGGTCAGTGGATCACTGCAGCACATGTCAGATGATGATGAAACTCAATTGCCAACTGCAGCGTCTTTCAGCATTGTGCAGACGGGCAAGGAGAGCAGGATTGAGGAGTCAGTGGAAGATGATGAGTGGGATGATGAGGTCCTAGACCTCACATGTAGAGATGAGCGGTGTTCGACTAGAACTGTTCGCCAATCTCAAATTCGAGCTGTTTTGGGCAGTGTTCGAGTTGTTCGACGAACCCGAACGATTTGCAAAAAATTCGGCTGTTCGAGGTTATGTTCGATAACTGTTCGTGCACCAAAAGCATGTCCTGCATGTCTGGTGCTATTTAGAGCACCAATCATGCAGGGATTGTCTGCCACTCACTGTAATGCCACAGCCATGGTGGTTGTGGCATTACAGTGATTGCCCAAATCGATGGGAACTGTGCTCACAGTGAAACACGAAAAGCCGGCAATTCAGCAGCGGCATACACCGGTACCCGACAATTTAGAACCGAAAGAATAGAGCTTAACACATAGATTAGATAGATATAAACATGTCAGCCACATACATACGAAGTACAGTGAAAGTGCTGCTTACTGTACTTGTCATTTAGCGTAAAGGATTTATCAAAAAAAATAATAGTGTTTTCATGCACCGTCTCTTTAAAAAAGCCGGCCGGCAATTCAGCAGCGGTACCCGACAATTTAGAATAGAAGGAATAGAGAATCACACATAGATTAGATAGATAGAAACATGTCAGTCACATATATATGAAGTACAGTGACAGTGTTGCTTACTGTACTTGTCATTTAGTGTAAAGGATTTATTAAAAAAAATAATAGTGTTTTCATGCACCGTCTCTTTAAGAAAGCCGGCCGGCAATTCAGCATCTGTACCCGACAATTTATAACAGACAGAATAAAGCTTCACACATAGATTAGATAGATAGAAACATGTCAGTCACATATATATGAAGTACAGTGATAGTGTTGGTTACTGTACTTGTCATTTAGTATTAAAATAAAGTATTTATTATTAAAAAAATTGGCGTGGGGTTCCCCTTAATTTTAGGCTCTAGCGGAGGTTAAGCAGACAGCTGGGGCAGATGTTTGAAGCCTGGGAAGGGGGTAATACCCACGGAGCTTCCCAGGCTACTAATATCAGCCCCCAGCTGAATACATAGCCTTTACTAGCTATTAAAATGGGGGACCCCCCCAAAAAAATGACGTGGGGTCCCCCCTAATTTAATAGCTAGCAAAGGCTAGGCAGACAGCTGGGGGCTGATATTAATAGCCCAGGAAGGGAGCCATGAATATTGGCCCCCTCCCAGGCTAGAAACACCAGCCGTCAGCCGCCCCAGAAATGGCACATCCATAGGATGCGCCAAATCTGGCACTTAGCCTCGCTCTTCCACGCTGCCCTGGTGCGGTGGCAGGGGGTAATAGGGCTGGGGTTGATGTCAGCTTATAATGCCAGCTGACATCAAGCCCAGGTTAGTAATGGAGAGGCGTCTATAAGACACCCCCATTACTAACCCCATAGTCAAAGTTAAAAAAAACACAAACACCCAGAATAAAGTCCTTTAATTGAAATAAAGACACAATCCTTTATTGTTCTAAATTAAACCATACTTACCGTCACGCCCATTCCAGCTGAAGCCAACGATCTCCTGCAATAAAAGAAAAATAATAAACCAACATCATCTTTACCTTTCCATGGTTCCCACGACAGCTTCAGCTCTGCTACATCGAGATGACAGGCTGGACCGCAGCAGAACGCCGCCATCCAGCCTGTCATCCCGCAGACACTGAGAAGAGCAGGCTTGCTTGCTCTCCACAGTATCTCTCTGTGACGGCATAAAGATGAGCCGAGGTCATGTCCAATGAACTCGGCTCACCTCATGCACGTCACTTACAGCGTGGGAGAATTCTCACGCTGAAGCGCTGAGTGCAGGAGAATTTTCCCACGCTGTCAGTGAGGTGCATGAGGTGAGCTGAGTTCATTGGACATGAGCTCACCTCATGCACGTCACTGACAGCGTGGGAGAATTCTCCTGCACTCAGCACTTCAGCGTGAGAATTTTCCCACGCTGTCAGTGACGTGCATGAGGTGAGCCGAGTTCATTGGACATGACCTCGGCTCATCTGGATGCCGTCACAGCGAGACACTGAGGAGCGCAAGCATGCCTGCTCTTCTCAGTGTCTGCGGGATGACAGGCTGGATGGCAGCGTTCTGCTGCGGTCCAGCCTGTCATCTCGATGTAGCAGAGCTGAAGCCGTCCTGGGAACCATGGAAAGGTAAGGATGAGGTTGGTTTATTATTTTTCTTTTATTGCAGGAGATCGTTGGCTTCAGCTGGAATGGGCGTGATGGTAAGTATAGTTTAATTTAGAACAATAAAGAATTGTGTGTTTATTTCAATTAAAGGACTTTATTCTGGGTGTTGTGTTTTTTTTAAATACTTTACTAGAAATTCATGGCGGTCATGTCTAATACTGGCGTGACCCCATGAATTTTGGGCTTGGGGCCAGCTGATAATACCAAGCTGGCCCTAACCCCTTTATTACCCAGTGAGCCACCGCAACAGGGCCCTGGATGAGTTGGGTACAGCGCCAGAAGATGGCGCTTCTATGAACGCGCCATTTTCCGGGGTGGCTGCGGACTGCAATTTGCAGCGGGGGGGGCCCAGAAAGCTTGGGCCTCCCTGCGCTGCAGATTCCAGCCCCCAGCTGCCTAGTTGTACCTGGCTGGACACAAAAATAGGGCGAAGCCCCACGTATTTTTTTTTTAAATTATTTCATGAAATTCATGAAATAATTAAGAAAAAAAGGCCTTCCCTATATTGTTGTGTCCGGCCAGGTACAAATAGTCAGCTGGTGGTTGGGGGCAGCCCGTTCCTGCCTGCTGTACCTGGCTGCACACAAATATAGTGCGAAGCCCCACTTCTATTTTTTTTAATTATTTCAGGAAATTCATGAAATAATGAAAAAAAAATTGACGTGGGGCTTCGCACTATATTTGTGTCCAGTCAGGTGCAGCAGGCAGGAACGGGCTGCCCCCAACCACCAGCTGCCTATTTGTACCTGGCCGGACACAACAATATAGGGAAGCCCTTTTTTTCTTAATTATTTCATGAAATAATTTAAAGAAAATTGACGTGGGGCTTCGCCCTGTTTTTGTGTCCGGCCAGGTACAACTATGCAGCTGGGGGCTGGAATCCGCAGCGCAGGGAGGCCCAAGCTTTCTGGGCCACCCCCGCTGCAAATTGCAGTCCGCAGCCACCCCGGAAAATGGCGCGTTCATAGAAGCGCCATCTTCTGGCGCTGTACCCAACTCATCCAGGGCCCTGGTGCGGTGGCTCACTGGGTAATAAAGGGGTTAGGGCCAGCTTGGCATTATCAGCTGGCCCTAAGCCCAAAATTCATGGGGTCACGCCAATTTTAGACATGACCACCATGAATTTCTAGTAAAGTATTTAAAAAAACCACAACACCCAGAAAAAAGTCCTTTAATTGAAATAAACACACAATTCTTTATTGTTCTAAATTAAACCATACTTACCGTCACGCCCATTCCAGCTGAAGCCAACGATCTCCTGAAATAAAAGAAAAATAATAAAGCAACATCATCCTTACCTTTCCATGGTTCCCATGACAGCTTCAGCTCTGCTACATCGAGATGACAGGCTGGACCGCAGCAGAACGCTGCCATCCAGCCTGTCATGCCGCAGACACTGAGAAGCGCAGGCTTGCTTGCGCTCCACAGTGTCTCTCTGTGAGGGCAACCAGATGAGCCGAGTTCATGTCCAATGAACTCGGCTCACCTCATGCACGTCACTGACAGCGTGGGAAAATTCTCCTGCACTCAGCGCTTCAGCGTGGGAGAATTCTCACGCTGAAGCGCTGAGTGCAGGAAAATTCTCCCACGCTGTCAGTGACGTGCAGGAGGTGAGCTGAGTTCATTGGACATGAGCTCACCTTATGCACGTCACTGACAGCGTGGGAGAATTCTCCTGCACTCAGCGCTTCAGCGTGAGAATTTTCCCACGCTGTCAGTGACGTGCATGAGGTGCACCGAGTTCATTGGACATGAACTCGTCTCATCTTTATGCCGTCACAGCCAGACACTGCAGAGCGCAAGCAAGCCTGCGCTTCTCAGTGTCTGCGGGATGACAGGCTGGATGGCAGCGTTCTGCTGCGGTCCAGCCTGTCATCTCGATGTAGCAGAGCTGAAGCTGTCGTGGGAACCATGGAAAGGTAAGGATGATGTTGCTTTATTATTTTTCTTTTATTGCAGGAGATCGTTGGCTTCAGCTGGAATGGGCGTGATGGTAAGTATGGTTTAATTTAGAACAATAAAGGATTGTGTCTTTATTTCAATTAAAGGACTTTATTCTGGGTGTTTGTGTTTTCTTTTAACTTTGACTATGGGGTTAGTAATGGGGGTGTCTTATAGACGCCTCTCCATTACTAACCTGGGCTTGATGTCAGCTGGCATTATAAGCTGACATCAACCCCAGCCCTATTACCCCCTGCCACCGCTACAGGGCAGCGTGGAAGAGCGAGGCTAAGTGCCAGAATTGGCGCATCCTATGAATGCGCCATTTCTGGGGCGGCTGACGGCTGGTGTTTCTAGCCTGGGAGGGGGCCAATATTCATGGCTCCCTTCCTGGGCTATTAATATCAGCCCCCAGCTGTCTGCCTAGCCTTTGCTAGCTATTAAATTAGGGGGGACCCCACGTCATTTTTTTGGGGGAGTCCCCCATTTTAATAGCTAGTAAAGGCTATGTATTCAGCTGGGGGCTCATATTAGTAGCCTGGGAAGCTCCGTGGGTATTACCCCCTTCCCAGGCTTCAAACATCTGCCCCAGCCGTCTGCTTAACCTCCGCTAGAGACTAAAATTAAGGGGAACCCCACGCCAATTTTTTTTTAATAATAAATCCTTTATTTTAATACTAAATGACAAGTACAGTAACCAACACTATCACTGTACTTCATATATATGTGACTGACATGTTTCTATCTATCTAATCTATGTGTGAAGCTCTATTCTGTCTGTTATAAATTGTCGGGTACAGATGCTGAATTGCCGGCCGGCTTTTTTAAAGAGACAGTGCATGAAAACACTATTATATTTTTTAATAAATCTTTACACTAAATGACAAGTACAGTAAGCAACACTGTCACTGTACTTCATATATATGTGACTGACATGTTTCTATCTATCTAATCTATGTGTGATGCTCTATTCCTTCTTGTCTAAATTGTCGGGTACCGGTGTATGCCGCTGCTGAATTGCCGGCCGGCTTTTTTAAAGAAAGCGTCTTCTGAGCAGTTTGTCAGCTTTTGGACACCTTTGAAGGTGTTTTCTATGTGTTTCTATGTGTTTTTGTTTGCCTGCCATTGGTTTTAACGGTGTTCGACGGTGTTCTAAGGTGTTCGACGAACAGTTCGACGAACAGTTCCTCGAACATCCCGGTGTTCGACGAACCGAACCGAACCCGAACACTACGGGGGTGGCTCAACACTACTCACATGGCGCGGAGGCCATCCTAGTGACATGCACAGTTCGGAGGAAGAGGAGGTGGCCACACTGCCCCAGCAGCACAGCAACAGAGGGAGCAGAGTGCAAAGGCGACAGGTGGTTTGCACACTGTGCCGTCAGACCCTAAAGCGAGGCATAAATGCTCTGAACCTGGGCACCACCTGTATGACGAGGCATCTGAATTCCAAGCCTGAGGTGCAGTGTAGCACACTCCCTGAAAAGCATGACAGATCTGAACCTCCTCCTGCTCCCTCTTCTGTTGCAGTCTCGGCCTCTTCCTCCCGCTCACTATAAACATGGTCACCTGCCTGCTTGCAAAGAGAGGATGTGACAGCATCACTACCACCAGTGTTACAGAGCATCTCCACACCGTCCCATGGAAGTTTTCAGCTTTCCATTCCTCAAACCCATGAGAGAAAGAGGAGATACACCCTTAGCCAATCACGAGCCAAGGTCCTGAATGACAGCATTTCCAAATTACTGGCCTTTGTAATACTGCCATTCCAGCTCGTGGAGATGGACAGTTTTAAAAAACTGATGGCGGTGGCTGTCAGGCATTACATTGTTCCCAGCTGCCACTAATTTTACAGACGGGTGATCCCTGCCCTACACAAACATGTTGCAGACAAATCAGGTGTGCACTGCACAACGCCATCAGTGGCAAAGTCCACATATCCACCAATAAGTGGACCAGTAAGCATGGCCAGGAATGTTACATCTCTCTAACTGCTTACTGGGTAAATGTAGTGGCAGCTGGGACTGAGGCGGAAGGAGTTTGCGCTCATCTTCTACCACCACCTAATATTGCTGGTTGCCTCCTACTACTCCACTTCCTCCATCACCTCCTCATCCGGTCAACAGGAAGACCTTCAGCACAGCCAGGGGGAAACGACAGCAGGCTGTTCTTAAATTCCTCTGTGTGGGGGACAAATCCCACAACACACAGGAGCTGCGGACTGGGACCAAACAGCAGACAGATGAATGGTTGGGCCGGTGAACCTCAAGCCCGGCCTGGTGGTGTGCGATCACTGGTGAAATCTCGTAGCAGCTGTGGCCTAGCCGGTTTGACACACATCACTTGCCTGGTAAACCACATGAGCTGAACTTGGTGTTGGAAAGCTTCCTAAAAAACTACCCATATTTGTCGGATCTGCTGCTGAAAGTGCAGGCAGTGTGCGCACACTTTTGGTGTTCCCACACTGATGTTGCTCCACTGTCTGCGCTACGGAGTCACTTCTGCCTTTCTACTCACTCACTGATATGCAACTTACCAACAAGGTGGAACTCTTGTATATGCTAGAGAGACTGTATGAGCAGCAACAGGCAATAGTGGAGTTTCAGCTGCAGCATGCATGGCTTAGTTGCTCTGAAGAACAACAGCACTTCATCACCAATGAGTAGGCCTCCATGCAGGACGTGTGTGTTGCGCTGCTTCAAATATTCCACCAATGTGGCCAGCACAGATGATGCTATCATCAACGTTACTATACCACTTATATGCCTGCTGGAAAAAAACAATTCAGGCCATGATGGATGAGGAGGTGGCACCGGAGAAAGAGTAGCAGGAGGAGCATGGCCAATTCACACCGTTATTATAAAAAATAAACACAATACAAAAAAAATAGTGTTGGATTACTCCTCCTTTGCCTCTTCCACCTATACCGCCAAATCCACCTCCTCCTCTAATGAAATCTGTTCCTCTCGGATCAAGAATATTATTTTTCATTTCTGCTCTGCATAGCGAAGGGCCAGAATATAGATGTAGTGAGGAACAGTATTAGGTTTTCTGTGTGCGCAGTTTTCCAAAAACACTCTATGTGTACTCTACACCTGTGTCTGTGATAGTACTGTGCATACCCAAAAGTTTTTCTAATCTGCAACTGTGCCAGTTGGGAGTCTTGTGTGTCAAAAAAAATTTTCTACTCTTATGCACACATGTCTCTGATAGTACTGTGCGTCAAAATAAATTTTTCTACTTTTATGCACCCATGTCTGTGATAGTTCTATGCCAAAAAATGCTGTGTGTACTGTGCACCTATATCTGTGGGATTACTGTGCCAAAAGTCTTTTTGTGTACTCTGTAACCGCACTTTGGGAGTACTCTTCAAAAAAAGTTTCTGTGTACTCTACATCTGTGTCTGAACGAGTCATGTGCTCAGAAAATTATTTTACTTCAGCCGTCTTTTTGGGAGTAGTGTGCCATCTTTTGTAGGCCGAAAAAAATATTTTGTTGGAACCGCTGTGTCTAAACGAGCTGTGTTTCTAGGATTGTTTCTACTCTAAAAGAATGGTGTACTATGCAGCCGTCTCTATTTGTGGACCGAAAGTTATTTTATTCTACCGCTATGTCTATGCGAGTAGTGTTTTTAAAAATATACTCTGCAGCCCTGTTTTTGGGAGTAGTTTTTCTAAAAAAAAATTCTACTCTGCCGCTGTCCCTTTCTCAGTTGTGGGTCGAAAAAATTACTTTATTGTACGGCTGTATCTATACAAGCAGTGTTTCTAAAAAATGTATCTACTTGGCAGTTTTTCTTTTTGTCAGTAGTGTATCTAAAAATTTTTTCTAAAAATATTTCATTGTACCACTATGCCTATACAAGCAGTGTTTCTAAAAAAAATTCTATGCTGTCGCTGTCTTTTTATGAGCAGTGTATCTAAAAAAATTATGTACTATGCAGCCATTTCTTTCCCACTTAAGGGCTGAAATAAATTTTTCATTCTATCACTGTGTCTATACAAGTAGTGTTTCTAAAAATAAACGTATACTCTGCAGCCATCTCTTTCCCATTTGGTGGCTGAAAAAAAATATTTTATTGTATCACCGTGTCTATATGAGCAGTGTTTCTATAAAATGTTTCTACTCTGCAGCTTTCTTTTTGTCAGTATTGTATCTAAAAAAAATTCTACTCTGCAGCCAATGTTTTTGGG
Organism: Phyllobates terribilis; assembly: GCF_046119375.1. NCBI lineage: Eukaryota > Metazoa > Chordata > Amphibia > Anura > Dendrobatidae > Phyllobates > Phyllobates terribilis. The sequence continues at coordinate 53,379,137 of NW_027362761.1, read as the reverse complement.
AGTAGTGTTTTTTTAAAAAAGTCTATTCTGCAGCCATTTCATTCCCACTTATGGGCCAAAAAGATTATTTTATACTACCGCTGTTTCTATACGAGCAGTGTTTCTAAGAAAAATTCTACGCTGCAGCTGTCTTTTTGTAAGTAGTGTATCTAAAAATTGTTTGCACTATATAGCCATCTCTTTCCCATTTGTGGACAGAAAAAAATATTTTATTTTACCGCTGTGACAATATAAGTAGTGCTTCAAAAAAAATTTTTCTACTCTGCAGCTATATTTTTGTGAGTAAAACAAATAAAGTTCAGCGGAGGAACCTTTATTTTGCCATTTTTCTTAAAATCTTGTTATTCTTCAACAATCCTTAAAAGAACATCAATCCTTTTTGGACCAGGTATGTACATACAGTGGGCACTTTATGGCAGTGTAGAGGTCACAGCTGTCTTGGAACAGACTACGAGTTTCAACCGTATAGGTCTTCTTCTAGGTCTAGGTCAGTGTGTCCTCTACACTGCCATAAAGTGTCCACTTTATGTACATACCTGGTCCAAAAAGGAATGATGTTCTTTTAACCCTCCGTCACATACAATAGGCCTGACAGGCACATCTCTTTTACTTTCATTTCTCCTTCCTCACCAGATTGTGAGGAAATCCCCTCCCTCCAGGTAGTCTCCTGTCTCTAGTTGCTCTGTGAAACCTCATGCCACAGTTGGATTGCAGAGCTTCAGGAGGACAGATATAACTGCGCTAATCTCTCAGGTTCATTGTATGTGAACACGTCACACTCAATAAGGTTGGCATTTTATGTTTTTATTCATCACAATTGTTTATTTAGCTTGTTTTATGAATGTATAGCACAAAGTGTGAGGATATTTCATAGAAATAAGGCAGATTAAAAAAGAAAGTGTGCTACTCAGGCATATACAGTAGTTCCCTAACACATATTCCTCCTCTTGCTTCAGATTATCTGCTGAAATGGAGATTAAAATGTACAATTTATCAAAAAACCTTGATGTTGAGGAAGTAACAAACATGCTGTTAGATGATGCAGACCCCACACTGAATGAGGATTTAGGAGAGGAAAGTGAGATTGATTCTCATGATGAGGTGGAAGTATGTGAAGTGGATTCTGAAACAAAGCAAGATGGTGACAGTGATGAGGATGAAGATGTAGAATCTTATTATATGGGAAAAGATAAAAAAACCCAATGGAACAAGAAGCCACTCCAGAAAAAACGTAGGGAACCTCAAAACATTATTACTCACCTTCCTGCAGTTATAGGAACTGCAAGTAATGCAAAAACTGCAGTTGAATGCTGGAATAGTTTATTCACAGATGACATTCTGGACTCTATTGTCACATATACCAACCAACATATAGACATTATAAAGGACAAGTTCATCTGCAACAGAACCATCAAGGCCACAGATGAAATAGAACTGTGTGCTTTTTTTGGATTATTATACCTTGCAGGAGCTTATAGGGCAAATAGACAAAGTTTGGAGGAACTTTGGAGTAAAGATGGGGATGGAGTTGAAAAATTTGGCCTTGTTATGTCCATAAACAGATTCAAGCTTCTAATTCGATGCCTTCGGTTTGACGACAGAACTACCCGAACCGAACGTAAAACACATGACCTACTTGCTCCAATTCGTGATATATTCCAAAAATTTGTTGAAAACTGTAAAAAAAGCTATTGCCCTGGGGAGAATCTCACTATTGACGAAATGCTCCCTAGTTTTCGTGGTAGATGTGCCTTTCGTCAATATATTCCATCAAAGCCTAGCAAATATGGAATAAAAATGTATGCCCTTGTTGATGCCAGTAAGACCTACACTTACAACCTGGAAGTTTATGCAAGAAAACAACCAGAAGGTCCTTACTGTGTCAGCAACAAACTCAGTGATGTTGTAAAAAGACTGGCTGAGCCCTTATTTGGATCGGGTCGCAATATAACAGCTGACAATTGGTTTTCAAATAGTGATCTGATTGATTATCTGAAAATGCAGAAGCTTTCATATGTTGGAACTGTAAGAAAAAATAAAAAAGAATTGCCTACACAGTTTGTAAGTGTGAAAGGGAGACAACAGTACAGCAGTATGTTTGCATTCCATAATGGAAAGGTTTTGGTTTCCTATATACCACAAGCAAAAAAAAATGTACTTCTTCTATCAACACTTCATGATGATGATGCCATCGATCCTGGGACTGAGGCACAAAAAAACCCGGAGATAATTACATTTTATAATGCAACCAAAGGGGGTGTTGATACAGCTGATCAGATGTGCTCAACTTTCAACGTCAGCAGAAACACCAAACGCTGGCCAATGGTCATATTTTTAGTTGTGTGGAATTTGGGTGGTATAAATTCACAAGTCATGTACCTTGAAAACAAGCTTGAACCACTCCGTAGATGATTCTATCTGAAAAAATTGGCCCATGAACTAGTGCTTGGAGAGCTACGCAGGAGAAGAATGAAAACAATCGGTATCCCCTCTCGCCTTCAAGTTCAGCTCAAAAGATTCCGCCCAGAAGATGATAGTGAAAATTCACCAGCTGCACCACCTCCCAAAAGAAGGAGATGCACCACCTGCACCACGGAAAGCGGAATCAGAAGGCTTTCTAATTATGAGTGTCACAAATGTCATAATGCAATCTGCCTGACACATGCAAAAATGATGTGTAATTCTTGCTCTTTGCTCTGCAAGTGTAATTTTTCTGGGGAAACTTCAGGATCTAATTCTGATTGAATATGTGTTTAATAGTACTTAAGGTACCTTAAAATTAAGTTTGTTTCCATAAATTTTCTTTGTAGAGTTTTTTGACAGAGTCGAACAGGGGACTATTTGGCGGGAGTTTTGAAATGTTTGTATTTCAGAGTTATTAGTTTTATGTTAAGTAAATGAGTTTTTTTTGCACCTGATTATGTGTAGTCTCTTTTATTACATCCATATGAAGGTCACTGATCACTTTTAGAGCACTGAAATTGCAAACATTAGATATTATAGGTATATTTCTAGCCTGCGCCTGACAGTCACATTGGATGTGAACTCGTTAGAACCGATATTGTATGTGACGGAGGGTTAAGGATTGTTGAAGAATAAAAAGATTTTAAGAAAAACTGGACTTTGTTTTGGTTCCAATCGATTGCAGGAGGGTGTGCATCCCTCATCTCCGTGCGGATCCCTGGCAGATGATCGGACCAATGAGAAACTACGATCTGGGTAAGCTGACTACTATTGACTTTTTGCATGTATATTTTTGTGAGTGGTATGTCTTAAAAAATTCTAGTATGCAGCCATCTCTTTCCCATTTTTGTGCCAAAAAGTCTCTGCTTGTACTGTTCCAAAAGCCTCTGGGAGTACTGTGCCAAAAAACCTCTTTGTGGACTGTGCCAAAAAGCCTCTGTTTCTACTTTACCAATAAGCCTCTGTGTGCACTGTGACAAAAAGTCTTTGTTTCTACTTTACCAAATCACCTCTGGGAGTAATGTGCCAAAAAGCCTCTGTTTGTACTTTGCCAAAAAAACATCTGTTTGTATTGTACCAAAAAGTCTCTGTGTGTACTGTGCCAAAAAGTCTTTGTGTGCACTGTGCCATAAATCCTCTGTTTCTACTTTACCGAAGAGCCTCTCGGCGTACTGTACCAAAAAGCCTCTGTTTCTACCTTACCAAAAAGCCTCTGTGTGTACTGTGCCAAAAAGCCTCTGTTTCTACTTTACCAAAAAGCCTCTAGTAGTAGTGTGCCAAAAAGCATCTGTTTCCACTTTGACAAAAAACATCTGTTTATACTATACCAAGACTTCATCTTCCTCTGCCTTATGCTTCCACTGAGCCCCCGCTGTCAGGTGAGGACACCGTCATTAGTGCTTCTACCAGCGTTCGCTTGTATTCCCACATTTTCAGATCTTGCTCTAGTGATGGCGGTAAGGATGAGACATTGTGCTTGTTGTGAGGATCCAGCAGTATGGCCATTCAGTAACCAGCACTAAATCCGGGCAAATTGACGGTCATTGTTCAGACACAGCAGCAAGTATTGCCTCATGTGTGTCAGGCTGTCCATAGATAACGACAAGCTACCCTCGGAGGAAGGTTTATTGTCTGGATCCTCTGCATCGGTGTGTATCTCTCCAGCCACTCTCCAGTGATGCCGTGAGCTGCTTTGAGTGCCTCCCTGCTGTGAACACGCTTGTTGCTCATCCTTCTCATCAAACTGGATTTTGCGACTTGCTGAGTAAAGTTTTACACCTTTCTGCCTTGCTAACCATCCCTTCAGAGGTGGTGCCAGTGCCCCAGCTGCATTGGCAAATTCATCTTCCTCTGCCTTATGCTTCCACTGAGCCCCCGCTGTCAGTTGAGGATGCCGTCAGTAGTGTGTCTATCAGTGTGCTCTTGTATCCCCACCTTTTCAGATCTTGCTCTAGTGACGGAGGTAAAAATGGGACATTGTGCTTGTACCGAGGATCCAGCAGGATGGCCACCCAGTAATCAGTAGTGTTCAGGTTCGGTTCGGTTCGTCGAACACCGGGATGTTCGAGGAACTGTTCGTCGAACACCTTAGAACACCGTCGAACACCGTTAAAACCAATGGCAGGCAAACAAAAACACATAGAAACACATAGAAAACACCTTCAAATGTGTCCAAAAGCTGACAAACTGCTCAGAAGACACTCTCTTTAAAAAAGCCGGCCGGCAATTCAGCAGCGGCATACACCGGTACCCGACAATTTAGACAAGAAGGAATAGAGCATCACACATAGATTAGATAGATAGAAACATGTCAGTCACATATATAAGAAGTACAGTGATAGTGTTGATTATTGTACTTGTCATTTAGTGTTAAAATAAAGGATTTATTAAAAAAAAAATTGGCGTGGGGTTTCCCATAATTTTAGTCTGTAGCGGAGGTTAATCAGACGGCTGGGGCAGATGTTTGAAGCCTGGGAAGGGGGTAATACCCATGGAAAGGTAAGGATGATGTTGCTTTATTATTTTACTTTTATTGCCGGAGATCGTTGGCTTCAGCTGGAATGGGCGTGATGGTAAGTATGGTTTAATATAGAACAATAAAGTATTGTGTCTTTATTTCAATTAAAGGACTTTATTCTGAGTGTTTGTGTTTTTTTGTAACTTTGACTATGGGGTTAGTAATGGGGGTGTCTTATAGACGCCTCTTCATTACTAACCTGGGCTTGATGTCAGCTGGCATTATAAGCTGACATTAACCCCAACCCTATTGCCCCACTGCTACCGCTACAGGGCAGTGGGAAGAGCGAGGCTAAGTGCCAGAATTGGCGCATCCTATGGATGCGCCATTTCTGGGGCGGCTGAAGGCTGGTGTTTCTAGCCTGGGAGGGGGCCAATATTCATGGCACCCTTCCTGAGCTATTAATATCAGCCCCCAGCTGTCTGCCTAGCCTTTGCTAGCTATTAAAATAGGGGGAACGCCACGTCATTTTTTTGGGGGTCCCCCATTTTAATATCTAGTAAAAGCTAGGTATTCAGCTGGGGGCTGATATTAGTTGCCTGGGAAGCTCCGTGGGTATTACCCCCTTCCCAGGCTTGAAACATCTGCCCCAGCCATCTGCTTAACCTCCGCTAGAGACTAAAATTACGGGGAACCCCACGCCAATTTTTTTTTAATAAATCCTTTATTTTACCACTAAATGACAAGTACAGTAATCAACACTATCACTGTACTTCTTATATATGTGACTGACATGTTTCTATCTATCTAATCTATGTGTGATGCTCTATTCTTTCTGTTATAAATTGTCGGGTACCGGTGTATGCCGCTGCTGAATTGCCGGCTTTTCATGTTTCACTGTGAGCACTGTTCCCATCGATTTGGGTAACCACTGTAATGCCACAACCACCATAGCATGGCTGTGGCATTACAGTGAGTGGCAGACAATCCCTGCATGATTGGTGCTCTAAATGCCAGATATGCTGGACACGCTTTTGCTGCACGAAAAGTTATCGAACATAACCTCGAACAGCCAAATTTTTTGCAAATCGTTCGCGTTCATCGAACGACTCGAACACCGCCCAAAACAGCTCGAATTTGAGATTGGCGAACAGTTCTAGTCGAACACCGCTCATCTCAAGTAATCAGCACTTATAACAATCCAGGCAGCGTTGCGGTCATTGCACAGGCACAGCAGCATGTATTGCCTCATGGGTGCCAGGCTGCCCAGAGACAATGACTTATTGTATGGGTCCACTGTATCGGTGCATATCTTTGAGTGCCACACTGCTGTGAGCACGGTTGTTCCTCATCCTACTCATCCTCCAAAACTGTCCCCTCCCTGGACATTTGTGTACCTGGCAGCTGTTGATACAGGAACTCGTCCACCAAGACGTGTGGGCGCCTGAGCTGATAATGGTGTGAATATTCTCTGTTCCTCCTACACTTCCTCCTGTGCAACCACCACATCCATCATCGCCTGAAGCTTTATTTTTCTAGGAGGCATACAAGTGGGATAGTAGCGCTGATTATGGCAACATCAGCGCTGTCTAAGTTCGTGGAGTATTCAAAACAGAGCAACATGGGAAACACGTCCCACATAGAGGTTCACTCATTGATGGTGAAGTGGTGTTCCGCAGAGCGACTCACCCGTGTCTGCGGCAGCTCAAATTCCAGTATCTCCTGTTGCTGCATACACCGTCTCTCAAGCATGTGTAAGGTGGTGTTCCACCTTGTTGGTATGTTGCATGTGAGGCGGGGAGAAAGAAGACAGAAGTGACGCTGCACTGCAGGCAGGCGAGCGGCAGCAGAGTGAGAATGCTAAAAGCACGTACAAATGGCCTGCACTTTCTGACCGGATGAGGATACAGTGGAGTAGAAGGAGGAGGTAACATGGACAGAGAAAAGGCTAGGGGTGGCCCCGGTGTGCAGTGGCAGCCAAGTTAAACTTTGATAAAGAACTCAGTTTGTGCATTCAAAACACATTGCTGTGTCAATCCTCATGATGGAATTCTTTAATTCAATACATTTGTTACGAGTCTGGAAGGTGGAACCTCTGTGCTTCGGTGCAAGGAGGAACCAGAGGGGCGTGACTAAGTGCCTACTCGGCCCGACCAAGGTCACACGTTGGCTTAGTTGACTCCATGAACCAAGGAGGGAACGGGCAGGTGCACCAGGTGCCACTCTGGGACCGACCTTGTGTGAGAGCAGGTGACTCCCACGGGTCTGATGGCAGGAACTGACCGGTACAGCAGATAAGCATGGCAGGAAGGCTGACGGGTGGTCCGGGTAGATAAGCAGGCTGGTTCGGTAGATAGCCAGACGGGTGCTCCGGGTAGGCAAGCAGGCGAGCACGGCAGGTAACTGGCAGGTGCTCCGGGTAGACTGGCTGGCGGGCACGACAGGTAATAGTCAGGTGCTCCAGGTAGGCCGGCTGGAGGTCACAACAGGTAACGGACAGGTGCTCCCGGTAGGCCGGGCAGGCGGGAACAACTGTAGACAGACTGGAGGACAGAACTGTTAGACAGGTTGGCGGGTTGAACTGACAGACAGGCTGGCAGGCAGGACTGACAGGCAGTGAGACCTGAGGGCTGGAGCTTGTGTTTAGCACACGGAACAACAACCCAGCACAGGCACCTCCATTTTGGTAGAGGTGCCTTATATAGGGGAAGTCCTCCGGCAATTGGCCGGGGACTCTATAGGATGGCGCGCACGGCCCCTTTAAGAGGGAGGGAGCGCGCGTGCACCCTAAGCACCGTGCCCGGGAAGCTGCTCGCGGTGCGCGCCACAGCAGCAGGGGGGCAGAAAGATGCTGGACCTGGACAGCGGAGGTGAGGGGAATGGCGTCTCTGCCCGGCAGGAGTCAGAGACGCCGATGCTACAACATTTTTGCAATCATTGAAGCTGGAACCCTCTCTTCCTTTTCTGGTTTTTCAAGTGGTCCCTTTAGTTCTGTGGTTCAGAATGCTGAGAGCCTGGGTGAGCTAGTTCATTTTTTCTTTTTGCAGCCAACTTAATGGCTACAGACCCGACTCAGTGCTTTTGCACCATGCTTCATCATTTTGTGTGCAGCTGGTGCAGCGTGGCCGCCACCTCTATTTCCAAACTGCCCATTTCACTCGGGTGGCCTTGACTCCATAAGGGGTCTAGGATCTCATCATCCCGCATCGCATCATCGTACCTCTCTAGTCTGTCCGTAACTCTGCTACCCTACTAATCCACTTCTGTCCTCTCTACTCCATCGCTTCCCCCATCTGTAAATTCCTTCATCGTCTCCCAATTTCACAACATGTCCACTTCAAGCTACTAACACTGACCTACAAAGCCGTCCATAATCTGTCTCCCCCATATATCTCTGAACTAATCTCCTGATATCTCCCATCAATCTCTTGTCCTCCCAAGACCTCCTTCTCTCCTCCACAATCGTATGTTCCTCATACAATCACCTGCAAGCCTTCTCATGAGTATTTCCCATCCTGTAGAATTCTGTGGCTCAGCACATCTGATTATCTCTAACATTCAGAACTTTCAAACAGAACTTGAAAACCCATGTCTTCAGAACAGTTTATGGCTTGCAATGACCCTGCTGCCACCACACCAACACCAGAGCTGTTGCAACCCCTGAATCTAAAGTCTCATTCCCCATAATCCTGTAGAATGTAAGGGTAGGGTCCTTTCACCTCTGTACCTGTCTGTCACTATTACTTTGTTCATTTTCATGTGTTTTGTATGTAACCCCTCCTCATATACAGCACCATGAAATCAATAATGCTCTAAAAAAAAAAAAATTCTCCACATGATGTTACACCTAGTCCTCACCCTGCCCTCCTTGCCAGACTACACACAGCTGAAAGCTTCAGCAGTTGCCACCTGTGTTTCATTATCATCAGAGATGTGCAGCGGTGGTCTGATGACCGCTTGCACTACCCCTCCCACATACTCATACTCCAACAGAACAAGTTGTTTGGCATCAGTGCACTCAATCTCTTCCATTTGTTGGCTAGGACCAGGTGAATGGCCCATGGAACCACAGCCATCAGAGTCATCAAAAAGCAGAAGTAACTGCTGCATGACTTGGGGCTCAGACTGCTTGCCTGATTTGCAATTTGGTGAGGTGGAAGACAGATGTTCATGAGCCACAGGTGCAAAATCTGCACTTTTAGCAGGGGGCTGGGTGGAATACTAAGTGAACTGAAGGCACTTTCTGCCAACTAATCTAAAACCACCTCTACTTCTTCTGGCCTCAACATTCATCCTGTGGTACTTGTGACGCGCCCTCCCCTGGGGCCTTGGGGTACTCGGTGCCAGGCTGGTCGGTACTGGGGATGTCACGGTGGCGTGGTCCGGTCCGTGGCCCCGAGGCGGTCAATAAACAGTGAAATAACATTTTGGGGAAAAAGTTTGTGACGCCACCTGTGGTATGCAGCTATAGGTGGCCGCCGCTGCTATTCAGATCCACTGGGGCCGTTGGTGATGCAGCAAAGATGGTTCAGCTCTCCACGGGTAGAGCTAGGCCTCAGGGCAGTTAAATAAAGAATTTAAGATGTTGGTGTTGTAGTGCAAGGCATGTGACGCAGCAATAAATCCAGGACACAGTGGGGTGCAGACTTCAGGCTTTACTCACAGTTATTAGGCAGTTCCAGGTTACCGCTGCAGCCGGTTATAACTGCCCACGTCGTCCTGTGTTCTTCAAGGAAGGGATCCAGCCAACTCCCAGGCAGTTCAGGTACACTTAGTCGGGACCCCCTTCTTATGTGCCTCTCTGGTTGTCCCCCTGCGCTGGCTCTTGCCCTCCAGCCTGCGCCTCACAATCAGTGTCCCAAGCCAGTGGCCTCGGGCCTTGTCGGGCGACTTACTCTCAGTCCCCTGGACCCTATGTGGCGACCTTTTTGGCGATGTAATTGTAGATTTCGGATGCAACACCTTGAAAATGCTGCGGCCTCCGGTTGGCTAGCTGAGCCTGGTTGTTCTCCACTAGTCTGGGGCCAGTCCCCTTCTGCGGCCTGGTCTCTCCACTCGACGGCGGTCGGGTAAGTGCGGGTCCCACGGAGAGCGTCTGCACTCCCGTGCCCCTGAGACCCCCTCTGTCTCTTGTTCCTTCTTCTGGGCCCCTTATTCTCGGTCCCCTCCTGTCTGGACCTGTCACAAGAAGGTCCTCCCTCCTGGGCTTACAGCCCTGACTCAACCACTTCTAGAAGGTTCCCCTTCTCCTTATACCCTCTTCTAGGGTGCTTCTCTTTTCTGCTTCCTCCACCCACTCCCACTACATGGTTCCCTCTCCTTTGCTTTTCCCCCCTCCAGCCAGGGACAGGGCTCAGCCGAGATTAAGTGTATCTTGACCCTTTTGCTGGTCTGGAGTGGTGTAGTGCTGGATGCAGGTGTGGGTCCCAGGTAGTGTTCCTTCCTTACCTGGGAGTGGGGTACCACACCTCTGTGTGACGTGCAGTACCTCTGTGGCAACTGGACCCGCAGGAGCACCACACTCGGGCCTATGAAATTACACATACTGCCCTGTCGCCTGCTTGCACCAAAGGATGGTGTTTCATTTGGGCGCATAGCAGGCAAAGATCGACCATGGCCTCTCTGTCCCCGCAGCACCTACACCACCACTAGCCACATGGCCATGTTCCCTATTTGATGCTGCCCTCATTGTTTTCAAACCAAAAAAGTGCAGAGTATTACACAGCCAGTGTACAGAGAGAGAGAGTGGCAAACAGCTTGCTACACTGCCTGTGTTCTGAGTACACTTCAAACAATTAATAAAAAAAAAAAACACAAAAACAGTGTTGGATACCTCCTCCTCTGATGCCTCTTCCACCTACACTGCCAACTCCTCCTTAACCTCCTCCTCCACTTGGACCTCCGCCTCTTGGTTCAGGATTACAACTTTTCTTTTTTATTGTTCTTTTAAGTCACTTTCCAATCAAAATTTGTTTGCCGAGCAATTGTGAGGCTCTTACCCCATTTAGTTTCCTTTTGCAGCACCATAGCCCTGTCTATGACCATTTTACAGCTATTTTAATGCACCAAAATTCAGATTCCCATTGACTTGTATTGGGTTCGGGGTCAATTTTGTTTACCATATCGAACTTTTAACTCTAGTTCGGACAAACCCAAACATTCACGGGTTCGCTCATCCCTTGTGAAGACTCCAGAGAGTATAAGTCTGGAACCAGGAACCTTACAGTAGAAGCATAACTCCAGCGCTGAAAAAAAATGCTGGAGTGGTGCTTTAAGTTCCTCATCATATCTGAGGTAGTCAAATTTTGTAGAATTAATGAAAGAGAAATATTAAAGATAAACCCATTCTTATAATCATCTAGAAAGTTACTACCCAAAGATGCCAATAGCAGCTATAGGCAATCATTGGAACAGCTTTTGAAATTATGAAATTGATTTTGATTAATTACTTTATTTGCATTAAAATGTATTATCAAATCTCAGGATAATTTTAAAGAACAGAACTATTTTAATCAACTGCCCACTGTGTTCTAGGATAGGATAACATTTTACAAAAGTGCTAAACTCAAGCTTATTAAATGAACTTACCACTTGCTAAGTTATAACTTGTCTTAAAAACAATGCCTTACTTGAGTTATTGAGATTTTTTCATCAATAATAAAAAGTCAAGCATAGAGAGATGATGCTGTGCTAATGAGAGTCATAAATTAAAGCTGATTATTAGTGATTAGCAAGCACTAAAATGCTCGAGTGCTCGTTGCTCGGGTTGAGCAAATTGGAATACTCGGGTGCTCGACCCGAGTAACGAGCCCAAGGCAAATCTATGGGAAACTCGAGCATTTTTCAGGCGGCTCCCCCGGCGGTCTGCAGGGGGCCAAAAATTGCCCAAATCTATGGGAAGAGTGCTCAAATGACATGGGAACAGCCTGGGTAAGACCTCTGGAAGCATCTCTGACTCCCAGATCACTGCTGTCAACAATGTTGTCAGAGTATTACGCCACTTTTACGGACTCACAATAAAACATACAAAAACTAAACCAAAATGGATTTTCCTGGGAAATATGTTAAAGAACATCCTTTCCAGGGTAATGACTTGGATATAAGGCAAAATAAATAAGCAAAAACAAAAATACTCCTCCACACCTTGGGCTATGTTCACACGTAGCGTTTTTGCACTTTTGCATTGCTTTCAACCAAGACAAATGCATTCACTGGGAAATGTCATTTTAATATTTTACAACCTTATCTGGCCATGTGGTGTGTGACACATCATCAGACACATGCATACAGTGCTGAAAAGACATGGGAACAGCATGGGGAAGACCTCTGGAAGCATTTCTGACTCCCAGGTCACTGCCTAAAAGTATGCCAATCATAAGTGATCCTTGGCGCATGCGAAGATGCCTCCCGCCATGCACCTGTCATTGTAGACTTGCAACAATCACCATCCACGTCCTTGTCCCACTGCAGCATTCAGTTGTCCCTACCCCATTCCTTGGAATGCAAGCGCAAGTATGCAGGCAGCCGGCCACCGACCCACAGGCTGCAATACTATACTGCCAAATTTTTGACAGCTGCTTGCACTTGAAATGTGGCCTTTTAGGCTCGTGGAAGCGGAAGCTTTTCATAATCTCATGCCGGCGGAGGCCGGGTGTCCATACTCTGTCCCCAGCCGCCACTATATTTCCCGGTATCGCCTACTCCTTCCACAAGCACGGGTCCCACAACATTACCCGTGCCCTCCCCAGTGCACTTACTGGGAAGGACCGACTAACCACAAACACGTGGACAGGTGAATGTGGCCAAGGACGGTACGGAACCAGTCCACAACTTTTTTTGCTAAGAGTTGTATTTAGCTTGGTGAAAGGACTGGCATAGAGGGAAACCGTATCTACCCTGCTTGTCATTTCTTCCAGGAAGTCCTGTAATTGAGTTTGTTGCAGAAGCAATGGCAGCCCGTCCAACATCAACTCGCACTTGTTGGTGGTGCTTTGACACACACACATCTTTCTTTGTGCATTTAATTTCTTGAATATAGAGTTGGACAATGGCCTGATCTGTAATGCGTTTTGAGAAATAACATGCATAAGCATGGGCGATCCACATTAAAAAAAGCAGCCATAGAGTGTCCGGGAACCTTCCCCCACACTTTTCTTAGCCAGGGCTGCTTTTCGGCAGGGTTGGATGGGCCCACCAGAGAACCGGAGACTCCTCCGGCGGGCCCTGGCTTCTCCTTCAGTAGAGTTCAAAGTTCCGAGGTGAGGCCATGATGATGATAGAGGCCACCATCTGCTTAGTTTTCTGTTAATTGGAATGCAAGTGCAAGTATGCAGCCAGCCAGCCACCTACCCACCCACAGGCCGCACCACTCAACTGCCAGATTTCTGGGCAACTCTTTGCACTTGAAATATGGCCTTTTAAGCTCGTGGAGGCGGAAGCTTTTCACAAGCTCCTGCCGACGGCGACCGGGTATCCATACCCGGTCCACAGCCGCCATTATTTTTCCCGGTATCGTCTTCGCGTTCCACAAGGACGGGTCCCACAACATTACCCGTGCCCTCCCCAATGCACTTACTGGGAAGGAACGCCTAACCACAAACATGTGAACAGATGAATGTGGCCAGGGACGGTATGGAGCCAGTCCACAACTTTTTTTTGCTGAGAGTTGTATTTAGCTTGGTGAAAGGACAGGCATAGAGGGAAACCGTATCTACCCTGCGTGTCATTTCTCCCAGGAAGTCCTCTAAAGCTGCTTGCACTTGAAATGTGGCCTGAACATTACTGCTAGCACTTTTCTGTGGGAATTTGCTTGCCTCCTACCAGCCTGGAATATTTCCAGCAAACTATGGTACGACGCCATGGTATTAGCACTGCCCCCAGTAGCAGTAGCGAAGCCATCCCCAATTTCCTTCTCAGGAATTTTATTTCGTAGACTGAGTGGCTGCCCAAATGCATTTTCTCACAAAGGAGCTGAAGATAGAGTGGCAGTAGGTGCACATTTCTCCAGCCTGTTAGATATTAGAAGGTGAACGGCAACACATTGGATCAGTGGTTAGCACTGAAGCCTTGCAGCGCTGGGATCTTGGGTTCAAATCCCAGCAAGGATTACATCTGCAAGAACTTTGTATAATCTCCCCATGTTTGCGTGTGTTTCCTCCTCAGTGAACAAGCAGCCATAGAGTGTCCGGGAACCTTCCCACACACTTTTCTTAGCCAGGACTGCTTCTCGGCAGGGTTGGACGGTCCCACCAGAGAATCCGCTGGAGTGCCTTGGCTTCTAACTCAGGAGAGTTCATGATAGCGCTAACTTTGCAGCTGCTATGGGGCTCTTGAGCGGGTGAGAAAGGTTAGCCTTCAGAATCAAATCCTCTGGTGAGCACAATGTTTTTCAATCTGAAACAGCTTCTCAGTGGGAGTTGTATTTCACCACAGCAATATTCTTTAGCTCGGTGAAAGGACTGGCATAGAGGGAAACCATATCTACCCCGGCTGTCATTTCTCCGTCACCAGGTTCCGCCCATTGTCACACAAGACCATGCCTGGCTGTATGTTCAGCGGTGAGAGCCACAGATCAGGCTGCTGTGTTACAGCTTTCAACAACTCTGCAGCGTTGGGCGCTTTGTCAATTAAACATGTTATCTTCAGCACAGCCTGCTGCCGCTTGGCCAAGGCAGTGCTGCAGTGCTGTCAGCTTATGACTGATGTGGTCATTTCGGAGATGGAGGAGGAGGTGCATGAGCTGAACAATGTGATTACATTGAGGTTAAATTGGTGACGCTGTTTTTTATGCTAAAGAAAGATCCTATTGTTATGTTTTTTTTTACGTTATTTTTTAATACAAATGCATTCACCGGGAAATGTCAATTTAACATTTTACAACTTAATCTGGCAATGTGGTGTGTGACACATCATCAGACACATCCTGTTTTATTTAAGATGGAGGGACTCTGAAAGTCATAAATAGAGATGAGCGTTGTTCTACTCGAACTGTTCGCCAATCTCAAATTCGAGCTGTTTTGGGCGGTGTTCGAGCCGGTCGGCGAACACGAACAATTTGAGAAAAATTCGGCTGTTCGAGGTTATGTTCGATAACTGTTCGTGCACCAAAATCATAACTGGATTTTTTCTCAGTAATGATGAAAATTAATGTTAATACGCAGTTTGAGTGTACAGCGGGGCGGGGGGAGGGGCAGGGGATGGATCTCTGCAGGAACAATGAAGATCTCCATTTTTTTTTCTCTTTCCCGCATTTGCAGTGGGGAGGTGCAATCTGTCAGCCTATCAGCAGCGCACACACGGAGCGAAGTGCTTTTTTTCACACAAGCAAGGGCATGTGTGATTGGCAGTGTATGTCACATGTTCTTGCCCTATAAGACCAAGCCATTTTCCCCGTCGCCACCATTTTCTCACTGCTGCAGCTGCGTGTTAGACGGCACCGCTGTTGCTGTGTGCGCTATACATTGTTAATTTCAAGCCAATTTTCGCACAAATATACAGATAGCTTGGGAGTAGGGAATAGTTGTGATTGCAGTCCTTTTAAGGACTAGGTTACAGCATTTCCTACGACTTTTATCAGGCAGGTCTGTGCTCTTAAATAGATAGATTGTGGGAGTAAAGACTAATTGTAATTGGAGTCCTTTTCAGGACTAGGTTACATCAGTTCCTATCAGTTTTTGCCAGGCAGGTCTGTGCCAGTGCTGTGCAAGTTTTTTTCACAGCATTTGGCTGAATCTAGCAAAGCTAATCCTTTTTGGCCTATTGCAGAGTGTGTTAGTCAGTGGAGTAGCCTATCTGTGTTGCAAGATATACCACATGTGTATAGAATACCAATTTTATTACTGCACCTAGTGAAGTAAAATCTTTTGGGCATAGCATCATTCTATTAGTCCATCTATACTGACCTCCATCAGGTTGCAAACTGAATATAATTTTTTTCTGCATCTAGCTCTGAAAAAATATTTGGGCTTCTAGCAGTGTGTGGGACTTGGTCTATTAGTCCATCTATACTGACCTCCATCAGGTTGCAAATTGAATAAAAAAATTTTCTGCATCTAGCTCTGAAAAAATATTTGGGCTTCTAGCGGTGTGTGGGACTTGGTCTATTAGTCCATCTATACTGACCTCCATCAGTTTGCAAATTAAAAATAATTTTTTTCTGCATCTAGCTCTGAAAAAATATTTGGGCTTCTAGCAGTGTGTGGGACTTGGTCTATTAGTCCATCTATACTGACCTCCATCAGGTTGCAAATTAAAAAAAATTTTTTTCTTCATTTAGCTCTGAAAAAATATTTGGGCTTCTAGCAGTGTGTGGGACTTGTTCTATTAGTCCTTCTATACTGACGTCCAGCAGGTTGCAAATTGAATATAATTTTTTTCTGCATCTAGCTCTGAAAAAATATTTGGGCTTCTAGCGGTGTGTGGGACTTGGTCTATTAGTCCATCTATACTGACCTCCATCAGGTTGCAAATTAAAAATAATTTTTTTCTGCATCTAGCTCTGAAAAAATATTTGGGCTTCTAGCAGTGTGTGGGACTTGGTCTATTAGTCCATCTATACTGACCTCCATCAGGTTGCAAATTAAAAATAATTTTTTTCTGCATCTAGCTCTGAAAAAATATTTGGGCTTCTAGCGGTGTGTGGGACTTGGTCTATTAGTCCATCTATACTGACCTCCATCAGGTTGCAAATTAAAAATAATTTTTTTCTGCATCTAGCTCTGAAAAAATATTTGGGCTTCTAGCGGTGTGTGGGACTTGGTCTATTAGTCCATCTATACTGACCTCCATCAGGTTGCAAATTAAAAATAATTTTTTTCTGCATCTAGCTCTGAAAAAATATTTGGGCTTCTAGCAGTGTGTGGGACTTGGTCTATTAGTCCATCTATACTGACCTCCATCAGGTTGCAAATTTAATAAAAAAAATTTCTGCATCTAGCTCTGAAAAAATATTTGGGCTTCTAGCGGTGTGTGGGACTTGGTCTATTAGTCCATCTATACTGACCTCCATCAGGTTGCAAATTAAAAATAATTTTTTTCTGCATCTAACCCAGCCAATAGTTTTGGCCTAATACCACAGTTTGGCCACTCAGCTCTGCTCGGTTACCATCCATTGTTTTTTTGTGCAAACAACTCCAGAGTTGTGAATTAGTTAACCACCAAAATGAGTGGAAAAAGGCCTGCTGCTGGTGGAAAGGGGAATAGGCGTGTTGGGAAGGGGAAAAAAGGTTGTGTCCGTGGGGTAAGTGCAGAAGAAAGACCATCTTCCAGCCAAACTAAAATGTCTACTTCTTTTAGCGGACAATGTGATAAGATCCCTTTCTTACGGCCACGCCAATCGCTACAAATTCCAGATGAGGCACAAAAACAGCAGGTGCTTCAACGGATATCAAGTGCTCCTTTAAGTGGGCTCTCCTCCACATCAACTTCAACATCACAAATACTCCAGTCCTCAAAGGTGTCACCCAAATCGCACTTGCTTCCTCACAGCTCCCAAATCTCCAGCTGCCCGTCTGAGTATGAGGTAGAACAGATGGTTGAGTCTGCAGAGCTGTTTACTCATACTATAGCCTGGGAATCAGAGGTCGACTCCAGCGCTTGTGTGAATCCAGACGAGGAAATGATCTGCACTGATGCCCAGAATCTTTATGAGTCGGATCCAGGACCAGACGCAGAAGGTTCTGACCATAATGTAGACCCTCATTCCCAAACTGTAACTCCTGTTGGTGGAGACAATGAGGAAGACGATGATAAGACTCAAATACCTGATTGGAGCGACAACTTTAGTTTTTTGTCAGGGCAGGAACAGGTTGGCTCTGAGGACGACGGGTGTGATAACGCACAGGGTGATGATGATGAGGTCGGAGATCCCACTTACTGTCAACCCACAGTCAGCCAAGAGATGAGGTCAGCAGAGGAGGTGGAGGAAGATGCTAGTGACGACGAGGTCAGGTTGCGCCTTCCTGGACAGAGACGTAGTACTGGAAGCACGTCAACAACTGCATCCTCAAACACAACTCTGCCTCTCACCACAAGTCGTGGTGGCTCTTCAGGTCGCATGGGTGCTAAGCCTTGCATAGCCTGGGCATTTTTTCAGATCGACAAAGATGACCCAACTCGTGTTATCTGTAACATTTGTCAGCAAAAGCTAAGTAGAGGCCAAAAAATACATAGTTTGAGTACTTCATGCATGAACCGGCACATGGACATGAAGCATAAGTTGCAGTGGGAAGCTCAGTGTGCTACAATGCGGTCTAGCCGGCCGGGCCAACCACCGTCTGCCATATCTTGTGCATCCGCGGCCTCTTCATCCTCTGTGACTGGGGGGACAGCAGTCACACCTGTTTTGGGGCGCAGACCTGCCACCTCTTTACCCGCAACAGCCAGCGTGATTGGCAGGTCATCATTTTCTTTGGAGGTGGTAACACCAGCTGGTCTTGAGCGCTGTCCGACATCGATAGCACCACCTTTGGATCAAGGCAACCTAACATGTCCGCCTGCATCTTCCTCACAGACCGGCAGTTTGCCAGGGACACCCTTATCAACCCCGTCTAAGCACAATAGCCAGCCCTCGGTCCCTCAGATGTGGACAAGTAAAAGACCATTTCCTCCTAGCCATGAGAAAGCTAAGAGGTTGAATTTCACCATCTGCAAGCTCTTGGCTACAGAAATGCTGCCTTTCCGCCTGGTGGACACAGAGGATTTTCGAGACCTTATGTCCGTCGCAGTGCCCCAGTACCAGATGCCCAGTCGGCACTACTTCTCAAAGAAAGGTGTGCCTGCGCTCCACCAGCATGTCGCACACAACATCACCGCTTCTTTGAGAAACTCTGTGTGTGACAGGGTGCATTTCACCACAGACACTTGGACGAGTAGGCATGGACAGGGGCGTTACATGTCGCTGACTGGGCACTAGGTAACTATGGTGACAGCAGGACAAGGGGCTGCTGTCCAAGTCTTGCCGTCCCCACGAGTTGTGCGTCAATCCTCTTTATGTCATTTTTCCTCCACTGCTTCTGCCTCCTCAACCTCCTCTCGGTCTTCCACCTGCACCCAAAGCCTGTCTGGTCATGCCACAAGCTTTCTAACTGCGCAGAAGGGATCCTGCACACCTCCTTACTATGCTGGCAGTAGGGCTCAACGTCATCAGGCGGTTTTTACATTGAAATGTCTGGGAAATGTGAGTCACACAGCTGAGGAGTTGTGGTCAGCTCTGGAGAACCAATTTCATGAATGGTTGTCTCCACTGGACCTGAAACCAGGGAAGGCCGTGTGCGACAATGCTGCAAACCTGGGTGCGGCCCTTCGCCGGGGCAATGTCACACACGTGCCTTGTATGGCTCACGTGTTGAACCTGGTTGTCCAGCAATTTTTAGCCCACTATCCCAGACTAGATGGCCTTCTGCAGAGGGCACGGTCGCTGTGTGCTCACTTCCGCCGTTCGCATCCCACAGCTCAGCGACTTACATCTCTACAGAAGTCGTTGGGCCTGCCACTTCACCTGCTAAAATGCGATGTGCCTACCCGGTGGAATTCAACTCTGCACATGTTGCAGCGACTGTGGCAGCACCGACAAGCCCTGGTGCAATACGTTCTGACGTATAGCCTGGGCCAACGAGATTCAGAGGTGGGGCAAATCACGCTAGAGGAGTGGTCTCAGATCAGGGACCTATGCACCCTTCTGCACAGTTTTGAAATGGCGACGAAGATGTTTAGTGCTGACGATGCCATTATCAGCATGACTATTCCGGTGATTTACATGCTGGAGCACATGTTAAACAGAATTCGGAGTCAGGTGGTGGCACAAGAGGAGGTGGAGGAAGTAGAGGAGGAGGAGTTGTATGCGGAAGGGCTAACATCTGCAAGGTCCAGACGGTCGGCAGCACCAAGGCGGCAGGCATGTGAGGGTGGGGGAGATGGTTTTACCAGGGCGCATGGTAGCAGCCAAACTAGTGAGGAAGGTGCAGGAGCCCAGGAAGAAGTGGAGGACGAACTGATGGAAGACTCATCAGATGAGGGAGACCTTGATCACATTTCTGTTGTGCGAGGTTGGGGGGAGAGGACAGAGGAAGGAAGCATGATTGTTACCTCGCCACCAACACAACAGGGACTTGGTGCTCCTGGATGCGCAACACACATGAGTGCCTTCTTGCTGCACTACCTGCAACATAACCCTCGAATTGTGAGAATTAGAAATAATCCTGACTACTGGGTTGCCACACTGTTAGATCCCCGGTACAAAAGTAAATTTGCAGAAATTATTCCTGCCATAGAAAGGGATGCACGCATGCAGGAGTATCAGCAGAGACTGTTGCAGAATCTTACATGTGCTTTTCCACAAAATACCAGTGGTGCACGTAGTGAATCACAGTATCTGGTGGTAACATCAATTTTGCGGAATCATTTCACCACTTTTTTAGCCCATCCTTTGCAAGGCCACAGGAGACAAGAAGTCTGACACATAGTCAACGCCTAGAGACGATGGTACAGGAGTATCTCCAAGTAAACATTGAAGCCACGACTGTGTCACTGGACCCTTGCTCTTTTTGGGCTTCCAATCTGGATAAATGGCCAGAGCTAGCCACTTACGCCTTGGAGATCTTGTCATGCCCCGCAGCCAGCGTTCTGTCTGAACGTGTGTTCAGCGCTGCTGGTGGTGTGCTGACAGATAAGCGCACGCGGCTCTCCACTGATAATGTAGACAGACTCACGTTCATAAAGATGAACAAATCATGGATCCGAAACGACTTTTCTACCCCTGTGTCATCCTGGGGAGAGTAAAAGCTTGATGATTGTTTAAAATCACCCTACCAACCGTTTTAAGCTTTCAAATTACTAATCATGTTTATCTGTATCTTGACTGGAAAATAATTTGGGCTTTGTAGCAGTGTGCAGCACTGATCCTATTAGGCCATCTATAATAAGCTCCACCAGATTTAAAATTAAAAATAATTTTTAGCTGCATCTAGCCCGGAAAATAATTTTGGGGCTCAGAGATGCGCAAGACACATAAGTGCCTTCTTGCTGCACTACCTGCAGCATGACCCTCATATTGTCAGAATTCGAAGTAATCATGACTACTGGGTTGCCACACTCTTAGATCCCCCAAACTTTTCGATCAACCTTTTCATTTTAATAAAGACCAAAAAAATGGTCATTTTTGAAATTATAAGCATTAGCAGGTTGTTAGAAACTGAAATCAAACAGTTTTCAACTCAAAACTTTATTCTAGGTGATGTTACATTTTCACATAGGACCCCTTGTTCGAAAGGAGCTTCTGAACTCTCTCGTCCATTGAATTTGTCAGGTTTTGGATGGTTTCTGCTTCAATTGTTTTGCATGAGGACAGAATACCCTCCCAGAGCTGTTGCTTAGATGTGAACTGCCTCCCGCCATCATAGACACTCCTTTTAATGATGCTCCAAAGGTTCTGAATGGGGTAGAGGTCAGGGGAGCATGGGGGTCACACCATAAGTTTGTCCCCTTTTATGCCCATATCAGCCAGAGATGCAGATGTTTTATGTGCAGCATGAGATGGTGCATTATCATGCAGAAAAATGATCTTGCTGTGAAATACACGGTTCTTCTTCTTGAACCATGGCAGGAAGTGCTGTTTGAGAAAATCCACATACATTATGGAGTTCATCTTTAGCGCCTTCAGGGATCCTAAAGGGGCCGACAATCTCTCTCCCCATGATTCCAGCCCAAAACATTACTCCACCTCCTCCTTGTTGGCGCTGTAGCCGTGTTTGCGTGGGGTGTCCATCAACCAGCCATCCTCCACTCCATCCATCTGGACCATCGAGCGCTGCACGGCACTCATCCGTGAACAAAACAGTTTTGAAATCAGTCTTCATGTAATGTTTGGCCCACTGGAGCCGTTTCTGCTTGTGTGAAGTGGATAGAGGAGGTCGACAGGATGGCGTATGCACAGCTGCAAACCTCTGAAGGACCCTGCATCTTGTTGTTCGGGGGACGTTGGAGGCACAAGCAGCTTCAAAAACTTGTCTGCTGCTATGACAAGGCTTTTTTGCCGCTGCTCTTTCAACCTGACGTAATTGCCTGTAGGAAAGAGTCCTCAATTTGCCCTTATCAGCACGCACACGTGTGTACTGTGAATCAGCTACATACTTCTTGATTGCCAAGACACTTCATCCTGATCATCGCACAATGTTGATTGTAGTCATGCCTTGACCTAAACACTCCACAATTTGTTGCTTCTCAGCAGCCGACACATCCTTTTTCTTTCCCATTTTGGCAGAAAATGTAGGCTGCTGAATAATGTGAGAGAGCCTTCTTAAGTAGTCTTGCCTTTCATTGGACACACCTGACAAACTAATTAGCACTGGTGTCTGCAATTGCTTACAGTGATATAAAGAGCCCTGACACACATCACCATCAATGAGTTTAACTGACAAACAAACAAATTCTTCCCTTATCACTCCTAAACACTTTTTGCATAATAATTTGGAACACAGTGTACATGTGCTTTTCCACAAAACACCAGTGGTTCACCTAGTGAATCTTACAGTTCTAACTTGCCAACCGTGGTCTATATGGAGTTGTTCAATAAAGGGCCCAAAATTAAGATAACATAGATGGGAGAGGTCTCTATGAATAGGAATTCCTAAGTATTTGATACCCTGTGAGGGCCAGGCAAAGGGAAAGTTGGACTGGATGGAATCCTATATGGATTTGGGGAGGGAGACATCGAGGGCCTCAGACTTCGCTGCATTGATTTTAAAATTTGACCATGTAACAAAGTGATCTATTTCAGCCATAACAGCATGGATGGATATATGTGATTGAGTGATATATACTAGGACATCATCAGCAAATAGAGAGCACTTGTACTCGGTGCCTCCCACCTCAATCCACCTAATATTGGGGTTATGGCGAATTGATGAGAGCAGGTGCTCCGTCACTAGGATGTATAAGAGAGGGGACAGAGAACATCCCTGCCTTGTCCCATTGGTGATTGTGAAAGGTGATGAAAATGTTCTGACGCGCCCCCTGGGCCTTGGAACACCCGGAGCCGGACCCTTTTTGGTGGATGCTGGTGGTTGTAGTCTTCGTGGCGGCGATCTGGTTCCGTGGCTCAGGGCGGTCAAACCAGTGGCGGAACTATTTATGTGGTTTTGATGTTTAAATGTCCGACTACGCCACCCGTGGATTGCGGTCAGAGTGAACCGCCGCTACAGGGCAGACCGCTAAGGCTGGTGTTGTGGGTGCAGCAGAGCGTAGCATAACTCCCCACGGGAGGAGTATAGCCTCAGGGCAGTGTATGCGGAGGATGGGGGTGATGGTGCAGGGCAGCAGCAGTAACGACACGGAGTCAGTGATGCAGTTCAGGGCCTTTACTCACAGTTCTTATTATCCAGACCACGTCTGCAGGTAACGGCTGCCCACGTCGTACTGTGCTCACCAGGTGAGGGGCTCAGACAACTCCCAGATAACTTTGGAGCGCTTCACAGGACCCCCTTTGTGTGTCCTTTGTCTGGCCTTTCTTACCAACACTTCTGTCCGGCTGCCTCGGGCCTCCTCTTGGTAAACTTGGCGCCAGTTTCCCTGACCCTATGTGGTGCCTTCCTAGCGGGTGGAGCAAGGGGCTGCGCCACATAAAATGTCAGAGCCTCCGGTTTCTAGCTGAGGGTCGTTTCCTGCCTCCACTAGTTCGGGGACCGGTCTCCCCCTTTGGCCTGACCCCTCCACGCAGGTGGATTCGGGCGTGCGGTGGCGACTCGCCCGTCCGCACCCCTGGGATCCCTTCATTCCTCGTTCCTGGAGCCTTCTCCGCTCCTCTTCCTTCCTTCTCCCTCTTGCAGGCCTGGGCCTCTGTTACTAGGCCCGCCTCCGGAGCAAAGCTCATGCAGAGCCCCTGCTCCCTGCCACTTCTGCTCAGACTTCTCTGCACTGAACTAAGATGGTGCCCACCTTTTATACTCCCTTCTCAATGCACCCAGGAACTGCTTCCTCCCTGCTCCTGCACTGCAGGGTTCCCCTTCCTCAGTGTTCCCTCCCCCCACTCCAGCCAGGGACAGGGACTGTCGTGCCCATCTCAGGGGCATATTGGTCGCCCTGCCCCACGGCAATGTGGTGTAATGCATGCAGGTGTCGGGTCCTGATCCACACTCCATCCTTATCTGAGAGTGAGATATCACACCTCTGGGTGAGGTGCAATACGTCTGTAGCAACCGAGCCCTCGGTGCTACAGTTCCATTTATCTTCAGCCTAGGTGACGTATTGTGATACAGGGCCGTGATTTTGGCTATAAAAGGGTCCCCTAGACCCCTACCCCAAGCTTTTTAAGAGAATCATATATGGCGTGCCAGGAGACTCTATGGAATGCTTTCTCAGCATCCAACGAGAGCATCTACTTACAAATTTTTAACTGCATCTAGCCCAGGAAATACTTTGTGCCTAGTAGCAGTGTCTGCTAGTCAGCGGATTATCCCGGCTGTTAAGCAAGCTACACCACCTGTAGTTTGGACACTTAATTTTTTCAAAGGAAATGCTTCGGGACCACGGGATACTTAGTGAAGAGCATCAGGAGGCACCCCAAGGCATAGGGGCTGGGACTGGCACTAGGATGCCTTGCGGTGGACAGCCGAGCTCGATCCTTATAAAAGCTTTTTAACTGCAGCAGCTTTAGTGGACGCTACTGGAGCTGGAATTACGCGGCTGCTGGCATGAGACTTGCCCTCCAATAGATCCTTGTAAATGGATTTAAAGTGTATTCATTCAAATTAGAGGGACAATTTAAATTAAAAAGCTTAGAGCTGCCTCCACCACAGGGGGGCTCTTTCGACCCACCAGCGGACAGGCACCAGTATTGGGAGAGGGGGGCTGGCCGTCAGGGTTCACCGCGGCTCTGGCACAAACCCGGCGACACGGAGGTGGCACGGGCAGGAGCGGACTGGCCGTCTCGGCTTCTCACTTTTTGGATTTTAGAAGGGCATGACATGCCTATATCTGTGTCTCCCCCTCCTTTTACTCCTCCACCTCTTTTCTTTTCGCATGACTATATGTACTTGTCACTTTTCCATGTGTTAGTTGTGTCTTCTGAGCAGTTTGTCAGCTTTTGAACACCTTTGAAGGTGTTTTCTATGTGTTTCTATGTGTTTTTGTTTGCCTGCCATTGGTTTTAACGATGTTCGAAGGTGTTCGACGAACAGTTCGACGAACAGTTCGGCGAACACACGGGTGTTCGACGAACCGAACCGAACTCGAACACTACGGGGGTGGCTCAACACTAGTCATAAAGCCTATTTTTATAGGGACATCAGACGGCCCTTGCTATTCTTAAAGGCCAGCAGTCGGCCCTCCCTATTGTTAGAGAGCCATCAGCCTGCTATGCTTTGTTGTTCCCATTATTAACAAGTGGGTCTCCTATACTGTTATTGCGTATCCAGTGACTGCAAGGGCTGCCAAAAATTTGGACGCAACCCAATACCCCTTTGAAGAGACATAGAGGAGGGTCTCAGTAAAAAAAAATGTTCCCATTATAAAGGAGTGGGTCTCCTATAGTGGTAATGCCCATACTGTGACTGCAAGGGCTTCCAAAATTTGGGAGAAACCCCAATAAGAATTTAAAGACACATAGAGCAGGACCACAGTAACAAGGTACGACATGTTCCCATTAGAAAGGAGAGGGTCTGCTATACAGTTATAGGGCATGCAGTGAGTCAAACGGCTGACCAATTTTAGGAAAAACCCCACTTAGAATTTAAAGACACACGTAGCAGGGCCACAGTAACAAGGTACGACATGTTCTCATTAGAACGGAGAGAATCTGCTATACAGATATAGGGTATGCAGTGAGTCCAATGGCTGACCAATTTTATGAAAAACCCCACTTAGAATTTAAAGACACATAGAGCAGGGCCACAGTAACGACAAATTCCCATTAGAAAGCTGAGAGTCTCCCATAGTGTTGGCTTATGCAATGAATGCAAGGGATGCCAAAAATTTGGAGGCACTTCAATGACCCTTGGAAGAGATGTGGAGGAGGGCCTCATAAAAATATGTTCCCATTAGAAAGGAGCGGGCCTCCTATACTTGTAATGCCCATGCACTAAGTGTATGGGCTGACAAACATTTACCCCTGGGGGGTATACATGAACATACTGTATAAAAAAATGTTTTTTAGGGGCATCATAAACACCCTTTAAAAAAATTATGTGGGTGTTGCATCACGGACCACGGTCACCCTGGTGATATGGTGGTGGTGGATGAGGAGAAGGAGTAGGACAAGAGCAAATAACCAAAATCAGGAAGCGTATACCCATGTGTGGGTGTGAAAAGGTGCACGGGAATACACCTCTCAGGAAAAAACACTGGATTTGAGTTTGTTACGCTGCTATAATTCAGTGGTGTTGAGCAGTCTGGCCCAATCCAGGACTTGTTCATTTTTATAAGAGTCAGCCTGTCAGCATTTTCAGTTGACAGGCGGATGCGCTTATCAGTTATAATTCCACCAGCGGCACTAAAAACCCGCTCTGATAAAACGCTGGCGGCAGGGCAGGCCAGGACCTCCAAGGCATAGAGAGCCAGTTCATTCCACGTATCCAGCTTGGATACCCAATAATTATAAGGCACAGAGAAATCACGGAGGACATTGGTACGGTCGGCAAGGTACTCCCTCAGCATCTTCCCAAACTTTGCACTCCTTGTGAAAGTACCCTGCGCCTCAGGGCCTGTGCGATGGGAGGGTCTGAGAAAACTCTCCCAGAACTTTGACAGTGTTCCCCTGCCTCTGCTGGATTGGAGTTGTGTCTCCCTTGCCTGTACTCCTTGGTTGTCCAACGAAGTGTGTCCTCTGCCGCCACCATTTTCAGATGGGAATTTTTTTAATAGGTCTGCAACAAGGGCCTTCTGGTACTCCCCCATTTTTGTAGACCTGTCCACCTCAGGAATAAGAGATATAAAGTTCTCCTTGTAGCGTGGGTCTAGAAATGTCACCAACCAGTAATGACTGTCACCCAAAATTTTGAGAACGCGAGGGTATTGGGAAAGGCAGCATAACATAAACTCAGCCATGCGTGCCAGACTACTAACAGGCAAGATTTCCATGTCCTCACCAAGAGGATGACTGACCATTCTCTTCTCCTCCTCCTCCTCCTCTCTGTCCTCTGGCCATCCACACTGAACAGACGGTATGACAGCTGTGCAGGTAGTACCGTCTATAGTGCATGAAACTAGCTCCTTTCCTTCCTCCTCCTCCTCCTCTTCCTCATTGTCACCCAATCCACGTTGGGATGAGAGGAGGCTTGGCTGTGTGTAATCACCCTGTTTGGTTCCTTGCTCCATCACATCGTGCTCCGCCTGCAATGCATCGTCTTTGATTGTGAGCAGAGAGCATTTCAGAAGACAGAGAAGCGGGATGGTGACACTAATTATGGCGTCATCGCCGCTCACCATCTTGGTGGAGTCCTCAGAGTTTTGGAGGATGGTACATATGTCTGACATCCATGTCCACTCCTGAGGTCTTATGTGTGGAGTCTGAACTGAATACCGACAGCCTTGTTGATGCTGGTACTCAACAACTGCCCTCTTCTGCTCACAAATCCTTCCCAACATCTGCAGTGTAGAGTTCCAATGTGTGGGGACATCACACACCAGTCTGTGAGCTGGTATCTGCAAATGCTGCTGAAACACTGCAAGGGCGGCGGAAGCTGTAGCTGACTTTCTAAAATGGGCACACAGGCTGCGTACTTAAACAAGCATATCCGGCAGCTCCGGGTAGGATTTGAGAAACCGCTGAACCACGAGGTTAAGCACATGGGCCAGGCATGGTACGTGTCTGGGCTCGCCTCGCCTCAGAGCCTCCACCAGGTTCCGGCCATTGTCACACACGACCATGCCTGACTATAGGTTCAGTGGTGTGAGCCACAGATCTGCCTGCTCTTTCACAGCTGTCCACTACTCTTCAACATTGTGTGGTTTTTCACCTAAGCATATTAGCTTCAGCACAGCCTGTTGCCGTTTGGCCGAGGCAGTGCTGCAGTGCTTCCAGCTTGTGACTGATGTGATCATTTCGGAGATGGAGGCTGAAGAGGAGGAGGAGGCTGAGGAGGATAAAGTGCAGGTATGACTGGGTCCCGGATTCCACCCAGTGTGCCATCAGCGAGATGTACCGTCCCTGCCCACAAGCACTTGTCCACGTGTCCGTGGTTAGGTGGACTTTACCGGTAACTGCATTGTTGAGAGCACGGGCAATGTTTTGGGAGACGTGCTTGTGTAATGCGGGGACGGCACACAGGGAGTAATAGTGGCAGCTGGTAACCGAGTACCAAGGGACGGCCGCCGCCATCAGGTTGCGGAATGCTTCTGTCTCCACGAGCCTAAAATGCAACATTTCAAGCGCAAGCAGTCGTGAAATGTGAGAATTTAGTAGTGTGGCCTGTGGGTCATTGGCTGCATATTTGCGCTTGCGTTCCAAGGACTGGGGTAAGGACAACCGAATGCTGCGTTGGGACAAGGACATGGACGTGCTTCCTGATGCTGCTACTTGAGAGTGTGCAACAACAGGGCAGGAGGCGTCTTCGCATGCACCATGGACAGGGGATTGGCTTGCATGCACAACAGCGGAAGAAGCAATGGTGCCAACCGCAGACACTGTTCCTGGACCCTGGGGTTTGGCCCACAAAGTCGGGTGCTTTGCTGCCATGTGCCTGCTGATGCTGGCCTGGCAGATGGTGCAAATGGCCTTTTCATGGTTATCGGCGGAGTTTTTAAAAAACAGCCTGACTCAGGAAGACCTAACAGTTGTACTGCCAACTTCCTTCGTGTTGGTGTTACAGGGAACGGTTGCCTGCCTTCTGTCTGCGGCCACCACACTGCTTCTTCCTGCCTGTTGGGGTGCTCTACCTCCCTCCCCCTGTGTGCTGCTGTCCTCACTCTGCAAGTCCTCCTGCCAGGTTGGGTCAGTTACTATATCATCCAGCACCTCGTCTTCCACTTCCGCACCCTGGTCCTCCTCCTGACTTTCTGGCAATTGTGTCTCATCATCGTTCACCTCTTGTGACACTTTGAAACCGTCGCCTTCATGTGACTGTGGCTGCTCAAATATTTGGGCATCGCTACATGCGATCTCTTGCCCCGCTTCAAGTGGACCGGGCGAGAGGCCCGAATCTATAAATGGAAAAGTAAACAGCTCTTCGGAGTGTCCAAGTGTGGGATCAGTTGTCTCTGGGTTCTCGGCATGGTGGGAGGAAGGAGGATCAGGGTGAGGAATTTGCAGTCCAGACTCACGGCTACTGAGACTTGACCATGTGGAAGACAGGGTGGTGGTGGTGGTGGTGGCTAAGTGACTGGAAGCATTATCCGCTATCCAACCAACAACCTTTTAACACTGCTCTGGGTTCAATAGTGGTGTGTTGCAGTCCCCTAGAAATTGGGACAGGAAGGTCAGGCGAGAAGATGTGGGGGTTTGCTGTGGCACAATTTCGGCTTGCCCACAGCATTGTCCTAGGCCTCTTCATGCACCATTACCATCACATCCAGTTCCCCATCCCTTGCCACGTGCCTTGCCCATTTTAAATGGAGGACAGTATCTTCCACGCTCACTACAAATGACTGAGTTTAGAGCGAACTTATATGCGATCCATGTGATGGAGAAACCAGAGTTTTAAATACCTGGCCTGTAGGTAAGTAGTTTGAACAGCGAACTGCTGTGAATTGCTTCTTTGGCACCCCAGGGGTCCGGTTGCCACAGTGGCATTGCCTCCCTCACAAGAGGTGATGCAATGCCTGGAAGCAAGCAGGGGTCCCCTAATCAGGTTTTACTAAGCATGCAACACTTTCCTGGCTCCAGACCAGCAAGGGGAGTTCCTCCCCTTGGCAACTGGGATCTGGAGGCGGGGTTAGTTAGTTTTAGTGTGAGTTAGTTGAAGTCAGGACGTCGAAGAGAGAGGAGCTGGGGACTGGAGCTGCGCGGCAGCTCACCCCAGAAGAACCAGCACAGAAGAACCGGACACGGGAGTCCGAGGCTGTGGGGCACTGAAGGCCCAGCAGCAGAAACAGGAGGGCAGGAGACTGCAGGTCTCCTGACCCCATCAGATGCCCAGAGGCTCAGCAGCACAGAGGGCCCAGCACCGCCACGTGGCAGCGACGCACCAGAAAGGCCCGAGCTGCCTGCCATACGGGTGAGCACAGAAACATTGCACTCAGGGACGAGGGCCACCGCACAGCTACAAGCAGCAGGGCCAAAGAGTTTAGTGGAAAGGGAAGGCCTCCAACTTCACCTGGCAAGGAGGATTCTTTACTTGCTCCCAGGCTGCCCGGACTTCCACTTCTAGCCAGTACCCTAGTCCCGGCTTGTCTAATCACCACGAGTAAAGCTAAGAGGAAACCGCTATTAAGTTGTGGACTGATTATTGCTGTGCCATCAATCCCTGCACTACAAAGCCCAGCATAACCTATAACATCTATACTGCCCTGGAGCTAAGCTCTACCTGTGGAGAGCCACACCATCCCTGCTGCAATAACATCAGCTCCAGAGGACCTGCTCCGCAGAGGCGGCTCCATTAGCCGCATACCACAGGTGGCGTCATGAACTTTATACAATCACTATAAATCCCCAATCAATAACCCCTTTCTATTGACCGCCCTGGGTCACGGACCGGGTCACCGCCACTGTGTCATTCCCCAGCATCTACCGTCCCGGCACCGGGTACCCCACGGCCCAGGGGACGTGTCACTTCACTGACACACTAAAGGAAATTTTTAATGGAAGCCAGAAATGGCAGTATTTTCTGACAACGTACATGTGATCAGTTTGACGGAGAAAACACAGTTGTAAATAGCTGGATTTCTAGCGCTCTAATATGGAAAGGACCTGGCTGTATTCTGCAGTGCCAACAAGAAAATGGCGCAGAAAAAATAATGTTCTCTGGATTGCTTTTTAAGCATATAATGAGGATTAAGATCCAAAGAAAAGTATTCCTGGCCCTTGAGAACTGGGCCTTTGTATAGAAATATCTAACAGCAGCAGAAGGCAGAATTGGAATAGAGCCTCTTGTGCTATATGCACTGCAGTCTGCTATATACACTGCCTGCCTATACACCTTGCCTGCCTGATATCTCTGCAGATGGATTAGTCCTCAGAAGGACTGTTTGTTAAGATGGATATGTGTAATGTACGTTTTTTCTCCCTACACTACCTAATACACAATCAAATCTCTCCCTAACGCAGCAGCAGCTCTCCCTACACTGTCTGATCCGGAGTGACTGTGATGAGCATGGCGGCGCCAGGTCTGATATAGACCTGATGATGCTGTGCGGTCAGCCAATCACTGTAATGCCCACAACCAACATGGCTACGGCATTACAGTGCATGGCAGGCAATCCCTACATGTTCATTGGCTCTCTAAAGAGCACCAAACATGCAGGGAGGGGACCCAAGTTCCCGCCCGAGCAACACAGAAATACTCGGCGAGCGCCGAGCATCTCGAGCAGTGAGATGCTCGGGTGAGCACCGAGCAGTAGCGATCATGCTCGCTCATCACAAATAGCCATGGATCTAGTGGGACTCTTAGTCAAGTCTGCCAGACGACATCTGTATATCCTGGTGGTACTGAACTATGCTACACGGAATCCGGAGTCCGTCCCACTACGTAACTCCTCTGCCAAATGTATAGCCTGGGAGTTGGTCCACATCTTCTCTAGAACAGGGTTGCCCAAAGAGATCTTAACTGACCAAGGGACCCCATTTATGTCAAGGGTAATGAGGGAGTTGTGCAAAACCCTGCAAATCACACAATGCAGGACCTCAATCTATCACCCCCAGACAGATGGCTTAGTGGAAAGGTTCAATAAAACCTTGAAGGCCTTGTTAAAGAAGGTCGTAGAGAAGACAGCTGGGACTGGCACTAGGACTGTCTATTGCCGTACCTTCTGTTCTCCATTAGAGAAGTCCCACAGGCCTCTACTGGGTTCTCCCCATTTGAGCTGTTAGATGGATGACACCCCCGCAGACTGCTGGACGTAGCAAAGGAGACCTGGGAGGCGGGGTCTACACCCTACAGGAGTGTAATCGAACATGTGGCCCAGGTGCAAGAGAGGATTACAGAGGTGATGTCCATTGTGAAAGAACACCTCCTCAAAGCACAAGAGGCACAGTCGAGGTTGAACAATAGATCAGCAAGGGTGAGATACTTCAACCCTGGGGATCAGGTACTAGTGCTGGTACCTATGGTGGAGAGCACCCTATGAAGTGGTTGGAAAGCTTGGCCACATCAACTATAGGGTCCACCCACCTGGGAGAAGGAAGCCCTACCAGGTATACCATGTCAACCTCATTACCTCATTAAGCCGTGGCGAGACAGGGAACCTGTGGAAGCTCCATGTTTGATGGTGAAGACTGAAACTGACGTGGAGGATGTCAAGGTGGCAGAGTCTCTGTCACATGCCCAGAAGCAACAATGCAGAGAGTTGCTTCAGCGGAACAGGAACCTGTTCTCGGATCTACCGGGCGGCAGTCAGGTCATAGAGCATGAGGTACTTGCGAAGCCTAATGTCCGAGTGAATAAGAAGCCATATTGGATTTCTGAAGCCCGCCGAAAGGTAATCTCTAAGGAGGTGAAGGGCATGCTGAATCTGGGGGTCATCGAAGAGTCCAAGAGTGGCTGGTCCAGTCCCATAGTCTTAGTGCCAAAACCAGATGGAGAATGGCAGTTCTGCAATGACTATAGGAAACTTAATGAGGTCTCTTAGTTTGATTCGTACCCAATGCCCAATGAACTAATTGAGAGACTAGGGCGAGCCAGGTACATTACCACCCTTGATCTCACAAAAATATTATGATATTGGCAGATACCTATGTCCCAAGAGGCCAAGGAGAAGATGGCCTTTGCAACGCCAGATGGGTGTTTCCAATACACTATGATGCCGTTTGGGTTGCAAGGAGCACCAGCTACCATCCAGAGAGCCATGGACCGGATACTAGCTCCCCACAAGAAGTATGCAGCAGCCTACCTGGATGATATCGTGATCTACAGCCAGTATTGGGGTAGCCATCTGAGCAAAGTCCAGGTGATATTCGATGTTCTACAGAAGGCTGGGTTTTCCATCAACCTGAAGAAATGTGCCATGGGCATGGAGGAGGCCAGATATTTGGGCTATGTCATAGGTAGAGGCGTGATAAAGCAGCGGCAAGTAAATAAAATTGACGTGATCCGGGGTTGGCCACAACCTCTCACAAAAAAGCAGATGAGAGCGTTCCTGGGCATCGTAGGCTACTACCGCTAGTTCATCCCTAACCTCGCCATGACAGCCGCCCCTTTGACAGACCTCCTTAAAAGGACAAAATAGGCTATGGCTAAGTGGTCTCCAGAAACTGAGACTGCCTTCCACGAACTCAAGCAAGCTCTGTGTAAACAGCCGGTGTTGGTGGCACTGGATTTCTCAAAGGAGTTTGTGGTTCAGACTGACATATCAGATGTTGGGCTGTGTGCTGTCCTTTCACAAGAGATGAATGGCGAAGAGCACCCCATAATGTATTTAAGCCGAAAGCTGACGTCTTGTGAGAGAAATTGCTCCATAGTGGAGAAGGAATATTTGTCCATCAAGTGGGCACTGGACACCCTAAAATACTACCTCTTAGGCAGGAAGTTCAGGCTGGTGTCAGACCATGCCCCACTAAGGTGGATGAGCGAGAAGAAGGGGAACAATGCTCGAGTGACCAGGTGGTTCCTAGCTCTTCAGGACTTCAGCTTCCAGGTAGAGCATAGGCCTGGGAAACTGCATGGCAATGCTGACGCAAGGTCAAGGGTCCACTGTATGTTAGCGTAAGGTGCCAAGCCCTCCGGCTTTGGACAGAGGGGGGTATGTAACATGGCCGCTGGACACGTCCCTGACGGGAGATATGTATCACTGAGGTTGGTGGCTTCAGTGATGTAAAACCGAGAAAGCATGCTCCAGCACACACAGTGCTGAGAGGGTTAATAAGCTGTATCAGGGCCGGTTTTTACGAGCAGTCATAAGAGACAGGTGGGATTGGCTGCTCATATATCCTCCACCCCAGGGAGTGTGTATAAAATGGAGACAGAGTGTCTCATTCAGTTGCTGTGTCTGGAGATGGGTGGATCTCCAGAGTGTTGGTCTGTGTTAGGACCTAAGGACTGGACTGTAACCTGAGCGGGCGAACCCCAAACCTTGTATGGACATTTTACTTTGTGTTTACACTTTGTGCCAGGAAAGGCTGTGGTTTTGTTTTGCTTCCTGAGCAGTTTATGCTATTTAATAAACCAGCCTGGATTTCCCTGAAAACGCTTCTGTGCTTACCTCAACCACAGTCGAGTGAGTACCAAACCTAATAGTGATCATAAGTGAGAAAAATGTATGAGTGAAGTGGCCATGTGATAACTGCTGGAACCTGCAAGCAGAGCTGAAACCTAAGAGTGAGTATATTACATGCTTTTAGGATTGGCATGCTGCAGGGCTTCATTTTATAATTAGAGGGCTTCGTCCAGGTTTG
The DNA here is from genome assembly GCF_046119375.1 of Phyllobates terribilis. Lineage (NCBI taxonomy): Eukaryota > Metazoa > Chordata > Amphibia > Anura > Dendrobatidae > Phyllobates > Phyllobates terribilis. The sequence continues at coordinate 53,344,743 of NW_027362761.1, read as the reverse complement.
AGAAGAAAGTTTGCAGTCACTCTATGTGACTGCACTCTTCTGAGTTCTCACAGCGCATGCACTGCACACTTTTAGGATTCTCCCTTGCTGGTGGCAAGAGTGGACTGTCATGTGAGCACAAGAATGCAATTTGTATACTTCTGGCCACATTCCGACTAGACGTGTCCTGCCTCACTCAATTCACTTTCATTGAGTGAGGCCATACATGTATAGATGGCACACCCTATTACATACAGATGGTTAGAGGTCATATAATGGCATGCATAGCTTCAAATATTTGGAAACATACTAAAATATTAATACAGACTATTTTATTTCATTTTATTTTATAATATCCTATGCATATGGTTATCACATTTTATAGGTTTATTTTGGGAACATTATCAGCCATATAACATTACTTGCCTATTCTCCTATCTACTGCACTAAAGCCCCTCCATCTTTTGTTTCACGTCTTTCTTCATTCTTCATTTTCACCTTCTTTCTTACTTATTTCACTTTTATCCTGTTGTGTCCATTGAATCTTGATATATTACCATCCTTTTATATAACCTTGTTCAGTATCAACACTTTTAATTTTTGCTCCTTCCTTCTGACCTTATCTCATAATATTTATCACTAATTGTGGTTACTGTCTTTTACATATTGAGAACCAATGCCATCCAGCACTTAATCACTTCATGTGTACCTTGGTTCCTTACCCAGATAATACATCACTTCCGATGCACACACCAGATATTATGTCTCGCTATATATTCAGTTTATCACATGCCATGTACCACAGGAGCCTACTTCATTGTGATGTTGGTCTCATTATATACTTTGCCACCTTGCCACAGTCATCTTCTTTCTTTAGTTCCATATTATCACCATGGTAAGTCCACGCTAATCACTCCTACAATTCTGTTTCAGAGTTAAAGTCCAATTACCGCACCGCCTCACATTTATATAGTCTAGAATTCTATTCAACCATCACCTACACCGCTCACCAACTTACGCTATGACCAGTGTTTTTAAGTCATGAATATAAACTGTACAATTTATGTGTATTACGAGATTCTATCCATAGACTGCCAAAAGAATGCGATCACATGTTTTCTTATAAGATAACCGGTTTTGCCATAAAGCTTTACAATTTACCATTCCTCTGAATTGGTGTTTAATAAGGGCTTTATACACAACTTTGCATCGATATACTGCATTAACTGCTCTATTTCTTGTACACATCACACTGGCCGCACTTAGTAGCTATAACTGCCACACAATCCGCCTTTATTAACTATAACTGACACATTGTCCGCCCTCATGAGCTAGAACTACCACATTGTTGGTCCTTATTAGCTATAACCGCCACAGTTTCCCCTTATAAGCTATAACCACTACACTGTCCCCATCTTCAGTATAACCCCACATTGCCCCCATTTTATTGCAGGCCCCAACAGTTCCCTAATCATTAGGCCTTGGATCAATTTCTAAAAGAGCCTTAGACATGGTAATCAAGATGCTCCATCTCAATGTTTGTGGCATATTAAAGTAAAAACATTCCTGAGACCACAAGAAATATTCCATTGTATGTCAACCATTAGGCTGTGATACTACTTGACCAGCAGGTCTCAAAGTAATTTAAATACAGTGTTCTAATTATTCTTTGTAGGTGTATTGTGTAGATCAAAGTAGTTCTTTGATTACAAAGTGAGACACAATATCTCAAGGTTAAAGACGGAAGTGCACAGCTGAAGTCCTGAGAAAGGATATAAAGACCCAAATTTGACCAGGGACAAAGGGAAATTGAGAAACTGAAGGAATATTGGTATTCAGGGATGGGCCCCTGAGAGAGGCAGACCATACCAAGGGGAGGACATTGCAAGGAGATGAGGGCTACACAAATGTGAAGGGTTCCTTTCTGGTAACTAAGACATTAGGGGAATGATCGTAAGCGTAGGAAATTTATGTCTCTATGTTGTTTTGTAATATTGCAATTAGTGATGAGCGAGGATGTTTGGTTAACCCTTTCGGTGAGTATACTCGGGCGAGTACCTAGTATCTTCAGGGTACTCGGTGATATGTTTGAATCACTCCCATGTGCATGATTTGCGACTGTTTGACTGCTTTAATACATGTGAGGAATGTGAAAGAAACAAGCATTCCTTGCATGCATTAGAGCTGTCAAACAGTTGCAAATCATGCACATGGGAGTGATTCAAACATATCACCGAGTTCGCTGAAGATACTCGGTACTCGCCTGGGCATACTCGCCGAAAGGGTTAACCGAACATACTCGCTCATCACTAATTGCAATCATTTAGCTATTTGTTTTAACAATTTTATACTGCTCATATGGTTTGGGAAATAAAATAATTTCTTTTGTACACTCTTGTCGTGTGTACTATCTTTGCTGACCTAGAATTTACATAGGGATATTGTTCTTGTGCAATATTCTTATGGCATTTGTTACACTCACACTGTGTGCTCTATACTGTCCAGTCTTTTTACTTTGTCCCTCTTTACACTTTTCCCCTCTGTATTCTTTTTCATATACTGTGTCCACTTACTGTCTCCCACACACTGTGTCCTTATACTTTGTCCCCACATGCAGTCATCTCTATATCATACCCACTCCTCACACTTTTCCCCCTCTACATACTGTCCCTTCCATACTGTCCCCCCTCACTGCCCAGTCTATATGCTGTCATCTTTCCTTATAGTCTCCTCATACTGTCTCTTCTATGCAAATGATTACCTCCAAAATAAATCTCCCTTGTTTCTTCAGCTCCAATACAATGCTTTCTTTACAGCCAACTTCTGTTCTATTGTGCATCAGAGACATCAGCCGTGTAGTCTTGGGATGCCATTATCATAGTTTTAATTGTTTTTGAGCCTGAAAGATGTAAGTTCAATTGACAGAAGTTGTCCAGCGTTGTACTGGTTCTCGGAGATGGCTGCTAGTTTAACATCCAGCTTGGAGAAAAGCCGAATCCCACTCTCAGGGCAGCGAAATGCTGCTCCCTGGGAATACATCAGACTGCCACATAAAGCAAGTTGTCAATTTACCTTTTGTGGCAAAAGTGGCACGAGGATGACCCCCTACTGACTTTGCCCTGGGTACATGCTCTGCCTGCTCCTCCCCCAGCTACCACACCAAACTGGAAGCATACATCTGCTTCATCAACATACATGGATGGATATCTGCCAATGCGATGGAGAAGAAGGAGGAGATGTACTCATAGTACAAGCAGTATTGGTGAATGTGGATGATGGCGATGATGACATCAACCAGCAACTGCTTGAGGGCGTGACTTGGCTGACAGAAAGAAAGGTGAATGTAAGAGTGAGGTGGTAGGGGGGACAACTTAAGTCTGGCTTTGATTGCTGGCATGCTTGTTTTTTTTTTCAAATGAGCAGGTGAAGTCACTTCCTGTGCTCATGGAATTAACTTCCATAATTGAGATGCCAGCTGTATGTAGGATTTGCAACTACCGCAATCAGACCTATTAGGTACTATTTAGCATTCATCACCAACAGCATGTGTGGTATCACCTGCTTCAGAACTGACCCCTGTACAAGCACATTTTGCCCGAGAGGATCTTTTAACTGCACATTGCCTGCTCTGTGTATTGCCAAGGCTAAAAGGAACATCACCTACTCGGCACCCCTGTCTACTACTACTGGGACGGTTGCTGCCCATTGAGTCGGTGGTGCTGCTGCTACATATGCTCTTTTTTTCTCTCATGACACCATGTTCTTTGCAAGCACCACATTTTGATTTAACTTATGCATTGGATAGAATTATTACTTTTATGTTGTTTACAAGAAAATTTTTTACACTTTTAGCCAACATTGGAAAATTGTGGAATCAATCAAAAATGCTAGACAGAGTTCATGTGATGGCCAAAACTGCTAATGCAACACCAGCCTGCCCATGATATCAGTGTGGTGTGTCTCTAATTTAACAATTTAAACGTGTACTTAATCAGACCGGTACAGCTAAATTCCTCAATTTACTATAATAGTTTGCTTGCAGATTTTAGCTTAAAACTGTCACGGGTGTGTCAGAGGTGACAGACAGTCGCCCTGCAGTCGGTTGCAGGAGATCTCTACATTTAGCATTGCAGACAGCTTCTTAGAAAGGAGGCTGTCTTTAGGACTGAGCGACTACCTCTCTCTTGCTAATTTGCTCTCTGGCCTGGGTGTATATATACCTGGTGTGTCTGAGAGGGTGTCGCCGGTTATATTCATTTCTACTTGTGAAACTTAACAGAAGCAGTACCTCGTCCTCTCTAGAGCTTAAGGCCGTGTGCACATTTGGAGTTCATCTAAAGCTAAGCCATTTCTCCCTGTTTTGTCTACCCTTGTTGTCTTTAGAGTTTTAGTGGAGGTTGACTGGTGCTCATCTCCTTCCATCCCTAGCCGTAGCCTTACGCCAGGGAAAGTAGGTCGAAGCACGTGATCGGCGATAGCTGAGCAGGCTATATAGGAACGTTAGTTGAGACAGGGTGACGCTAGACCAGACTAGGAGGTCTCCACTTCCCCCTTTCCCTGGTGTATGGGCTCCCTCTCCCTTTTCCCTCTGTGTTGCACTTACACCTGGTGTGACAAAAACAGATTACTTCCCCCTGACCACGTAACCACAAATATCAGGATGTAGAAGTAGAACACTTCTTTTAGTGGGACTATAAATACTGCAACTGCCCTTAGTACAGTTGTGGGGAATACCAGTTGTTAAACTGAAATATTAAAACAGGTATGTAAAAAGTAAAACGTGCACGTAATGTTTTCAGTTATTTTTTTAAAACTATTATCTTCCCTTAGCAAAAAAACATATTGCAAAATGCTATGTTGGTTGATAGGAAAAAAACACATGAAAATTAACCTGCAGCAGATAGCTGCATTTTTGTAGTGCGTACACTTACTAAATTGGACTAGTTGTTATGATCGGCTACAAGCACTAAGGAAAGACAGGAGATCTGTCCCTACAATAGAACTAAGCTAGATCCCTACGATGTAACGGGGAACCTGATCCTGCGATCAGACCCGCTAAAGTCCTCAGCTAGTCTGAACGAAGACCTATAGATGTGAGGGAGGGATCCCTACAAGAACTAGGGACTGGGAGAAAGATGGACACCTCCTAGAAATTGTAGCAGTAAAAAGACAAACACACAACATAGAACATAAAGGTCAAAAGACCTAGCTAAACTGACTGAGAAAGGGTACAAAGCACCTGGCTAGCTTAAGAGTAGAAATTACAATGAAGTCCAGCATGGCCAGAAGGGCGGTGCAGGATTAAATAGGCAAAAAGGTCTTGTGACCAGCAAAATAGAAAAAACCTAACAGGAAAGTTCTAACAGTACCCCCTCTTCTAAGAGGATCCTCCGGATCCCATAGGCCCAGGCTTATCCGGAAACCTCTTGTGAATAGTGTTGAGCCACCCCCGTAGTGTTCGAGTTCGGTTCGGTTCGTCGAACACCCGTGTGTTCGCCGAACTGTTCGTCGAACTGTTCGTCGAACACCTTCGAACACCGTTAAAACCAATGGCAGGCAAACAAAAACACATAGAAACACATAGAAAACACCTTCAAAGGTGTCCAAAAGCTGACAAACTGCTCAGAAGACACAACTAACACATGGAAAAGTGACAAGTACATATAGTCATGCGAAAAGAAAAGAGGTGGAGGAGTAAAAGGAGGGGGAGACACAGATATAGGCATGTCATGCCCTTCTAAAATCCAAAAAGTGAGAAGCCGACACGTTCAGTCCGCTCCTGCCCGTGCCACCTCCGTGTCGCCGGGTTTGTGCCAGAGCCGCGGTGAACCCTGACGGCCAGCCCCCCTCTCCCAATACTGGTGCCTGTCCGCTGGTGGGTCGAGCGAGCCCCCCTGTGGTGGAGGCAGCTCTAAGCTTTTTAATTTAAATTGTCTCTCTAATTTGAATAAATACACTTTAAATCCATTTACAAGGATCTATTGGAGGGCAAGTCTCATGCCAGCAGCCGCGTAATTCCAGCTCCAGTAGCGTCCACTAAAGCTGCTGCAGTTAAAAAGCTTTTATAAGGATTGAGCTCGGCTGTCCACCGCAAGGCATCCTACTTCCAGTCCGAGCCCCTATGCCTTGGGGTGCCTCCTGATGCTCTTCACTGAGTATCCCGTGGTCCCGAAGCATTTCCTTTGAAAAAATGAAGTGTCCAAACTACAGGTGGTGTAGCTTGCTTAACAGCCGGGATAATCCGCTGACTAGCAAACCCTGCTACTAGGCACAAAGTATTTCCTGGGCTAGATGCAGTTAAAAATTTGTAATTAGATACTCTCGTTGGATGCTGAGAAAGCATTCCATAGAGTCTCTGGCACGCCATATATGATTCTCTTAAAAAGCTTGGGGTAGGGGTCTAGGGGACCCTTTTATAGCCAAAATCACGGCCCTGTATCGCAATACGTCACCTAGGCTGAAGATAAATGGAACTGTAGCACCCTGAGGGCTCGGTTGCTACAGAGGTATTGCACCTCACCCAGAGGTGTGATATCTCACTCTCAGGTAAGGATGTAGTGTGGATCAGGACCCGACACCTGCATGCATTACACCACATTGCCGTGGGGCAGGGCAACCAATATGCCCCTGAGATGGGCACGACAGTCCCTGTCCCTGGCTGGAGTATGGGGAGGGAACACTGAGGAAGGGGAACCCTGTAGTGCAGAAGCAGGGAGGAAGCAGTTCCTGGGTGCATTGAGAAGGGAGTATAAAAGGTGGGCACCATCTTAGTTCAGTGCAGAGAAGTCTGAGCAGAAGTGGCAGGGAGCAGGGGCTCTGCATGAGCTCTGCTCCGGAGGCGGGCCTAGTAACAGAGGCCCAGGCCTGGAAGAGGGAGAAGGAAGGAAGAGGAGCGGAGAAGGCTCCAGGAACGAGGAACGAAGGGATCTCAGGGGTGCAGGCGGGCGAGTCGCCACCGCACGCCCGAATCCACCTGCGTGGAGGGGTCAGGCCAAAGGGGGAGACCGGTCCCCGAAACTAGTGGAGGCAGGAAATGACCCTCAGCTAGAAACAGGAGGCTGTGACATTTTATGTGGCGCAGCCCCTCACTACACCCGCTAGGAAGGCACCACATAGGGTCAGGGAAACTGGCGCCAAGTTTACCAAGAGGAGGCCCGAGGCAGCCGGACAGAAGGGTTGGTAAGAAAGGCCAGACAAAGGACACACAAAGGGGGTCCTGTGAAGCACTCCAAAGTTATCTGGGAGTTGTCTGAGCCCCTCACCTGGTGAGCACAGTACGACGTGGGCAGCCGTTACCTGCAGACGTGGTCTGGATAATAAGAACTGTGAGTAAAGGCCCTGGACTGCATCACTGACTCCGTGTCATTACTGCTGCTGCCCTGCACCATCACCCCCATCCTCCGCATACACTGCCCTGAGGCTATACTCCTCCCGTGGGGAGTTATGCTACGCTCTGCTGCACCCACAACACCAGCCTCAGCGGTCTGCCCTGGAGCAGCGGTTCACTCTGACCGCAATCCACGGGTGGCGTAGTCGGACATTTAAACATCAAAACCACATAAATAGTTCCGCCACTGGTTTGACCGCCCTGAGCAACGGAACCGGGTTGCCGCCACGGAGACTACAACCACCAGCATCCACCAAAAAGGGTCCGGCTCCGGCTGACCCAAGGCCCAGGGGGCGCGTCAGAACATTTTCATCACCTTTCACAATCACCAATGGGACAAGGCAGGGATGTTCTCTGTCCCCTCTCTTATACATCCTAGTGACGGAGCACCTGCTCTCATCAATTCGCCATAACCCCAATATTAGGTGGATTGAGGTGGGAGGCACCGAGTACAAGTGCTCTCTATTTGCTGATGATGTCCTAGTATATATCACTCAATCACATATATCCATCCATGCTGTTATGGCTGAAATAGATCACTTTGTTACATGGTCAAATTTTAAAATCAATGCAGCGAAGTCTGAGGCCCACGATGTCTCCCTCCCCAAATCCATATAGGATTCCATCCAGTCCAACTTTCCCTTTGCCTGGCCCTCACAGGGTATCAAATACTTAGGTATTCCTATTCATAGAGACCTCTCCCATCTATGTTATCTTAATTTTGGGCCCTTTATTGAACAACTCCATACAGACCACGGTTGGCAAGTTAGAACTGTAAGATTCACTACGTGAACCACTGGTGTTTTGTGGAAAAGCACATGTACACTGTGTTCCAAATTATTATGCAAAAAGTGTTTAGGAGTGATAAGGGAAGAATTTCTTTGCTTGTCAGTTAAACTCATTGATGGTGATGTGTGTCAGGGCTCTTTATATCACTGTAAGCAATTGCAGACACCTGTGCTAATTAGTTTGGCAGGTGTGTCCAATGAAAGGCAAGACTACTTACGAAGGCTGTCTCACATTATTAAGCAGCCTACATTTTCTGCCAAAATGGGAAAGAAAAAGCATGTGTCGGCTTCTGAGAAGCAACAAATTGTGGAGTGTTTAGGTCAAGGCATGACTACAATCAACATTGTGCGATGATCAGGATGAAGTGTCTTGGCAATCAAGAAGTATGTAGCTGATTCACAGTACACACGTGTGCGTGCTGATAAGGGCAAATTGAGGACTCTTTCCTACAGGCAATTACGTCAGGTTGAAAGAGCAGCGGCAAAAAAGCCTTGTCATAGCAGCAGACAAGTTTTTGAAGCTGCTTGTGCCTCCAACGTCCCCCGGACAACAAGATGCAGGGTCCTTCAGAGGTTTGCAGCTGTGCATACGCCATCCTGTCGACCTCCTCTATCCACTTCACACAAGCAGAAACGGCTCCAGTGGGCCAAACATTACATGAAGACTGATTTCAAAACTGTTTTGTTCACGGATGAGTGCCGTGCAGCGCTCGATGGTCCAGATGGATGGAGTGGAGAATGGCTGGTTGATGGACACCCCACGCAAACACGGCTACAGCGCCAACAAGGAGGAGGTGGAGTAATGTTTTGGGCTGGAATCATGGGGAGAGAGATTGTCGGCCCCTTTAGGATCCCTGAAGGCGCTAAAGATGAACTCCATAATGTATGTGGATTTTCTCAAACAGCACTTCCTGCCATGGTTCAAGAAGAAGAACCGTGTATTTCACAGCAAGATCATTTTTCTGCATGAAAATGCACCATCTCATGCTGCACATAAAACATCTGCATCTCTGGCTGATATGGGCATAAAAGGGGACAAACTTATGGTGTGACCCCCATGCTCCCCTGACCTCTACCCCATTCAGAACCTTTGGAGCATCATTAAAAGGAGTGTCTATGATGGCGGGAGGCAGTTCACATCTAAGCAACAGCTCTGGGAGGGTATTCTGTCCTCATGCAAAACAATTGAAGCAGAAACCATCCAAAACCTGACAAATTCAATGGACGAGAGAGTTCAGAAGCTCCTTTCGAACAAGGGGTCCTATGTGAAAATGTAACATCACCTAGAATAAAGTTTTGAGTTGAAAACTGTTTGATTTCAGTTTCTAACAACCTGCTAATGCTTATAATTTCAAAAATGACCATTTTTTTGGTCTTTATTAAAATGAAAAGGTTGATCGAAAAGTTTGGGGGATCTAAGAGTGTGGCAACCCAGTAGTCATGATTACTTCGAATTCTGACAATATGAGGGTCATGCTGCAGGTAGTGCAGCAAGAAGGCACTTATGTGTCTTGCGCATCTCAGAGCCCCAAAATTATTTTCCGGGCTAGATGCAGCTAAAAATTATTATTAATTTTAAATCTGGTGAAGCTTTAGTATAGATGGCCTAATAGGATCAGTGCTGCACACTGCTACAAAGCCCAAATTATTTTCCAGTCAAGATACAAATAAACATGATTAGTAATTTTAAATCTGGTGGAGCTTATTATAGATGGCCTAAAAGAATCAGTGCTGCACACTGCTACAAAGCCCAAATTATTTTCCAGCCAAGATACAGATAAACATGATTAGTAATTTGAAAGCTTAAAACGGTTGGTAGGGTGATTTTAACCAATCATCAAGCTTTTACTCTCCCCAGGATGACACAGGGGTAGAAAAGTCGTTTCGGATCCATGATTTGTTCATCTTTATGAACGTGAGTCTGTCTACATTATCAGTGGAGAGCCGCGTGCGCTTATCTGTCAGAACACCACCAGCAGCGCTGAACACACGTTCAGACAGAACGCTGGCTGCGGGGCATGACAAGATCTCCAAGGCGTAAGTGGCTAGCTCCGGCCATTTATCCAGATTGGAAGCCCAAAAAGAGCAAGGGTCCAGTGACACAGTCGTGGCTTCAATGTTTACTTGGAGATACTCCTGTACCATCGTCTCTAGGCGTTGACTATGTGTCAGACTTCTTGTCTCCTGTGGCCTTGCAAAGGATGAGCTAAAAAATTGGTGAAATGATTCCGCAAAATTGATGTTACCAGAAGATACTGTGTTTCTGTTACGGTTTGAGTGCTGAACACTCGACGGTCCCATGGTTGGCAAGTTGGAACTGTGAGATTAACTACGTGCACCACTGGTGTTTTGTGGAAAAGCACATGTAAGATTCTGCAACAGTCTCTGCTGATACTCCTGCATGCGTGCATCCCTTTCTATGGCAGGAATAATTTCTGCAAATTTACTTTTGTACCGGGGATCTAACAGTGTGGCAGCCCAGTAGTCAGGATTATTTCTAATTCTCACAATTCGAGGGTCATGTTGCAGGTAGTGCAGCAAGAAGGCACTCATGTGTCTCGCTCATCCAGGAGCACCAAGTCCCTGTTGTGTTGGTGGCGAGGTAACAATCATGCTTCCTTCCTCTGTCCTCTCCCCCCAACCTCGCACAACAGAAATGTGATCAAGGTCTCCCTCATCTGATGAGTCTTCCATCAGTTCGTCCTCCACTTCTTCCTGGGCTCCTGCACCTTCCTCACTAGTTTGGCTGCTACCATGCGCCCTGGTAAAACCATCTCCCCCACCCTCACATGCCTGCCGCCTTGGTGCTGCCGACCGTCTGGACCTTGCAGATGTTATCCCTTCCGCATACAACTCCTCCTCCTCTACTTCCTCCACCTCCTCTTGTGCCACCACCTGACTCCGAATTCTGTTTAACATGTGCTCCAGCATGTAAATCACCGGAATAGTCATGCTGATAATGGCATCGTCAGCACTAAACATCTTCGTCGCCATTTCAAAACTGTGCAGAAGGGTGCATAGGTCCCTGATCTGAGACCATTCCTCCAGCGTGATTTGCCCCACCTCTGGATCTCGTTGGCCCAGGCTATTCGTCAGAACGTATTGCACCAGGGCTTGTCGGTGCTGCCACAGTCGCTGCAACATGTGCAGAGTTGAATTCCACCAGGTAGGCACATCGCATTTTAGCCGGTGAAGTGGCAGGCCCAACGACTTCTGTAGAGATGTAAGTCGCTGAGCTGCGGGATGCGAACGGCGAAAGTGAGCACACAGCGACCGTGCCCTCTGCAGAAGGCCATCTAGTCTGGGATAGTGGGCTAAAAATTGCTGGACAACCAGGTTCAACACGTGAGCCATACAAGGCACGTGTGTGACATTGCCCCGGCGAAGGGCCGCACCCAGGTTTGCAGCATTGTCGCACACGGCCTTCCCTGGTTTCAGGTCCAGTGGAGACAACCATTCATGAAATTGGTTCTCCAGAGCTGACCACAACTCCTCAGCTGTGTGACTCACATTTCCCAGACATTTCAATGTAAAAACCGCCTGATGACGTTGAGCCCTACTGCCAGCATAGTAAGGAGGTGTGTAGGATCCCTTCTGCGCAGTTAGATAGCTTGTGGCATGACCAGACAGGCTTTGGGTGCAGGTGGAAGACCGAGAGGAGGTTGAGGAGGCAGAAGCAGTGGAGGAACTTTGACATAAAGAGGATTGACGCACAACTCGTGGGGACGGCAAGACTTGGACAGCAGCCCCTTGTCCTGCTGTCACCATAGTTACCCAGTGCCCAGTCAGCGACATGTAACGCCCCTGTCCATGCCTACTCGTCCAAGTGTCTGTGGTGAAATGCACCCTGTCACACACAGAGTTTCTCAAAGAAGCGGTGATGTTGTGTGCGACATGCTGGTGGAGCGCAGGCACACCTTTCTTTGAGAAGTAGTGCCGACTGGGCATCTGGTACTGGGGCACTGCGACGGACATAAGGTCTCGAAAATCCTCTGTGTCCACCAGGCGGAAAGGCAGCATTTCTGTAGCCAAGAACTTGCAGATGGTGAAATTCAACCTCTTAGCTTTCTCATGGCTAGGAGGAAATGGTCTTTTACTTGTCCACATCTGAGGGACCGAGGGCTGGCTATTGTGCTTAGACGGGGTTGATAAGGGTGTCCCCGGCAAACTGCCGGTCTGTGAGGAAGATGCAGGCGGACATGTTAGGTTGCCTTGATCCAAAGGTGGTGCTATCGATGTCGGACAGCGCTCAACACCAGCTGGTGTTACCACCTCCAAAGAAAATGATGACCTGCCAATCACGCTGGCTGTTGCGGGTAAAGAGGTGGCAGGTCTGCGCCCCAAAACAGGTGTGACTGCTGTCCCCCCAGTCACAGAGGATGAAGAGGCCGCGGATGCACAAGATATGGCAGACGGTGGCTGGCCCGGCCGGCTAGGCCGCATTGTAGCACACTGAGCTTCCCACTGCAACTTATGCTTCATGTCCATGTGCCGGTTCATGCATGAAGTACTCAAACTATGTATTTTTTGGCCTCTACTTAGCTTTTGCTGACAAATGTTACAGATAACACGAGTTGGGTCATCTTTATCGATCTGAAAAAATGCCCAGGCTATGCAAGGCTTAGCACTCATGCGACCTGAAGAGCCACCACGACTTGTGGTGAGAGGCAGAGCTGTGTTTGAGGATGCAGTTGTTGACGTGCTTACAGTACTACGTCTCTGTCCAGGAAGGCGCAACCTGACCTCGTCGTCACTAGCATCTTCCTCCACCTCCTCTGCTGACCTCATCTCTTGGCTGACTGTGGGTTGACAGTAAGTGGGATCTCCAACCTCATCATCATCACCCTGTGCGTTATCACACCCGTCGTCCTCAGAGCCAACCTGTTCCTGCCCTGACAAAAAACTAAAGTTGTCGCTCCAATCAGGTATTTGAGTCTTATCATCGTCTTCCTCATTGTCTCCACCAACAGGAGTTACAGTTTGGGAATGAGGGTCTACATTATGGTCAGAACCTTCTGCGTCTGGTCCTGGATCCGACTCATAAAGATTCTGGGCATCAGTGCAGATCATTTCCTCGTCTGGATTCACAGAAGCGCTGGAGTCGACCTCTGATTCCCAGGCTATAGTATGAGTAAACAGCTCTGCAGACTCAACCATCTGTTCTACCTCATACTCAGACGGGCAGCTGGAGATTTGGGAGCTGTGAGGAAGCAAGTGCGATTGGGGTGACACCTTTGAGGACTGGAGTATTTGTGATGTTGAAGTTGATGTGGAGGAGAGCCCACTTAAAGGAGCACTTGATATCCGTTGAAGCACCTGCTGTTTTTGTGCCTCATCTGGAATTTGTAGCGATTGGCGTGGCCATAAGAAAGGGATCTTATCACATTGTCCGCTAAAAGAAGTAGACATTTTAGTTTGGCTGGAAGATGGTCTTTCTTCTGCAGATGTTACTGTTGCTTTAACACCTACCCCACGGACACAACCTTTTTTCCCCTTCCCAACACACCTATTCCCCTTTCCACCTGCAGCAGGCCTTTTTCCACTCATTTTGGTGGTTAACTAATTAACAACTCTGGAGTTGTTTGCACAAAAAAACAATGGATGGGAACCGAGCAGAGCTGAGTGGCCAAACTGTGGTATTAGGCCAAAACTATTGGCTGGGTTAGATGCAGAAAAAAATTATATTCAATTTGCAACCTGATGGAGGTCAGTATAGATGGACTAATAGAGAAAGTCCCACACACTGCTAGAAGGCCAAATATTTTTTCAGAGCTAGATGCAGAAAAAAATATATTCAGTTTGCAACCTGATGGAGGTCTGTATAGATGGACTAATACAACAAGTCCCACACACAGCTAGAAGCCCAATATTTTTTCAGAGGTAGATGCAGAAAAAAATATATTCAGTTTGCAACCTGATGGAGGTCAGTATAGATGGACTAATACAACAAGTCCCACACACAGCTAGAAGCCCAATATTTTTTCAGAGGTAGATGCAGAAAAAAATATATTCAGTTTGCAACCTGATGGAGGTCTGTATAGATGGATTAATAGAACAAGTCCCACACACAGCTAGAAGCCCAATATTTTTTCAGAGGTAGATGCAGAAAAAAATATATTCAGTTTGCAACCTGATGGAGGTCTGTATAGATGGATTAATAGAACAAGTCCCACACACAGCTAGAAGCCCAATATTTTTTCAGAGGTAGATGAAGAAAAAAATATATGCAGTTTGCAACCTGATGGAGGTCAGTATAGATGGACTAATACAACAAGTCCCACACACAGCTAGAAGCCCAATATTTTTTCAGAGCTAGATGCAGAAAAAAATTATATTCAATTTGCAACCTGATGGAGGTCAGTATAGATGGACTAATAGAATGATGCTATGCCCAAAAGATTTTACTTCACTAGGTGCAGTAAAAAAATTGGTATTCTATACACAGGTGGTATATCTTGCAACACAGATAGGCTACTCCACTGACTAACACACTCTGCAATAGGCCAAAAAGGATTAGCTTTGCTAGATTCAGCCAAATGCTGTGAAAAAAACTTGCACAGCACTGGCACAGACCTGCCTGGCAAAAACTGATAGGAACTGATGTAACCTAGTCCTGAAAAGGACTCCAATTACAATTAGTCTTTACTCCCACAATCTATCTATTTAAGAGCACAGACCTGCCTGATAAAAGTCGTAGGAAATGCTGTAACCTAGTCCTTAAAAGGACTGCAATCACAACTATTCCCTACTCCCAAGCTATCTGTAGATTTGTGCGAAAATTGGCTTGAAATTAACAAGGTATAGCGTACACAGCAACAGCGGTGCCGTCTAACACGCAGCTGCAGCAGTGAGAAAATGGTGGCGACGGGGAAAATGGCTTGGTCTTATAGGGCAAGGACATGTGACATACACTGCCAATGACACATGCCCTTGCTTGTGTGAAAAAAAGCACTTCGCTCCGTGTGTGTGCTGCTGATAGGCTGACAGATTGCACCTTCCCACTGTAAATGCAGGAAAGAGAAAAAAAAAATGGAGATCTTCATTGTTCCTGCAGAGATCCATCCCCTGCCCCTCCCCCCACCCCGCTGTACACTCAAACTGCGTATTAACATTAATTTTCATCATTACTGAGAAAAAATCCAGTTATGATTTTGGTGCACGAACAGTTATCGAACATAACCTCGAACAGCCGAATTTTTCTCAAATTGTTCGTGTTCGCCGAACCGCTCGAACACCGCCCAAAACAGCTCGAATTTGAGATTGGCGAACAGTTCGAGTAGAACAACGCTCATCTCTACTTGTGAAACACTCTGACAAGTCTGGAAGCAGAAACATCATCTGCCCTCACCCATGAGTTATCCTCGGGACCGAAACCCTTCCAAGCGACGAGATACTGCAAACTCCCCCTATACCGTCTAGAATTAAGGATGCAGGAAATTTCATATTCCCCGTCCTCCACCACCGGAGGAACAGTGGCAGTGGCGTCTCTATCAGATACATCAGCTTTTTTCAATAGAGAAACATGAAACACCGGATTAATCTTCCAGGAGGTAGGAACCTCCAACCTAACAGCAGATTGGTTAACTACCTGAAGCACCTTAAAGGGCCCTACAAACTTGGGACCCAATTTTTTAGAATGAATCCTCAACCGCAGATTCTTAGAGGACAACCAAACCATGTCACCAACCGTAAACAAAGCCTCTTGACGTTTCCTGTCAAAGTACCTCTTAGATTTTTTGTTAGCCTCCTGAAGATTACCACGCACATCCGACAAACTCTCTCCAAATCACCGGAAAAACTCTCCTCCTCAGGCACAGCCAATTTGGAGAATGACCCAAAATACGGATGTCTCCCAGAAGAACAAAAAAAAGGCGAACACCCAGCAGAAGAGGATGTATGGACGACTTAGATCTAGCACACACAGTACATTGACGCACCCACTTAATGACTTCCTTCTGCCATCCAGGCCACCAAAAACTGCGACCCACAAGTCTCTTGGTCTCAGAAATTCCTGGATGACCTGCCAACCGAGACTCATGACACTCAACAAACAAATCTCTCCTAAAGGTCCTAGGCACAAACAACCTCCCATGGGGAGTGTTAGATGGGGCTTTCTCCTGTGCTTTAAGAATCTCATCTTCCAAAACGGAGTCCAATGCAGCAATCACAACACCTTCTTGTAAAATGCTCTCCTCCTCCTCAGCACCGACCATGGGAGAAAAGCTGCGAGACAACGCATCAGCTTTAACATTCTTGGTACCCGGGATGTAAGTAGCGGAAAAATTAAACCGCGAAAAAAAAAGTGCCCACCTAGCCTGACGGACATTCAAGCGCTTGGCAGCATCAAGATAGATCAGATTTTTATGATCAGTGAAAACCTGATTGGGAAATTCTGCACCTTCCAAGAGATGACGCCAGTGTTCAAATGCGAGTTTAATAACCAGCAATTCCCGATTACCAATATCGTAACTAAGTTCAGTCTCAGAAAATTTTTTTGAAAAAAAGGCACAGGGATGTACTCCATCCTTGTTTTCCTAAGACAACACCGCACCGACCCCCACAGCAGAAGCATCAACCTCAACCAAAAACGGCTTAGTCACATCAGGCTGCATAAGGATGGGGGCAGAGCTGAACCTCTTTTTTAGAAACACAAACGCTTCAATGGCCTCAGTAGTCCACTGAACCGTATTAGCACCTTTCCTGGTGAGATCGGTCAGTGGTTTAACAATAATAGAAAATTTATTAATGAATTTTCTGTAATAATTGGCGAAACCCAAAAACCTCTGTATTGATTTCAAACCAATAGGCCTAGGCCATTCCTGCACAGCTAGAACTTTTACTGGGTCTATCTCAAAGCCCTCGCTGGAGATAATGTAGCCCAAAAAACTAATTCTTTGTACAGTGAATTCACATTTCTCTAGCTTAGCAAAAAGCGAATTGTCAATTAATAACTGTAATACCTCACGTACGCTCCGCCAATGAGACTCCAGATCAGGTGAATAAATCAAAATGTCATCCAAATACACAACCACATTTTTGCCGATCAAAGGTCTAAGGATGTCATTAATAAGATTCTGAAAAAATGCTGGTGCATTGGTAAGACCAAAAGGCATAACCAGATTCTCAAAATGACCCACAGGAGTGTTAAAAGCAGTCTTCCATTCATCACCCTCCTTCATGCGCAACAAATTGTATGCCCCCCGGAGATCAATTTTAGAGAACCACTTGGCCCCCACTAACTGGTTAAACAAATCAGGAATCAATGGCAGTGGGTAGGGATTACGTACAGTAATTTTATTAATCTCGCGAAAGTCCAGACAAGGACGTAAACCGCCGTCCTTTTTTTTAACAAAAAAAAATCCAACAGCCACAGGTGATTTAGAGGGTCTGATATGACCGGCGGCCAAGCTCGTCTGTATGTATTCTTCCAAAGCCTTTCTCTCAGGAATAGTAAGATTAAATAAATGACTTTTAGGAAGAGTCGCTCCAGGGACAAATTCAATGGTACAATCATAGTCTCTATGGGGAGGCAAAATTTGCGACTCCTCCTCAGAAAAAAATTTCCAAAAATCCTGAATAGGTACAGGTAATTCCCCTTTATCCACAGCAGCAATGCGCCTGTTACAACACTTGTCATAACACTTCGGGCTCCAGGACTTAATTTCATTAGTAGACCAATCCAGTACAGGATTGTGCAATTTTAACCAGGGTAACCCCAAAATTACTGGAGAAGGCAAATTATTTAATACTACCAAATCCAAATTTTCTTGGTGAATACCATTAATAGTGAGGGGAAATTCATAAACCTTGTGAGTAACACATTTCAAGGGAGAGCCATAGACAGAAACCACTACAATAGGGGATGACAAAGGTTTGGGTTTTAATTTAAGTTTTTCCAAGAATCCCCCATCAATCACATTCAGAGTAGAACCACAATCCACAAATACCCGAAATTCAATTAATTCTTCCTGAGCTGCAGTAGTAGCAGAATGAAATACCCCCTTAGTGTTTAAACAGGCTATACGGGCGTAACTGCCCTTTTTTTTTTTTCTTTGTTCATACGAAGCACACAGTTCTTAATGAAATGGTCAGATTTTCCGCAATAAAAGCACAAACCTTCAGAAAACCTGCGGTCTTTTTCCTGAGAGCGGGGTGACATCGCCCCAATCTCCATCGGCTCTCCAATGTCAGTACAGACTCTCTCAAGACAAGGAGCTGACATGGCAAAGGATTTACTCTCATTAACCCTTGCACGCAGTCTCCTGTCCACCCGTATAGCTAATTGCATTGCCTCCTGCAAGTTTCCAGGTGTAGGGTAAGCAATAAGCAGATCCTTAACCCTTTCACCTAGCCCAGCAAGAAACAAACTTTTCAGAGCTGAATCGTTCCACCCCACCGGAGCAGACCACCGACGGAAGTGAGTACAATAATTTTCCACATTACCTGATCCCTGTCTCAAAAGTCTCAATTTCGTCTCAGCTGATGAGACACGATCAGGATCATCATACAACAACCCCAAAGCAGAAAAAAAACTATCCACTGATCTAAAGCACGGATCACTTGGTTGGAGAGAAAAGGCCCATCCCTGAGGTTCTTTGCGCAAAAGTGACATTATGAACCCTATGCGCTGTGATTCATCACCAGAGGATCTGGGTCTCAAATGAAAATACAATAAACAAGCATTTTTAAAGGAAAAAAAATCTTGTTGTTCACCAAAAAATAAATCAGGCAATCGTACGTTTGGCTCCACCAAATGCGCTCCAGAACAGCTACTCACATGTTGTTGGAGCTCGGCCACCTCCAGAGAGAGTCCCTGCAGGCGTTGAGCCAAATCCTGAACCGACACCATGAAGGAAACTGGAGGTCTTTCCTTAGAGATATTTTTTGGCTGGACTTACTGTTATGATAGGCTACAAGCACTAAGGAAAGACAGGAGATCTGTCCCTACAATAGAACTAAGCTAGATCCCTACGATGTAATGGGGAACCTGATCCTGCGATCAGACCCGCTAAAGTCCTCATCTAGTCTGAACGAAGACCTATAGATGTGAGGGAGGGATCCCTACAAGAACTAGGGACTGGGAGAAAGATGGACACCTCCTAGCAGAAATTGTAGCAGTAAAAAGACAAACACACAACATAGAACATAAAGGTCAAAAGACCTAGCTAAACTGACTGAGAAAGGGTACAAAGCACCTGGCTAGCTTAAGAGTAGAAATTACAATGAAGTTCAGCATGGCCAGAAGGGCGGAGCAGGATTAAATAGGCAAAAAGGTCATGTGACCAGCAAAATAGAAAAAAACCTAACAGGAAAGTTCTAACACTAGTAAATAGTTATGCAAAAAAATCAGTTTTTTGTCTTTTTATATGTACATATTGCTTAAATCCCAACCTCTCCTTAACAAAAATTCAATAATTTTAAAGAACTATGTTGCTAGTTAGGAGCACGCAGGAAAACTGAGTTGTGGCAACAGCCAGCCATGTTATACGGTTGTTAAATTCGACTAATAAAACAGTTAAAGTTTTTTCTATATTTGTATTATTCCCCTCTTGACCAAAAATACAATGTACCTAATTTGATAAGTAGGTTCAAGCGGCAACAACAGGTAGAATGAAAATTGGAATTACAATTGCTAAATGGGACAATTAGAACAAGTATTCAAAAATGTAAATGTGTCTTTTCTTTAAAATATTTTAAAAAATAAGCAATTAACACCCCCCAGGCTTTTAAAAGGACAAGAAGAAAATATAGGTAAATTCACTCCCTAAAAGGAAGTACCTGCAAAACTCCCCTGTATTCAGGTAATGTTTTCTAACATTGGACTATTAAAACTATAAAGTATGATTTATTTATTTTTTTGTATAAAACGCATGGTTTGTGAGATAGACATTTGCATTTAAATTTTTGGATTTTGGAAATTTTTCTTTTGAAAAAAAATATTGCTTGTCCATCTCACAAGCTAGGGAAGCATAGTTTTTCTAACCCATAATCTTGATTTCAACTGTCTTCCATGTATGCAGTGTGAAAAGAATTAAATAAAAGCTGTTATTAAAATGCTGTTATTGCAGTATTATTATTATTTTTATTTATTATTATAGCACCATTTATTCCATGGTGCTTTACATGTGAAAAGGGGGTATACATAGCAAAAACAATTACAATAATCTTGAACAATACAAGTCAGCGACTGGTACAGGAGGAGAAAGAATCCTGCCTACGAGGGCTCACAGTCTACAAGGGATGGGTGAGGATACAGCAGGTGAGGGTACAGCTCTTCGTGCAGCGGTATGCTGGATACTGCAGGTTGTACGCTTGTTGGAAGAGGTGGGTCTTCAGGTTCCTTTTGAAGGTTTCCAAGTTAGAAAAGAGTCTGACATGTTGGGGTAGAGAGTTCCAGAGTAGGGGGGATGTGTATACCACAGATCAATAAAGTACCTCCATATCATTTAAATCATTGTATTATTTACAGATCAAAACTTTCAATCTCATTTTCAAGGTGCTTCACCACTTCAGTAGTACCCCACAATTAGATTTAAGCCTTTTTCTAGCCCTGTGTGTAATGGGTTGTTCACTCTAACCTCCTATCCTTAGGGAAGAGTTGGATGGCGGTATAACAGACGAGGATCACAATGTTTGCACTGGCCATCGGCTTTCCCGACCTGAGCTTAACAGCATGTATTTCTATGCAGCTGTCACGCTTGGTTCAGGAGAGCAAACAGCCAATCCAAGCATTGTGTTGCAATCCTCATCGGAGTTATATGGCTGTCTGACTCTTCCTTTAGCCTGCAAAATCCTAAAATGCCAATAAATTTTTTATACTGACAGTGATAGTCGGCCATGATTGACTGCACGGTACTATGTGATGTGTTAGCTGCAAGGCATTATGGGGAAGCCCAACAAACCACACTTGACAATATTTGCCCTCCCGCTCTCTGGCTGCTGCAGTTTTAAGTAGTGTGTAAAATCACACTGGCCATTATTTATTTTTTTAATCAATCACAAATTGTTGCTCTGTCTCAAGCCAGAGAATAATTCTATAATCCTGACTCAATATGTTGCTAAAATCCCTTTCCCAGAGCACCAAAAGCCTTATAAACAGAAAATTCACAGAATGAGCCACAGTCGACATTCCACTAAATGGGAGCATCTGAAGGAATTTGCCCATCCGTATCCCAAAGATGGGCTCTTCCGCTATAGTCATAGGACCTTCCTCCTCTTCGAATAGCCAGCCTATACAGTAGGCCGAACTTATGCTCAGCCATGTATTTGCACAGCTTCTGGCAGTTATGCAGGCCTCAATCTCATCCCTTACTGGAAAGATAGGAGAGAGATTTTGCAATCTTGTCTGAGGAGACGCACATCAATGTTGTAAGTGACAGGCTGTTTCATTAGATCCCAGGCTATCTGATAAACTAGACACTACTGCCTCGGTTATGAAGAAGCTGGCTAATCTGGGGAAGGCGGCAACTATGTGAGTCCAAAGATCTGATGATTTAGAAAACGGAGAAATGAGAGTAGACACCCTTGCACCTGGTTGAAAGCTACATTTACTGATGCTAAGCTGCTTTTAGTAGTCCTTGGAGAAGGCCCCACCAAGACCCCTGCTAGCAAGCTTACTTAGCAGGCCATTTTACAAGTGTCTAGGAAAAGATGCCCTTCTACCTTAGAGCCAAAAGGCTCGTAATAGTATCTGAAGACATGGCCATATTCTTCATCCCTCCATCTGGGGCTGATGAATGGTAAAATAAGAGGAGATGATCACCATTTATTTTGAGGTCTTCTACAACAAGGTCTTTTTGCACTAAGATCCTTTTGTCTGACATTTGTTTATTTTGTCATCTTTGATTACATCAGTCTCCGGGTTGGATAAGTACACATCATTTCATGTTCAAATATTAGTTAATGGGGTGGTCCGGTCTTCTGTGAATGTCTGCATTCACTTTATGTGACTTCTGAATTCTTACAGCATGCACACTGTGTTGCCGGTGACAGTGAGCCGTCGCATGACTAGAAGTATGCAATTTGCATACATGCAGTCACATGCCAACTACACTTTCTCGACCTCACACAATATCAGTGAACTGAGCAAAGCCAAGCATGTCTAGTTTGATGTAGCCAAAGGTACAGTGGCGACCAAAAGTTTAACATTTTTTTTTAAAAGTGTGATTACTTCTGTCTGGTCGTTGTGATGCTAGTAAAATGGAAGCAAATGGTTGTCAGCTTTATGTGTTAGTTTTCATCATTTCTTGGGCCAAATATTTTGCATATTTTGTCATGGGTAGTAAAATTTTGCCTAATTTTTTTTTTTTAGGTGTGTTTTTTTAGGTTATAACATGGCAAAGACAAAACCAAATTTATCACCAGATATCAGGAAGCTTAGAGTGAAGTCAGGCAAAAGCCAAAAAGAGGTAGCTATGGAATTCAACTGTTCTCAGAGTCAAGTGTCACGTATATTAAAGACAGAAAAGAATGAAAAATATTTTTATGGAACAGCTGACAAACCTAGAAGTGGACGACCATGGAAAACTTCCTCCAAAGTTGATTACATTATTAAGAAAAAGTCAGTATCTGATGCCCATAAAAGTGCTGTACAGATTTTGCATGAAATGAACAAAAAATATGGGGTCAAAGTGAGTCACCAAAGTGTGGTGTGACGGCTAAGAGCAGTAAGGTTGAATGCACGAGTTCCAGTCACGAATCCTGCCATCTCTGCAAAGAACTGGAAGGTTAGACTTGAGTTTGCCAAAGAACACAGCCAATGGAAAGAGACAGATTGGTCTAAGGTGTTGTGGTCAGATGACTCCAAGTTTAATCTATTTGGTAGTGATGGCAAGTACTCTATATACCGCCCAATTGGAAAATGTAATGATGTAACGTACCAAACACCTACAGTTAAACATGATGGTGGCAATGTCCTGGTTTGGGGCTGCTTTTCTGCATCTGCCATTGGCCCTCTGCAAAGAATTGATGGAAATATGAATGCTACCATGTACAAGGATATACTGGAGAATGAAATGTTGCCACATGATAAAACCAAAGTAGTCAGGGGAAGGAAACTCCAGCAAGACAATGATCCTAAGCACACATCCAATTTAGTCAAATATTGGTTAGCAAAGAAAAATGTTCGCCTGTTGCAATGGCCAAGCCAATCACCTTATTTAAACCCTATAGAGAATCTTTGGGATGAGTTGGGCGACTAGTTGGGGCCCGTTCCCATAGCAATAAAGATGAATTGTTTGCAGATTTGCAAATAGAATGGAGCAAGATCCCTCAAGATGTCTTGAATACGCTAGTGGCTTCAATGCACCATTGGTGTAGTGCAGTAATTAAAGCAAGAAGTTATGCTACAAAAAACTACGTCATGGCATTGTAAGCAATGAATTACTCTCTATGTTGTGATCAATAAATAGTATATGCAAAACTTTTGGCAGTCAGTTTCCTTTAATTAAATGACCATACCTATGTTCAAAAGCATTTTGGTTAAAATTAAGGTCTTGCGTGATGACAACTTCATGCACTTTCAATTCATCACCAGGGAAATGGCATCACAACAACCAGACAAAAAAATGCAAAACTTTTGGTCACCACTGTATACAGAGTGACTGCAGAATTTCATCAAAACACCGGACAACCATTTTAATGTTTATGGTATTATGCTGTTAGTGTTGCATACTATGAGATTTTACTCTGAATACCCTCTGTAAAGTCTATTTTTGCTCCTGCTATCTATATTCCATCACATATTTTTTCATAACAACTCAGAAGAGGATGGCATTGTATGGTGTGCAACCACACTGAACCGTGCTTGTATTGTCGTCTGCAACTAATCTTTATATTTTTATAAAGTTATTCAGTGAGTATACATTTGTAGGACTAGTTATTACCACTTTAAGCATTTTAAAGTGCTGGCTGCATTAGTGTGACATTACATCACTTCTCTTTCCTATGTATTGTGACTTTAGACATCAAGGGAGGTCACCTGCTATTACAGACCCAAAAATGTTTCTTTGTTGTCAGGTGCCATTGAAATAAGACATTTATTTTCATCCTTTTGTTTTACGAACTGAAACTGAAAAAATTAAAAAGAAAAACTTTTACAATTATCACAGGCCAGCTAAAATAAACTATTCCTTTTTTTTGGTAAAAGGGGTTCTCCAAAAAATGTAATAAAATAAATAATACAGATTTAAATATTACATTTTTTTTTTCTAAACACCTTTATTTAGCAAAAACGTATGCTTTATGTACTGCACTCTTTCAGGATTTTAATCATGGCAACTGCCAGGACATGGAGTAGGACAGACTGCATGAAGCACGAGACAGACGCACTAAAACTGTCAGGCTGACTGAGATGAAGAAAAGGGGCTCATATTCTCCTATAGTCCGGTTCCACTCCTTGTCCTGTCAGGTTGACTGAACAGAAAAATGTGTGTTCTCAATGCTTGACAGGACGCTGCTCTGACGTGATCTCTTTCTTGTGCTTCACGCAGCTTGTCCTACTTCTACTGCATGTCCTCTGAAATCTAGGATGGGGTGTCATTGATGGTAACTTTGACTTGAGGTGACTTTTACGTAGCTAAGACTGTCTTTGTCTAAAAGAGCTTGAAAGGGGTTAGATGCAGTCCTAGAAGACCTCAGAGGGTCATACAAGTCTTTTCAGGACAATTAGAGATTTTGGAGCACATTCAATTTGCAGTGAATCATATACCTACAAATTTAATTTCCTGCCCTATTTTGTCAATGCTGGCAAATATGAATTAGAATTTTAGAAGATTCGCTCATCATACACTATGGCAACGGGTAAGCAATTTAAGGGACAGGGTTTAGGCTTCATATGTGTTGTAACAAGGTACAGTCATGTCCCTTGAAATATGGTAGTATTGACAGCTATAGCACAAGTTACTGCTTGTGAAATATTATCCGTTTTAATATGATTTTATAGTCATTATGTGAAGTTTTAATGGAAAATGCATTTAATCAAAACATAATACCATAATACCCATACCTTTAACTTGCCATTTCCATAACTTTTATTAAAATGACAAGGATATTACATAATAGTGTCAGAGCTCTCCTAGATAATCTTAACTTAATTTCCATGCAGTTTTTCAACCTAAATGACATAAAAATGTTCCATATTCATCACCGAGAAGAAATAACAAAAATAATATTGATGCACTGAAAGGTTTTTGTAAAAGGGCAGGAGCATTCACTCAAGAATTGCTTGTAAGCTGCATTTTGTGTATGCATAAATGTCAAAATTGAGCTTACATTGCCTTAAACAATAGCCAGTCTGATTTATCTGTTTTTTTAAATAATGCCTGCAGTCCAAACCTACTTGGACCGCTATGTCACTTTTTATATTTCTCAAATGGTCCTGAATTTGTATCTAAGGTCTTTTGTAGATGTTTTAACACACTGAAAAAATTTGTTATAGGGTATTTTAACAAACTGAACCATATCACAGATTTTGCTTCTTCTTATATGTTATACTAACTTTTGGAAGGAAAAAAATCTTTGCTTACATGAAATATAATGTGAATGAAATTATCACTAAAATAATTAAGTTTTCTGATGAAATATGTTGATGACTTGTTTTATAATGGAGTTATGATTATTAACCCCTTAATGACTGATCTGACGCGCCCCTAGGGCCGTGGGGTACTCGGTAGCCGGGGGATATCACGGTGGCTGGCCCGGTCCGTGGCCCAGGGTGGTCACTTAAAAAGGGGAAATATGTATAGGGGATTTGCCGTGACGCCACCTGTGGTGTCTGGTGAGGATCACCAGCGCTGCGACAGTCCTCCGAGGCAGATGATAGGGCAGCTTGAGATGGAACGACTCCCCACAGGTGGAGCAGGCCTCAGGGCAGTGTAGAGAAATGGAGTAGGTGCGCTGGGCGTTGTAGTGCAGGGAGGGAAATGGCACCGGCGAAATAAAGGAGCGGAGGCAGCTCAGTGCAGTCATCCAAGATTTACTCAAGTTCTTAGACAGTCCACAGGTGCACTGTACCGGTGCAAGCCTCCCACGTCGCACTGCGTTCACCGGGCAGGGGTTCAGTCCATCCTCAGGCAGCTCGGGTGTACCTGGCAGAACCCCACTTTCATATGTACCTTCCTAGACCGACTTCACGCTGGGTCTTTACTCCCTCCTGCCCTGCGCTTCCCACTGTGAATCCTATTCGGGTGCTGCGAGGTCCCCCCTGTCCGTCGGAGTTGCACAGACCTGCTTGATCTTACTTGGATTGAAGTGAGAGGTTGGCTTTTGCTATAGAAGTCAGAAGCCTCCGTTTTTTCCAGCCGAGGCTTGAAGCTGCACGACTGGGCCAGGGGCCAGTCCCCTTCTTGCGGCCTAGATCCTCCTGACACTTGGTTGGTTCGGGGTGTACGGGTGCCGCCTGCACTCGCCGTACCCCCTAAGATCCCTTTTGCAGAACGGAGCTTACTCTCTGCTCCCCTCCTGGGCCTCAGTCCTGGGCCCTCTTAGTGGAGCAGATCTCCTAAAGAGACTCTGCTCCCTAACTGTTCTCCAACCACTAGAACACTATTCCAAGATGGCTTCCCTTATTTTATATCTTTACTGTATGAGTGCTCCCATGAACTACTTCCCCCCACCCACACCCACTACTGGTTCTCCCTACCTTTGGGTTCCCCCCACCCCAGCCAGGGTCAGGGCTCAGCAGAAAACTACATTGTGTCTTGCCCCTCCTGCTGGCCTGGGGTAGTGTAGTGTTGGATGCAGGTGTTGGGATTCCGTGCAGCATTCCCTTCTTACCTGAGAGAAGGGAGACACCACACCTCTGGGTGAGGTGCAGTACCTCTGTGGCGACCGAACCCTCAGGGGCGCCACAGATCCAATTTAAACCTTAATGACCAGGCCAAATTTTTGAAATCTCATTTTATGTGGTAATACCTTTGGAACGTTTCAACATTTCCCAGTGATTCTGAGACTATTTTTGTGACATATTGTACTTTATGATAGTTTTTAATTTAGGTCGATATGTTTTGTGTTTATTTCTGAAAATATCGGAATTTTTGCAAATTTTAGAAAAATTGACAATTTTAAAATTTTCAATCTTTATATCCTTAAACCAATTAGTCATGCTGTAAAAATAATTAATAAATACCATTTCCCAGATGTCTTCTTTACAACTCCATAAATTTTCAAACGTCATTTTATTTTGCTAGGATTTTAGAAGGGTTCAAAGTTTAAAAGCAGTTTCTAATTTTCTCAAGAAACTTACAAAACCTGTTTTAGGTTTAAATGGATTTTGAGGAGAGTATAAATTGGAAACTCCCCAAAAGTTATGCTATTTTAAAAACTGCACCCCTCAAATACTTCAAAACTGTTGTGAAGACACTTGTTAACCTTTCAGGTGCTCCCCAGGGAATAATACAAAGTCGAATGAAAAAATAAAATATTGTACCTCTAAAATGTTGCTTTAGCCCCAATTTTTTTACTTTTACAAAGAATAGCACTAGTGATGAGCGAGCACTAAAATGGTTGGGTGCTTGGTCTAAGCAAGAGACCCAACGTAAGTCTATGGGAAACTCAAGCATTTTCCGACGGCCCCCCAGGCAGTTTGCAGAGGGCTTAAAAATTGGCAAAATCAATGGGAACAGTGCTCAAATGACATGGGAACAGCATGGGGAAGACCCCAGGAAGCATTTCTGACTCTAAGGTCACTGTTGTCAACAATGTTGTCCAAGTATTACGCCACTTTTACAGACTCATAATAAAACATACAAAAACGAAACCAAAATGGATTTTCCTGGTAAAAATGTTAAGGAACATCCTTTCCAGGGTTATGGACTTGTATATAAAGCAAAATAAATAGCCAAAAACAAAAATGCTCCTCCACATCTTGGACTATGTTCACACGTAGATTTTTTGATGCATTTTTGCACAAATATTCTCACTGAACACTTTGTTCTGTACAAAGTTGAATGTGCTGACAACAAAATCACACAAAAATCATCAATGGAAATCAAATTTATTAACCAATGGAGGCCTGGATTTGGAGTCACCCCCAAAATTAAAGTGGAAAAACACACTACAGGCTGATCCAACTTTGATGTAATGTCCTTAAAACGAGTCAAAATGAGGCTCAGTATTGTGTGTGGCTTCCACATGCCTGTATGACCTCCCTACAATGCCTGGGCATGCTCCTGATGAGGTTGCGGATGGTCTCCTGTGGGATCTCCTCCCAGATCTGGACTAAAGCATCCGCCAACTCGTGGACAGTCTGTGGTGCAACGTGACGTTAGTGGATGGAGTGAGACATGATGTTCAAGATGTGCTCAATAGATTCAGGTCTGGGGAGCGGGCGGGCCAGTCCATAGCTTCAATGCCTTCATCTTGCAGGAACTGCTGACACACTCCAGCCAAATGAGGTCTGGCATTGTCCTGCATTAGGAGGAACCCAGGGCCAACCGCACCAGCATATGGTCTCACAAGGGGTCTGAGGATCTCATCTCGGTACCTAATGGCAGTCAGGCTACCTCTGGCGAGCACATGGAGGGCTGTGCGGCCCTCCAAAGAAATGCCACCCCACACCATTACTGACCCACTGCCAAACCGGTCATGCTGAAGGATGTTGCAGGCATCAGATCGCTCTCCATGGCGTCTCCAGACTCTGTCACATCTGTCATATGTGCTCAGTGTGAACCTGCTTTCATCTGTGAAGAGCACAGGGCGCCAGTGGCAACTTTGCCAATCCTGGTGTTCTGTGGCAAATACCAAGCATCCTGCACGGTGTTGGGCTGTGAGCACAACCCCCATCTGTGGACGTCGGGCCCTCATACCACCCTCATGGAGTCGGTTTCTAACAGTTTGTGCAGACACATGCACATTTGTGGCCTGCTGGAGGTCATTTTGAAGGGCTCTGGCAGTGCTCCTCCTGTTCCTCCTTGCACAAAGGCGGAGGTAGTGGTCCTGCTGCTGGGTTGTTGCTGTCCTACGCCCCCCTCCACATCTACTGGTGTACTGGCCTGTCTCCTGGTAGTACCTCTGGACACTACGCTGACAGACTCAGCAAACCTTGCCACAGCTCGCATTGATGTGCCATCCTGGATGAGCTGCACTACTTGAGCAACTTCTGTGGGTTGTAGAGTCCGTCTCATGCTACCACGAGTGTGAAAGCACAACCAACATTCAAAAGTGACCAAAACATCAGCCAGAAAGCATTGGTACTGAGATGTGGTCTGTGGTCCCCACCTGCAGCACCACTCCTTTTATTGAGTGTGTCTTGATAATTGCCAATAATTTCCATCTATTGTCTGTTCCATTTGCACAACAGCATGTGAAATTGATTGTCAATCAGTGTTGTTTCCTAATTGGACAGTTTGATTTCACAGAAGTTTGGTTTACTTGGAGTTATATTCTGTTGTTTAAGTGTTCCCTTTATTTTTTTGAAAAGTGAACATTCACCGGTAAATGTAATTTTTAACATTTTACTACCTTATCTGGCCATGTGGTGTGTGAGACATCATCAGACTCATCCTGTTTCATTTAAGATGGAGGGACTCAAAGTCTCAAAGACTATTTTCATAGGACCATCAGCCGGCCCTTATAATTCTTATAGGGCCAGCAGTCGGCCCTCACTATTGTTAGAGGGCCATCATCCGGCTATGCTTTGTTGTTCCCATTATTAAAGAGTGGGTCTCCTATAATGTTATTGCGTATGTGTGGCGCCCCTGAGGGTTTGGTCACCACAGTGGTATTGCATCTCATCCAGAGGTGTGGTACCTCACTCTCAGGTAAGGAAGGAGTACAGCTCAGGACCCTAACACCAGCATTCACTACACCACATTTCCGGGGGACAGAGCGAGATTGCTCCTACGGGAGAGCACAGTCCCTGGTCCCTGGCTGGAGTGGGGGGAACCACCTAGAGAGGGGGAACCATGTAGTGGATGGGGTGCAGGAAGTAGATCCTGGGAGCACTTAAGTAGGAGTATTTAGAGGGAAGCCATCTTAGAAAGATAACGACAGTCTGAGGAGAAGTGGAGAGAGCAAGGGCTCTGTAGGAGCTCGGCTCCAGAAGCGGGCCTAGTCAGTGAGGCCCAAGTCTGTAAAGGCTCCAGGAGTAGAGATGAGCGGTGTTCGACTAGAACTGTTCGCCAAACTCAAATTCGAGCTGTTTTGGGCGGTGTTCGAGTTGTTTGACGAACCCGAACAATTTGAAAAAAATTCGGCTGTTCGAGGTTATGTTCGATAACTGTTCGTGCACCAAAAGCGTGTCCTGCATGTCTGGCGCTATTTAGAGCACCAATCATGCAGGGATTGTCTGCCACTCACTGTAATGTCACAGCCATGGTGGTTGTGGCATTACAGTGTTTGCCCAAATCGATGGGAACAGTGCTCACAGTGAAACATGAAAAGCCGGCAATTCAGCAGAGGCATACACCGGTACCGACAAATTAGAACAGAAAGAATAGAGAATCACACATAGATTAGATAGATAGAAACATGTCAGTCACATATATATGAAGTACAGTGACAGTGTTGCTTACTGTACTTGTCATTTAGTGTAAAGGATTTATTTAAAAAAATAATAGTGTTTTCATGCACCGTCTCTTTAAAAAAGCCGGCCGGCAATTCAGCAGCGGTACCCGACAATTTAGAACAGAAAGATAGAGCTTCACACATAGATTAGATAGATAGAAACATGTCAGTCACATATATAAGAAGTACAGTGACAGTGTTGATTACTGTACTTGTCATTTAGTGTTAAAATTAGAGATGAGCGTTGTTCTACTCGAACTGTTCGCCAATCTCAAATTCGAGCTGTTTTGGGCGGTGCTCGAGCCGTTCGGCGAACACGAACAATTTGAGAAAAATTCGGCTGTTCGAGGTTATGTTCGATAACTGTTCGTGCACCAAAATCATAACTGGATTTTTTCTCAGTAATGATGAAAATTAATGTTAATACGCAGTTTGAGTGTACAGCGGGGTGGGGGGAGGGGCAGGGGATGGATCTCTGCAGGAACAATGAAGATCTCCATTTTTTTTTTCTCTTTCCCGCATTTACAGTGGGGAGGTGCAATCTGTCAGCCTATCAGCAGCGCACACACGGAGCGAAGTGCTTTTTTTCACACAAGCAAGGGCATGTGTCATTGGCAGTGTATGTCACATGTCCTTGCCCTATAAGACCAAGCCATTTTCCCCGTCGCCACCATTTTCTCACTGCTGCAGCTGCGTGTTAGACGGCACCGCTGTTGCTGTGTGTGCTATACCTTGTTAATTTCAAGCCAATTTTCGCACAAATCTACAGATAGCTTGGGAGTAGGGAATAGTTGTGATTGCAGTCCTTTTAAGGACTAGGTTACAGCATTTCCTACGACTTTTATCAGGCAGGTCTGTGCTCTTAAATAGATAGATTGTGGGAGTAAAGACTAATTGTAATTGGAGTCCTTTTCAGGACTAGCTTACAACAGTTCCTATCAGTTTTTGCCAGGCAGTTCTGTGCCAGTGCTCTGCAAGTTTTTTTCACAGCATTTGGCTGAATCTAGCAAAGCTAATCCTTTTTGGCCTATTGCAGAGTGTGTTAGTCAGTGGAGTAGCCTATCTGTGTTGCAAGATATACCACCTGTGTATAGAATACCAATTTTTTACTGCACCTAGTGAAGTAAAATCTTTTGGGCATAGCATCATTCTATTAGTCCATCTATACTGACCTCCATCAGGTTGCAAACTGAATATATTTTTTTCTGCATCTACCTCTGAAAAAATATTGGGCTTCTAGCTGTGTGTGGGACTTGTTCTATTAATACATCTATACAGACCTCCATCAGGTTGCAAACTGAATATATTTTTTTTCTGCATCTACCTCTGAAAAAATATGTGGCCTTCTAGCAGTGTGTGGGACTTTCTCTATTAGTCCATCTATACTGACCTCCATCAGGTTGCAAACTGAATATAATTTTTTTCTGCATCCAGCTCTGAAAAATTTTTTGGCCTTCTAGCAGTGTGTGGGACTTTCTCTATTAGTCCATCTATACTGACCTCCATCAGGTTGCAAATTAAAAATAATTTTTATCTGCATCTACAGTACCTCTGAAAAAATATTTGGGCTTCTAGCTGTGTGTGGGACTTGTTCTATTAGTCCATCTATACAGACCTCCATCAGGTTGCAAATTGAATATAATTTTTATCTGCATCTAGCTCTGAAAAAATATTTGGCCTTCTAGCAGTGTGTGGGACTTTCTCTATTAGTCCATCTATACTGACCTCCATCAGGTTGCAAATTAAAAATAATTTTTATCTGCATCTACCTCTGAAAAAATATTTGGGCTTCTAGCAGTGTGTGGGACTTTCTCTATTAGTCCATCTATACTGACCTCCATCAGGTTGCAAATTGAATATAATTTTTATCTGCATTTAGCTCTGAAAAAATATTTGGCCTTCTAGCAGTGTGTGGGACTTTCTCTATTAGTCCATCTATACTGACCTCCATCAGGTTGCAAATTAAAAATAATTTTTATCTGCATCTACCTCTGAAAAAATATTTGGGCTTCTAGCTGTGTGTGGGACTTGTTCTATTAATCCATCTATACTAACCTCCATCAGGTTGCAAACTGAATATAATTTTTTTCTGCATCTAGCTCTGAAAAAATAATTGGCCTTCTAGCAGTGTGTGGGACTTGTTCTATTAGTCCACCTATACTGACCTCCATCAGGTTGCAAATTCAAAATAATTTTTTGTCTGCATCTAGCTCTGAAAAAATATTTGGCCTTCTAGCAGTGTGTGGGACTTTCTCTATTAGTCCATCTATACTGACCTCCATCAGGTTGCAAATTGAATATAATTTTTTTCTGCATCTAACCCAGCCAATAGTTTTGGCCTAATACCACAGTTTGGCCACTCAGCTCTGCTCGGTTCCCATCCATTGTTTTTTTGTGCAAACAACTCCAGAGTTGTGAATTAGTTATCCACCAAAATGAGTGGAAAAAGGCCTGCTGCTGGTGTAAAGGGGAATAGGCGTGTTGGGAAGGGGAAAAAAGGTTGTGTCCGTGGGGTAGGTGTTAAAGCAACAGTAACATCTGCAGAAGAAAGACCATCTTCCAGCCAAACTAAAATGACTACTTCTTTTAGCGGACAATGTGATAAGATCCCTTTCTTACGGCCACGCCAATCGCTACAAATTCCAGATGAGGCACAAAAACAGCAGGTGCTTCAACGGATATCAAGTGCTCCTTTAAGTGGGCTCTCCTCCACATCAACTTCAACATCACAAATACTCCAGTCCTCAAAGGTGTCACCCCAATCGCACTTGCTTCCTCACAGCTCCCAAATCTCCAGCTGCCCGTCTGAGTATGAGGTAGAACAGATGGTTGAGTCTGCAGAGCTGTTTACTCATACTATAGCCTGGGAATCAGAGGTCGACTCCAGCGCTTCTGTGAATCCAGACGAGGAAATGATCTGCACTGATGCCCAGAATCTTTATGAGTCGGATCCAGGACCAGACGCAGAAGGTTCTGACCATAATGTAGACCCTCATTCCCAAACTGTAACTCCTGTTGGTGGAGACAATGAGGAAGACGATGATAAGACTCAAATACCTGATTGGAGCGACAACTTTAGTTTTTTGTCAGGGCAGGAACAGGTTGGTTCTGAGGACGACGGGTGTGATAACGCACAGGGTGATGATGATGAGGTTGGAGATCCCACTTACTGTCAACCCACAGTCAGCCAAGAGATGAGGTCAGCAGAGGAGGTGGAGGAAGATGCTAGTGACGACGAGGTCAGGTTGCGCCTTCCTGGACAGAGACGTAGTACTGGAAGCACGTCAACAACTGCATCCTCAAACACAACTCTGCCTCTCACCACAAGCCGCATGGGTGCTAAGCCTTGCATAGCCTGGGCATTTTTTCAGATCGATAAAGATGACCCAACTCGTGTTATCTGTAACATTTGTCAGCAAATGCTAAGTAGAGGCCAAAAAATACATAGTTTGAGTACTTCATGCATGAACCGGCACATGGACATGAAGCATAAGTTGCAGTGGGAAGCTCAGTGTGCTACAATGCAGCCTAGCCGGCCGGGCCAACCACCGTCTGCCATATCTTGTGCATCCGCGGCCTCTTCATCCTCTGTGACTGGGGGGACAGCAGTCACACCTGTTTTGGGGCGCAGACCTGCCACCTCTTTACCCGCAACAGCCAGCGTGATTGGCAGGTCATCATTTTCTTTGGAGGTGGTAACACGAGCTGGTGTTGAGCGCTGTCCGACATCGATAGCACCACCTTTGGATCAAGGCAACCTAACATGTCCGCCTGCATCTTCCTCACAGACCGGCAGTTTGCCGGGGACACCCTTATCAACCCCGTCTAAGCACAATAGCCAGCCCTCGGTCCCTCAGATGTGGACAAGTAAAAGACCATTTCCTCCTAGTCATGAGAAAGCTAAGAGGTTGAATTTCACCATCTGCAAGCTCTTGGCTACAGAAATGCTGCCTTTCCGCCTGGTGGACACAGAGAATTTTCGAGACCTTATGTCCGTCGCAGTGCCCCAGTACCAGATGCCCAGTCGGCACTACTTCTCAAAGAAAGGTGTGCCTGCGCTCCACCAGCATGTCGCACACAACATCACCGCTTCTTTGAGAAACTCTGTGTGTGACAGGGTGCATTTCACCACAGACACTTGGACGAGTAGGCATGGACAGGGGCGTTACATGTCGCTGACTGGGCACTGGGTAACTATGGTGACAGCAGGACAAGGGGCTGCTGTCCAAGTCTTGCCGTCCCCACGAGTTGTGCGTCAATCCTCTTTATGTCAAAGTTCCTCCACTGCTTCTGCCTCCTCAACCTCCTCTCAGTCTTCCACCTGCACCCAAAGCCTGTCTGGTCATGCCACAAGCTTTCTAACTGCGCAGAAGGGATCCTGCACACCTCCTTACTATGCTAGAAGTAGGGCTCAACGTCATCAGGCGGTTTTTACATTGAAATGTCTGGGAAATGTGAGTCACACAGCTGAGGAGTTGTGGTCAGCTCTGGAGAACCAATTTCATGAATGGTTGTCTCCACTGGACCTGAAACCAGGGAAGGCCGTGTGCGACAATGCTGCAAACCTGGGTGCGGCCCTTCGCCGGGGCAATGTCACACACGTGCCTTGTATGGCTCACGTGTTGAACCTGGTTGTCCAGCAATTTTTAGCCCACTATCCCAGACTAGATGGCCTTCTGCAGAGGGCACGGTTGCTGTGTGCTCACTTCCGCCGTTCGCATCCCGCAGCTCAGCGACTTACATCTCTACAGAAGTCGTTCGGCCTGCCACTTCACCGGCTAAAATGCGATGTGCCTACCCGGTGGAATTCAACTCTGCACATGTTGCAGCGACTGTGGCAGCACCGACAAGCCCTGGTGCAATACGTTCTGACGTATAGCCTGGGCCAACGAGATCCAGAGGTGGGGCAAATCACACTGGAGGAGTGGTTTCAGATCAGGGACCTATGCACCCTTCTGCACAGTTTTGAAATGGCGACGAAGATGTTTAGTGCTGACGATGCCATTATCAGCATGACTATTCCGGTGATTTACATGCTGTAGCACATGTTAAACAGAATTCGGAGTCAGGTGGTGGCACAAGAGGAGGTGGAGGAAGTAGAGGAGGAGGAGTTGTATGCGGAAGGGCTAACATCTGCAAGGTCCAGACGGTCGGCAGCACCAAGGCGGCAGGCATGTGAGGGTGGGGGAGATGGTTTTACCAGGGCGCATGGTAGCAGCCAAACTAGTGAGGAAGGTGCAGGAGCCCAGGAAGAAGTGGAGGACGAACTGATGGAAGACTCATCAGATGAGGGAGACCTTTATCACATTTCTGTTGTGCGAGGTTGGGGGGAGAGGACAGAGGAAGGAAGCATGATTGTTACCTCGCCACCAACACAACAGGGACTTGGTGCTCCTGGATGCGCAACACACATGAGTGCCTTCTTGCTGCACTACCTGCAACATGACCCTCGAATTGTGAGAATTAGAAATAATCCTGACTACTTGTTTGCCACACTGTTAGATCCCCGGTACAAAAGTAAATTTGCAGAAATTATTCCTGCCATAGAAAGGGATGCACGCATGCAGGAGTATCAGCAGAGACTGTTGCAGAATCTTACATGTGCTTTTCCACAAAATACCAGTGGTGCACGTAGTGAATCTCACAGTTCCAACTTGCCAACCGTGGGACCGTCAAGTGTTCAGCACTCAAACCGTAACAGAACCACAGTATCTGCTGGTAACATCAATTTTGCGGAATCATTTCACCATTTTTTTAGCCCATCCTTTGCAAGGCCACAGGAGACAAGAAGTCTGACACATAGTCAACGCCTAGAGACGATGGTACAGGAGTATCTCCAAGTAAACATTGAAGCCATGACTGTGTCACTGGACCCTTGCTCTTTTTGAGCTTCCAATCTGGATAAATGGCCGGAGCTAGCCACTTACGCCTTGGAGATCTTGTCATGCCCCGCAGCCAGCGTTCTGTCTGAACGTGTGTTCAGCGCTGCTGGTGGTGTGCTGACAGATAAGCGCACGTGGCTCTCCACTGATAATGTAGACAGACTCACGTTCATAAAGATGAACAAATCATGGATCCGAAACGACTTTTCTACCCCTGTGTCATCCTGGGGAGAGTAAAAGCTTGATGATTGGTTAAAATCACCCTACCAACCGTTTTATGCTTTCAAATTACTAATCATGTTTATCTGTATCTTGGCTGGAAAATAATTTGGGCTTTGTAGCAGTGTGCAGCACTGATTCTATTAGGCCATCTATAATAAGCTCCACCAGATTTAAAATTACTAATCATGTTTATCTGTATCTTGACTGGAAAATAATTTGGGCTTTGTAGCAGTGTGCAGCACTGATCCTATTAGGCCATCTATACTAAAGCTTCACCAGATTTAAAATTAATAATAATTTTTAGCTGCATCTAGCCCGGAAAATAATTTTGGGGCTCCGAGATGCTCAAGACACATAAGTGCCTTCTTGCTGCACTACCTGCAGCATGACCCTCATATTGTCAGAATTCGAAGTAATCATGACTACTGGGTTGCCACACTCTTAGATCCCCCAAACTTTTCGATCAACCTTTTCATTTTAATAAAGACCAAAAAAATGGTCATTTTTGAAATTATAAGCATTAGCAGGTTGTTAGAAACTGAAATCAAACAGTTTTCAACTCAAAACTTTATTCTAGGTGATGTTACATTTTCACATAGGACCCCTTGTTCGAAAGGAGCTTCTGAACTCTCTCGTCCATTGAATTTGTCAGGTTTTGGATGGTTTCTGCTTCAATTGTTTTGCATGAGGACAGAATACCCTCCCAGAGCTGTTGCTTAGATGTGAACTGCCTCCCACCATCATAGACACTCCTTTTAATGATGCTCCAAATGTTCTGAATGGGGTAGAGGTCAGGGGAGCATGGGGGTCACACCATAAGTTTGTCCCCTTTTATGCCCATATCAGCCAGAGATGCAGATGTTTTATGTGCAGCATGAGATGGTGCATTATCATGCAAAAAAATGATCTTGCTGTGAAATACACGGTTCTTC
This sequence comes from Phyllobates terribilis, assembly GCF_046119375.1. Classification (NCBI taxonomy): domain Eukaryota; kingdom Metazoa; phylum Chordata; class Amphibia; order Anura; family Dendrobatidae; genus Phyllobates; species Phyllobates terribilis. The sequence continues at coordinate 53,307,050 of NW_027362761.1, read as the reverse complement.
TTCTTGAACCATGGCAGGAAGTGCTGTTTGAGAAAATCCACATACATTATGGAGTTCATCTTTAGCGCCTTCAGGGATCCTAAAGGGGCCGACAATCTCTCTCCCCATGATTTCAGCCCAAAACATTACTCCACCTCCTCCTTGTTGGCGCTGTAGCCGTGTTTACGTGGGGTGTCCATCAACCAACCATCATCCACTCCATCCATCTGGACCATCGAGCGCTGCACGGCACTCATCCGTGAACAAAACAGTTTTGAAATCAGTCTTCATGTAATGTTTGGCCCACTGGAGCCGTTTCTGCTTGTGTGAAGTGGATAGAGGAGGTCGACAGGATGGCGTATGCACAGCTGCAAACCTCTGAAGGACCCTGCATCTTGTTGTTCGGGGGACGTTGGAGGCACCAGCAGCTTCAAAAACTTGTCTGCTGCTATGACAAGGCTTTTTTGCCGCTGCTCTTTCAACCTGACGTAATTGCCTGTAGGAAAGAGTCCTCAATTTGCCCTTATCAGCACGGACACGTGTGTACTGTGAATCAGCTACATACTTCTTGATTGCCAAGACACTTCATCCTGATCATCGCACAATGTTGATTGTAGTCATGCCTTGACCTAAACACTCCACAATTTGTTGCTTCTCAGCAGCCGACACATCCTTTTTCTTTCCCATTTTGGCAGAAAATGTAGGCTGCTTAATAATGTGAGACAGCCTTCTTAAGTAGTCTTGCCTTTCATTGGACACACCTGCCAAACTAATTAGCACAGGTGTCTGCAATTGCTTACAGTGATATAAAGAGCCCTGACACACATCACCATCAATGAGTTTAACTGACAAACAAACAAATTCTTCCCTTATCACTCCTAAACACTTTTTGCATAATAATTTGGAACACAGTGTACATGTGCTTTTCCACAAAACACCAGTGGTTCACGTAGTGAATCTTACAGTTCTAACTTGCCAACCGTGGTCTGTATGGAGTTGTTCAATAAAGGGCCCAAAATTAAGATAACATAGATGGGAGAGGTCTCTATGAATAGGAATTCCTAAGTATTTGATACCCTGTGAGGGCCAGGCAAAGGGAAAGTTGGACTGGATGGAATCCTATATGGATTTGGGGAGTGAGACCTCGAGGGCCTCAGACTTCGCTGCATTGATTTTAAAATTTGACCATGTAACAAAGTGATCTATTTCAGCCATAACAGCATGGATGGATATATGTGATTGAGTGATATATACTAGGACATCATCAGCAAATAGAGAGCACTTGTACTCGGTGCCTCCCACCTCAATCCACCTAATATTGGGGTTATGGCGAATTGATGAGAGCAGGTGCTCCGTCACTAGGATGTATAAGAGAGGGGACAGAGAACATCCCTGCCTTGTCCCATTGGTGATTGTGAAAGGTGATGAAAATGTTCTGACACGCCCCCTGGGCCTTGGGACACCCAGAGCCGGACCCTTTTTGGTGGATGCTGGTGGTTGTAGTCTCCGTGGCGGCGACCCGGTTCCGTGGCTCAGGGCGGTCAAACCAGTGGCGGAACTATTTATGTGGTTTTGATGTTTAAATGTCCGACTACGCCACCCGTGGATTGCGGTCAGAGTGAACCGCCGCTCCAGGGCAGACCGCTGAGGCTGGTGTTGTGGGTGCAGCAGAGCGTAGCATAACTCCCCACGGGAGGAGTATAGCCTCAGGGCAGTGTATGCGGAGGATGGGGGTGATGGTGCTGGGCAGCAGCAGTAACGACACGGAGTTAGTGATGCAGTCCAGGGCCTTTACTCACAGTTCTTATTATCCAGACCACGTCTGCAGGTAACGGCTGCCCACGTCGTACTGTGCTCACCAGGTGAGGGGCTCAGACAACTCCCAGATAACTTTGGAGCGCTTCACAGGACCCCCTTTGTGTGTCCTTTGTCTGGCCTTTCTTACCAACCCTTCTGTCCGGCTGCCTCGGTCCTCCTCTTGGTAAACTTGGCGCCAGTTTCCCTGACCCTATGTGGTGCCTTCCTAGCGGGTGTAGCGAGGGGCTGCGCCACATAAAATGTCACAGCCTCCTGTTTCTAGCTGAGGGTCGTTTCCTGCCTCCACTAGTTTCGGGGACCGGTCTCCCCCTTTGGCCTGACCCCTCCACGCAGGTGGATTCGGGCGTGCGGTGGCGACTCGCCCGTCCGCACCCCTGGGATCCCTTCGATCCTCGTTCCTGGAGCCTTCTCCGCTCCTCTTCCTTCCTTCTCCCTCTTCCAGGCCTCGGCCTCTGTTACTAGGCCCGCCTCCGGAGCAGAGCTCTTGCAGAGCCCCTGCTCCCTGCCACTTCTGCTCAGACTTCTCTGCACTGAACTAAGATGGTGCCCACCTTTTATACTCCCTTCTCAATGCACCCAGGAACTGCTTCCTCCCTGCTCCTGCACTACAGGGTTCCCCTTCCTCAGTGTTCCCTCCCCCCACTCCAGCCAGGGACAGGGACTGTCGTGCCCATCTCAGGGGCATATTGGTCGCCCTGCCCCACGGCAATGTGGTGTAATGCATGCAGGTGTCGGGTCCTGATCCACACTCCATCCTTACCTGAGAGTGAGATATCACACCTCTGGGTGAGGTGCAATACCTCTGTAGCAACCGAGCCCTCAGGGTGCTACAGTTCCATTTATCTTCAGCCTAGGTGACGTATTGCGATACAGGGCCGTGATTTTGGCTATAAAAGGGTCCCCTAGACCCCTACCCCAAGCTTTTTAAGAGAATCATATATGGCGTGCCAGGAGACTCTATGGAATGCTTTCTCAGCATCCAACGAGAGTATCTAATTACAAATTTTTAACTGCATCTAGCCCAGGAAATACTTTGTGCCTAGTAGCAGTGTCTGCTAGTCAGCGGATTATCCCGGCTGTTAAGCAAGCTACACCACCTGTAGTTTGGACACTTAATTTTTTCAAAGGAAATGCTTCGGGACCACGGGATACTCAGTGAAGAGCATCAGGAGGCACCCCAAGGCATAGGGGCTGGGACTGGCAGTAGGATGCCTTGCGGTGGACAGCCGAGCTCGATCCTTATAAAAGCTTTTTAACTGCAGCAGCTTTAGTGGACGCTACTGGAGCTGGAATTACGCGGCTGCTGGCATGAGACTTGCCCTCCAATAGATCCTTGTAAATGGATTTAAAGTGTATTCATTCAAATTAGAGAGACAATTTAAATTAAAAAGCTTAGAGCTGCCTCCACCACAGGGGGGCTCGCTCGACCCACCAGCGGACAGGCACCAGTATTGGGAGAGGGGGGCTGGCCGTCAGGGTTCACCGCGGCTCTGGCACAAACCCGGCGACGCGGAGGTGGCACGGGCAGGAGCGGACTGAACGTGTCGGCTTCTCACTTTTTGGATTTTAGAAGGGCATGACATGCCTATATCTGTGTCTCCCCCTCCTTTTACTCCTCCACCTCTTTTCTTTTCGCATGACTATATGTACTTGTCACTTTTCCATGTGTTAGTTGTGTCTTCTGAGCAGTTTGTCAGCTTTTGGACACCTTTGAAGGTGTTTTCTATGTGTTTCTATGTGTTTTTGTTTGCCTGCCATTGGTTTTAACGGTGTTCGAAGGTGTTTCACGAACAGTTCGACCTGGGGGCTGATATTAGTAGCCTGGGAAGCTCCATGGGTATTACCCCCTTCCCAGGCTTCAAACATCTGCCCCAGCCGTCTGCTTAACCTCCGCTAGAGACTAAAATTACGGGGAACCCCATGCCAATTTTTTTTTAAATAAATCCTTTATTTTAACACTAAATGACAAGTACAGTCACCAACACTGTCACTGTACTTCATATATATGTGACTGACATGTTTCTATCTATCTAATCTATGTGTGATGCTCTATTCCTTCTTGTCTAAATTGTCGGGTACCGGTGTATGCCGCTGCTGAATTGCCGGCCGGCTTTTTTAAAGAGAGCGTCTTCTGAGCCGTTTGCCAGCTTTTGGACACCTTTGAAGGTGTTTTCTATGTGTTTTTGTTTGCCTGCCTTTGGTTTTAACGGTGTTCGATGGTGTTCTAAGGTGTTCGACGAAAAGTTCGACGAACAGTTCCTCGAACATCCCGGTGTTCGACGAACCGAACCGAACCCGAACACTACGGGGGTGGCTCAACACTATCCAGGAGTAGAAGAGAAGGGATCCTAGGGGTACGGGCAGTGCTGGAGGCCACCCGTACACCCAAATCTACAAGACAGTGGAAGAATCAAGCCGCAGAGGGGACCGGCCCCTTAACTAACACGATACTTCAAGTCCTTCTAGCAACCGGAGGTGGCTGTACTTTCAGGGTGCAGACACCCACCACCACAGTTAATACTCGCCGAAAAGGTGGCCACAGTGGGCCCAGGGGACTGCAGGTCGCCCACCAAGACCCAAGGCCACCGGATTGGGACACTGACTGTGAGGCGCAGGGCAGGAGGGAGAGAACCAGCGCAGGAAGCCGACTGAGGAAGGCACATAGAAAGGGGTCCTGGCAAGTGTTCTGGAAATACCTGAGGGTGGACTGAACCCCACTCTGAGTAAGCGCAGAACGACGTGGGAAGTTATGATCTGCAGTTATAACTTGGAAAGCAACAACTGTGAGTAAAGACCTGGGACTGCACTATACTGACTCTGTTGTTATTACTGACACCTTGCACAACCACCATCATCCACACACACTGCCCTGAAGCTAACTCTTCCTGCGGGGAGTAGTAATACCCTTGCTGCAAAACCACCAGCTTCAGAGGACTGTTCCGCAGCGGCGGTCTCCATTGGCCGCATTCCACAGGTGGCGTAGTCGGACATTAACACCTATACATATAAATTCCCCTTGGATTGACCGCCCTGGGTCACGAACCGGGTCACCGCCACAGTGACTACAACCCCCAGCATCTACTGGCCCGGCACCCAGTACCCCACGGCCCAGGGGGCGCGTCATATGCAGTGACTGTAAGGGCTGCCAAAAACTTGGATGCACCCCAATGCCTCTTTGAAGAGACAAAGGAGGGCCTCAGTAAAAAAAAAATGTTCCCATTATAAAGGTGTGGGTCTCCTATAGTGGTGTAATGCACACGCCCGGACTGAGTGGTGTGTGTGTGCATATGTTGTGATTCCACTGGACCGTGCCGGAGAGTGAATGCCTGGAGGGGCGTAACTAAGTATCCACCCGATACGACGCCAGTGCACCAAGGAGGAACCGAGCAGCGGGACCAGGTGCTACTCCAGGATAGACCCCGGACACGGCTGTTGACCCACACAGGGGAATACATGAGCAGGCAGGTTAGGCTGGCACACAGACTGCTGGGTTTAGGCAGACACGGCTGGTATGCAGACTGGCGGATGCTGGTAAGCACGACTGGTATGCAGGCAGGGAGGTACTGGCAGGTACGACAGGTTGGAGCACAGAGTGGATAGGACCCAGTACAGACAGGGATTCAGGAACAGAACCGCAGATGCGGTGGACAAACACAGCAGAGTGAGGCCGCCCAGAGCGGCGAGCAAGAGCAGAACAAGACGAGACCGCCTGGAGCGGTGGGTGAGAGAAGAGCAGGACAAGGCCGCCTGGAGCGGTGAGCGAGAGAGGTGCAGGACGAGACTGCCAAAGCAGCGAGCAAAGGGTCAGAGCAGAGCGAGAATGCCGGAGCAGCGAGCAAAGGGTCAGAGCAGAGCGAGACTGCCAGAGCAGCGAGCAAAGGGTCAGAGCAGAGCGAGACTGCCGGAGCAGCGAGCAAAGGGTCAGAGCAGAGCGGAAACCGCAGGAGCGGTGAGCAAGGCAGAGCAGAGCAGAAACCGCAGGAGCGGTGAGCAAGGCGTCAGAGCAGAGCGGAAACCGCAGGAGCGGTGAGCAAGGCAGAGCAGAGCGGAAACCGCAGGAGCGGTGAGCAAGGCAGAGCAGAGCGGAAACCGCAGGAGCGGTGAGCAAGGCAGAGCAGAGCGGAAACCGCAGGAGCAGTGAGCAAGGTGGAAACAACCGGGGGACAGGGCTCTGTTCAAATGGAACAGACTGGAAGGAAAAGGCAGAACCAGGTACACACAAAATACTTGCAATGAAGTAGCGAGTGGACTCTAAACTCACAAACGGGAGTACAGGGACAACGAGTAGGAGTTAGGTACGGGATCAGATTCTGCAGGAAAAGGGAAGGTACGGACATAGAGAAAAGCAGGTAACAGGCTAGGAGCGTATTCAGACAAGAACAGACACAGCAGCAAGATACAGGAGCGGGTCTAGGTATGCGGCCCCTAGAAGGCGGAACGAACAGGCTAGGAGCGTGTTCACACTGGCCTGGAAATACAGCCTCCAGGATAAGCAGAAGACAACAGGCTAGAAGATAGTTCAGACAGTTCCCGTGTCTGAACTGTGTCCTGATACCGCAAGGCAGGAAACATAGACAGGACCTGGCACATCAGTGACTAGAAGCCAACTGACAGAACACAATGCTCAGGCAAGGATTCCAGGAAAGAGCTGGGTTAAATACCAGGTGACAGACAGCAATAGGCTGAGGATGCACAAGGGGTGTGCCCGCAGCAGCTACAAGAAGCAGGAAGTGATCGGGCGCCGCCCTTAAGCATAAGAAAGAGAGGCAAGCAGACAGCATGGAGGAAAGCCAGAGTGATAGTCTGGACTGGAAATCAATTGCGCGCTCTTGCACAGTGGGAGATGGACCACTATGCAAGGACGCCGCCAGGTATGTTACAAGTGGTAATGCCCATCCAGTAACTGCAAGGGCTGCCAAAATTTAGGAAAAACCCGAATAACAGTTTAAAGATACATAGAGGTCTGCCTCAGTAATGAGTACGACATGTTCCCATTAGAAAGAAATGGGTCTGGTATACAGATATAGGGTATGCAGTGAGTACAACGGCTGCCAAAAGTAAGGAAAAATCCAAATAACAATTTAACGATATACAGTACAGACCAAAAGTTTGGACACACCTTCTCATTTAAAGATTTTTCTGTATTTTCATGACTATGAAAATTGTACATTCACACTGAAGGCATCAAAACGACTCAAAGCTCATCAAGAGAATGCAAAGAGTGTGCAAAGCAGTCATCAAAGCAAAAGGTGGCTATTTTGAAGAACCTAGAATATAAGACATATTTTTGGTTGTTTCACACTTTTTGTTAAGTACATAATTCCACATGTGTTAATTCATAGTTTTGATGCCTTCAGTTTGAATGTACAATTTTCATAGTCCATAAAAATACAGAAAAATCTTTAAATGAGAAGGTGTGTCCAAACTTTTGGTCTGTACTGTCTAGAGGTGGGCCTCAGTAACGAGTACGACACATTTCCATTAAAAAGGAGTGGGTCTGCTATACAGCTATAGGGTATGCAGTGAGTACAACGGCTGCCAAAATTTGGGAAAAACACCAATAACAATTTAAAGACATATAGAGGTGGGCCTCAGTGAAGAGTATGACATGTTCCCATTAGAAAGGAGCGGGTCTCCCATACTGTTCTTGCATATGCAGTGACTGCAACGGCTGCCAAAAATTTGGAGGTACCCAATGCCCCTTGCAAGTGACTTAGAGTAGGTGATATGGTAGATATGTTGATGAATGATATGGTGATGGAGTATGAGGAGAAGGAGGAGGACAGGAGCAAATATACAAAATCAGGAAGTGTATACCCCAGTCTGAGTGTGAAGAGGTGCATGGAAATAGATCTCCGAAAAAAAAGGCACTAGATTTGAGTTTATGTTATGATGCTATCATTAGGTGGTGTTGAGAAGTCGGGGCCAATCCAGCCCTTTTTCATTTTTATAAGAGTCAGCCTGTCAGCATTTTCAGTTGACAGGCGGATGCGCCTATCAGCGCACTAAAAACATGTTCTGACAAAACGATAGCGGCAGAGCAGGCCAGGACCTCCAAGGTGTAGAGAGCCAGTTCAAGCCACGTGTCCAGCTTGGATACCCAATAATTATTATGCACAGAGGAATCACGGAGGACCTTGGTATGGTCAACAAGGTACTCCCTCAGCATCTTCCAAAATTTGTCCCTCCTTGTGAGAGTACCCCGAGCATCACGGCCAGTGTGATGGAAGGGTCTGAGAAAACTCTCCCAGAACTTTGACAGTGTTCCCTGGCCTCTACTGGATTGCATTTGTGTCTGTCTCTCCTGTATTCCTTGGTTGTCCAATGTACTGTGACCTCTGCTGCCAACGTTTTCAGATGGAAATTTTTTAAATAATTCCGCAACAAAGGCCTTCTCATACTGCCCCAATTTTTTAGGCCTGTGCGCCGCGGGAATAAGAGATATAATGTTCTTTGGACAATGCGAGGGTCACAGGAAAGGCAACGTAACAAACTCTGTCATGTCTGCCAGACTGCTGACGGGCAAGAATTCTGTGACCTCACCAAGAGGACGACTGACCATGTTCTCCTCCTCCCTGTCCTCAGGCCATCCACGCTGAACAGACTGTATGACAGTTATGCAGGTAGGACCGTCTAGATAGCAGGAAACTAGCTCCTGTTCTTCCTCCACCTCCTCCTCTTCCTCTTCCTCATTTTCACCCAATCCACATTGGGATGAGATGAGGCTGGGCTGTGTGGATTCACCCTGTATGGTTTCTTGTTCAATCTCATCGTACTCTGCCTGTAATGCAATCCTCTTTAATTGTGACCAGAGAGCGTTTCAGGGGGATTGTACAGATGTCTGACATCCATGTCCACTCCTGATGTCTTATGTATGAAGTCTGACCTGAATACCGACAACCGTTTTGATGCAGGTAGTGAACAACTGCCCTCTTTTGCTCACAAATCCTTCCCAACATCTGCAATGTAGAGTTTCAACACGTGAGGACATCGCACACCAGTCAGTGAGCTGAAAGCTGCAAACGCTGCTGAAGCACGTTAAGGGCGGTGGAAGCTGTAGCTGACTTTCTAAAATGGGCACACACGTGGCATACTTTGACAAGCAGATTCGGCAGATCCAGGTATTTTTTGAGAAACCACTGAACCACGAGGTTAAGCACGTGGGCCGGGCATGGTACGCATGTGAGCTCTCCTCGCTTCAGAGCCGCCACCAGGTTCCGGCCATTGTCACACATGACCATGCAAGGCTGTAGGTTCAGTGGTGTCAGCCACAGATCTGCCTGCTCTTTCATAGCTGTCCACAACTCGTCAGCATTGTGCGGTTTGTTACCTAATCATATTAGATTCAACACAGCCTGTTGCAACTTGGCTGAGGCAGTGCTGCAGTGCTTCCAGCTTGACAGATGTGGTCATTTCGGAGATGGAGGCTGAAGAGGAGAAGGAGGAGGTGCAGGAGCTGTAGAATGTGGGAGCCACTCTGATTGACCCATGGCCCGTAATCCTTGGTGTTGAGAGGATCTTTTCTGTTCAAGGTCTGACTGGGTCCCAGCTTCCACTATATTAACCCAGTGTGCAGTCAGCGAGATGTATTGTCTCTGCCCACAAGCACTTGTCCACGTGTCCGTGGTTAGATGGACTTTCCCAGTAACTGCATTGGTGAAGGCAAGGCTAATGTTGTGGGACAAGTGTTTGTGTGTTGCGGGGAAAACACACCGGAAGAAATAGTGGCGGCTGGGGACCGAGGACTTATGGACAGCCACCGCCAACAGGTTGGGATTGCTTCCATCTCCACAAGCCTAAAAGGCAACATTTTGAGCGCAAGCATTCGCAAAATGTGTGACTTTAGTAGTGTGGCCTGTGGGTGTTGGCTGCGTATTTGCGCTTGTGTTTCAAGGACTGCGGTATGGACAACTGTACGCTGCACTGGGACAAAGACGTGGATGTCCAGGCTGATGGTGCTAGTTGAGAGTGTGCAACGACATGTGCAGGGCAGGAGGCATCTTTGCATGCATCATGGACAGCTAAAGAAGCAGTGGTGTCACTTGCAGACACTGTTTCTGGACCCTGGGTTTCGGCCCACTAAGTCAGGTACTTTGCTGCCATGTGACTGATCATGGTGGTGGTGGTCAGGCTGCTAGTTTTGCTTCCCCTGCTGGCCTTGCAGGTGGTGCAAATGGCCTTTTTGGGTTTATCTTCAGAGTCTTAAATAAACAACCAGACTCGGGAAGACCTAACAGTTGTACTGGCAACTTCAGTCATGTTGGTGTTACTTGGAATGCTTTCCCACCTTGCGTCTGCGGCCACCACATTGCTTCTTCCTGCCTGTTGTGGTGCCTCCCTCCCCCTGGGTGCTGCTACCCTCGGTCTGTATGTCCCGCTGCCAGGTTGGGTCAGTTACTATATCATCCACCACCTCGTCTTCCACTTCCGCACCATAGTCCTCCTCCTGACTTTCTGGCAATTGTGTCTCATCATCATTCATCTCTTGTGACAGTAATTGCACTTTCCCACCATTGCCTTCATGTGACCGTGGCTGCTCAAATATTTGGGCATCGCATTCTCCTCTTGCCTCGCTTGAAGCTGGCCGGGCGAGAGCCCTGAATTTATAAATGAAAAAGTGAACAGCTCTTCTGAGTGTCCAAGTGTGGGATCAGTTGTCTCCGGGCACTCGGCATGGTGGGAGGAAGGAGAATCAGGGTGAGGAATATGCGGTCCAAACTCATGGTTACTGAGACTTGACCGTGTGAAAGACAGGTTGGTGGTGGTGGTGGCAAATTGACTGGAAGCATTATCTGCTATCTGTTATGTTCTGCAACTTAGAACTAAGGAATAGGAGGGAACAGCTGTCCCTGCACTGAGACTCAGCTTAACCCTATGCTGAGGTGGGTGCCTTATTCCTTGTGAATTGCCCCACTGACTCTCCTGCACTGAACTCAAACAAAGACCTGAAGGAAGGGGAAAGGGCATCCCTAAAAGATTTAAGGGCTGGGAGAAAAAACAGGTGACATCCTAAAAGAAAAGTAAGTTGCAGAAACGAAGATAAAAGGAAACAAAACTGATGGAACAAGAAGACCCAGGATATCAATTGTCCTAAGCATAAAGAACTAACTAAGCAACTTAGCCAGAGCACAAGCGAAACAACTCTGATGTTCAGCCAGGAATGGGAGACAGGTGCTGAGTAATAAAGAGTTAAGAGATCACGTGACCAAGACACCCAGCACCAGAGGAAAAGACTAGAAGCCAGCAATCCACAACAAGATGGCCGATAGTAAAACAACATAGATTCTAACACTATCCAACCAACAACCTTTTGACACTGCTCTTGGTTCAATTGTGGTGTTCTGCGGTCCACTATTAATTGAGACAGGAAGGTCGAGCAACAAGATGTGGGTGTTTGTTGTGGCACAATTTCAGTTTGCGAAAGGCCTCGGCCTCTGCATGCACCATTACCATCACGTCCACTTCCCTTTCCCTTGCAACGCACCATGCCCATTTTAAATGGAGGACAATATTTTCCACTTTCAGTACAGATGGCTGAATTTGAACCGCAGTTATATGTGAGATGTCTGATGGACAACCGCAGTTTTAAATAGCAGGCCTGTAGTTTACTAATACTACAGTATTCTTCACAACGACCTTGTCTGAATAGCTTCACTGACACACTGCAACAAAATCTAAATGGAGGCCAGAAATGGCTGAATTTGGAACACAGCTATATGTGATACTTCTGACGGAAAACCGCAGTTTTAAATAGCAGGCATGTAGGTTACTATTGTTCACAGCGACCTCATTTGAATAGCTTCACTGACACACTGCAACAAGATGTAAATGGCGGCCAGAAATGGCTTAATTTGGAGCACAGCTATATGCAATACATGTGATGGAAAACCACAGTTTTAAAAAGTGGGCCTGTAAGTTACTAGTCTTCACAGTGACCTTGTGTGAATAGCTTCACTGACACACTGTAACAAAATGTAAATGGAGGCCAATATTTTCCCTCTTCACTACAAATTTCTGGATTTTTATCGCTGTAATATGGAAATGATCTAGCTGTATTCTGCAGTGTTAACAAGCAAATGGAGCGGAAAAATGGTGTATTCTGAATTGCTTTTTAAGTAGTGATGAGCAAGCACTAAAATGCTCGGGTACTCGCTGCTCTAGTCAAGCATATTAAATTACTTGAATGCTCGACCCGTGCAACAAGCCCAATGTATGTCTATGGGAAACTCGAGCATTTTTCCAGCGGCCCCCCCGGCGGTCTGCAGAGAGCCTAAAAATTGCCCAAATCGATGGGAACAGTGCTCAAATGACATGGTAACAGCATGGGGAAGACCCCTGGAAGAATTTCTGACTCCCAGGTCACTGCCGTCAACAACGTTGTCAGAGTATTACGCCACTTTTACGGACTCACAATAAAACATACAAAAACTAAATCAAAATGGATTTTCCTGGGAAAATTATTAAGGAACATCCTGTCCAGGGTAATGACTTGTATAAAAGGCAAAATAAATAACCAAAAACAAAAATGCTCCTCCACACCTTAGACTATGTTCACACGTAGCCTTTTTGATGTGTTTTTGCACTTTTGCATTTCTTTCAAACGGTGAAAAATACATTCACTGGGAAATGAAATTTTAACATTTTACTACCTTATCTGGCCATGTGGTGTATGAAACATGATCAGACAGATCCATACAGTGCTGACATGGGAACAGCATGGGGAAGACCCCTGGAAGCATCTGACTCCCAGGTCACTGCCTAAAACTGTGGTCATCAGACGTGATCCTATATTACTGGGATAATAATACAGACATTTTTGGCAATGTGACAAATCTTAAACTGCATTTAAAATGGGCAAGTTGTGTGGCAAGGGATGGGGAAGTGGACGTTATGGTGATGGTGCACGCAGAGGTCGTGGGCAAGATGAAACTGTGCCTGCAGAGGGAGCACTACAAACACCAATGTTATGTTGAATTACCTTCCTGTCCGAATTTCAAGGGGCAACGAAACACCACTATTGAAGGTAGAGCAGTGTGAAAAGGTGGTTGGTTGGATAGCAGATAATGCTTCCAGTCTGTTTTTTACCACGACCTCCCTGTCTTTCACATGGTCTAGTCTCAAAAGCCATGAGTCTGGACCACATTATTATTATTACTTTAGCGCCATTTATTCCATGGCGCTTTACATGTGAAAAAGGGGTATACAAATAAATCGCAAAAACAATTACAATAATCTTGAACAGAAATGCGACTGCTACAAGAGAGGAGAGGGCCCTGCTCACAAGGGCTCACAGTCTACATGGGATGGTTGAAAATAGAGCAGGTGAGGATAGAGCTGGTCGTGCAGCGGTATGGTGGAGCGAGGGTTACTGCAGGTTGTACGCTTGTCGTAAGAGGTGGGTCTTCAGGTACCTTTTGAAGGTTTCAACAGTAAGCGAGAGTCAGAAATGTTGGGGTATAGAGTTCCAGAGAAGGGGAGATGCACGGGAAAAATAATGTATGCAATTGTGGGAAGAGGAGATATAAGGGGAGTAGAGAAGGAGACCTTGTGAGGATGGGAGGTTACGTGCAGGTAAGTACCGGGAGACTAGGTCACAGATGTATAGAGGAGACAGGTTGTGCATGGCTTTGCATGCCAAGGTTAGGGTTTTGAACTGGAGTCTCGGGCAATGGGGAGCCAGTGAAGGGATTGACAGAGAGGAGATGCCAGGGAATAGTAAGGGGACAGGTGGATAAGTCGGGCAACAGAGTTTCGGATAGCAGGGGTAGCAAAACTAGCAGCCTGACCACCACCACCATGATCAGTCACATGGCAGCAAAGTACCCGACTTAGTGGGCCGAAACCCAGGGTCCAGAAACAGTGTCTGCAAGTGACACCACTGCTTCTTCAGCTGTTGTGTGTGCACGATAATCACATGTCCATGACACATGCGAAGATGCCTCCTGCCCTGCACATGTCGTTGCACACTCTCAACTAGCACTATCAGCCAGGACATCCACATCTTTGTCCCAGTGCAGCGTTCAGTTGTCCATACCCCAGTCCTTGAAACACAAGCGCAAATACGCAGCCAACACCCACAGGCCACACTACTAAAGTCACACATTTTGCGAATGCTTGCGCTCAAAATGTTGCCTTTTAGGCTTGTGGAGATGAAAGCAATCCCAACCTGTTGGCGGTGGCCATCCCTAAGTACTCGGTCCCCAGCCGCCACTATTTCTTCCGGTGTGTTTTCCCCGCATCACACAAACACTTGTCCCACAACATTAGCCTTGCCTTCAACAATGCAGTTACTGGGAAAGTCCACCTAACCACGGACATGTGGACAAGTGCTTGTGGGCAGAGACAATACATCTCGCTGACTGCACACTGGGTTAATATAGTGGAAGCTGGGACCCAGTCGGACCTTGAACAGAAAACATCCTCCCAAAACCGAGGCTTATGGGCCATGGCTCAATCTGGGTTGCTCACACATTCTACAGCTCCTGCACCTCCTCCTCCGCTTCAGCCTCCATCTCCGAAATGACCACATCAGTCAAGCTGGAAGCACTCCAGCACTGACTCGGCCAAGTTGCAACAGGCTGTGTTGAAGCTAATATGATTAGCTAACAAACCGCACAATGCTGAAGAGTTGTGGACAGCTATGAAAGAGCAGATCTGTGGCTGACACCACTGAACCTACAGCTAGGCATCGTCATGTATGACAATGGCCGGAACCTGGTGGCGGCTCTGAAGCGAGGCGAGCTCACATGCGTACCATGCCCGGCCTCATGGTTAAGTGGTTTCTCAAAAAATACCTGGATCTGCTGAATCTGCTTGTCAAAGTATGCCACGTGTGTGCCCATTTTAGAAAGTCAGCTACAGCTTCCACCGCCCTTGCCGTGCTTCAGCAGCGTTTGCAGCTTTCAGCTCACTGACTGGTGTGCGATGTCCTCACGCATTGGAACTCTACATTGCAGATGTTGGGAAGGATTTGTGAGCAGAAGAGGGCAGTTGTTCACTACCTGCATCCAAACGGTTGTTGGTATTCAGGTCAGACTTCATACATAAGAGATCAGGAGTGGACATGGATGACAGACATCTGTACAACCCCCCTGAAGCGCTCTCTGGTCACAATTAAAGAGGATTGCATTACAGGCAGAGCACTATGAGATTGAACAAGAAACCATACAGGGCGATTCCACACAGCCCAGCCTCATCTTATCCCAATGTGGATTGGGTGAAAATGAGGAAGAGGAGGAGGAGGAGGAAGAACAGGAGCTAGTTTCCTGCTCTATAGACGGTTCTACCTACATAACTGTGATACCGTCTGTTCAGTGTGGATGGCCTGAGGACAGGGGGGAGGAGGAGAACATGTTTGTTACGTTGCCTTTCCTGAAACCCTCGCATTGTCCAAAGAACATTATATCTCTTATTCCCGTGGCTCACAGGCCTAAAAAAATGGGGCAGTACGAGAAGGCCCTTGTTGTGGAATTATTTAAAAAATTTCCATCTGAAAACGCTGGCAGCAGAGGTCACAGTTCAATGGACAACCAAGGAGTACAGGAGAGGCAGACACAAATGCAATCCAGTAGAGGCAAGGGAACACTGTCAAAGTTCCAGGAGAGTTTTCTCAGACCCTTCCATCACACAGGCCCTGATGCTCTCGGTACTCTCACAAGGAGGGACAAATTTCGGAAGATGCTGAGGGAGTATCTTGCCGACCGTACCAAGGTCCTCCGTGATTCCTCTGTGCATAATAATTATTGGGTATCCAAGCTGGACACGTGGCTTGAACTGGCTCTCTACACCTTGGAGGTCCTGGCCTGCTCTGCCGCTATCGTTTTGTCAGAACGGGTTTTTAGTGCGCTGATAGGCGCATCCGCCTGTCAACTGAAAATGCTGACAGGCTGACTCTTATAAAAATGAACAAGGGCTGGATTGGCTCCGACTTCTCAACACCACCTAATGATAGCATCGTAACAAACTCAAATCCAGTGCCTTTTTTTTCGGAGGTCTATTTCCATGCACCTCTTCACACCCAGACTGGGATATACACTTCCTGATTTTGTATATTTGCTCCTGTCCTCCTCCTTCTCCTCATACTCCATCACCATATCATTCATCAACATATCTACCATATCACCTACTCTAAGTCACTTGCAAGGGGCATTGGGTACCTCCAAATTTTTGGCAGCCGTTGCAGTCACTGCATATGCAAGAACAGTATGGGAGACCCGCTCCTTTCTAATGGGAACATGTCATACTAGTCACTGAGGCCCACCTCTATATGTCTTTAAATTGTTATTAGTGTTTTTCCCAAATTTTGGCAGCCGTTGTACTGACTGCATACCCTATAGCTGTATAGCAGACCCACTCCCTTTTAATGGAAATGTGTCATACTCGTCACTGAGGCCCACCTCTAGACAGTACAGACCAAAAGTTTGGACACACCTTCTCATTTAAAGATTTTTCTGTATTTTCATGGACTATGAAAATTGTACATTCACACTGAAGGCATCAAAACTATGAATTAACACGTGGAATTATATACTTAACAAAAAAGTGTGAAACAACCGAAAATATGTCTGCAATGACAGGTGCAGGGCAGGACTCATTTTCGCATGCAACATGACAGGGAATTGGTGTGCATGAACAACAGCAGAAGAGGCAATGGTGTCACCTGCAGACACTGTTTCTGGACCTTGGTGTTCGGCCCAGCTAGTCAGGTGCTTTGCTGTCATGTGCCGGAGCATGCTGGTGGTGGTCAGGCTGGCAGTTTTGGTGCTCTTGATGATGCTGGCCTGGCAGATGTTGCAAATGGCCTTTTTGAGGTTATCAAAACAACAGTCTTTAAAAAAGACTTAGTAAGACCTAACAGTTGTACTGACAACTTCGTCCGTATTGGTGTTTCCTGTTGCGTTGCTTGAAGCTGGCAGGGAGAGAAGCCTGAATCTATAAATGGAAAAGTGAACAGCTCTGGGGTACCACTAATCTCTCCTTCAAACCCCATATCAAAGATCTTTTCACTTCCGAGCGGACCGAGCGAGAGGCCAGAATCTATAAATGGAAAGATGAACAAAGCAGCTCTTCAGAGTGTCCAAGTGTGGGATCAGTTGTCTCAGGGCACTCTGAATGGTGGGAGGAAGGAGAATCTTGGATGAGGAGTATGCCAACTCAAAGTAAAAAAAATCTCCCGGATCCGCACATTCCTCAACCACAAATCTACAAAAACACTAGTGCACACCCTCATCATCTCCAGTCTCGATGACTGCAACCTCCTGCTCTGTGGCCTCCCTTCTAACCCTCTTGCATTGAGTGGGAAAATTGTGTGGGACTTGGTGCACCCACTGCTGGATAAAGGTTATCACTTGTACGTGGATAACTTTTATACCAGTGTCCCTTTCTTCAAGTCCCTCTCTGCGCGACGTTCCGCAGCTTGCGGTACTGTCCGCAAAAATCAGAGAGGCCTCCCAAAGACGCTAATTGGGCAGATGCTCAGAAGGGGTGAGAGCAGAGCCCAATGTAGTGACCACCTGTTGGTGGTCAAGGACAAGAGGGATGTCCTTCTCTTGACCACCATACATGGTGATGGCAACACCCTCAGCACTGTACGAGGTTCCACTACACAGGTAGCCAAACCAGACTGTGTAGTGGGGTACAACAAGTACATGGGGGGGAGTTGATCTCTCTGATCAAGTCCTCCAGCCGTACAGTGCTTTGAGAAAGGCCAAGGTATGGTATAAGAAGCTGGCCGTGCACGTCGTACAGATGGCAATGCACAATGCTTTCCTTCTGTCACAATGTGCAGGCCAGACTTCTGCGTCGTATCTTCGCTTTCAGGAGACAGTTATCAAGGCCCTGATATTTGGAAGTGGTGACGGAGCAGGCCCTAGTACTTCTGGAACTGAAGGACCTTGAATTGTACCGGGCCAGCATTTCCCGGGGCAGATCCCTCACAGCGGAAAAAAAGGTAAGTCACAAAAGAAGTGCAGAGTGTGTTATAAAAGGGGAATACGCAAGGACACCATTTATCAGTGTGACACCTGCCCCGACAAACCTGGCCTGTGCATGAAAGACTGCTTCAGAAGGTACCATACTTCCATGGACTACTAAATTAATTTCTGAAGTATTACAACCTGATGAAGACTACACAACTGACGTACTGTTTGTCAGGTTGTCATACGTCAGTTGCGTAGTGTTTGTCAGGTTGTCCTACACAACTGACATACTGTTTGTCAGGTTGTCATACGTCAGTTGTGTAGTGTTTGTCAGGTTGTCCTACACAACTGACGTCTAACACTACATTATAACATTGATCAGGTATCAGTTCCAAAAAGGGGGCACTTTGTTGGGCATTTCCCCTGTTTAGGCACATCTGGGGCTCTGAGAACGTGACATGATGCCCGCAGACCGTTCCATCAAAGTCTGCATTCCAAAGCGTCACTCCTTCCTTTCCGAGGCCTGACATGCACCCAAACAGTAGTTTTCTCCAACACATGGGGTATCAGCGTACTCAGGAGAAATTGCACAGCAACTTATGGGGTACAATTTCTCCTGGTACCCTTGTGAAAATATTTTTTTTAGTATTTTTGTGGAAAAAATGTTTGTTTTTTTATTTTTGCAAGTCAACATTATATTTTTCTGTGAAGCACCTGGGGGTTCAATGGGCTCACCACACATCTAGATAAATTCATTGGGGGTCTAGTTTCCAAAAAGGGGGAACTTATTGGGCATTTCCACTGTTTAGGCACATAAGGGGCTCTGAGAACGTGACATGACGCCCGCAGACCGTTCCATCAAAGTCTGCATTCCAAAGCGTCACTACTTCCCTTCTGAGCCCTGACATGCGCCAAAACAGTAGTTTTCTCCAACACATGGGGTATCAGTGTACTCAGGAGAAATTGCACAACAACTTATGGGGTCCAATTTCTCCTAGTACCCTCGTGAAAATAAAAATATTGCGGCTAAAATATCGTTTTTGTGAAAAAAAAAGATTTTTTTTTTCACGGCTCTACGTCATAAATCTTTGCAAAACATTTGGGGGTTCAAAGTGCTCACCACCCATCTAAATAAGTTCCTTAAGGGGTCTAGTTTACAAAATGGGGTCACTTGTGAGGGGTTTCCACTGTTAAGACACATCAGGGGCTCTCCAAACGCGACATGGGGTCGCCTGTGAATTCCAGGGAGTTTAGCATTGAAAATGTCAAATGGCACTCCTTCCCTTCCGAGCCCTGCCGTGCGCCCAAACAATGGCTTTCCCCCATATGTGAGGTATCAGCGTACTCAAGAGAAATTGCTCAACAACTTTTATGGTCCAATTTCTCCTAGTACCCTTGTGAAAATAAAAATTTGGGGTCTAAAATAAAATTTTAGTGAAAAAAGCTCAATGCTCATTTTTTCCGTTCACGTTCAATTAATTGGTGTGAAGCACGTGAAGGGTTCATAAACTTCTTAAATGTGGTTTTGAGCACTTTGAGGGGTGCAGTTTTTAGAATGGTGTCACTTTGGGGCATTTTCTTTCATAAAGGTCCCTCAAAGTGACTTCAAGAGCGATGTGGTCTCTAAAAAAAAATGGTTTTGTGAATTTTGTTGAGAAAATGAGAAATCGCTGATCAAATTTTAACCCTATAGCTACCTAGCAAAAAAAAATTTTGGTTCCAAAATTGTGCTGATGTAAAGTAGACATGTGGAAAACGTTATTTATTAACTATTTTGTGTGATATACAGTACAGACCAAAAGTTTGGACACACCTTCTCATTTAAAGATTTTTCTGAATTTTCATGACTATGAAAATTTTACATTCACACTGAAGGCATCAAAACTATAAATTAACACATGTGGAATTATATACTTAACAAAAAAGTGTGAAACTACTGAAAATATGTCTTATATTCTAGGTTCTTCAAAGTAGCCACCTTTTGCTTTGATGACTGCTTTGCACACTCTTGCCATTCTCTTGATGAGCTTCAAGAGGTAGTCACCGGAAATGGTTTTCACTTCACAGGTGTGCCCTGTCAGGTTTAATAAGTGGGATTTCTTGCCTTATAAATGGGGTTGGGACCATCAGTTGTGTTGTGCAGAAGTCTGGTGGATACACAGCTGATAGTCCTACTGAATAGGCTGTTAGAATTTGTATTATGGCAAGAAAAAAGCAGCTAAGTTAAGAAAAACAAGAGGATATCATTACTTTATGAAATGAAGGTCAGTCAGTCTGAAAAATTGGGAAAACTTTGAAAGTGTCCCTAAGTGCAGTTGCAAAAACCATCAAGCGCTACAAAGAAACTGGCTCACATGAGGACCGCCCCAGGAAAGGAAGACCAAGAGTCACCTCTGCTTCTGAGGATAAGTTTATCCGAGTCACCAGCCTCAGAAATTGCAGGTTAATAGTAGCTCAGATTAGAGACCATGTCAATGCCACACAGAGTTCTAGCAGCAGACACATCTCTTCAACAACTGTTATGAGGAGACTTTGTGCAGCAGGCCTTCATGGTAAAATAGCTGCTAGGAAACCACTGCTAAGGACAGGCAGCAAGCAGAACAGACTTGTTTGGGCTAAAGAACACAAGGAATGGACATTAGACCAGTGGAAATCTGTGCTTTGGTCTGATGAGTTCAAATTTGAGATCTTTGGTGCCAACCACCGTGTCTTTGTGCGACGCAGAAAAGGTGAACGGATGGACTCTAGAAGCCTGGCTCCCACCGTGAAGCATGGAGCAGGAGGTGTGATGGTGTGGGGGTGCTTTGCTGTTTACACTGTTGGGGATTTATTCAAAATTGAAGGCATACTGAACCAGCATGGCTACCACAGCATCTTGCAGCGGCATGCTATTCCATCCAGTTTGCGTTTAGTTGGAGCATCATTTATTTTTCAACAGGACAATGACCCCAAATACACCTCCAGGCTGTGTAAGGGCTATTTGACCAAGAACGAGAGTGATGGGGTGCTACGCCAGATGACCGGCCTCCACAATCACCTGACCTGAACCCAATCGAGATGGTTTGGGGTGAGCTGGACTGCAGAGTGAAGGCAAAAGGGCTAACAAGTGCTAAGCATCTGTGGGAACTCCTTCAAGATTGGAAGACCATTTCCGGTGACTACCTCTTGAAGCTCATCAAGAGAATGCCAAGTGTGCAAAGCAGTCATCAAAGCAAAAGGTGGCTACTTTGAAGAACCTAGAATATAAGACATATTTTCAGTTGTTTCACACTTTTTTGTTAAGTATATAATTCCACATGTTTTAATTCATAGTTTTGATGCCTTCAGTGTGAATGTACAATTTTCATAGTCATGAAAATACAGAAAAATCTTTAAATGAGAAGGTGTGTCCAAACTTTTGGTCTGTGCTGTATCTCTCTGATTTAAGGGCATAAAAATAAAAATTTTGAAAATTGTGAAATTTTCAAAATTTTCGCCAAATTTCAGTTTTTTTCACAAATAATCGCAAGTGATAGCAGAGAAATTTTATGACTTTCATGAAGAGTAATGTCACGAAAAAACGGTGTCAAAATTAGCGGGATCCATTGAAGCATTCCAGAGTAATTACATCATAAAGTGACAGTGGTCAAAATTATAAAAATTGGCCTGGTCATTAACATGCAAACCACCCTCGGGGGTAAAGGGGTTTAATTCTTAGTGGGGTTTTTCCTAAAATTGGTCAGCCTTTGGACTCACTGCATATCCTATAACTGTATAGCAGACCCCCTCCTTTCTAATGGGAACATATCATACTTGTTACTGTGGCCCTGCTCTGTGTGTCTTTAAATTCTTAGTGGGGTTTTTCCCAAATTTTGGCAGCCCTTGCAGTCACAGCATGAGCATTACCACTATAGGAGACCCGACCTTTATAATGGGAACATGTGTCTTCAAAGGGGTATGTGGTTGCATCCAAATTTTTGGCAGCCCTTGCAGTCACTGGATACACAATAACAGTATAGGAGACCAACTTGTTAATAATGGTAACAACAAAGCATAGCCAGCTGATGGCTCTCTAACAATATTGAGGGCCAACTGTAGGCCTTTAAAGAATAGTAAAGGCCGTCTGTTGGCCCTATAAAAATAGGCTTTATGACGTTCAGAGTCCCTCCATCATAAATAAAACAGGATGTGTCTGATGATGTGTTACACACCACATTGCCAGATAAGGTTTTAAAATGTTAAAATGACATTTCCCGGTGAATGCATTTGTCTTAATAAACAGCGTAAAAAAACAAAACAATAGGATCATTCATTAGTATAAAAGACAGCGTCACCAATTTAACCTCAATGTAATCACATTGTTCAGCTCCTGCACCTCCTCCTCCATCTCTGAAATGACCACATCAGTCACAAGCTGACAGCACTGTATCACTGCCTTGGCAAAGCGGCAACAGGCTGTGCTGAAGCTAACATGCTTAATGCTTAATTGACAAACTGCCCAGCGCTTCAGAGTTGTTGAAAGCTGTAACAGCAGCCTGATCTCTTGCTCTCATCACTGAACATACAGCCAGGCATGGTCGTGTGTGACAATGGGCGGAATCTGGTGACTGAGAAATGACACCCAGAGTAGATACGGTTTCCCTCTATGCCAATCCTTTCACCGAGCTAAATGCAACTCTCATCAAAAAAAGCTCTGGACTGGCTCCGTACTGTCCCTGGCCACATTCACCTGTTCATGTGTTTGTGGTTAGGCGGTCCTTCCCAGTAAGTGCACTGAGGAGGGCACGGGAAATGTTGTGGGACCCGTGCTTGTGGAAGGCGGAGACGATACCGGGAGAAACAGTGGCAGCTGGGGACTGAGTTTGGATACCCGGCCGCCGCCGGCATGAGGTTGTGAAAAGCGTCCGCCTCCATGAGCCTAAAAGGCCACATTTCAAGTGAAAGCAGCTTTAGAGGACTTCCTGGGAGAAATGACAGCTGGGTAGATTTGGTTTCCCAAATCCTCTCACCAAGCTAAAGAATATGGCTGTTGTGAAATACAACTCCACAAAAAAAGCTGTGGACTGGCTCCGTACCGTCCCTGGCCACATTCACCTTTCCACGTGTTTGTGGTTAGGCGGTCCTTCCCAGTAAGTGCACTGGGGATGGCATGGGTAATGTTGTGGGACCCGTGCTTGTGGAAGGCGGAGACGACACCAGGAGAAACAGTGGTGGCTGGGGACAGAGTATGGACACCCGGTCGCCGCCGGCATGAGATTGTGAAAAACTTCTGCCTCCACGAGCCTAAAAGGCCATATTTTAAGTGCAAGCAGCAGCCCAGAAATGTGGAAGTTTAGTGTTTCGGCCTGTGGATGGGTGGGTGGCTGGCTGCATACTTGCGCTTGCATTCCAAGTAACAGAAAACTAAGCTGATGGTGGCCTCTATCATCATCATGGCCTCACCTTGGCACTATGAACTCTCCTGAAGGAGAAGCCAGGGCCCACCGGAGGAGTCTCCTGTTCTCTAGTGGGCCTGTCTAACCCTGCTGAAAAGCAGCCCTGGCTAAGAAAAGTGTGGGGGAAGGTTCCCAGACACTCTATGGCTGCTTTTTTAATGAGGATCGGACATGCTTATGCATGTTATTTCTTAAACCGCATTGCAGATCAGGCCATTGTCCAACTCTGTATTCATGAAATTAAATGCTCAAAGAAAGATGTTTGTTTGTCAAAGCACCACCGACAAGTGCGAGTTGATGTTGGAAGGGCTGCCATTGCTTCTGCAACAAGCTGCATTAGAGTTCTTCCTGGGAGAATTGACACCCAGGGTAGATACGGTTTCCCTCTATGCCAGTCCTTTCACCGAGCTAAATACAATTCTCAGCAAAAAAAGCTGTGGATTGTCTCCTTACCGTCCCTGGTCACATTCACCTGTCCACGTGTTTGTGGTTAGGCAGTCCTTCCCAGTAAGTGCACTGGGGAGGGCACGGGTAATGTTGTGGAACCCATGCTTGTGGAAGGCGGAGACGATACCGGGAGAAATAGTGGCAGCTGGGGATCAAGTATGGACACTCGGCCGCCGCCGGCATGAGGTAATGAAAAGCTTCTGCCTCCACGAGCCTAAAAGGCCTCATTTCAAGTGCAAGCAGCTGTCAAAAAATTGGCAGTATAGTATTGCAGCCTGTGGGTGGGTGGCTGGCTGCATACTTTCGCTTGCATTCCAAGGAATGGGGTAGGGACAACTGAACGCTGCACTGGGACAAGGACGTGGATGGTGATTGTTGCAAGTCTGCAACGACAGGTGCATGGCGGGAGGAATCTTCACATGTGCCAAGGATCACTTCTGATGGGCACACTTTTAGGCAGTGACCTGTGAGTCAGAAATGCTTCCAGAGGTCTTCCCCATGCTGTTCCCATGTCTTTTCAGCACTGTATGCATGTGTCTGATGATGTGTTACACATCACATGGCCAGATAAGGATTAAAATTTTAAAATGACGTTTCTCAGTGAATGGATTTGAAAGCAAAGCATAAGTGAAAAAGCGCATCAAAAATGCTACATGTGAACATAGCCCAAGGTGTGGAGGAGTATTTTTGGTTTTGGTTATTTTTCCTTAACAAATTTCCCAGGAAAATCCATTTTGGTTTTGTTTTTGCATGTTTTATTGTGAGTCCGTAAAAGTGGCGTAATACTCTGACAACGTTGTTGACAGCAGTGACCTGGGAGTCAGAAATTATTCCAGGGGTCTTCCCCATGCTGTTCCCATGTCATTTGAGCACTGTTCCCATCGATTTGGGCAATTTTTAGGCCCACTGCAGACCGCCGGGGGGAGCCGCCTGAAAAATGCTCGAGTTTCCCATAGACTTACATTGGGCTCTTTGCTCAGGTAGAGCACCAGAGTATTCCAATTTGCTCGACCCGAGCAACGAGTACCCGAGCAATTTAGTCCTCGCTCATCACTAGTCTTTACCTGTAAACTTCTAGAACCAGAGGCAGACATATCCTTGGTTCAACATTAGTGATGAGCGAGTATGTTTTGTTAACCCCTTCGCCGAGTATGCTCGGCCGAGCACCGAGTATTTATAGCATGCTCGGGCTTTGTTTTCATTGCTCCGTGAGCATGATTTGCAACTGTTTGACAGATTTAATACATGTGAGGAATGCTGGAAAAACAGGCATGCCTCACAAAACGCTATAAATACTCGGTGCTCGGCCGAGCATCTCGGGGAAAGGGTTAACAAAACATACTCGCTCATCACTATTCAACATCTGAAAAGCCTTTGCACTTGTGCATTAACCCCTTCCTGAATCTGTGAATTACCATTTTTGTGCTTTGTGTTTTCTTCCTCTCCTTTCCAGAGCCATAATGTTTTTATTATTCAGTCCACATGGACGTATGAGGGTTAGTTTTTTTGTGGGATGAATTGTACTTTTGAATGACACCATTCATTTTACCATTTTGCAGTTCATTTTGAGATGGATATGATATTTTGTTCGCGTCATATTACAATGTCCAAAAATTTTTAATTTTGGTGTTTTGAATTTTTTTTTCTAATTACAGTGTTTACGATTTAGGTTAACAATCTTAATATTTTTATTGATCAGACTTTTATGAATGCAGTGATACCACATGTGTATTTTTTATTTTCTTAATTTTAACCCCTTTACAACCCAAGGTGGTTTGCACGTTAATGACCAGGCCAATTTTTACAATTCTGACCGCTGTCACTTTATGAGGTAATTACTCTGGAACGCTTCAACGGATCCCCCTGATTCTGAGATTGTTTTTTCATGACATATTGTACTTCATGATTGTGGTAAAATCATGTGAAAAAAACGGAAATTTGGCAAAAATTTTGAAAATTTAGCAATTTTCAAAATTTTAATTTTTATGCCCTTAAATCAAAGAGATATGTCACACAAAATAGTTAATAAATAACATTTCCCACATGTTTACTTTACATCAGCACAATTTTGGAGCCAAAATTTTTTTTGGTTATGGAGCTATAAGGGTTAAAAGTTGACCAGCGATTTCTAATTTTTCCAGCAAAATTTACAAAACCATTTTTCTAGGGACCACATCACATTTGAAGTCACTTTGAGAGGTCTTTATGACAGAAAATACCCAAAAGTGAGACCATTCTAAAAACTGCACCCTTCAAGGTGCTCAAAACCACATTCAAGAACTTTATTAACCCTTCAGGTGCTTCTCAGGAATTTTTGGAATGTGGAAGAAAAAAATTAACATTTAACTTTTTTCACAAAAATGTTACTTTAGACCAAATTTTTTTTATTTTTGCAGGGGTAACATGAAAAAATGGACCCCAAAATTTGTTGTGCAATTTCCCCTGGGCACGCAGATACCCCATATGTGGGGAAAAACCACTGTTTGGGCGCACGGCAGGGCTCGGAAGGGAAGGAGTGCCATTTGAATTTTCAATTGTAAAATTTGCTTGAATAATTAGCGGATGCCATGTTGCGTTTGGAGAGCCCCTGATGTGTGTGCCTAAACAGTGGAATCCCCCCACAAGTGACCCCATTTTGAAAACTAGACCCCCCCTGGGAACTTATCTAGATGGGTGGTGAGCATTTTGAACCCCCAGGGGCTTCACAAATTAATCTGTAAAAATGAAAAAGTATTTTTTTTTCCACTTTTTCATTTTTACAAATCAATTTGTGAAGCACCTGGGGGTTCCAAGTGCTCACTATTTATCTAGATAGGTGCCTTTGGGGGTCTAGTTTCCAAAATAGGGTCACTTGTGGGGGAGCTCTAACGATTAGGCACACAGGGGCTCTCCAAACGCGACATGGTGTTCCCTAACAAATTGAATGGAAAATCGGCTCAAATTGTTAGCGGACACCATGTTGCGTTTGGAGAGCCCCTGTGTGCCTAAACATTGGAACTCCCCCACAAGTGACCCCATTTTGGAAACTAAACCACCCAAGGCAACTATCTAGATGCATAGTAAGCACTTGGAACCCCCAGGTGCTTCACAAATTGATTCGTAAAAATGAAAAAGTGGAAAAAAAAACACATTTATTTTTACGGATTAATTTGAGAAGCACCTAGGGGTTCCAAGTGCTTACTATGCATCTAGATAGGTGCCTTGGGGGGTCTAGTTTCCAAAATGGGGTCACTTGTGGGGGAGCTCCAATGTTTAGGCACACAGGGGCTCTCCAAATGCGACATGGTGTCCGCTAACAATTTGAGCCGATTTGGAAAGCCCCTGTGTGTCTAAACATTAGAGCTCCCCCACAAGTGACCCCATTTTGGAAACTAGACCCCCCAAGGCACCTATCTAGATGCATAGTGAGCACTTGGAACCCCCAGGTGGCTTCACAAATTGATTCTTAAAAATGAAAAAGTATTTTTTTTCCACTTTTTCATTTTTACGAATCCATTTGTGAAGCACCTAGGGGTTCCAAGTGCTCACTATGCATCTAAATAGGTGCCTTGGGGGGTCTAGTTTCCAAAATGGGGTCACTTGTGGGGGAGCAACATGGTGTCCGCTAACAATTTGAGCCGATTTTCCATTCAATTTGTTAGCGGACACAATGTCGCGTTTGGAGAGCCCCTGTGTGTCTACACAGTGGAAACTCCCCACAAGTGACCCCATTTTGGAAACTAGACCCCTCAAGGATTTTATCAAGGGGTATAGTGAACATTTTGAACCCAGAGATACTTCACAGAATTTGATAACATTAGGTCATCATATTGAATAAGTTGTCATTAGTATTGAGCCCAAGTGCTCGCTACTTGAGTTTGCATTGGGTACTCAGGTATGGACCATGTACTGCGTGTGCTCGAGTGACATGCTCGAGTCCCTGCCCCGCATGTTTCACGGTTATTAGACACCCAAAAAAACATGCGGGGATCGCTCGTGCATGGCAGGCAATCCCCGCAAAGTTTTTTTGGCCGTGAAGCATATGGGGCGGAGACTCAAGCATGTCACTCAAATACCCATGATACTCAATGCATACCAGAGCACCCGATGCAAACTCAAGTAGCGAGCACTTGCGCTCAACACTAGTCACCATATAATCTTTTTTTCTTACTTTTGAAAAAAATCCCACCCCCATCACAACCCTAACCCCAACCCTAACAACAACCCCAGCCCCAACCCCAGCCCTAACCCTAGCACAACCCTAACCCTAGCACAACCCTAACCCGAGAGTTTATTTTTTACGCCATTCCTCGTGCGGTATAAGTGATTAGACGATTTTATTCTTCGGGTCGGTGCGATTACAGCGATACCAGAATCATATGGGGTTTTTATGATTGACAGCGGTCACACACTAAAAGACGCATTTTTTTTAAAATCTAGTTTTTGCATCGCCATATTTTGGGAGCTATGATTTTTCCAGATTTTGGCAGACAGAGTCATGTGATGGCTTGTTTTTTGTGGGATGAGTTGACATTTTTATTGGTGCCATTTTCAGGCACGTGACATTTTTTGATCTCTTTCTATTCCGATTTTTGGGAGGCAGAATAAACAAAAACCACTAATTCAGGAATTGTTTTTTTTTTTTTTTAATTCTGTTCCACCTGTGGTAAAATTGATAAGGCAGCTTTATTCTTTGGGTCAGTACGTTTACAGCGGTGCCACATTTATATCGTTTTTCTATGCTTTGGCGCTTTTACACAATAAAAGATATTTTAAAGAAAAAATTATTTTTTTTGCATCGCTTTATTCTGAGAGCTATAACTTTTTGATTTTTCGGATGATGGAGCTGTGTGGTGGCTTGTATTTTGCGAGACAAGATGACTTTTTCAGCGGTACCATTTTTATTTATATTCTTCTTTTTGATTGCGTGTTATTCCAATTTTTGTTTGGCTGTATGATGATAAAGCATTGTTTTTTGCTTCGTTTTTTTTTTTTTTTACCGTGTTCACTGAAGGGGTTAACTAGTGGGACAGTTTTATAGGTCAGGTCGTTCTGGATGTGGCGATACCAAATATGTGTACTTTTATTGTTTGTTTGCTTTTTTTTCATAATAATATTTATTGATGGGTACATTATATTTTTATTTTTGGTGGATTATTTTTTTTTTTATATTTTTACAATTTTTTTTATTTTTTTTTCACTTTCTGACAGTTTTTACACTTTTTTACTTTGTCCCACTGTGGGACTTTCACTTTTTTTATTCTGATCGCCTGCATAGCATAGGGATGGAGCACCATCCCTGTGCCATGTAGGCAGTCAGCACTGCACAGCGAGAAGATTGTTTGGTCGTGCACTGCGCATGACCAAACAATGTTCCTGCTGCCTGGTGACTCGGATGTTGTCATGACGACATTGGGTCATCATGGCAACACCCGGCAGACAGCGCTGGAGGCCGGAAGAGGAGGTGAGTATTTCGATCACCTCCCCTTGCCACCGCAATGCTGCAATCGACTTCGATCGCAGCATTGCGGGGGTTAATGTGCCGGGAGCGGTGCAGGACCGCTCCCTGCACATAGTACCGGGTGTCAGCTGTGACAATCAGCTGACACCCGGCGGCGATCGCGCCCGCACAGCCTGTGTGTGCGCGCGCAATCGCCTTGACGTACTAATACGGGTCAGGCTCTTAAGTCCCAGGGCACAGACGCGTATTAATACGTCATGGGCTGTAAAGGGGTTAAAGAGGGGTGACTTGAACATTTTTAAATCTTTTTTTTTACTAATCACTGTTTTTATTAGTCCCCTTAGGAGACTTGAACCTGCGATAGTGTGATTGCTTGTGCTATATGCAGCAATACCACAGTATTGCTGCATATAGTAGGAATCAAGGTCTCCTTTGAAACCTAGCCACAGGTTGGGTTAAAATGTATAAAATAGTGCACCCCCCATGCCATGGGGTTAAATAGGTTAAAAATCATGAGCGGTGCTTCGCGCCACATGCTGTTGTTGGAGGCAAATCCTGGCTGTAGCACATCCATTGCCTGCCGAGTATGGGGCAAGCTCACCCCTGTGAGCTCGCTCCATACAACCGCTACTAACTTGTGACATATATATATATACAGTCATATGAAAAAGTTTGGACACCCCTATTAATCTTAAGCTTAATGTTTTATAAAATTGGTGTTTTTGCAACAGCTATTTCAGTTTGATATATGTAATAACTGTTGGACACAGTAATGTTTCTGCCTTGAAATGAGGTTTATTGTGCTAACAGAAAATGTGCAATCTGCATTCAAACAAAATTTGACCGGTGCATAACTATGGGCACCCTTATCATTTTCTTGTTTTAAATACTCCTGCCTACTTTTTACTGACTTACTAAAGCACTTTTTTTGGTTTTGTAACCTCATTGAGCTTTGAACTTTATAGCCAGGTGTATGCAATCATGAGAAAAGCTACTTAAAGTGGCCACTTGCAAGTTGTTCTCCTGTCTGAATCTCCTCTGAAGAGTGGCATCATGGGCTCCTCAAAACAACTGTCAAATGATCTGAAAACAAAGATTATTCAACATAGTTGTTCAGGGGAAGGATACAAAAAGCTGTCTCAGAGATTTAACCTGTCAGTTTCCACTGTGAGGAACATAGTAAGGAAATGGAAGAACATAGGGACAGTTCTTGTTAAGGCCAGAAGTGTCAGGACAAGAAAAACATCAGAAAGGCAGAGAAGAAGAATGGTGAGATCAGTCAAGGACAATCCTCAGACCACCTCCAGAGAGCTGCAGCATCAACTTGCTGCAGATGGTGTCACTGTGCATCGGTCAACTATACAACGCACTTTGCACAAGGAGAAGCTGTATGGGAGAGTGATGCGAAAGAAGCCGTTTCTGCAAGTACGCACAAACAGAGTCGGCTGAGGTATGCAAAAGCACATTGGAAGAAGCCTATTTCTTTTTGGAAGAAGGTCCTGTGGACTGATGAAACCAAGATTGAGTTGTTTGGTCATACAAAAAGGCGTTATGCATGGTGGCAAAAAAACACAGCATTCCAAGAAAAACACTTGCTACCCACAGTAAAATTTGGTGGAGGTTCCATCATGCTTTGGGGCTGTGTGGTCAATGCCGGCACTGGGAATCTTGTTAAAGTTGAATGACGCATGGATTCCACTCAGTATCAGCAGATTCTTGGCAATAGTGTTCAAGAATCAGTGATAAAGTTGAAGTTACGCAGTGGATGGATCTTTCAGCAAGACAATGATCCAAAACACCGCTCCAAATCTACTCAGGCATTCATGCAGAGGAACAATTACAATGTTCTGGAATGGCCATCCCAGTCCCCAGACCTGAATATCATTGAACATCTGTGGGATCATTTGAAGAGGCTGTCCATGCTCGGTGACCATCAAACTTAACTGAACTGGAATTGTTTTGTAAAGAGGAATGGTCAAAAATACCTTCATCCAGGATCCAGGAACTCATTAAAAGCTACAGGAAGCGACTAGAGGCTGTTATTTTTGCAAAAGGAGGATCTACTAAATATTAATGTCACTTTTCTGGTGAGGTGCCCATACTTATGCACCTGTCAAATTTTGTTTGAATGCAGATTGCACATTTTCTGTTAGTACAATAAACCTCATTTCAAGGCAGAAACATTACTGTATCCAACAGTTATTACATATATCAAACTGAAATAGCTGTTGCAAAAACACCAATTTTTATAAAACATTAAGCTTAAGATTAATAGGGGTGCCCAAACTTTTTCATATGACTGTATATATATGTTAAGATGAGCCATTGGACTGCAAAGGGCCAATGTAATGTTCTTGCACAGAGGCCTTCTTTTGGCTGTTTCCACTCCAGCCTGAAATGCTTGGTCTACTCTCGTTTGATCCACTATTTTTCAGATAATTACTTTATTGACCTTTTACATAAACTTCCCTTACTTAGGTTTCTAATGATTTATTAACAGTTAAATCTAATGGGCACTACTCTGTTCTTAATCTCCGTGATCTATCTGCACAATGACACTGTTGAACACCATCTCCTCACTATGCTTGTCTTCATCACTCTTTCTTGGTTTTCCTCCTTACTCCCTGACCACTCCTTTAGGGTATCATTTGTTTGCTCTTCTTCATCTCCTCATCTGCTTACTGTTGGGATTCCTCAGTGTTCAGTCCTAGGTCCCCTCCTCTTTACTCTATACACCACCAATATTGGGCAAACTATCAGCAGTTTTGGTATTCAGTTAAAAAAATGTATGATTATGACACTCAATTATATGCATCTTCTCCTAACATCACCCCCACATTGCTAAAAAAAAAATACCAGTTACTGTCTGTCTGCTCTCTCTAACATCATGTCCTCCTTCTAACTGAAAATGACTGTTTCCAAAACTGAAATTTTGGTAATTCCTCCCTCTACTAACCTACCTCAACCTGATTTTTCCATTTCCATGGGTGGTTTAACCATTACTCCCAAAGCAGCATGCTTGCTGTCTTGGGGTTATATTTGACTAGGATCTTTTCTTCACTCAGTCAACAATGTTACCAGCAGCTCTGAAACATCTCAAGAATCTGACCTTTTAAACCTTTGACATCACAAAAACTTTTACTGTTGCTCTGATTCATTCTCATCTGGACTAATGCAACTATTAATTGGTCTCTTTCTTATTAACCTCTCTCCTCTTCAGTCTCTCCTGAATGCAGCAGCCGCTACACTGAAGCCGCATCCCTATGCCGGTCATTGCACTTGTTGCCCATCTGTTAGTCTGAGTAGAATATGAACTTATCACGCTCACCCACAAAGCTCTACACAGTTCTGCACCACACTACATATCCTCCCTCATCTCTATCTACCAAACTATCTGTGCTCTGTGTTCTACCAAAGATCTAAGACTAGCATTCTTTATAATCTGAACCGCACACTTCCATCTCCAAGAATTTTTCCGTGCAGCACCAGCTCATGGAATAAGCTACCCCAGACTATCTGATTAATTCCTAGTATCCACAGTTTTAAGCAAGCTTTAAAATCATCTTTTTGGGCAGGCCTATCGCCTCACTAACCTAACTATTCCCTGATCTCCCTTCCAAAATCCTCATCAGAATATGGTCCATTCTATCATCTGTTTCCACACCCTTCATGCACTTAATAAAACTTTGTATCTGTACTTGTGCAAATACTGGCACATGACTGGCTTATGCAGTTTTATTTATATACCCTTATTTATTATAAAGATGGCTGGACCATACACTTTTTACCCGTTTGTGTCATCCCTATTTCCTCATAGATTACAAGCTTGCGAGCAGAGGCCTCACTCCTCTTGTTAATTGTTGAATATATTTTACTCTGTAATGTCTGTTTTTACCCTCTGTTTTGTAAAGTGTTGTAGAATATGTTGGATCTAACAAAATACAATTATTATTGAGGTTCCCAAACGAAAAAAGTAAATTCAAATTGATGCAATAGTATATTGTTAGACAAATTGTAAAGCATAATACAACATGCAATTATTAAAATATCCTGGTTCACCACAGAGTACTCTGATAGGCTTACAGTATACACTGATGCAATAACGGCCCAATAGAAAAGTTCAATAGAAAGTAATGAATTTCGAGCTGACTATGGAGCCAATAGCTTCCACTAGGGTCTATTTCTTCTGGGATTATTTAAAAATAGATGTTGCTGATGATGCACCATGTGTGACCAATGATGAGAACACATTTTACACTGTACTAAAGAGTTAATTTGCTTAGATTTTGTACAGATGTATAATCCATCCTTAAAATTATTTTCTCTGGTTGTTCTGGTTGTTCCAAGGAAACTCACTCTGACAATGAATACATCATTAATAGTGTTGAGCGAACATGCTCGACACTGCTCGGTACTCGCCTGAGCATCTCACTCCTCGGGATATTCGGCGAGCACCGAGCATTTCCGGGTTACTCGGGCGGGAGCTCGGGTCTCCGCCCTGCATGTTTGGCGCTCTTTACAGAGCCAATGAACATGCAGGGATTGCCAGCCAGTCACTGTAATGCTGCAGCCATGTTGGTTGTGGGCATTACAGTGATTGGCTGGCCGCACAGCGTCACCTCGAGTATTTAAAACCGGGCGCCGCCATCTTGGACACAGTCGCTCCGGATTAGACAGTGTAGGGACAGCGCTGCTGATTTAGGGAGAGATATAAACTGCGAAATAGTTAGTGTAGGGTCTGTAAAGGCTGCCAGAACAAACAAACAGTCCTTTTCAGGACTAATATCCATCCCAGATACCAGGCAGGCAGGCTGTATAGGAGACACAGTGGTTATACCAGCAAACGCTGCATTACAGTCCTGTGTGCTCCTGTTGCTGAAATTGCTGGACTTAGCACCAGGTGTCGGGGGCCAGGAAAAATCCTTTTTTTTTCATCTAAATCCTCCTTTTTTTTTCCTCCTTCACACTGTACAAATACCCGTCTTATTAACCTTTTGGTGTGTCCCCCCCCCCCCCCAAAAAAAAAGCGTGTCTCTGATTTTTCAGACACAAATATAAATGTTGAAAATAGTCTGGTGTAGGCTAGAGAAACAGAAGTGTTGTTTTGCACTTCCATGGTTCAAACCTCTGTATTATCCATTTTGGGCCATTTGTATCTAAAAAAAAAAAACAGTTTGAGTGTGTCGCTCACTGTTCAGCCGCAAATCTATATATTTAAAAAAGTCTGGTATACCCCAGTAAACAATAACTGTGGTTTTGCCATCCCATGGTAAAAAATCTCTACTATTCAGGTTTTGGTATATTTTCCGTAAAGAAAAACAGTAGTGTCTCCTGACTGTTGTGACACAAAAGTATATCTGTTGAAAATAGTCTTGTGTAGGCCCGACATCCCAGTGTGATTTCGCAGCTCCATGGGTCAAATCGCTGTACTATCCAGTTTTGGGCCTTTGGTATCTAAAAAAAAAACAGTTTGAGTGTGTTGCTCACTGTTCAGCCGCAAATATCTCTATTTAAAAAAGTGTGGTATACCCCAGTAAGCAATAACTGTGGTTTTGCCATCCCACGGTAAAAAATCTCTACTATTCAGCTTTTGGTAGTTTTTTCCGTAAAGAAAAACAGTAGTGTCTCCTGACTGTTGTGACACAAAAATATATCTGATGAAAATAGTCTTGTGTAGGCCCGACATCCCAGTGTGGTTTCGCAGTTCCATGGGTAAAATCGCTGTACTATCCAGTTTTGGGCCTTTGGTATCTAAAAAAAAAGCAGTTTGAGTGTGTCGCTCACTGTTCAGCCGCAAATATCTCTATTTAAAAAAGTGTGGTATACCCCAGTAAACAATAACTGTGGTTTTCCTCTTCCACGGTTCTAATCTACTCTTTATTACCCTTTTTCCATTGATAGTGCAAGTGTAAGCTATTTTACTTCATTTACAATGGGCAAGGCGCGTGGCAAGGGACGTGGAAGTGGACGTTCTGGTGATGGTTCGTGCAGAGGACGGGGCCGTGGCCAAGGTGAAAATGTGCCACAACCAACAGCCACATCTTCTTGCTCCCACTTCTTGACCGAATTACTAGGGAAGCACAGAACAACACCAGTATTGAGAACTGATCAGTGTGAACAAGTTATTAATTGGATAGCAGATAATACTTCCAGTTACCTGGGCACTACCACCTCCGGTCTGTCTTCCACATGGTCAACTCTTAGTAGCCGTGAGTCTCGACCGCATACTCCTCCTCACCCTGATGCTCCTTCCTCCCACCATGCCGAGTGTCGTCAGACAGCAAGTGATTCCACACTTGGACACTCTGAAGAGCTGTTCATTGGTCTATTTCCATATTTGGGCCCCTCGCCTGATACGCTTGAAGTGGTGGAAGAGGAGATCCCATGTTGCGATGCCCAAATATTTGAACAGCCACGGCCACAGGAAGTTGACGTTGGCAATCTGTCACAAGAGGTGGACGATGACGAGACACAATTGCCAGGAAGTGAGGGGGATGATCGTGGTGCGCAAGTGGAAGAGGAGGAGGTGGTGGATGATCTAGTAACTGACCCAACGTGGAAGGAGGACATGCAGAGTGAGGCCAGTAGCACACAGGGGGAGGGAGGCAGAGTACCACAACAGGCAGGAAGAAGCAGTGTGGTGGCCGCAGACAGAAGGCAGGCAACCATTCCCCGTAACACCAACACAAGGGACGTTGCCTGTACAAGCGGTAGGTCTTCCAGAGTCTGGAATTTTTTTAAACACTCTGCTGATAGCCCCAAAAAGGCCATATGTTCCACCTGCAATGCCAGCATCAGCAGGGGTGACAAAACTACCAACCTGACCACCACCAGCATGATCAGGCACATGGCAGCAAAGCACCCAACTTTGTGGGGCGAAACCCAGGGTCCACGACCAGTGTCAGCGGGTGTCACCACTGCTTCTTCCACTGTTGTGCGTGCAATAGAACCCCCTGTTGTGTGTGCAAGGCAATCCCCTGTCCATACTGCATGTAAAGATGCCCCCTCCTCTCAGTCTTCACTTGTTATGGCAGTTTCTCAAGAAACAGCATCAACGTCCACATCCACGTCCCACCGCAGCGTTCAATTGTCCATATCCCAGACCTTTGAACGAAAGCGGAAATTCGCAGCTAACGCCCCACAGACCACAGTCCTAAATTCGCACATTTCACGACTGCTTGCGTTGGAAATGCTGCCTTTTAGACTGGTGGAGACGGAATCCTTCCGCAATCTTATGGCGGTGGCCATCCCTCGGTACTCAGTCCCCAGCCGACACTATTTTGCCCGGTGTGCCATCCCCGCACTACACAAGCACGTGTCCCAAAGCATCTGCCGTGCCCTCAACAACGCAGTTACTGGGAGAGTCCATCTGACAATGGACACGTGGTCAAGTGCTTGTGGCCAGGGACGGTACATCTCTCTGACGGCACACTGGGTAAACATAGTGGAAGCCGGGACCCAGTCGGACCTTGGGATGGAACACATCCTCCCCACACCGAGGATTGCGGGCCCTATGTCTGTCAGAGTTGCCCCCATAGTGTACAGCTCCTGCGCATCCTCCTCCTCCTCCTCCTCCTCATGTTCAGCCTACATCTCAGATATCACCACATCAGTTACAAGCTGGAAGCATTGCAGTGCTGCCTCCGCCAAGCGGCAACAGGCTGTGCTGAAACTCATAAGCTTAGGCGATAAACCTCACACTGCTTGTGAGTTGTGGACAGCTGTGAAAGAGCAGGCAGATCTGTGGCTGAGACCGCTGAACCTACATCCCGGCATGGTCTTGTGTGACAATGGCCGCAACCTGGTGGCGGCTCTGAGGCGAGGTGAGATCACACACGTACCATGCCTGGCTCATGTGCTTAACCTCGTGGTTCAGCGGTTTCTTAAATCGTACCCTGAGTTGCCAGATCTGCTCGTGAAAGTACGCCGCCTGTCAGCTCATTTTCGCAAGTCGGCTACAGATTCCGCCGCCCTTGCTGTGTTGCAGCAGCGTTTGCAGCTTCCGGCACACCGACTGGTGTGTGATGTCCCCACACGTTGGAACTCTACCCTCCACATGTTGCAAAGGATTTGTGAGCAGAAGAGAGCAGTTGTGGAGTACCAGCTGCAACAAGGCCGCCGATATTCAGGTCAGACCTCAGGAGTGGACCTGGATGTCTGACATATGTACCATCCTGACAAACTTTGAGGAGGCCACCAAGATGTTGAGTGGCGATGACGCCATCATTAGTGTCAGCATCCCACTTGTCTGTCTTTTGCAACGCTCTCTGCAGAGAATTAAAGAGGAGGCATTGCAGCCAGAGTATGATGCGGGCGATTACACACAGCCTAGCCTCATCTCATCCCAACGTGCATTGGGGGACAATGAGGGAGAGGAGGAGGAGGAGGAGGAAGAACAGGAGCTGCTATCATGCATTGTAGATGGTAGTACCTGTACAAGTGTCATACCGTCGGTTCAACGTGGGTGGCCTGAGGACAGGGGGGAGGAGGAGGAGGAGGAGGAGGAGGAGAGCATGGTCAGTCGTCATCTTGGTGAGGACACGGAAATCTTGCCCGTTACCAGTCTAGCACGCATGGCTGACTTTATGTTGCCCTGCCTTAACCGTGACCCTCGCGTTGTCAAAATGTTGGGTGACAGTCATTACTGGTTGATGACACTTGTAGACCCCCGCTACAAGGAGAACTTTGACTCTCTTATTCCTGAGGTGGAGAGGTCTACTAAAATGGGGCAGTACCAGAAGCCCCTTGCTGCAGAACTCTTAAAAAAATTCCCATCTGAACACACTAGTGGCAGAGGTCACAGTTCGTTGCCCAACTAAGGCGTACAGGCGAGAGAGATGCAACTCCAATCCAGCAGAGGCAGGGGAACACTGTCAACGTTCTGGGACAGTTTTCTGACACCCGCCCAGCTTACAGGCCCTGAGGCGCGGGGTACTCTCACAAGGAGTGGAAAGTTTCAAAAGATGGTGAGGGAGTACCTTGCCGACCGTACCAGCGTCCTCCGTGATTCCTCTGTGACTTTTAATTATTGGGTATCCAAGATGGACACTTGGAATGAACTCGCTCTGTACGCCTTGGAGGTCCTGGCCTGCCCTGCCGCTATCGTGTTATCGGAGCGTGTTTTTAGTGCCGCTGGGGGAATTATAACTGATAAGCGCACTCGCCTGTCAACTGACAATGCTGACAAGCTGACCCTTATCAAAATGAACAAGGGCTGGATTGGGCCAGACTTCTCATCACCACCAAATGAGAGCAGAGTAACATAAAGTCAAATCCACTGTGTTATTTCGGGAGGTGTATTCACATGCACCGCTTCACACCCACACATGGGTATACGCTTCCTCGTTTCGGCTGTTTTATCTTCTTCTCCTTATCCTCAGCCTCCACCACCACTATACCACCAGGGTGCCAGCATTGCAAGTTCCTCCATCCTTATTTTTGGCAGCTTTTGCTTGCAAGGCATAAGCAAATACTATGGGACACCC
Organism: Phyllobates terribilis; assembly: GCF_046119375.1. Lineage (NCBI taxonomy): Eukaryota > Metazoa > Chordata > Amphibia > Anura > Dendrobatidae > Phyllobates > Phyllobates terribilis. The sequence goes on along the minus strand of NW_027362761.1, from coordinate 53,268,550 downwards.
ACTCCCCAATAATGGGACTTATGTTTGTAATATGCTGTACTGCATGGCTCTTGTAAGGGGCATTGCAAGTTGCTCCATCCTAATTTTTGGCAGCTTTTGCTTGCAAGGCATAAGCAAATACTATGGGACACCCACTCCCCAATAATGGGAATTATGTTTGTAATATGCTGTACTGCATGGCTCTTGTAAGGGGCATTGCAAGTTGCTCCGTCCTAATTTTTGGCAGCTTTTGCTTGCAAGGCATAAGCAAATACTATGGGACACCCACTCCCCAATAATGGGACTTATGTTTGTAATATGCTGTACTGCATGGCTCTTGTAAGGGGCATTGCAAGTTGCTCCGTCCTAATTTTTGGCAGCTTTTGCTTGGAAAGCATAAGCAAATACTATGGGAGACCCACTCCCCAATAATGGGACTTATGTTTGTAATATGCTGTACTGCATGGCTCTTGTAAGGGGCATTGCAAGTTGCTCCGTCCTAATTTTTGGCAGCTTTTGCTTGCAAGGCATAAGCAAATACTATGGGACACCCACTCCCCAATAATGGGACTTATGTTTGTAATATGCTGTACTGCATGGCTCTTGTAAGGGGCATTGCAAGTTGCTCCGTCCTAATTTTTGGCAGCTTTTGCTTGCAAGGCATAAGCAAATACTATGGGACACCCACTCCCCAATAATGGGACTTATGTTTGTAATATGCTGTACTGCATGGCTCTTGTAAGGGGCATTGCAAGTTGCTCCGTCCTAATTTTTGGCAGCTTTTGCTTGCAAGGCATAAGCAAATACTATGGGAGACCCACTCCCCAATAATGGGACTTATGTTTGTAATATGCTGTACTCCATGTGACGCGCCCCCTGGGCCATGTGTACACGTGTGTGGGATACCTGGTGTCGGGTCTTGGGGTCTGTAGTCTCCGTGGCGGTGACCCGGTCCTGTGGCTCAGGCTGGTCAAACCAGTGGCAGTCTTTCTTAGGTTTTGAGGTTAATTGTCCGACTGCGCCACCCGTGGATTGCGGTCAGGGAGTACCACCGCTGTGAGGCAGACCACTGAGGCTGGTGTTGTGTGCACAGCTGAGAATGGGATAACTCCCCACGGGAGGAGTATAGCCTCAGGGCAGTGAGTGTGGATGATGGGGGTGATGGTGCACGAGCGCAGCAGGAACGACTCAGAGTCTTTGCAGTGCAGTTCAGGGTCTTTACTGATGATTATAAGGTAGACCCTCCCGGGAGTACTGGCTAGCATAAGAGGCCTGGTCAGTCTGTGAGCAAGCAGGAGTTCCCCTGGCCAGGAGGAGTTGTAGGCCTCCCCGTCTGTCTGCACTCTTCCTGGCTACCTTGCTGTAAGCGGGTAGAAGTAGCCCACGTCCCTGAGTGTACCGTGTAGTGCTCACCCGTATGGCTGGTGACTTGGGGCCTTCTGTTAGCCTCTGCTCCACGACGGCGGTGCTGGTCCCTTGCTTGTGACTGAGCCTCCGGGCTTCTATTGCCAGAGGAGCTGAGATCCCCTGCCGGCAGGTTTCTGCTGCTGGATATATAAGTCCTCACAGCCTCGGACTCCTGTGTCCGGTTCCTATTGTCTTCTGCCAGGGCGAGCTCTGCTCAGCTTCCAGCCCCTGGTCTTTAGCTCCTAGCTCCTACAGAGCTCCTTGCTGTTACTTACCCTTGCTCTCACTCTGACTCTGACTGTTCTCTGTTCTCTGACTCACTCAACCCTGCCCCAGATCCAGTTTATAAGGGCAGAATTCTCCCCTCCCAGGACTGGGGCAGGAGGATGTTGCATGTTTAAGGGATCCTGACCAGGAAACCTCCCACTTGCTCTCCGACGTAATATCTCTATTACTATGGTGACCAGACCCCTGGGGTGCCACACATGGCTCTTGTAAGGGGCATTGCAGTTCCTCATAATTTTTGGAAAGTCTTCCATTCACTGCTTAGGCCAACAGTGCACAGGAGACCCAGTTGCTATAAATAGAAAAAAAGGTTTAGTTAACGCCCTCTGACCTCCATGTCATTTCCAAAGGGCATTGGAGTGGCTCGAAATTTTTGGTAGGCATTGCACTCACTGTATGCCCTATAACTGTGTAGCCGAACCGCTCCTTTTGTTACAGAAACATATCCTACAAGACATATCTGGTTGACTGGCCTGATATTGATGTGAATGGTCCCTGTTCCTCCTGCTCTTTCTCCTTTGCCACTACCTCATCCATCATTTATCACCTGAAGCTTTGTTTTAACGGGAGTCATAGAACTTGGATAGTAGCAGGAAAACATCCAGCAATCCTCGGAGGAGGTAGGATATGCGCCAAAACGCTGACCACCTCAGGCCTAGCCGCTATTACATACATGCGCTTGCATTACAACAAAACAAAGCAGATGCTAACTTCTATCATCCTCATCATGCTCCTCACCTTGGCACTCTCAACTCCCCTGATGGAGAAGCCAGGGCCCACCGGGGGAGTCTGATAGTCCGGTGGGCTCGGCCAATGCTGCCCTAAAGCAGGCCAGGCTAAGAAAAGTGTGGGAAAGGTTACCGGGACAAATAGGGGCGGCTGGGGACCGACTATGGACACCCGGCCACCCCCTGGAGGCTGGGGAGCAAGCGGGGACACCCGGCCACCAGGCGGCTGGGGACTGAGTATGGATACCAGGCCGCCGACACAGCCATGGCGTGGTGGCCAGATTCCGCCTCCACATGCCTCAAAGGCCCAATTTAAAGTGCAAGCAAGCAGTATGGTATTGCAGCCTGGGGGTGGGTGGGTGGCAGGCTGCATACTTGCGCTTGCATTGCAAGGAATGGGAGAGGTACAATTGAACACTGCCCTGGGACAAGGACTTGAATGGGGATAGTTGCAAGTCTGCAAGACAGGTGCAAGGTGGGAGGCATCTTCGCATGTACCATGAACAATGGTTTGGCATGCACACACTACAGCGGAATAGGCTCTCCTTCCCACTAAATGCACTGGGGAGGGCACAGGTAATGTTTTGGTATACACGCTTAATCTTATGTATAAGGCACGCCAGGACTAATAGGGGTGGCTGGGGAATGAGTATGGATACCTCGCTGCCGAAGCAGCCATGAGGTAGTGGCCAGCTTCGGCCTCCTCCAAACTAAAAAGCCCCATTTCAAGTGCAAGCTAGCAGTATGGAATTGCAGTCTGGGGGAGGGTGGGTGGCAGGCTGCACACTTACACTTGCATTAAAAGAAAACATAGCAGATGCTAACTTCTGTCATCATCATCATGCTCCTCACCTTGGCACTCTCAACTCCACCGATGGAGAAGTCAGGGCCCACCGAAGGAGTCTGGTTCTCTGGTGGGCTCGTCCAATTCTGCCTAAAGCAGGCCGGGCTAAGAAAAGTGTGTGGGGGGATGTTCCAAGGAGAAATAGGGGCGGCTGGGGACCGTTTATGGACAAACGGCTGCCCCCAGGCGGCTGGGGACCGTGTGTGGACACCCAGCCGCGGTGTGGCTGGGGACCGAGTATGGACACCCGACCGCCGGGCGGCTGGGGACTGAGTATGGATTCCAAGCCTCCAACACAGCCATGACGTGGTGGCCAGATTCCGCCTCCACATGCCTAAAAGGCCCAATTTCAAGTTCAAGCAAGCAAGCAGTATGGTATTGCAGCCTGGGGGTGGGTGGGTGGCAGGCTGCATACTTGCGCTTGTATTGCAAGGAATGGGGGAGGTACAATTGAACACTGCCCTGGGATTAGAACTTGCATGGGGATAGTTGCAAGTCTGCATCTTCTGATGCGGCAAGGATCACTTATGATGGGCACACTTTGACAGTGACCTGGGAGTCAGAGATGCTTCCAGGGGTCTTCCCCATGCTGTTACCATGTCTTTTCAGCACTTTATGCATGTGTCACACAGAACATGGCCAGACAAGGTTGTAAAATGTTAAAATGACATTTCCCGGTGAATGCATTTGTCATAGTTGAAAGCAATACAAAAGTGCAAAAACGCATAAAAAATGCTACTTGTGAACATAGCCGAAGGTGTGGAGGAGTATTTTTGTTTTTGGTCATTTATTTTAACTTATACACAAGTCTTTTCCCTGGAAAGGATGTTCCGTAACATATTTCACAGAAAAAAGTTTCACTTTCGTTTTTGAACGTTTTATTGTGAGCCCGTAAAAGTGGCTTAATACCTCTTACCATGTTGTTGACAGCAGTGACCTGGGGGTCAGAAATGCTTCCTGGGGCGATCCCCATGCTGTCCCCATGTCATTTGAGCACTGTTACTATCGTTTTGGGCACTTGTTAGGCTTTTAAAAGACTGCCGGGGGTGCCACCGCAAAAATGCTCGAGTCTCCCATAGACTAACATTGGGCTCGTTGCTCGGGTCGAGCACCCGAGTATCACGGCGAGCTCGGCCCGAGCTTCGAGCACCCAAGCATTTTAGTGCTCGCTCAACACTAATCATTAATAGATTCTGAAAAAGTTATTTCAACACCCATAACTAATCCAGAATATACAGTACAGACCAAAAGTTTGGACACACCTTCTCATTTAAAGATTTTTCTGTATTTTCATGACTATGAAAATTGTACATTCACACTGAAGGCATCAAAACTATGAATTAACACTAGAGATGAGCGCCAATCTCAAATTCGAGCTGTTTTGGGCGGTGTTCGAGCCGTTCGGCGAACACGAACGATTTGAAAAAATTTGGCTGTTAGAGGTTATGTTTGATAACTGTTCGTGCACCAAAATCATAACTGGATTTTTTCTCAGTAATGCTGAAAATTAATGTTAATACGCAGTTTGAGTGTACAGTGGGCGGGGGGAGGGGCAGGGGATGGATCTCTGCAGGAATAATGAAGATCTCCATTTTTTTTTCTCTTACCCGCATTTACAGTGGGGAGGTGCAATCTGTCAGCCTATCAGCAGTGCACACACGGAGCGAACTGCTTTTTTTCACACAAGCATGGGCATGTGTCATTGGCAGTGTATGTCACATGTCCTTGCTCTATAAGACCCAGCCATTTTCCCCGTCGCCACCATTTTCTCACTGCTGCAGCTGCGTGTCAGACGGCACCGCTGTTGCTGAGTGTGCTATACTTTGTTAATTTTAAGCCAATTTTCGCACAAATCTACAGATAGCTTGGGAGTAGGGAATAGTTGTGATTGCAGTCCTTTTAAGGACTAGGTTACATCATTTCCTACGACTTTTATCAGGCAGGTCTGTGCTCTTAAACAGATAGGTTGTGGGAGTAAAGACTAATTGTAATTGCAGTCCTTTTAAGGGCTAAGTTACATCAGTTCCTATCACTTTTTGCCAGGCAGGTCTGTGCCAGTGATGTGCAAGTTTTTTTCACAGCATTTGGCTAAATCTAGCAAAACAAATCCTTTTTGTCCTCTTGCAGTGTGTGTTAGTCAGTGGAGTAGCCTATCTGTGTTGCAAGCTACACCACGTGTGTATAGAATACAATTTTTTTTACTGCATCTAGTGAAGTAAAACCTTTTGGGCATAGCATCAATCTATTAGTCCATCTATACTAACCTCCACCAGGTTGCAAATTCAATATAATATTTTTCTGCATCGAGCTCTGAAAAAATATTTAGGCTTCTAGCAGTGTGTGGGACTTGGTCTATTAGTCCATCTATACTAACCTCCACCAGGTTGCAAATTAAAAATAATTTTTATCTGCATCTAGCGCTGAAAAAATATTTAGGCTTCTAGCAGTGTGTGGGGCTTGGTCTATTAGTCCATCTATATTAACCTCCACCAGGATGCAAATTAAAAATAATTTTTATCTGCAACTAGCTCTGAAAAAATATTTGGGCTTCTAGCAGTGTGTGGGACTTGGTCTATTAGTCCACCTATACTGACCTCCATCAGGTTGCAAATTCAATCTAATTTTTTTCTGCATCTAGCTCTGAAAAAATATTTCAGCTTGTAGCAGTGTGTGGGACTTGGTCTATTAGTCCATCTATACTGACGTCCATCAGGTTGCAAATTCAATCTAATTTTTTTCTGCATCTAACCCTGCCAATACTGTTGGCCTAACACCACAGTTTGGCCACTCAGCTCTGCTCGGTTCCCATCCATTGTTTTTTTGTGCAAACAACTCCAGAGTTGTGAATTAGTTAACCACCAAAATGAGTGGAAAAAGGCCTGCTGCTGGTGGAAAGGGGAATAGGCGTGTTGGGAAGGGGAAAAAAGGTTGCGTCCGTGGGGTAGGTGTTAAAGCAACAGTAACATCTGCAGAAGAAAGACCATCTTCCAGCCAAACTAAAATGTCTACTTTTAGAGGACAATGTGATAAGATCCCATTTTTACGGCCACGCCAATCGCTACAAATTCTAGATGAGGCACAAAAACAGCAGGTGCTTCAATGGATATCAAGTGCTCCTTTAAGTGGGCTCTCCTCCACCTCAACTTCAACATCACAAATACTCCAGTCCTCAGAGGTGTCACCCCAATCGCACTTGCTTCCTCACAGCTCCCAAGTCTCCAGCTGCCCGACTGAGTATGGGGAAGAACAGATGGTTGAGTCTGCAGAGCTGTTTGCTCATACTATAGCCTGGGAATCAAAGGTCGGCTCCAGAGCTTCAGTGAATCCAGACGAGGAAATGATCTGTACTGATGCCCAGAATCTTTATGAGTCGGATCCAGGACCAGACGCAGAAGGTTCTGACCATAATGTAGACCCTCGTTCCCAAACTGTAAATCCTGTTGGTGGAGACAATGAGGAAGACGATGATGAGACTCAAATACGTGATTGGAGCGACAACTTTAGTTTTTTGTCAGGGCAGGAACAGGTTGGCTCTGAGGACGACGGGTGTGATAACACACAGGGTGATGATGATGAGGTTGGAGATCCCACTTACTGTCAACCCACAGTCAGCCAAGAGATGAGGTCATAAGAGGAGGTGGAGGAGGATGCTAGTGACAGGTTGCGCCTTCCTGGACAGAGACGTAGTACTGGAAGCACGTCAACAACTGCATCCTCAAACACAACTCTGCCTCTGACCACAAGTCGTGGTGGCTCTTCAGGTCGCATGGGTGCTAAACCTTGCATAGCCTGGGCATTTTTTCAGATCGATAAAGATTACCCAACTCGTGTTATCTGTAACATTTGTCAGCAAAAGCTAAGTAGAGGCAAAAAAATACATAGTTTGAGTACTTCATGCATGAACCGGCAAATGGACATGAAGCATAGGTTGCAGTGGGAAGCTCACTGTGCTACAATGCGGCCTAGCCGGCCAGGCCAACCACCGTGTGCCCCATCTTGTGTATCTGCGGCCTCTTCATCCTCTGTGACTGGGGGGACAGCAGTCACACCTGTTTTGGGAAGCAGACCTGCCACCTCTTTACCCGCAACAGCCAGCGTGATTGGCAGGTCATCATTTTCTTTGGAGGTGGTAACACCAGCTGGTGTTGAGCGCTGTCCGACATCGATAGCACCACCTTTGGATCAAGGCAACCTAACATGTCCGCCTGCATCTTCCTCACAGACCGGCAGTTTGCCGCGGACACCCTTATCAACCCCGACTAAGCACAACAGCCAGCCCTCGGTCCCTCAGATGTGGACAAGTAAAAGACCATTTCCTCCTAGCCATGAGAAAGCTAAGAGGTTGAATTTCACCATCTGCAAGTTCTTGGCTACAGAAATGCTGCCTTTCCGCCTGGTGGACACAGAGGATTTTCGAGACCTTATGTCCGTCGCAGTGACCCAGTACAAGATGCCCAGTCGGCACTACTTCTCAAAGAAAGGTGTGCCTGCGCTCCACCAGCATGTCGCACACAACATCACCGCTTCTTTGAGAAACTCTGTGTGTGACAGGGTGCATTTCACTACAGACACTTGGACGAGTAGGCATGGACAGGGGCGTTACATGTCGCTGACTGGGCACTGGGTAACTATGGTGACAGCAGGACAAGGGGCTGCTGTCCAAGTCTTGCCGTCCCCACGAGTTGTGCGTCAATCCTCTTTATCTCAAAGTTCCTCCACCGCTTCTGCCTCCTCAACCTCCTCTCGGTCCTCCACCTGCACCCAAAGCCTGTCTGGTCATGCCACACGCTTTCTAACTGCGCAGAAGGAATCCTGCACACCTCCTTACTATGCTGGCAGCAGGGCTCAATGCCATCAGGTGGTTTTTACTTTGAAATATCTGGTTAATGTGAGTCACACAGCTGAGGAGTTGTGGTCAGCTTTGGAGAACCAGTTTCATGAATGGTTGTCTCCACTGGACCTGAAACCAGGGAAGGCCATGTGCGACAATGCTGCAAACCTGGGTGTGGCCCTTCGCCGGGGCAATGTCACACACGTGCCTTGTATGGCTCACGTGTTGAACCTGGTTGTCCAGCAATTTTTAGCCCACTATCCCGGACTAGATGGCCTTCTGCAGAGGGCACGGTCGCTGTGTGCTCACTTCCGCCATTCGCATCCCGCAGCTCAGCGACTTACATCTCTACAGAAGTCGTTGGGCCTGCCACTTCACCGGCTAAAATGTGATGTGCCTACCCGGTAGAATTCAACTCTGCACATGTTGCAGCGACTGTGGCAGCACCGACAAGCCCTGGTGCAATACGTTGTGACGTATAGCCTGCGCCAACGAGATGCAGAGGTGGGGCAAATCACGCTGGAGGAGTGGTCTCAGATCAGGGACCTATGCACCCTTCTGCACAGTTTTGAAATGGCGATGAAGATGTTTAGTGCTGACGATGCCATTATCAGCATGACTATTCCGGTGATTTACATGCTGGAGCACATGTTAAACAGAATTCGGAGTCAGGTGGTGGCACAAGAGGAGGTGGAGGAAGTAGAGGAGGAGGAGTTGTATGCGGAAGGGCTAACATCTGCAAGGTCCAGACGGTTGGCAGCACCAAGGCGGCAGGCATGTGAGGGTGGGGGAGATGGTTTTACCAGGGAGCATGGTAGCAGCCAAACAAGTGAGGAAGGTGCAGGAGCCCAGGAGCCCAGGAAGAAGTGGAGGACAAACTGATGGAAGACTCATCAGATGAGGAAGACCTTGATCACATTTCTGGTGTGCGAGGTTGGGGGGAGAGGACAGTGGAAGGAAGCATGATTGGTACCTCGCCACCAACAGAATAGGGACTGGGTGCTCCTGGATGCGCAAGACACATGAGTGCCTTCCTTCTGCACTACCTGCAACATGACCCTCGAATTGTGAGAATTAGAAATAATCCTGACTACTGGGTTGCCACATTGTTAGATCCCCAGTACAAAAGTAAATTTGCAGAAATTATTCCTGCCATAGAAAGGGATGCACGCATGCAGGAGTATCAGCAGAGACTGTTGCAGAATCTTACATGTGCTTTTCCACCAAACACCAGTGGTGCACGTAGTTAATCTCACAGTTCCAACTTGCCAACCGTGGGACCGTCAAGTGTTCAGCACTCAAACCGTAACAGAAGCACAGTATCTGCTGGTAACATCAATTTTGCGGAATAATTTCATCACTTTTTTAGCCCATCCTTTGCAAGGCCACAGGAGACAAGAAGTCTGACACATAGTCAACGCCTAGAGACGATGGTACAGGAGTATCTCCAAGTAAACATTGAAGCCATGACTGTGTCACTAGACCCTTGCTCTTTTTGGGCTTCCAATCTGGATAAATGGCCGGAGCTCGTCACTTACGCCTTGGAGATCTTGTCATGCCCCGCAGCCAGCGTTCTGTCTGAACGTGTGTTCAGCGCTGCTGGTGGTGTGCTGACAGATAAGTGCACGCGGCTCTCCTCTGATAATGTAGACAGACTCACGTTCATAAAGATGAACAAATCATGGATCCGAAACGACTTTTCTACCCCTGCTCCTGGGGAGCGTAAAAGCTTGATGATTTGTTAATATCACCTCACCAACCGTTTTAAGCTTTCAAATTACTAATCATGTTTATCTGTATCTTGGCTGGAAAATAATTTGGGCTTTGTAGCAGTGTGCAGTACTGATTCTATTAGGCCATCTATACTAAGCTCCACCAGATTTAAAATTACTAATCATGTTTATCTGTATCTTGGCTGGAAAATAATTTGGGCTTTGTAGTAGTGTGCAGTACTGATTCTATTAGGTCATCTATACTAAGCTCCACCAGATTTAAAATAACTAATCATGTTTATCTGTATCTTGGCTGGAAAATAATTTGGGCTTTGTAGCAGTGTGCAGTACTGATTCTATTAGGCCATCTATACTAAGCTCCACCAGATTTAAAATTACTAATCATGTTTATCTGTATCTTGGCTGGAAAATAATTTGGGCTTTGTAGCAGTGTGCAGTACTGATTCTATTAGGCCATCTATACTAAGCTCCACCAGATTTAAAATTAATAATAATTTTTAGCTGCATCTAGCCCGGAAAATAATTTTGGGTCTGCTAGATGCGCAAGACACATGAGTGCCTTCTTGCTGCACTACCTGCAACATGACCCTCAGATTGTCTGAATTCGAAGTAATCCTGACTACTGGGTTGCCACACTCTTAGATCCCCCACACTCTGCGATCAACCTTTTCATTTTAATAAAGAACAAAAAAATGGTCATTTTTGAAATTATAAGCATTAGCTGGTTATTAGAAACTGAAATCAAACAGTTTTCAACTCAAAACTTAATTCTAGGTGATGTTACATTCGCACATAGGACCCCTTGTTCGAAATGAGCTTCTGAACTGTCTCGTCCATTGAATTTGTCAGGTTTTGGATGGTTTCTGCTTCAATTGTTTTGCATGAGTACAGAATACCCTCCCAGAGCTGTTGCTTAGATGTAAACTGCCTCCCGCCATCATAGACACTCCTTTTGATGATGCTCCAGAGGTTCTGAATGGGGTTGAGGTCAGGGGAGATTGGGGGTCACACCATAAGTTTGTCCCCTTTAATGCCCATATCAGCCAGAGATGCAGATGTGTTATGTGCAGCATGAGACGGTGCATTATCATGCATGAAAATGATCTTGCTGTGGAATACACGGTTCTTCTTCTTGAACCATGGCAGGAAGTGCTGTTTGAGAAACTCCACATACATTATGGAGTTCATATTTACCCCTTCAGGGATCCTAAAGGGGCCGACAATCTCTCTTCCCATGATTCCAGCCCAAAACATTACTCCACCTCCTCCTTGTTGGCGCCGTAGCCGTGTTTGCATGGGGTGTCCATCAACCAGCCATCCTCCACTCCATCCATCTGGACCATCGAGCGTTGCACGGCACTCATCGGTGAACAAAACAATTTTGAAGTCAGTCTTCATGTATTGTTTGGCCCACTGGAGCCGTTTCTGCTTGTGTGCAGTGGATAGAGGAGGTCGACAGGATGGCTTACGCACAGCTGCAAACCTCTGAAGGACTCTGCATCTTGTTGTTCGGGGGGACGTTGGAGGCACCAGCAGCTTCAAAAACTTGTCTGCTGCTATGACAAGGCTTTTTTGCCGCTGCTCTTTTAACCTGACATAATTGCCTGTAGGAAAGAGTCCTCAATTTTCCCTTATCAGCACGCACACATGTGTACTGTGAATCAGCTACATACTTCTTGATTGTGCGATGATCAGGATGAAGTGTCTTGGCAATGTTGATTGTAGTCATGCCTTGATCTAAACACTCCACAATTTGTTGCTTCTCAGCAGCCGACACATTCTTTTTCTTTCCCATTTTAGCAGAAAATGTAGGCTGCTTAATAATGTGGGACAGCCTTCTTAAGTTGTCTTGCCTTTCATTGGACACACCTGCCAAACTAATTAGCACAGTTGTCTGCAATTGCTTACAGTGATATAAAGAGCCCTGACACACATCACCATCAATGAGTTTAACTGACAAACAAAAAAAATTCTTACCTTATCTCTAGTATTGAGCCAACCCCGTAGTGTTCGAGTTCGGTTCGGCTCGTCGAACACCCGTGTGTTCGCCGAACTGTTCGTCAAACTGTTCATCGAACACCTTCGAACACTGTTAAAACCAATGGCAGGCAAACAAAAACACATAGAAACACATAGAAAACACCTTCAAAGGTGTCCAAAAGCTGACAAACTGCTCAGAAGACATAACTAACACATGGAAAAGTGACAAGTACATATAGTCATGCGAAAAGAAAAGAGGTGGAGGAGTAAAAGGAGGGGGAGACACAGATATAGGCATGTCATGCCCTTCTAAAATCCAAAAAGTGAGAAGCCGACACGGTGAGTCCGTTCCTGCCCGTGCCACCTCCGTGTCGCTGGGTTTGTGCCAGAGCCGCAGTGGACCCTGACGGCAAGCCCCCCTCTCCCAATACTGGTGCCTGTCCGCTGGTGGGTCGAGCGAGCCCCCCTGTGGTGGAGGCAGCTCTAAGCTTTTTAATTTAAATTGTCTCTCTAATTTAAATGAATACACTTTAAATCCTTTTACAAGGATCTATTGGAGGGCAAGTCTCATGCCAGCAGCCGCGTAATTCCAGCTCCAGTAGAGTCCACTAAAGCTGCTGCAGTTAAAAAGCTTTTATAAGGATCGAGCTCGGCTGTCCACTGCAAGGCATCCTACCGCTAGTCCCAGCCCCTGTGCCTTGGGGTACCTCCTGATGCTCTTCACTGAGTATCCCGTGGTCCCGAAGCATTTCCTTTGAAAAAATTAAGTGTCCAAACTACAGGTGGTGTAACTTGCTTAACCCAAGTATTTCCTGGGCTAGATGCAGTTAAAAATTTGTAATTAGATACTCTCGTTGGATGCTGAGAAAGCATTCCATAGAGTCTCCTGGCACGCCATATATTATTCTCTTAAAAAGCTTGGGGTAGGGGTCTAGGGGACCCTTTTATAGCCAAAATCATGGCCCTGTATCGCAATACGTCACCTAGGCTGAAGATAAATGGAACTCTAGCACCCTGAGGGCTCGATTGCTACAGAGGTATTGCACCTCACCCAGAGGTGTGATATCTCACTCTCAGGTAAGGATGGAGTGTGGATAAGGACCCGACACCTGCATGCATTACACTACATTGCCATGGGGCAGGGTGACCAATATGCCCCTGAGATGGGCACGAAAGTCCTTTTCCCTGGCTGGAGTGGGGGGAGGGAACACTGAGGAAGGGGAACCCTGTAGTGCAGGAGCAGGGAGGAAGCAGTTCCTGGGTGCATTGAGAAGGGAGTATAAAAGGTGGGCACCATCTTAGTTCAGTGCAGAGAAGTCTGAGCAGAAGTGACAGGGAGCAGGGGCTCTGTATGAGCTCTGCTCCGGAGGCGGGCCTAGTAGCAGAGGCCCAGGCCTGGAAGAGGGAGAAGGAAGGAAGAGGAGCGGAGAAGGCTCCAGGAAAGAGGAACAAAGGGATCCCAGGGGTGCGGACGGGCGAGTCGCCACCGCACGCCCGAATCCACCTGCGTGGAGGAGTCAGGCCAAAGGGGGGAGACCGGTCGCCGAAACTAGTGGAGGAGGGAAACGACACTCAGCTAGAAACCGGAGGCTGTGACATTTTATGTGGCGCAGCCCCTCACTACTCCCGCTAGGAAGGCACCACATAGGGTCAGGGAAACTGGCGCCAAGTTTACCAAGAGGAGGCCCGAGGCAGTCGGACAGAAGGGTTGGTAAGAAAGGCCAGACAAAGGACACACAAAGGGGGTCCTGTGAAGCGCTCCAAAGTTATCTGGGAGTTGTCTGAGCCCCTCACCTGGTGAGCACAGTACGAAGTGGGGAGCCGTTACCTGCAGAAGTGGTCTGGATAATAAGAACTGTGAGTAAAGGCCCTGGACTGCATCACTGACTCCGTGTCGTTACTGCTGCTGCCCTGCACCATCAACCCCATCCTCCGCATACACTGCCCTGAGGCTATACTCCTCCCTTGGGGAGTTATGCTACTCTCTGCTGCACCCACAACACCAGTCTCAGCAGTCTGCCCTGCAGCGGCGGTTCACTCTGACCGCAATCCACGGGTGGCGTAGTCGGACATTTAAACATCAAAACCACATAAATAGTTCCACCACTGGTTTGACCCCCCTGAGACATGGAACCGGGTCGCCGCCACGGAGACTACAACCACCAGCATTCACCAAAAAGGGTCCGGCTCCGGATGTCCCAAGGCCCAGGGGGCGCGTCAGAACATTTTCATCACCTTTCATAATCACCAATGGGACAAGGCAGGGATGTCCTCTGTCCCCTCTCTTATACATCCTAGTGACGGAGCACCTGCTCTCATCAATTCGCCATAACCCCAATATTAGGTGGATTGAGTTGGGAGGCACCGAGTACAAGTGCTCTCTATTTGCTGATCATGTCCTAGTATATATCACTCAATCACATATATCCATCCCTGCTGTTATGGCTGAAATAGATCACTTTGTTACATGGTCAAATTTTAAAATCAATGCAGCGAAGTCTGTGGCCCTCGATGTCTCCCTCCCCAAATCCATACAGGATTCCATCCAGTCCAACTTTCCCTTTGCCTGGCCCTCACAGGGTATCAAATACTTAGGAATTCCTATTCATAGAGACCTCTCCCGTCTATGTTACCTTAATTTTGGACCCTTTATTGAACAACTCCATACAGACCACGGTTGGCAAGTTAGAACTGTAAGATTCACTACGTGAACCACTGGTGTTTTGTGGAAAAGCACATGTACACTGTGTTCCAAATTATTATGCAAAAAGTGTTTAGGAGTGATAAGGGAAGAATTTGTTTATTTGTCAGTTAAACTCATTGATGGTGATGTGTGTCAGGGCTCTTTATATCACTGTAAGTAATTGCAGACACCTGTGCTAATTAGTTTGGCAGGTGTGTACAATGAAAAGCAAAACTACTTATGAAGGCTGTCCCACATTATTAAGCAGCCTACATTTTCTGCCAAAATTGGAAAGAAAAAGGATGTGTCGGCTGCTGAGAAGCAACAAATTGTGTTTAGGTCAAGGCATGACTACAATCAACATTGTGCGATGATCAGGATGAAGTGTCTTGGCAATCAAGAAGTATGTAGCTGATTCACAGTACACACGTGTGCGTGCTGATAAGGGCAAATTGAGGACTCTTTCCTACAGGTAATTACGTCAGGTTAAAAGAGCAGCGGCAAAAAAGCCTTGTCATAGCAGCAGACTGTTACAACTCTCCTGTTAGTTTTTTTTTAGTTTGCTGGTCACATGACCAGTTTTGCCTATTTAATCCGGCTCCGCCCTCCTGGCATTGCTGGACTTCATTTGTATTTACTACTTTTGAGCTAGCTTGGTGCTCTGTTGCCGTACTCTGTTAGTTTTGCTAGGTCTTCTGACCTCTTTACTTTTTGTTGTGTGTTTGTCTTTGACTGCTACGATTTCTGCTAGGAGGTGTCCAACTTTTCCCAGTCCCTAGTTCTTGTAGGGATTCCTCCCTCACATCTATAGGTCTTCGTACAGACTAGCCGAGGACTTTAGCGGGTCTGATCGCAGGATCAGGTTCCCCATTACATCGTAGGGATCTAGTTTAGTTCTATTGTAGGGACAGATCTCCTGTCTTTCCTTAGTCTCTGTAGCAGATCATAACACAGACAAGTTTTTGAAGCTGCTGGTGCCTCCAACGTCCCCCGAACAACAAGATGCAGGGTCCATCAGAGGTTTGCAGCTGTGCGTACGCCATCCTGTCGACCTACTCTATCCACTGCACACAAGCAGAAATGGCTCCAGTGGGCCAAACAATACATGAAGACTGACTTCAAAACTGTTTTGTTCACGGATGAGTGCCGTGCAACTCTCGATGGTCCAGATGGATGGAGTGGAGTATGACTGGTTGATGGACACCCCATGCAAACACGGCTACAGCGCCAACAAGGAGGAGGTGGAGTAATGTTTTGGGTTGGAATCATGGGGAGAGAGATTGTCGGCCCCTTTAGGATCCCTGAAGGGGTAAAGATGAACTCCATAATGTATGTGGAGTTTCTCAAACAGCACTTCCTGCCATGGTTCAACAAGAAGAACCGTGTATTCCACAGCAAGATCATTTTCATGCATGATAATGCACCGTCTCATGCTGCACATAACACATCTACATCTCTGGCTGATATGGGCATAAAAGGGGACAAACTTATGGTGTGACCCCCATGCTCCCCTGACCTCTACCCCATTCAGAACCTCAGGAGCATCATCAAAAGGAGTGTATATGATGGCGGGAGGCAGTTCACATCTAAGCAACAGCTCTGGGAGGGTATTCTGTCCTCATGCAAAACAATTGAAGCAGAAACCATCCAAAACCTGACAAATTCAATGGGCGAGAGAGTTCAGAAGCTCCTTTCGAACAAGGGGTCCTATGTGCAAATGTAACATCACCTAGAATAAAGTTTTGAGTTGAAAACTGTTTGATTTCAGTTTCTAATATGCTGCTAATGCTTATAATTTCAAAAATGACCATTTTTTTGGTCTTTATTAAAATGAAAAGGTTGATCGAAGAGTGTCAGGGATCTAATAGTGTGGCAACCCAGTAGTCAGGATTACTTCGAATTCTGACAATCTGAGGGTCATGTTGCAGGTAGTGCAGCAAGAAGGCACTTATGTGTCTTGCGCATCTCGGAGCCCCAAAATTATTTTCCGAGCTAGATGCAGCTAAAAATTATTAGTAATTTTAAATCTGGTGGAGCTTAGTATATATGGCCTAATAGAATCAGAACTGCACTCTGCTACAAAGCCCAAATTATTTTCCAGCCAAGATACAGATAAATATGATTAGTAATTTGAAAGCTTAAAACGGTTGGTGAGGTGATTTTAATCAATCATCAAGCTTTTACTCTCCCCAGGATGACACAGGGGTAGAAAAGTCGTTTCAGATCCATGATTTGTTCATCTTTATGAACGTGAGTCTGTCTACATTATCAGTGGAGAGTCGCGTGCGCTTATCTGTCAGCACACCACTAGCAGCGCTGAACACACGTTCAGACAGAACGCTGGCTGCGGGGCATGACAAGATCTCCAAGGCGTAAGTGGCGAGCTCCGGCCATTTATCCAGATTGGAAGCCCAAAAAAAGCAAGGGTCTAGTGACACAGTCATGGCTTCAATGTTTACTTGGAGATACTCCTGTACCATCGTCTCTAGGCGTTGACTATGTGTCAGACTTCTTGTCTCCTGTGGCCTTGCAAAGGATGAGCTAAAAAAGTGGTGAAATGATTCCGCAAAATTGATGTTACCAGAAGATACTGTGTTTCTGTTACGGTTTGAGTGCTGAACACTCGACGGTCCCACGGTTGGCAAGTTGGAACTGTGAGATTAACTACGTGCACCACTGGTGTTTTGTGGAAAAGCACATGTAAGATTCTGCAAGAGTCTCTGCTGATACTCCTGCATGCGTGCATCCCTTTCTATGGCAGGAATAATTTCTGCAAATTTACTTTTGTACCGGGGATCTAACAGTGTGGCAGCCCAGTAGTCAGGATTATTTCTAATTCTCACAATTCGAGGGTCATGTTGCAGGTAGTGCAGCAAGAAGGCACTCATGTGTCTTGCGCATCCAGGAGCACCAAGTCCCTGTTGTGTTGGTGGCGAGGTAACAATCATGCTTCCTTCCTCTGTCCTCTCCCCCCAACCTCGCACAACAGAAATGTGATCAAGGTCTCCCTCATCTGATGAGTCTTCCATCAGTTCGTCCTCCACTTCTTCCTGGGCTCCTGCACCTTCCTCACTAGTTTGGCTGCTACCATGCTCCCTGGTAAAACCATCTCCCCCACTCTCACATGCCTGCCTCCTTGGTGCTGCCGACCGTCTGGACCTTGCAGATGTTAGCCCTTCCGCATACAACTCCTCCTCCTCTACTTCCTCCACCTCCTCTTTTGCCACCACCTGACTCCGAATTCTGTTTAACATGTGCTTCAGCATGTAAATCACCGGAATAGTCATGCTGATAATGGCATCGTCAGCACAAAACATCTTCGTCGCCGTTTCAAAACTGTGCAGAAGGGTGCATAGGTACCTGATCTGAGACCACTCCTCCAGCGTGATTTGCCCCACCTCTGGATCTCGTTGGCCCAGGCTATACGTCAGAACGTATTGCACCAGGGCTTGTCGGTGCTGCCACAGTCGCTGCAACATGTGCAGAGTTGAATTCCACCGGGTAGACACATCGCATTTTAGCCGGTGAAGTGGCAGGCCCAACGACTTCTGTAGAGATGTAAGTTGGTGAGCTGCGGGATGCAAACGGTGGAAGTGAGCACACAGCGACTGTGCCCTCTGCAGAAGGCCATCTAGTCTGGGATAGTGGGCTAAAAATTGCTGGACAACCAGGTTCAACACGTGAGCCATACAAGGCACGTGTGTGACATTGCCCCGGCGAAGGGCCGCACCCAGGTTTGCAGCATTGTCGCACACGGCCTTCCCTGGTTTCAGGTCCAGTGGAGACAACCATTCATGAAATTGGTTCTCCAGAGCTGACCACAACTCCTTAGCTGTGTGACTCACATTTCCCAGACATTTCAAAGTAAAAACCGCCTGATGACGTTGAGCCCTGCTGCCAGCATAGTAAGGAGGTGTGCAGGATCCCTTCTGCGCAGTTAGAAAGCTTGTGGCATGACCAGACAGGCTTTGGGTGCAGGTGGAGGACCGAGAGGAGGTTGAGGAGGCAGAAGCAGTGGAGGAACTTTGAGATAAAGAGGATTGACGCACAACTCGTGGGGATGGCAAGACTTGGACAGCAGCCCCTTGTCCTGCTGTCACCATAGTTACCCAGTGCCCAGTCAGCGACATGTAAGGCCCCTGTCCATGCCTACTCGTCCAAGTGTCTGTGGTGAAATGCACCCTGTCACACACAGAGTTTCTCAAAGAAGCGGTGATGTTGTGTGCGACATGCTGGTGGAGCGCAGGCACACCTTTCTTTGAGAAGTAGTGCCGACTGGGCATCTGGTACTAGGGCACTGCGACGGACATAAGGTCTCGAAAATCCTCTGTGTCCACCAGGCGGAAAGGCAGCATTTCTGTAGCCAAGAGCTTGCAGATGGTGAAATTCAACCTCTTAGCTTTCTCATGGCTAGGAGGAAATGGTCTTTTACTTATCCACATCTGAGGGACCGAGGGCTGGCTGTTATGCTTAGACGGGGTTGATAAGGGTGTCCCCGGCAAACTGCCGGTCTGTGCGGAAGATGCAGGCGGACATGTTTGGTTGCCTTGATCCAAAGGTGGTGCTATCGATGTCGGACAGCACTCAACACCAGCTGGCGTTACCACCTCCAAAGAAAATGATGACCTGCCAATCACGCTGGCTGTAGCTGGTAAAGAGTTGGCAGGTATGCGTCCCAAAACAGGTGTGACTGCTGTCCCCCCAGTCACAGAGGATGAAGAGGCCGCAGATGCACAAGATGGGGCAGACGGTGGTTGGCCCGGCTGGCTAGGCTTCATTGTAGCACAGTGAGCTTCCCACTGCAACTTATGCTTCATGTCCATGTGCCGGTTCATGCATGAAGTACTCAAACTATGTATTTTTTGGCCTCTACTTAGCTTTTGTTGACAAATGTTACAGATAACACGAGTTGGGTCATCTTTATCGATTTGAAAAAATGCCAAGGCAATGCAAGGCTTAGCACCCATGCGACCTGTAGAGCCACCACGACTTGTGGTCAGAGGCAGAGTTGTCTTTGAGGATGCAGTTGTTGACGTGCTTCCAGTACTACGTCTCTGTCCAGGAAGGCGCAACCTGACCTCGTCATCACTAGCATCCTCCTCCACCTCCTCTGATGACCTCATCTCTTGGCTGACTGTGGGTTGACAGTAAGTGGGATCTCCAACCTCATCATCATCACCCTGTGTGTTATCACACCCGTCGTCCTCACAGCTAACCTGTTCCTGCCCTGACAAAAAACTAAAGTTGTCGCTCCAATCAGGTATTTGAGTCTCATCATTGTCTTCCTCATGGTCTCCACCAACAGGAGTTACAGTTTGGGAATGAGGGTCTACATTATGGTCAGAACCTTCTGCGTCTGGTCCTGGATCCGACTCATAAAGATTCTGTGCATCAGTGCAGATCATTTCCTCGTCTGGATTCACAGAAGCGCTGGAGCCGACCTCTGATTCCCAGGCTATAGTATGAGTAAACAGCTCTGCAGACTCAACCATCTGTTCTACCCCATACTAAGACGGGCAGCTGGAGATTTGGGAACTGTGAGAAAGCAAGTGCGATTGGGGTGACACCTCTGAGGACTGGAGCATTTGTGATGTTGAAGTTGATGTGGAGGAGAGCCCACTTAAAGGAGCACTTGATATCCGTTGAAGCACCTGCTCTTTTTGTGTCTCATCTGGAATTTGTAATGAATGGCGTGGCCGTAAGAAAGGGATCTTATCACATTGTCCGCTAAAAGAAGTAGACATTTTAGCTTGGCTGGAAGATGGTCTTTCTTCTGCAGATGTTACTGTTGCTTTAACACCTACCCCACGGACGCAACCTTTTTTCCCCTTCCCAACACGCCTATTCCCCTTTACACCAGCAGCAGGACTTTTTCCACTCATTTTGGTGGTTAACTAATTCACAACTCTGGAGTTGTTTGCACAAAAAAACAATGGATGGGAACCGAGCAGAGCTGAGTGGCCAAACTGTGGTATTAGGCCAAAACTATTGTCTGGGTTAGATGCAGAAAAAAATTATATTCAATTTGCAACCTGATGGAGGTCAGTATAGATGGACTAATAGAACAAGTCCCACACACTGCTAGAAGCCCAAATATTTTTTCAGAGCTAGATGCAGAAAAAAATTATATTCAATTTGCAACCTGATGGAGGTCAGTATAGATGGACTAATAGACCAAGTCCCACACACTGCTAGAAGCCCAAATATTTTTTCAGAGCTAGATGCAGAAAAAAATTATATTCAATTTGCAACCTGATGGAGTTCAGTATAGATGGACTAATAGAATGATGCTATGGCCAAAAGGTTTTACTTCACTAGGTGCAGTAAAAAAATTGGTATTCTATACACAGGTGGTGTAGCTTGCAACACAGATAGGCTACTCCACTGACTAACACACTCTGCAATAGGCCAAAAAGGATTAGCTTTGCTCGATTTAGCCAAATGCTGTGAAAAAAACTTGCACAGCACTGGCACAGACCTGCCTGGCAAAAACTGATAGGAACTGATGTAATTTAGTCCTGAAAAGGACTGCAATTACAATTAGTCTTTACTCCCAACCTATCTATTTAAGAGCACAGACCTGCCTGATAAAAGTCGTAGGAAATGCTGTAACCTAGTCCTTAAAAGGACTGCAATCACAACTATTCCCTACTCCCAAGCTATCTGTAGATTTGTGCGAAAATTGGCTTTAAATTAACAAGGTATAGCGCACACAGCAACAGCGGTGCCGTCTAACACGCAATGGCTGGGTCTTATAGGGCAAGGACATGTGACATACACTGCCAATGACACATGCCCTTGCTTGTGTGAAAAAAAGCACTTTGCTCCATGTGTGCGCTGCTGATAGGCTGACAGATTGCACCTCCCCACTGTAAATGCGGGAAAGAGAAAAAAAAATGGAGATCTTCATTATTCCTGCAGAGATCCATCCCGTGCCCCTCCCCCCGCCCCGCTGAACACTCAAACTGCGTATTAACATTAATTTTCAGCATTACTAAGAAAAAATCCAGTTATGATTTTGGTGCACGAACAGTTATCGAACATAACCTCGAACAGCCGAATTTTTTTCAAATCGTTCGTGTTCGCCGAACGGCTCGAACACCGCCCAAAACAGCTCGAATTTGAGATTGGCGAACAGTTCGAGTCGAACAACGCTCATCTCTACTCCTAACACTTTTTGCATAATAATTTGGAACACAGTGTACATGTGCTTTTCCACAAAACACCAGTGGTTCAAGTAGTGAATCTTACAGTTCTAACTTGCCAACCGTGGTCTGTATGGAGTTGTTCAATAAAGGGACCAAAATTAAGATAACATAGACGGGAGAGGTCTCTATGAATAGGAATTCCTAAGTTTTTGATACCCTGTGAGGGTCAGGCAAAGGAAAAGTTGGACTGGATGGAATCCTGTATGGATTTGGGGAGGGACTTCGCTGCATTGATTTTAAAATTTGACCATGTAACAAAGTGATCTATTTCAGCCATAACAGCAGGGATGGATATATGTGATTGAGTGATATATACTAGGACATCATCAGCAAATGCAGAGCACTTGTACTCGGTGCCTCCCACCTCAATCCACCTAATATTGGGGTTATGGCGAATTGATGAGAGCAGATGCTCCGTCACTAGGATGTATAAGAGGGGGGACAGAGGACATCCCTGCCTTGTCCCATTGGTGATTATGAAAGGTGATGAAAATGTTCTGACGCGCCCCCTGGGCCTCGGGACTCCCGGAGCCGGACCCTTTTTGGTGGATGCTGGTGGTTGTAGTCTCCGTGGTGGCGACCCGGTTCCGTGGCTCAAGGCGGTCAAACCAGTGGCGGAACTATTTATGTGGTTTTGATGTTTAAATGTCCGACTACGACACCAGTGGATTGCGGTCAGAGTGAACCGCCGATGCAGGGCAGACCGTTGAGGCTGGTGTTGTGGATGCAGCAGAGCGTAGTATAACTCCCCACGGGAGGAGTATAGCCTCAGGGCAGTGTATGCGGAGGATGGGGTTGATGGTGCAGGGCAGCAGAAGTTACGACACGGAGTCAGTGATGCAGTCCAGGGCCTTTACTCACAGTTCTTAATATCCAGACCACTTCTGCAGTTGACGGCTGCCCACGTCGTACTGTGCTCACCAGGTGAGGGGCTCAGACAACTCCCAGATAACTTTGGAGCGCTTCACAGGACCCCTTTTGTGTGTCCTTTGTCTGGCCTTTCTTACCAACGCTTCTGTCCAGCTGCCTCGGGCCTCCTCTTGGTAAACTTGGCGCCAGTTTCCCTGACCCTATGTGGTGCCTTCCTAGCGGGTGTAGCGAGGGGCTGCGCCACATAAAATGTCACAGCCTCCGGTTTCTAACTGAGGGTCGTTTCCCGCCTCCACTTGTTTCGGGGACCGGTCTCCCCCTTTGGCCTGACCCCTCCACGCAGGTGGATTCAGGCGTGCGGTGGCGACTCGCCCGTCCGCACCCCTGGGATCCCTTCGTTCCTCATTCCTGGAGCCTTCTCTGCTCCTCTTCCTTCCTTCTCCCTCTTCCAGGCCTGGGCCTCTGTTACTAGGCCCGCCTCCGGAGCAGAGCTCATGCAGAGCCCCTGCTCCCTGTCACTTCTGCTCAGACTTCTCTGCACTGAACTACGATGGTGCCCACCTTTTATACTCCCTTCTCAATACACCCAGGCACTGCTTCCTACCGGCTCCTGCACTACAGGGTTCCCCTTCCTCGGGGTTCCCTCCCCCCACTCCAGCCAGGGACAGGGACTGTCGTGCCCATCTCAGGGGCATATTGGTCGCCCTGCCACACGGCAATGTGGTGTAATGCATGCAGGTGTCGGGGTCCTGATCCACACTCCATCCTTACCTGAGAGTGAGATATCACACCTCTGGGTGAGGTGCAATATCTCTGTAGCAACCGAGGCCTCGGGGTGCTACAGTTCCATTTATCTTCAGCCTAGGTGACGTATTGCGATACAGGGCCGTGATTTTGGATATAAAAGGGTCCCCTAGACCCCTACCCCAAGCTTTTTAAGAGAATAATATATGGCTTGCCAGGAGACTCTATGGAATGCTTTCTCAGCATCCAACGAGAGTATCTAATTACAAATTTTTAACTGCATCCAGCCCAGGAAATACTTTGTGCCTAGTAGCAGTGTCTGCTAGTCAGCGGATTATCCCAGCTGTTAAGCAAGCTACACCACCTGTAGTTTGGACACTTAATTTTTTCAAAGGAAATGCTTCGGGACCCCGGGATACTCAGTGAAGAGCATTGGGAGGCACCCCAAGGCATAGGGGCTGGGACTGGCGGTAGGACGCCTTGCGGTGGACAGCCGAGCTCGATCCTTATAAAAGCTTTTCAACTGCAGCAGCTTTAGTGGACGCTACTGGAGCTGGAATTACGCGGCTGCTGGCATGAGACTTGCCCTCCAATTGATCCTTGTAAAAGGATTTAAAGTGTATTCATTCAAATTAGAGAGACAATTTAAATTCAAAAGCTTAGACCTGCCTCCACCACAGGGGGGCTCGCTCGATCCACCAGCGGACAGGCACCAGTATTGGGAGAGGGGGGCTGGCCGTCAGGGTCCACCGCAGCTCTGGCACAAAGCCGGCGACACGGAGGTTGCATGGGCAGGAACGGACTGGCCTTGTCGGCTTCGCACTTTTTTGGTTTTAGAAGGGCATGACATACCTATATCTGTGTCTCCCCCTCCTTTTACTCCTCCACCTCCTTTCTTTTCACATGACTATATGTACTTGTCACTTTTCCATGTGTTAGTTGTGTCTTCTGAGCAGTTTGTCAGGTTTTGGACACCTTTGAAAGTGGTTTCTATGTGTTTTTGTTTGCTTGCCATTGGTTTTAACGGTGTTTGAAGGTGCTCGACGAACAGTTCGACGAACAGTTCGGCGAACATACGGGTGTTCGACGAACCGAACCGAACTCGAACACTACGGGGGTGGCTCAACACTAATTAACACATGTGGAATTATATTCTTAACAAAAAAGTTTGAAACAACTGAAAATATGTCTTATATTCTAGGTTCTTCAAAGTAGCCACCTTTTGCTTTGATGACTGCTTTGCACACTCTTGCCATTCTCTTGATGAGCTACAAGAGGTAGACACTGGAAATGATCTTCCAATAATCTTGAAGGAGTTCGCAGAGATGCTTAGCACTTGTTGGCCCTTTTGCCTTCACTCTGCGGTACAGCTCACCCCAAACAATCTCGATTTGGTTCAGGTCTTGTGACCGTGGAGGCCAGGTAATCTGGCGTAGCACCCCATCATTCTCCTTCTGGGTCAAATAGCCCTTACACAGCCTGCAGGTGTGTTTGGGGTCATCGTCCTGTTGAAAAATAAATGATGGTCCAACTAAACGCAAACCGGATGGAATAGCATGCCGCTGCAAGATGCTGTGGTAGCCATGCTGGTTGAGTATGCCTTCAATTTTGAATAAATCCACAACAGTGTCATCAGCAAAACACCCGCACACCATCACACCTCCTCCTCCATGCTTCACGGTGGGAACCCGGCATGTAGAGTCCATCCGTTCACCTTTTCTGCGTCGCACAAAGACACGGTGGTTGGAACCAAAGATCTCAAATTTGGACTCATCAGACCAAAGCACAGATTTCCACTGGTCTAACGTCAATTCCTTGTGTTCTTTAGCCCAAACAAGTCTCTTCTGCTTGTTGCCTGTCTTTAGAAGTGGTTTCCTAGCAGCTATTTTACCATGAAGGCCTGCTGCACAAAGTCTCCTCTTAACAGTTGTTGAAGAGATGTGTCTGCTGCTAGAACTCTGTGTGGCATTGACCTGGTCTCTAATCTGAGCTTCTGTTAACCTGCGATTTCTGAGGCTGGTGACTCAGATAAACTTATCCTCAGAAGCAGAGGTGACTCTTGGTCTTCCTTTCCTGGGGCAGTCCTCATGTGAGCCAGTTTCTTTGTAGCGCTTGATGGTTTTTGCAACTGCACTTGGGGACACTTTCAAAGTTTTCCCATTTTTTCGCACTGACTGACCTTCATTTCTTAAAGTAATGATGGCCACTCGTTTTTCTTTACTTAGAATTTGTATTATGGCAAGAAAAAAGCAGCTAACAGTCTATTCAGTAGGACTATCAGCTGTGTATCCACCAGACTTCTGCACAACACAACTGATGGTCCCAACCTCATTTATAAGGCAAGAAATCCCACTTATTAAACCTGACAGGGCACACCTGTGAAATGAAAACCATTTCCGGTGGCTACCTATTGAAGCTCATCAAGAGAATGCCAAGAGTGTGCAAAGCAGTCATCAAAGCAAAAGGTAGCTACTTTGAAGAACCTAGAATATAGGACATATTTTCAGTTGTTTCACACTTTTTTGTTAAGTATATAATTCCACGTGTTAATTCATAGTTTTCATGCCTTCAGTGTGAATGTACAATTTTCATAGTCATGAAAATACTGAAAAATCTTTAAAATGAGAAGGTGTGTCCAAACTTTTGGTCTGTACTGTATATGTGTCCAAGCTTTTGTTTCAATGCAGAGTAGTGTTGAGCGAGAATGCTCGACACTGCTCGGTACTCGCCCGAGCATCACGCTACTCGGGATGTTCGGCGAGCACCGAGCATTTCCGGGTTACTCGGGCGGGAACTCGGGTCTCCGCCCTGCATGTTTGGCGCTCTTTACAGAGCCAATGAACATGCAGGGATTGCCAGCCAGTCACTGTAATGCCGCAGCCATGTTGTTTGTGGACATTACAGTGACTGGCTGGCCGCACAGCGTCACCTCGAGTATTTAAAACCGGGCGCCGCCATCTTGGACACAGGCGCTCCGGATCAGACAGTGTAGGGACAGCGCTGCTGAGAAAGGGACAGTTTTTTGCTGCAAAATAGTTAGTGTAGGGTCTGTAACGGCTGCCAGAACAAACAAACAGTCCTTCTCAGGACTAATATCCAGATATCAGGCAGGCAGGCAGGCTGTATAGGAGACGCAGTGGTTATACCAGCAAACGCTGCATTACAGTCCTGTGTGCTCCTGTTTCTGAAATTGCTGGACTTAGCTGCAGGTCTCGGGGGCCAGTAAAAATCCTTTTTTTTTCATCTAAATCCTCTTTTTTTTTTTTTTCCTTCTACACACTGTACAAATACCCGTCTTATAAACCAATTGGTGCCCCCCCCCCCAAAAAAAAAAAGTGTGTCTGTGATTTTTCAGACACAAATATATCTGTTGAAAAGAGTCTGGTATAGGCCGCAGAAACAGAAGTGTGGTTTTGCAGTTCAACGGGTAAAATCTGTGTAGTATCCAGTTTTGGGCCTTTGGTATATAAAAAAAAAAAAGTTTGAGTGTGTCGCTCACTGTTCAGCCACAAATCTATATAATTTAAAAAGTCTGGTATACACCAGTAAATTAAAACTGTGGTTTTGCTGTTCCACGGTAAAAAATCTCTATTATCCTGCTTTTTGCATTTTTTGCAGTAAAAAAAACCAGTAGTGTCTCCAGAGTTTTCGGACACAAAAATATATCTGTTGAAAATAGTCTGGTGTACGCCTGACAAATCCCAGTGTGGTTTTGCAGTTCAACGGGTAAAATCTGTGTAGTATCAAGTAGTGTTGAGCCACCCCCGTAGTGTTCGGGTTCGGTTCGGTTCGTCGAACACCGGGATGTTCGAGGAACTGTTCGTCGAACTGTTCGTCGAACACCTTAGAACACCGTCGAACACCGTTAAAACCAATGGCAGGCAAACAAAAACACATAGAAACACATAGAAAACACCTGCAAAGGTGTCCAAAAGCTGACAAACTGCTCAGAAGACACTCTCTTTAAAAAAGCCGGCCGGCAAATTCAGCAGCGGCATACACCGGTACCCGACAATTTAGACAAGAAGGAATAGAGCATCACACATAGATTAGATAGATAGAAACATGTCAGTCACACATATAAGAAGCACAGTGACAGTGTTGGTTACTGCACTTGTCATTTAGTGTAAATGATTTATTAAAAAAAATATTAGTGTTTTCATGCACCGTCTCTTTAAAAAAGCCGGCCGGCAATTCAGCATCTGTACCCGACAATTTAGAACAGAAAGAATAGAGCATCACACATAGATTAGATAGATAGAAACATGTCAGTCACATATATATGAAGTACAGTGACAGTGTTGCTTACTGTACTTGTCATTTAGTGTAAAGGATTTATTTAAAAAAATAATAGTGTTTTCATGCACTGTCTCTTTAAAAAAGCCGGCCGGCAATTCAGCAGCGGTACCCGACAATTTAGAACAAAAAGATAGAGCATCACACATAGATTAGATAGATAGAAACATGTCAGTCACATATATATGAAGTACAGTGATAGTGTTGGTTACTGTACTTGTCATTTAGTATTAAAATAAAGGATTTATTATTAAAAAAATTGGCGTGGGGTTCCCCTTAATTTTAGGCTCTAGCGGAGGTTAAGCAGACGGCTGGGGCAGATGTTTGAAGCCTGGGAAGGGGGTAATACCCACGGAGCTTCCCAGGCTACTAATATCAGCCCCCAGCTGAATACATAGCCTTTACTAGCTATTAAAATGGGGGACCCCCCCAAAAAAATGACGTGGGGTCCCCCCTAATGTAATAGCTAGCAAAGGCTAGGCAGACAGCTGGGGGCTGATATTAATAGCCCAGGAAGGGAGCCATGAATATTGGCCCCCTCCCAGGCTAGAAACACCAGCCGTCAGCCGCCCCAGAAATGGCGCATTCATAGGATGCGCCAATTCTGGCACTTAGCCTCGCTCTTCCACGCTGCCCTGGTGCGGTGGCAGGGGGTAATAGGGTTGGGGTTGATGTCAGCTTATAATGCCAGCTGACATCAAGCCCAGGTTAGTAATGGAGAGGCGTCTATAAGACACCCCCATTACTAACCCCATAGTCAAAGTTAAAAAAAAACACAAACACCCAGAATAAAGTCCTTTAATTGAAATAAAGACACAATTCTTTATTGTTCTAAATTAAACCATACTTACCATCACACCCATTCCAGCTGAAGCCAACGATCTCCTGCAATAAAAGAAAAATAATAAACCAACCTCATCCTTACCTTTCCATGGTTCCCACGACAGCTTCAGCTCTGCTACATCGAGATGACAGGCTGGACCGCAGCAGAACGCTGCCATCCAGCCTGTCATCCCGCAGACACTGAGAAGCGCAGGCTTGCTTGCGCTGCTCAGCGTCTCTCTGTGACGACATCCAGATGAGCCGAGTTCATGTCCAATGAACTCGGCTCACCTCATGCACGTCACTGACAGCGTGGGAAAATTCTCACGCTGAAGCGCTGATTGCAGGAGAATTTTCCCACGCTGTCAGTGACGTGCAGGAGGTGAGCTGAGTTCATTGGACATGAGCTCACCTCATGCACATCACTGACAGCGTGGGAGAATTCTCCTGCACTCAGCACTTCAGCGTGAGAATTTTCCCACGCTGTCAGTGACGTGCATGAGGTGAGCCGAGTTCATTGGACATGACCTCGGCTCATCTGGATGCCGTCACAGCGAGACAGTGAGGAGCGCAAGCATGCCTGCGCTTCTCAGTGTCTGCGGGATGACAGACTGGATGGCAGCGTTCTGCTGCGGTCCAGCCAGTCATCTCGATGTAGCAGAGCTGAAGCTGTCGTGGGAACCATGGAAAGGTAAGGATGAGGTTGGTTTATTATTTTTCTTTTATTGCAGGAGATCGTTGGCTTCAGCTGGAATGGGTGTGATGGTAAGTATGGTTTAATTTAGAACAATAAAGAATTGTGTGTTTATTTCAATTAAAGGACTTTATTCTGGGTGTTGTGTTTTTTTTAAATACTTTACTAGAAATTCATGGCGGTCATGTCTAATACTGGCGTGACCCCATGAATTTTGGGCTTGGGGCCAGCTGATAATGCCAAGCTGGCCCTAACCCCTTTATTACCCAGTGAGCCACCGCACCAGGGCCCTGGATGAGTTGGGTACAGCGCCAGAAGATGGCGCTTCTATGAACGCGCCATTTTCCGGGGTGGCTGCGGACTGCAATTTGTAGCGGGGGGGGGCCCAGAAAGCTTGGGCCTCCCTGCGCTGCAGATTCCAGCCCCCAGCTGCCTAGTTGTACCTGGCTGGACACAAAAATAGGGCGAAGCCCCACGTACTTTTTTTTTAATTATTTCATGAAATTCATGAAATAATTAAGAAAAAAAGGGCTTCCCTATATTGTTGTGTCCGGCCAGGTACAAATAGGCAGCTGGTGGATGGGGGCAGCCCGTTCCTGCCTGCTGTACCTGGCTGGACACAAATATAGTGCGAAGCCCCACTTCAATTTTTTTAAATTATTTCAGGAAATTCATGAAATAATTTAAAAAAAATTGACGTGGGGCTTCGCACTATATTTGTGTCCAGCCAGGTACAGCAGGCAGGAACGGGCTGCCCCTATCCACCAGCTGCCTATTTGTACCTGGCCGGACACAACAATATAGGGAAGCCCTTTTTTTCTTAATTATTTCATGAATTTCATGAAATAATTAAAAAAAAAGTACGTGGGGCTTCGCCCTATTTTTGTGTCCAGCCAGGTACAACTAGGCAGCTGGGGGCTGGAATCCGCAGCGCAGGGAGGCCCAAGCTTTCTGGGCCACCCCCGCTGCAAATTGCAGTCCGCAGCCACCCCGGAAAATGGCGCGTTCATAGAAGCGCCATCTTCTGGCGCTGTACCCAACTCATCCAGGGCCCTGATGCGGTGGCTCACTGGGTAATAAAGGGGTTAAGGCCAGCTTGGCATTATCAGCTGGCCCTAAGCCCGAAATTCATGGGGTCACGCCAATATTAGACATGACCACCATGAATTTCTAGTAAAGTATTTAAAAAAAACACAAACACCCAGAAAAAAGTCCTTTAATTGAAATAAACACACAATTCTTTATTGTTCTAAATTAAACCATACTTACCGTCACGCCCATTCCAGCTGAAGCCAACGATCTCCTGAAATAAAAGAAAAATAATAAAGCAACATCATCCTTACCTTTCCATGGTTCCCATGACAGCTTCAGCTCTGCTACATCGAGATGACAGGCTGGACCGCAGCAGAACGCTGCCATCCAGTCTGTCATCCCGCAGACACTGAGAAGCGCAGGCTTGCTTGCGCTCCACAGTGTCTCTCTGTGAGGGCATCCAGATGAGCCGAGTTAATGTCCAATGAACTCGGCTCACCTCATGCACGTCACTGACAGCGTGGGAAAATTCTCCTGCACTCAGTGCTTCAGCGTGGGAGAATTCTCACACTGAAGCGCTGAGTGCAGGAGAATTCTCCCACGCTGTCAGTGACGTGCAGGAGGTGAGCTGACTTCATTGGACATGAGCTCACCTTATGCACGTCACTGACAGCGTGGGAAAATTCTCCTGCACTCAGCGCTTCAGCGTGGGAGAATTCTCACGCTGAAGCGCTGAGTGCAGGAGAATTCTCCCACGCTGTCAGTGACGTGCAGGAGGTGAGCTGAGTTCATTGGACATGAGCTCACCTTATGCACGTCACTGACAGCGTGGGAGAATTCTCCTGCACTCACCGCTTCAGCGTGAGAATTTTCCCACGCTGTCAGTGACGTGCATGAGGTGAGCTGAGTTCATTGGACATGAACTCGGCTCATCTGGATGTCGTCACAGAGAGACGCTGAGCAGCGCAAGCAAGCCTGCGCTTCTCAGTGTCTGCGGGATGAGAGGCTGGATGGCAGCGTTCTGCTGCGGTCCAGCCTGTCATCTCGATGTAGCAGAGCTGAAGCTGTCGTGGGAACCATGGAAAGGTAAGGATGAGGTTGCTTTATTATTTTTCTTTTATTGCAGGAGATCGTTGGCTTCAGCTGGAATGGGCGTGACGGTAAGTATGGTTTAATTTAGAACAATAAAGGATTGTGTCTTTATTTCAATTAAAGGACTTTATTCTGGGTGTTTGTGTTTTTTTTAACTTTGACTATGGGGTTAGTAATGGGGGTGTCTTATAGACGCCTCTCCATTACTAACCTGGGCTTGATGTCAGCTGGCATTATAAGCTGACATCAACCCCAACCCTATTACCCCTGCCACCGCACCAGGGCAGCGTGGAAGAGCGAGGCTAAGTGCCAGAATTGGCGCATCCTATGAATGCGCCATTTCTGGGGCGGCTGACGGCTGGTGTTTCTAGCCTGGGAGGGGGCCAATATTCATGGCTCCCTTCCTGGGCTATTAATATCAGCCCCCAGCTGTCTGCCTAGCCTTTGCTAGCTATTAAATTAGGGGGGACCCCACGTCATTTTTTTGGGGGGGTCCCCCATTTTAATAGCTAGTAAAGGCTATGTATTCAGCTGGGGGCTGATATTAGTAGCCTGGGAAGCTCCGTGGGTATTACCCCCTTCCCAGGCTTCAAACATCTGCCCCAGCCGTCTGCTTAACCTCCGCTAGAGCCTAAAATTAAGGGGAACCCCACGCCAATTTTTTTAATAATAAATCCTTTATTTTAATACTAAATGACAAGTACAGTAACCAACACTATCACTGTACTTCATATATATGTGACTGACATGTTTCTATCTATCTAATCTATGTGTGAAGCTCTATTCTGTCTGTTATAAATTGTCGGGTACCGCTGCTGAATTGCCGGCCGGCTTTTTTAAAGAGACGGTGCATGAAAACACAATTATTTTTTTTGATAAATCCTTTACGCTAAATGACAAGTACAGTAAGCAACACTGTCACTGTACTTCGTATATATGTGGCTGACATGTTTCTATCTATCTAATCTATGTGTGAAGCTCTATTCTGTCTATTATAAATTGTCGGGTACCGCTGCTGAATTGCCGGCCGGCTTTTTTAAAGAGACGGTGCATGAAAACACTATTATTTTTTTTGATAAATCCTTTACGCTAAATGACAAGTACAGTAAGCAGCACTTTCACTGTACTTCGTATATATGTGGCTGACATGTTTATATCTATCTAATCTATGTGTGAAGCTCTATTCTTTCGGTTCTAAATTGTCGGGTACAGGTGTATGCCGCTGCTGAATTGCCGGCTTTTCATGTTTCACTGTTGGCACTGTTCCCATCGATTTGGGCAATCACTGTAATGCCACAACCACCATGGCTGTGGCATTACAGTGAGTGGCAGACAATCCCTGCATGATTGGTGCTCTAAATAGCGCCAGACATGCAGGACACGCTTTTGGTGCACGAACAGTTATCGAACATAACCTCGAACAGCCGAATTTTTTGCAAATCGTTCGGGTTCGTCGAACAACTCGAACACCGCCCAAAACAGCTCGAATTTGAGATTGGCGAACAGTTCTAGTCGAACACCGCTCATCTCTAGTATCAAGTTTTGGGCCTTTGGTATCTAAAAAAAAAACAGTTTGAGTGTGTCGCTCACTGTTCAGCCGCAAATCTATATATTTTAAAAAGTCTGGTATACACCAGTAAATTAAAACTGTTGTTTTGCTGTTCCACGGTAAAAAATCTCTATTATCCTGCTTTTTGCATTTTTTGCAGTAAAAAAAAACAGTAATAGGCCAGAGAAATATAACTGTGGTTTTCCTTTTCCACGGTTCTAATCTACTTTTTATTACCCTTTTTCCATTGATAGTGCGAGTGTAAGCTATTTTACTTCCTTTACAATGGGCAAGGCGCGTGGCAAGGGACGTGGAACTGGACGTTCTGGTGATGGTGCGTACAGAGGACGGGGCCGTGGCCAAGGTGAAAAGGTGCCACAACCAACAGCCACATCTTCTCGCTCCCACTTCTTGACCGAATTACTAGGGAAGCACAGAACAACACCAGAATTGCGAACTGATCAGTGTGAACAGGTTATTAATTGGATAGCAGATAATACTTCCAGTTACCTGGCACCACCACCTCCGGTCTGTCTTCCACACGGTCAACTCTTAGTAGCCGTGAGTGTCGACCGCATACTCCTCCTCACCCTGATGCTCCTTCCTCCAACCATGCCGAGTGTGGTCAGACAGCAATTGATCCCACACTTGGACACTCTGAAGAGCTGTTCACTGGTCCATTTCCATATTTGTGCCCCTCGCCTGCTATGCTTGAAGTGGTGGAAGAGGAGATCCCATGTAGCGATGCCCAAATATTTGAACAGCCACGGACACAGGAAGTCGACGCTGGCAATTTGTCACAAGAGGTGGACGATGATGAGACACAATTGCCAAGAAGTGTGGAGGAGCATCGTGGTGCGCAAGTGGAAGTGGAGGAGGTGGTGGATGATCTAGTAACTGACCCAATGTGGCAGGAGGACATGCAGAGTGAGGCCAGCAGCACACAGGGGGAGGGAGGCAGAGTACCCCAACAGGCAGGAAGAAGCAGTGTGGTGGCCGCAGACAGAAGACGGGCAACCGTTCCCCGTAAAACCAACACGAGGGACGTTGCCAGTACAAGCGGTAGGTCTTCCCGAGTCAGGAATTTTGTTAAAGTCTCTGTTGATAACCCCAAAAAGGCCATTTGTACCACCTGCCATGCCAGCATCAGCAGGGGTGACAAAACTACCAGCCTGACCACCAGCAGCATGATCAGGGTCATGGCAGCAAAGCACCCGACTTTGCGGGGCGAACCCCAGGGTCCACGACCAGTGTCAGCAGGTGTCACCACTGCTTCTTCCGCTGTTGTGCATGCAATAGAACCCCCTGTTGTGTGTGCAAGGCAATCCCCTGTCCATACTGCATGTAAAGATGACCCTCCTCTCAGTCTTCACTTGTTATGGCAGTGTCTCAAACAATTGAGATTACTTTTTTTTCAGAGCACCCGAATAGACCAGTGAGCGATCCCCCTCTTTTTTCTATTAATCATTTTTGGGATTCCGCTCCTGGAACATTGCAGCAGGTACGTGTTCACACTATTAGAAGATTGACAGCCTTTTTTCTGACCACGTGTCCCTCCCATTCAGTCAAAGGTGGTTTTAACTAGAGATGAGCGTTGTTCTACTCGAACTGTTCGCCAATCTCAAATTCGAGCTGTTTTGGGCGGTGTTCGAGCCGTTCGGCGAACAGGAACGATTTGAGAAAAATTCGGCTGTTCGAGGTTATGTTCGATAACTGTTCGTGCACCAAAATCATAACTGGATTTTTTCTCAGTAATGATGAAAATTAATGTTAATACGCAGTTTGAGTGTACAGCGGGGTTGGGGGAGGGGCAGGGGATGGATCTCTGCAGGAATAATGAAGAACTCCATTTTTTTTTCTCTTTCCCGCATTTACAGTGGGGAGGTGCAATCTGTCAGCTTATCAACAGCGCACACACGGAGTGAAGTGCTTTTTTTCACACAAGCAAGGGCATGTGTCATTGGCAGTGTATGTCACATTTCCTTGCCCTATAAGACCCAGCCATTTTCCCTGTCGCCACCATTTTCTCACTGCTGCAGCTGCGTGTTAGACGGCACCGCTGTTGCTGTGTGCGCTATACCTTGTTAATTTCAAGCCAATTTTCGCACAAATCTACAGATAGCTTGGGAGTAGGGAATAGTTGTGATTGCAGTCCTTTTAAGGACTAGGTTACAGCATTTCCTACGACTTTTATCAGGCAGGTCTGTGCTCTTAAATAGATAGATTGTGGGAGTAAAGACTAATTGTAATTGCAGTCCTTTTCAGGACTAGGTTACATCAGTTCCTATCAGTTTTTGCCAGGCAGGTCTGTGCCAGTGCTGTGCAAGTTTTTTTCACAGCATTTGGCTGAATCTAGCAAAGCTAATCCTTTTTGGCCTATTGCAGAGTGTGTTAGTCAGTGGAGTAGCCTATCTGTGTATAGAATAACAATTTTTTTACTGCACCTAGTGAAGTAAAATCTTTTGGGCATAGCATCATTCTATTAGTCCATCTATACTGACCTCCATCAGGTTGCAAATTGAATATAATTTTTTTCTGCATCTAGCTCTGAAAAAATATTTGGCCTTCTGTAACATACCTGGCGGCGTCCTTGCATGGTGGTCCATCTCCCACTGTGCAAGAGGGCGCACTTGATCTCCTGTCCAGAATGTCTCTCTGGCTTCCCTCCATGCTGTCTGTTTGTGTCTGTTTCTGCTGCTTAAGGGCGGCGCCCGATCACTTCCTGCCTTTTGTACCTGCTGTGGGTCACACCCCTTGTGCGTCCTCAGCCTATTGCTGTCTGTCACTTGGTATATAGCTCAGCAGCTCCCTTCTATCCCTGCCTGAGCATAGTGTTTCCTTCAGTGTGTGCTTGCACTCTGAAGGTGCCAGGTCCCGTCTCTTGTCTCCTGCTTTTTGTATCAGTTCCCGTGTCTGAACTGAGTCCTGTATGTCTCCTGCTTTGCGGTATCAGCTCCCGTGTCTGAACTGTGTCCTGTATGTCTCCTGCTTTGCGGTATCAGCTCCCGTGTCTGAACTGAGTCCTTTATGTCTCCTGCTTTGCGGTATCAGCTCCCGTGTCTGAACTGAGTCCTGTATGTCTCCTGCTTTGCGGTA
This sequence comes from Phyllobates terribilis, assembly GCF_046119375.1. Classification (NCBI taxonomy): domain Eukaryota; kingdom Metazoa; phylum Chordata; class Amphibia; order Anura; family Dendrobatidae; genus Phyllobates; species Phyllobates terribilis. The sequence continues at coordinate 53,232,677 of NW_027362761.1, read as the reverse complement.
TCAGCTCCCGTGTCTGAACTGAGTCCTTTCTGTGCTCTCTTGTCTGTCCTGTCTGAACACGCTCCTAGCCTGTTCCTCTCGCCTTCTAGTGGCCGATTTCCTAGACCCGCTCCTGCGTCTGGTCTGTCCTGTCTGAACACGCTCCTTGCCTGTTCGTTCCGCCTCTCTGGGGGCCGTATTCCCAGACCCGCTCCTGTATCCCTCTGCAGTGTCGGTCTCCTCCGTACACTCAGTTCCAGTCTGAACTCTCTCCTGTCCTTTACCTGTTTTACCTCTATGTCCGTTCCCTTCCTTTTTCTGCAGAGTCTGAACTCGTACCTAACTCCTGCTTGTTGTCTCTGCAAGTACTGTGTGAGTATCTGGCTCTGTCTTTCCCTTCCTGTCTGTTCCGTGTGAACAGAGCCCTGTCCTCCCTGCTCAGCCTTGTCTGCACTCTAGCTGTGCTTGCCTGTAACCCTCTGCCTGTATTGTTCCTGAGTCCCGGTGTGTACTGGGTCCTATCCCGCCTGTGTTCCTACCTGCTAGTGCCTCCCTGTCTGCACTCTAGCTGTGTTTGCCTTTACCCCCCTGCCTGCATACCCGCCTGCCTGCATACCAGTCGTGCCTGCCTATACCCACCAGTCTGTGTGCCAGCCTACCAGCCTGTTCCTGTATTCCCCTGTGTGGGTCAACAGCCGTGTCCGGGGTCTGTCCTGGAGTAGCACCTGGTCCCTCTGCTCGGTTCCTCCTTGGTGCACTGGCGTCGTATGCCGTCGTGCGACCCTGGTCGGATCGGGTGAATACTTAGTCACGCCCCTCCAGGCATTCACTCTCCGGCACGGTCCAGTGGAATCACTACCAATCACACGCACACGCCGCTTAGCCCGGGCGTGTGCATAACAGCATGCTCAGGCCATGGTTCCCGTTGAGCCCCACGGCCTTCGCTCTTTGAGAAGTTTTTCCAGCGAATACATGCATTAAAATAAATAAATAATTTTTTTTCCCCCTTTAGCTGAGTTCCAGGCGAATTACGCACCCGTCCAGATGGATCTATCAGCTCTCGTTCCTGCGGATCCGCCACGTTACTATGGGGATCCAAGACAGTGTCGTGCATTTGTGGAGCAATGCATGCTACACTTTAAGGCCTACCCTCTCTATTTTCCTTCCGATTGGGCTAAAGTGGCCTTTATGATTGACTACCTAACGGGTGATGCCTTGAAATGGGTCACCCCCCTATGGGAAGCATGGGATCCTGTCATCCTTGACCTGCAGGCCTTCCTGGTGGCCTTTCGTATGGTCTTCGAGGACCCTAACTCTGAAGCCCCTGCTGAAGCTTCACTTCCCAATATCCCGGAGCAGCCCCGACGGGTAATGTGTGTGGGTAGCGCAATAGTCCTCCAGCCCAATGAGACTACTGCCCACCCAGAATCCTCACAGGGTGACTACGCTTTCCGGAATACTTCTCTCAACCTCAAGAGGCAGTCCAGACGTGCTAGACTTAGAGGCAAGCCGTCACGCCAGGGTCTGTCCTCCCTGAGACCTCCTGACCCCAACCTTGAAGTCCCTACTGAAGCTTCATCTCCCTGTATCCCGGAGAAACCCCAATGGGTAATGTGCGTGGGTAGTGCACCAGTTCTCCTGGCCGAAGAGACTTCTGCCCATCCAGACTCCACACAGGAGAACTTCCTGCACCCGGCATCAGATGCTTCTTTCTCTTTAACCGGTGTGCATGTCCAAGGATGCTCCAAAGCTGTGGTTACCTCAGAGTCTGTGCACCTCTACTACCTGGCGGAGGATCCCCTGTTGCCTCCTGAACCCTCCGGGATACCACTCGATGACAAATGGAGAGAGACTTCTCTACACCCGGTACTCAATACTTTGTCCGCTTCGTCCTGTGAGCCTGACAATGGGTACCCCAAAGTGGTAGTTACCTCCGAGTCTCTACACCCCTCCGACCAGGCGGAGGATCTCCAGTTGTCTCCTGAACCCTTCGGGGTGCTACCTGGTAGCGAAAGGACAGAGACTCTCCTATACTCTGTACCTGATACCTCGCTCGCTTCGTCCAGTGAGTCCAACCTAGTGTACTCCGAAGCAGAGGTTACTCCTGAGTCTCTACACCCCTCCGACCAGGCGGAGGACCTCCAGTTGTGTTCAGAATCCTTCGGGGTGCCACCTGGTGGTGAATGGACAGAGACTTTCCTATACTCTGTACCTGATACCTCGCTCGCTTCGTCCAGTGAGTCCAACCTAGTGTACTCCGAAGCAGAGGTTACTCCTGAGTCTCTACACCCCTCCGACCAGGCGGAGGACCTCCAGTTGTGTTCAGAATCCTTCGGGGTGCCACCTGGTGGTGAATGGACAGAGACTTTCCTATATCCTGGATCTGATACCTCGCTTGCTTCGTCCAGTGAGTCCGACCTAGTGTACTCTGAAGCAGAGGTTACCCGTGAGTCTCTACACCCCTCTGACCAGGCGGAGGACCGCCAGCTGTCTCCAGAACCCTTCGGGGTGCCACCTGGTGGTGAATGGACAGAGACTTTCCTATACTCGGTACCCGATACCTCGCCTGCTTCCTCCAGTGAGTCCGACCTAGTGTACTCTGAAGCAGTTGTTTTCTCTGAGCCTCTGCACTCTTCTGACCCGGCGGAGGACCTCCAGTTGTTTCCTGAATCCTCCGGGATACCACCAGATAACAAAGAGACAGTGACTTTTCCTCATTATGTACCTGATAACCCGTCTATTTCTTCCTGTGAGCTTGACAAGATGTACCTCGAAGCAGAGATTACCCTTAAGTCTCTGTCCCCCTCCAACCCAGTGAACGACTGGTCCTCGAATTCCCTGCGGAAGATTCTGGCAGGCCTGAAGAAGAGGGGGCGTAAGGGGGGAGGTACTGTAACATACCTGGCGGCGTCCTTGCATGGTGGTCCATCTCCCACTGTGCAAGAGGGCGCACTTGATCTCCTGTCCAGAATGTCTCTCTGGCTTCCCTCCATGCTGTCTGTTTGTGTCTGTTTCTGCTGCTTAAGGGCGGCGCCCGATCACTTCCTGCCTTTTGTACCTGCTGTGGGTCACACCCCTTGTGCGTCCTCAGCCTATTGCTGTCTGTCACTTGGTATATAGCTCAGCAGCTCCCTTCTATCCCTGCCTGAGCATAGTGTTTCCTTCAGTGTGTGCTTGCACTCTGAAGGTGCCAGGTCCCGTCTCTTGTCTCCTGCTTTTTGTATCAGTTCCCGTGTCTGAACTGAGTCCTGTATGTCTCCTGCTTTGCGGTATCAGCTCCCGTGTCTGAACTGTGTCCTGTATGTCTCCTGCTTTGCGGTATCAGCTCCCGTGTCTGAACTGAGTCCTGTATGTCTCCTGCTTTGCGGTATCAGCTCCCGTGTCTGAACTGAGTCCTGTATGTCTCCTGCTTTGCGGTATCAGCTCCCGTGTCTGAACTGAGTCCTTTCTGTGCTCTCTTGTCTGTCCTGTCTGAACACGCTCCTAGCCTGTTCCTCTCGCCTTCTAGTGGCCGATTTCCTAGACCCGCTCCTGCGTCTGGTCTGTCCTGTCTGAACACGCTCCTTGCCTGTTCGTTCCGCCTCTCTGGGGGCCGTATTCCCAGACCCGCTCCTGTATCCCTCTGCAGTGTCGGTCTCCTCCGTACACTCAGTTCCAGTCTGAACTCTCTCCTGTCCTTTACCTGTTTTACCTCTATGTCCGTTCCCTTCCTTTTTCTGCAGAGTCTGAACTCGTACCTAACTCCTGCTTGTTGTCTCTGCAAGTACTGTGTGAGTATCTGGCTCTGTCTTTCCCTTCCTGTCTGTTCCGTGTGAACAGAGCCCTGTCCTCCCTGCTCAGCCTTGTCTGCACTCTAGCTGTGCTTGCCTGTAACCCTCTGCCTGTATTGTTCCTGAGTCCCGGTGTGTACTGGGTCCTATCCCGCCTGTGTTCCTACCTGCTAGTGCCTCCCTGTCTGCACTCTAGCTGTGCTTGCCTTTACCCCCCTGCCTGCATACCCGCCTGCCTGCATACCAGTCGTGCCTACCTATACCCACCAGTCTGTGTGCCAGCCTACCAGCCTGTTCCTGTATTCCCCTGTGTGGGTCAACAGCCGTGTCCGGGGTCTGTCCTGGAGTAGCACCTGGTCCCTCTGCTCGGTTCCTCCTTGGTGCACTGGCGTCGTATGCCGTCGTGCGACCCTGGTCGGATCGGGTGAATACTTAGTCACGCCCCTCCAGGCATTCACTCTCCGGCACGGTCCAGTGGAATCACTACCAATCACACGCACACGCCGCTTAGCCCGGGCGTGTGCATAACACCTTCTAGCAGTGTGTGGGACTTGTTCTATTAGTCCATCTATACTGACCTCCATCAGGTTGCAAATTCAAAATAATTTATATCTGCATCTAGCTCTGAAAACATATTTGGCCTTCTAGCAGTGTGTGGGACTTTCTCTATTAGTCCATCTATACTGACCTCCATCAGGTTGCAAATTAAAAATAATTTTTTGTCTGCATCTAGCTCTGAAAAAATATTTGGCCTTCTAGCAGTGTGTGGGACTTTCTCTATTAGTCCATCTATACTGACCTCCATCAGGCTGCAAATTAAAAATAATTTTTATCTGCATCTACCTCTGAAAAAATATTTGGCCTTCTAGCAGTGTGTGGGACTTGTTCTATTAGTCCATCTATACTGACCTCCATCAGGTTGCAAATTGAATATCATTTTTTTCTGCATCTACTTCTGAAAAAATGTTTGGGCTTCTAGCAGTGTGTGGGACTTGGTCTATTAGTCCATCTATACTGATCTCCATCAGGTTGCAAATTAAAAATAATTTTTATCTGCATCTAGCTCTGAAAAAATATTTGGGCTTCTAGCTGTGTGTGGGACTTGTTCTATTAGTCCATCTATACTGACCTCCATCAGGATGCAAACTGAATATCATTTTTTTCTGCATCTACCTCAGAAAAAAAATTTGGGCTTCTAGCAGTGTGTGGGACTTGTTCTATTAGTCCATCTATACTGACCTCCATCAGGTTGCAAATTGAATATAATTTTTTTCTGCATCTACTTCTGAAAAAATATTTGGGCTTCTAGCAGTGTGTGGGACTTGGTCTATTAGTCCATCTACACTGACCTCCATCAGGTTGCAAATTAAAAATAATTTTTATCTGTATCTAGCTCTGAAAAAATATTTGGGCTTCTAGCAGTGTGTGGGACTTGGTCTATTAGTCCATCTATACTGATCTCCATCAGGTTGCAAATTAAAAATAATTTTTATCTGCATCTAGCTCTGAAAAAGTATTTGGGCTTCTAGCAGTGTGTGGGACTTGGTCTATTAGTCCATCTATACTGACCTCCATCAGGTTGCAAATTGAATATCATTTTTTTCTGCATCTAGCTCTGAAAAAATATTTGGGCTTCTAGCAGTGTGTGGGACTTGTTCTATTAGTCCATCTATACTGACCTCCATCAGGTTGCAAATTGAATATCATTTTTTTCTGCATCTACTTCTGAAAAAATGTTTGGGCTTCTAGCAGTATGTGGGATTGGTCTATTAGTCCATCTATACTGATCTCCATCAGGTTGCAAATTAAAAATAATTTTTATCTGCATCTAGCTCTGAAAAAATATTTGGGCTTCTAGCTGTTTGTGGGACTTGTTCTATTAGTCCATCTATACTGACCTCCATCAGGTTGCAAACTGAATATCATTTTTTTCTGCATCTACCTCAGAAAAAATATTTGGGCTTCTAGCAGTGTGTGGGACTGGGTCTATTAGTTCATCTATACTGACCTCCATCAGGTTGCAAATTAAAAATAATTTTTATCTGCATCTAGCTCTGAAAAAATATTTGGGCTTCTAGCAGTGTGTGGGACTCATTGTATTAGGCCATCTATACCAAGCTCCACCAGCTTTGAAATTAATAATAATTTTTAGCTGCATCTAGCCCTGAAAATAATTTTTCCCAATAGTGGTAGCAATAGAAATATGGGGCGCGCGCCTGGCTAACAAAAATATACGCTTCATAACACAAAACACCAGCCTAGCGCACTGCATTAATAAGATGGCATCATCGTCTCTCCCAGTGCTAGGCCTACTACGCAGGCTAGCATTCCTGTGTATAAAAACACAATGTATGGGTCCGCGCTAGCCACTATGCTGAGGGGTATAAAGCTGCTGCTAACGCTTTATAACAATTCAATTGGCAGATTTTCACAGAGCTCTTCCACAATGCCCACCCATTGGGCAACAGTTGCCCACCCTCCCTATGGGATCTAGTGGCGAATAGTTGATGCTATTAATCAGAGCGTCAGTTGCCCCGTCAACGTGGCAAGCATACGGTAAGGCATGGGAAGAGTGGACACGACTAGTAGCAGGCAGACGGGTTGACCAATGTGAACAAGCCAGATCACAAGTCACCATAGAATTTCTCCACCAGCTAATGATGAGGGGCATATCAGGAGTGTCAGCGCAGCGGTGTCTGACCGGAGTAGCATTTCACTTCCAACTACTGAATTGGGGAGATGTGACAAAGATTCATCATCAGACAATCCATAAAAGGGTGGAAAAGGGGTCAGCCAAGTCAGGAATGTAGACGTCCCGTCCCGTGTCACTAAAACTGATTTCTCACATCATATCCCTAACACCATTAACATGACACTCACAATTTGAAGCAACACTAATGTCTACTGCATTTGTGATCGCCTTCTTCGGGGCGCTATGTATAAGCGAATTAGTCCCTCAATCCAAAATTACCACCAGTGGAGGCTTATTACACCAGGACGTAGTCATAGCCAATAATGCAATACGTCTACGCATACACCAATCGAAAACGGTTCCAGCGGGCAGGGGTACTTGGGTACTTCTACAACCCACAAACGGTACACTGAGTCGGGTAACAATAGTAAAAACATATCTAACCATCAGATCACAAAGTAATTTCTTCCTATCACACATTGATGGAACACCATTATCAAGATATCTGTTCCAAGCTATATTTAATAAATGCATAACAACGGCAGGGAACCACCCCAAAGATTACGGGACACACTCATTCCGCATAGGTGCGGCCACGGAAGCAGCAAGAGCAGGACTGTCAGAAACGGAAGTTCAGAGGATAGGGAGATGGCGATCCACGTGTTTGGCGAGATACATAAGACCGGACTTGTTATCCTAACGTGGTTTGTTTCTTTTACAGGTGACGCTAAGCCAACAGTGTGAGTGATAGGCGACTCGTATATACAGTCATATGAAAAAGTTTGGGCACCCCTATTAATCTTAAGCTTAATGTTTTATAAAAATTGGTGTTTTTGCAACAGCTATTTCAGTTTGATATATGTAATAACTGTTGGACACAGTAATGTTTCTGCCTTGAAATGAGATTTATTGTACTAACAGAAAATGTGCAATCTGCATTCAAACAAAATTTGAAAGGTGCATAAGTATGGGCACCCTTATCATTTTCTTGTTTTAAATACTCCTACCTACTTTTTACTGACTTACTAAAGCACTTTTTTTGGTTTTGTAACCTCATGGAGCTTTGAACTTTATAGCCAGGTGTATGCAATCATGAGAAAAGCTACTTAAAGTGGCCACTTGCAAGTTGTTCTCCTGTTTGAATCTCCTCTGAAGAGTGGGAGTGGCATCATGTGCTCCTCAAAACAACTGTCAAATGATCTGAAAACAAAGATTATTCAACATAGTTGTTCAGGGGAAGCATACAAAAAGCTGTCTCAGAGATTTAACCTGTCAGTTTCCACTGTGAGGAACATAGTAAGGAAATGGAAGAACACAGGGACAATTCTTGTTAAGGCCAGAAGTGGCAGGCCAAGAAAAACATCAGAAAGGCAGAGAAGAAGAATGGTGAGATCAGTCAAGGACAATCCTCAGACCACCTCCAGAGAGCTGCAGCATCAACTTGCTGCAGATGGTGTCACTGTGCATCGGTCAACTATACAAGGCACTTTGCACAAGGAGAAGCTGTATGGGAGAGTGATGCGAAAGAAGCCGTTTCTGCAAGCACGCCACAAACAGAGTTGGCTGAGGTATGCAAAAGCACATTTGGAGAAGCCAATTTCTTTTTGGAAGAAGGTCCTGTGGACTGATGAAATCAAGATTGAGTTATTTGGTCATACAAAAAGGCGTTATGCATGGTGGCAAAAAAACACAGCATTCCAAGAAAAACACTTACTACCCACAGTAAAATTTGGTGGAGGTTCCATCATGCTTTGGGGCTGTGTGGTCAATGCTGGCACTGGGAATCTTGTTAAAGTTGAGGGACGCATGGATTCCACTCAGTATCAGCAGATTCTTGACAATAGTGTTCAAGAATCAGTGATTAATATGAAGTTACAAAGTGGATGGATCTTTCAGCAAGACAATGATCCAAAACACCGCTCCAAATCTACTCAGGCATTCATGCAGAGGAACAACTACAATGTTCTGGAATGGCCATCCAAGTCCCCAGACCTGAATATCATTGAACATCTGTGGGATCATTTGAAGAGGGCTGTCCATGCTCGACGACCATCAAACTTAACTGAACTGGAATTGTTTTGTAAAGAGGAATGGTCAAAAATACCTTCATCCAGGACCCAGGAACTCATTAAAAGCTACAGGAAGTGACTAGAGGCTGTTATTTTTGCAAAAGGAGGATCTACTAACTATTAATGTCACTTTTCTGGTGAGGTGCCCATACTTATGCACCTGTCAAATTTTGTTTGAATGCAGATTGCACATTTTCTGTTAGTACAATGAACCTCATTTCAAGGCAGAAACATTACTGTGTCCAACAGTTATTACATATATCAAACTGAAATAGCTGTTGCAAAAACACCAATTTTTATAGAACATTAAGCTTAAGATTAATAGGGGTGCCCAAACTTTTTCATATGACTGTATATTGGGCACAAAAAAGGGCGAAAGTCCGCCCAGGCGGGAGGAAATTAGAGTTTCATAACACATATTTCAACTGGAGAGGTATTAGAGGCCTGCTATGGCCACAGGTACTAATGGAGGTAATCAAGGTAGGGAGAGAGGCAAGAGGTCCGGTCATCTTAGTTATACAGGCCGGGGGAAACAACCTAGGTCATCACAAGAGCGCATAACTAATGGCAATAATGAAACTAGACACTGAGCGCTTCAGAGAATTTTTCACAAAATTAGCTATAGTATGGTCAGAGATTGTGCCGATAGCGGTATGGCAAGGTGCGCGAGACATCACGGCCATCGAATGGACAAGGCGGGTAATAAATATTCGGATGGCAAAATTTAGAAGAGACAGAGGCGGTGTAGTGATACGACACCGACAACTGGAAGGAGATAAAGCAGGCCTCATACGGCCCGACGGTGTTCACTTAATAGATATTGGACTGGACATATTCCTGTCAGGACTCCAGGACGGAGTGGAACAAGCGTTAAGAGTGATGGGTGGGGGTCAGAGTCCTGCATACGAGTACGCTGGATCCTCCGTGGCCTGGAAATAGAAAGGACATGTTGGAGAGTTACACTTGTTGGCCAACTTGCCGGAGTGGGGACCCAGGGCATGCTGCAACAAGCTGAATTATTTTAGAAATAAAATGCCTTTCTAATGGAATGAGTATAAAGAGTTAATAAAGCTGTGACCGATCCTCACCCATCCAGTTGTAAGAGTTACATTATTGTATTGTCCATGAAAAGGGGGCGGTAGGGGGGCTGAGCGTCTGGGTTTGGTTGGGGGTCCCCACAGTCTGCCTAGGCTAGATTCATTTAAAAATTCTTATTAGATACACGGGCGGTGCAGCTTGCTTCGCAGCTGGGCTACTACGCCCAAAGTATTGCCTAGGCTAGATGCAATTAAAAATTCTACGCTGACTAGCAGACACTGAAGATTTGGAGCAGACCTCTGAGTAAACAGCTCTTCAGACTCAACCATCTGTGTTACCCCAAGCCATAGTGTATGAAGTTTCTTACAGTTAAAAGGGGGGGGTGCGACCCAACCCACCTGGAATTGACGATGCCAACGTCACGTACGACACAGCAAGGGGACTCCCAAAATTGTGGCACCGACACCACTTAACCCTAGAACATACCTGTGGCCTTGCAGGCCCGCCCAGTTAATTGTTTTCTATTTTCTGCAAGATTACTTTAGTTAGAATTTTGAAACTCTAGGTATTCTTCATGTATATAGTTGTTTGTCATTTGAGTTTCAGTTATTCCATGTTATTTGCACACGGGCCTAAAGGGCCCCAGGTATGTGAAAGTGTAGATTTTTATGGTCATGCGTTCTAGGGTTAAGTGGCATCAATTGCCCCACTGCTGCTTAAAACGGTTGGTGAGGTGATTTTACCAAATCCCCAAGCTTTTAGTCTCCCAAGGATGACACAGGGGTAGAAATGTCCTTGCGAATCCATGATTTGTTCATCTTTATGAACGTGAGTCTGTCTACATTCTCAGTGGACAGCTGCGTGCGCTTATCTGTCAGCACACCACCAGCAGCGCTGAACACACGTTCAGAGAGAGCGCTGGCTGCATGGCATGACAAGATCTCCAAGGCGTGAGTGGCGAGCTCCGGCGATTATTCCTGATTGGAATACCAAAATGAGCAAGGGTCCAGTGACACAGTCATGGCTTCGATGTTCACTTGGAGATTCTCCTGTGCCATCCTCTCTAGGCATTGACTATGTGTCAGACTTCTTGTCTCCTGTGGCCTTGCAAAGGATGGTCTAAAAAAGTGGTGAAACGATTCCACAAAATTGCTGTTACCAGCAGATACTGTGTTACTGTTACTGTTTGAGTGATGAAGACTCGACAGTCCCACCGTTGGCAAGTTAGAACTGTGAGATTCACTGGTGTTTTGTGGAAAAGCACATGTAAGATTCTGCAACAGCGTCTGCAGATACTCCTGCATTCGTCAATACCTTTTTATGGCAGGAATTATTTCGGCAAATATACTTTTGTACCGGGGATCTAAGAGTGTGGCAACCCAGTAGTCGGGATTACTTCGAAATCTGACAATCCGGGGGTCATGTTGCAGGTAGTGCAGCAAGAAGGCACTCATGTGTCTTGCGCATCCAGAAGTACCAAGTCCTTGTTGTATTGGTAGCGAGGTAAGAATCATGCTTCCTTCTTCTGCCCTCTCCCTCCAACCTCGCACAACAGAAATGTGATCAAGGTCTCCCTCATCTGATGAGTCTTCCATGCCCATCGCCAGTTCGTCCTCCACTTCTTCCTCGGCTCCTGCACCTTCCTCAACAGTTTGGCTGCTACCATGCGCCCTGGTTAATCCCTCTCCCCCACCCTCCCATGCCTGCCGCCTTGGTGCTGCCAACCGTCTGGACCTTGGAGATGTTATCCCTTCCGCATACTACTCCTCCTCTACTTCCTCCACCTCCTCTTGTCCCACCACCTGACTCTGAATTCTGTTTAATGTGTGCTCCAGCATGTAAATCACCGGAATAGTCATGCTGATAATGGCATCGTCGTCAGCACTAAACATCTTCGTTGCCATTTCAAAACTGTGCAGAAGGGTGTGTGGCGCCCCTGAGGGTTCAGTCGCCACAGAGTTACTGCATCTCACCCAGAGGTGTGGTATCTCACCCTCAGATAAGGAAGGCGTATGGCTCGGGACCCTGACTCCTGCATCCAACACATACCCGCAGTGGGGGTAGGGCGAGATTGCTCCTAAGGGAGAGCACAGTCCCAGGTCCCTAGCTGGTTTGAGGGTCCTATGTAGTGGGTGCTTAGGGGAGCAGCTTAGGGGAGCACATGACAAGGAGAGTATAAATAGGAAGCCATCTTAGAAAGAGCAAGCCAGACAGAGGAGGAAAAGTGACAGGAGTAGAGACTAGGCATGAGCTCTGCTCCGGAGGCGGGCCTAGCCTGGGAGGCCCAGGACTGAAGGAGAGAAGAGAGGAGTGGGAGCTGGAAGGCTCCAGGAAGCGAAGGGACCCTACGGCTACGGGCCGTGCAGAAGGCCACCCGTACTCCCGCTGCTACCAGGAGGTAGAGGGGTCAGGCCAGATAAGGGGAACCGGTCCCTCAACTAGCGGAGAAACAGCAAGGCTCAACTAGAAACCAGAGGCTGCTGCATTTCATGTACTGCAGGCCAAAGTCCACACCAGTCTCACTAAGAAGGTAGCCACATAGGACCCAGGGGACGGAACACACGTCACCCGCCAAGGCCCGAGGATACCGGATAGAAGTGTCACTGGGTGTGAGGTGCAGGGAGAAGGCCAGAGAAAGGACACACAGAAGGGGGTCCTGCTAAGTACTCCGGAGCTATCTGGGGGTGGACTGAGCCCCTCACTGAGTATGCACAGCACGACGGGGGAGATTGCTCTGGTACCTGTAATCTGGACTACAACAACTGTGAGTAATATCTTGAGACGGCATCACACGGACTCTGTGTTCATTACTGACTCCCTGCACTACAACCACCATCATCCACCCACACTGCCCTGAAGCTACACTCTTCCTGTGGTGAGTAATAATACCGTTGCTGCAAAACCACCAGCTTCAGAGGACTGTTCTGCAGCGACGGCCCCTTTGGCCGCACTCCACAGGTGGCGTAGTCAGACATTATAAAATCGATATATACAAATTACCCCTGGATTGACCGCCCTGGGTCACGGACTGGGTCACCGCCACAGTGACTACAACCCCCAGCGTCTACCGGCCCGGCTCAGGGTACCCCATGGCCCAGGGGGCGCGTCAACTTCATAGGTCCCTGATCTGAGACCACTCCTGCAGCGTGATTTGCCCCACCTCTGGATCTCGTTGGCCCAGGCTATACGTCAGAACGTATTGCACCAGGGCTTGTCGGTGCTGCCACAGTCGCTGCAACATGTGCAGAGTTGAATTCCACCGTGTTGGCACATCGCATTTCAGCCGGTGAACTGGCAGGCCCAACGACTTCTGTAGAGATGTAAGTCGTTGAACTGCGGGATGCGAACGGCGGAAGTGAGCACACAGCGACCGTGCCCTCTGCAGAAGGCCATCTAGTCCTGGATAGTGGGCTAAAAATTGCTGGACAACCAGGTTCAACACGTGAGCCATACAAGGCACGTGTGTGACATTGCCCCGGCGAAGTGCCGCACCCAGGTTTGCAGCATTGTCGCACATGGCCTTCCCTGGTTGCTGGTCCAGTGGAGACAACCTTTCATGAAACTGGGTCTCCAGAGCTGACCACAATTCCTCAGCTGTGTGACTCACATTTCCCAGACATTTCAAAGTAAACACTGATGCCGTTGAGCCCTGCTGCCAGCATAGTAAGGTGTGCAGGATTTCTTCTGCGCAGTTAGAAAGCAGGTGGCATTACCAGACAGGCTTTGGGTGCAGGTGGAGGACCGAGAGGAGGTTGAGGAGGCAGAAGCAGTGGAGGAACTTCGAGATAAAGAGGATTGACGCACAACTCGTGGGGACGGTAAGACTTGGACAGCAGCCCCTTGTCCTGCTGTCACCATAGTTACCCAGTGCCCAGTCAGCGACATGTAACGCCCCTGTCCATGCCTTCTCGTCCAAGTGTCTGTGGTGAAGTGCACCCTGTCACACACAGAGTTTCTCAAAGAAGCGGTGATGTTGTGTGCGACATGCTAGTGGAGCGCAGGCACACCTTTCTTTGAGAAGTAGTGCCGACTGGGCATCTGGTACTGGGGCACTGTGACGGACTTAAGGTCTTGAAAATCCTCTGTGTCCTCCAGGTGGAAAGGCAGCATTTCTGTAGCCAACAGCTTGCAGATGGTGAAATTCAACCTCTTAGCTTTCTCATGGCTAGGAGGAAATGGTCTTTTACTTTTCCACATCTGAGGGACCAAGGGCTGGCTGTTGTGCTTAGACGGTGTTGAGTAGGGTGTCCCCGGCAAACTGCCGGTCTGTGAGGAAGATGCAGGCGGACATGTTAGGTTGCCTTGATCCAAAGGTGGTGCTCTCGATGTCGGAGAGCGCTCAACAGTAGCAGGTGTTTCCACTTCCCAATGAACTGACGACCTGCCAATCACACTGGCTGTTGCGGGTAAAGAGGTGGCAGGTCTGCGTCCAAAAACATGTGTGACTGCTGTCCCCCCAGTCACAGAGGATGAAGAGGCTGCGGATGCACAAGATGGGGCAGACGGTGGTTGGCCCAGCCGGCTAGGCCGCATTGTAGCACAGTGAACTTCCCACTGCAACTTATGCTTCATATCCATGTGACGGTACATGCATGAAGTACTCAAACTATGGATTTTTTGGCCTCTACTTAGCTTTTGCTGACAAATATTACAGATAACACGAGTTGGGTCAATGCCCAGGCTATGCAAGGCTTAGAGCCCATGTGACCTGAAGAGCCACTACGACTTGTGGTCAGAGGCAGAGTTGTGGTTGAGGATGCAGTTGTTGACGTGCTTCCAGTACTCCGTCTCTGTTCAGGAAGGCGCAACCTAACCTCATCGTCAATAGCATCTGTGATGCCCCGCTGCGCTTGGTATCACAGATCCTAGAAGAGTGCATTGATGGAATCCTCCACAAGAGGCCCCCATAAACATTCACACATCTCCACCTTCCACCTCAGACCAGCAGAGGGAGCCCGTTAGGGATATAAATAGGGAAGGTGGAGCTAGGCAGTTCAGTTCCTCTGAAGAGTTCCTGCAGTAGAGAAGCCTAAGAGAGGTCAGTCTGCAGTGGAGCTCAGTCTAGTCTAGAGAACGCAGTTAATAGTTCAGCAGTGGAGCACGAGGCTCCTGCTTGCTAGATTCAGGGAGCCCAGATAGAGCTTAAGGTGTGCCGGTGCCGTAAGATCAGTGAAGCGCGGCAAGCTGCCGTTAGTGTGTATAGCCTAGTGAGGGCCCGAGTAGGCCGAAGGCGAGTGGCGAGTTAGTACATAAGGGGCAGAGGAGCTTAACCAGCTCACCCCGAAGCATTTACCGGACACAGGATCCGAGCTTACCGGTATCTCTATGACCCAGTAAGGCATAACCGGAATCCCTGGAGAACTACAAGTCCCAGGATCGCTAAGGTGCTGATATGTAACAGAGCCAGGAGACGCTTAGGCCCCGCATACTGGGAGCGTGAACTCCAAGAGAAGGCCCTACCACAAGGTCAGCCAGCGCAGGACAGAGACAAAGTTAGGCCTAGCTCCAGGCAGGTCAGAAACTTACTACGCAGAGGCAAGAAACAGGAGGCCCTACACCCGCTCATTGGGGAGGATCCTGATATGCACCCTTCACCCTACAGTGCTCCGGGATGTGCCTGAATTTCCACCAGTAAAAGGTACTGAAGTGACTACCGTGTCCGTTCCCGTTATTGCTCTGACCCAGCTGGGTCTTGCCTGTCCTGCATTCCCCCTGCATACGCTGCCCTGAGACCTAGGTCCACCTGTGGGGAGCTATACCATCGAGCTGCCTTATCACCGGCCTCCGTGGACTGCTGCAGCGCTGGTGCTTGTCACCAGATACCACAGGTGGCGTCATGAACTCTTATAAAATTAACAATTATCCACCCTTTTAAAGAGAGACCCCAGGGTACGGGCCAGGGAGCCGACCACCGCGACATCCCCAAGGCCAGGCAAATGCCCGGGTACCGAGTCATCCCCATCCCCAGGGCTAGTCACATCTTCCTCCACCTCCTCTGCTGACCTCATCGACTGGCTGACTGTGGGTTGACAGTAAGTGGGATCTCCAACCTCGTCATCATCACCCTGTGTGTTATCACACCCGTCGTCCTCAGAGCCAACCTCTTCCTGCCCTGACCGAAAAGTCAAGTTGTCGCTCCAATCAGGTATTTGAGTCTCATCATCATCTTCATCATTGTCTCCACCAACAGGAGTTACAGTTTGGGAACAAGGGTCTACATTATGCTCAGAACCTTCTTCATCTGGTCCTGGATCCGACTTATAAAGATTCTGGGCATCAGATCAGATCATTTCCTCATCTGGATTAACAGAAGCTCTGGAGCAGACCTCCATTTCGCAGGCTATAGTATGAGTAAACAGCTGTGCAGACTCAACCATCTGTGCTACCCCATACTCAGACGGGCAGCTGGAGACTTGGGAGCTGTGAGGAAGCAAGTGCGATTGGGGTGACACCTCTGAGGACTGGAGTATTTGTGATGTTGAAATTGAGGTGATGGAGAGCCCACTTGAAGGAGCACTTGATATCCGTTGAAGCACCTGCTGTTTTTGTGCCTCATTTAGAATTTGTAGCGATGGGCGTGTCCGTAAGAATGGGATCGTATCACATTGTCCACGAAAAGAAGTCGACATCTTAGTTTGGCTGGAAGATGGTCTTTCTTCTGCAGATGTTACTCCCCCCCCCACCGTGGGGGGCCTCGACCCACCGGCGGACAGGCACCAGTATTGGGATAGGGGGGCTGGCCGTCAGGGTCCACCGCGGCTCTGGCACAAACCCGGCGACACAGAGGTGGCACGGGCAGGAACGGACTGGCCGTGTCGGCTTCTCACTTTTTGGATTTTAGAAGGGCATGACATGCCTATATCTGTGTCTCCCCCTCCTTTTACTCCTCCACTTCTTTTCTTTTCGCATGACTATATGTACTTGTCACTTTTCCATGTGTTAGTTGTGTCTTCTGAGCAGTTTGTCAGCTTTTGGACACCTTTGAAGGTGTTTTCTATGTGTTTTTATGTGTTTTTGCTTGCCTGCCATTTGTTTTAACGGTGTTCGAAGGTGTTCGACGAACAGTTCGACGAACAGTTCGGCGAACACACGGGTGTTCGACGAACCGAACCGAACTCGAACACTACGGGGGTGGCTCAACACTAGTTTTAACTAGCTCTACCAGCCCATACATTGTAGGTTAAAAGCCCAAGCAGAGACATATTGTTCATACAGGCTTACAGCCCAAGAGTGGCATATCCAGTGGTAGCGTAGCGTAGTTTCCCATCATACGAAGGTGACCTTGTCGTGGTTGATGGGCACACATAAATTGGCCAAATAATGCGCAAAAAACCTTCATTTTTCAAAGTGACCTTAGTCTAGATACAATATTTCTTATATATTCATGTATGGAGTGCCGAAGTTCTTTTTGCAATTGAGATTACTTTTTTCTTCAGAGCACCCGAATAGACCAGTGAGCGACCCCTCTCTTTTTTCTATTAATCATTTTTGGGATCCCGCTCCTGGAACATTGCAGCAGGTACGTGTTCACACTATTAGAAGTTTGACAGCCATTTTTCTGACCATGTGTCCCTCCCATTCAGTCACAGGTGGTTTTAACTAGCTCTACCAGCCCATACATTGTAGGTTAAAAGCCTAAGCAGAGACATATTGTTCATACAGGCTTACAGCCCAAGAGTGGCATATCCAGTGGTAGCGTAGCGTAGTTTCCCATCATACGAAGGTGACCTTGTCGTGGTTGATGGGCACACATAAATTGGCCAAATTATGCGCAAAAAACCTTCATTTTTCAAAGTGACATTAGTCTAGATACAATATTTCTTATATATTCATGTATGGAGTGCCGAAGTTCTTTTTGCAATTGAGATTACTTTTTTCTTCAGAGCACCCGAATAGACCAGTGAGCGACCCCTCTCTTTTTTCTTTTAATCATTTTTGGGATCCCGCTCCAGGAACATTGCAGCAGGTACGTGTTCACACTATTAGAAGTTTGACAGCCTTTTTTTCTGACCATGTGTCCCTCCCATTCAGTCACAGGTGGTTTTAACTAGCTCTACCAGCCCATACATTGTAGGTTAAAAGCCCAAGCAGAGACATATTGTTCATACAGGCTTACAGCCCAAGAGTGGTATATCCAGTGGTAGCGCAGCGTAGTTTCCCATCATACGAAGGTGATCTTGTCGTGGTTCATGGGCAAATTATGCGCAAAAAAACTTCATTTTTCAAAGTGACATTAGTCTAGATACAATATTTCTTATATATTCATGTATGGAGTGCCGAAGTTCTTTTTGCAATTGAGATTACTTTTTTCTTCAGAGCACCCGAATAGACCAGTGAGCGACCCCTCTCTTTTTTCTAGTTTCTCAAGAAACAGCATCAACGTCCACGTCCCACCGCAGCGTTCAATTGTCCATATCCCAGACCTTTGAACGAAAGCGGAAATTCGCAGCTAACGCCCCACAGGCCACAGTCCTAAATTCGCACATTTCACGACTGCTTGCGTTGGAAATGCTGCCTTTAAGGCAGGTGGAGACGGAATCCATCCACAACCTTATGGCGGTGGCCGTTCCTCGTTACTCGGTCCCCAGCCGACACTATTTTGCCTGGTGTGCCATCCCCGCACTACACAAGCACGTGTCCCAAAACATCTGCCATACCCTCAACAACGCAGTTACCAGGAGAGTCCACCTGACAACGGACACGTGGACAAGTGCTTGTGGCCAGGGATGGTACATCTCCCTGACGGCACAATGGGTAAACATAGTGGAAGCCGGGACCCAGTCGGACCTTGGGACGGAACACATCCTCCCCACACCGAGGATTGCATGCCCTATGTCAGTCAGAGTTGCCCCCACAGTGTACAGCTCCTGTGCATCATCCTCCTCCTCCTCCTCATGTTCAGCCTCCATCTCAGATATCTCCACATCAGTTACAAGCTGGAAGCATTGCAGTACTGCCTCCGCCAAGCGGCAACAGGCTGTGCTGAAACTCATAAGCTTAGGTGATAAACCTCACACTGCTTGTGAGTTGTGGACAGCTGTGAAAGAGCAGGCAGATCTGTGGCTGAGACCGCTGAACCTACATCCAGGCATGGTCGTGTGTGACAATGGCCGTAACCTGGTGGTGGCTCTGAGGCGAGGCGAGATCACACACGTACCATGCCTGGCTCATGTGCTTAACCTTGTGTGTTGCAGCAGCGTTTGCAGCTTCCGACACACCGACTGGTGTGTGATGTTCCCACAGGTTGGAACTCTACCCCCCACATGTTGCTAAGGATTTGTGATCAGAAGAGAGCAATTGTGGGGTACCAGCTGCAACAAGGCCATCGATATTCAGGTCAGACTCCACACATAAGACCTCATGAGTGGACCTGGATGTCTGACATATGCACCATCCTGACAAACTTTGAGGAGGCCACCAAGATGGTGAGTGGCCATCGTTAGTGTCAGCATCCCACTTGTCTGTCTTTTGCAACGCTCTCTGCAGAGAATTAAAGAGGAGGCATTGCAGCCATAGTATGATGAGATGGATCAAGAAGCCATAGCGGGCGATTACACACAGCCCAGCCTCATCTCATCCCAATGTGCATTGGTGGACAATGAGGGAGAGGAGGAGGAGGAGAAAGAACAGGAGCTATTATCATGGCTGTAGACGGTAGTACCTGTACAATTGTCATACCATCGGTTCAGCATGGGTGGCCTGAGGACAGGGGGGAGGAGGAGGAGGAGAGCATGGTCAGTCGTCATCTTGATGAGGACACGGAAATCTTGCCCGTTACCAGTCTAGCACCCATGGCTGACTTTATGTTACGCTGCCTTAACCGTGACCCTCGCGTTGTCAAAATGTTGGGTGACAGTCATTACTGGTTGGTGACACTTGTAGACCCCCGCTACAAGGAGAACTTTCACTCTCTTATTCCTGAGGTGGAGAGGTCTACAAAATTGGGCCAGTACCAGAAGGCCCTTGCTGCAGAACTGTTAAAAAAATTCCCATCTGAACACGCTAGGGGCAGAGGTCACAGTTCGTTGACCAACCAAAGCGTACAAGCGAGAGAGAGGCAACTCCAATCCAGCAGAGGCAGGGGAACACTGTCAACGTTCTGGGACAGTTTTCTCAGACCCTCCCTTTGGACAGACCCTGAGGCGCGGGGTACTCTCACAAGGAGTGGAAAGTTTCAAAAGATGGTGAGGGAGTACCTTGCCGACTGTACCAGCATCCTCCGTGATTCCTCTGTGCCTTTTAATTATTGGGTATCCAAGCTGGACACTTGGAATGAACTCGCTCTGTACGCCTTGGAGGTCCTGGCCTGCCCTGCCGCTAGCGTGTTATCGGAGCGTGTTTTTAGTGCCGCTGGGGGAATTATAACTGATAAGCGCACTCGCCTGTCAACTGACAATGTTGACAAGCTGACCCTTATCAAAATGAACAAGGGCAGGATTGGGCCAGACTTCTCATCACCACCAAATGACAGCAGAGTAGCAAAGTCAAATCCACTGTGTTATTTCGGGAGGTGTATTCCCATGCACCACTTCACACCCACACATGGGTATACGCTTCCTCATTTCGGCTGTTTTATGTTCTTCTCCTTATCCTCAGCCTCCACCACCACTATACCACCAGGGTGACCATGGTCCGTGTTGCCATTATTGAAAGTTCCTCCGTCCTTATTTTTGTCAGCTTTTGCTTGGAAGGCATGAGCAAAGACTGTGAGAGACCCACTCCCCAATAATGGGAATAATATTTTTAAGAAGCTGTACTGTATGGCTCTTGTAAGAGGCATTAAAAGTGTCTTGTTATACCACTCTGACCTCCACATCTCTTCTGAGGGGCATTAAAACCGTCTTGTTATACCACTCTGACCTCCACGTCTCTTCTGAGGGGCATTAAAAGCGTCTTGTTATACCACTCTGACCACCACGTCTCTTGTAAGGGGCATTAAAAGTGTCTTGTTATACCACTCTGACCTCCACGTCTCTTCTGAGGGGCATTAAAAGCGTCTTGTTATACCACTCTGACCACCACGTCTCTTCTGAGGGGCATTAAAAGCGTCTTGTTATACCACTCTAACATCCACGTCTCTTGTAAGTGGCATTAAAGGCGTCTTGTTATACCACTCTGAACTCCACGTCTCTTCTGAGGGGCATTAAAAGCATCTTGTTATACCACGCTGACCTCCACGTCTCTTCTGAGGGGCATTAAAAGCATCTTGTTATACCACTCTGACCTCCACGTCTCTTGTAAGGGGCATTAAAACCATCTTGTTAAGGTACTGGGACCTCCACGAGTCTTCGAACGGGCACTGCATTTCCTCCTAATTTTTTTAAGCTTTTGCTTGGAAGGCATAAGCAAATACTATGGGAGACTCACTCCCCAATAATGGGACTTATGTTTGTAATATGCTGTACTGCATGGCTCTTGTAAGGGGCATTGCAAGTTGGTCCGTCCTAATTTTTGGAAGCTTTTGCTTGGAAGGCATAAGCAAATACTATGGGAGACCCACTCACCAATAATGGGACTTATGTTTGGAATATGCTGTACTGCATGGCTCTTGTAAGGGGCATTACAAGTTGGTCCGTCCTAATTTCTGGAAGCTTTTTGTTAGAACTCTCCTGTTAGGTTTTTTTAGTTTGCTAGTCACATGACCATTTTTGCCTATTTAATCCGGCTCCGCCCTCCTGGTCTTGCTGGACTTCATTGTATTTGCTACTCTTGAGCTAGCTTGGTGCTCTGTTGCCATTCTCTGTTAGTTTTGCTAGGTCTTCTGACCTCTATGCTTTTTGTTGTGTGTTTGTCTTTGACTGCTACTATTTCTGCTAGGAGGTGTCCAACTTATCCCAGTCCCTAGTTCTTGTAGGGATCCCTCCCTCACATCTATAGGTCTTCGTTCAGACTAGCCGAGGACTTTAGCGGGTCTGATCGCAGGATCAGGTTCCCCGTTACATCGTAGGGATCTAGTTTAGTTCTATTGTAGGGACAGTTCTCCTGTCTTTCCTTAGTCCCTGTAGCAGATCATAACAGTAAGTCCAGCCCTAAAAGAAAAAAAAAAATTTCTCTAAGGAAAGACCTCCAGTATTCCATCATGGTCTGGGTTCAAGATTTGGCTCAACGCTTGCAGGGACTCTCTCTGGAGGTGGCCAAGCTCCAACAACACGTGAGTAGCTGTTCTGGAGCACATTTTGTGGAACCAAAGGTACGTCTGCCTGATTTATTTTTTGGCGAACAACAAGATTTTTTTTCTTTTAAAAATGCTTGTTTATTGTATTTTCGTTTGAGACCCGGATCCTCTGGTGATGAATCACAGCGCATAGGGTTCATAATGTCACTTTTGCGCAAAGATCCTCAGGGATGGGCCTTCTCTCTCCAACCTAGTGATCCGTGCTTTAGATCAGTGGATAGTTTTTTTTCTGCTTTGGGTTTGTTGTATGATGATCCTGATCGTGTCTCATCTGCTGAGTCTGAATTGAGACGTTTGAGGCAGGGATCAGGTAATGTGGAAAAATATTGTTCTCACTTCCGTCGGTGGTCTGCCCAGGTGGGGTGGAACGATTCAGCTTTGAAAAGCTTGTTTCTTGCAGGGCTAGGTGAAAGGGTTAAGGATTTACTGATTGCTTATCCCACACCTGGAAACTTGCAGGAGGCTATGCAATTAGCTATACGGGTGGACAGGAGACTGCGTGCAAGGGTTAATGAGAGCAAATCCTCTGCTATGTCAGCTCCGAGTCTTGAGAGGGTCTGTGCTGACAATGGAGAGCCGATGGAGATTGGGGCGATGCCACCCCGCTCTCAGGAAAAAGATCGCAGGCTTTCTGAAGGCTTGTGTTTCTATTGCGGAAATTCTGGTCATTTTATTAAGAACTGTGTGCTTCGTTTGAAGAAAGAAAAAAAAATGGTCAGTTATGCCCGTATTGGCTGTTTAAATTCTAAGGGAGTATTCCTATCTGCCACTACTGCTGCTCAGGATGAATTAATTGAATTTCGGGTATTTGTGGATTGTGGTTCTACTCTGAATGTGATTGATGGGGGATTCTTGGAAAAACTTAGATTAGAACCTAAAACTTTGTCATCCCCTATTGCTGTGGTTTCTGTTGATGGCTCTCCCTTGAAGAGTGTTACTCATAAGGTCTGTGAATTTCCCCTCACTATTAATGGTATTCACCAAGAAAATTTGGATTTGGTGGTATTGGATAATTTGCCTTCTCCAGTAATATTGGGGTTACCCTGGTTAAAATTGCACAATCCTGTACTGGATTGGTCTACCAATGAAATTAAGTCCTGGAGCCCTAAGTGTTATGACAAGTGTTGTAACGGACGTATTGCTGCGGTGGAAAAAGGGGAATTACCTGTACCTATTCAGGATTTTTGGAGAGCTTTTTCTGAGGAGGAGTCACAAATTTTGCCTCCCCATAGAGACTATGATTGTACCATTGAATTTGTCCCTGGAGCGACTCTTCCTAAAAGTTGTTTATTTAATCTTACTATTCCTGAGAGAAAGGCTTTGGAGGAATACATACAGACAAGCTTGGCCGCCGGTCACATTAGGCCTTCCAAGTCTCCTGTGGCTGTTGGATTTTTTTTTGTAAAAAAAAAAGATGGCGGTTTACGTCCTTGTCTGGACTTTCGTGAGATTAATAAAATTACTGTACGCAATCCTTACCCACTGCCATTGATTCCTGATTTATTTAACCAGTTAGTGGGGGCCAAGTGGTTCTCTAAAATTGATCTCCGGGGGCATACAATTTGTTGCGCATGAAGGAGTGTGATGAATGGAAGACTGCTTTTAACACTCCTGTGGGTCATTTTGAGAATCTGGTTATGCCTTTTGGTCTTACCAATGCTCCAGCATTTTTTCAGAATCTTATTAATGACATCCTTAGACCTTTAATCGGCAAAAATGTGGTTGTGTATTTGGATGACATTCTGATTTATTCGCCTGATCTGGAGTCTCATTGGCGGAGCGTACGTGAGGTATTACAGTTATTAATGGACAATTCGCTTTTTGCTAAGCTGGAGAAATGTGAGTTCGCTGTACAGAGAATTCGTTTTTGGGGCTACATTATCTCCAGTGAAGGTTTTGAGATGGACCCGGTTAAAGTTCAAGCTGTGCAGGAATGGCCTAGGCCTATTGGTTTGAAATCGATACAGAGGTTTTTGGGTTTCGCCAATTATTACAGAAAATTCATAAAAAAAATTTATATTATTGTCAAACCGCTGACCGATCTCACCAAGAAAGGTGCTAATGCGGTTCAGTGGACTTCTGAGGCCATTGAAGCTTTTGTGTTTCTAAAGGAGAGGTTCACCTCTGCTCCCATCCTTATGCAGCCTGATGTGACTAAGCCGTTTTTGGTTGAGGTTGATGCTTCTTCGGTGGGGGTCGGTGCGGTGTTGTCTCAGGAAAACAAGGATGGAGTACATCCCTGTGCCTTTTTTTCAAAAAAATTTTCTGAGACTGAACTTAATTACGATATTGGTAATCGGGAATTGCTGGCGATTAAACTCGCATTTGAACACTGGCGTCACCTCTTGGAAGGTGCTGAATTTCCCATTCAGGTTTTCACTGATCATAAAAATCTGATCTATCTTGATGCTGCCAAGCGCTTGAATGCCCGTCAGGCTAGGTGGGCACTTTTTTTCTTGCGGTTTAATTATTCCGTGACTTACATCCCGGGTACCAAGAATGTTAAAGCGGATGCTTTGTCTCGCAGCTTTTCTCCCATGGTCGGTGTTGAGGAGGAAGAGGAAAGCATTTTACAAGAAGGTGTTGTGATTGCTGCTTTGGACTCCGTTTTGGAGGATGAGATTCTTAAAGCTCAGGAGAATGCCCCATCTAACACTCCCCATGGGAGGTTGTTTGTGCCTAGGACCTTTAGGAGAGATTTGTTTGTTGAGTGTCATGAGTCTCGGTTGGCAGGTCATCCAGGAATTTCTGAGACCAAGAGACTTGTGGGTCGCAGTTTTTGGTGGCCTGGATGGCAGAAGGAAGTCATTAAGTGGGTGCGCCAATGTACTGTGTGTGCTAGATCCAAGTCTTCGCATGCTCCTGCTGCGGGGTTGCTTTGCCCTCTGGAGGTTCCTAGTGCACCTTGGACACATCTGGCTATGGACTTTATTACTGACCTTCCCCCTCTGAAGGTTTCACAGTCATCTGGGTTTTCGTGGACCTTTTTAGCAAGATGTGTCACTTGGTTTCTTTCATCAAACTGCCCTGCGCTAAGACACTCGCTAAGGCCTTTGTCAAGGAAATTGTCAGACTACATGGTGTTCCTACTGACATTGTTTCTGATAGGGGACCTCAGTTCGTGGCTCGTTTTTGGCGTGCCTTTTGTGACAGGTTGGGAGTTCATTTGTCGTTTTCATCTGGATATCATCCTGAGTCTAATGGCCAGACAGAAAGGAAGAACCAGGATGTTGAGCAGGTCTTGTGTTGTTTTGTGGCAGACAATCAAGAGGGGTGGTCTGAGTTTCTGCCACTTGCTGAATTTGCTCTTAACAACCATACATCCACTTCTGCTGGGTGTTCACCTTTTTTTTGTTGTTCTGGGAGACATCCGTCTTTTGGGTCATTCTCCAAATTGGTTTCGGCTGTGCCTGAGGAGGAGAGTTTTTCCGGTGATTTGGAGAGAGTTTGGACAGATGTGCGTGGTAATCTTCAGGAGGCTAACAAAAAATCTAAGAGGTACTTTGATAGGAAACGGCAAGAGGTTTTGTTTGCTGTTGGTGACATGGTTTGGTTGTCCTCTAAGAATCTGCGATTGAGGATTTCTTCTAAAAAATTGGGTCCCAAGTTCGTAGGGCCCTTTAAGGTGCTTCAGATAGTTAACCAATCTGCTGTTAGGTTGGAGGTTCCTACGTCCTGGAAGATTAACCCGGTGTTTCATGTTTCTCTGTTGAAAAAAGCTGATGTGTCTGATGGTGACGCCTCTGCCACTGTTCCTCCGGTGGTGGAGGACGGGGAATATGAAATTTCCCACATCCTAAATTCTAGACAGTATAGAGGGAGTTTGCAGTATCTCATCGCTTGGAAGGGTTTCGGACCTGAGGATAACTCACGGGTGAGGGCGGATGATGTTTCTGCTTCCAGACTTGTCAGAGCATTTCACAGGAGGTTTCCTGGTAAGCCTGGGCCCAGGGGATCCGGAGGATCCTCTTAGAAGAGGGGGTACTGTTAGAACTCTCCTGTTAGGTTTTTTTTAGTTTGCTGGTCACATGACCATTTTTGCCTATTTAATCCGGCTCCGCCCTCCTGGTCTTGCTGGACTTCATTGTATTTACTACTCTTGAGCTAGCTTGGTGCTCTGTTGCCGTTCTCTGTTAGTTTTGCTAGGTCTTCTGACCTCTATGCTTCTTGTTGTGTGTTTGTCTTTGACTGCTACTATTTCTGCTAGGAGGTGTCCAACTTATCCCAGTCCCTAGTTCTTGTAGGGATCCCTCCCTCACATCTATAGGTCTTCGTTCAGACTAGCCGAGGACTTTAGTGGGTCTGATCGCAGGATCAGGTTCCCCGTTACATCGTAGGGATCTAGTTTAGTTCTATTGTAGGGACAGTTCTCCTGTCTTTCCTTAGTCCCTGTAGCAGATCATAACACTTTTGCTTGGAAGGCATTAGCAAATACTATGGGAGACCCACTCCCCAATAATGGGACTTATGTTTGTAATATGCTGTACTGCATGGCTCTTGTAAGAGGCATTGCAAGTTCCTCATAATTTTTGGAAAGCCTGCCATTCACTGCTTAGGCTAACAGTGTACAGGAGACCCAGTTGGTATAAATGGAAAAAATGGTTTAGTTAAGGCCCTCTGACCTCCATGTCATTTCCAAGGGGCATTGGAATGCCTCAAAATGTTTGGTAGGCATTGCACTCATTGTATGCCCTATAACTGTGTAGCCGAACCGCTCCTTTTGTTACAGAAACATATCCTACAAGACATATGTGGTTGACTGGCCTGATATTGATGTGAATGGTCCCTGTTCCTCCTGCTCTTTCTCCTTTGCCACTACCTCATTCATCATTTATCACCTGAAGCTTTGTTTTAACGGGAGTCATAGAACTGGGATAGTAGCAGGAAAACATCCAGCATTCCTCGGAGGAGGTAGGATATGCGCCAAAACGCTGACCACCTCAGGCCTAGCCGCTACTACACACATGCACTTGCTTTCCAAGAAAACAAAGCAGATGTTAACTTGTATCATCATCATCATGGTCCTCACCTTGGCACTCTCAACTCCCCTGATGGAGAAGCCAGGGCCCACCAGAGGAGTCTGGTTCTCTGGTGGTCTCGTCCAATGCTGCCCTAAAGCAGGCCAGGCTAAGAAAAGTGTGTGGGGTGAAGTTGACAGGAGAAAAAGGGGCGAATGGGGACCGTTTATGGACACCCGGCTGCCCCCAGGTGGCTGGGGATCGTGTGTGGACACCCGGCCGCGGGGCGGCTGGGGACCGAGTATGGACACCCGGCCGCGCCCTGGCGGCTGGGGACCGAGTATGGACACCCGGCCGCCCCCTGGCGGCTGGGGACCGAGTGTGGACACCCGGCCGCCTGGCGGCTGGGGACTGAGTATGGATTCCAGGCCGCCAACACAGCCATGACGTGGTGGCCAGATTCCGCCTCCACATGCCTAAAAGGCCCAATTTCAAGTGCAAGCAAGCAAGCAGTATGGTATTGCAGCCTGGGGGTGGGTGGGTGGCAGGCTGCATACTTGCGCTTGCATTGCAAGGAATGGGGGAGGTACAATTGAACACTGCCCTCTGACAAGGACTTGCACGGGGATAGTTGCAAGTCTGCATCTTCTGATGCGGCAAGGATGACTTCTGATGGGCACACTTTTAGGCAGTGACCTGGGTGTCAGAGATGATTCCAGCGGTCTTCCCCATGCTGTTCCCATGTCTTTTCAGCACATGGCCAGATAAGGTTGTAAAATGTTAAAATGACATTTCCTGGTGAATGCATTTGTCACGTTTGAAGCAATACAAAAGAGCAAAAACGCATAAAAAATGCTACTTGTTAACATAGCCCAAGGTGTGGAGGAGTATTTTTTTTGGGGGGGGGGTATTTATTTTACCTTATACACAAGTCTTTCCCCTGGAAAGGAACTTCCTTAACATATTTCACAGGAAAGCAGTTTCAGTTTAGTTTTTGAACGTTTTATTGTGAGCCCTTAAAAGTGGCTTAATACCTCTGACCACGTTGTTGACAGCAGTGACCTGGGAGTCAGAAATGCTTCCTGGGGCGATCCAAATGCTGTCCCCATGTCATTTGAGCACTGTCACTATCGTTTTGGCCACTTGTTAGGCTTTTAAAAGACTACCGGGGGTGCCGCCGCAAAAATGCTCGGGTCTCCCATAGGCTAACATTGGGCTCGTTGCTCGGGTCGAGCACCCGAGTATCATGGCGAGCTCGGACCGAGCTTCGAGCACGCAAGCATTTTCGTGCTCGACCTGCTATGAAACAGCAAAGTGACGATGAATGACAAGAGACAAGGTGGTGAATGGTTTTGAGACAGTCTCCTAGTAAAACCATCCATTTTACTTTTTACGAGTATCTTTCGTAAGACTATGTATAGGCATGCTGGTAAAGTATATAATGTACTTACAAGAATAGTGACTTTACACTTTCTAGTCATATTTACTCAATGTACTTCCTACTGTGTTTCGTCTTCTATTAAGAAAAGTAATAATAATGTCTCATAGGAACAAGGAAACATATGCTGGTGTCCCTGAAAGAGACAGATCAATAAAGTCAAACTTAACTAAATTCTGCAATATCATTCAGTTACCTAAACACGATCATATCCACTGCATTCATTGCTTTGCCTGTTCCCACTAACATCAAATGGATTAATCTTGATACTTTTGACAGTAAAGTATACAATAAAAACCTTTTGAGATTTGAGAAAAAAATTGAAATTATATTTCATATTGCAGAGAACAAAAAATAATGCTCTGTACTCAAGGTGGTATACAACTGTCATGACTAAAGTTGTGAACACAAAACATAAATATTACATTTTCAGTTAAAGGCAATGGTTAATATTGCCAGAAATGTCTACAAATGCCAAAAATATAACTTTAAGGTTATCTGTGATACAATTTTTTTAAGACCAAATGCAAACACTGATATGAATTAACAATCAAAATTTTCATCATTTATAAGAAAAGAATTGTTCAGAAGAAAATGACTGAAGGTTTAAGTTTGATCATTATAGAAATTCTTGTTTTACTATATACTTGTAGCAGTGTCATCAATACAATATTTATACAGTATCATTTAATTTATCTTGCTAAAGCAATTAACTCTAATTATGTTTATAGTTTATTGCTATTCGTAAGATCAAATGATTTATATAAATATGTATTCATGTCATATGAGAGTAATGTATGCCCTAAAAGTGGTCATTAATGACTAGAGATAGGCAGATTGGTTGAATTTCAAATTTGCTGGCTTCACCGAAGCTTCTAAAAGAAAAAAAAAAAATTGTCACTCATAAATTACCGCATACAGTATAGCAATGCTGGAAAGAGAGGTTGGGGAGAGAAAAAGAGACAAAGAGAGACCAAAAGAATAATACATTTTGTTTCAATATGATCTGTCTAATTCCCTTGCCTAGTGAATCTGGAGATCTAATCCGACTCTGTCGTATATACTACTAGACCTGGGCCCAACTGTGCTCCACTGGGAACCATTGTTCTCTGATGATCCTGTGGTGTGCTGGCCACCACTGTCCAAGGTATGAAAATATAATTTATAAACAGGAATGTGACAGATGCTGGACATTATGGGGAATTCCGCATGGCTGTGCAAAGTGACATTGGCCCGCTCTATGATGCTTACCAGGGAGGGAAAGGTTCCACGCAAAAGGGCTTTTTGTTGCGAATCACAAATTGAATCCTAGAGTATTCAGATTCACGAGGGATTGCAAATTTCAGGAAATTCAACTTGAAATCTATCTTCTGTGGATCAATCCATTCATTTCCACTAATGACATATTATTGAAACGAGGTTATTATCATAAACACATTTATATCTTTAGTGGAATTTTTAACCATCCGTAAAAGAACAAGAAATATTCCAGTTTGCATTCTAGAGAATAATAGATTACATTTTTATTTTCAGCTTTAATGTGTTGACTAAGTTTGGGTCATCTCATTTTTTTTTTTTTTTTACAATATACACATAGGACTTGATTCATCAACCTTTTTATGCCCAATATTCTGGCATAAAGAGGTTTGAAAAGCCTCATAATTTTGGCATAATTTCAGGCTGCGCTAAAATGTTGTGACTTTTGGTGTTCTCATTCCCTTTACGTCCAGCTCCAACAAAGTGGGTGGAGCTGGGGCAGGTCAGGCAAATTCACAAATTCATGATGAGCTGCAACGCTCACTATGCCATAAATATTACTCCAGAAGAGACTGGATTTGTGGCAAGGTGCACTCAGAGGTGAACGTCCCTCGCCTGACGCCCTGATTCATGAAGCGGCCTACTCCGCTTCATGAATCAAAAACGTCCGATTCCAGAACATCTCCTCATCATGACCGGTGTAAAAAATGTTGATCTTGATTAATCAGGCTCAATATATTTTGTATGCAGTTCTCCTTCCACATACTGATCACTGAGGGAGAAAGAGTACACCATCTGTTTCTGGAGACCTAATTTGGGACACTGTTTTGATCTTTAACTGTCAATTATTTGCAGCTTCCTTAAATCATGCGCACCCTACTGTACTGCGTATATCCCGAACAGCTGTTTTGACACAAAAAATGCAGCTTTTGTGTAAAAACAAAAATAAACAAAAAAACAACGTGCATGATTTGTATTCCTGCATCTGAACCAACATGAGCTATAAAACAGTCATATTAATTATTCTAAACAGTGAAAACTGTTGTTAAAAAAATGAATAAAAACCATGTGAAAAACTTAGCTTTTTAATCATAATGAAAAGCAAAAAATGGAATAAAAAGTGATCAGAAGTCATATGTAAAAAAAAATATATAAATGAAAACGTCAACTAGTCTCGCAAAAAACGAACACTTCTATGACTCGATCAGTTAAATAATAAAATAGGTAGAATTCTCAGTCATTAGTTTCTCACCACATATGGGGTAGCTCTGCATTTAAAGAGAAATTGCATAAAAAATTATGGCGTTCATTTTTTCCTACCACTCTTGTGAAAATTACAATTTTGGTACTCAAACAACATTTTACTGGAAAAAATCAATTTTTACTTTCAAATCTAAATGTTAAAAAGTTCTGTGAAGCAACTTTCGGTTAAAAATGTATAGCACACCACTAGTTTAATTCATTTAGGGGTCTAGTTTCTAAAGTGGGGCCACTTGTAGAGAATTCCTAATGTTTTGGCATTTCCGTGGCTCTGCAAATGCAAGATAATATCCACAATGTATTCCAACTAAATTTGCACTTCAGAATCAGATAGTGTTCATTCCTTTCTGAGCTCTGCCAAGGTGCTCAAACATTAGTTTGGCCAAAAGTGTTGGCACTCTTAAAATTGTTCCAGAAAATGAAATATTTTTCCCAGAAAATTATTGCAATTACACATGTTTTGTTATATACATATTTATTTCCTTTGAGCATATTGGAACAACACAAAAAAACAAAGAAAATTAGATAAATTGAACATAATTTCACACTAAACCCCAAAAATGGTCAGGACAAAACTGTTGGCACCCTTAACTTAATATTTGGTTGTTCACCCTTTGGAATAAATAACTGCAATCAATCGATTCCTATAACCATCAACAAGCTTCTTACACCTCTCAACTGGAATTTTGGACCACTCTTTTTTTGCAAACTGCTCCAGGTCTTTTATTTGAATGGCGCTTTCTCCCAATAGCAATTTAAAGGTATTGCTACAGATGATCAATTGGATTTAGATCCGGATTTCAGCTTCTTGAAGTATTGCTGGAAGACCAATGACCTAGGACGCAAACCCTGCTTTCTGACACTGGGCATTACATTGCGGCCCAAAATCCTTTGGTAATCTTCAGATTTCATGATACCTTGCACAAAAGTCAATGCACCCAGTGCCAGAGGGAGCAAAATAACCCCAAAATATCTTTGAACTTCCACCATATTTGATTGCAGGCACATGTCAACAGATAGTTCCCACTGACACCGATGCACCATGAGCCTACAGTAAAGATTTAATTTCTTTGGACCTTGATTGAGGCTGTGTATCCACCATCCGGACTATCCTACATTACAACCTTTCATCAATTTTTGTCTGCTGTCCACATCAAGTGAGATTTTCTACAGTGCCATGGGTTGTAAACTTCTTGTTTAATTTGTGCTCCGTGGACAAAGGAGCATCACGATCACTGGAGATGGACTTGTAACCTTAGTATTGTTGATATTTTTAAAAAATGTTGTTCTCCAGTCCTCAGACAGTTCTCTTCTCATCTTTCTGTTCTCCATGCTTAAAGTGGCACACACAGACACACAACGCAAAGATTGTCAACTTCTCCCCTTTTTATCTGGTTTCAGGTGTGATTTTCATATTGTCCTCACCTGTTACTTGCCACGTGTGAGTTTGAATGAGCATCACATGCTTGAAACAAACTTGTTTACCCACATTTTTAGAAAGTTGTCAACAATTTCGTCAGGACCATTTTTGGGGTTTAATGTGAAATTATGTTGAATTTGCCCTTTTTTCTCAGTTTTGTGTTGCTCCAATAAACAAAGGAAATTAACATGTGTATAACAAAATGTGTAACTGTAATTTCATTAATTTTCTGGCAGAAATATTTCATTTTCTGGAATAATTTCAAAAATGTAAACAATTTCGGCCATGACTGTATATTGTATTATCAAGTTCAGGAAAAATTTGGTAATAAATTATGCGTCCCATTTTTTCCTATTACCCTTTATGAAAATTACATACTTTGTGCTAAATCAACATTTTCCTGGAAAAAACATATTTTATAATTTCCACATTCAAATGTTATCAAGTCCTATGAAGAACCTGTGGGTTTAAAAGGCTTAAAATATTAAATGTGTTGACTTGCGGAGAATTTTTGCTATTCTGGAATGTCAGGGGCTCTGCAAATGCAATATGGGGTCCACTTTATTCAAGTCAAAATTACACTCCAATAAGGATTTTGCACTCTTTTCTTTTCGAGTTTTGGCATGTGCCCAAACATTAGTGACGCACCCCCTGGGCCATGTTCAGGGGATACCCGGAGCCGGATCTGGATAGGGGTAGTAGTCCTTGTGGCGGTGACCCGGTCCGTGCCCAGGGTGTCAAACTAAGTGGCAGTCTATGGCAGTAGATGTTAACTTGGATGTCGACTACGCCACCCGTTGAGTGCGGCTTTGCAGCCGCCGCTGCAGAACAGTCCGCTGAGGCCGGTGAGATGGGTGCAGCGATGATGGTATAACCCCCAACGGGAGGGGTATGGCCTCAGGGCAGCAGGTGAAGATGATGGGGGTTGTGACGGTCAGTAAGAAGAGTCAGAGTCAGGAGATGCAGTTTCAGGGGTTTTACTCACAAGTGTTCTCTCAGTCACTCTGGCCTTGAGTGACCACCCGAGCCGTGCTGCGTCCACCAGGTCCTGGACTCGGCTAACCCCCAGGCAGTTCTGGAGCGTGGTCCTGAGCTCCCTTCTCCCTCTCTTTCTCCTGGCCGTTCCCACCAGGGATCCACCTTTGGCCGGCTTCCTCGGGTCTCTTGGTGGTCAAACCTCCTCTGGGCTCCCTGACCCTATGCTTGGTGTGCCTTTCTGGTGGATTTGGTGAGGGTCGTGGCAAATCTTGACCACGACCTCCGGTTCCTGGCTGAGGATAAGTGGCCTCCACCAGTTCGGGTTCCGGTACCCGTGTTCGCCAACCCTTCACCCTTTCTGGTCTGTTTCTGGGTTCTTGGGGTTCCCTCTGTCTTTCTCTCTGGGTCCTTCTTACTCCTCTCTCTGCAGGCCTTGCTCTGGAGCTGGGCCCAGCCGGAGCCACAGCTCCCTGTCAGCCCTCCTGGCTGAACTCTTCTCCTCTTCTCCTCCTGCCTGAACTGAACCCTGATCTAAGATGGTGCCCACCTTATATACCTCCCTCTATGTGTGAACCCAGGTGACCAGCACCCAATGGGCTCCTAGCTTTACCCAGACTACTCCCCCTATCTGCCCCTACACTACTGGGATGTTCCACCCCCCTCCCACTCCAGCCAGGGACAGACGCTGTCGTACCTGCACATATACTGGTGGGAGTACCGTTGTTCTGTCCCCCGGAAATGGGATGTATGTAGTGCATGCAGCCTTCTGAGCTCAGTTCCACACTCCATCCTTACCTGGGAGTGGAATACCACACCTCTGGCATGAGGTGTAATACCCCTGTAGCATCCGAATCCTCAGGGTGCTACATTCCCCCCTGGTAAATCACAGCACGTCCTCGGGCTGTAAAAGAGCAAAAACATAAAACATACAAGCTTTTTAAAGTGCACTACATATAAAATATATAAACAGTAACCTTCAATCATCCCTTTATGGGAGGTACTTCTCTTTTAAAATGTTACGGACACATCATAAAATAATATTAACTCTTTCATCATAATAAAACTTTTCATATAAAACATTTTTGACCTCTGGCCACTTGTGCAAATTGTGACCAGGTAAGTGCCACAGTCTCTGGTAGAAAAAACAGTTTCCTATAAAACCAGTAGGGGGCGCTTTAAGAAGCGCAACTATTTACAAGGGATATGGCCGCTCTCAGTCCTCGGCCAGTGGGGAAAAGGGATGGCTGCTCACAGTCCTCAGCCTGTGGGGAGATGGGACACACTGGAACAGTTCACTGGTCCCAACGGGGACTATATCTTACTGGCAACAGTTATTGTACCTTCACGGGTAACTATTTACAGTGCTCCTACTGTACATCAGTGGCGACGTCCTCCTGCTCCTTCCTCAGAGGCGGACATGCTCCTTGTCGTGGGTGGCGTGCTTCGCTGGCGGGTTCCAGCCTGCTGGGCCATCTCCTTGCTCCACTCCGCCAGCGCTTCCTGCTGTACCCGGGCCATCTTCCGTGCGAGGCCCTCCAGCGCGGTCTGTGCACGCTCCCGATCTCTGGGGAGCTGCGCCAGAATCTCCAGCAGGCCTTCTGGAGTGGCGGCCTGCAACAGGCTCCTGACCACAGGGTCGGTGCTGCCTGACTCTCCCTCCATCTCCGGGTGTGTTCTCTCTAGACTCCCCCAAGCTGCTCCCATCTTCTCTGTTTTGTTCTGTATCCGCCCCCATTGAGGGCGGTCCTGGGGCAACTTGGTGATTGTCAGTTCCAGGGGCAGACCCCCCACGCTGATGGACATCTCAATCATTGCAGTCTCTGCTGGTGGGGGCGGTCTTCGTTTTTGGCGCCATTCTTGGTCCTGGCCCACGATGGGAGGTGGCCTCTTGCCACCCTCTGGCACGCCCATAAGGGCGTCCGCTCTGCCAGGGCGGGAAATCTTCTTAGATGGAGGGAATCGCTTCCCAGTGGCGGGAAACACTGCAGATGGCGGGAAAAGACTGCAGATGACGGGCAAATGGCGGGAACCGATCCGAGATGGCGTCCGATGGCGGGGACCCTCCGGAACCGGCGGGAGACTTCTTTTTGAGGTAAATGCGAACTTTTCTTCAGGCACGCAGTACCCGGTGGTTGCGGGCACGTTATCCTGCCGACTACGCCAAAAGTTGACGCACCCCCTGGGCCATGTTCAGGGGATACCCGGAGCCGGATCTGGATAGGGGTAGTAGTCCTTGTGGCGGTGACCCGGTCCGTGCCCAGGGTGTCAAACTAAGTGGCAGTCTATGGCAGTAGATGTTAACTTGGATGTCTACTACGCCACCCGTTGAGTGCGGCTTTGCAGCCGCCGCTGCAGAACAGTCCGCTGAGGCCGGTGAGATGGGTGCAGCGATGATGGTATAACCCCCAACGGGAGGTGTATGGCCTCAGGGCAGCAGGTGAAGATGATGGGGGTTGTGACGGTCAGTAAGAAGAGTCAGAGTCAGGAGATGCAGTTTCAGGGGTTTTACTCACAAGTGTTCTCTCAGTCACTCTGGCCTTGAGTGACCACCCGAGCCGTGCTGCGTCCACCAGGTCCTGGACTCGGCTAACCCCCAGGCAGTTCTGGAGCGTGGTCCTGAGCTCCCTTCTCCCTCTCTTTCTCCTGGCCGTTCCCACCAGGGATCCACCTTTGGCCGGCTTCCTCGGGTCTCTTGGTGGTCAAACCTCCTCTGGGCTCCCTGACCCTATGCTTGGTGTGCCTTTCTGGTGGATTTGGTGAGGGTCGTGGCAAATCTTGACCACGACCTCCGGTTCCTGGCTGAGGATAAGTGGCCTCCACCAGTTCGGGTTCCGGTACCCGTGTTCGCCAACCCTTCACCCTTTCTGGTCTGTTTCTGGGTTCTTGGGGTTCCCTCTGTCTTTCTCTCTGGGTCCTTCTTACTCCTCTCTCTGCAGGCCTTGCTCTGGAGCTGGGCCCAGCCGGAGCCACAGCTCCCTGTCAGCCCTCCTGGCTGAACTCTTCTCCTCTTCTCCTCCTGCCTGAACTGAACCCTGATCTAAGATGGTGCCCACCTTATATACCTCCCTCTATGTGTGAACCCAGGTGACCAGCACCCAATGGGCTCCTAGCTTTACCCAGACTACTCCCCCTATCTGCCCCTACACTACTGGGATGTTCCACCCCCCTCCCACTCCAGCCAGGGACAGACGCTGTCGTACCTGCACATATACTGGTGGGAGTACCGTTGTTCTGTCCCCCGGAAATGGGATGTATGTAGTGCATGCAGCCTACTGAGCTCAGTTCCACACTCCATCCTTACCTGGGAGTGGAATACCACACCTCTGGCATGAGGTGTAATACCCCTGTAGCAGCCGAATCCTCAGGGTGCTACATTAGCGTTTAATCAAATATGGGGTATCATGGCATTCAGTAACAAATGCAAAACAAGAGCACTAAAATGCTTGAGTACTTGTTGCTCGGGTCGAGGAACAAGCCCAATGTAAGTCTATGGGAAACACGAGCATTTTTCAGACGGCTCCTCCTGGCGGTCTGCAGAGGGCCTAAAAATTGCCTAAATCGATGGGAACAGTGCTCAAATGACATGGCAACAGCATGGGGAAGACTCCTGGAAGTATTTCTGACTTCCAGGTCACTGCTGTCAACAACGTTGGCAGAGTATTACGCCACTTTTACGGACTCACAATAAAACATACAAAAACGAAACCAAAATGGATTTTCCTGGGAAATATGTTAAGGAACATCCTTTCCAGGGTAATAACTTGTATATAAGACAAAATAAATAACCAAAAACAAAAATACTCAACACCTTGGGCTATGTTCACACGTAGCATTTTTGATGCGTTTTTGCACTTTTGCATTGCTTTCAACAAAGACAAATGCATTCACTGGGAAATGTCATTTTAACATTTTACAACCTTATCTGGCCATGTGGTGTGTGACACATCATCAGACACATGCATACAGTGCTGAAAAGACATGGGAACAGCATGGGGAAGACCTTTGGAAGCATTTCTGACTCCCAGGTCACTGCCTAAAAATGTGCCCATCATAAGTGATCCTTGGCGCATGTGAAGATGCCTCCCGCCATGCACCTGTCGTTGCAGACTTGCAACAATCACCGTCGACGTCCTTGTCCCAGTGCAACGTTCAGTTGTCCCTACCACATTCCTTGGAATGCAAACGCAAGTATGCAGCCACCCTCCCACAGGCTGCAATACTATACTGCCAAATTTTTGACAGCTGCTTGCACTTGAAATGTGGCCTTTTAGGCTCGTGGAGACGGAAGCTGTCCACAATCTTATGGCGGCGGCGACTGAGTATCCGTACTCGGTCCCCAGCCGCCACTATTTTTCCCGGTATTGTCTCAACCTTCCACAAGCACGGGTCCCACATCAGTACCTGTGCCCTCCCCAGTGCACTTACTGGAAAGGACCTCCTAACCACAAACACATGGTCAAATGAATGTGGCCAGGGACGGTACGGAGCCAGTCCACAGCTTTTTTTGCTGAGAGTTGTGAGAGTTTAGCTCGGTGAGAGGACTGGCATAGAGGGAAACCATATCTACTCTGGGTGTCATTTCTCCCAGGAAGTCCTCCAATGCAGCTTGTTGTAGAAGCAATGGCAGCCATCCAACATCAACTCACACTTGTCGGTGGTGCTTTGACACACACACATCTTTCTTTGCGCATTTAATTTCATGACTACAGAGTTGGGCAATGGCCTGATATGCAATGCGCCTTGAGAAATAACATGCATACGCATGTCTGATACACCTTTAAAAAGCAGCCATAGTGTCCAGAAACCTTCCCCCACACTTTTCTTAGCCAGGGCTGCTTCTCGGCAGGGATGGACAGACCCACCAGAAAACCGGAAGCTCCTCCGGTGGGCCCTGGCTTCTCCTCCCGGAGAGTTCATAGTGCCGGGGTGAGACCATGATGATGATAGACCACCATTTGCTTAGCTTTCTGTTACTTGGAATGTAAGTGCAAGTATGCAGCCAGCCACCCACCCGCCCACCTACAGGCTGCAATACTAAACTGACAGATTTCTGGGCAGCTGCTTGCACTTGGAATGTGGCCATCAAAAGTGATCCTTGGCGCATGTGAAGATGCCTCCCGCCATGCACCTGTCGTTGCATACTTGCAACAATCACCATCCACGTCCTTGTCCCAGTGCAGCGTTCAGTTGTCCCTACCCCATTCCTTGGAATGCAAATGCAAGTATGCAGCCAGCCACCCACCCACAGGCTGCAATACTATACTGTCAAATTTTTGACAGCTGCTTGCACTTGAAATGTGGCCTTTTAGGCTCATGGAGGCGGAAGCTGTCCACAATCTTATGGTGGTGGCGACCGGGTATCCATACTCGGTCCCCAGCAGCCAATATTTTTAGCGGTATTGTCTCCGCCTTCCACAAGCACGGGTCCCACAACATTACCAGTGCCCTCCCCAGTGCATTTACTGGGAAGGACCGCCTAACCACAAACACGTCAACAGGTGAATGTGGCCAGGGACGGTACAGAGCCAGTCCACAGCTTTTTTTGCTGAGTAGTATTTAGCTCGGTGAAAGGACTGGCATAGAGGGAAACCGTATCTACTCTGGGTGTCATTTATCCCAGGAAGTCCTCTAATGCAGCTTGTTGCAGAAGCAATGGCAGCCCGTCCAACATCAACTCGCACTTGTCGGTGGTGCTTTGATACACACACATCTTTCTTTGCGCATTTAATTTCATGACTACAGAGTGGGGCAATGGCCTTATCTGCAATGAGGTTTGAGAACATGCATAAGCACGTCCGATCCACATTAAAAAAGCAGCCATAGAGTGTCCGGGAACCTTCCCCCACACTTTTCTTAGCCAGGACAGCTTTTCGGCAGGGTTGGACGGTCCCACCAGAGAATCCTCTGGTGTGCCATGACTTCTATCTCAGGAGAGTTCATGATAGCGCTAACTTTGCAGCTGCTATGGGGCTCTTGAGAGGGGGAGAAAGGTGAGCCCTCAAAATCAAATCCTTTGGTGGGCACAATGTTTTTCAATCTGAAACAGCTTCTCAGGGAAAGTTGTATTTCACCCCAGCCATAATCTTTAGCTCGGTGAAAGGACTGGCATAGAGGGAAACCGTATCTACTAGAGATGAGCGTTGTTCTACTCGAACTGTTCGCCAATCTCAAATTCGAGCTGTTTTGGGCGGTGTTCGAGCCGGTCGGCGAACACGAACAATTTGAGAAAAATTCGGCTGTTCGAGGTTATGTTCGATAACTGTTCGTGCACCAAAATCATAACTGGATTTTTTCTCAGTAATGATGAAAATTAATGTTAATACGCAGTTTGAGTGTACAGCGGGGCGGGGGGAGGGGCAGGGATGGATCTCTGCAGGAACAATGAAGATCTCCATTTTTTTTTCTCTTTCCCGCATTTGCAGTGGGGAGGTGCAATCTGTCAGCCTATCAGCAGCGCACACACGGAGCGAAGTGCTTTTTTTCACACAAGCAAGGGCATGTGTGATTGGCAGTGTATGTCACATGTCCTTGCCCTATAAGACCAAGCCATTTTCCCCGTCGCCACCATTTTCTCACTGCTGCAGCTGCGTGTTAGACGGCACCGCTGTTGCTGTGTGCGCTATACCTTGTTAATTTCAAGCCAATTTTCGCACAAATATACAGATAGCTTGGGAGTAGGGAATAGTTGTGATTGCAGTCCTTTTAAGGACTAGGTTACAGCATTTCCTACGACTTTTATCAGGCAGGTCTGTGCTCTTAAATAGATAGATTGTGGGAGTAAAGACTAATTGTAATTGGAGTCCTTTTCAGGACTAGGTTACATCAGTTCCTATCAGTTTTTGCCAGGCAGGTCTGTGCCAGTGCTGTGCAAGTTTTTTTCACAGCATTTGGCTGAATCTAGCAAAGCTAATCCTTTTTGGCCTATTGCAGAGTGTGTTAGTTAGTGGAGTAGCCTATCTGTGTTGCAAGATATACCACCTGTGTATAGAATACCAATTTTTTTACTGCACCTAGTGAAGTAAACTCTTTTGGGCATAGCATCATTCTATTAGTCCATCTATACTGACCTCCATCAGGTTGCAAACTGAATATAATTTTTTTCTGCATCTAGCTCTGAAAAAATATTTGGGCTTCTAGCAGTGTGTGGGACTTGGTCTATTAGTCCATCTATACTGACCTCCATCAGGTTGCAAATTAAAAATAATTTTTTTCTTCATTTAGCTCTGAAAAAATATTTGGGCTTCTAGCAGTGTGTGGGACTTGTTCTATTAGTCCTTCTATACTGACCTCCAGCAGGTTGCAAATTGAATATAATTTTTTTCTGCATCTAGCTCTGAAAAAATATTTGGGCTTCTAGCGGTGTGTGGGACTTGGTCTATTAGTCCATCTGTACTGACCTCCATCAGGTTGCAAATTAAAAATAATTTTTTTCTGCATCTAGCTCTGAAAAAATATTTGGGCTTCTAGCAGTGTGTGGGACTTGGTCTATTA
The DNA here is from genome assembly GCF_046119375.1 of Phyllobates terribilis. Lineage (NCBI taxonomy): Eukaryota > Metazoa > Chordata > Amphibia > Anura > Dendrobatidae > Phyllobates > Phyllobates terribilis. The sequence continues at coordinate 53,192,152 of NW_027362761.1, read as the reverse complement.
GTCCATCTATACTGACCTCCATCAGGTTGCAAATTAAAAATAATTTTTTTCTTCATTTATCTCTGAAAAAATATTTGGGCTTCTAGCAGCGTGTGGGACTTGTTCTATTAGTCCATCTATACTGACCTCCATCAGGTTGCAAATTAAAAATATTTTTTTTCTGCATCTAGCTCTGAAAAAATATTTGGGCTTCTAGCAGTGTGTGGGACTTGGTCTATTAGTCCATCTATACTGACCTCCATCAGGTTGCAAATTAAAAATAATTTTTTTCTGCATCTAGCTCTGAAAAAATATTTGGGCTTCTAGCAGTGTGTGGGACTTGTTCTATTAGTCCACCTATACTGACCTCCATCAGGTTGCAAATTGAATAAAAAAATTTTCTGCATCTAGCTCTGAAAAAATATTTGGGCTTCTAGCGGTGTGTGGGACTTGGTCTATTAGTCCATCTATACTGACCTCCATCAGGTTGCAAATTAAAAATAATTTTTTTCTGCATCTAGCTCTGAAAAAATATTTGGGCTTCTAGCAGTGTGTGGGACTTGGTCTATTAGTCCATCTATACTGACCTCCATCAGGTTGCAAATTAAAAATAATTTTTTTCTTCATTTAGCTCTGAAAAAATATTTGGGCTTCTAGCAGTGTGTGGGACTTGTTCTATTAGTCCTTCTATACTGACGTCCAGCAGGTTGCAAATTGAATATAATTTTTTTCTGCATCTAGCTCTGAAAAAATATTTGGGCTTCTAGCGGTGTGTGGGACTTGGTCTATTAGTCCATCTATACTGACCTCCATCAGGTTGCAAATTAAAAATAATTTTTTTCTGCATCTAACCCAGCCAATAGTTTTGGCCTAATACCACAGTTTGGCCACTCAGCTCTGCTCGGTTACCATCCATTGTTTTTTTGTGCAAACAACTCCAGAGTTGTGAATTAGTTAACCACCAAAATGAGTGGAAAAAGGCCTGCTGCTGGTGGAAAGGGGAATAGGCGTGTTGGGAAGGGGAAAAAAGGTTGTGTCCGTGGGGTAGGTGCAGAAGAAAGACCATCTTCCAGCCAAACTAAAATGTCTACTTCTTTTAGCGGACAATGTGATAAGATCCCTTTCTTACAGCCACGCCAATCGCTACAAATTCCAGATGAGGCACAAAAACAGCAGGTGCTTCAACGGATATCAAGTGCTCCTTTAAGTGGGCTCTCCTCCACATCAACTTCAACATCACAAATACTCCAGTCCTCAAAGGTGTCACCCAAATCGCACTTGCTTCCTCACAGCTCCCAAATCTCCAGCTGCCCGTCTGAGTATGAGGTAGAACAGATGGTTGAGTCTGCAGAGCTGTTTACTCATACTATAGCCTGGGAATCAGAGGTCGACTCCAGCGCTTCTGTGAATCCAGACGAGGAAATGATCTGCACTGATGCCCAGAATCTTTATGAGTCGGATCCAGGACCAGACGCAGAAGGTTCTGACCATAATGTAGACCCTCATTCCCAAACTGTAACTCCTGTTGGTGGAGACAATGAGGAAGACGATGATAAGACTCAAATACCTGATTGGAGCGACAACTTTAGTTTTTTGTCAGGGCAGGAACAGGTTGGCTCTGAGGACGACGGGTGTGATAACGCACAGGGTGATGATGATGAGGTCGGAGATCCCACTTACTGTCAACCCACAGTCAGCCAAGAGATGAGGTCAGCAGAGGAGGTGGAGGAAGATGCTAGTGACGACAAGGTCAGGTTGCGCCTTCCTGGACAGAGACGTAGTACTGGAAGCACGTCAACAACTGCATCCTCAAACACAACTCTGCCTCTCACCACAAGTCGTGGTGGCTCTTCAGGTCGCATGGGTGCTAAGCCTTGCATAGCCTGGGCATTTTTTCAGATCGATAAAGATGACCCAACTCGTGTTATCTGTAACATTTGTCAGCAAAAGCTAAGTAGAGGCCAAAAAATACATAGTTTGAGTACTTCATGCATGAACCGGCACATGGACATGAAGCATAAGTTGCAGTGGGAAGCTCAGTGTGCTACAATGCGGTCTAGCCGGCCGGGCCAACCACCGTCTGCCATATCTTGTGCATCCGCGGCCTCTTCATCCTCTGTGACTGGGGGGACAGCAGTCACACCTGTTTTGGGGCGCAGACCTGCCACCTCTTTACCCGCAACAGCCAGCGTGATTGGCAGGTCATCATTTTCTTTGGAGGTGGTAACACCTGCTGGTCTTGAGCGCTGTCCGACATCGATAGCACCACCTTTGGATCAAGGCAACCTAACATGTCCGCCTGCATCTTCCTCACAGACCGGCAGTTTGCCGGGGACACCCTTATCAACCCCGTCTAAGCACAATAGCCAGCCCTCGGTCCCTCAGATGTGGACAAGTAAAAGACCATTTCCTCCTAGCCATGAGAAAGCTAAGAGGTTGAATTTCACCATCTGCAAGCTCTTGGCTACAGAAATGCTGCCTTTCCGCCTGGTGGACACAGAGGATTTTCGAGACCTTATGTCCGTCGCAGTGCCCCAGTACCAGATGCCCAGTCGGCACTACTTCTCAAAGAAAGGTGTGCCTGCGCTCCACCAGCATGTCGCACACAACATCACCGCTTCTTTGAGAAACTCTGTGTGTGACAGGGTGCATTTCACCACAGACACTTGGACGAGTAGGCATGGACAGGGGCGTTACATGTCGCTGACTGGGCACTGGGTAACTATGGTGACAGCAGGACAAGGGGCTGCTGTCCAAGTCTTGCCGTCCCCACGAGTTGTGCGTCAATCCTCTTTATGTCATTTTTCCTCCACTGCTTCTGCCTCCTCAACCTCCTCTCGGTCTTCCACCTGCACCCAAAGCCTGTCTGGTCATGCCACAAGCTTTCTAACTGCGCAGAAGGGATCCTGCACACCTCCTTACTATGCTGGCAGTAGGGCTCAACGTCATCAGGCGGTTTTTACATTGAAATGTCTGGGAAATGTGAGTCACACAGCTGAGGAGTTGTGGTCAGCTCTGGAGAACCAATTTCATGAATGGTTGTCTCCACTGGACCTGAAACCAGGGAAGGCCGTGTGTGACAATGCTGCAAACCTGGGTGCGGCCCTTCGCCGGGGCAATGTCACACACGTGCCTTGTATGGCTCACGTGTTGAACCTGGTTGTCCAGCAATTTTTAGCCCACTATCCCAGACTAGATGGCCTTCTGCAGAGGGCACGGTCGCTGTGTGCTCACTTCCGCCGTTCGCATCCCGCAGCTCAGCGACTTACATCTCTACAGAAGTCGTTGGGCCTGCCACTTCACCGGCTAAAATGCGATGTGCCTACCCGGTGGAATTCAACTCTGCACATGTTGCAGCGACTGTGGCAGCACCGACAAGCCCTGGTGCAATACGTTCTGACGTATAGCCTGGGCCAACGAGATTCAGAGGTGGGGCAAATCACGCTGGAGGAGTGGTCTCAGATCAGGGACCTATGCACCCTTCTGCACAGTTTTGAAATGGCGACGAAGATGTTTAGTGCTGACGATGCCATTATCAGCATGACTATTCCGGTGATTTACATGCTGGAGCACATGTTAAACAGAATTCGGAGTCAGGTGGTGGCACAAGAGGAGGTGGAGGAAGTAGAGGAGGAGGAGTTGTATGCGGAAGGGCTAACATCTGCAAGGTCCAGACGGTCGGCAGCACCAAGGCGGCAGGCATGTGATGGTGGGGGAGATGATTTTACCAGGGCGCATGGTAGCAGCCAAACTAGTGAGGAAGGTGCAGGAGCCCAGGAAGAAGTGGAGGACGAACTGATGGAAGACTCATCAGATGAGGGAGACCTTGATCACATTTCTGTTGTGCGAGGTTGGGGGGAGAGGACAGAGGAAGGAAGCATGATTGCTACCTCGCCACCAACACAACAGGGACTTGGTGCTCCTGGATGCGCAACACACATGAGTGCCTTCTTGCTGCACTACCTGCAACATGACCCTCGAATTGTGAGAATTAGAAATAATCCTGACTACTGGGTTGCCACACTGTTAGATCCCCGGTACAAAAGTAAATTTGCAGAAATTATTCCTGCCATAGAAAGGGATGCACGCATGCAGGAGTATCAGCAGAGACTGTTGAAGAATCTTACATGTGCTTTTCCACAAAATACCAGTGGTGCACGTAGTGAATCTCACAGTTCCAACTTGCCAACCGTGGGACCGTCAAGTGTTCAGCACTCAAACCGTAACAGAACCACAGTATCTGCTGGTAACATCAATTTTGCGGAATCATTTCACCACTTTTTTAGCCCATCCTTTGCAAGGCCACAGGAGACAAGAAGTCTGACACATAGTCAACGCCTAGAGACGATGGTACAGGAGTATCTCCAAGTAAACATTGAAGCCACGACTGTGTCACTGGACCCTTGCTCTTTTTGGGCTTCCAATCTGGATAAATGGCCGGAGCTAGCCACTTACGCCTTGGAGATCTTGTCATGCCCCGCAGCCAGCGTTCTGTCTGAACGTGTGTTCAGCGCTGCTGGTGGTGTGCTGACAGATAAGCGCACGCGGCTCTCCACTGATAATGTAGACAGACTCACGTTCATAAAGATGAACAAATCATGGATCCGAAACGACTTTTCTACCCCTGTGTCATCCTGGGGAGAGTAAAAGCTTGATGATTGGTTAAAATCACCCTACCAACCGTTTTAAGCTTTCAAATTACTAATCATGTTTATCTGTATCTTGACTGGAAAATAATTTGGGCTTTGTAGCAGTGTGCAGCACTGATCCTATTAGGCCATCTATAATAAGCTTCACCAGATTTAAAATTAAAAATAATTTTTAGCTGCATCTAGCCCGGAAAATAATTTTGGGGCTCCGAGATGCGCAAGACACATAAGTGCCTTCTTGCTGCACTACCTGCAGCATGACCCTCATATTGTCAGAATTCGAAGTAATCATGACTACTGGGTTGCCACACTCTTAGATCCCCCAAACTTTTCGATCAACCTTTTCATTTTAATAAAGACCAAAAAAATGGTCATTTTTGAAATTATAAGCATTAGCAGGTTGTTAGAAACTGAAATCAAACAGTTTTCAACTCAAAACTTTATTCTAGGTGATGTTACATTTTCACATAGGACCCCTTGTTCGAAAGGAGCTTCTGAACTCTCTCGTCCATTGAATTTGTCAGGTTTTGGATGGTTTCTGCTTCAATTGTTTTGCATGAGGACAGAATACCCTCCCAGAGCTGTTGCTTAGATGTGAACTGCCTCCCGCCATCATAGACACTCCTTTTAATGATGCTCCAAAGGTTCTGAATGGGGTAGAGGTCAGGGGAGCATGGGGGTCACACCATAAGTTTGTCCCCTTTTATGCCCATATCAGCCAGAGATGCAGATGTTTTATGTGCAGCATGAGATGGTGCATTATCATGCAGAAAAATGATCTTGCTGTGAAATACACGGTTCTTCTTCTTGAACCATGGCAGGAAGTGCTGTTTGAGAAAATCCACATACATTATGGAGTTCATCTTTAGCGCCTTCAGGGATCCTAAAGGGGCCGACAATCTCTCTCCCCATGATTCCAGCCCAAAACATTACTCCACCTCCTCCTTGTTGGCGCTGTAGCCGTGTTTGCGTGGGGTGTCCATCAACCAGCCATCCTCCACTCCATTCATCTGGACCATCGAGCGCTGCACGGCACTCATCCGTGAACAAAACAGTTTTGAAATCAGTCTTCATGTAATGTTTGGCCCACTGGAGCCGTTTCTGCTTGTGTGAAGTGGATAGAGGAGGTCGACAGGATGGCATATGCACAGCTGCAAACCTCTGAAGGACCCTGCATCTTGTTGTTCGGGGGACGTTGGAGGCACAAGCAGCTTCAAAAACTTGTCTGCTGCTATGACAAGGCTTTTTTGCCGCTGCTGTTTCAACCTGACGTAATTGCCTGTAGGAAAGAGTCCTCAATTTGCCCTTATCAGCACGCACACGTGTGTACTGTGAATCAGCTACATACTTCTTGATTGCCAAGACACTTCATCCTGATCATCGCACAATGTTAATTGTAGTCATGCCTTGACCTAAACACTCCACAATTTGCTGCTTCTCAGCAGCCGACACATCCTTTTTCTTTCCCATTTTGGCAGAAAATGTAGGCTGCTTAATAATGTGAGAGAGCCTTCTTAAGTAGTCTTGCCTTTCATTGGACACACCTGCCAAACTAATTAGCACAGGTGTCTGCAATTGCTTACAGTGATATAAAGAGCCCTGACACACATCACCATCAATGAGTTTAACTGACAAACAAACAAATTCTTCCCTTATCACTCCTAAACACTTTTTGCATAATAATTTGGAACGCGGTGTACATGTGCTTTTCCACAAAACACCAGTGGTTCACGTAGTGAATCTTACAGTTCTAACTTGCCAACCGTGGTCTGTATGGAATTGTTCAATAAAGGGCCCAAAATTAAGATAACATAGATGGGAGAGGTCTCTATGAATAGGAATTCCTAAGTATTTGATACCCTGTGAGGGCCAGGCAAAGGGAAAGTTGGACTGGATGGAATCCTATATGGATTTAGGGAGGGAGACATCGAGGGCCTCAGACTTCGCTGCATTGATTTTAAAATTTTACCATGTAACAAAGTGATCTATTTCAGCCATAACAGCAGGGATGGATATATGTGATTGAGTGATATATACTAGGACATCATCAGCAAATAGAGAGCACTTGTACTCGGTGCCTCCCACCTCAATCCACCTAATATTGGGGTTATGGCGAATTGATGAGAGCAGGTGCTCCGTCACTAGGATGTATAAGAGAGGGGACAGAGGACATCCCTGCCTTGTCCCATTGGTGATTGTGAAAGGTGATGAAAATGTTCTGACGCACCCCCTGGGCCTTGGGACACCCGGAGCCGGACCCCTTTTGGTGGATGCTGGTGGTTGTAGTCTTCGTGGCGGCGATCCGGTTCCGTGGCTCAGGGCGGTCAAACCAGTGGCGGAACTATTTATGTGGTTTTGATGTTTAAATGTCCGACTACGCCACCCGTGGATTGCGGTCAGAGTGAACCGCCGCTACAGGGCAGACCGCTAAGGCTGGTGTTGTGGGTGCAGCAGAGCGTAGCATAACTCACCACGGGAGGAGTATAGCCTCAGGGCAGTGTATGCGGAGGATGGGGGTGATGGTGCAGGGCAGCAGCAGTAACGACACGGAGTCAGTGATGCAGTTCAGGGCCTTTACTCACAGTTCTTATTATCCAGACCACGTCTGCAGGTAACGGCTGCCCACGTCGTACTGTGCTCACCAGGTGAGGGGCTCAGACAACTCCCAGATAACTTTGGAGCGCTTCACAGGACCCCCTTTGTGTGTCCTTTGTCTGGCCTTTCTTACCAACACTTCTGTCCGGCTGCCTCGGTCCTCCTCTTGGTAAACTTGGCGCCAGTTTCCCTGACCCTATGTGGTGCCTTCCTAGCGGGTGGAGCAAGGGGCTGCGCCACATAAAATGTCAGAGCCTCCGGTTTCTAGCTGAGGGTCGTTTCCTGCCTCCACTAGTTCGGGGACCGGTCTCCCCCTTTGGCCTGACCCCTCCACGCAGGTGGATTCGGGCGTGCGGTGGCGACTCGCCCGTCCGCACCCCTGGGATCCCTTCATTCCTCGTTCCTGGAGCCTTCTCCGCTCCTCTTCCTTCCTTCTCCCTCTTGCAGGCCTGGGCCTCTGTTACTAGGCCCGCCTCCGGAGCAGAGCTCATGCAGAGCCCCTGCTCCCTGCCACTTCTGCTCAGACTTCTCTGCACTGAACTAAGATGGTGCCCACCTTTTATACTCCCTTCTCAATGCACCCAGGAACTGCTTCCTCCCTGCTCCTGCACTGCAGGGTTCCCCTTCCTCAGTGTTCCCTCCCCCCACTCCAGCCAGGGACAGGGACTGTCGTGCCCATCTCAGGGGCATATTGGTCGCCCTGCCCCACGGCAATGTGGTGTAATGCATGCAGGTGTCGGGTCCTGATCCACACTCCATCCTTATCTGAGAGTGAGATATCACACCTCTGGGTGAGGTGCAATACGTCTGTAGCAACCGAGCCCTCGGTGCTACAGTTCCATTTATCTTCAGCCTAGGTGACGTATTGTGATACAGGGCCGTGATTTTGGCTATAAAAGGGTCCCCTAGACCCCTACCCCAAGCTTTTTAAGAGAATCATATATGGCGTGCCAGGAGACTCTATGGAATGCTTTCTCAGCATCCAACGAGAGTATCTACTTACAAATTTTTAACTGCATCTAGCCCAGGAAATACTTTGTGCCTAGTAGCAGTGTCTGCTAGTCAGCGGATTATCCCGGCTGTTAAGCAAGCTACACCACCTGTAGTTTGGACACTTAATTTTTTCAAAGGAAATGCTTTGGGACCACGGGATACTTAGTGAAGAGCATCAGGAGGCACCCCAAGGCATAGGGGCTGGGACTGGCACTAGGATGCCTTGCGGTGGACAGCCGAGCTCGATCCTTATAAAAGCTTTTTAACTGCAGCAGCTTTAGTGGACGCTACTGGAGCTGGAATTACGCGGCTGCTGGCATGAGACTTGCCCTCCAATAGATCCTTGTAAATGGATTTAAAGTGTATTCATTCAAATTAGAGGGACAATTTAAATTAAAAAGCTTAGAGCTGCCTCCACCACAGGGGGGCTCTCTCGACCCACCAGCGGACAGGCACCAGTATTGGGAGAGGGGGGCTGGCCGTCAGGGTTCACCGCGGCTCTGGTACAAACCCGGCGACACGGAGGTGGCACGGGCAGGAGCGGACTGGCCGTCTCGGCTTCTCACTTTTTGGATTTTAGAAGGGCATGACATGCCTATATCTGTGTCTCCCCCTCCTTTTACTCCTCCACCTCTTTTCTTTTCGCATGACTATATGTACTTGTCACTTTTCCATGTGTTAGTTGTGTCTTCTGAGCAGTTTGTTAGCTTTTGGACACCTTTGAAGGTGTTTTCTATGTGTTTCTATGTGTTTTTGTTTGCCTGCCATTGGTTTTAACGGTGTTCGAAGGTGTTCGACGAACAGTTCGACGAACAGTTCGGCGAACACACGGGTGTTCGACGAACCGAACCGAACTCGAACACTACGGGGGTGGCTCAACACTAGTATCTACTCCAGCTGTCATTTCTCCATCACCAGGTTCCGCCCATTGTCACAAACAACCATGCTTGGCTGTATGTTCAGCAGTGAGAGCCACAGATCAGGCTGCTTTATTACAGCTTTCAACAACTCTGCAGCGCTGGGCGGTTTGTCACCAAAGCATTAAGCATGTTAGCTTCAGCACAGCCTGCTGCCGCTTGGCCAAGGCAGTGCTGCAGTGCTGTCAGCTTATGACTGATGTGGTCATTTCGGAGATGGAGGAGGAGGTGCAGGAGCTGAACAATGTGATTACATTGAGGTTAAATTGGTGACGCTGGTTTTATACTAAAGAAAGATCCTATTGTTTTGTTTTTTTTACGTTATTTTTTAAGACAAATGCATTCACCCGGAATTGTCATTTTAACATTTTACAACCTTATCTGGCAATGTGGTGCCTTACACATCATCAGACACATCCTGTTTTATTTATGATGGAGGGACTCTGAAAGAGATAAAGCCTATTTTTATAGGGCCATCAGACGGGACTTACTATTCTTAAAAGGCCAGCAGTCGGCCCTCCCTATTGTTAGAGAGCCATCAGCTGGCTATGCTTTGTTGTTCCCATTATTAAAAAGTGGGTCTCCTAAACTGTTATTGAGTATCCAGTGACTGCAAGGGCTGCCAAAAATTTGGACGCAACCCAATACCCCTTTGAAGAGACATAGAGGAGGGTCTCAGTAAAAAAAATGCTCCCATTATAAAGAAGCGGGTCTCCTATAGTGGTAATGCCCGTGCTGTGACTGCAAGGGCTGCCAAAATTTGGGAAAAACCCCACTAAGAATTTAAAGACACATAGAGCGGGGCCACAGTAACAAGTATGACATGTTCCCATTAGAAAGGAGAGAGTCTGCTGTACAGTAATAAGGAATGCAGTGAGTCCAAATGCTGACCAATTTTAGGAAAAACGCCACTAAGAATTTAAAGACACATAGAGCAGGGCCACAGTAACGACAAATTCTCATTAGAAAGGAGATGGTCTCCCATAGTGTTGGCCTATGCAGTGAATGCAAGGGCTGCCAAAAATTGGGGGCTCATAAAAAAATATTCCCTTTAGAAAGGAGCGGGTCTCCAATACTTGGAATGCCCATGCACTAAGTGTATGGGCTGACAAACATTTACATCACGGACCACGGTCACCCTGGTGATATGGTGGTGGAGGATGAGGATGAGGAGAAGGAGGAGAGCAAGAGCAAATAGCCAAGATCAGGAAGCGTATACCCATGTGTGGGTGTGAAAAGGTGCATGGGAATACACCTCCCAAAAAAAGACACTGGATTTGTGTTTATGTTACGCTGCTATCATTCGGCACTGTTGAGAAGTCTGGCCCAATCCAGCCCTTGTTCATTTTTATAAGAGTCAGCCTGTCAATATTTTCAGTTGACAGGCAGATGCGCTTATCAGTTATAATTCCACCAGCGGCACTAAAAACCCACTTTGATAAAATGCTAGCGGCAGGGCAGCCCAGGACCTCCAAGCGGTAGAGAGCCAGTTCATTCCACGTGTCCACACCCAATAATTAAAAGGCACAGAGGAATCACGGAGAATGTTGGTACGGTCGGCAAGTAACTCTCTCAGCATCTTCCCAAACTTTGCACTCCTTGGAAGAGAACCCCGCACTTCAGGGCCTGTGCGATGGGCGGGTCTGAGAAAACTCTCCCAGAACTTTGACAGTTTTCCCCTGCCTCTGCTGGATTGCATTTGTGTCTTTCTCGCCTGTACTCCATGGTTGTCCAACAAACTGTGACCTCTGCCGCCAGATTTTTCAGATGGGAATTTTTTTAATAGTTCCACAACAAGGGCCTACTAGTACTGCCCCATTTTTGTAGACCTGTCCGCCTCAGGAATAAGAGATATAAAGTTCTCCTTGTGGCGTGGGTCTAGAAGTGTCACCAACCAGTAATGACTGTCACCCAAAATTTTGAGAAAACGAGGACCATGGTAAAGGCAGCGTAACATAAACTCAGCCATGCGTGCCAGACTGCTAACAGGCAAGACTTCCGTGTCCTCACCAAGAGGATTACTGACCATGCTCTCCTCCTCCTCCTCCTCTCCATCCTCTGGCCATCCACGCTGAACAGACGGTATGACAGTTGTGCAGGCAGTACCGTCTATAGCGTATGAAACTAGCTCCTGCTCTTCCTCCTCCTCATTGTCACCTCCATCCACATTGGGATGAGATGAGGCTAGGCTGTGCTTAATCACCCTGTATGGTTCCTTGCTCCATCTCATCATGCTGCACCTGCAATGCATCCCCTTTGATTGTGAGCAGAGAGCGTTTCAGAAGACAGAGAAGCGAGATGGTGACGCTAATTATGGCGTCATCGCCGATCACCATCTTGGTGGATTCCTCAAAGTTTTGGAGTATAGTACATATGTCTGACATCCTTCAGGTCCTCCTGAGGTCTTATGTGTGGAGTCTGAACTGAATACCAACGGCCTTGTTGATGCTGGTACTCAACAACTGCCCTCTTCTGCTCACAAATCCTTCCCAACATCTGCAGCGTAGAGTTACAAATCGTGGGGACATCACATACCAGTCTGTGAGCCGGAAGTTGCAAACGCTGCTGAAACACGGCAAAGGCAACGGAAGCTGTAGGTGACTTTCTAAAATGGGCACACAGGGGGCGTACTTTAACAATCAGATCCGGCATCTCCCGGTAGGATTTGAGAAACCGCTGAACATCGAGGTTAAGCACATGGGCCAGGCATGGTACGTGTGTAAGCTCGCCTCGCCTCAGAGCCGCCACCAGGTTCCGGCTCTTGACACTGTAACGGGTCTGGGAGGCGGAACCTCTGAGCAACTTATACAAGGGGGCAGTCCTTGTAAGGAAGCGGGTGGCGACCAGGGAAGACAGGCAGGCGATCACAGCAGGTGACCGGGACAGTCTCTGGGCAAACGGGCAGGAGGTCACGGCAAGTGACAGGGACAGTCTCTGGGTAAACGGCAGGAGGTCACAGCAAGTGACCGGGACAGTCTCTGGGTAAATGGGCAGGAGGTCACAGCAAGTGACCGGGGCAGTCTCTGGGTAAACGGGCAGGAGGTCACGGCAAGTGACCGGGGCAGTCTCTGGGTAAACGGGCAGGAGGTCACGGCAAGTGACCGGGGCAGTCTCTGGGTAAACGGGCAGGTACGACCTGTGACGGCTGAGCCTCCAGGTAGGCTAGCAGGCAGATGGCAGATGAGTGCTCCCAGGTGAGCAGGCGAGAGTCTCAGGATAAGCAGGTGGTCACAGCATGTGACGGCGGAGCCTCCAGGTAGGCTAACAGGCAGGTAGCAGATGAGCGCTCCCAGGTGAGCCGGCAAGAGTCTCTGGACTGGCAGGTGGTCACAGCACGTGACGGCGGAGTCTCTAGGTAGGCTAACAGGCAGGTAGCAGATGAGCGCTCCCAGGTGAGCGGGCAAGAGTCTCTGGACTGGCAGGTGGTCACAGCACGTGACGGTGGAGCCTCTAGGTAGGCTAACAGGCAGGTAGCAGATGAGCGCTCCCAGGTGAGCGGGCAAGTGTCTCTGGACTGGAAGGTGGTCACAGCACGTGACGGCGGAGCCTCTAGGTAGGCTAACAGGCAGGTAGCAGATGAGCGCTCCCTGGTGAGCGGGCAAGAGTCTCTGGACTGGCAGGTGGTCACAGCACGTGACGGCGGAGCCTCCAGGTAGGCTATCAGGCAGGTAGCAGGTGAGCGCTCCCAGGTGAGCGGGCAAGCTGGTCCATAGACAGACTGACAGGTGTTGGAAGGCAGACCGTCGGACCTCAGGCTAGCAAGCAGGAAAGCGGATGACAGGCAGGAATCAGGCAGCAAACTGGCAGGAGACTGGCAGGTAACTGGCAGGTAACTGGCAACGGGACCTGAGGGCTGAAGCAGAGTAGTGAACAGTGCAACAACATTGCTCGGGCACCTCCATTTTGGAGGAGGTGCCTTATATATGGAGGGATCCTCCGGCCATTGGCCGGGGACTCCTTAGGGCGACGCGCGCGGCCCCTTTAAGAGAGGGGGAGCGCGCGCGCGTGCGCCCTAAGCACAGTGACCGGGGGAGAGCGGGCGCTGCAGGCAGAGCGGGAGGAAGCCGCCGGGCACGGAGAAGAGGTGAGGGGAACAGCGTCCCCGCCTAGCAGGAGGCAGGGACGCCGACGCTACAGTACCCCCCCTTTAGGCCCCCCCTTTTTTAGGCCAGACAGAAATTTAGCAAGGATGAGAGGGGCATGGATGTTCTCCCGGGGCTCCCATGTTCTCTCCTCAGGACCAAACCCCTTCCAATCCACTAGAAAAAAGGTCTTTCCTCTTACCCTTTTGGTGGCCAGAATGTTCTCTACCTCAAACTCGTCTTCAGCAGAAACCGGAGCAGGAGGCGTACCTGTAGACTTGGAAAAGGAGTTAAGTACCACGGGTTTGAGAAGAGATACATGGAAGGAGTTAGGGATCCGTAAGTTGGCCGGGAGTTTCAATTTATAGGCCACCGGGTTGATCTGTTTGATAACCTCCAGTGGGCCGATGAACCGAGGCCCTAACTTATAGGAAGGAATCTTGAGTCGGACATATTTGGATGAGAGCCAGACTCTATCTCCGGGACGAAATTGTGGGGAATCCAGGCGTTTTTTGTCGGCGTGTCTCTTCATCCGCTCGGATGACTGAAGGAGTGCGGATCGGGTGCTCTCCCAAATGGAGGAAAATTTGCTAACGAGAGATTCCGCGGCCGGGTTGTCCACAGAGGTGGAGACAGGAAAAGGGATCCGAGGATGCTGACCGAAGACTACAAAAAACGGGGATTTAGAAGAAGATTCGCTCTCGTGATTGTTGTAAGAGAACTCGGCCCATGGTAGGAGATCCACCCAGTCTGAATGGTGGGCATTAACGAAGTGCCGGAGGTAACTGGTCAAATTCTGATTGATCCGCTCCACTTGACCATTGGACTGTGGGTGGTAAGCGGAGGAGAAGTCCACGGTGACGTCGAGCAGTTTACATGTGGCTCTCCAGAAGCGTGAGGTGAACTGAACCCCACGATCCGACACGATGTGGAGAGGCAGACCATGGAGACGGAAGATGTGGCGGATAAAGTCCTTAGCTAGCTCGGGAGCAGACGGGAGGCCTGGCAGGGGAATAAAATGAGCCATTTTGGAAAAGCGGTCAACGACCACCCAAATTACCGTAGAACCGGCAGAGACGGGGAGATCTGTTATGAAGTCCATTGCTATATGTTGCCACGGGGCAGCAGGCACAGGCAGAGGAAGAAGGCGGCCGGCATGCAGGTGTCTCGGAACTTTGTTGCGGGCGCAGGACACACAGGCAGAAACAAAGTCAATTACATCCTTGTGCAGGGAAGGCCACCAGTAGTGCCGGGTAATAAGCTGGAGGGTCTTTTTCTGACCGGCGTGCCCAGCTAGCTTAGATGAGTGACCCCAGTGTAGAATCTTCTCCCGATCGGACTCCGTTACGAACGTCTTACCGGGAGGGAGACGATTTAGGCCCACGGGGGCTACCTGCATTACTCTGGCGGGATCGATGATGTGTTTAGGCTCCTCCTTAAGATCAGACACCAGAAAGGATCGGGACAGGGCGTCAGCTTTGATGTTTTTGTCAGCCGGACGAAAATGAAGAATGAAATCAAAGCTGGCAAAAAACAAAGACACCGGGCTTGGCGCGGGTTAAGTCTCTGGGCGCTCTGGAGATATGCCAAGTTCTTGTGGTCAGTGTAAATTATTACCGGGTGGAGAGCCCCCTCGAGCAGGTAACGCCACTCCTCCAGTGCCATCTTAATGGCCAACAATTCTCGGTCTCCTATAGAATAATTGCGCTCAGAAGAGGAGAAAAGTTTGGAGAAAAAGCCGCAGGTTACCTTTCTTCCGGAAGAAGATTTTTGGGTAAGTACCGCCCCGGCTCCGGAGGAGGATGCGTCAACTTCTAGGAAGAATTGTATGTTGCCGTCCGGACGATGCAGCACCGAGGCGGAGAGGAAGGCCTGTTTTAAGGAAAGAAATGCCTCTTCTGCTTCGGGCGGCCATTCTCTGGGGTTCGTACCTTTACAGGTGAGAGCAGAGATAGGGGCGGTCCGGGAAGAGAAGTGCGGAATGAAGAGGCGGTAGTAGTTGGCGAAGCCCAGGAACCGCTGAATAGCCTTCAACCCCTCTGGTCGGGGCCACTTCTGGATGGCAGACAGTTTCTCAGGATCCATTTGTAGATCAGTCTGAGAGATTATGTAGCCCAGAAATGGAAGAGAGGTCTGCTCAAAGATGCACTTCTCATATTTAGCGTAGAGGTGGTTCTGCCTGAGCCTGAGCAGGACCTGACGAACGTCCCTCCGGTGAGTAGGAAGATCCAGAGAGAAGACCAAGATATCGTCCAGGTACACCACCACGCAGGAGTAGAGAAGATCACGGAAGATGTCACTGACCAACTCTTGAAAGACGGCAGGAGCGTTACAGAGACCAAAGGGCATCACAAGGTACTCATAGTGGCCGTCCCGGGTATTGAATGCCGTCTTCCACTCATCCCCCTGACGGATACGGACCAGGTTATATGCCCCACGGAGATCCAGTTTGGTGAAGATTCTAGCCCCCCTCAGACAGTCAAATAATTCAGGAATAAGCGGAAGGGTGTATTTATTCTTCACAGTAATCTGGTTTAGGCCTCTATAGTCTATACATGGACGGAGTGAGCCGTCCTTCTTTTTGACAAAGAAGAAGCCTGCTCCCGCCGGGGAGGTAGATTTCCGGATAAATCCTTGGGCCAGGTTCTCCTCAATATATTCAGACATGGACCGGGTTTCAGCAGCGGACAAAGGGTAGATTCGCCCATGGGGAGGAGTAGAGCCGGGCATCAGGTCGATTGGGCAGTCGTATGGTCTATGAGGAGGTAAAGTCTCTGCCTCTTTTTTATCGAAGACATCCGCATAAGACCAATAGGGAACCGGAAGACCGGGCAGATTGGCTGGGGTAGGAGAAGGACGGGCAGGATGAACGGGAACTAGACAAGTCTTATGGCAGTCCTGTCCCCAGCGAAGGACCTCTCCAGTCTGCCAGTCAAGCATGGGTGCATGTCTCTGGAGCCAAGGCAGGCCAAGCAATAGTGCGTGAGAGAGTCCAGGCAGAGCATGAAAGGAGATGCTCTCGGAATGCAGCATTCCCACCTGTAGAGTCAGAGATTCGGTGATGAGTTGGATGGGATGTGGTAAGAGGCCCCCATCCACGGCGGCGACAGATATAGGTACGGCCAGAGGTTTGGTGGGAATGTGGTATTTTTCTACCAGGGACTGAGAGATGAGATTTCCAGCAGCTCCAGAGTCAAGTTGAGCCAGTTCAAAATAGCGGTTCTCTCCGCAGAGGATAGAAACAGACAGCAACAGGGATGGAGAGGGTTTACTTTTGTCTAGGGCGACCTCTCTGAGCGATCCTAGACTCAGGCGTTTCCCGACCTCTCAGGGCAGGAACGGATCCGGTGCTCCTTACTGCCACAGTAGAAACAGCTCCCCTCGGCACGACGTAAGTCTTGACGGGTCTTGACCATCTTGGTCTGGTCGACCTGCATAGGCTCAGGTGAGTGTGCCTGGGGAGTAACAGGGGAAGTGACGGGTCTCTGGAAGGTAGGGACTAGACGTGGAATCCTCCTCTCACGGGTGACCTCCCTAGCGCGCTCCTGGAACCGGATGTCAATCCGGGTGGCAAGTGTAATCAAGTCGTCGAGAGTGGTAGGAATGTCCCGACCGGCGAGTTCATCTTTAATACGGCCGGACAGACCCTCCCAGAAGACGGACACCAGGGCGTCGTTATCCCAGGCCAGCTCCGAAGCAAGGGTACGGAACCGTATGGCATATTGGCCCACGGTGAGACTCCCTTGACGGAGGCGTAGCAGAGATGAGGCGGATGAGGTCTTCCGACCGGGTTCGTCGAAGACAGTCCGGAAAGCCGTGAGAAAGGCTGGCAGGTCGGACACCAGAGGGTCTCCTCTCTCCCATAGAGGAATTAGCCAAGCCAGTGCCTCTCCCGTGAGATGGGACATGATGAAGGCTACTTTGGCCCGGTCGGAATTAAACTGGTAGGACTGGTGTTCAAAGTGCAGGGTGCACTGGTTAATGAAGCCCCGAGCTTGAGCGGAGTCGCCTCCGAAGCGAGGAGGTGCAGAAAGCCGGATTCCAGAGCAGGATACTATGGTATTGGTGGGCAGCGGAGCAGCCGGGCTGCGAGTCATGACACTAGCGGTGGTTGCTGATGGGGCAGTCAAAGTGTCCAGACGAGTATTGACATTCCGTAGGTGACCCAGGAAGGACTCCTGTCGGGACCTCTTTCGGGACAGTTCATGACAAAGGTCCGAGAGCGAGGGAGCTTGGGTGCCACCGGGTTCCATGGCCCGAGCAAACTGTAACGGGTCTGGGAGGCGGAACCTCTGAGCAACTTATACAAGGGGGCAGTCCTTGTAAGGAAGCGGGTGGCGACCAGGGAAGACAGGCAGGCGATCACAGCAGGTGACCGGGACAGTCTCTGGGCAAACGGGCAGGAGGTCACGGCAAGTGACCGGGACAGTCTCTGGGTAAACGGCAGGAGGTCACAGCAAGTGACCGGGACAGTCTCTGGGTAAACGGGCAGGAGGTCACGGCAAGTGACCTGGGCAGTCTCTGGGTAAACGGGCAGGAGGTCACGGCAAGTGACCGGGGCAGTCTCTGGGTAAACGGGCAGGAGGTCACGGCAAGTGACCGGGGCAGTCTCTGGGTAAACGGGCAGGTACGACCTGTGACGGCTGAGCCTCCAGGTAGGCTAGCAGGCAGATGGCAGATGAGTGCTCCCAGGTGAGCAGGCGAAAGTCTCAGGATAAGCAGGTGGTCACAGCATGTGACGGCGGAGCCTCCAGGTAGGCTAACAGGCAGGTTGCAGATGAGCGCTCCCAGGTGAGCGGGCAAGAGTCTCTGGACTGGCAGGTGGTCACAGCACGTGACGGCGGATCCTCTAGGTAGGCTAACAGGCAGGTAGCAGATGAGCGCTCCCAGGTGAGCGGGCAAGAGTCTCTGGACTGGCAGGTGGTCACAGCACGTGACAGCGGAGCCTCTAGGTAGGCTAACAGGCAGGTAGCAGAGGAGCGCTCCCAGGTGAGCGGGCAAGAGTCTCTGGACTGGCAGGTGGTCACAGCACGTGACGGCGGAGCCTCTAGGTAGGCTAACAGGCAGGTAGCAGATGAGCGCTCCCAGGTGAGCGGGCAAGAGTCTCTGGTCTGGCAGGTGGTCACAGCACGTGACGGCGGAGCCTCCAGGTAGGCTATCAGGCAGGTAGCAGGTGAGCGCTCCCAGGTGAGCGGGCAAGCTGGTCCATAGACAGACTGACAGGTGTCGGAAGGCAGACCGTCGGACCTCAGGCTAGCAAGCAGGAAAGCGGATGACAGGCAGGAATCAGGCAGCAAACTGGCAGGAGACTGGCAGGTAACTGGCAGGTAACTGGCAATGGGACCTGAGGGCTGAAGCAGAGTAGTGAACAGTGCAACAACATTGCTCGGGCACCTCCATTTTGGAGGAGGTGCCTTATATATGGAGGGATCCTCCGGCCATTGGCCGGGGACTCCTTAGGGCGACGCGCGCGGCCCCTTTAAGAGAGGGGGAGCGCGCGCGCGCCCTAAGCACAGTGACCGGGGGAGAGCGGGCGCTGCAGGCAGAGCGGGAGAAAGCCGCCGGGCACGGAGCAGAGAGGTGAGGGGAACAGCGTCCCCGCCTAGCAGGAGGCAGGGACGCCGACGCTACAGACACACACAACCATGCCTGGCTGTAGGTTCAGTGGTGTGAGCCACAGATCTGCCTCCTTTTTCAGAGCTGTCCACAACTCTTCAGCATTGTGCGGTTTGTCGCTAATGCATATTAGCTTCAGCACAGCTTGTTGCCGCTTGGCCGAGGCACTGCTGCAGTGCTTCCAGCTTGTGACTGATGTGGTCATTTCGGAGATGGAGGCTGAAGAGGAGAAGGAGGCTGAGGAGGATGAGGTGCAGGAGCTGTACACTGTGGGGGCAACCCTGATTGACCTAGGGCCCGCAATGACGTGTTCTGTCCCAAGGTCTGACTGGGTCCCGGCTTCCACTATGTTAACCCAGTGTGCTGTCAGCGAGATGTACCGTCCCTGCCGAAATGAACTTGACCACGTGTCCATGGTTAGGTGGACTTTCCCGGTAACTGCGTTGTTGAGGGCACTGCTAATGTTTTGGGACACGTGCTTGTGTAATGCAGGGATGGCACACCGGGAGAAATAGTGGCCGCTGGGGACTGAGTACCGAGGGACAGCCGCCGTCATCAGGTTGCGGAATGCTTCCATGTCCACGGGCCTAAAAGGCAACATTTCGAGAGCAAGCAGTCGTGAAATGTGGGAGTTTAGTACTGTGGCCTGTGGGGCTTTGGCTGCGTATTTGCGCTTGCATTCCAAGGACTGGTGTATGGACAACTGAACGCTGCGCTGAGACAAGGACGTGGACATGCTTCCTGATGCTGCTACTTGAGATTGTGCAACGACAGGTGCAGGGCAGGAGGCATCTTCGCATGCACCATGGACAGGGGATTGGCTTGCATGCACAAAAGCGGAAGAAGCAATGGTGACACCCGCAGACACTGTTCCTGGACCCTGGGGTTCAGCCCACAAAGTCGGGTGCTTTGCTGCCATGTGCCTGATCATGCTGGAGGTGATCAGGCTGGTCATTTTGCAACCCATGCTGATGCTGGCTTGGCAAGTGGTGCAAATGGCCTTTTGGTGTTATCGGCAGAGTCTTTACAAAACAACCAGATTCGGGAATACCTAACAGTTGTACTGGCAACTTACTTTGTGTTGGTGTTATGGGGAATGGTTGCCTGCCTTTCTGCGGCCACCACACTGCTTCTTCCTGCCTGTTGGGGTGCTCTGCCTCCCTCCCCCTGTGTGCTGCTGTCCTCGCTCTGCATGTCCTCCTGCCAGGTTGGGTCAGTTACTATATCATCCACCATCCAGTCTTCCACTTCCGCACTCTGGTCCTCCTCCTGACTTTCTGGCAATTGTGTCTCATTATCGTCCACCTCTTGTGACACTTTCCCACCATCGCCTTCATGTGACCGTGGCTGCTCAAATATTTGGGCATTGCTACATGCGACCTCCTCTTGCCCCACTTCAAGTGGACCGGGTAAGAGACCCGAATCTATAAATGGGAAAGTGAACAGCTCTTCGGAGTGTCCAAGTGTGGGATCAGTTGTCTCTGGGCACTCGGCATTGTGGGAGGAAGGAGGTTCAGGGTGAGGAATATGCGATCCAGACTCATAGCTACTGAGACTTGACCGTGTGGAAGACAAGGTGGTGGTGGTGGTGGCTAAGTGACTGGAAGCATTATCTGCTATCCAGCCAATAACCTTTTGACACTGCTCTGTGTTCAATAGTGGTTGTAACGGGTCTGGGAGGCGGAACCTCTGAGCAACTTATACAAGGGGGCGGTCCTTGTAAGGAAGCGGGTGGCGACCAGGGAAGACAGGCAGGCAGTCACAGCAGGTGACCGGGACAGTCTCTGGGTAAACGGGCAGGAGGTCACGGCAAGTGACCGGGGCAGTCTCTGGGTAAACGGGCAGGAGATCACAGCAAGTGACCAGACAGTCTCTGGGTAAACGGGCAGGAGGTCACGGCAAGTGACCGGGACAGTCTCTGGGTAAACGGGCAGGTACGACCTGTGACGGCTGAGCCTCCAGGTAGGCTAACAGGCAGGTAGCAGATGAGCGCTCCCAGGTGAGCGGGCAAGAGTCTCTGGACTGGCAGGTGGTCACAGCACGTGACGGCGGAGCCTCCAGGTAGGCTAACAGGCAGGTAGCAGATGAGCGCTCCCAGGTGAGCGGGCAAGAGTCTCTGGACTGGCAGGTGGTCACAGCACGTGACGGCGGAGCCTCCAGGTAGGCTAACAGGCAGGTAGCAGATGAGCGCTCCCAGGTGAGCGGGCAAGAGTCTCTGGACTGGCAGGTGGTCGCAGCACGTGATGGCGGAGCCTCCAGGTAGGCTAACAGGCAGGTAGCAGATGAGCGCTCCCAGGTGAGCGGGTTAGCTGGTCCATAGACAGACTGACAGGAGTCGGAAGGCAGACCGTCGGACCTCAGGCTAGCAAATGGGTAAGCGGATAACAGGCAGGAATCAGACAGCAAACTGGCAGGAAACTGGCATGAAACTGGCAGGTAACTGGAAACGGGACCTGAGGGCTGAAGCAGAGTAGTGAACAGTGCAACAACATTGCTCGGGCACCTCCATTTTGGAGGAGGTGCCTTATATATGGAGGGACCCTCCGGCCATTGGCCGGGGACTCCTTAGGGCGACGCGCGCGGCCCCTTTAAGAGAGGGGGAGCGCGCGCGCCCTAAGCACAGTGACCGGGGGAGAGCGGGCGCTGCAAGCAGAGCGGGAGGAAGCCGCCGGGCACGGAGCAGAGAGGTGAGGGGAACAGCGTCCCTGCCTAGCAGGAGGCAGGGACGCCGACGCTACAGTGGTGTTCTGCGGTCCCCTATTAATTGGGACAGGAAGGTCGAGCGAGAAGAGGTGGGTGTTTGTTGTGGCACAATTTCAGTTTGCCCACGGCCTCGGCCTCTGCATGCAACTTCATCATCATCACGTCCAGTTCCCCGTCCCTTGCCACGTGCCTTGCCCATTTTAAATGGAGGACAATATCTTTCACTCTCACAACAAATGACTGAATTTGGAGCGAACTTATGTGTGATCCGTGTGATGCAGAAAACAGTTTTAAATACCTGGCCTGTAGGTAACTATTTTGAACATCAATCTGGTGTCAATTGCTTCACTGACACACTGAAACAAATTTTTAATGGAGGCCAGAAATGGCAGTATTTTCTAAAAATGTATATGTGATCCTTGTGATGGAGAAAACACAGTTTTACATACCTGGCCTGTAGGTAACTTAACAGCAAACTGGTGTCAAAAACTTTGATGACACACTGAAAAAAATATTTAATGGAGGCCAGAAATGGCAGTATTTTCAGCGCAATTATATGTGATCCGTGTGACGGACAAATCACAGTTTTAAATAGCTGGATTTTTAGCGCTGTAATATGGAAAGGACCTGGCTGTATTCTGCAGTGCCAACAAGCAAATGGTGCAGAAAAACGGTGTTCTCTGGATTGCTTTTTAAGCAAATAATAAGGATTAAGATCCCCAAAAAAATATTCCTTGCCCCTGAGACCTGGGCCTTTGTCTAGAAATATCTAACAGTAGCAGAAGGCTGGACTGGAATGGAGCCTCTTGTTCTATATGCACTGCAGTCTGCTATATACACCGCCTGCCTATATACATTGCCTGTCTGATATCTCTGCAGATGGATTAGTCCTCAGAAGGACTGTTTGTTGAGATGGATATGTGTAATGTACTTATTTTCTGTCTACACTACCTGATATACAGCCAAATCTCTCCCTAGCTCAGCAGCACCTCTCCCTACACTGCCTGATTGTGGAGTAGACTGACTAGCACAGCAGCGCCAGGTCTGATATAGACCTGATGACGCTGTATGGCCAGCCAATCACTGTAATGCCACAACTAACATGGCTGCGGCATTACAGTGAGTAGCAGGCAATCCATGCATGTTAATTGGCACTCAATAGCGCGCCAAACATGCAGGGAGGGGACCCGAGCATCCACCCGAGCATCTCGCAAGTACTCAGCGAGCTCCGAGCATCTCGAGTACTGAGATGCTCGGGCGTGTACCGAGTACTTGCGAGTATGCTCGCTCATCATTAATGATCAGTCTTGATGGAGAAAAAATCAGATTTTTCTTATAAGATATATTAAAACATTTCTTATTTTCATGTGTATTATTAATTTATGAAACACAAAGAGGAGTGAGAGCCCTGCTCGCAAACTTGCAATCTCTGAGGAAATAAGGGTAACACACAAGGTAAAGATAAAGTGTTTGTCTTGTAATGTCAGGCTATCAATGTAATAAATAGGTGCACTGAAATAGCGCTGCATGAACCAGTAACCAGCCAGTATCTGCACAAATACAGCTACAAAATGCTACTGAGTGCTTGGAAGAGAGAACAGGGGATAGTTAGTTGCATTAGATAGATGATAAGCCAGTCTAAAAAAATGTGTTTTTATGCCACACTTGAAACTGTGAATAATGCGAATTACCTTGATTGGCTGGGGGTAGTGCATTCCAGGAAATTGGTGCAGCATGAGAAATGCCCTGGAGATGAGAAGTGGGAGGTTCGAGTTATAGAGGATGTTAGTTCTTAAATCATTAGGGGAATGGATAGGATGGTAGACTGATGATGGAGGAAATGTAGGGTGGTGAAGGACTGTGGAGAGCTTAGTGTGTATGAGTGAGTGGATGGACAACCAGTGCAAAGACTGACACAAAGTGGCGGCTTCAGTGTAGTGGATGGACAAAAATAGGATCCCGGTTGCTGCATTCAGGGCAGATTGGGAAGGAGAAAGTTTAGTCAGAGGGACACCGATTTGGAGAGAGTTGCAGTAATTAAGTGTGAATGAAAGAGTTTTTGCAGAGTCAAAAGTAAGGAAAGGTCGAATTCTAAAGATGTTTTGAGATGTAGGTAACCTGGGAGAGTGAGTGATCAGATATAGAGAGGGAATGAAATATCTGAGTCAAATATAATGCTGCTTGGTTATTATGGTAGAACAACACTTTGAGATGGCAATTTCTGGTTTATGTAAGTTACTAGAGAGAAATCATGAGTTCAGTTTTTGATAGATTCAGTTGTAGATAGAGGGAGGACAAGATATTAGAGACAGTTAATACCTTTATTTACACTGAATGTAACTATTGAAACATATGGTCAAAGCTATTTTATTACAGGGCTTGATGGTATGTCACCAAAGTATTAGATAATCATCTGACATCTTTTGAAGAGAATACCTTACATTTGTTGATCAAGTAGTTGGTTCCTGAATAATCTCACTGATATAGCCATTAATTTTCAATATATACTAAGAAATAACTTTTTCTCAAGCTATGTTAAAAACTTATGAATAGCCCACTTCTTAAAAAAGAGCACATATCACTTTTTACTGTAAATTAGGTGTTGAATAATTTCTAATGGCAGCTCGAAATCAAAATGAAAGCAAAAAAAAAATTTTTTCCGACATTAATAAAATTGCTTGACTCTGCCCTATGAACAATAACTATCTGCATTCATATTACCGGCCTACATATGTATCTACACCTAATAATTATTCATTTTGAAATTTCACATCATATCTTTGATAGTATTCAGTGGGACTTTATGCAATATGAACACAATATAAAATATAATTTCCTGGATGGTTGAGTCTGTCTGCAGCTTAATGAACTCTAACTCCATCCTTCCATCTGAACGGCATACCGGAGCACAGTATGGTCTGTCTAAGTAAAAAGAAAAACAAATTAGATATTGAATGTTTCTCTCCAGATGAAAAGGGACAGGTAATTTTGCTCTTTCTGCCTTCTCATAAGCTTATAAAGAGAAAACAACTTTGTATCTCCTTGTTTTGACCAAAACTAGCAGTGACATATCAGAACTGAAATATATTTTTACTCTGTGCACAGCAATGCAATGGATTTTGGAAAAAAAAAATCATTCAAAACAAAACATAATAAAATCCAAGGTGCTGATGAAACCAAATATAGAGAGGAGTATTCTTAGTCGTCTGTGTGAAAAATGACTTAAAGCGAAAAAAAAAAAAGTGAAAATGATTGCAAATTATGTGTAAAAACACACAAAAATTCCATAAGTCTGAATAAATGTTACTAATGTGTTGTAAAATGTGGAAGGACAGCATTACATAAAATGATAAAGCTCAGACCATGAACATTACACATTCATTGCTATTATAAAACATAAATTGCTGATAACTAGAGATGAGTGAACCTTTTGATGTTCAGGTTCGTTAACTTTACCTGAACATTAGTGATGAGCGAGCATGCTCACAACTGCTCGGTACTCTCCCGAGCAGCTCAGTGTTTGAAATGCTTGGTGCTCGGTGAGTATTTCCTGAATGCTAGAGTGGGAGATCGAGTACCCATCAAGAATATTTGGTACTGTTTAGACAGCGAATTAACATGCGGGGATTGCCTGCCACTCACTGTATTGCTGCAGCCATGTTGGTTGTTTCATTACAAGGATTGGCTGGTCGCATAGCGTCATCGGGTGTATATAAGACCAGGGACTCTTTGCTCGTCACAGTCTACCCTTCAGACAGGCAGAGAGAGCTGCAGCTGAGTGAAGGAGAGAATTGGCGGTTGATTTAGTCAGGAGTTCCACAGCAATATACATCTAAACTAACAGTCCTTCT
Source organism: Phyllobates terribilis (assembly GCF_046119375.1). Taxonomy (NCBI): domain Eukaryota; kingdom Metazoa; phylum Chordata; class Amphibia; order Anura; family Dendrobatidae; genus Phyllobates; species Phyllobates terribilis. The sequence continues at coordinate 53,166,767 of NW_027362761.1, read as the reverse complement.
AAGGACTAATTCAGATGCATAGTAATCCTGCTTATAGCAGGAGTTAGGCAGGCAGAGTTTGTGGAGAGTGTATACAACAGAATAGGGTCCATTGAACATTCTGGCTGCTGCTGTTACTAATATCCATAGCCCTAGATACCAGGGCTAATATTCTTTTTGCTCTTAATCCTTATTATTCTGTTGAAAAGGAATATAATGCACCATTTTTACTTCTACATTTGCTTGTTAGCAGCATACAGCCAGATTTCTTTGATTTTAATAGCATTGCTGTATTGTGGAAGAAGAGAAACTTGTCCATCATCACAGCTGATCCTATATTACTGTGATAATCCTGACATTTTTGGAATTGTGGCAAATATTATACTCCATTTAAAATGGGCAAGGTGAGTGGCAAGGGATGGAGAAATGAACGTGATGGTGTACGCAGAGGCAGAGGCCGTGGGCAAGCTGAAATTGTGCCTGCAGAGGGAGCACAACAAAGACCCACATCATGTCGCCCTACCTTCCTGTCCCACTTTTTAGGGGGCTGCAGAACACCACTATTGAAACCTGAGCAGTGTGAAAAGGTTGTTGGTTGGATAGCAGATAATGCTTCCAGTCAGTTTGCCACCACCACCCTGTCTTCCACACAATCCAGTCTCAGTAGCCATGAGTCTGGACCACATACTCCTCACCCTGATCTTCCTTCCTCCCACCATGCCGAGTTCCCAGAGACAAGTGATCTCACACTTGGACACTCCGAAGAGCAGTTCACTTTTTCATTTATAGATTCGGGCCTCTTGCCCGTCCCGCTTGAGGCAAGGCATAAGGAGATCACATGTAGCGATGCCCAAATATTTGAGCAGCCACGGTCACAGAAAGGCGATGGTGGGAAAGTGCAATTACTGTCGCAAGAGATGGATGATGATGATGAGACACAATTGCCAGCAAGTCAGGAGGAGGATGAGGGTGCACAAGTGGAAGAGGAGGAGGTGGACAATGAAGTCACTGACCCAACCTGGCAAGGTGACATGCATACTAGGGATAGAAGCACAGAGGGGGAGGGAGGCGTAGCACCACAACAGGCAGGAAAAAGAAGTGGGGTGACCACAGGCACAAGGCGGGCAACTGTTCCCCAGAATACCAACAGGAGGAATGTTGCCAGTCCAACTGTTAGGTCTTCCCGAGTCTGGTTCTTTTTTAAAGATTGTCAGGTTAACTTCAAAAAGGCCATTTCCAACATCTTCCATGCCAGAATCAGCAGGGGCAGCAAAACAACCTGCCTGACCACTACCAGCATGCTCAAGCACATGACCTCAAAGCACTAGTTGGGCCGAATGCCAGGGTCCAGAAATAGTGTCTGCGGGTGATACAATGCCTCTTCCGCAGTTGTGCGTGCATGCCAATCCCGTGTCCATGGCGCAGGCGAAGATGCCTTCTGCTCTGCATCTGTCGCTGCACACTTGCAACCACCACCATCAGCAACCACATCCATGTCATTGTCCCAGCGCAGCGATCAGTTGTCCCTATTACAGGTCTTTGAACACAAGCACAAATATGCAGTCAACACCCCCAGGCCACAATACTAAACTGCCACATTTCTTGAATGCTTGTGACGCGCCCCCTGGGCCGTGGGGTACTCGGTGCCGGGCCGGTCGTTGCTAAGGGAGATGTCACAGTGGCGGTGACCCGGTCCGCCCGGTCCGTGACCCAGGGCGGTCATTCAAAAGGGGAATTTTATAGGGGATTTTTGTACAAAGTTTGTGACGCCGCCTATGGTATGCGGCTTAAGGGAGCCGCCGCTGCGGAGCAGGTCCTCTGGAGCTGATGTTAGTGCAGCAAAGCTGGTGTGGCTCCCCACAGGTAGAGCTTAGCTCCAGGGCAGTGTAGATGTTATAGGTGATGCTGGGCGTTTTGGTGCAGGGGTGATTGCGCAGATAATAATCACAGAGACAGTAGGGTGGAGTCTTCCAAGTTTACTCACAGTTCTTAAGTTCCTCAGGTTACAGGTTCTGGACTACAACCTCCCACGTCATGCTGCGTTCACCAGGCAGGGGTTCAGCAATCCCTCACTTAATTCAAGAGTGCCTGACTGGACCCCTTTCTATGTGCCTTCCTCAGTCGTCTTCCTGCGCTGGCTCTCGCCCTCCTGCCCTGCGCCTCGCATTCAGTGTCCCAATCTGGTAGACTCGGGTCTTGTCGGGCGACCTGCAGTCCCCTGGACCCTCTGTGGCCACCTTCTCGGCGATATAATTGCGGATGTGGCCACTGCACCTTACAAGTACAGCAGCCTCCGGTTCCTTGCTGAGCCTTGAAGTTCTCCACTAGTTTAGGGGCCGGTCCTCTCTGCGGCTCGATCCTTCCACCGCCTGGCAGATTCAGGCGTACGGGTGGCCTCCAGCACTTCCCGTAACCCTGGGATCCCTTCTGTTCCTGGAGCCTTTCTCCTGCTCTCTCTCCTCTCTTCTCTCCTTCTCCTGGGCCTCTCACTAGGCCCGCCTCCGGAGCAGAGCTCCTGCAGAGCCTCTGCTTCCCTCACTTTCCTTCTCCAACTGAACACTCTCTCTCAAGATGGCCCCCCTTTTTATACAGCTTCTTTCAATTGCTCCCCTGATCTACGTCCTCCACCTACACCCACTACATGGTTCCCCCTCACTAGGTTCCCCTCCACTCCAGCCAGGGACCAGGGACTGTGCTCTCCCTTAGGAGCAATCTCGCCCTGCCCTACTGAAGTGGACGTGTTGGATGCAGGAGTTAGGGTCCCGGGCAGCACTCTATCCTTACTTGAGAGTGTGATACCACACCTCTGGGTGAGATGCAGTACCTCTGTGGCGACTGAACCCGCAGGGACGCCACACTTGCACTTGAAATGTTGCCTGTTAGGCTTGTGGAAATGGAATATTTCCGCAACCTCATGGCAGCCGCCATCCCTTGATACTCTGTACCCAGCCACCACTATTTCTCCCAGTGTGCCATCCCCACATTACACAAGCACGTGTCCCAGTACATTACCCGTGCCCTCAAAAATGCAGTTACTGGGAAGATCCACCTAACCATGGACACATGGACAAGTGCTTGTGGCCAGGGACGGTAAATCTCACTGATGGCATTGTGAGTTAATATTGTGGAAGCCAGGACAAAGTCGGACCTTGGGGCGAAACACATCCTCCCGACGCCGAGGATTGCGTTCCCTAGTCAATTAGGGTTGTCCCCAAATTCTACAGCTCCTGCATCTCCTCCTCCTCTTCAGCTTCCATCTCTGAAATGACTACATCAGTCGGAAGCTGGAAGCACTGCAGCACTGCCTCGGCCAAGTGGCAACAGGCTGTGCTGAAGCTAATGTGCTTAGGTGACAAATCGCACACTGCTGCAGAGTTGTTGAAAGCTGTAACATAGCAGGCAGATCTGTAGCTGTCACCACTGAACCTACAGCCAGACATGGTTGTGTGTGACAATGGCCGGAACCTGGTGGCGGCTTTGAGTCTTGACAACCTTGCAAACATACCAAGCCTGACCCATGTGCTCCACCCAGTGGTTCAGCAGTTTCTCAAAACCTACCCAGATCTGCCTGAGCTGCTTGTGAAAGTACACCGCGTGTGTGCCCATTTCCGCTACAGCTTCAGCAGCATTTGCAGCTTCCAGCTCACCAACTGGTGTGCAATGTCAAAACACATTGGAACTCAATGTTGCATATGTTGGGAATGATTTGTGAGCAGCAGAGGGCAGTTGTTGAGTACCATCTTCAACATGCGTGTCGATATTCAGGTCAGCCTCTGCACATAAGACCTCAAGAGTGGACAAGGATGTCAGACATCTGTGCCATCCTCCAAAACTTTGAGGACTCCACCAAGATGGTGATCGGCAATGACGCTATAATTAGTGTCACCATCCCGCTTCTCTGTCTATTGAAATGCTCGCTGCTCACAATTAAAGAGGAGGCATTGCAGGCTGAGTTCGATTAGATGGAGCAAGGAACTATACAGGGTGATGCTGCACAGCCCAGCCTCATCTCATCTCAAAGTGGATTGGGTGATAATGAGGAGGAGGAGGAGGAAGAGGAGGAGGAGGAACAGGATCTGGATGCCTGCGCTACAGATGGTACTACCCACACAACAGTCATACCGTCTGTTCAGTGTGGATGGCCTGAGGAGAGAAAATAAGAATGAGGAAGAGGAGAGCATGGACAATCATCATCTTGGTGAGGACAGGGAAGTCTTGGCTGTTGGCAGTTTGGCACACATGGCTGACTATGTTCCGCTGCCTTTTCTGTGACCCTCGCGTTTTATGCATTTTGACCAACGCTAATAACTGGTTGATCACACTTGTAGACCCACGCTATAAGGAGAACTTTCTATCTCTCCTTCCAGTGGCGGAGAGGTCTGGTAAAATGTTGCAGTACCAGAAGGTCCTTGTTGAAGAATTAATAAAAAACAATTCCCGTCTGAAAATGCTGGCGACAGAGGTAACAGTTTGTTAGACAACCAAGGAGTACAGACGAAGGAGACATAAATACAATGCAGCAGAGGCAGGGCAACACTGTCAAAGGTCTGGGCAGTTTTCTTAGACATTCCTAGCGCTCAGGCCCTGATGCACGGGGTACTCTGACAAAGAGGGAAGACTTTCGAAAGATACTGAAGGAGTACGTTGCCGACCGTACCAACTTCCTCCGTGATTCCTCTGTGCCTTATAACTATTGGGAATCCAAGCTGGACACGTGACATGAACTGGCTCTCTACGCCTTGGAGGTCCGGGTCTGTCCTGCCGCTAGCGTTTTGTCAGAGCGGGTTTTTAGTGCCGCAGGGGGTCTTATAACTAATAGGTGCATCAGCCTGTCAACTGAAAATGCTGACAGGCTAACTCATAAAAATGAACAAGGGCTGAATTGGGCCAGACTTCTCAACACCACTGGATGATAGCAGCGGAACATAAAGTCAAATCCAGTGTTTTTTTGGGGGGTTTATTCCCATGTACCTCTTCACAACTAGACATGGGTATACGATTCCTGATTTTGTCTTTTTTATGCCACCCTCCTCCTTTTCCTTATTTTCCACCACCATATCAACAGGGTAACCATCATGCAACAGCCAAATAATTATTTTGAAGGGCGTTTATGATGCCCGTAGGAAATATTTTTTAGAGGCCAACCTCTAACATTCTGTATGATATATAGTATATTCATGTATACCCACCAGGGGTCAATGTTTTTCAGCACATGCACTTAGTGCATGGGCATTACCACTATAGGAGACCTGCTCCTTAATAATGGAAACATTTTTTTTACTGAGGCCCTCCTCTACGTCTCTTCAAAGGGGTATTGGAGTGCGTTCAAATTTTTGGCAGCCCTTGCAGTCCCTGCATACGCAACAACAGTGTACGGGACCCACTCCTTAATAATGGGAACATCAAAGCATAGCTGACTGATGTCCCTCTAACAATAGTGAGGGACATCTGCTGGCCCTCTACCAATAGTAAGGGCCATCTGATAGCCTTGTAAAAATAGGTTTTGTGACTTACATCCGGTTTCATTTATGAAAGAGGGACTCTGAATCTGATCATGTCTCGCACACCACATGGCCAGATAAGGTAGTAAAATGTTAAAATTACATTTACTGGTGAATGTATTTTTCACCGTCGAAAGCAATGCAAAAATGCATCAAAAACGCTACGTGTGAACATAACCAAAAGTGTGGAGGAGCATTTTTGTTCTTGGTTATTTATTTTGCCTAATATACAAACATTACCCTGGAAAGAATGTTCCTTAACATTTTTTCCAGAAAAATCCTTTTTGGCTTAGTTTTTGTATGTTTTATTGTCAGTCCGTAATAAAGGAATAATACTCTGACAACACTGTTCACAGCAATGACCTGGGAGCCAGAGATGCTTCCTTGGGTCTTCCTCATGCTGTTCCCATATCATTTGAGCACTGTTTTATCGATTTGACCAATTTTAGGCCCCCTCTAGACCTCTGGGGAGGGGGGGGACGCCAGAAAAATGCTTGAGTTTCTGTTTTTCTTACATTGGGCTCGTTACTCGGGGCGAGCACCCGAGCATTACAATTTGTTTGGCCCGAGCAAGAGCACCCAAGCATTTTAGTGCTGGCTCATCACCACTGAATATCAAAAAAAAGGTTAGTGTTCGAACAACCGAACACGAACCCGAATGAGGCCCCGAACAACCGTGGTTTCCCACACTGTCATCTGTGTGACACATCTCTCAAAGTGACTGTTCCATAAGTGAGATCACCGTGGGACCCTCTGGATTACCAGGATTACAGCTGATATGTAAGGATTATGGTGGTTTATTATTTTTTCTTTATTACAGGTGATCTGGGCATCGGGGGGGGGCATTTTTTTTCTGTAAAAAACTATCAAACATTTGGTAATTGCTCTCAGTTTTTGATTTCATCAATTAAGTTTGTCAATTTCATGATATAGGGAAAATATATATTCTTGTACCGTGTTAGCCAGTAGATAGAAAAATATTTAGATTTGAGAATCCTCAGTGGTTGATACCTTTTAATGGCTAACTGAAAAGATGGTAACAAATTGCAAGCTTTCGAGACTACTCAGGTCTCTTCATCAGGCTAGTATAAGACAAAATCTGAAGAGTCACATATTTATACACAATAAGATATACAAGAAAAAAAAAATGCAATAGGTAAGACAGGTGATGAAAAGCAGAGTTATTATGGAAGAGATAAACAGTTCTGGCTATAAATATTTTTGCAGTTAATAGATAAGGAGTGTGAAGGTTTTATTGTCCTGTGTCCAGTGTTGTGATGACCTCACAGTTCTGAGAGTCTGAGGAATGTGTCGCATGAATCCATGCGACACATTGATTCCTGCTCTGAAAGTGTTAAAGGTTGTCATCAGTTTATATTCTAAGACTCTTCTTTCTCTTTGAGATTTAAAGTTACCTTTTAATACTAGTAATTTCATATATTTTATGCTGTGATCAGGGGAACAAAAATGCTTGGCTACAGGTAGATCTATTTTTTCTTCTTTTATTGTGTGGCGATGATGATTCATCCTTGTTCTAAGTTTTTGCCCTGTCTCCCCTACATAAATTTCATGATAATTCACAATTTATTCCTCTAAGGATTCACTTTCCAGCCTAGTTGGATGAATGATCCGAAAGTCATTATCATTATGTGCTAGTTACTCTCATGCATAGAAATCACATCTAAAAATAGTTTTTAGGCTTTATTATTTTTAATAGAATTTGATAGATTTCTCAAAATTTATTTTTCTGATAAAGATTTATGTGAAAAGTTTAATATGTTTCATTCACAATGTTGCTATAGCAAACCCAAATGATACTGGCCAGCCCAGCCATAATCATCAACATTAACTGAAATAAATACTTGAAATAGATCACTCTGTTTGTAATGACTCTATATAACTTACGAGTTTCACTTCTTGTATTGAAGAACTGAAATAAATTAACTTTTTGATGATCTAATTTAGTGAGATGCACCTGTATCAAAATATAAAAGTAATTTATTAACCCATATGGTAAATGCTGTAAAGAGAAAACAAATGAAAAGGCAGAATTTAGTTATTTTGTCAACTCTAATCAATTAAAAAATGAAATAGAAAGCAATAAAACTATTAAATTCACCCCTGTGGCAGGAGCAGGCATTTGGGGCCTGTACCTATTTAGCATTTGTTTTTACACCCTTTTTGGGAAGAGGGTTGAATTTTGTTAAAAATAGAAAAAAAAAATAAAAACATTAATGTAGACATTTCAGCATGTTTAGCTATCTACCTAATATTTTTTGTTTTGTCCTTTTTGGCAAGAGTTGAATAATTGGGATTTAATAGATTGTCAAAAGTTAATTATAGTGTTGTGTAAATTGTATGCCATGGCTAAGAAAATGGGAGTTTCTAGCAGCAGCACCACCACCACTGACACTAGTCATCCAGGCACTAATACTAGCAGACGCCAACCACAATTATCTTCCTTTGCTTCAGCCAATCATATTAGTGGGAAGAGAATGGAGTGTGTTGAGGAATATACTGCACATCGCCCATCTCAATCATAGCATGATAATGTTACCTCTAATTCCGTCAGTTATTGCAAGTGTTTTGCATAGAATTATCTGTCTGGTCACGAATGACTGAAAGGGATAATTTTTGGACCATTTTTATTTTTTTATTTTAAAAGGCATGAGATGTCTGTCTGTACAGTATTATTAAATGGGCTGCTGCATACTATCGCATTTATGGTGAGTTCACTTTGACATTATTAATGCTGTATTTGCATTAAATAAATTGAAAGGGGTTGGATATAGTCCTTGCAGACCTCAGAATTTTTATATACGGGGGACTGGAGTAACTGTGATTTGCAGCAAATCTATTCACTGCAGGTCAAATTGTTTGGAAAAAAAAATCACAGCACCTGGAGAATATGAATATTAAAAGTTTTATTTATCTCTAGAAGACATCATTACTGCATGGTGATTTATGAGAAGATATTTACATAGAACTATAGTGCTACCAGGCTATAAGGATAAAGAAAGAACAGATTTAGTACTCAAACGTCAAGAAAGTATTTTGGGTCTAAAGCAAGCCACTAGAGTATGGAACATCAAAATAAATGAGGTGTTTACAAAGGAGGACTTTCAGATGAGTAAGGTAAACCACTGACTGTACTCAAAGTTAATGATAATTAAGTAAATGGATAACATGATGCCGGTGGACACTGCGCTTTCTCGAGAATAAGTAAATGAAGATGGGTGCAAATAACTTTATTAAAAGGCTATATTACTACGCATTTCTCGGACGTCCCATCTGCTTCATCAGGTTCATAGCCTTTTAACCACTTCGCGCCAGAGCCTGTTTTTGCCTTCGTGACCAGGCCAATTTTTTCAATTCTGACCCCTGTCAATTTATGAAGTAATTACTCTGGAACGCTTCAACGGATTCCCCTGATTCTGTGAATGTTTTTTCGTGACATATTGTACTTCTTGATAGTGGTAAAATTTCTTCGATATCACTTGCATTTATTTGTGAAAAAATCAGAAATTTGGTGAAAATTTTGAAAATTTTGCAATTTTCAAACTTTGAATTTTCATGCCCTTAAATCAGAGAGATATGTCAAACAAAATAGTTAATAAATAACTTTTCCCACATGTCTACTTTACATCAGCACAATTTTGGAACCAAAATTTTTTTTTCTTAGGAAGCTATAAGGGTTAAAAGTTGACCAGTGATTTCTCATTTTTCCAACAAAATTTACAAAAACATTTTTTTAGGGACCACATCTTATTTGAAGTGACTTTGAGGGGCCTTTATGACAGAAAATACCCAAAAGTGACACCATTCTAAAAATTGCACCCCTCAAGGTTCTCAAAACCACATTCAAGAAGTTTATTAACCCTTCAGATGTTTCATGGGAATTTTTGGAATGTGGAAGAAAACAATGAACATTTAACTTTTTTTCACAAAAATGTTAATTTAGACCCAATTTTTTATTTTCACAAGGGTAACAGGAAAAAATGGACTACACAATTTGTAGTGCAATTTCTCCTGAGCATGCTGATACCCCATATGTGAGGGAATACCACTGTTTGGGCGCACTGCAGGGTTCGGAAGGGAAGGAGTGCCATTAGACTTTTTGAATGTAAAATTTGTTTGAATAATTAGCAGAAGCCATGTTGCATTTGGAGAGCTCCTGATGTGCGTAAATAGTAGAAACCCCCCACAAGTGACACCATTTTGGAAACTAGACCACTTAGGGAACTTATATAGATGTGTGGTGAGCACCTTGAACCCCAAGGTGCTTCACAGAAGTTTATAATATTGAGCTGTAAAAATAAAATTTTCACATTTTTCCCGCAAAAACGTTTTTCATCCCTTAATTTTGCATTTTCATAAGGGTAATAGAAGAAATTGCACCATGAAATTTGTTGGCAATTTCTCCTGAACACGCTCATACCCCATATGTGGAGGAAAACCACTGTTTGGGCGCACGGCAGGGTTTGGAAGGGAAGGAGCGCCATTTGACTTTTTGAATGTAAAATTTGCTTGAATAATTAGCGGACGCCATGTCGCATTTGGGGAGCCCCTAATGTGCCTAAACAGTGGAAACAACCCACAAGTGACACAATTTTGGAAACTATGCCCCTTAGGGAACTTATTTAGATGTGTGGTGAGCACCTTGCACCCCCAGGTGCTTCACAAAAGTTTATAATATTGAGCTGTAAAAATAAAATTTTCACATTTTTCCCACAAAAAATGTTTTTATCCCCTAATTTTGCATTATCATAAGGATAACAGGAGAAATTGCACCATGAAATTTGTTGTGCAATTTCTCCTGAGTACGCCGATAACCCATATGTGGGGGAAAACCACTGCTTTGATGTACGGCAGGGTTCAGAAGAGAAAGGAGCGCTATGTTGGCTGGGATAGGTTGCAGACACCATGTCACATTTGAAGAGTCGCTGACATGCCGAAACAGCAGAAACCCTCACAAGTGACCCCATTTTGTAAACTACACCCCTCAAGGAATTCATCTAGGGAAGTAGTGAGTATTTTTTAATTTTTAAATTTATACCATTGGGCAGTGAAGAAAACAATTATATTTTTACCACAAAAAAATGTTTTACCCTCAGATTTTACATTTTCACACAGGGCAATGGGTAAAAATGGTTCTAAAATGTGTCACAAAATTTCTTCTAAAAGTGGCAATACCCCATATGTGGCTGTATCGTACCGCTTAGCCATACGGCGAGATCTGAGAGGGACGGAGCACTATTTGACAATTGGAGAACAAATTATAGTAGAATAGGCATTTGGATTTGGGAGCACAAAATTTTCTGATTTTCTTTTGGGGGGTAAAGGCCATTTCGCTTTTCCATAGCCTTTCTGCTACCTGTAACTTGGAAGCTGTTGCATCGGCGTCTCTGCCTCCTGCTAAGCAGAGACGCCGTCCCTCTCACCTTCCTGCCCAGCGCGCGCCGTCCTCCTGCGCTCCTTCCCTCGCTGCTGCCGGCGCGTGCTCCCCCTCTCTTAAAGGGACCGCGCGCGCCGTCTTAAGGAGTCCCCGGCCAATAGCCGGAGGACTTCCCATATATAAGGCACCTCCTCCAAAATGATGGTGCCCGAGCAAAGTTGTTGCAAAGCATACTCACCTCTGCTTCAGCCCTCAGGTCCCATTGCCAGCCTGACTTCCAGTCCTGTCGGCCAGCTTGTCTTCCCTTCAGCCCGACAGCCTGTCTCCTGCATCCGCCAGTCTGTCTATGCGCAAGTCCACCTGTGGAACAGGAAGCACCTGCCAGTTACCTGCCTGCTACCTGCCGTTCCTGCTAACCCGCTCACCTAGGAGCACTCACCTGCTACCCGCCTGCTAGCCTACCTGGAGGCTCCGCCGTCACTTGCCGTGACCATCGGCCTGCCAGCCAAGAGACTCTTACCCGCTCACCTGGGAGCGCTCACCTGCTACCCGCCTGCTAGCCTACCTGGAGTCTCCGCCGTCACTTGCCGTGACCATCGGCCTGCCAGCCAAGAGACTCTTACCCGCTCACCTGGGAGCGCTCACCTGCTACCCACCTGCTAGCCTACCTGGAGGCTCCGCCGTCACTTGCCGTGACCATCGGCCTGCCAGCCAAGAGACTCTTACCCGCTCACCTGGGAGCGCTCACCTGCTACCCGTCTGCTAGCCTACCTGGAGGCTCCACCGTCACTTGCCATGACCACCTGCCTGCCAGCCAAGAGACTCTTACCCGCTCACCTGGGAGCGCTCACCTTCTACCCGCCTGCTAGCCTACCTGGAGGCTCCGACGTCACTTGCCGTGACCACCTGCCTGCCAGCCAAGAGACTCTTACCTGCTCTTCCGTCACTTCCCGTGACCACCGGCCTGCTCACCCAGAGACTGCTACCTACCTGCTGTGTCTACCCGCTACTCCAGTCAGTCCCAGCTATCTGACCTGTGGGAGCCACCTGCTCTAATACAAGGTCGTCTTCAGTATACACCTGCCCCTCGGGGTCCCTCCTTGTTTCAGGGCACAGAGGTTCCTCCACCCGGCCCTGTAACAGAAGCTCCTTATATTTTTAACAGATAACGGACCTGAGTGGGGATTAGCTTTTTTTGAGGACTGAGTTGAATCTTTTATTGGGAACATTTTACGTAACATTTATCCGGCGCTCTAGGCTGAGCACTTACATCGGGGTTTCCATCTAAATTTCTAAGTGATGTAATTCAGATGAAACCCCTGCGGGATCCATTCACTGTAATGAGGCAGCAGAGTTACTCTGGACTCCGTCTGGCCTCTGTTTAGTGGTGTCCTTTTTTCAGAAGTGCACAAAACTGTCGCCAACCGCACTTTATGCACGCCTAAAAAAACTGACACCGTGGGATCACAGGCCAGACGGCATCCACAGTGGCCTATATCTGACTCATTACAGGGAATCTTCCATCATGGGTTCCGTCTGAATCACGTATTTCAGAGATTTACACGGAAACTCTAGTGTAAGTGCTCAGCGCAGAGCGCAGGATAAGTGAGCAGAGCCTTACTGCGATCTTTGGGAGACATAATAAACATATCAGTAGCAGGTGAAGAATTGGTTTTATTTATTTTTTACGCCGTTCCTTGTGCGGTATAAGTGATGAGATTACTTTATTCTTCGGGTCGGTGCGATTACAGAGATACCAGATTTATATCGAGTTTTTATGACTGACAGCTGTCATACACTAAAAGACGCTTTTTTTGCAAAGTCTTGTTTTTCCATCGCCATATTTTGAGAGCTATAATTTTTCCATATTTCGGCCGACAGAGTCATGTGATGGCTTGTTTTTTGCGGGAAGAGTTGATATTTTCATTGGTACCATTTTTGGGTACCTGACATTTTTTGATCGCTTTCTATTCCATTTATTGTGAGGTAAAATTAACAAAAACCAACAATTCAGGAATTGTTTTTTGAGGTTTTTTATTATGCCGTTCTGCATGTGGTAAAAGTGATAAGGCAGCATTATTCTTAAGGTCAGTACGTTTACAGCGATAGTACACTTACTGTATATTTTTTTTATGTTTTGGCGCTTTTACATAATAAAACAATTTTATAGAAAAAATATTTTTTTTGCATCGCTTTATTCTGAGAGCTATAACTTTTTTATTTTACGGCCGTTGGAGCTTTATGGCAGCTTTTTTTTTGAAGAACAAGATAAAGTTTTCAGCGGTACCATTTTTATTTCCATTTTGCTTTTTGATCGCATTTTTTTCCTCTTTTTGTTTGGTGATATGATGAAAAAGCATAGTTTTTTGCTCCATTTTTTATTTATTTTTATTACGGTGTGCACAGAAGAAGTTAATTAGTGTGACAGTTTTATAGATCTGGTAGGTTCGGATGCGGCAATACCAAATATGTGTACTTTTTTTGTTTTTGCATAAATATATGGATTTATTGGTTTAATATTTTATTTATTTATTTTTATTTAGTTTGTAATTTTTTTTTAACAGTTTGAAAACATTTTTTATACTTTTTTTTTACATTTTTACTTAGTCCTGTATGGGACATTAATTTTTATTTTTCTAATCACTGTTCTCATGCAATGCAATAGACATGTAATGCATTGCATGAAAGCTCTGCTGACAGTTTAACACTGTCTGTGTCTCCTGCTAGACTTCAGCTGCAGGCTGAGCCTAGCAGGACACCATATATGGCAGATCCGGAGGCGGTCATGTGACCTCCGGCTGCCATGACAACGGCAGGTCCTGTAAGACATTAGGGGGCCGTCGGAGAGGTAAGTGGACGACCCCCTCTCCTCTTACTATCTTCTAAATGCCGTGATCACTATAGATCGTTGCATATAGAAGATAGCAAAGGGTTAACATCATTGGGACCTGATCCAGTCAGGTCCCGATGATGTCCCCTGTCAGAGCTGTTGCTCTGCACTCCACCCGCAGCGCTTGCAAGACCCTGGGGGTCCTGAGGGCTGCGGGACCACCGACCGTTCATAAACGTCGGCGCTGCACAGAGCCCAGGCAGCGCCGACGTTTATGTACAGTGGGCGGTATGGAAGCGGTTAATAAAGTTATTTGCACTCATCTTCATTTAACTATTCTATTTGCATATTCTCACTGCATTTTGGGATAAGTGAAGAGTCTCCACGAGCTCAAAGAACGCTGGATTTTGGCCATTGGAGCTGAAAGGAGGACATCGGTGACCCAGGGGAGGAGTCCTGAGGAGACAATTTGCATATTCTCACTGCATTTTGGGATAAGTGAAGAGTCTCCACAAGCTCAAAGAACGCTGGATTTTGGCCATTGGAGCTGAAAGGAGGACATCGGTGACCCAGGGGAGGAGTCCTGAGGAGACAATTTGCATATTCTCACTGCATTTTGGGATAGGTGAAGAGTCTCCGCGAGCGGTGAACCGAATTTTGGAGCGTTTTTCACTGTTTTCAAAACATATCAACAATAAGAACATGGAAGAGTCCAGGAGCCATTTGGTGAGCTGCATATCCTGCTACATGTTCACAGACTTGCCAGTGGAAAAGCCAAACTTCACATGCCAGAAATGCAAGCTTGTGTCCCTGTTGGAGGAAAAGTTATGAAATCTAGAAGAGAGGATAACTACCTTGAAAATCATTAAGGAAGGTGAAGAGTTCTTAGACAGAGCAGAATTATCTTTTCATGATAAAGAAAGAGAAGAAATTTGAACTGCACCTGACGAAACAGAGGAATGGAAGCATGTGACCCAGAGAAGTAGGAGGATCGAGAGGCAGTCAGCACCTATACTGCTCAGGAGCCAGTACCAGGCTCTCACGCAGGAGAACCACGAAGAAATACAGCAAGATAAGACTTTGCCCACATTGAAGAACCTTGTAAGCCCTCAAAATCCTCCTGGATGGAGAAAGAAAAATGTTGTGAAGAAAAAACGGAGAGTGGTGGTCATGGGGTATTCCCTGTTGAAAGGAACAGAGGCCGCTATCTGCAGACCAGACATAACCTCAAGAGAAATGTGCTGTCTTCCAGGAGCAAAAATTAAAGATGTGTCTGACAGGATATCCAGACTCTTCAGACCTACAGATCACTACCCATTCCTGCTAATACATGTGGGAACAAATGACACCGCAAGAAATGACCTGGAAACCATCTGCAGTGACTTTGAAGACTTAGGCAAGAAAGTGAAAGAATTGGGAGCGCAGGTGGTCTTCTCATCCATCCTCCCAGTGGATGGCCATGGAACAATGAGGTGGAATAAGATTCTACAGGTGAACAACTGGCTACGTCGATGGTGCCGTCAACAAGGATTTGGATTTCTGGATCACGGAATGAATCACCTATATGATGGACTACTTGCTAGAGATGGGGTGCACCTTACGAAGACTGGAAAACATGTATTTGGAAGTCGTCTTGCTACACTTATCAGGAGAGCTTTAAACTAGAACAATGTGGGAAGGGAAGCAATTGGCCAGAAAAAGATATACAGCTGACAAATACTATTGAGATCTCTGCTACTGGAAGAGGAAAGGAAGAACAAAGGCAAAAAAAAAAAATAATAAAAATATGGGAGAAAGAGAAACCAATCACAAACTAAAATGTTTTTATACAAATGCACAAAGCATGGGCAACAAACAAGGAGAATTGGAACTACTAACGCAGGAAAAGGAATATGATGTCATTGGAATCACTGAAACTTGGTGGGACGATACACATGATTGGAATACAAGGCTAAAAGGATACAACTTATTTGCCAAAAACAGACTTGATAAACGAGGAGGAGGTGTCGCATTGTATGTTAGAAAAGCGTATATCTGCACAGAGACTGAAGCAGAGACTGGGAGTTCTGTGGAAACTGTTTGGGTAAGAATACAAGGAGAGAACAACGGAAAGGACACCATTGTAGGCATTTACTACAGGCCACCTGGGCAAGCTGAAGATATGGATGAACTCTTTATGTATCAAATGACCAAGTTCTCCAAAAAATATGATGTAGTGGTCATGGGAGATTTCAACTATCCAGACATTTGTTGGGAATCTCTCTCAAGTAAAACTAACAGGTCAAGCAAATTCTTATCATCTCTTGCTGACAACTTTATCTTCCAAAAGGTAAGGGAGAAAACAAAGGGATCTGCTACTTTGGATCTAATCCTTATAAACAGGGATGAAATGGTTGAGGAGGTAAAAGTGGCTGGGACCCTAGGAGTCAGCGATCATGCTATTATAGAATTTTGGATAACTAGAGGAGGAAGACATGTGAAGACTCAAACTTCAAGATTAGATTTCAGAAAGGCTGATTTTAAGTGACTCAGAAAGACAATAGGAGGGATCCAATGGCTGGATGTCCTTAAGGACAAAAATGTACAGGAAGGATGGGAAATTTTTAAAAATGAGATTCTCAAAGCGCAATCGTTAACAATCCCGAAAAGTAGGAAGAATGGGAAGCATTTAAGGAAACCAGGATGGAAGAACACAGAACTTAAACACATGCTAAAAAGAAAGAAAGAAATATTTATCAAATGGAAAGAGGGAGGCATATCTAAAGAAGATTATAAAGCAGTCTGCAGATCCTGCAGGGCATGTATCAGGTTAGCTAAAGCTGACAATGAATTAACGCTTGCAAGAGATGTCAAAAGCAATAAAAAATTATTTTGGGGGTATGTCAAAAGTAAAAGAAAAGTCAAAGATGCTATAGGATTTTTACAGGATGAAAATGGTGAAATGGTAAGAAAGGATGTTGAGAAGGCCGAACTTTTTAATTCCTATTTTGCATCTGTTTTCTCTCAGTAAGAAAATGTAACATCAACTGATCTTCATTGTCCTATTAAAGGAATAGAATAATCCAAGTTATCTGTAAACAGAGAGATTGTGAGGGAATATTTAGCTAGCATAAATGAGTTCAAGTCTCCAGGTCCAGATGAATTACACCCCAGAATATTGAAGGAGATCGTAGAAGAAATTTTAGAACCACTCTCCATAATCTTTGAAAATTCTTGGAGAACAGGAGAAGTCCCAGAAGACTGAAGAAGAGCAAATGTTGTTCCTATCTTCAAAAAGGGGAAGAACGTGGACCCAGGGAACTATAGGTCGTTGAGTCTGACTTCTATACCAGGAAAGATCTTTGAACAAAGTATTAAACAACATGTATGTAAGTACCTGGATAAGAATGAAGTTTTTAACCAGAGTCAGCATGGGTTTGTAACTAACAAGTCATGTCAGACTAACTTAATTTCCTTCTATGACAGAATCACTGACTGGGTGGATCAGGGAAATGCTGTAGATATAGTATATCTTGACTTTAGCAAAGCATTTGCCAAAGTATATCACACCATCCTTATTGAAAAAATGACCAAGTATGGAATGGACAAGGCAACGGTTAGGTGGATTCATAACGGGCTTAGTGATCGAACTCAAAGAGTGGTCGTAAATGGCTTCACATCCAGTTGGATGAATGTCTCAAGTGGGGTACCACAGGGCTCTGTCCTGGGACCTGTATTGTTCAACATCTTTATGAATGATTTAGATGAAGGAATTGAGGGTAAACTGATTATATTTTCTGATGACACAAAGCTAGGAGGGATAGCTAACACTAGAGAAGAGAAAGAGAGGATTCAAAAAGACCTAAATAAACTGGAGCAGTGAGCAGTAACTAACAGAATGGTTTTTAACAGGGAAAAATGCAAAGTACTACATCTGGGCAATAAAAATTATAAAAGCATATACAAAATGGGAGGAATAGATCTAAGCAACAGTACATGTGAAAAAGACTTAGGTATACTAATAGATCATAGACAGAACATGAGTCAAAAGTGTGATGCAGCAGCAAAAAAGGCAAATACAATTCTGGAATGTATTAACAGAAGCATACAGTCTAGATCACATGAAGTCATTATCGGACTTTACTCCTCTTTGGTCAGACCTCATCTGGAATACTGCGTCCAGTTTTGGGCACCACATTTTAAAAAAGACATCGACAAACTGGAGCAAGTTCAGAGAAGAGCGACCAGAATGGTGACCGGTCTGCAAACCATGTCCTATGAGGAACGGTTACAGGAATGTTTAGCTTGCAAAAAAGAAGACTGAGAGGAGACTTAATAGCTGTCTACAAATATCTCAAGGGCTGTCACATTGAAGAAGGATCATCTTTATTCTCATTTGCACAAGGAAAGACTAGAAGCAATGGGATGAAACTGAATGGGAGGAGACACAGATTAGATATTAGAAAAAACTTTTTGACAGTTAGGGTGATCAATGAGTGGAACAGGCTGCCACGAGAGGTGGTGAGTTCCCCTTCAGTGGACGTCTTCAAAAAGAGGCTGGACAGACATCTGTCTGAGATGATTTAGTGAATCCTGCTTTGAGCAGGGGGTTGGACCAGATGACCCAGGAGGTCCCCTCCAACTCTACCATTCTATGATTCTATGATTCTATTCTGGAGGAAGTGCGGCGTCCATGGGCATTATCTTATCCATTTACTTAATTATTGCTAAAGATCCGAGAGGGAGTTATGCCGGCTGCAGCACCTCATTTTATTACCACATTCTATATTTATCATATGAGATGTGCATTTCACAACTCCATAAGGTGAGTGATTTTCGTTATCATTATCACGAGTGACCATCGGATTTCAGCGCTATTGCGCCCCATATTTTCTCATTTATTGCAATGATAAACAGATGTATTTTTGTGCTCGTTTATGTGGGTGATCTATTTTCAGAGAAAAGGAAAACTACAAAATCTTAATCTGAAGTTTGAGACCAAGGAACTTGGAAACAAAGCATTACCTGCCAATTCTGATTGAGATACAGAAAGACGGCAGTTCACAACTGACCAAAGAGTACAAAACACTGGAAACAATTGCAATTTATGATGAAAGATGCAAAACTAATGAAGTCTCCTATGGAAACTAACTACTTAAAAAAGATGAACAACCAAAGTAATTTTCTGACAAGTACCAATGAGTAGAGGAAGGAAATTAGAGAATTGCTAAACATTATATCACCAAATATTGCTAAAAAATTGCTAAATCGCGTATGTAAAAAGCACAATTGTTTTTTTAAGTGCAAAATGAAAACTTTTCTGTACTAAAAAAAAACATTAAAAATTCCTTCAAATCTGCAAAAAAAATGCATCAGATAATGGGGAAAACATAATTATAACAAGCAAAGAAATAGTTTGGTGCAGACACCTGCAGAAAACAAAAATCAGACATAAAAAGGCAAGATGTAAAAATGCAAAAGGTATTGCTGCTACAACTATGCATGCACTAATAAAAAAGAAATCCATAGGTCCCAGCCTTCCCAGATTCAGTGGTACAGTACCAGATTTGGGTCTATGCACTACAATCTCAGACGTCTGCTGAGTATCCCTCAGTGACCACGATGGACACTACTTAGGCGTGAGAGCGCCTGTCTCAAAATTTGACTAAGCGACTGTGTGATAAAGACCTGGGACTGGGCCAAAACCTAGTAATATGTGACTTCAATCCCTGCACCTCTGAAAGTGTGCACAAGTCTGTTTTTTTGCCTTCATATGGAAATAAAATCATTGCACCTATAAAATAAGTGTGTGTGTGTGGTGAAACGCCTATCTACAAGTACCAGGCGCTTATACCTCCTTCTACTATTCCTCCCTTCGTTATATTTATAGAAATCACATAAAGTAGTCATATAGTAATTAATTTGATACTTTATTCAACACCGCACACAAAAAGTTTTTAAAATTTCATCGTTCTGCCCCTAAAACCACCAATTAAAAAATTCTGGGCAGTGTGGTTTACATGTAACCTTATGACACATGGATAGTTATAGATGCCATTATATATATACATATCATTGTAGGCAGAAAAAATAACCATATACCGTTTCAAAGATACATATAATAAATACAAGTCTCTATAGTTCAGTATCAATAAAAAATTTCATAAGTGCATACAATAATCAAGTATCCCAGGCCAAGCCTGTCTACATTTAAATAGTGTTTAGTTAAGCATCCAAGTACAAACCATTAGCCATGGTAGTGGCCCCACACGGCCCAGCACCCCTACGCGCGTTTCGCGTGTTTGCTTCCTCTGGGGGTACTGGGACAATGTGCAGGCTGATTATATATAGCGATACAAGTGGGCTGAGCATAAAGTACAACCAATCAGATTTCAATCTTTAGACAGTCAATTCCAGTATAGCACCGTTTTCTGTTGTTTCCTGTCCTTTTATTTGGTAAGCTTCTTTGTGGATTTTTTCATATATTGCAGACATATAGAGCATTTTCCAAACTGCGATTTTTTTCCTTATATTGCTGACATATAGAGCATCATCCAAACTGTGATTAAAATAAGTAACCAGTTAGTAAAGGACACAGATTCTCCATATTGCAAATATATTTACTTTCAATTATTATTAAGCCATTTTTAGCTATCCAATCATTATTAAACAGGTCATTATCATTACCCCATTGTATCTTTATACTTAATGTCTAAAATCATATGGACAACCTGTCCAATTTCTACTTAGGTTACAATATCTCACATATTACCAGTATCGCTACACATAACAGACTGCTTTTAAAATTAATGAAAAATATATTTTTGTCATGCAGTCAGATATCCATCCACTAAGGTAAGTACCCTCAGCAGCAGTGTCATGAGTTACATCAAAAATCAGCTCATTTAACCCTTTTGGCTTAACCATGTCCAGGATAGTAATCCATTTGATTTCCCTTTGTTCAAGTGTTCTTTTTAGGTTACCACCTCTTGCCCCAAGGTTAACCTTATCTATACCTCTGAAATGTAGTAATCTCCAGTTACAATTATGACATTCCCTGAAATGCTTGGGAATGTTTTTTAATATAGCAATTTCTTCAGGTTTATCACATTTTTTTGCATTTTTTAAATCTTTGATATGTTCCAGAAGTCTCACCCTAAATTCACGTGATGTCAGTCCTACGTAAATTAATTCACATGGGCATGTTGCCCAGTAAATTATTCAAGATGATCTACAATTAATAAATTCAAAGATTTTAAATGATTTCTTTTTTGATGAGTCAAAGAATTCTTTTGCTCTATCAAGCTGACAAACTGCTCAGAAGACATAACTAACACATGGAAAAGTGACAAGTACATATAGTCATGCGAAAAGAAAAGAGGTGGAGGAGTAAAAGGAGGGGGAGACACAGATATAGGCATGTCATGCCCTTCTAAAATCCAAAAAGTGAGAAGCCGACACGGCCAGTCCGCTCCTGCCCGTGCCACCTCCGTGTCGCCGGGTTTGTGCCAGAGCCGCGGTGAACCCTGATGGCCAGCCCCCCTCTCCCAATACTGGTGCCTGTCCGCTGGTGGGTCGAGCGAGCCCCACTGTGGTGGAGGCAGCTCTAAGCTTTTTAATTTAAATTGTCTCTCTAATTTGAATGAATCCACTTTAAATCCATTTACAAGGATCTATTGGAGGGCAAGTCTCATGCCAGCAGCCGCGTAATTCCAGCTCCAGTAGCGTCCACTAAAGCTGCTGCAGTTAAAAAGCTTTTATAAGGATCGAGCTTGGCTGTCCACCGCAAGGCATCCTACTGCCAGTCCCAGCCCCTATGCCTTGGGGTGCCTCCTGATGCTCTTCACTGAGTATCCCATGGTCCCGAAGCATTTCCTTTGAAAAAATAAAGTGTCTAAACTACAGGTGGTGTAGCTTGCTTAACAGCCGGGATAATCCGGTGACTAGCAGACACTGCTACTAGGCACAAAGTATTTCCTGGGCTAGATGCAGTTAAAAATTTGTAATTAGATACTCTCGTTGGATGCTGAGAAAGCATTCCATAGAGTCTCCTGGCACGCCATATATGATTCTCTTAAAAAGCTTGGGGTAGGGGTCTAGGGGACCCTTTTATAGCCAAAATCACGGCCCTGTATCACAATACGTCACCTAGGCTGAAGATAAATGGAACTGTAGCACCCTGAGGGCTCGGTTGCTACAGAGGTATTGCACCTCACCCAGAGGTGTGATATCTCACTCTCAGGTAAGGATGGAGTGTGGATCTGGACCCGACACCTGCATGCATTACACCACATTGCCGTGGGGCAGGGCGACCAATATGCCTCTGAGATGGGCACGACAGTCCCTGTCCCTGGCTGGAGTGGGGGGAGGGAACACTGAGGAAGGGGAACCCTGTAGTGCAGGAGCAGGGAGGAAGCAGTTCCTGGGTGCATTGAGAAGGGAGTATAAAAGGTGGGCACCATCTTAGTTCAGTGCAGAGAAGTCTGAGCAGAAGTGGCAGGGAGCAGGGGCTCTGCATGAGCTCTGCTCCGGAGGCGGGCCTAGTAACAGAGGACCAGGCATGGAAGAGGGAGAAGGAAGAAAGAGGAGCGGAGAAGGCTCCAGGAACGAGGAATGAAGGAATCCCAGGGGTGCGGACGGGCGAGTCGCCACCGCACGCCCGAATCCACCTGCGTGGAGGGGTCAGGCCAAAGGGGGAGACCGGTCCCCGAAACTAGTGGAGGCAGGAAACGACCCTCAGCTAGAAACCGGAGGCTGTGACATTTTATGTGGCGCAGCCCCTCGCTACACCCGCTAGGAAGGCACCACATAGGGTCAGGGAAACTGGCGCCAAGTTTACCAAGAGGAGGCCCGAGGCAGCCGGACAGAAGGGTTGGTAAGAAAGGCCAGACAAAGGACACACAAAGGGGGTCCTGTGAAGCGCTCCAAAGTTATCTGGGAGTTGTCTGAGCCCCTCACCTGGTGAGCACAGTACGACGTGGGCAGCCGTTACCTGCAGACGTGGTCTGGATAATAAGAACTGTGAGTAAAGGCCCTGGACTGCATCACTGACTCCGTGTCGTTACTGCTGCTGCCCTGCACCATCACCCCCATCCTCCGCATACACTGCCCTGAGGCTATACTCCTCCCGTGGGGAGTTATGCTACGCTCTGCTGCACCCACAACACCAGCCTCAGCGGTCTGCCCTGCAGCGGCGGTTCACTCTGACCGCAATCGACGGGTGGCGTAGTCGGACATTTAAACATCAAAACCACATAAATAGTTCCGCCACTGGTTTGACCACCCTGAGCCACGGAATCGGGTCGCCACCACGAAGACTACAACCACCAGCATCCACCAAAAAGGGTCCGGCTCGGGGTGTCCCAAGGCCCAGGGGGTGCATCAGAACATTTTCATCACCTTTCACAATCACCAATGGGACAAGGCAGGGATGTCCTCTGTTCCCTCTCTTATACATCCTAGTGACGGAGCACCTGCTCTCATCAATTCGCCATAACCCCAATATTAGGTGGATTGAGGTGGGAGGCACCGAGTACAAGTGCTCTCTATTTGCTGATGATGTCCTAGTATATATCACTCAATCACATATATCCATCCATGCTGTTATGGCTGAAATAGATCACTTTGTTACATGGTCAAATTTTAAAATCAATGCAGCGAAGTCTGAGGCCCTTGATGTCTCCCTCCCCAAATCCATATAGGATTCCATCCAGTCCAACTTTCCCTTTGCCTGGCCCTCACAGGGTATCAAATACTTAGGAATTCCTATTCATAGAGACCTCTCCCATCTATGTTATCTTAATTTTGGGCCCTTTATTGAACAACTCCATACAGACCATGGTTGGCAAGTTAGAACTGTAAGATTCACTACGTGAACCACTGGTGTTTTGTGGAAAAGCACATGTACACTGCGTTCCAAATTATTATGCAAAAAGTGTTTAGGAGTGATAAGGGAAGAATTTGTTTGTTTGTCAGTTAAACTCATTGATGGTGATGTGTGTCAGGGCTCTTTATATCACTGTAAGCAATTGCAGACACCTGTGCTAATTAGTTTGGCAGGTGTGTCCAATGAAAGGCAAGACTACTTAAGAAGGTTGTCTCACATTATTAAGCAGCCTACATTTTCTGCCAAAATGGGAAAGAAAAAGGATGTGTCGGCTGCTGAGAAGCAACAAATTGTGGAGTGTTTAGGTCAAGGCATGACTACAATCAAC
Source organism: Phyllobates terribilis (assembly GCF_046119375.1). Lineage (NCBI taxonomy): Eukaryota > Metazoa > Chordata > Amphibia > Anura > Dendrobatidae > Phyllobates > Phyllobates terribilis. The sequence goes on along the minus strand of NW_027362761.1, from coordinate 53,142,869 downwards.
ATTGTGCGATGATCAGGATGAAGTGTCTTGGCAATCAAGAAGTATGTAGCTGATTCACAGTACACACGTGTGCGTGCTGATAAGGGCAAATTGAGGACTCTTTCCTACAGGCAATTACGTCAGGTTGAAAGAGCAGCGGCAAAAAAGCCTTGTCATAGCAGCAGACAAGTTTTTGAAGCTGCTTGTGCCTCCAACGTCCCCCGAACAACAAGATGCAGGGTCCTTCAGAGGTTTGCAGCTGTGCATACGCCATCCTGTCGACCTCCTCTATCCACTTCACACAAGCAGAAACGGCTCCAGTGGGCCAAACATTACATGAAGACTGATTTCAAAACTGTTTTGTTCACGGATGAGTGCCGTGCAGCGCTCGATGGTCCAGATGGATGGAGTGGAGGATGGCTGGTTGATGGACACCCCACGCAAACACGGCTACAGCGCCAACAAGGAGGAGGTGGAGTAATGTTTTGGGCTGGAATCATGGGGAGAGAGATTGTCGGCCCCTTTAGGATCCCTGAAGGCGCTAAAGATGAACTCCATAATGTATGTGGATTTTCTCAAACAGCACTTCCTGCCATGGTTCAAGAAGAAGAACCGTGTATTTCACAGCAAGATCATTTTTCTGCATGATAATGCACCATCTCATGCTGCACATAAAACATCTGCATCTCTGGCTGATATGGGCATAAAAGGGGACAAACTTATGGTGTGACCCCCATGCTCCCCTGACCTGTACCCCATTCAGAACCTTTGGAGCATCATTAAAAGGAGTGTCTATGATGGCGGGAGGCAGTTCACATCTAAGCAACAGCTCTGGGAGGGTATTCTGTCCTCATGCAAAACAATTGAAGCAGAAACCATCCAAAACCGGACAAATTCAATGGACGAGAGAGTTCAGAAGCTCCTTTCGAACAAGGGGTCCTATGTGAAAATGTAACATCACCTAGAATAAAGTTTTGAGTTGAAAACTGTTTGATTTCAGTTTCTAACAACCTGCTAATGCTTATAATTTCAAAAATGACCATTATTTTGGTCTTTATTAAAATGAAAAGGTTGATCGAAAAGTTTGGGGGATCTAAGAGTGTGGCAACCCAGTAGTCATGATTACTTCGAATTCTGACAATATGAGGGTCATGCTGCAGGTAGTGCAGCAAGAAGGCACTTATGTGTCTTGCGCATCTCGGAGCCCCAAAATTATTTTCCGGGCTAGATGCAGCTAAAAATTATTATTAATTTTAAATCTGGTGAAGCTTTAGTATAGATGGCCTAATAGGATCAGTGCTGCACACTGCTACAAAGCCCAAATTATTTTCCAGTCAAGATACAGATAAACATGATTAGTAATTTTAAATCTGGTGGAGCTTATTATAGATGGCCTAATAGAATCAGTGCTGCACACTGCTACAAAGCCCAAATTATTTTCCAGCCAAGATACAGATAAACATGATTAGTAATTTGAAAGCTTAAAACGGTTGGTAGGGTGATTTTAACCAATTTCAAGCTTTTACTCTCCCCAGGATGACACAGGGGTAGAAAAGTCATTTCGGATCCATGATTTGTTCATCTTTATGAACGTGAGTCTGTCTACATTATCAGTGGAGAGCCGCGTGCGCTTATCTGTCAGCACACCACTAGCAGCGCTGAACACACGTTCAGACAGAACGCTGGCTGCGGGGCATGACAAGATCTCCAAGGCGTAAGTGGCTAGCTCCGGCCATTTATCCAGATTGGAAGCCCAAAAAGAGCAAGGGTCCAGTGACACAGTCGAAGCTTCAATGTTTACTTGGAGATACTCCTGTACCATCGTCTCTAGGCGTTGACTATGTGTCAGACTTCTTGTCTCCTGTGGCCTTGCAAAGGATGGGCTAAAAAAGTGGTGAAATGATTCCGCAAAATTGATGTTACCAGCAGATACTGTGGTTCTGTTACGGTTTGAGTGCTGAACACTTGACGGTCCCACGGTTGGCAAGTTGGAACTGTGAGATTCACTACGTGCACCACTGGTATTTTGTGGAAAAGCACATGTAAGATTCTGCAACAGTCTCTGCTGATACTCCAGCATGCGTGCATCCCTTTCTATGGCAGGAATAATTTCTGCAAATTTACTTTTGTACCGGGGATCTAACAGTGTGGCAACCCAGTAGTCAGGATTATTTCTAATTCTCACAATTCGAGGGTCATGTTGCAGGTAGTGCAGCAAGAAGGCACTCATGTGTGTTGCGCATCCAGGAGCACCAAGTCCCTGTTGTGTTGGTGGCGAGGTAACAATCATGCTTCCTTCCTCTGTCCTCTCCCCCCAACCTCGCACAACAGAAATGTGATCAAGGTCTCCCTCATCTGATGAGTCTTCCATCAGTTCGTCCTCCACTTCTTCCTGGGCTCCTGCACCTTCCTCACTAGTTTGGCTGTTACCATGCGCCCTGGTAAAACCATCTCCCCCACCCTCACATGCCTGCCGCCTTGGTGCTGCCGACCGTCTGGACCTTGCAGATGTTAGCCCTTCCGCATACAACTCCTCCTCCTCTACTTCCTCCACCTCCTCTTGTGCCACCACCTGACTCCGAATTCTGTTTAACATGTGCTCCAGCATGTAAATCACCGGAATAGTCATGCTGATAATGGCATCGTCAGCACTAAACATCTTCGTCGCCATTTCAAAACTGTGCAGAAGGGTGCATAGGTCCCTGATCTGAGACCACTCCTCCAGCGTGATTTGCCCCACCTCTGAATCTCGTTGGCCCAGGCTATACGTCAGAACGTATTGCACCAGGGCTTGTCGGTGCTGCCACAGTCGCTGCAACATGTGCAGAGCTGAATTCCACCGGGTAGGCACATCGCATTTTAGCCGGTGAAGTGGCAGGCCCAACGACTTTTGTAGAGATGTAAGTCGCTGAGCTGAGGGATGCGAACGGCGGAAGTGAGCACACAGCGACCGTGCCCTCTGCAGAAGGCCATCTAGTCTGGGATAGTGGGCTAAAAATTGCTGGACAACCAGGTTCAACACGTGAGCCATACAAGGCACGTGTGTGACATTGCCCCGGCGAAGGGCCGCACCCAGGTTTGCAGCATTGTCGCACACGGCCTTCCCTGGTTTCAGGTCCAGTGGAGACAACCATTCATGAAATTGGTTCTCCAGAGCTGACCACAACTCCTCAGCTGTGTGACTCACATTTCCCAGACATTTCAATGTAAAAACCGCCTGATGACGTTGAGCCCTACTGCCAGCATAGTAAGGAGGTGTGCAGGATCCTATCTGCGCAGTTAGAAAGCTTGTGGCATGACCAGACAGGCTTTGGGTGCAGGTGGAAGACCGAGAGGAGGTTGAGGAGGCAGAAGCAGTGGAGGAACTTTGACATAAAGAGGATTGACGCACAACTCATGGGGACGGCAAGACTTGGACAGCAGCCCCTTGTCCTGCTGTCACCATAGTTACCCAGTGCCCAGTCAGCGACATGTAACGCCCCTGTCCATGCCTACTCGTCCAAGTGTCTGTGGTGAAATGCACCCTGTCACACACAGAGTTTCTCAAAGAAGCGGTGATGTTGTGTGCGACATGCTGGTGGAGCGCAGGCACACCTTTCTTTGAGAAGTAGTGCCGACTGGGCATCTGGTACTGGGGCACTGCGACGGACATAAGGTCTCGAAAATCCTCTGTGTCCACCAGGCGGAAAGGCAGCATTTCTGTAGCCAAGAGCTTGCAGATGGTGAAATTCAACCTCTTAGCTTTCTCATGGCTAGGAGGAAATGGTCTTTTACTTGTCCACATCTGAGGGACCGAGGGCTGGCTATTGTGCTTAGACGGGGTTGATAAGGGTGTCCCCGGCAAACTGCCGGTCTGTGAGGAAGATGCAGGCGGACATGTTAGGTTGCCTTGATCCAAAGGTGGTGCTATCGATGTCGGACAGCGCTCAACACCAGCTGGTGTTACCACCTCCAAAGAAAATGATGACCTGCCAATCACGCTGGCTGTTGCGGGTAAAGAGGTGGCAGGTCTGCACCCCAAAACAGGTGTGACTGCTGTCCCCCCAGTCACAGAGGATGAAGAGGCCGCGGATGCACAAGATATTGCAGACGGTGGTTGGCCCGGCCGGCTAGGCCGCATTGTAGCACACTGAGCTTCCCACTGCAACTTATGCTTCATGTCCATGTGCCGGTTCATGCATGAAGTACTCAAACTATGTATTTTTTGGCCTCTACTTAGCTTTTGCTGACAAATGTTACAGATAACACGAGTTGGGTCATCTTTATCGATCTGAAAAAATGCCCAGGCTATGCAAGGCTTAGCACCCATGCGACCTGAAGAGCCACCACGACTTGTGGTGAGAGGCAGAGTTGTGTTTGAGGATGCAGTTGTTGACGTGCTTCCAGTACTACGTCTCTGTCCAGGAAGGCGCAACCTGACCTCGTCGTCACTAGCATCTTCCTCCACCTCCTCTGCTGACCTCATCTCTTGGCTGACTGTGGGTTGACAGTAAGTGGGATCTCCAACCTCATCATCATCACCCTGTGCGTTATCACACCCATCGTCCTCAGAGCCAACCTGTTCCTGCCCTGACAAAAAACTAAAGTTGTCGCTCCAATCAGGTATTTGAGTCTTATCATCGTCTTCCTCATTGTCTCCACCAACAGGAGTTACAGTTTGGGAAAGAGGGTCTACATTATGGTCAGAACCTTCTGCGTCTGGTCCTGGATCCGACTCATAAAGATTCTGGGCATCAGTGCAGATCATTTCCTCGTCTGGATTCACAGAAGCGCTGGAGTCGACCTCTGATTCCCAGGCTATAGTATGAGTAAACAGCTCTGCAGACTCAACCATCTGTTCTACCTCATACTCAGACGGGCAGCTGGAGATTTGGGAGCTGTGAGGAAGCAAGTGCGATTGGGGTGACACCTTTGAGGACTGGAGTATTTGTGATGTTGAAGTTGATGTGGAAGAGAGCCCACTTAAAGGAGCACTTGATATCCGTTGAAGCACCTGCTGTTTTTGTGCCTCATCTGGAATTTGTAGCGGTTGGCGTGGCCGTAAGAAAGGGATCTTATCACATTGTCCGCTAAAAGAAGTAGACATTTTAGTTTGGCTGGAAGATGGTCTTTCTTCTGCAGATGTTACTGTTGCTTTAACACCTACCCCACGGACACAACCTTTTTTCCCCTTTCCAACACGCCTATTCCCCTTTCCACCAGCAGCAGGTCTTTTTCCACTCATTTTGGTGGTTAACTAATTCACAACTCTGGAGTTGTTTGCACAAAAAAACAATGGATGGGAACCGAGCAGAGCTGAGTGGCCAAACTGTGGTATTAGGCCAAAACTATTGGCTGGGTTAGATGCAGAAAAAAATTATATTCAATTTGAAACCTGATGGAGGTCTGTATAGATGGATTAATAGAACAAGTCCCACACACAGCTAGAAGCCCAATATTTTTTCAGAGGTAGATGCAGAAAAAAATATATTCAGTTTGCAACCTGATGGAGGTCTGTATAGATGGATTAATACAACAAGTCCCACACACAGCTAGAAGCCCAATATTTTTTCAGAGGTAGATGCAGAAAAAAAATATATTCAGTTTGCAACCTGATGGAGGTCTGTATAGATGGATTAATAGAACAAGTCCCACACACAGCTAGAAGCCCAATATTTTTTCAGAGCTAGATGCAGAAAAAAATATATTCAGTTTGCAACCTGATGGAGGTCTGTATAGATGGATTAATAGAACAAGTCCCACACACAGCTAGAAGCCCAATATTTTTTCAGAGGTAGATGCAGAAAAAAAATATATTCAGTTTGCAACCTGATGGAGGTCTGTATAGATGGATTAATAGAACAAGTCCCACACACAGCTAGAAGCCCAATATTTTTTCAGAGGTAGATGCAGAAAAAAATATATTCAGTTTGCAACCTGATGGAGGTCTGTATAGATGGATTAATAGAACAAGTCCCACACACAGCTAGAAGCCCAATATTTTTTCAGAGGTAGATGCAGAAAAAAATATATTCAGTTTGCAACCTGATGGAGGTCTGTAAAGATGGATTAATAGAACAAGTCCCACACACAGCTAGAAGCCCAATATTTTTTCAGAGCTAGATGCAGAAAAAAATATATTCAGTTTGCAACCTGATGGAGGTCTGTATAGATGGATTAATAGAACAAGTCCCACACACAGCTAGAAGCCCAATATTTTTTCAGAGGTAGATGCAGAAAAAAATATATTCAGTTTGCAACCTGATGGAGGTCAGTATAGATAGACTAATACAACAAGTCCCACACACAGCTAGAAGCCCAATATTTTTTCAGAGGTAGATGCAGAAAAAAATATATTCAGTTTGCAACCTGATGGAGGTCTGTATAGATGGACTAATACAACAAGTCCCACACACAGCTAGAAGCCCAATATTTTTTCAGAGGTAGATGCAGAAAAAAATATATTCAGTTTGCAACCTGATGGAGGTCTGTATAGATGGATTAATAGAACAAGTCCCACACACAGCTAGAAGCCCAATTGTTATGTTCTGCTACCAGAGCTAAGGAAAGAGAGGAGATCTGTCCCTACGATAGAACTCAGCTTTATCCCTACGATGTAACAGGGGACCTGATCCTGCGATCAGACCTGCTAAAGTCCTAAGCTAGTCTGTACGGAGACCTATAGATGTGGGGAAGGAATCCCTACAAGTACTAAGGACTGGGAGGAAAATGGGACACCTCCTAACAGAAATAGTAGCAGACAGACAAACAAACAAAATATATAGAACACTGAGGTCCGTAGACCAAGCAAACTAACAGAGTTAGATACAGAGCACAGGCTAGCTAGAAAGTAGTTATACAATGAAGTCCAGCAAAGCCAGAAGGGCGGAGCAGGATTAAATAGGCCAACAAGGTCATGTGACCAGCAAAGGAAAAAACCTAAGAGCAAGGTTCTAACAGTACCCCCCCTTCTAAGAGGATCCTCCGGATCCCCTAGGACCAGGCTAATCAGGAAATCTCCTGTGAAACGCTCTGATAAGTCTGGACGCGGAAACATCATCTGTCCTCACCCAAGAGTTATCCTCGGGTCCGAAACCTTTCCAGGCCACAAGATACTGCAAACTACCTCTATACCGTCTAGAGTTAAGGATGCGAGAAATTTCATATTCCCCGTCCTCCACCACCGGAGGAACAGAGGCAGAGGCGTCACCATCCGACACAACAGCTTTTTTTAACAGAGAGACATGAAATACCGGATTAATTCTCCAGGAGGTAGGAACCTCCAGCCTAACAGCAGATTGGTTGACAACCTGAAGCACCTTAAAGGGCCCTACAAACTTGGGACCCAATTTCTTAGAAGGAATCCTCAACCGCAGATTCCTAGAGGACAACCAAACCATGTCACCAACAGTGAACAAAACCTCCTGTCGTTTCCTATCAAAGTAGTCTTTAGATTTTCTGTTGGCCTCCTGAAGATTACCACGCACATCCGTCCAAACTCTCTCCAAATCACCGGAAAAATTCTCCTCCTCAGGCACGGCAGATCCCAACTTGGAGAACGACCCAAACGACGGATGTCTCCCAGAACAACAAAAAAAAGGCGAACAACCAGCAGAAGAAGATGTATGATTGTTCAGAGCAAATTCAGCAATTTGCAGAAACTCAGACCACCCCTCTTGATTGTCTGCCACAAAACAATGCAAGAACTGCTCAACATCCTGGTTTTTCCTTTCTGTCTGGCCATTAGATTCAGGATGATATCCGGACGAGAACGACAAATGAACTCCCAACCTGTCACAAAAGGCACGCCAAAAACGAGCCACGAACTGAGGACCCCTATCAGAAACAATGTCAGTAGGAACGCCATGAAGTCTGACAATTTCCTTGACAAAGGCCTTAGCGAGAGTTTTAGCGCAGGGCAGTTTGACGAAGGGAACCAAGTGACACATCTTGCTAAAACGGTCCACGACCACCCAGATGACAGTAAAACCCTCAGAGGGGGGAAGGTCAGTTATAAAGTCCATAGCCAAATGTGTCCAAGGAGCACTGGGAACCTCCAAAGGTCAAAGCAACCCCGCAGCAGAAGTATGTGAGGACTTAGATCTAGCACATATAGTACATTGACGCACCCACTTAATGACTTCCTTCTGCCATCCAGGCCACCAAAAACTGCGACCCACCAGTCTCTTGGTCTCAGAGATTCCGGGATGACCTGCCAACCGAGATTCGTGACACTCAACAAACAAATCTCTCCTAAAGGTCCCAGGCACAAACAACCTCCCATGAGGAGTGTTAGATGGGGCATTCTCCTGTGCTTTAAGAATCTCATCTTCCAAAACGGAGTCCAAAGCAGCTATCACAACACCTTCTTGTAAAATGTTCTCCTCTTTCTCAGCACCGACTATGGGAGAAAAACTGCGAGACAAGGCATCCGCCTTAACATTCTTAGTACCAGGGATGTAAGTAACGGAGAAATTAAACCGCGAGAAAAACAGTGCCCACCTAGCCTGACGGGCATTCAGGCGCTTGGCAGCATCAAGATATATCAGATTTTTATGATCCGTAAGAACCTGAACGGGAAATTCCGCACCTTCCAAGAAGTGGCGCCAGTGTTCAAATGCGAGTTTAATAGCCAATAATTCCCGATTACCAATATCGTAATTCAGTTCAGTCTCCGAAAAAATTTTTGAAAAAAAGGCACAGGGATGTAATCCATCCCCGTTATCCTGAGACAATACTGCGCCAACCCCCACAGAGGAAGCATCAACCTCAACCAAAAACGGCTTAGTCACATCAGGCTGCATAAGGATGGGAGCAGAGGTGAACCTCTCCTTGAGATACACAAAAGCTTCAATGGCCTCAGAAGTCCACTGAACCGCATCAGCACCTTTCCTGGTGAGATCGGTCAGAGGTTTGACAATGCTAGAAAAATTTTTTATGAATTTTCTGTAATAATTGGCGAAACCTAAAAACCTCTGTATCGATTTCAAACCAATAGGCCTAGGCCATTCCTGTACAGCTTGAACTTTAACCGGGTCCATCTCAAAACCTTCGCTGGAGATAATGTAACCCAAAAAACTAATTCTCTGTACAGCGAACTCACATTTCTCCAGCTTAGCAAAAAGCGAATTGTCCATTAACAACTGTAATACCTCACGTACGCTCCGCCAATGAGACTCCAGATCCGGCGAATAAATCAAAATGTCATCCAAATACACAACCACATTTTTGCCGATGAAAGGTCTAAGGATGTCATTAATAAGATTCTGAAAAAATGCAGGAGCATTAGTAAGACCAAAAGGCATAACCAGATTCTCAAAATGACCCACAGGAGTGTTAAAAGCAGTCTTCCATTCGTCACCCTCCTTCATGCGCAACAGATTGTATGCCCCCTTAAGGTCAATTTTAGAGAACCACTTGGCCCCCATTAACTGGTTAAACAGATCAGGAATCAATGGCAGTGGGTAAGGATTGCGTACAGTAATTTTGTTAATCTCACGAAAATCCAGACAAGGACGTAAACCGCCGTCCTTTTTTTTTACAAAAAAAAATCCAACCGCCACAGGAGACTTAGAGGGCCTAATGTGACCGGCGGCCAAACTTGTCTGTATGTATTCCTCCAAAGCCTTCCTCTCAGGAATAGTAAGGTTAAATAAACGACTTTTAGGAAGAGTCGCTCCAGGGACAAATTCAATAGAACAATCATAGTCTCTATGGGGAGGCAAAACCTGCGATTCCTTCTCAGAAAAAACTCTCCAAAAATCCTGAATAGGAACAGGCAATTCTCCCCTATCCAAAGCTGCAATACGCCCGTTACAACACTTGTCATAACATTTATGGCTCCAGGATTTAATTTCACTGGTAGACCAATCCAGTACAGGATTGTGAAATTTTAACCAGGGCAATCCCAATATTACTGGAGAAGGCAAGTTATTCAAAACTACCAAATCCAATTTCTCATGGTGAACACCATTAATAGTGAGAGGAAATTCACAGACCTTGAGAGTAATATTCTTCAAAGGGGAACCATCCACAGAAACCACAGCAATGGGGGATGATAAAGGTTCGGGTTTTAAATTGAGTCTTTCCAAAAATCCCCCATCAATTACATTCAGAGTAGACCCACAATCAACAAACACCCGAAATTCCATTAATTTTTCCTGAGCAATCGTGGAAGCAGCTAAAAATACACCCTTGGAATTTAAACAGGCAATACGGGCATGACTGACCATTTTTTTTTCTTTCTTCATACGAAGCTCACAGCCTTTAATCAAATGACCAGATTTTCCGCAATAGAAACACAAGCCTTCAAAAAATCTACGGTCTTTTTCTTGAGAGCGAGGTGCCACCGATCCAATCTCCATCGGTTCACCACTGTTAGTACACACATTCTCATAACCAGAAACTGACATAGCAGAGGATTTGCTCTCATTAACCCTTGCACGCAGTCTCCTATCCACCCGTATAGCTAATTGCATAGCCTGTTGCAAATCTTCAGGTGTAGGATAAGCAATTAGCAGGTCTTTAACCCTTTCATTGAGCCCAGCAAGAAATAGACTTTTCAGAGCAGAATCGTTCCACCCTGTTTGAGTAGACCAACGACGGAAATGAGTACAATATTTTTCCACATTACCTGATCCCTGTTTCAAACGTCTCAACTCAGTCTCAGCTGATGCGACACGGTCAGGATCATCATATAATAGTCCCAAAGCAGAAAAAAAAACTATCCACTGATCTGAAGCATGTATCACTAGGTTGCAAAGAAAAGGCCCACTCCTGAGGCTCTTTGTGCAAAAGTGACATTATGAACCCTATGCGCTGGGATTCATCCCCAGAGGACTTGGGTCTCAAACGAAAATACAATAAGCAAGCATTTTTAAATGAAAAAAATTCTCGGTGTTCACCAAAAAATAAATCCGGCAAACATACCTTAGGCTCCAAGAAATGTGCTCCAGGACAGTTACTCACGTGCTGACGGAGCTCGGCCACCTCCAGAGAGAGTCCCTGCAGGTGATGAGCCAAATCCTGAACCGACACCATGATGGAACAGAAAAATCTTTCCTTAGAGAATTTGCAGGCTGGACTTACTGTTATGTTCTGCTACCAGAGCTAAGGAAAGAGAGGAGATCTGTCCCTACGATAGAACTCAGCTTTATCCCTACGATGTAACAGGGGACCTGATCCTGCGATCAGACCTGCTAAAGTCCTAAGCTAGTCTGTACGGAGACCTATAGATGTGGGGAAGGAATCCCTACAAGTACTAAGGACTGGGAGGAAAATGGGACACCTCCTAACAGAAATAGTAGCAGACAGACAAACAAACAAAATATATAGAACACTGAGGTCCGTAGACCAAGCAAACTAACAGAGTTAGATACAGAGCACAGGCTAGCTAGAAAGTAGTTATACAATGAAGTCCAGCAAAGCCAGAAGGGCGGAGCAGGATTAAATAGGCCAACAAGGTCATGTGACCAGCAAAGGAAAAAACCTAAGAGCAAGGTTCTAACACCAATATTTTTTCAGAGGTAGATGCAGAAAACAATATATTCAGTTTGCAACCTGATGGAGGTCTGTATAGATGGATTAATAGAACAAGTCCCACACACAGCTAGAAGCCCAAATATTTTTTCAGAGCTAGATGCAGAAAAAAATTATATTCAATTTGCAACCTGATGGAGGTCAGTATAGATGGACTAATAGAATGATGCTATGCCCAAAAGATTTTACTTCACTAGGTGTAGTAAAAAAATTGGTATTCTATACACAGGTGGTATATCTTGCAACACAGATAGGCTACTCCACTGACTAACACACTCTGCAATAGGCCAAAAAGGATTAGCTTTGCTAGATTCAGCCAAATGCTGTGAAAAAAACTTGCACAGCACTGGCACAGACCTGCCTGGCAAAAACTGATAGGAACTGATGTAACCTAGTCCTGAAGAGGACTCCAATTACAATTAGTCTTTACTCCCACAACCTATCTATTTAAGAGCACAGACCTCCCTGATAAAAGTCGTAGGAAATGCTGTAACCTAGTCCTTAAAAGGACTGCAATCACAACTATTCCCTACTCCCAAGCTATCTGTAGATTTGTGTGAAAATTGGCTTGAAATTAACAAGGTATAGCGCACACAGCAACAGCGGTGCCGTCTAACACGCAGCTGCAGCAGTGAGAAAATGGTGGCGACGGGGAAAATGGCTTGGTCTTATAGGGCAAGGACATGTGACATACACTGCCAATGACACATGCCCTTGCTTGTGTGAAAAAAAGCACTTCGCTCCGTGTGTGCGCTGCTGATAGGCTGACAGATTGCACCTCCCCACTGCAAATGCGGGAAAGAGAAAAAAAAATGGAGATCTTCATTGTTCCTGCAGAGATCCATCCCCTGCCCCTCCCCCCACCCCGCTGTACACTCAAACTGCGTATTAACATTAATTTTCATCATTACTGAGAAAAAATCCAGTTATGATTTTGGTGCACGAACAGTTATCGAACATAACCTCGAACAGCCGAATTTTTCTCAAATTGTTCGTGTTCGCCGAACGGCTCGAACACCGCCCAAAACAGCTCGAATTTGAGATTGGCGAACAGTTCGAGTAGAACAGCGCTCATCTCTATATATGACTTCTTTATGTGATTTCTATAAATATAATGAAGGGAGGAATAGTAGATGTTTCTCACTTGATTGGGTAACTCCTTGTGTATAATTAATGGATCTATATATCCAATTTTTTCTATTTAAGCTTATACCTCCTTCTGCCTGCACCTTACAACTTTTACTGTGTGCACACCTATTCTCCTTACCTGAATGTTCTTCACAGACCCTGTCCCCTCTGACATCTCCTCTGGCCAGAGTAGAAAGAAATGGAAAATAGGTGTAAGCATGGGGTGTTGGTAGGCACACGGTCTATATTTGCACCACGCATAATTTGTCTCTCTTTCTGTTTTTGTAAAAGTTAGTAAGTATATTAAACCTACAAAGATCTTTGAAGAGAACGAAAGATGTCAGGCACTTCCACAGATGTAAAGAACCAAGCATATTGATGAGAAGTTATGTTTTCTGAGGCATCTTCAAGAACAAAGATTTCTGGCCCTACAGTAATACCCAATTGATGACATGGCTGGATATTTTTAAAAAGCTGTTGACTGCAGAAAAACATTCCAGGATAATAAGGAAGTTGGACCCAATGGACTAAGGGCCTGATTTTTTAAGACTAGGGTTGTGTACATTAGTCTTAATGATGTGCCTAATTCACTAACTGGGCACATCTAACCACTGGCGTGCGCCTCCTTGCTCATCCCCTGAAATATTACTCCCGTCATGTTCTGGATTACATTTCTGGCATAAGTTACACCTAAATAAATAGGCCTAAATTTTGATTAATTTATTGAATGGGCTATACCACGCCCCATCTCGCTCATGCTCCACGCTTTGTCAAAGAGTGGCTAAGACTGGACTAAAAATGAGAAAAGTCACAACATTTTTGTGCAACTTCAAGTTGCACAAAAGTTTTATGACTTTTCAATGTGTTTTACATCAGAAGTCTGCTGAAAATTCTTTGATGAATAAGATATTTTTTGTTGCATTTCCCAATTAAAACAATTAATTCTTCCACAATATATGAGTGCAGATGATTGTGCTGAAAGCTGAAATCCACAATCCAAGCAAGCATGCAGTGCTGTCAAGAGGGAAAGTAAATTGAAGCACTAATGGAATAGGCTGGAGGAAGCAAGTAACATATTATTTGTGCTCTTAATAATTCAACTGAAAAATGGCTTCCATTTAGTATTTCACTCCACTTTGCTGCTATAAATATTGCAAAGTAATATTATCAGGTACAAACACCACATGGTAAAAGTCAATTCTGTTACCAAAGCTTATGATGAGTGCCATCATTTTGATTTAATTACTTACTTCTGGATTTTCCTGTAAACTACTTCAAGGTAAGTTTTCAGTCACAAGTTTATTTTCATTGGGACTTTTTAATGTAATAAAAAATTGATTGAAAAAAATGACCAAATTGCATTGATATGCTAGAAAGATTTTATATCTTATGAATATAAGTTGCCTTCGAGACTTTAACATTTTCTTAGCAATGTGAAAACATGGTAACACCACATAATTGTGCAGTTCAAGTCATTTTGCTGCAATAGCTATGCATGAATAATTTCTTTTCATTTGCCTATGTAACATATTTATATTCAGTTCACATTCCACTCTTCTCCATTGTAGTAATACAGCACAGGCCGAGATATAATATTTACAATTATTATGAAAGTACAGTATACTACACTGGAACACTTTTAGCAAATAACATGTTGAAAAAAGCTGATAATCAGACAAACGTAAGGTATTTATTTATGCATTTTCTGCAATGTTTCAGCTCAGGAGACTAATCAGTACAAAGTGAAGTGTCTATACTTCACGATCATTATAAAGGGTGATTGGTGCAGTGTAATTGTTGTTAGCAGGCTGCTGTTACTGACTGATCTCTTCAATTTCATTTTTCGAAAACAAAAAAATGTCTGTAGCATGACAAATTTAATTTGGCCACTGTAATGGGCAAAATATACACTTTTAACATGTTTGAAGATACAGTTCAAGCTCAGACTCAAAACATAAAGAGGTTATCTGGTTTGAACAAATAATGCTACTTCAATGTCTAGCAAAGAGTTATGCAACAAAAACTTTGAAAGGGCGTTTCCCACCATGGACATTTATGCCAACTCTAGAGGCATCACCTATCAAGAAAATTGGTGTCACTTGACCTCCTTCCAATCAGTTAAGGTGGTTATCATACCTTGTACAGTGGTGGCAAGTACCAGGGCCAACACAGATCAGCGGTTCCCAGAGGAGCCCAATTTGTACGGCGAGTGATTTACCATGTTCAGAGTCACTGGGTAAGTTTCTCTCTCCTGAAGAGTGTAAGCTCTTATGGTCAGCAGTGTTCTCTGTCTCTCCCCTCCACCATATGTATTTTCTAAACAAGTATGAGCTTTTCTGTATTGAGATTTATACAAATTTATTCGCCACAAATCCAATTTTTTATAGAAAATTCAGTGAAGTAGGCAATTTGAATTTCAAAATATCCGCTCATCTCTACCGGCAACACAACTGTGCAGATCTCTACATTCATGCCTATAAGAGTTATAAATCCATCCATATTAAGCTATGGCTATGCCATAGATATCTATAGTTGAAATCTCACTTAAAGAAGCATGTTCGGGAATATTTTTCTCCATTCAATGTATATATCATAGAAACATAGAATAATAGAATGTTAAAGTTGGAAGTGACCTCCATGGTCATAGTGTACAACCCCTTGCTCAACACAGGGATCATTAAACCATCTCAGACAGATGTCTGTCCAGCCTCTGTTTGAAGACTTCCATTGAAGGAGAACTCACCACCTCTCATGGCAGCCTGTTTCACTCATTCATTGATCACTCTCACTGTCAAAAATTTTTTTTATATTATCTAATCTGTATCTTTTCCCTTTCAGTTTCATTCCACGGCTTCTCGTGTTTCCATGTGCAAATGAGAATAAAGCTGATCCCTCTACAGTGTGACAGGCTTTAGATATTTGTAGACAGCTATTAAGTGTCCTCACAGTCTTCTCATTTGTAAGCTCAACATTCCTAAATCCTCTAACAGTTTCTCATAGGACATTGTTTGCAGACGGATCTCCATCCTGGTAGCTCTTCTCTGAACTTGCTCCAGTTTTTCAATGTCTTTTTTAAAATATGGTGTCCAGAACTGGATACAGTATTCCAGATGAGGTCTGACCAAAGAGGAGTAGAGGGGGATAACTACTTCATGTGATCTAGTCTGTATGCTTCTGTTAATGCATCCGAGAATTGTGTTTGCCTTTTTTGCTGCTGCATCACACTGTTCACTCAAGTTCAGTCTGTGATATATTAGTATAACCAAGTCTTTTTCACATGTGCTGTTGCTTAGCCCTATTCCTCCCATTCTGTGTATGCTTTTTTCATTTTTCTTGCCCAGATGTAGTACTTTGCATTTCTCTGTTAAAAACCATTCTGTTAGTTGCTGCCCACAGTTTCAGTTTGTTTAGATCTTTTTGAATCCTCTCTCTCTCTTCTCTAGTGTTAGCTATCCCTCCTAGCTTTGTGTCATCAGCAAATGTAATCAGTTTACTCTCAATTCCTTCATCTAAATCATTGATAAAGATGTTGAACAACACAGAGCCCAGGATAGAGCCTTGTGGTACCCCATTTGAGACATTCTTCCAACTGGATGTGCAACCATTTATTACAACTCTCTGGGTCCGATCACTAAGCCATTTAAGAATCCACCTAACAGTTGCTTTGTCCATTCCATAGTTGGTCATTTTTTCAATAAGGATAGTATGAGATACTTTGTCAAATGCTTTGCTGAAGTCAAGATATAAAATATCTACCGTATTTCCCTGATTCACCCAGTCAGTGATTTTGTCTTACAAGGAAGTTAAATTAGTCTGACATGACTTATTAGTTACAAACCCATGTTGGCTCTGGTTAATTACTGTATCTTTATCTAAGTACTTACATACATGTTGTTTAATAATTTGTTCAAAGATCTTTCCTGGTATAGAAGCAAGGCTTCCCTGGGTCCTCCTTCTTCCCCTTTTTGAAGATAGGGACAACATTCAATCTTTACCAGTCTTCTGGGACTTCTGTTCTCCAAGAATTTTCGAAGATTATGGAGAGTGTTTCAAAAATTTCCTCTGCTTTCTCCTTCAATATACTAGGATGTCATTGATCTGGACCTGGAGACTTGAATTCATTTATGTTAGCTAAGTATTCCCTCACTATTTCTCTGTTTAAAGATAGTGTGGATTCTTATATTCCTTCACTAGTACAGTGAAGATCAGTTGATGTTACATTTACTTTCTGAGAGAAAACAGATACAAAATAGGAATTTAAAAGTTCGGTCTTCTCAGCATAATTTTTACCACTTTACCATTTTCATTCAGTAAAAATCCTGTAGCATCTTTGACTTTTCTTTTACTTTTGACATACCGCCAAAATCTTTTCTTATTGCTTTTGACATCTCTTGCATGCAAGCCTTAATTCATTATCAGCTTTACCTAAACTGATGCATGCCCTACAGGTTCTGCAGACAGCATTATATTCTTCTTTAGATATGCCTCCCTCTTTCCATTTGATAAACATTTCTTTCTTTTTAGCATGTACAACTTTGTGCTAATCCATCCTGGTTTCCTTAAATGCTTCCTATTCTTCCCTCTTTTAGGGACTGTTAATGATTGCGCTTTGAGAATGTAATTTTTCTAAATTTCCCATCCTTCCTGGACATTTCTGTCCTTAAGGACATCCAGCCATTGGATCTTTCCTATCCTATTTCTGAGTCCCATAAAATTTGCCTTTCTGAAATCCATTCTTGAAGTCTGACTGTTCACAGGTCTTTCTTCTCTAGTTATTCAACATTCTTTGATGGCATGATCAAAATATACAGTATGTACATGGTATGTAGTATAAGTGCATTTATATACTCACCTACCACCACCTTCTTCGGGATCCAGCGCCATTCTGCTCCTCTTCTCAGTGACGTTACTACAATTCAGTCCCACTTTATGCTCTATGTATGAGCTTTAAGTCTCTTTTACAATGTAGGCATATGGAACCTCGTAGAAAACACTCCTGGATTATGCAGAGTGCAGTGTGAGCCAGAGAAACTGCAGAGGAGTGATGTCAGTGAGAAACGGAGCAGAGTTGAGTTGGATGCTGGAGAGCACTGTGGTAGGTAAATATACAATGCTCAAAAAAATAAAGGGAACACTTAAACAACAGAATATAACTCCAAGTAAATCAAACTTCTGTGAAATCAAACTGTCCACTTAGGAAGCAACACTGATTGACAATCAATTTCACGGTTGTGCAAATGGAATAGACAATAAATGGAAATTATTGGCAATTATCAAGACATCCTCAAGAAAGGAGTGGTTCTGCAGGTGGGGACCACAGACCACATCTCAGTACCAATGCTTTCTGGCTGATGTTTTGGTCACTTTTGAATGTTGGTTGTGCTTTCACACTCTTGGTAGCATGAGACAAACTCTACAACCCACAGTAGTTGCTCAGGTAGTGCAGCAAATCCAGGATGGCACATCAATGCGAGCTGTGGCAAGAAGGTTTGCTGTGTCTGTCAGAATAGTGTCCAGAGGCTGGAGGCGCTGCCAGGAGACAGGCCAGTACACCAGGAGACGTGGAGGGGCCCGTAGGAGGGCAACAAACCAGCAGCAGGACCGCTACCTCAGCCTTTGTGCAAGGAGGAACAGGAGGAGCACTGCCAGAGCCCTGCAAAATGACCTCTAGCAGGCCACAAATGTGCATGTGTCTGCACAAATGGCTACAAACCGACTCCATGAGGGTGGTATGAGGGCCCAATGTCCACAGATGGGGGTTGTGCTCACAGCCCAACACCGTGCAGGACGCTGGGCATTTGCCACAGAACACCAGGATTGGCAAAGTCGCCACTGGTGCCCTGTGCTCTTCACAGATGAAAGCAGGTTCACACTGAGCACATGTGACAGATGGGCAGAGTCTGAAGATGCCATGGAGAGCGATCTGCTGCCTGCAACATCCTTCAGCATGACTGGTTTTGCAGTGGGTCAGTAATGGTGTGGGGTGACATTTCTTGGGAGGGCCGCACAGCCCTCCATGTGCTCCCCAGAGGTAGCCTGACTGACATTAGGTACCGAGATGAGATCCTCAGACCCCTTGTGAGACCATGTGCTGGTGCGGTTGGCTCTGGGCTCCTCCTAATGCAGAACAATGCCAGACCTCATGTGGCTGGAGTGTGTCAGCAGTTCCTGCAAGGTGAAGGCATTGAAGCTATGGACTGGTCCGCCCGTTCCCCAGACCTGAATCCGATTGAGCACATCTGGGACATCATGTCTCGCTCCATCCACCAACTGTCCAGGAGTTGGCGAATGCTTTAGCCCAGGTCTAGGAGGAGATCCCACAGGAGACCATCTGCAACCTCATCCGGAGCATGCCCAGGCGTTGTAGAGAGGTCATACAGGCACATGGAGGCCACACACAATACTGAGACTCATTTTGACTTGTTTTAAAGACATTATATCAAAGTTGGATAAGCCTGTAGTGTGTTTTTCCACTTTAATTTTGGGGGTGACTCCAAACCCAGGCCTCCATTGGTTAATATATTTGATTTCCATTGATGATTTTTGTGTGATTTTGTTGTCAGCACATTCAACTTTGTACAGAACAAAGATGAGAATATTTCATTTATTCAGATCTAGGATGTGTTATTTGAGTGTTCCCTTTATTTTTTTGAGCAGTGTATTAATGCACTCACACTAAACACCATACGCCACACACATATACGTAGATTTGATCAAGAAAAATATTTTTGGGAGTGCTTCTTTAGTTCCGCATGGCTTCAAAATTTCAATCTGTAGTCGTTTACCCCTTCCAAAATCATTATGTATGCTAATGGAGAAATACTGTTCCCACAGTCATATATATGTCATGGTGACCCTGTGAATCATAGAAACTGTGCCAGTATGATCACCCACTTGAGGATGAAGGTGATTGGCAGTCACTAAGATTCCACTAAAACTCTGATCCCAACCAATGAACCCTTTCTATAACATAGCTAATATACAATGGGGAAAATAAGTATTTGATACACTGCCAATTTTGCAAGTTTTCCGATCTACAAAGAATGAAGAGGTCTGTAATTTTTATCACTTCAATTGTGAGAGACAGAATCTAAAAAAAAAAAAAAAAACAGAAAATCACATTGTATAAGTTTTTTTACATTAATTTGCTTCGCTTACGGATGAAATGTACCCTGGTACTGCCTTCACATTTTTTGGTGAACAGGGACTTCTTGGCATTATGCTCAATGCTCAATGCCATCAATTCATTCCCAGTGTTGTGGATGGGTGAAGCAGAGAAATGCCCTAATACTGTCATAATGCATCAACTTCTATACATACACTGTCATGAATCACCAATACTATGAGTGTGTGGCTGACAAATCAAAATTATCATGACATATCATCCCTATATTACAAGTGTTAGAGTTGTTTGAGACAAAAACTCCCTATCTACTATACCATACTATACTATATACAAGTTGTTTACCCCATATTACCTGATGCTGTGAATGATGGAACAGCCACCTCAATTTTATCATAGTACCTCCATATAGTTACCTTTTTTCTCACTGTACACAGAAATGTAAATACCCCTTATTATTCTTGTAATTATACATATTGAGTCACATTAATACAATTTTAAACCACCCTACCCACCCCCACAACAAAGCACTCTAGTGATGGGAAGGAGGTATCTACAATTATTTCGATGATATTCCTGTAACATCGATATATCTGGTGCAAATGTGGCACCCCAAGGGTCTGGTTGCCACAGTGGCATTGCTTCCCTCAAAAGAGGTAATGCCATACCTAGAAGCAAGCAGGAGTTCTTTTAGCCAGGTACACAATATATGCAACACTTCCTGGCTCTAGACCAGCAAGGGGAGGACCCTCCCCTTGGCAACTAGATCTGGAGGGGGGGTTAGTTTAGCTTAGTGCGAGGAGTTGAGTTTAGGACATCGAGGAGAGAGGAGCTAGGGACTGGAGCTGGAGATAGCTCATCCTAGCTGGACTACACAAAGAACCGGACACCGGAGTCCGAGGCTGTGGGACCCTTCAGGCCCAGCAGCAGATACCGCAGGGCATGACATTGCAGGTCTCCTTGCCCCATCAGACACCCCGAGGCTCAGCAGCACAGAGGGACCAGCACCGCCACGGAGGAGCAAAGCATCCACAAGGCCCGCGCTACCAGCCATATGAGTGAGCACCACCCATTACACTCAGGGGCGTGGGCTACAACGCAGCTACAAGCAGGGAAGCCAAAGAGTATAGTAAGAACGGCAGGCCTACTACTCCACCTGGCAAGGAGGACTCTATGCTTGCTTCCAGGCTGACCGGACTCTTATCTCTAGCCAGTACTCCAGTCCAGGCCTGTCTAAAGTGTCATCAGTAAAGACCATGGGACTGCATCACACTGACTCCGTGTTTATTATTGACTTCCTGCACAATAACCACCATCATCCACACACACTGCCCTGAAGCTACACTCTTCCTGTGGGGAGTTATACCACCCTTGCTGCCAAACCATCAGCTTCAGAGGACTGTTCCGCAGCGGCGGCCTCATTAGCCGCACTCCACAGGTGGCGTAGTCGGACATTATATCACCTACATACATATATTACCCTTGGATTGAACGCCCAGGGTCACGGACCGGGTCACTGCCACTGTGACTACAACCCCCAGCATCTACCAGCCCGGCTCCGGGTACCCCACAGCCCAGGGGGCGCGTCACAAGCAGACATGCTCCAGAGATGAGAGAAGAGCTAGCACTCTCCTTTGTGTGGCTGAACCCCTCCTTTGGAATTTGGTAACCATAGATACCCTAATGGCTAAACAGATGTGAGGCACCAGCTTCAGGAATGTGGAGCTGATTTACGACCAAAATAAGCACTTTAGAAACTAAGTTTCTGGAATGTCTTTGTGTGCTTATTAGAAAAATAATAAGGGAAGTTTGCATGAAATGCTTTTATCTAATAGATAGGAAAATCATATTTTTGGAAACATGATGAAGTGGCGAATGCAAAGCACCGTTTCAAGTCGCTGCATGATGACAAGAATCATGTCAATTGAAAAAGGAGCTGATACACGAGATTACACCTGACGTATTTAGCCTCTATGTAAAGATAAAATCATGATACAAAAGATGATGTTGATATCGAACATGTGCAACATTCCGAAGCAAAGATATAGTCAATTTAGGGAATCTCATAATTTTCTAAAACTGAAAAGTCAAACCCTGCAGGAGTAAGGATGGGAGGGGGTGTGAGTGTAATTTAGGAGCTAATAAAAGGCAACTGCCAACTTACGTGTCAATACTGGGAGGCACAGTTCATCGTGGGTGCTGTCTGTTTTTCTGCAGCAGCCTCCCTTCGTATACCTGAAGCCATATCTGTGACAACAGTTCTAGTAAGTATTATTGATTTAACCTTTTATGTAACTCTATATTCTGTATTGTTTTGTCCCCTTTGTAAAATATTTTGTATATTTTTATAAACACTGCCAATCATTCTGGATTAAAAATAAAATGTAATAGTTCTGTTCCTTGTGTTCCTTGTGTAAATTGTTGTTCCTTGTGTTCCTTGTTGTTGCTTGTGTAAATTGCACCCCAAAGCAATACGCTACCAGAAACAGGCATCCATTCAGCCTGTAAAAACTCGACTGGTGGTGGCAGATAATAATCTTTCCTGGATTATCGTGAAGTTAGCAGTGATCGTATTGGGGTATATACATATATTCCACGTATTGGAATCCAGAGGAGAATATCATATGCGCACTGTTAGTTTTCCAATAACTCGCCTGTTAATGCAAACAGACTGCGGCCTCCTACATTGATCGTTGGCCAATCGTGTAATTGTCCGGACGATAGGGGGCAGCAGAGAGCTGTTCACTCAAGATATCACAGCGGGTGGTTCGGCGTGACCTTCCAGGGCTGAGATAATCTTTACAAATACTGTAGTATCATAATTGACACTAATACATACAGTATGGTGCTACCTCAGACACCCAGTGGGAGTGAGAAAAACACCCAAATCTGGTTATTTCTATTTTCATCTTCCTGTAGTATCGGACTGGATGTACATTTGATTCAAGGTAGGGTGGCATCAACTGGTGAGCATACAAAAATATGGGTGATTTTACACATTTTTTTTCATAAGTTTGGAAACTTCACGGTTTACTTTCAAAGGGTAAAAGTTTGTGTTGCTTAATTGATGACACTACATTTTACAGTGCAAACCTTGCAACAAGATGTACACATATTGTATGTGATCGGGGTAGGGGGTAAGCGCCCCCTGGGTTGGAATATCATATAATAAAATGGACAGTTTAAGCAACTACCTGGAAATTGATTATACTGATTGGCTATATCTACCAAAACTGCCCAAGCTTGCCCTACTGTGTAGTAAGCTTGGTTCTTTTGTTTCATTGCTCAAATAAGAGAACTTTGTTCTGTTATCGGATTTTTGCAGTAAGCTTGGTTGTGTTATTGAATTTACAGTATGTACTGTAGTAAACTTAGTTGTGTTATTGGATACAGGTCATAAACATGGATCTTTTATTGGATCCATGTAGTAAGCATGCATCTTTTAATAGATCTACAGTACGTAGTGAACTTGGTCATGCTACTGGATCTATGTAATAAGCTTAGTTGTGCAATCAGATCTATGTAACAAGCATGGTTCTGTTATTGGATCTATGTAGTATGCTTAGCCCTGTTATCGGATCTATTTACAGTTGTAGTTCTCCTGCTTCTGTTACAATATCCATTTACAAAGGCTAGGTTCTTTTACAGTATCTATGTAGTAAGCTTGATTTTGTTATTGGTAAGTTGGTAGTAATTGGTAAGTTATTGTAGTAAGGTCGTATTTGTTATTGTAACTATACAGTAAGATTGGTTTTGCTATTAGATCTCCTGTATGTAGTAAGCTTTGTTCTGTTGTTAGATCTTGTTATGAACTCACCTGGGTTGGAGTGGTGGTATTTCAACCACTAGGGTCAGCACCGGCTGGTTGCATAGTCAGGAATAACAACAGGTCAGACCACAGGAGCAGCAGTATAGTTTGAAGGATAAGCAGTAGTGATGAGCGAGCGTGCTCGCTACTGCTCGGTACTCGCCTGAGCATCTCACTGTTCTAAATGTTCGGGCAGAAGCTCGAGTCCCACCCCGCATGTTTGGCGCTGTTTAGACAGCGAATAAACATGCGAGGATTGCCTGCCACTATATATATCTATATAAGACCCGGTGACCCTATGATCTTCGCAGTCTACCCTTCAGACAGGCAGGATAGGGAGAGGTGCTGCTGAGCTAGGGAGAGAATTGGCAGTTAATTAGTTAGGTATAGGTATTCCACAGCAATATATATATACACATCTGAACTAACAGTCCTTCTAAGGACTAATCCAGCTGCATATATTAATCCTGGTGATAGCAGGAGTTAGGCTGACAAAGTTTGTGGAGAGTGTATAGAGAAGAATAGGGTTCATTGCACGTTCTGTCTGCTGCTGTTACAGATATCCAAAGCCCAAGATATCAGTTCTAATAATTTTTTTGCTCTTAATCCTGATAACTTGCTTAATACACAATAAAATACACCATTTTAACTGCTCCATTTGCTTGTTAGCAGAATACAGCCAGATTTGGTTGATTTTATTCGTATTGCTGTATTTTGGAAGCACAGAAACTTGTCCATCATCAGACGTGATCCGATATTACTGCGGTAATAATCGAGACATTTTTTGGAGTGTCCCAAATATTACACTCCATTTCAAGTCTAACAATTGTGTGTTGTTCAACCTATTCACACTCGATTGCTGACCAATACCATACTACAAGGCCACTACCTAAAACTGTGCTCATCAGACGTGATCCGATATTACTGCCGTAATAATCGTGACATTTTGGGGAGCGTGCCAAATATTATGCTCCATTAAAAATGGGCAAGGCATGAGGCAAGGAATGGGGAAGGGGATGTGATGGTGATGGTGCACGCAGAGACCGAGGCCATGGGCAAGCTGAAATTGTGACTGCTGAAGGAGCACAACATGCACCAACATCATGGTGCCCTACCTTCCTGTCCCACTTTGTAGGGGGCCGCAGAACACCACTATTGAAGCCAGAGCAGTGTGAAAAGGTTGATGGTTGGATAACAGATAATGCTCCGAGTCAGTTTGCCACCACCACCACCCTGTCTTCCACGCGGTCCAGTCTCACCCGGCCAGCTTCAAGAGGAGCAAGAGGAGATCTCATGTAGCGATGCCCAAATATTTGAGCAGCCATGGTAACACGAAGGTGATGGTGGGAAAGAGCAATTACTGTCGCAAGAGGTGGATGATGATGATGAGACATGATTGCCAGCAAGTCAGGCGCAGGCTCAGAGTGCGTATGTGGAAGATGAGGTGGTGGATGGTGAAGTCACTGACCCAACCTGGCAAGGTGAAATTCTTAGCAACGACAGCAGCACAGAAGGGGAGGGAGGCATAGCACCACAACAGGCAGGAACAAGCAACAGACACAAAGTGGGCAACTGTTTCCGGAACCATCACGAGGGAAGTTGCCAGTACAACTGTCAGGTCTTCCAAAGTCTGGCTCTTTTTTAAAGACTGTCCAGATAACCCCAAAAAGGCAATTTGCACCATCTGCCATGCCAGCATCAGCAGGGGCAGCAAAACTACCAGCCTGACCATCACCAGCATGCTCATGCACATGACAGCAAAGCACCTGACTAGTTGGGCGTAACACCAGGGTCCAAAAACAATGTCTGCGGGTGACACCACTGCTTTTTCCGCTGTTGTGCATGCATGCCAATCCCCTGTCCATGGCGCATGCGAAGATGCCTCCCACCCTGCACCTGTCATAGCACACTCGCAATTACCTCCATTATTAATATTTATTTATATAGTGCCATTGATTCCATGGTGCTGTACATGAGAACGGGTTACATACAAAGTAAAGATATCACTTACCGTAACAAATAAACAATGATAGACTGGTAGAGAGGGAAGAGGACCCTGCCCTTGAGGGCTTACATTCTATCAGCAACCACATCCACGTCCTTGTCCCAGCGCAGCATTCAGTTGTCCCTACCCCAGTACTTGGAATGCAAGCACAAATACGCAGCCAATGCCCCACAGGCCACACTACTAAACTCACACATTTCGAGAATGCTTGCGCTCGAAATATTGCCCTTTAGGCTTGTGGTGACGGAATCTTTCCGCAACCTGATGGCAGCAGCCGTCCCGCGGTACTCAGTCCCCAGCCGCCACTATGTCTCCCGGTGTGCCGTCCCCTCATTACACAAGCACGTGTCCCAGAATAATAGCCGTGCCCTCAACAACACGGTAACTGGGAAGGTCCACCAACCCATGGACACATGGAAGAGTGCTTGTGGGCAGTCATGGTACATATCGCTGATGGCACACAGGGTTAATATAGTGGAAGCCGAGACCCAGTCGGACCTTGGGATGGAACACGTCCTCCCAATGCCAAGGATTGCGTGACCTGGGTCAATCAGGGTTGCCCCACATTATACAGGTCATGCACCTCCTCCTCCTCTTCAGCCTCCATCTCCAAAATGATGACATCAGTCAGAAGCTGGAAGCACTGCAGCACTGCCTCAGCCAAGCGGCAACAGGCTGTGCTGAAGCTAATATGCTTAGGTGACAAACCGCACAATGCTGAAAAGTTGTGGACAGCTCTGAAAGACCAGGAAGATCTGTGGCTGACACCGCTGAACCTACAGTCAGGCATGGTCATGTGTGACAATGGCCAGAATCTGGTGGCTGCTCTGAAGCGAGGCAGGCTCACACTCATACCATGCCTGGCCCAT
Organism: Phyllobates terribilis; assembly: GCF_046119375.1. NCBI lineage: Eukaryota > Metazoa > Chordata > Amphibia > Anura > Dendrobatidae > Phyllobates > Phyllobates terribilis. Next base: position 53,116,440 of record NW_027362761.1, on the reverse strand, counting down.
GTGCTCAACCTAGTGGTTCAGTGGTTACTCAAAACCTACCCAGATCTGCCTGTCAAAGTACACCAAGTGTGTGCCCATTTTATAAAATCAGCTACAGCTTCCGCCGCCCTTGCCCTGCTTCAGTAGCGTTTGCAGCTTCAAGCTCACCGACTGATGTGAGATGTCTCCACGCATTGGAACTCTACATTGCAGATGTTGGGAAATATTTGTGAGCAGCACAGGGCAGTTGTTGAGTAAAAGCTTCAAAACACCTGTCGGTATTCAGGTCAGTCTCCGCACATAAGAGCATGGAGTGGGCATGGATGTCAGACATTTGTGCCGTCCTCCAAAACTTTGAAGACTCCACCAAGATGGTGAGCGGCAATGATGCCATAACCATCCTGTCTTCTGAAATGATCGCTGCTCACAATTTAAGAGGAGGCATTGCAGGTGGAGCACGATGAGATGGAGCAAGGGTGATCCAACACAGCCAAGCCTCATGTCATTCCAATGTGGATTGGGTGACAATGAGGAGGAGGAGGAGGAGGCAGCACAGGAGCTTGTTTCCTGCGCTATAGAAGGTACTACTCAAACAACTGTTATACTGTCTGTTCATCAAGGATGGCCTGAGGAGAGGGAGGAGGAGGATGAGCAGGAGAGCATGGTCAGTCATCCTCTTGTTTAGGACACGGAAGTCTTGCCTGTTAGCAGTCTGGCACACATGGCTGAGTTTATGTTACGCTGCCTTTCCCATGACCATCGCGTTCTCCAAATTTTGGGTGACAGTCATTACTTATTGATGAAACTTCTAGACCCATGCTACAAGGAGAACTTTCTAGCTCTCATTCCCGTGACGGACAGGTCTACTAAAATGGTGCAGAACCAGAAGGCCCTTGTTGCAGACTTAATAAAAAAAATTCCATCTGAAAATGAGAGAGGCACAAATACGATTCAGCAGAGGAATGGGAACAATGTCAAAGGGTCTGGGAGAGTTTTTTCAGACCCTGATGCGTGGGGTACTCTCACAAGGAGGGATAATTTTACAAAGATGCTGAAAGAGTACATTGCCGACCGTACCAACGTCCTCTGTGATCCCTCTGTGCCTTATAATTATTGGATATCCAAGCTGGACACTTGACATGAACTGACTCTCTATGCCGTGAAGGCCCTGTACTGTCCTGCCGCTAGCATTTTGTAAAAGCGGGGTTTTAGTGCTGCCGGGGGAATTATAACTGACAGCATTTTCAGTTGACAGGTGGATGCGCCTGACAGGCTGATTCTTATAAAAATGATTAAGGGCTGGATTGGGCCAGACGTCTCAACACCACTGAATGATAGCAGTGGAACATACAGTGGATACGGAAAGTATTCAGACCCCTTTAAATTTTTCACTCTTTGTTTCATTGCAGCCATTTGGTAAAATCTAAAAAGTTATTTTTTTTTTCTAATTAAAGTACACTCTGCACCCCATCTTGACTGAAAAATAACAGAAATGTAGAAATTTTTGCAAATTTATTAAAAAAGAAAAACTAAAATATCACTTGGTCATAAGTATTCAGACCCTTTGCTCAGACACTCATATTTAAGTCACATGCTGTCAATTTCCTTGTGATCCTCCTTGAGATGATTCACTTGAAATTGAGCCTTTTAGGCATGTGGAGGCGGAATCTGGTGACCACAACATGGCTGCGTCGGCGGCCTGGTGTCCATACTCAGTCCCCAGCCGCCCGGCGGCCGAGTGTCCACGCTTGGTCCCCAGCCGTCCCTATTTGTCCCGGTGCGCCTTATGCACAAGCGCACATACCAAAATATTACCTGTGCCCTCCCCAGTTCATTTAGTGGGATGGGCAGCCTAACCACAAACATGTGGACAAGTGAATGTGGCCAGGGACGGTGCATCTCACTGACGCCTTCACACTGGGTTAATATTGTGGAAGCCGGGACACAGTTGGACACTGGGATGCAACACGTCCTCCAGACATAGAGGATTGCGGGTCCTGGGTCAATCAGGCTTCAGCACAAAGTTCAGAAGGTAGACCGCAGCAGTGGTCGGCCTCCTACACAATGAGTAAATTATTCATGATCATGAGGTCATCCATCTCCTTAGCTTTCTGTTCCTTGGAATGCAAGCGCATGTATGGAGTAGCGTCTAGGCCTGAGGTGGTCAGCGTTTTGGCGCATATCCTACCTCCTCCGAAGATTACTGGATGTTTTCCTGCTACTATCCCAGTTCTATGACTCCTGTTAAAACAAAGCTTCAGGTGATGAATGATGGATGAGGTGGTGGCAAAGGAGAAAGAGCAGGAGGAACAGGGACCATTCACATCAATATCAGGCCAGTCAACCACACATGTCTTGTAGGATATGTTTCTGTACCAAAAGGAGCGGTTTGGCTACACAGTTATAGGGCATACAGCGAGTGCAAGGCCTACTAAAAATTTTGAGGCACTCCAATGCCCCTTGGAAGTGACATGGAGGTCAGAGGGCCTTAGCTAAACCATTTTTTCCATTTATAGCAACTGGGTCTCCTGTACACTGTTGGCCTAAGCAGTGAATGGGAGGCTTTCCAAAAATTACGAGGAACTGCAATGCCCCTTGAAACAGATGTGGATTACAGCGTACTAAAAACCTTCTACCCATTATTGGGGAGTGGGTCTCCCTTAGTGTTCGCTTATGCATTGAAAAGCAAAAGCTGACTAAAATAAGGAGGAAATGCAATGCCCGTTGGAAGAGTCGTGGAGGTTAGAGGTAATTAAAAACAACATTTCAATGCCCCTTGGAAGAGCTGTGGAGTTCAGAGTGGTTTAACAAGACGGTTTTAATGCCCCTTGGAAGAGACATGGAGGTCACCGTAGCTTAACAAGACGGTTTTAATGCCCCTTGGAAGAGACGTGGAGTTCAGAGTGGTTTAACAAGACGTTTTTAATGCCCCTTGGAAGAGACGTGGAGGTCCGGGTGGAATAAAACGACAATATCAATGCCCCTTGGAAGAGTGGTGGAGGTCGCAGTGGAATAAAAAGACAATATCAATCCCCCTTGGAAGAGTGGTGTAGGTCGCAGTGGAATAAAAAGACAATATCAATGCCCCTTGGAAGAGTGGTGGAGGTCACAGTGGAATAAAAAGACAATATCAATGCCCCTTGGAAGAGTGGTAGAGGTCCCAGTTGAATAAAAAGACAATATAAATGACCCTTGGAAGAGACGTGGAGGTCACAGTAGCTTAACAAGATGATTTTAATGCCCCTTGGAAGAGACGTGGAGTTCAGAGTGGTTTAACAAGACGGTTTTAATGCCCCTTGGAAGAGACGTGGAGGTCACAGTAGCTTAACAAGATGGTTTTAATGCCCCTTGGGAGAGACGTGGAGTTCAGAGTGGTTTAACAAGACGGTTTTAATGCCTCTTGGAAGAGACGTGGAGGTCACAGTAGCTTAACAAGACGATTTTAATGCCCCTTACAAGAGCCATGCAGTACAGCATATAAAAAACATTATTCCCATTATTGGGGAGTGGGTCTCCCATAGTCTTTGCTTATGCCTTCCAAGAAAAAGCTGCCAAAAATTAGGACGGAGGAACTTGCAATGCTGGCAACACGGACCACGGTAACCCTGGTGGTACAGTGGTGGTGGAGGCTGAGGATAAGGAGAAGAGCAAAAAAAAGGTTCCGCTGTCTCAGCCACAGATCTGCCTGCTCTTTCACAGCTGTCCACAACTCACAAGCAGTGTGAGGTTTATCACCTAAGCTTATGAGTTTAAGCACAGCCTTTTGCCGCTTGGCTGAGGCAGTACTGCAGTGCATCCAGCTTGTAACTGATGTGGTGATATCTGAGATGGAGGCTGAACATGAGGAGGAGGAGGATGATGCGCAGGAGCTGTACACTGTGGGGGCAACTCTGACTGACATAGGGCCCGCAATCCTCGGTGTGGGGAGGATGTGTTCCGTCCCAAGGTCCGACTGGGTCCCGACTTCCACTATGTTTACCCAGTGTGCCATCAGGGAGATGTACCGTCCCTGGCCACAAGCAATTGTCCACGTGTCCGTTGTCAGGTGGACTCTCCCAGTAACTGCGTTGTTGAGGGCGCGGCAGATGTTTTAGTGCGGGGATGGCACACTGGGCATAATGATGTCGGCTGGGGACCGAGTACCGAGGGACGTCCTCCGCCATAAGGCTGGGGAAGGATTCCGTCTCCACCAGCCTAAAAGGCAGCATTTCCAACTCAAGCAGTCGTGAAATGTGCGAATTTAGGACTGTGGCCTGTGGGGCGTTGGCTGAAAATTTGCGCTTTTGTTCAAAGGTCTGGGATATGGACAATTGAATGCTGCGGTGGGACGAGGACGTGGACGTTGATGCTGTTTCTTGAGAAACTGCCATAACAAATGAAGACTGAGAGGAGGGGGCATCTTTGCATGCAGTATGGACAGGGGATTGCCTTGCACGCACAACAGGGGGTACTCTTACACGCACAACAGCGGAAGAAGCAGTGGTGACTAGTGTTGAGCCACCCCCGTAGTGTTCGAGTTTGGTTCGGTTCGTCGAACACCCGTGTGTTCACCGAACTGTTCGTCGAACTGTTCGTCGAACACCTTCGAACACCGTTAAAACCAATGGCAGGCAAACAAAAACACATAGAAACACATAGAAAACACCTTCAAAGGTGTCCAAAAGCTGACAAACTGCTCAGAAGACACAACTAACACATGGAAAAGTGACAAGTACATATAGTCATGCGAAAAGAAAAGAGGTGGAGGAGTAAAAGGAGGGGGAGACACAGATATAGGCATGTCATGCCCTTCTAAAATCCAAAAAGTGAGAAGCCGAGACGGCCAGTCCGCTCCTGCCCGTGCCACCTCCGTGTCGCCGGGTTTGTGCCAGAGCCGCGGTGAACCCTGACGGCCAGCCCCCCTCTCCCAATACTGGTGCCTGTCCGCTGGTGGGTCGAGAGAGCCCCCCTGTGGTGGAGGCAGCTCTAAGCTTTTTAATTTAAATTGTCCCTCTAATTTGAATGAATACACTTTAAATCCATTTACAAGGATCTATTGGAGGGCAAGTCTCATGCCAGCAGCCGCGTAATTCCAGCTCCAGTAGCGTCCACTAAAGCTGCTGCAGTTAAAAAGCTTTTATAAGGATCGAGCTCGGCTGTCCACCGCAAGGCATCCTAGTGCCAGTCCCAGCCCCTATGCCTTGGGGTGCCTCCTGATGCTCTTCACTAAGTATCCCCTGGTCCCGAAGCATTTCCTTTGAAAAAATTAAGTGTCCAAACTACAGGTGGTGTAGCTTGCTTAACAGCCGGGATAATCCGCTGACTAGCAGACACTGCTACTAGGCACAAAGTATTTCCTGGGCTAGATGCAGTTAAAAATTTGTAAGCAGATACTCTCGTTGGATGCTGAGAAAGCATTCCATAGAGTCTCCAGGCACGCCATATATGATTCTCTTAAAAAGCTTGGGGTAGGGGTCTAGGGGACCCTTTTATAGCCAAAATCACGGCCCTGTATCACAATACGTCACCTAGGCTGAAGATAAATGGAACTGTAGCACCGAGGGCTCGGTTGCTACAGACGTATTGCACCTCACCCAGAGGTGTGATATCTCACTCTCAGATAAGGATGGAGTGTGGATCAGGACCCGACACCTGCATGCATTACACCACATTGCCGTGGGGCAGGGCGACCAATATGCCCCTGAGATGGGCACGACAGTCCCTGTCCCTTGCTGGAGTGGGGGGAGGGAACACTGAGGAAGGGGAACCCTGCAGTGCAGGAGCAGGGAGGAAGCAGTTCCTGGGTGCATTGAGAAGGGAGTATAAAAGGTGGGCACCATCTTAGTTCAGTGCAGAGAAGTCTGAGCAGAAGTGGCAGGGAGCAGGGGCTCTGCATGAGCTCTGCTCCGGAGGCGGGCCTAGTAACAGAGGCCCAGGCCTGCAAGAGGGAGAAGGAAGGAAGAGGAGCGGAGAAGGCTCCAGGAACGAGGAATGAAGGGATCCCAGGGGTGCGGACGGGCGAGTCGCCACCGCACACCCGAATCCACCTGCGTGGAGGGGTCAGGCCAAAGGGGGAGACCGGTCCCCGAACTAGTGGAGGCAGGAAACGACCCTCAGCTAGAAACCGGAGGCTCTGACATTTTATGTGGCGCAGCCCCTTGCTCCACCCGCTAGGAAGGCACCACATAGGGTCAGGGAAACTGGCGCCAAGTTTACCAAGAGGAGGCCCGAGGCAGCCGGACAGAAGTGTTGGTAAGAAAGGCCAGACAAAGGACACACAAAGTGGGTCCTGTGAAGCGCTCCAAAGTTATCTGGGAGTTGTCTGAGCCCCTCACCTGGTGAGCACAGTACGACGTGGGCAGCCGTTACCTGCAGACGTGGTCTGGATAATAAGAACTGTGAGTAAAGGCCCTGAACTGCATCACTGACTCCGTGTCGTTACTGCTGCTGCCCTGCACCATCACCCCCATCCTCCGCATACACTGCCCTGAGGCTATACTCCTCCCGTGGGGAGTTATGCTACGCTCTGCTGCACCCACAACACCAGCCTTAGCGGTCTGCCCTGTAGCGGCGGTTCACTCTGACCGCAATCCACGGGTGACGTAGTCGGACATTTAAACATCAAAACCACATAAATAGTTCCGCCACTGGTTTGACCCCCCTGAGCCACGGAACCGGATCGCCGCCACGAAGACTACAACCACCAGCATCCACCAAAAAGGGTCCGGCTCCGGGTGTCCCAAGGCCCAGGGGGTGCGTCAGAACATTTTCATCACCTTTCACAATCACCAATGGGACAAGGCAGGGATGTCCTCTGTCCCCTCTCTTATACATCCTAGTGACGGAGCACCTGCTCTCATCAATTCGCCATAACCCCAATATTAGGTGGATTGAGGTGGGAGGCACCGAGTACAAGTGCTCTCTATTTGCTGATGATGTCCTAGTATATATCACTCAATCACATATATCCATCCCTGCTGTTATGGCTGAAATAGATCACTTTGTTACATGGTAAAATTTTAAAATCAATGCAGCGAAGTCTGAGGCCCTCGATGTCTCCCTCCCTAAATCCATATAGGATTCCATCCAGTCCAACTTTCCCTTTACCTGGCCCTCACAGGGTATCAAATACTTAGGAATTCCTATTCATAGAGACCTCTCCCATCTATGTTATCTTAATTTTGGGCCCTTTATTGAACAATTCCATACAGACCACGGTTGGCAAGTTGGAACTGTGAGATTCACTACGTGCACCACTGGTATTTTGTGGAAAAGCACATGTAAGATTCTGCAACAGTCTCTGCTGATACTCCTGCATGCGTGCATCCCTTTCTATGGCAGGAATAATTTTTGCAAATTTACTTTTGTACCGGGGATCTAACAGTGTGGCAACCCAGTAGTCAGGATTATTTCTAATTCTCACAATTCGAGGGTCATGTTGCAGGTAGTGCAGCAAGAAGGCACTCATGTGTGTTGCGCATCCAGGAGCACCAAGTCCCTGTTGTGTTGGTGGCGAGGTAACAATCATGCTTCCTTCCTCTGTCCTCTCCCCCCAACCTCGCACAACAGAAATGTGATCAAGGTCTCCCTCATCTGATGAGTCTTCCATCAGTTCGTCCTCCACTTCTTCCTGGGCTCCTGCACCTTCCTCACTAGTTTGGCTGCTACCATGCGCCCTGGTAAAATCATCTCCCCCACCCTCACATGCCTGCTGCCCTGGTGCTGCCGACCGTCTGGACCTTGCAGATGTTAGCCCTTCCGCATACAACTCCTCCTCCTCTACTTCCTCCACCTCCTCTTGTGCCACCACCTGACTCCGAATTCTGTTTAACATGTGCTCCAGCATGTAAATCACCGGAATAGTCATGCTGATAATGGCATCGTCAGCACTAAACATCTTCGTCGCCATTTCAAAACTGTGCAGAAGGGTGCATAGGTCCCTGATCTGAGACCACTCCTCCAGCGTGATTTGCCCCACCTCTGAATCTCGTTGGCCCAGGCTATACGTCAGAACGTATTGCACCAGGGCTTGTCGGTGCTGCCACAGTCGCTGCAACATGTGCAGAGTTGAATTCCACCGGGTAGGCACATCGCATTTTAGCCGGTGAAGTGGCAGGCCCAACGACTTCTGTAGAGATGTAAGTCGCTGAGCTGCGGGATGTGAACGGCGGAAGTGAGCACACAGCGACCGTGCCCTCTGCAGAAGGCCATCTAGTCTGGGATAGTGGGCTAAAAATTGCTGGACAACCAGGTTCAACACGTGAGCCATACAAGGCACGTGTGTGACATTGCCCCGGCGAAGGGCCGCACCCAGGTTTGCAGCATTGTCGCACACGGCCTTCCCTGGTTTCAGGTCCAGTGGAGACAACCATTCATGAAATTGGTTCTCCAGAGCTGACCACAACTCCTCAGCTGTGTGACTCACATTTCCCAGACATTTCAATGTAAAAACCGCCTGATGACGTTGAGCCCTACTGCCAGCATAGTAAGGAGGTGTGCAGGATCCCTTCTGCGCAGTTAGAAAGCTTGTGGCATGACCAGACAGGCTTTGGGTGCAGGTGGAAGACCGAGAGGAGGTTGAGGAGGCAGAAGCAGTGGAGGAAAAATGACATAAAGAGGATTGACGCACAACTCGTGGGGACGGCAAGACTTGGACAGCAGCCCCTTGTCCTGCTGTCACCATAGTTACCCAGTGCCCAGTCAGCGACATGTAACGCCCCTGTCCATGCCTACTCGTCGAAGTGTCTGTGGTGAAATGCACCCTGTCACACACAGAGTTTCTCAAAGAAGCGGTGATGTTGTGTGCGACATGCTGGGGGAGCGCAGGCACACCTTTCTTTGAGAAGTAGTGCCGACTGGGCATCTGGTACTGGGGCACTGCGACGGACATAAGGTCTCGAAAATCCTCTGTGTCCACCAGGCGGAAAGGCAGCATTTCTGTAGCCAAGAGCTTGCAGATGGTGAAATTCAACCTCTTAGCTTTCTCATGGCTAGGAGGAAATGGTCTTTTACTTGTCCACATCTGAGGGACCGAGGGCTGGCAATTGTGCTTAGACGGGGTTGATAAGGGTGTCCCCGGCAAACTGCCGGTCTGTGAGGAAGATGCAGGCGGACATGTTAGGTTGCCTTGATCCAAAGGTGGTGCTATCGATGTCGGACAGCGCTCAAGACCAGCTGGTGTTACCACCTCCAAAGAAAATGATGACCTGCCAATCACGCTGGCTGTTGCGGGTAAAGAGGTGGCAGGTCTGCGCCCCAAAACAGGTGTGACTGCTGTCCCCCCAGTCACAGAGGATGAAGAGGCCGCGGATGCACAAGATATGGCAGACGGTGGTTGTCCCGGCCGGCTAGACCGCATTGTAGCACACTGAGCTTCCCACTGCAACTTATGCTTCATGTCCATGTGCCGGTTCATGCATGAAGTACTCAAACTATGTATTTTTTGGCCTCTACTTAGCTTTTGCTGACAAATGTTACAGATAACACGAGTTGGGTCATCTTTATCGATCTGAAAAAATGCCCAGGCTATGCAAGGCTTAGCACCCATGCGACCTGAAGAGCCACCACGACTTGTGGTGAGAGGCAGAGTTGTGTTTGAGGATGCAGTTGTTGACGTGCTTCCAGTACTACGTCTCTATCCAGGAAGGCGCAACCTGACCTCGTCGTCACTAGCATCTTCCTCCACCTCCTCTGCTGACCTCATCTCTTGGCTGACTGTGGGTTGACAGTAAGTGGGATCTCCGACCTCATCATCATCACCCTGTGCGTTATCACACCCGTCGTCCTCAGAGCCAACCTGTTCCTGCCCTGACAAAAAACTAAAGTTGTCGCTCCAATCAGGTATTTGAGTCTTATCATCGTCTTCCTCATTGTCTCCACCAACAGGAGTTACAGTTTGGGAATGAGGGTCTACATTATGGTCAGAACCTTCTGCGTCTGGTCCTGGATCCGACTCATAAAGATTCTGGGCATCAGTGCAGATCATTTCCTCGTCTGGATTCACAGAAGCGCTGGAGTCGACCTCTGATTCCCAGGCTATAGTATGAGTAAACAGCTCTGCAGACTCAACCATCTGTTCTACCTCATACTCAGACGGGCAGCAGATTTGGGAGCTGTGAGGAAGCAAGTGCGATTTGGGTGACACCTTTGAGGACTGGAGTATTTGTGATGTTGAAGTTGATGTGGAGGAGAGCCCACTTAAAGGAGCACTTGATATCCGTTGAAGCACCTGCTGTTTTTGTGCCTCATCTGGAATTTGTAACGATTGGCGTGGCCGTAAGAAAGGGATCTTATCACATTGTCCGCTAAAAGAAGTAGACATTTTAGTTTGGCTGGAAGATGGTCTTTCTTCTGCACCTACCCCACGGACACAACCTTTTTTCCCCTTCCCAACACGCCTATTCCCCTTTCCACCAGCAGCAGGCCTTTTTCCACTCATTTTGGTGGTTAACTAATTCACAACTCTGGAGTTGTTTGCACAAAAAAACAATGGATGGTAACCGAGCAGAGCTGAGTGGCCAAACTGTGGTATTAGGCCAAAACTATTGGCTGGGTTAGATGCAGAAAAAAATTATTTTTAATTTGCAACCTGATGGAGGTCAGTATAGATGGACTAATAGACCAAGTCCCACACACCGCTAGAAGCCCAAATATTTTTTCAGAGCTAGATGCAGAAAATTTTTTTATTCAATTTGCAACCTGATGGAGGTCAGTATAGATGGACTAATAGACCAAGTCCCACACACTGCTAGAAGCCCAAATATTTTTTCAGAGCTAGATGCAGAAAAAAATTATTTTTAATTTGCAACCTGATGGAGGTCAGTATAGATGGACTAATAGACCAAGTCCCACACACTGCTAGAAGCCCAAATATTTTTTCAGAGCTAGATGCAGAAAAAAATTATTTTTAATTTGCAACCTGATGGAGGTCAGTATAGATGGACTAATAGAACAAGTCCCACATGCTGCTAGAAGCCCAAATATTTTTTCAGAGATAAATGAAGAAAAAAATTATTTTTAATTTGCAACCTGATGGAGGTCAGTATAGATGGACTAATAGACCAAGTCCCACACACCGCTAGAAGCCCAAATATTTTTTCAGAGCTAGATGCAGAAAAAAATTATATTCAATTTGCAACCTGCTGGAGGTCAGTATAGAAGGACTAATAGAACAAGTCCCACACACTGCTAGAAGCCCAAATATTTTTTCAGAGCTAAATGAAGAAAAAAATTATTTTTAATTTGCAACCTGATGGAGGTCAGTATAGATGGACTAATAGACCAAGTCCCACACACTGCTAGAAGCCCAAATATTTTTTCAGAGCTAGATGCAGAAAAAAATTATATTCAGTTTGCAACCTGATGGAGGTCAGTATAGATGGACTAATAGAATGATGCTATGCCCAAAAGAGTTTACTTCACTAGGTGCAGTAAAAAAATTGGTATTCTATACACAGGTGGTATATCTTGCAACACAGATAGGCTACTCCACTGACTAACACACTCTGCAATAGGCCAAAAAGGATTAGCTTTGCTAGATTCAGCCAAATGCTGTGAAAAAAACTTGCACAGCACTGGCACAGACCTGCCTGGCAAAAACTGATAGGAACTGATGTAACCTAGTCCTGAAAAGGACTCCAATTACAATTAGTCTTTACTCCCACAATCTATCTATTTAAGAGCACAGACCTGCCTGATAAAAGTCGTAGGAAATGCTGTAACCTAGTCCTTAAAAGGACTGCAATCACAACTATTCCCTACTCCCAAGCTATCTGTAGATTTCAGAGAAAATTGGCTTGAAATTAACAAGGTATAGAGCACACAGCAACAGCGGTGCCGTCTAACACGCAGCTGCAGCAGTGAGAAAATGGTGGCGACGGGGAAAATGGCTTGGTCTTATAGGGCAAGGACATGTGACATACACTGCCAATCACACATGCCCTTGCTTGTGTGAAAAAAAGCACTTCGCTCCGTGTGTGCGCTGCTGATAGGCTGACAGATTGCACCTCCCCACTGCAAATGCGGGAAAGAGAAAAAAAAATGGAGATCTTCATTGTTCCTGCAGAGATCCATCCCCTGCCCCTCCCCCCGCCCCGCTGTACACTCAAACTGCGTATTAACATTAATTTTCATCATTACTGAGAAAAAATCCAGTTATGATTTTGGTGCACGAACAGTTATCGAACATAACCTCGAACAGCCGAATTTTTCTCAAATTGTTCGTGTTCGCCGACCGGCTCGAACACCGCCCAAAACAGCTCGAATTTGAGATTGGCGAACAGTTCGAGTAGAACAACGCTCATCTCTAGTGGTGACACCCGATGACACTGGTCGTGGACCTTGGGGTTCACCCCACAAAGTTAGGTGCTTTGCTGACATGTGCCTGATCATGCTGGTGGTGGTCAGGCTGGTAGTTTTATCACCCCTGCTGATGCTGGCCTGGTAGGTGGTACAAATGGCCTTTTTGGGGTTATCAGCAGAGTCTTTAAAAAAATTCCAGACTCTGGAAGACCTACCGTTTGTACTGGCAACGTCCCTCGTGTTGGTGTTACGGGGAACGGTTGCCCGCCTTCTGTCTGCAGCCACCACACTGCTTCTTCCTGCCTGTTGGGGTACTCTGCCTCCCTCCCACTGTGTGCTGCTTGCCTCGCTCAGCATGTCCTCCAGCCACGTTGGGTCAGTTACTAGATCATCCATCACCTCCTCCTCTTCCGCATCACGGTCCTCCTCCTCACTTCGTGGCAGTTGTGTCTCGTCATCGTACACCTCTTGTGACAAATTGCCAGCGTCGCCTTCCTGTGGCCGTGGCTGTTCAAATATTTGGCCATTACTACATGGGATCTCCTCTTCCACCACTTCAAGCGGAGCAGGCGAGGGGCCCAAATATGGAAATGGGACAGTGAACAGCTCTTCAGAGTGTCCAACTGTGGGATCAGTTGCTGTCTGACGACACTCGGCATGGTGGGAGGAATGAGCATCAGGGTGAGGAGTATGCGGTCGAGACTCACGGCTACTAAGACTTGACTGTGTGGAAGACAGGCTGGAGGTGGTGGTGCCCAGGTGACTGGAAGTATTATCTGCTATCCAATTAATAACCTGTTCACACTGATCAGTTCGCAATAGTGTTGTTGTGTGCTTCCATAGTAATTCGGTCAAGAAGTGGGAGCGAGAAGATGTGGCTGTTGGTTGTGGCACATTTTCACCTTGGCCACGGCTCCCTCCTCTGCTCGCACCATCACCAGAACGTCCAGTTCCACGTCCCTTGCCACGCGCCTTGCCCATTGTAAATGAAGTAAAATAGCTTAAACTCGCACTATCAATGGCAAAAGGGTAATAAAAAGGAGATTTGTAACCGTGGAAGAGGAAAACCACAGTTCTAGTTCTCTGGCCTACACCAGAATCTTTTAAACAGATATATTTGTGTATGAACAGTCAGCAATACACTCAAATTGTTTTTTTTATGGAAAAAAGGCAAAAAGATGGATTACACCCAGATTTGATCCATGGAAGAGGAAAACCACAGTTCTAGTTCTCTGGCCTACACCAGAATCTTTTAAACATATATATTTGTGTCTGAAGACTCACAGACACACTCAATTATTTTTTTTTGGGGGGGGGGGGGGGGGAATACCGAAAGGTTAATAAGATGGGTATTTGTACAGTCTGACTGAGAAAAAAAAATAAAAAAGAGGATTTAGATGAAAAAAAAAAGGATTTTTCCTGGCCTCTGAGACCTGGGGCTAATTCTAGCAATTTGAGCAGCAGCAGCACACAGGACTGTAATGCAGTGTTTGTTGGTATAACCACTGCGTCTCCTATACAGCCTGCCTGCCTGATATCTGGGATGGATATTAGTCCTCAGAAGGATTGTTTGTTTGATTTTGCAGGCTTTAGAGACCCTACACTACCTATTTTGCAGTATAAATCTCTCCCTAGCTCAGCAGCTGTCTCGCTACACTTTCTGATCCGGAGCGACTGTGTCCAAGATGGCAGCACCAGGTTTTAAATACTCGAGGTGACGCTGTGCGGCCAGCCAATCACTGTAATGCCCACAACCAACATGGCTGCGGCATTGCAGTGACTTGCTGGCAATCCCTGGATGTTCATTGGTTCTGCAAAGAGCACCAAACATGCAGGGCGGAGACCCGAGCTCCCGCCCGAGTAACCCGAAAATGCTCGCTGCTCGCCGAACATCCCAAGTAGTGAGATGCTCGGGCGAGTACCTAGCAGTGTCGAGCATGCTCGCTCAACACTAGATTCTACTGCTTCATTGGAGTCCAGCTGTCCTTAATTAAACTGATAGGACTTAATTTGGAAAGGCATACACCTGTCTATATAAGACCTCACAGCTCACAGTGCATGGCAGAGCAAATGAAAATCATGAGCTCAAAGTAACTGCCCAAGGAGCTCAGAGACAGAGTTGTGGCAAGGCACAGATATGGCCAAGGTTACAAAAGAATTTCTGCATTACTCAAGGTTCCTAAGAGCACAGTGGCCTCCATAATCCTTAAATGGAAGAAGTTTGGGATCACCATAAGTCTTCCTAGACCTGGTCATCCAGCCAAACTGAACAATCGTGGGAGAAGAGCATTGCTGGGAGAGGTAAAGATGAACCTCAAGATCACTGTGGCTGAGCTCCAGAGATGCAGTAAGAAGATGGGAGAAAGTTCCACAAAGTCAACTATCACTGCAGCACTCCACCAATTGGGCCTTTATGGCAGAGTGACCCAACGGAAGCCTCTCCTCCGTGCAAGATATATGAAAGCCTGCATACCGTTTGCTCACAAACACATGAAGGGTTCTCAGACTGTAAGAAATAAGATTCTCTGGTCTGATGAGACAAAGATAGAACTTTTTGGTGATAATTCTAAGCGGTATGTGATTAGAATACCAGGCATTGCTCATCACCTGCCCAATACAATCCCAACAGTGAAACATGGTGGTGGCAGCATCATGCTATGGGGGTGTTTTTCAGCTGCAGGGACAGGGTGACTTGTTGCAATTGAAGGAAACATGAATTCGGCCAAGTACAGAGATATTCTGGATGAAAACCTCTTCCAGAATGCTCTGGACCTCAGACTTGGCCGAAGGTTCACCTTCCAATGAGACAATGACGCTAAGCACACAGCTAAAATAACAAAGGAGAGGCTTCAGAACAACTCTGTGACCATTCTTGACTGGCCCAGCCAGAGCCCTGACCTAAACTCAATTGAGCATCTCTGGAGAGACCTGAAAATGGCTGTCCACCAACGTTCACCATCCAACCTGACGGAACTGGAGAGGATCTGCAAGGAAGAATGGCAGAGGATCCCCAAATCCAGATGTGAAAAATTTGTTGCATCATTCCCAAGAAGACTCATGGCTGTACTAGCTCAAAAGGGTGTTTCTATTCAATACTGAGCTAAGGGTCTGAATACTTATGACCATGTGATATTTCAGTTTTTCTTTCTTAATAAATTTGCAAAAATTTCTACATTTCTGTTTTTTTTTCAGTCAAGATGGAGTGCAGAGTGTACTTTAATGAGAAAAAAAATTAACTTTTTAGAATTTACCAAATGGCTGCAATGAAACAGAGTGAAAAATTGAAAGGGGTCTGAATACTTTCCGTACCCACTGTAAACTCAAATCCAGTGTCTTTTTTTTGGGAGGTCTATTCCCATGTACTTCTTCACACCCAGACATGGGTACATGCTTCCTGATTTTGTCTATTTTCTGTTGTCCTCCTTCTCCTCAACCTCATCCTCCACCAATATATCACCAGGGTGGCAGTGATGCAAAACCCACATAATTTTTTTAAGGGTGTTTATGATCCCTGTAGGAAATGTTTGTTATACAGTATGTTCACGTATACCCCCCAGGGGTAAATTTTTTTCAGCCCATGCACTTGGGCATGGGCATTACAAGCATAGGAGACCCACTCCTTTATAATGGGAAAACATTTTTTAATGAGGCCCTCCTCTGCGTCTCTTCCAAGGGGCATTGGAGTGCGTCCAAATTTTTGGCAGCCTCTGCAGTCACTGTATATGCAAGAACAGTTTAGGAGACCCACTCCTTTTTAATGGGAACATTTTGTTACTGAGGCCCTCCTCTTCTTTTCTTCCAAGAGGCAATGGTGTGCGTCCAATTTTTTGGCAGCCCATGCAGTCACTACATATGCAATAACTGTATTGCAGAACCGCTGCTTTATAATGGGAATATGTTGCTACAGAGGCCCTCATCAATGTTTGTTTAAATTGGTATTGTTTTTTTTCCTAAATTTAGGCAGCTGTTGCAGTCACTGCATACGCTATAACACTATAGGAAACCCGCTCCTTAACCCCTTTCTGAGATTATATGTACTAATATGTATCTGCACCCTGGGCCTTATGGACCAGATATGTATTAGTACGCGCGATCTTTAATGCGGCATTGCGACTTCGGTCGCGGTGATTGCATTAAATTTCCGGCACCATCTTACCTCACGGTAGATGGCGTCGGCATCCTGGGGGGTGCCGCTGCCCTCCCACAATCACGGTCGCTGTGATTGGCTTATCAATTCTGAACAGCCAATCACAGCATTTCTCACTGTTTTCGGCAATCAGATTGCTGGAAACAGTGATGTGCAGGCTAAGAGCGATGCTCCTAAGAACACCAATTCTAGGCTGTTGCCTAGCAATACCAGCCCTCTCCACAACCCTCTCTGATTGGTGCGATCGCCAATTACATCGATCGCACCAATCAGAGCGCCGACCGCGAGGTAACCGGGCGGTCATAGGGTGGTGACCGGCTTGTGACCTGCCTGTCACCTCCCTGTGACCCCTGTAGTGTCTGTCAAGGCCCCTGCCAGCTCTGATTGGAGTGATCGATGATAACATTGATCGCTCCAATCAGAGTGCATGACCGGGAGGTGACCAGCCTGTGACCTGCCTGTCACCACCCTATCACCCCCCTGTGACCACCCTGCAGCTCCTCACACTTGGTGAGGATTTGTACAGAGCGGTCACACTTTTGATAACTGATGTGCTGTGCCTTGTGGTGCCACAGAAGCCTCTGTGACACCACAAGACCATCTCTTACCTGCTCCGGTCGCTCCGCCTGCTGCTGCTCCGGTCTCCTGCTACTGCTCCCATCGCTGATCGACTGCTCCGGTCTCCTGCTGCTGGGCTCCTGCTGGTAAACTGCTCCTGCTGCTAATACTGCTACAGAGCCTGCTCCTGCTGCTAATCCTGCTCCAGAGCCTGAAAGAAGAACAGCGAAGACTTTGGTAAGTCCATTTCTGATCTTCCCTCTTTCACCCCCAATCACCCTCTCCCACCCCCCCCTCTTCTTACCCCCTCTACCACCTTTTTACACCCCCTTCCCACCTCCCAGTTTTTTTTTTCCGTGCGTCCTGCAGCGGCCGAGCGCCGACTAGTGACTACATAACTGTTCAACGTCCGTGCTCGCCTTTTTTTTGTCCCTGTCCATTCCCACTCCCCCCCCCCACTGTGCACCACCTCCATGCGTGCATCTAGTAACCGCCGAGCATTGATCGGTTGTTACTTTTTTTCTCTTTTTTTTTTTTAGAAAAAAAAAGTTTACACCAAGCACACTGACACACACTCACTCTAAAAAAAGTACTGACACACATGCACCATATACATAGCAAAAAATGTCCCGCTCTTCAGCGGAGGAGGCATACGCTTTTCTTGCTTCTGACACTGACAGCAAGGGAGAGGATCGCACATTTCTTTATTTTTCCGACTCCTCGTTGCCTTCATCCTCCTCCTCCTCAAGTGCTGCTCGACCGCCAAGCAGTCGCCCCAGGAGAGAAGATGAATCAGCGCCCCCCACTACTGACCCCATGTGGACCTCACCTCCAGAAAATTATGAGCCATTGATTTCTGATTTTTTGTGGCGTTATCAGGAATCAAATTTAACACCACCGGCCTCACAGAAATAGCCTTTTTCAAAGTCTTTTTCTCTGAGGATTTTGTAAACCTCATGGTGGGCCAAACTAATTTGTACCCACATCAATTTTTGGAACAAAACCCCTCTTCATCATTTTCTAACTGGTCTCCTGTAGACGCAGTAGAAATGATTACGTTTTGGGGCCTGGTCCTTCATATGGGGATCCTGAAGAAGCCAGAAGTTTGGCAATACTGGAGGGTTGACGTTTTGTATAACACTCCAGTGTTCCGCATGGCTATGATCCAGACATGTTTTGAGGCCATTCACAAGTTCTTGCATTACAACAATAATGCAATGTGTCCTGCACGCGATGACCCGAACTTTGATCGTCTTTTTAAAGTTTGGCTGGTCATCGAGCACTTCAACAACAAGTTTGCTGAAGTGTATGTGCCCCAAAGGGACATCTGCGTGGATGAGTCCTTAATCCATTTTAAGGGGCAGCTTTGATTCCGGCAGTACCTGCCCAGTAGAGATGAGCGTTGTTCTACTCGAACTGTTCGCCAATCTCAAATTCGAGCTGTTTTGGGCGGTGGTCGAGCCGGTCGGCGAACACGAACAATTTGAGAAAAATTCGGCTGTTCGAGGTTATGTTCGATAACTGTTCGTGCACCAAAATCATAACTGGATTTTTTCTCAGTAATGATGAAAATTAATGTTAATACGCAGTTTGAGTGTACAGCGGGGCGGGGGGAGGGGCAGGGGATGGATCTCTGCAGGAACAATGAAGATCTCCATTTTTTTTTCTCTTTCCCGCATTTGCAGTGGGGAGGTGCAATCTGTCAGCCTATCAGCAGCGCACACACGGAGCGAAGTGCTTTTTTTCACACAAGCAAGGGCATGTGTGATTGGCAGTGTATGTCACATGTCCTTGCCCTATAAGACCAAGCCATTTTCCCCGTCGCCACCATTTTCTCACTGCTGCAGCTGCGTGTTAGACGGCACCGCTGTTGCTGTGTGTGCTATACCTTGTTAATTTCAAGCCAATTTTCTCTGAAATCTACAGATAGCTTGGGAGTAGGGAATAGTTGTGATTGCAGTCCTTTTAAGGACTAGGTTATAGCATTTCCTACGACTTTTAGCAGGGAGGTCTGTGCTCTTAAATAGATAGGTTGTGGGAGTAAAGACTAATTGTAATTGGAGTCCTTTTCAGGACTAGGTTACATGAGTTCCTATCAGTTTTTGCCAGGCAGGTCTGTGCCAGTGCTGTGCAAGTTTTTTTCACAGCATTTGGCTGAATCTAGCAAAGATAATCCTTTTTGGCCTATTGCAGAGTGTGTTAGTCAGTGGAGTAGCCTATCTGTGTTGCAAGATATAACACCTGTGTATAGAATACCAATTTTTTTACTGCACCTAGTGAAGTAAAATCTTTTGGGCATAGCATCATTCTATTAGTCCATCTATACTGACCTCCATCAGGTTGCAAACTGAATATAATTTTTTTCTGCATCTAGCTCTGAAAAATATTTGGGCTTCTAGCGGTGTGTGGGACTTGGTCTATTAGTCCATCTATACTGACCTCCATCAGGTTGCAAATTAAAAATATTTTTTTTCTGCATCTAGCTCTGAAAAAATATTTGGGCTTCTAGCAGTGTGTGAGACTTGGTCTATTAGTCCATCTATACTGACCTACATCAGGTTGCAAATTAAACATAATTTTTTTCTGCATCTAGCTCTGAAAAAATATTTGGGCTTCTAGCAGTGTGTGGGACTTGTTCTATTAGTCCTTCTATACTGACCTCCAGCAGGTTGCAAATTGAATATAATTTTTTTCTGCATCTAGCTCTGAAAAAATATTTGGGCTTCTAGCGGTGTGTGGGACTTGGTCTATTAGTCCATCTATACTGACCTCCATCAGGTTGCAAATTAAAAATAATTTTTTTCTGCATCTAGCTCTGAAAAAATATTTGGGCTTCTAGCGGTGTGTGGGACTTGGTCTATTAGTCCATCTATACTGACCTCCATCAGGTTGCAAATTAAAAATAATTTTTTTCTGCATCTAACCCAGCCAATAGTTTTGGCCTAATACCACAGTTTGGCCACTCAGCTCTGCTCGGTTACCATCCATTGTTTTTTTGTGCAAACAACTCCAGAGTTGTGAATTAGTTAACCACCAAAATGAGTGGAAAAAGGCCTGCTGCTGGTGGAAAGGGGAATAGGCGTGTTGGGAAAGGGAAAAAAGGTTGTGTCCGTGGGGTAGGTGCAGAAGAAAGACCATCTTCCAGCCAAACTAAAATGTCTACTTCTTTTAGCGGACAATGTGATAAGATCCCTTTCTTACGGCCACGCCAATCGCTACAAATTCCAGATGAGGCACAAAAACAGCAGGTGCTTCAACGGATATCAAGTGCTCCTTTAAGTGGGCTCTCCTCCACATCAACTTCAACATCACAAATACTCCAGTCCTCAAAGGTGTCAGAAGGTTCTGACCATAATGTAGACCCTCATTCCCAAACTGTAACTCCTGTTGGTGGAGACAATGAGGAAGACGATGATAAGACTCAAATACCTGATTGGAGCGACAACTTTAGTTTTTTGTCAGGGCAGGAACAGGTTGGCTCTGAGGACGACGGGTGTGATAACGCACAGTGTGATGATGATGAGGTCGGAGATCCCACTTACTGTCAACCCACAGTCAGCCAAGAGATGAGGTCAGCAGAGGAGGTGGAGGAAGATGCTAGTGACGACGAGGTCAGGTTGCGCCTTCCTGGACAGAGACGTAGTACTGGAAGCACGTCAACAACTGCATCCTCAAACACAACTCTGCCTCTCACCACAAGTCGTGGTGGCTCTTCAGGTCGCATGGGTGCTAAGCCTTGCATAGCCTGGGCATTTTTTCAGATCGATAAAGATGACCCAACTCGTGTTATCTGTAACATTTGTCAGCAAAAGCTAAGTAGAGGCCAAAAAATACATAGTTTGAGTACTTCATGCATGAACCGGCACATGGACATGAAGCATAAGTTGCAGTGGGAAGCTCAGTGTGCTACAATGCGGTCTAGCCGGCCGGGCCAACCACCGTCTGCCATATCTTGTGCATCCGCGGCCTCTTCATCCTCTGTGACTGGGGGGACAGCAGTCACACCTGTTTTGGGGCGCAGACCTGCCACCTCTTTACCCGCAACAGCCAGCGTGATTGGCAGGTCATCATTTTCTTTGGAGGTGGTAACACCAGCTGGTCTTGAGCGCTGTCCGACATCGATAGCACCACCTTTGGATCAAGGCAACCTAACATGTCCGCCTGCATCTTCCTCACAGACCGGCAGTTTGCCGGGGACACCCTTATCAACCCCGTCTAAGCACAATAGCCAGCCCTCGGTCCCTCAGATGTGGACAAGTAAAAGACCATTTCCTCCTAGCCATGAGAAAGCTAAGAGGTTGAATTTCACCATCTGCAAGCTCTTGGCTACAGAAATGCTGCCTTTCCGCCTGGTGGACACAGAGGATTTTCGAGACCTTATGTCCGTCGCAGTGCCCCAGTACCAGATGCCCAGTCGGCACTACTTCTCAAAGAAAGGTGTGCCTGCGCTCCACCAGCATGTCGCACACAACATCACCGCTTCTTTGAGAAACTCTGTGTGTGACAGGGTGCATTTCACCACAGACACTTGGACGAGTAGGCATGGACAGGGGCGTTACATGTCGCTGACTGGGCACTGGGTAACTATGGTGACAGCAGGACAAGGGGCTGCTGTCCAAGTCTTGCCGTCCCCACGAGTTGTGCGTCAATCCTCTTTATGTCATTTTTCCACCACTGCTTCTGCCTCCTCAACCTCCTCTCGGTCTTCCACCTGCACCCAAAGCCTGTCTGGTCATGCCACAAGCTTTCTAACTGCGCAGAAGGGATCCTGCACACCTCCTTACTATGCTGGCAGTAGGGCTCAACGTCATCAGGCGGTTTTTACATTGAAATGTCTGGGAAATGTGAGTCACACAGCTGAGGAGTTGTGGTCAGCTCTGGAGAACCAATTTCATGAATGGTTGTCTCCACTGGACCTGAAACCAGGGAAGGCCGTGTGCGACAATGCTGCAAACCTGGGTGCGGCCCTTCGCCGGGGCAATGTCACACACGTGCCTTGTATGGCTCACGTGTTGAACCTGGTTGTCCAGCAATTTTTAGCCCACTATCCCAGACTAGATGGCCTTCTGCAGAGGGCATGGTCGCTGTGTGCTCACTTCCGCCGTTCTCATCCCGCAGCTCAGCGACTTACATCTCTACAGAAGTCGTTGGGCCTGCCACTTCACCGGCTAAAATGCGATGTGCCTACCCGGTGGAATTCAACTCTGCACATGTTGCAGCGACTGTGGCAGCACCGACAAGCCCTGGTGCAATACGTTCTGACGTATAGCCTGGGCCAACGAGATTCAGAGGTGGGGCAAATCACGCTGGAGGAGTGGTCTCAGATCAGGGACCTATGCACCCTTCTGCACAGTTTTGAAATGGCGACGAAGATGTTTAGTGCTGACGATGCCATTATCAGCATGACTATTCCGGTGATTTACATGCTGGAGCACATGTTAAACAGAATTCGGAGTCAGGTGGTGGCACAAGAGGAGGTGGAGGAAGTAGAGGAGGAGGAGTTGTATGCGGAAGGGCTAACATCTGCAAGGTCCAGACGGTCGGCAGCACCAAGGCGGCAGGCATGTGAGGGTGGGGGAGATGGTTTTACCAGGGCGCATGGTAGCAGCCAAACTAGTGAGGAAGGTGCAGGAGCCCAGGAAGAAGTGGAGGACGAACTGATGGAAGACTCATCAGATGAGGGAGACCTTGATCACATTTCTGTTGTGCGAGGTTGGGGGGAGAGGACAGAGGAAGGAAGCATGATTGTTACCTCGCCACCAACACAACAGGGACTTGGTGCTCCTGGATGCGCAACACACATGAGTGCCTTCTTGCTGCACTACCTGCAACATGACCCTCGAATTGTGAGAATTAGAAATAATCCTGACTACTGGGTTGCCACACTGTTAGATCCCCGGTACAAAAGTAAATTTGCAGAAATTATTCCTGCCATAGAAAGGGATGCACGCATGCAGGAGTATCAGCAGAGACTGTTGCAGAATCTTACATGTGCTTTTCCACAAAATACCAGTGGTGCACGTAGTGAATCTCACAGTTCCAACTTGCCAACCGTGGGACCGTCAAGTGTTCAGCACTCAAACCGTGACAGAACCACAGTATCTGCTGGTAACATCAATTTTGCGGAATCATTTCACCACTTTTTTAGCCCATCCTTTGCAAGGCCACAGGAGACAAGAAGTCTGACACATAGTCAACGCCTAGAGACGATGGTACAGGAGTATCTCCAAGTAAACATTGAAGCCACGACTGTGTCACTGGACCCTTGCTCTTTTTGGGCTTCCAATCTGGATAAATGGCCGGAGCTAGCCACTTACGCCTTGGAGATCTTGTCATGCCCCGCAGCCAGCGTTCTGTCTGAACGTGTGTTCAGCGCTGCTGGTGGTGTGCTGACAGATAAGCGCACGCGGCTCTCCACTGATAATGTAGACAGACTCACGTTCATAAAGATGAACAAATCATGGATCCGAAACGACTTTTCTACCCCTGTGTCATCCTGGGGAGAGTAAAAGCTTGATGATTGGTTAAAATCACCCTACCAACCGTTTTAAGCTTTCAAATTACTAATCATGTTTATCTGTATCTTGACTGGAAAATAATTTGGGCTTTGTAGCAGTGTGCAGCACTGATCCTATTAGGCCATCTATACTAAAGCTTCACCAGATTTAAAATTAAAAATAATTTTTAGCTGCATCTAGCCCGGAAAATAATTTTGGGGCTCCGAGATGCGCAAGGCACATAAGTGCCTTCTTGCTGCACTACCTGCAGCATGACCCTCATATTGTCAGAATTCGAAGTAATCATGACTACTGGGTTGCCACACTCTTAGATCCCCCAAACTTTTCGATCAACCTTTTCATTTTAATAAAGACCAAAAAAATGGTCATTTTTGAAATTATAAGCATTAGCAGGTTGTTAGAAACTGAAATCAAACAGTTTTCAACTCAAAACTTTATTCTAGGTGATGTTACATTTTCACATAGGACCCCTTGTTCGAAAGGAGCTTCTGAACTCTCTCGTCCATTGAATTTGTCAGGTTTTGGATGGTTTCTGCTTCAATTGTTTTGCATGAGGACAGAATACCCTCCCAGAGCTGTTGCTTAGATGTGAACTGCCTCCCGCCATCATAGACACTCCTTTTAATGATGCTCCAAAGGTTCTGAATGGGGTAGAGGTCAGGGGAGCATGGGGGTCACACCATAAGTTTGTCCCCTTTTATGCCCATATCAGCCAGAGATGCAGATGTTTCATGTGCAGCATGAGATGGTGCATTATCATGCAGAAAAATGATCTTGCTGTGAAATACACGGTTCTTCTTCTTGAACCATGGCAGGAAGTGCTGTTTGAGAAAATCCACATACATTATGGAGTTCATCTTTAGCGCCTTCAGGGATCCTAAAGGGGCCGACAATCTCTCTCCCCATGATTCCAGCCCAAAACATTACTCCACCTCCTCCTTGTTGGCGCTGTAGCCGTGTTTGCGTGGGGTGTCCATCAACCAGCCATCCTCCACTCCATCCATCTGGACCATCGAGCGCTGCACGGCACTCATCCGTGAACAAAACAGTTTTGAAATCAGTCTTCATGTAATGTTTGGCCCACTGGAGCCGTTTCTGCTTGTGTGAAGTGGATAGAGGAGGTCGACAGGATGGCGCATGCACAGCTGCAAACCTCTGAAGGACCCTGCATCTTGTTGTTCGGGGGACGTTGGAGGCACAAGCAGCTTCAAAAACTTGTCTGCTGCTATGACAAGGCTTTTTTGCCGCTGCTCTTTCAACCTGACGTAATTGCCTGTAGGAAAGAGTCCTCAATTTGCCCTTATCAGCACGCACACGTGTGTACTGTGAATCAGCTACATACTTCTTGATTGCCAAGACACTTCATCCTGATCATCGCACAATGTTGATTGTAGTCATGCCTTGACCTAAACACTCCACAATTTGTTGCTTCTCAGCAGCCGACACATCCTTTTTCTTTCCCATTTTGGCAGAAAATGTAGGCTGCTTAATAATGTGAGAGAGCCTTCTTAAGTAGTCTTGCCTTTCATTGGACACACCTGCCAAACTAATTAGCACAGGTGTCTGCAATTGCTTACAGTGATATAAAGAGCCCTGACACACATCACCATCAATGAGTTTAACTGACAAACAAACAAATTCTTCCCTTATCACTCCTAAACACTTTTTGTATAATAATTTGGAACGCAGTGTACATGTGCTTTTCCACAAAACACCAGTGGTTCACGTAGTGAATCTTACAGTTCTAACTTGCCAACCGTGGTCTGTATGGAGTTGTTCAATAAAGGGCCCAAAATTAAGATAACATAGATGGGAGAGGTCTCTATGAATAGGAATTCCTAAGTATTTGATACCCTGTGAGGGCCAGGCAAAGGGAAAGTTGGACTGGATGGAATCCTATATGGATTTGGGGAGGGAGACATCGAGGGCCTCAGACTTCGCTGCATTGATTTTAAAATTTTACCATGTAACAAAGTGATCTATTTCAGCCATAACAGCATGGATGGATATATGTGATTGAGTGATATATACTAGGACATCATCAGCAAATAGAGAGCACTTGTACTCGGTACCTCCCACCTCAATCCACCTAATATTGGGGTTATGGCGAATTGATGAGAGCAGGTGCTCCGTCACTAGGATGTATAAGAGAGGGGACAGAGGACATCACTGCCTTGTCCCATTGGTGATTGTGAAAGGTGATGAAAATGTTCTGACGCACCCCCTGGGCCTTGGGACACCCGGAGCCGGACCCTTTTTGGTGGATGCTGGTGGTTGTAGTCTTCGTGGCGGCGACCCAGTTCCGTGGCTCAGGGCGGTCAAACCAGTGGCGGAACTATTTATGTGGTTTTGATGTTTAAATGTCCGACTACGCCACCCGTGGATTGCGGTCAGAGTGAACCGCCGCTACAGGGCAGACCACTGAGGCTGGTGTTGTGGGTGCAGCAGAGCGTAGCATAACTCCCCACGGGAGGAGTAGAGCCTCAGGGCAGTGTATGCGGAGGATGGGGGTGATGGTGCAGGGCAGCAGCAGTAACGACACGGAGTCAGTGATGCAGTTCAGGGCCTTTACTCACAGTTCTTATTATCCAGACCACGTCTGCAGGTAACGGCTGCCCACGTCGTACTGTGCTCACCAGGTGAGGGGCTCAGACAACTCCCAGATAACTTTGGAGCACTTCACAGGACCCCCTTTGTGTGTCCTTTGTCTGGCCTTTCTTACCAACACTTCTGTCCGGCTGCCTCGGGCCTCCTCTTGGTAAACTTGGCGCCAGTTTCCCTGACCCTATGTGGTGCCTTCCTAGCGGGTGTAGCGAGGGGCTGCGCCACATAAAATGTCAGAGCCTCCGGTTTCTAGCTGAGGGTCGTTTCCTGCCTCCACTAGTTCGGGGACCGGTCTCCCCCTTTGGCCTGACCCCTCCACGCAGGTGGATTCGGGCGTGCGGTGGCGACTCGCCCGTCCGCACCCCTGGGATCCCTTCATTCCTCGTTCCTGGAGCCTTCTCCGCTCCTCTTCCTTCCTTCTCCCTCTTCCAGGCCTGGGCCTCTGTTACTAGGCCCGCCTCCGGAGCAGAGCTCATGCAGAGCCCCTGCTCCCTGCCACTTCTGCTCAGACTTCTCTGCACTGAACTAAGATGGTGCCCACCTTTTATACTCCCTTCTCAATGCACCCAGGAACTGCTTCCTCCCTGCTCCTGCACTACAGGGTTCCCCTTCCTCAGTGTTCCCTCCCCCCACTCCAGCCAGGGACAGGGACTGTCGTGCCCATCTCAGGGGCATATTGGTCGCCCTGCCCCACGGCAATGTGGTGTAATGCATGCAGGTGTCGGGTCCTGATCCACACTCCATCCTTACCTGAGAGTGAGATATCACACCTCTGGGTGAGGTGCAATACGTCTTTAGCAACCGAGCCCTCAGGGTGCTACAGTTCCATTTATCTTCAGCCTAGGTGACGTATTGCGATACAGGGCCGTGATTTTGGCTATAAAAGGGTCCCCTAGACCCCTACCCCAAGCTTTTTAAGAGAATCATATATGGCGTGCCAGGAGACTCTATGGAATGCTTTCTCAGCATCCAACGAGAGTATCTAATTACAAATTTTTAACTGCATCTAGCCCAGGAAATACTTTGTGCCTAGTAGCAGTGTCTGCTAGTAAGCGGATTATCCCGGCTGTTAAGCAAGCTGCACCACCTGTAGTTTAGACACTTAATTTTTTCAAAGGAAATGCTTCGGGACCATGGGATACTTAGTGAAGAGCATCAGGAGGCACCCCAAGGCATAGGGGCTGGGACTGGCAGTAGGATGCCTTGCGGTGGACAGCCGAGCTCGATCCTTATAAAAGCTTTTTAACTGCAGCAGCTTTAGTGGACGCTACTGGAGCTGGAATTACCGCGGCTGCTGGCATGAGACTTGCCCTCCAATAGATCCTTGTAAATGGATTTAAAGTGTATTCATTCAAATTAGAGAGACAATTTAAATTAAAAAGCTTAGAGCTGCCTCCACCACAAGGGGGCTCGCTCGACCCACCAGCGGACAGGCACCAGTATTGGGAGAGGGGGGCTGGCCGTCAGGGTTCACCGCGGCTCTGGCACAAACCCGGCGACACGGAGGTGGCACGGGCAGGAGCGGACTGGCCGTGTCGGCTTCTCACTTTTTGGATTTTAGAAGGGCATGACATGCCTATATCTGTGTCTCCCCCTCCTTTTACTCCTCCACCTCTTTTATTTTCGCATGACTATATGTACTTGTCACTTTTCCATGTGTTAGTTATGTCTTCTGAGCAGTTTGTCAGCTTTTGGACACCTTTGAAGGTGTTTTCTATGTGTTTCTATGTGTTTTTGTTTGCCTGCCATTGGTTTTAACGGTGTTCGAAGGTGTTCGACGAACAGTTCGACGAACAGTTCGGCGAACACACGGGTGTTCGACGAACCGAACCGAACTCGAACACTACGGGGGTGGCTCAACACTACTGCCCAGTAAGAGGGCCAGGTACGGAATCAAGCTGTATAAACTTTGTAAGAATACCTCAGGGTACACTCACAAGTTTAGAGTTTACGAAGGGAAGGACGCTCGGATTGAACCCCCTGAATCCCCCATGTTCTGGGAGTGAGTGGGAAAATTGTGTAGGATTTGGTGCACCCACTGCTGGATAAAGGTTATCACCTCTACGTGGATAACTTTTATGCAAGTATCTCGCCCTTCAAGTCCCTCTCTGCGCAAGGTATTTCCACTGTTTAGGCACATCAGGGGCTCTGAGAACGTGATATGACACCCGCAGTCCATTCCATCAAATTCTGCATTGCAAAGCGTCACTCCTTCCTTTCCAAGCCCTGACATGCGCCCAAACAGTATTTTTCTCCATCACATGGGGTATCAGCGTACTCAGGAGAAATTGCACAACAGATTTTGACGTCCACTTTCTCCTGTTACCCTTGTGAAAATATTTTTTTTAACATTTTTGTGGAAAAAATTTGATTTTTTTTTTTTTTCACAAGTCAACATTATAATTTTATGTGAAGCACCTGGGGGTTCAAGGTGATCACCACACATCTAGATAAATTCATTGGGGGTCTAGTTTCCAAAAAGGGGGCAATTGTTCTGCATTTCCACTGTTTAGGCACATCAGGAGCTCTGAGAACGTGACATGACAACCGCAGACCATTCCATCAAAGTCTGCATTGCAATGCGTCACTCCTTCCCTTCCGAACCCTGACATGCGCCAAAACAGTAGTTTTCTCCAACACATGGGGTATCAGCGTACTCAGGAGAAATCTCACAACAACTTTAGAGGTCCAATTTCTCCTGTTACCCTTGTGAAAATAAAAAAATTCCGGATAGAAAATCGATTTTTTTTTTCATGCCTCTACGTTATAAACTTCTGCGAAACATTTGGGGGTTCAAAGTGCTCACCACACATCTAAATAAGCTCCTCAAGAGATCTAGTTTCCAAAATGGGGTGACTTGTAGGAGGTTTTCACTGTTTAAGGACATCAGGGGCTCTCCAAATGCGACATGGCTTCCGCTGTCGATTCCAGCGAGTTTTGCCTTGAAAATGTCAAAGGGTGCTCCTTCCCTTCCGAGCCCTGCCGTGCACCCAAACAATGGCTTTCCCCCACATATGGGGTATCAGCATACTCGTGAGAAATTGCTCAATAACTTTTGGGGTATAATTTCTCCTGTAACTTTCGTGAAAATAAAAAAATTGGGGTCTAAATAAAATTTTAGTGAAAAATGAAAAAATGGAGGCACTCCAATGCCCCTTGGAGACGAGGAGGAGGGCCTCATAAAAAAATGTTCCCATTAGAAAGGAGCGGGCCTCCTATACTTGTAATGCCCATGCACTAAGTGTATGGGCTGACAAACATTTAACCCTGGGGTGTATACATGAACATACTGTATAAAAAAAAAGTTTTTACGGGCATCATAAACACCCTTTAAAAAAATTATGTGGGTGTTGCATCACGGACCACGGTCACCCTGGTGATATGCTGGTGGAGGATGAGGAGAAGGAGGAGGACAAGAGCACATAGCCAAAATCAGGAAGCGTATACCCATGTATGGGTGTAAAAAGGTGCATGGGAATACACCTCCCAAGAAAAGACACTGGATTTGAGTGTATGTTACGCTGCTATCATTCGATGGTGTTGAGAAGTCTGGCCCACTCCAGCCCTTGTTCATTTTTATAAGAGTCAGCCTGTCAGCATTTTCAGCTGACAGGCGGATTCGCTTATCAGTTATAATTTCACCAGTGGCACTAAAAACCCGCTCAGATAAAACGCTGGTGGCAGGGCAGGCCAGGACCTCCAAGGCGTAGAGAGCCAGTTCATTCCACGTATACAGCTTGGATACCCAATAATTAGACACAGAGGAATCACGGAGGAGGTTGGTACGGTCGGCAAGGTACTCCCTCAGCATCTTCCCAAACTTTGCACTCCTTGTGAAAGTACCCCGCGCCTCAGGTCCTGTGCTATGGGAAAGGGCTGAAAAAACTCTCCCAGAACTTTGATAGTGTTCCCCTGCCTCTGTTGGATTGGAGTTGTGTCTCTCTCGCCTATACTCCTTGGTTGTCCAACGAAGTGTGCCCTCTGCCACCAGCATTTTCAGATGGGAATTTTTTAATAGTTCCGCAACAAGGGTACAGCCCCATTTTTGTAGACCTGTCCGCCTCAGGAATAAGAGATATAAAGTTCTCCTTGTAGCGTTGGTCTAGAAGTGTCACCAACCAGTAATGACTGTCACCTAAAATTTGGACAACACGAGGGTCATGGGAAAGGCAGCATAACATAAACTCAGCCATGCGTGCCAGACTGCTAACAGGCAAGACTTCCATGTCCTCACCAAGAGGACGAGTGACCATGCTCTCCTCCTCCTCTCTGTCCTCAGGCCATCCACGCTGAACAGACGGTATGACTGTTGCGCAGGTAATACCTTCTATAGCGCATGAAACTAGCTCCTGTTCTTCCTCCTCCTCCACTTCCTCATTGTCACCCAATCCATGTTGGGATGAAATGAGGCTGGGCTGTGTGTAATCACCCTGTATGGTTACTTGCTCCATTTCATCATGCTCCGCCTGCAATGCATTCTCTTTTATTGTGAGCAGAAAGCATTTCAGAAGACAGAGAAGAGGGATGGTGATGCTAATTATGGCGTCATCGCCACTCACCATCTTGGTGGAGTCCTCAAAGTTTTGGAGGATGGTACATATGTCTGACATCCATGTACCTACCTGAGGTCTTATGTGTGGAGTTTGAACTGAATACCGACGGCCTTGTTGATGCTGGTACTCAACAACTGCCCTCTTCTGCTCACAAATCCTTCCCAACATCTGCAGTGTTCCAATGGGTGGGGACATCACACACCAGTCTGTGAGCCGGAAGCTGCAAATGCTGCTGAAACAGGTCAAGGGCGTCGGAAGCTGTAGATTACTTTCTAAAATGGGCACACAGGCGGCGTACTTTAACAAGCAGATCCGGCAGCTCCGGGTAGGGTTTGAGAGACCGCTGAACCATGAGGTTAAGTACATGGGCCAGGCATGTTACGTGAGTGAGCTCGCCTCAGAGCCACCACCAGGTTCCGGCTCTTGTCACTCATGACCATGTGTGGCTGTAGGTTCTGCGGTGTGAGCCACAGATCTTCCTGCTCTTTCAGAGCTGTCCACAGATCTCTTCAGCATTGTGCGGTTAGTCACCTAAGCATATTAGCTTCAATACAGCCTGTTGCCACTTGGCTGAGGCAGTGCAGCAGTGCTTCCAGGTTGTGATTGATGTGGTCATTTCGGAGATGGAGGCTGAAGAGGAGGAGGTGGCTAAGGAGGATGAGGTGCAGGAGCTGTAGACTGTGGGGGCTACCCTGATTGAACTAGGGCCTGCAATCCTTGGCGTCGGAAGGACGTGTTCCGTCCCTAGGTCCCACTGGGTCCCAGCTTCCACTATGTTAACCCAGGGTGCCGTCAGCGAGATGTACCTTCCCTGCCCACAAGCACTTGTCCACATGTCCGTGGTTAGGTGGACTTTCCCGGTAACTGCGTTGTTGAGAGAATTTAGTAGTTTGGCCTGTGGGGTGTTGGTTGCATATTTGCTCTTGCGTTCCAAGGACTGGGGCGTGTATGAACAACTGAACGCTGCACTGGGACAAGGACGTGGACGTGCTTCCTGATGATGCTACTTGAGAGTGTGCAATGACATGTGCAAGGCAGGAGGCATTTTCGCATGCACCATGGACAGGGGATTGGCGTGCATGCACAACAGCAGAAAAAGCAGTGGTGCCACCCGCAGACACTGTTCCTGGACCCTGAAGTTCGGCCCACAAAGTCAAGTGCTTTGTTGCCATGTGCCTGATCATGCTGGTGGTGGTCAGGCTGGTAGTTTTGCCACCCCTGCTGATGCTGGCCTGGCAGGTGGTGCAAATTGCCTTTTTGTGGTTATCGGCAAAGTCTTTAAAAAACAACCAGACTCGGGAAGACCTAACAGTTGTACTGGAAACTTCCTTCGTGTTGGTGTTACGGGGAGCAGTTGCCTGCCTTCTGTCTTTCTGTCTGCAGCCACCACACTGCTTCATCCTGCCTGTTGGGGTTCTCTGCCTTCCTCCCCATGTGTGCTGCTCTCTTCGCTCTGCATGTCCTCCTGCCAGGTTGGGTCAGTTACTATATAATCCACCACCTCGTCTTCCACTTCCGCACCCTGGTCCTCCTCCTGACTTTCTGGCAATTGTCTCTCATCATTGTCCACCTCTTGTGACACTTTCCCACCATCGCCTTCGTGTGACTGTTGCTGCTCAAGTATATATGTGATCCGTGTGATGGAAAAAACACAGTTTTAAATACCTGGCCTGTCGGTAACTAATTTGAACAGCAAACTGGTGTCAGCATCTTCACTGACACACTGAAACAAATTTTTAATGAAGGCCAGAAATGGCAATATTTTCAGCGCAATTATATGTGATGCGTGTGACGGACAAACCACAGATTTAAATAGCTGGATTTTTAGCACTGAAATATGGAAAGGTCCTGGCTGTATTCTGCAGTGCCAACAAACAAATGGCGCAGAAAAACTGTGTTCTCTGGATTGCTTTTTAAGCAAATAGTGAGGATTAAGATCCCCAAAAAAATTATTCCTTGCCCCTGAGACCTGGGCCTATTTCTAGAAATATTTAACAGCAGCAGCAGAAGCAGAGAAAACTGGAATGGAGCCTCTTGTGCTATATGCACTGCAGTCTGCTATATATACCGCCTGCCTGCCTATATACACTGCCTGCCTGATATCTCTGCAGATGGATTACTCCTCAGAAGGACTGTTTGTTGAGATGGATATGTGTCTCTAATATAGTTTGGTATACCTACACTAACTAGAAACAAGCAAATCTCTCCCTAGCTCAGCAGTACCTTTCCCTACACTGTCTGATTCCGGAGTGACTGTGATGAGCACGGCGGCGCCAGGTCTGATATAGACCTGATGACGCTGTGCGGCCAGCCAATCACTGTAATGCCACAACCAACATGGATGCGGCACTACATTGAGTGGCAGGCAATCCCTGCATGTTCATTGGCTCTGTAAAGAGTGCCAAACATGCAGGGAGTGGACCCGAGATCCCGCTGAGCAACCCCGAAATACTCGGCGAGCGCCGAGCATCTTGAGCAGTGAGATGCTCGGGCGATCACCGAGCAGTAGCGAGCATGCTCACTCATCACTAATTTTCTGTCATATAGACCCCTCAAAGTGACTTCAAATGTGATGTGGTCCCTAAAAGAAATTATTTTGGAAATTTTGTTGAAAAAATGAGAAATCGCTGGTCAACTTTTAACCCATATAGCTCCCTAATAAAATAAAATGTCGGCTCCAAAATTGTGCTGATGTAAAGTAAACATGTGGGAAATGTTATTTATTAACTATTTTGTGTAACATACAGTACAGACCAAAATTTGGACACACCTTCTCATTTAAAGATTTTCTGTATTTTCATGACTATGAAAATTGTACATTCACACTGAAGGCATCAAAGCTATGAATTAACACATGTAGAATTATATACTTAACAAAAAAGTGTGAAACAACTGAAAATATGTCTTATATTCTAGGTACTTCAAAGTAGCCATCTTTTGCTTTGATGACTGCTTTGCACACTCTTGGCATTCTCTTGATGAGCTTCAAGATGTAGTCACCAGAAATGGTCTTCCAACAATCTTGAAGGAGTTCCCAGAGAAGCTTAGCACTTGTTGACCATTTTGCCTTCACTCTGCGGTCCAGCTCACCCCAAACCATCTCGATTGGGTTCAGGTCTGGTGACTGTGGAGGCCAGGTCATCTGGCGTAGCACCCCATCACTCTCCTTCTTGGTCAAATAGCCCTTACGCAGCCTGGAGGTGTGTTTGGGGTCATTGTCCTGTTGAAAAATAAATGATGGTCCAACTAAATGCAAACCGGATGGAATAGCAAGATGCTGTGGTAGCCATGCAGGTTCAGTATGCCTTCAATTTTGAATAAATCCCCAACAGTGTCACCAGCAAAACACCCCCACACCATCACACCTCCTACTCCATGCTTCACGGTGGGAACCAGGCATGTAGAGTCCATCCGTTCACCCTTTCTGCATCGCACAAAAACACGGTGGTTGGAACCAAAGATCTCAAATTTGGACTCATCAGACCAAAGCACAGATTTCCACTGGTCTAATGTCCATTCCTTGTGTTCTTTAGCCCAAACAAGTCTCTTCTGCTTGTTGCTTGTCTTTAGCAGTGGTTTCCTAGCAGCTATTTTACCATGAAGGCCTGCTGCACAAAGTCTCCTCTTAGCAGTTATTGAAGTGATGTGTCTACTGCTTGAACCCTGTCTGGCATTGACCTGCTCTCTAATCTGAGCAGCTGTTAACCTGCGTTTTCTGAGACTGGTGACTCGGATAAACTTATCCTCAGAAGCAGAGGTGACTCTTGGTCTTCCTTTCCTGGGGCGGTCCTCATGTGAGCCAGTTTCTTTGTAGTGCTTGATGGTTTTTGCAACTGCACTTGAGGACACTTTCAACATTTTCCCAATTTTTCGGACTGACTGACCTTCATTTCTTAAAGTAATGATGGCCACTCGTTTTTCTTTACTTAGCTGCTTTTTCGTCAGTAGGACTATCAGCTGTGTATCCACCTGACTTCTACACAACACAACTGATGGTCCCAACCCCATTTATAAGGCAAGAAATCCCACTTATTAAACCTGACAGGGCACACCTGTGAAGTGAAAACAATTTCCGGTGACTACCTCTTGAAGCTCATCAAGAGAATGCCAAGAGTGTGCAAAGCAGTCATCAAAGCAAAAGATGGCTACTTTGAAGAACCCAGAATATTACATATTTTCAGTTGTTTCACACTTTTTTGTTAAGTATATAATTCCACCTATGTTAGTTCATAGTTTAGATGCCTTCAGTGTGAATGTACATTTTTCAAAGTCATGAAAATACAGAAAAATCTTTAAATGAGTTGTGTCCAAACTTTTGGTCTGTACTGTATCTCTCTTATTTAAGGTCTAAAAATTCAAATCTTGAAAATTGCAAAATTTTCTACATTTTCGCCAAATTTATGATTTTTTCACAAATAAATGCAAGTCATATCGAAGAAATTTTTACCACTATCATGAAGTACAATATGTCATGAAAAAACAATCTCAGGATCAGGGTGAGCCATTGAAGCATTCCAGAGTAATTACCTCATAGATTGACAGTAGTCAGAATAGTAAAATTTGGCACGGTCATTAACGTGCAAACCACCCTCGGGGGTAAAGGGGTTAATAATGGGAATAATGCATAGCCAGCTGATGGCCCTCTAACAATAGTAAGGCCCGACTTCCGGCCCTTTATGAATAGAAAGGGCTGCCTGATGACCCTATAAAAATAGGCTTTGTAACTTTCAGAGTCCCTCCTTCATAAATGAAACAGGATGTGTCTGATTATGTCTTACACACCACATGGCAAGATAAGATAGTAAAATGTTAAAATGACATTTACTGGTAAATGTTTTTTTCACCTTTGAAAGCAATGCAAAAGTGCAAAAATGCATCAAAAATTCTACGTGTGAACATACCCCAAGGTGTGGAGGAGCATTTTTGTTTTTGGTTATTTATTTTGCCTTATATACAAGTCATTATCCTGGAAAGGATGTTCCTTAACATTTTTCCCAGGAAAATCCATTTCGGTTTTATTTTTGCATGTTTTATTGTGAGTCTGTAAAAGTGGTGTAAAACTCTGACAACATTGCAGTGACCTGGGAGTCAGAAATGCTTCCAGGGCTCTTCCCCATGCTGTTCCCATGTCATTTGAGCACTGTTCCCATCGATTTGGGCAGTTTTTAGGCCCCCTGCAGACATCCAAGGGGGGCCGCCGGAAAAATTCTCCAGTTTCCCATAGATTTACATTGGGCTTGTTGCTCGGGTCGAGCACCTGAGCATTCCAATTTGCTTGACTCGAGCACCCGAGCATTTTAGTGCTCGCTCATCACTATTTGTTAGCTTTTTATCTCAAAAATATGACAAAAAGCTTGCAGGCTTAGCCAAAACATGGATCTATAGTATGTTCATTGAAAAGTTCATGGTGATGTACTCTAACAAGTCAAAAACTAAAACATATGACCAACCTAAAATCTAGTAAAA
The DNA here is from genome assembly GCF_046119375.1 of Phyllobates terribilis. Classification (NCBI taxonomy): domain Eukaryota; kingdom Metazoa; phylum Chordata; class Amphibia; order Anura; family Dendrobatidae; genus Phyllobates; species Phyllobates terribilis. The sequence continues at coordinate 53,080,336 of NW_027362761.1, read as the reverse complement.
TATATGTCTTATAATAAATAAGCTCTTATTTTCTGCTCCCCTCAATAATCGTTTTATTTTTGTTAAAACCACCATGCAGAGACATGGAACTTCAAGGGGCCACAACTCAAAATTTTCTGAGGGCATTTTTTTAGCTACTTTGCAGAACGACTATGAGCCAACATCCCTTGGTAAAGAGTCAAAACCATAAAATAACTAAATAAAAAAGCCAGTATTGTTGCACTGATGTAGTGGATTACAAAAAGAAAAAAACACAATACTCATTGCTCACTTTTGACCTGGTGACAGGTCCTCTTTAAAATATGCCTTCTTCTGAACTTCAATCTGCTCAAATCATCTACTCCTAAAAAGGAAAGTCTTAAAGAGGGTTTCCTTCTAAATCTTAGTAGTAGTAATAATAACAATATACTAGTAAATCAGAAATTAAAGAGGAAGTCATAATTTGTTGAATATGTTTCATTTACCTAAAGATTTTTTTTTCCACACAAGTTTAATAACCAGTTTTCGTGTCATTTTTGCAATTAATAGATTTCACTCGTATTGACAGATCCCTGACATTTGATTTTCTACATGTCCACTCTAGATACGTTTTTTAAAAATTAAAAATACCTAGCTAAATCCTTTGGCAAAAACTAACAAACTTGTAATGTATTTTCCGTATAGGAAAGAAACTAATTAAATACAAAGAACATTTACATTTAATCTAGGTATCATGCATAGTAACAGAAACTGAAATACAGTTAAAGCCAAGTTTAACTTCACAAATAAAGCACCATTTTGTTAATTTGTCACAACTCACTAGATATGTCCAGATCAGGCAAAATTCAAATTCACATATAGTAAAAGGAAAGCCAGCTCACCCAGTACTTATAATCCAGCTTGCACGGAACCATGTGGATCCACACCAGAATATGCTAAAAAAAAAGGGATAGTTGTTGCAGCGTCTGGTAAAATAATTCTCTCTTTATTTTTCGTCCATTAAAAACTTGCAAAAATTACAAAGGTTGCATAGACAGAGTAGGGGTGCAAGACACGTTACGAACGCTCACTTGTGTTCTTTATCACTGCATAGCTACACAATGAAAAGAGTTTTCGAAAATACTAAAAATATGCCAATGAAAACAGTTGGAACAAATCACATGACATAATTACCACATTAAGCAACAGGTGCATGAAAACAGTCAATAGCGATACATGGTTACTCTCTTCAGATTAAAACCCTTTGGGCTTCTTGAATCTAGATTAAATATCCAATACGCTTCTTTTGTCAATAATTTTCGCTTTATATCTCCACCTCTTGCATGTGGAAAAAGTTTTTCAATACCTGAAACTTGCAAAGAAGACATGTCACGATTGTGCTCAATAATAAAATGCTTTTCAATAGCAGAGACATTTCTACTGGTGTTATTTGAATTAAGTATGTCATTATAATGTTCATTAAACCTAGTTTTTAATTTACGTGTAGTACAACCTATAATAAAATTTATCGCATATAGTACAATTCATTTTCTATATCACATTCTCTGAATCACAATTAATATACTGTTTGATTTTATATTCATTTGAATGATCAGAATCATGAAAAACAGAACTGCACAGTGTGTATGAACACATGCGACATTTCAGTGAACCACATTTAAACTGCCCTTTTTGCTGCAACCAAGTGTTTTTTTTTATGTGTGGATCAGAAAAAAAATGTTGGAGAAAGTGAGTCACCTAACGAACACTGGAACAACTATCCCTTTTTTTTTTTGAAAATTCAAATTCACCTGTTTGCATGGAGATTCGATTCACAGAGAAGTTGTTCTCTGCAAATTTAATGTCCCTTATTATGCTCTGGGTTCTCACCAAATCCCATAACATAATAAATATAAGATGAAAAAAAAAAAAAATGTACTTATACGCAGCTTCCCCTCACCTCTGTGCCTGAATCACATCTCTGAACCAGCGCTACCCTAGACTGGGCTTCCAGCTGCAAGCAGGTACTGGAGTTAACTATGCATGTTCAGTGACCTCTGGGGTCTGCAGCAGGAATCCGTGGCCCGGTTTTCACTCTAGGCTGGGACTTCTGGCAGCGAATAGGCCCTGGAGCATGCTCAGTGAACTCCAGCATGAGACTATCACTGGAGGACTAATTAACCTGCTGCCGTATAGTCCTTCATATTCATCAGCACTGTATAATTGACACTGTTTTGCCAAGTTTTTGACAATAAGGTACGAATACGGCTTTAAAGAAGGCAACCACTTGCGATGTAATGCAATTTTATTTATAATAGTTGATTTAAAAGATAAAATACACATTTAAAAGGAATAGTATGATATGATGATATTGGGTACTTTTGTACATGTTTACATACAAAGGTTAAGTACTTACGTACATATACTCACGTCGTCACCAAGGAGCTTTTATACATCATCAGTCTGGAATATCAGAGAAGCAATTTCACCAAGACAGAGAAACCCCTGGAAGTCTTCACAACACTCCATGGGCAGGTATCACAACACTGTACACTTCAGTACAGGTCCAACAGCTTCTGCTCAGTAATATTTTCTCTGGCCTTATGTAGTGAGTAGAGATGAGCGGTGTTCGACTCGAACTGTTCGCCAATCTCAAATTCGAGCTGTTTTGGGCGGTGTTCGAGCCGTTCGGCGAACACGAACGATTTGAAAAAAATTCGGCTGTTTGAGGTTATGTTCGATAACTGTTCGTGCACCAAAATCATAACTGGATTTTTTCTCAGTAATGATGAAAATTAATGTTAATACGCAGTTTGAGTGTACAGCGGGGTGGGGGGAGGGGCAGGGGATGGATCTCTGCAGGAACAATGAAGATCTCCATTTTTTTTTCTCTTTCCCGCATTTACAGTGGGGAGGTGCAATCTGTCAGCCTATCAGCAGCGCACACACGGAGCGAACTGCTTTTTTTCACACAAGCAAGGGCATGTGTCATTGGCAGTGTTTGTCACATGTCCTTGCCCTATAAGACCAAGCCATTTTCTCACTGCTGCAGCTGCGTGTTAGACGGCACCGCTGTTGCTGTGTGCGCTATACTTTGTTAATTTCAAGCCAATTTTCGCCCAAATCTACAGATAGCTTGGGAGTAGGGAATAGTTGTGATTGCAGTCCTTTTAAGGACTAGGTTACATCGTTTCATACGACTTTTACCAGGCAGGTCTGTGCTCTTAAATAGATAGATTGTGGGAGTAAAGACTAATTGTAATTGCAGTCCTTTTCAGGGCTAGGTTACATCAGTTCCTATCACTTTTATCAGGCAGGTCTGTGCTCTTGAGGCTATGTGCCCACGATGCAGAAATGAAGCTGAAAATTTCTGCAGCATTTCTGCTTCTCCCTTGCCAGAAAAACGCATGCGTTTTTTTTTATGCGTTTTTGACGCGTTTTTGTATGCGGATTTTACATGCGTTTTTGTAAGCTTATTTCATGGGTTTTAGAGCACAAATAAAGTTATTGAAAAAAAAAAAAAAGAGGGAAATCCTGATGTCATTTCCTAGTTCAACCCCTCTTCACCATTTTGTTTTTTGCAAAAGACAGTATGCCACAGGAATTGCAGCCCCTGCGGGTCAGCAGACCATGCCTAAACCTTTTGCTAATGACTTGCATAAATCTCCTGCACTACAACGTTGAGCAGGTAATATAAACTATGCTTTTTTGGGGTACATTATTTTTATGTAGTGTGTGTACTAACCTATTATTGTTCTATAGGAGCGTTTAAGGAGGAGAAGATGACAAAAAAAGATGTGGGTGCACCCTATCTTGCAGGAGCGGACGGACAAGGGCCACTTCAATGTTCTCTACCAGGATTTAAGGAGGTAAGATATATGTGAAGAAAGTATAATGTCACCCGTGTATGCTGTTTTTTTAAGGTTTTGTTTGTATACTATGTTACAAAATTATCTTTTAATAATTTTTTTTTCTCTGTTTACTATAGTTTTCCTGATAAATTTCAACAGTTCTGCCGTCTGAACATTACTGCATTTGATCGGCTGCTGAGCCTTATGTCTCCTGACCTGGACTACCAAGACACTGTAATGCGAAGGGCCATCTCTGCTGAGGAAAGGCTGCTCATCACCTTGCGGTAAGTTGAATGTTGATTTATATGTACCTGGTTTTGTTCGCCACCCTGCGGTGATGGCTGGTGCACCTGGTTTTGTTACCCTGTGGTGATGGCTCCACTGTGTCTGTCTTTGTGTACATATTTTTGGCTTGACCATGAGATCACCATGCACAGAGATCAGATTGAAAAGGTCACTGATGTGTTAACTCTAGAGCAAACATCGTAGGCAAACACAGACACAAAGTCAAAACACAATATAAATTGCTATGTGTGAACTCAAGAGAAAACAAAAGATGACCAGAAAAAATTGAAAATTTGGAGACCCCCCCCCACAAAAAAAAAAAAAAATGCGCCTATTGCTGGAATAGTATTCTGTAATAAAGACCTTAATTTTTTAAAAGACGAATCAATAATGGATAATTACTGTTGGCTTGTATTTCTTTTTATGGTTTTTCTAATGTTATATTTTTCCTTTTCAGATTTTTGGCCACAGGAGAGAGCTATACATCACTGCACCTCCAATTTAGGGTTGGTAAATCCACCATTTCCAGAATTGTGAGGTGCACATGTAGCGTCATCTGGCAGAAGTTGCAGCCCATCGTGATGCCTTCTCCAACAGAGGAGACTTGGCTGCAGGTCGCAGCAGGCTTTCAAACTGTCGCCAATTTCCCAAACTGCATTGGTGCTGTTGATGGAAAACATGTGAGAGTTCAGCAGCCACCACGATCAGGATCACGCTTCTTTAATTATAAGAAGTATTTTTCTGTGGTCCTGATGGCGGTGGCTGATGCACATTTCAAATTTGTTGCCATTGACGTTGGTGCTTATGGCAGTACTGGGGACTCTCGGGTGTTTAGATCATCACAGATTGGGCTGCAAATTCTTCAAGATGGCGTAACGCTCCCAGCCCCAAGACCTTTGCCAGGTTCCACAGATCCAGTTCCTTTTCTGATGGTATCGGATGAGGCATTTCCCTTACAGACCCAAGAAGGGCACTGAATGCCCGGCGGAGGATTTTCAATTATCGGCTGAGTCGTGCACGCAGATATGTGGAATGCACCTTCGGAATCATGTATAGTCAGTGAAGGATCTTTCACACTGCCATCCAGTTGGATACGGAGACCGTTGACACTGTAATTAAGGCATGCTGTATACTCCACAACTATGCTCGTGAGTACAGCACTGAGCAAGATGAGGAGTCACAGCTGTCTGAATTAATTCCAGTTGTCAACTCCGGTCAGGGAAGGCCATCCAACTCTGGTGCCAGGGTGCGAGAAACCTTCGCTGACTACTTCATGAGTCCTGAAGGTGCCGTGCACTGGCAATACTCCTGTGCTGGTGTTGAGCAGCCTGACCAGCAGAGAAGATCTGATGAACAATAAAAGAAGAACTTCCTCCTTTTTTTTTTTTTTTTAAATAAAAATGTACAAAAAAGTGTTTATAAAAAAAATAAATTTTGGTTACATTTTAATTTGTCTAAAATATTTCTTGAATTGCAACCTTCTACGTATTGTTTTCCGACCATACGTCAACTCAAAAGTGAACAACCCACAAAGACCAGAGCCTGTAAATTGGCATTACTACCTAGAGCGCTCTTCCAAAGTACTGTCTGCTAAAGTCATCCCTCACCATTGTTATTTGCTTGCGCGAAGAATAGAACTAGCAAAGAACAGTGTTGAGAGTAGTATTCATCCAAAAAATAGTTGTGGTCCAAAATATCAAAGTATATTTCTAATTTAAAAACGACTGCATACAGCCGACCACATATGTAGATTAGTATGAACAAATTTCAAAAATGTAGAGTTCCTCTGACCTGCGCTATGGTGAGCGCAGATCAGGGTAACACTTTTTCATTTAAACCCAATCCAACCACATATACACTTGAAAAGAAAAATTAACAGATAGTTTAACTAATTTTATTTAATACATAATATAGAATTACTGTAAAAAACTTTGTAAAAACAAAAAACAACAAACTTTTAGAAAATTTAATCGGACAAACATTGCCCATAACGTGGGAATAAATTACACACTGTGTACAGCACACCTGTCCTGTAATCAGTTTTGGGCCCTAAAATACGGGCAGCACCTGTAGGTTGTTTAATTATATAAAAAGAAACACCTTTTCTTACAGTCCCGTACGCCTGAAGCCTGGTATAGGTGACCATAAGAAAAGGTCTTTGTTAATTGTCTGATTCTCTAAAACATTGTGTATCTATCGACCTACAGGTGCTGTCTGTATTTGCTAGGGTCCAAAAATGATGACAGGGAGGGGTAAAATTATTGAACTACAAGTTTTGAAGGTCTTGTTCAAAACTGTACCCAGGAAACATTTCTGGTGAAAAACTAGATTTGGGGGATGGTCCTCTGACAAATGATGATGCACTATGAGCCATTTGGCGACCATAACTTGGTTGCATATTTTCAGGACGGTATGCTGCAGCAACCTGCCCAAAACGCAGGGTTGCAGCAGCTGGTGGTGGTGGAGGCACACTGGGATTGAATAAATTAAATATTCCACATAGTATGGCTTGAGGCGAGGGCATAACTGATGCCTCTTCAATTGCCATGACCATAGCGCCTGCTGCAGTCATGTACATGTTCTGCCTATCTCGTGGCAGAGATCTGATGCGGGCAGCTTGGGCTGAGCAAAATTTATCTATGGCATCTTCCTCGGCTGCCCTTTCCACAAGGCTGAGGGTTCGATTTGTGAGGGCTTCAAGCACAATAGTCCCACCCCCGTGGCTTTTGGCCTTTTTTTTGCCCGCCCTTCTCGATGCCACGAGATGAGCAGAACCAGACCCCCTCCCAGTGGGCCTCAACACATCACCAGCAGAGCTTCCAGCATCACTTGGAGCAGGAGCAAGAGAATCAGTCACCAAACCCGTCCCGACGTCCGCTGGATTGGACAAAGAATGTGCGGGACAACCAGATGTTGAAGACGCCGAAGCAGATGGATCCGGTGAGGAAAGCTTGAAAAAGTCCTCGGATTCCTCCTCTGCTTGCTCAGTGTTTGTGTCCTCTTCTGCTGTTGGTGCCCTGATGTTTCCTTCAGTTCTGTATAAAATAAAAGGTAAAAACCAATGTAAATACAACATTTTTGGAAACATTTCAATTAATATGTTTTGGGAATTTACCTCCGCAAACTCCTACTGCTTAGTATGAAGGCCAGCTCGTCCGCAAAAGGAAATTTTCTTTTTCTTGGTGATGAGCCACTTTGCACCGACTGGTGATACTTCACCAGCCGGTCGGTGACCGATCTCCACCGATTTTTAATAAAAGACACTGCAATGACAAAACCAAAACAATTTATGAACTGCTTTAACACCAAAAATGCAATTATAAATAGATATAAAAATAAATGTAAAAATCAAAACTTACTAATTTCCTCTTGGACATCACGTTCCGCATTCAGCCACTGGGGATACATTTGGCTCAACACAGAGGCCAAGGCGTCTTTTTTCTTCTGCTTGTCTTTGTATTCAGGACTAGCTCGGTCCCATATTTCGGGATATTTTTCAATCTAGAGTGAATAATAACATCTGTGAATATTATTTTTAAAACAAAATGGAGGAATAAAAGATTAACCCAAAAAAAAAAATTAAATAAACATATGGAGATATCTACGCACACACACCAACACTAACCCCTCACCTATATTGTACGGTTCTTTCACACGTCAATCTCCGGGACGAGTGTTGATACCATTTTCCATACATAGCGGAGACCCACACACAGACCCATTGCAAAGCATGCTCGGTCACACTTATCTGTAGTAACGTGTATATGTGGACGTGAGAAATCAACCTTACAGCGTATGCAGGAGCTTTCAGTTAATGAACCTACATACACTGTACAATAATCTTTCAGTTTAATAAAATCTTTTAACCCAAAAAGATAAGTGGGCTCACGCATAGTTTCAATAACTAGCAAAGGGAAAGCAGACGGTTGTTGGCTGATGTTATAGTCTGTGAAGTAGCCTATAACCATGGACCCTTCCCTTGCTATTAATACCAGGCCGCAGCAGTTAGCTTAGCCTTTACTAGCTAATTGTACAGGGGGACCACCCCAAAAAAACATGGGGTCCCCCTATAAATTGAAGCCAGCAAAGGCTAGCCGCTTTGCCTTTTCTGGCTACTATATAGGAAGACCCCCCACAAAAAAATGACATGGGGTCCTCCTATAAATTGTAGCCAGCAAAGGCTAGCCGCTTTGCATTTTCTGGCTACTATATAGGAAGACCCCCCACAAAAAAATGACATGGGGTCCCCCTATAAATTGTAGCCAGCAAAGGCTAGCCGCTTTGCCTTTTCTGGCTACTATATAGGAAGACCCCCCCCAAAAAAATGACATGAGGTCCCCCTATAAATTGTAGCCAGCAAAGGCTAGCCGCTTTGCCTTTTCTGGCTACTATATAGGAAGACCCCCCACAAAAAAATGACATGGGGTCCTCCTATAAATTGTAGCCAGCAAAGGCTAGCCGCTTTGCATTTTCTGGCTACTATATAGGAAGACCCCCCACAAAAAAATGACATGGGGTCCCCCTATAAATTGTAGCCAGCAAAGGCTAGCCGCTTTGCCTTTTCTGGCTACTATATAGGAAGACCCCCCCCAAAAAAATGACATGAGGTCCCCCTATAAATTGTAGCCAGCAAAGGCTAGCCGCTTTGCCTTTTCTGGCTACTATATAGGAAGACCCCCCCCAAAAAAATGACATGGGTTCCCCCTATAAATTGTAGCCAGCAAAGGCTAGGCGGACAGCTGCGACCTGATATTAATAGCCTAGAAAGGGGCCATGGTTGTAGGCCCCCTCCCAGGCTATAATATCAGCCCTCAGCCGCCCCAGATTTGGCGCATCATATTTGTGCGCCAAATCTGGCGCTTAGCCTCGCTCTTCCACGCTGCCCTGGTGCGGTGGCAGGGGGTAATAGTGGTGGGGTTCATGTCAGCGCCAGCTGCCATGAAGCCCAGGTTAGTAATGATGGGTATCTATAAGACACCCCCATTACTAACCTACAAAGTGTTAAAAAGAAAAAACACACACTACACCCAGAAAAAAATAATTTATTTGAAATGAAAACACAATTTTATTTAATTCTAAGCTTACTAAAAAAAAATAGTAACCTGTCCACGTTCCTGCGCTGATCTCCCATGCACAGCTGTCACATCTGGAGATGGTGACAAATGTCATGGCTGCTGTAAGCTCACACTACCGGGAACACGTCCGCTCCCGGCAGTGTGAGCCCCTGACTGAGGTCACCGGAGTGCATTCAGGCAGCGCAGCTCCGGAGACCTCCTTTACGACGTTGTACCGTGGGAATTTCTCACGGTACAGGAGGCCCGTAAAGCAGATCACCGGAGCAGCGCTGCCTGAACTCCGGCGAACCCGTTCATTCTAGCGGCGGCAGCGTTTCAGAGAGGTCACATTCTATGTGGCTGCTCTGAACTGGAGATCATCGTGGGACACTCGTGGACTACTACGGAGGGGTAAGGATAAGGTTGTGGTTTATTATTTTATATTTTATTACAGGAGATCGATGGCTTCGGGGAATTAGGTGTCTAGGTGAGTATAGGTGTAGTTTTTTATTTTTTACTTTATTTTAGGTGGCGATCGGCGGGGACAGGTAATGTATAAAGTTTTTTTTAGGTAACCACTGGCCACCAATGAAAAAAAAATAAAGGGGACAGTAGATTAGATATTATTGGGGCCAATAAACAAAAAAGTATAATGATGATAGCACCGCACCCCACAAAAAAAATAAAAAAGTTAGGGGGGGGGGGGATAGGGTCAATAATATATGGAGGCACATATGGGGGCTATTAAATTTAATTTTGGGGCACATTTTACAGCAGGAGGAGGCTGATGGGACCTACTGCTCCCATCGAGCTGCTCCTGCTGGCACGAGTGGACGGGGCACAGACATAGGCCGATGGGAGCAGTAGTCTCATCACATCGGCCTATGTCTCCCTGCTGACACCCGCGCACACAGACCCCAAACAGACCCCACACAGACCCCACATACACACCACACAGACACATACAGACCACATACACACCACACAGACACATACAGACACTTACCACACTAATCATGAATCCCACGTTGAGATTCATGCGCTTATACCATCCGAGATGAGCAGCCATGATCCTGAGAGACGGGAATATTATGGGATTCTCGTCTTCCTGGATTATGGGATGCTCATGGGATGGATGGATGCAACGCCCAATTGTGAGGTCACTTCCTATCTGCTGCGGTTTTGAGGTACAAGACCGCAGCAAATGCGCTTCAATTCCGCAATTATTTTTACATATTTGCGGATTTGAAGCGGCCCAATGCAAGTCAATGGCGGCGATTACGTCGCGCTTCCGCAAAATTAAATGACATGCTGCGGATTTTTCCGCGGAACATAAACGCAGCGGAAAAAAACGCAGCGTGGGCATTGACAGTGCAACTTGTCATTGAGGACCATGGGGGGCGGATTACCAAGCGTTTTTGAAGCGTTTATGCTGCGGAAATTCCGTAGCATAAACGCTTATAAAACGCTACGTGGGCACCCAGCCTAAATAGATAGGTTGGGAGTAAAGACTAATTGTAATTGCAGTCCTTTTCAGGGCTAGGGTACATCAGTTACTATCACTTTTTGCCAGGCAGGTCTGTGCCAGTGCTGTGCAAGTTTTTTCACAGCATTTGGCTAAATCTAGCAAAGCAAATCCTTTTTGTCCTCTTGCAGTGTGTGTTAATCAGTGGAAAAGCCTATCTGTGTAGCAAGCTACACCACCTGTGTGTAGAATACAAATTTTTTTACTGCACCTAGTGAAGTAAAACCTTTTGGGCATAGCATCGTTCTATTAGTCCATCTATACTAACCTCCACCAGGTTGCAAATTCAAAATCATTTTTATCTTCATCTAGCTCTGAAAAAAAATTTGGGCTTCGGCTTGTAGCAGTGTGTGGGACTTGTTCTATTAGTCCATCTATACTAACCTCCACCAGGTAGCAAATTCAAAATAATTTTTATCTGCATATAGCTCTGAAAAAATATTTGGGCTTCGGCTTGTAGCAGTGTGTGGGACTTGTTCTAATAGTCCATCTATACTAACCTCCAGCAGGTTGCAAATTCAATATCATTTTTATCTGCATCTAGCTCTGAAAAAATATTTCGGCTTGTAGCAGTGTGTGGGACTTGTTCTATTAGTCTATCTATATTATCCTCCATCAGGTTGCAAATTCAATATCATTTTTATCTGCATCTAGCTCTGAAAAAATATTTCGGCTTGTAGCAGTGTGTGGGACTTGTTCTATTAGTCCATCTATACTAACCTCCAGCAGGTTGCAAATTGAATATAATTTTTTTCTGCATCTAGCTCTGAAAAAATATTTTGGCTTGTAGCAGTCTGTGGGACTTGTTCTATTAGTCTATCTATACTAACCTCCATCAGGCTGCAAATTCAATATAATTTTTATCTGCATCTAGCTCTGAAAAAATATTTCGGCTTGTAGCAGTGTGTGGGACTTGCTCTATTAGTCCATCTATACTAACCTCCATCAGGTTGCAAATTAAATATAATTTTTTTCTGCTTCTAGCTCTGAAATAATATTTCGGCTTGTAGCAGTGTGTGGGACTTGTTCTATTAGTCTATCTATACTAACCTCCAGCAGGTTTCAAATTCAAAATAATTTTTATCTACATCTAGCTCTGAAAAAATATTTTGGCTTGTAGCAGTGTGTGGGACTTGTTCTATTAGTCCATCTATACTACCCTCCATCAGGTTGCAAATTCAATATAATTTTTTTCTGCATGTAGCTCTGAAAAAATATTTCGGCTTGTAGCAGTGTGTGGGACTTGTTCTATTAGTCCATCTATACTAACCTCCATCAGGTTGCAAATTCAATATAATTTTTTCTGCATCTAGCTCTGAAAAAATATTTCAGCTTGTAGCAGTGTGTGGGACTTGTTCTATTAGTCCATCTATACTAACCTCCATCAGGTTGCAAATTCAATATAATTTTTATCTGCATCTAACCCAGCCAATACTTTTGGGCTAATACCACAGTTTGGCCACTCAGCTCTGCTCGGTTCCCATCCATTGTTTTTTGAGCAAACAACTCCAGAGTTGTCAATTAGTTAACCACCAAAATGAGTGGAAAAAGGCCTGCTGCTGGTGGAAAGGGGAATAGGCTTGTTGGGAAGGGATAAAAAGGTTGTGTCCGTGGGGTAGGTGTTAAAGCAACAGTAACATCTGCAGAAGAAAGACCATCTTCCAGCCAAACTAAGATGTCCACTTCTTTTTGCGGACAATGTGATAAGATCCCTTTCTTACGGCCACGCCAATCGCTACAAATTCCAGATGAGGCACAAAAACAGCAGGTGCTTCAACGGATATCAAGTGCTCCTTTAAGTGGGCTCTCCTCCACCTCAACTTCAACATCAAAAATACTCCAGTCCTCAGAGGTGTCACCCCAATCGCACTTGCTTCCTCACAGCTCCCAAGTCTCCAGCTGCCCATCTGAGTATGGGGTAGAACAGATGGTTGAGTCTGCAGAGCTGTTTACTCATACTATAGCCTGGGAATCAGAAGTCGGCTCCTGAGCTTCTGTGAATCCAGACGAGGAAATGATCTGCACTGATGCACAGAATCTTTATGAGTCGGATACAGGACCAGACGCAGAAGGATCTGACCTTAATGTAGACCCTCGTTCCCAAACTGTAACTCCTGTTGGTGGAGACAATGAGGAAGATGATGATGAGACTCAAATACCTGATTGGAGCGACATCTTTAGTTTTTTGTCAGGGCAGGAACAGGTTGGCTCTGAGGATGACGGGTTTGATAACACACAGGGTGATGATGACGAGGTTGGAGATCCCACTTACTGTCAACCCACAGTCAGCCAAGAGATGAGGTCAGCGGAGGAGGTGGAGTGTAACGGGTCTGGGAGGTGGAACCTCTGAGCTACTATACAAAGGGGCAGTCCTTGTAAGGAAGCAGGTGGCTCCCAGGGAAAGCGGTCAGGCAGTCACGTCAAGTGACAGGGATAGTCTCTGGGTAGAAGGGCAGGAGGTCACAACGAGTGACAGGTGGGTGGTCACGGCAAGTGACAGCAGGATAAGAGTCTCTAGACAGGCGGGTGGTCATGGCAAGTGACAGCAGGGTAAGAGTCTCTCGACAGGCAGGTGGTCACGGCAAGTGACAGCAGGATAAGAGTCTCTGGGCAGGCAGGTGGTCACGGCAAGTGACAGCAGGGTAAGAGTCTCTGGACAGACAGGTGGTCACAGCAAGTGACGGCTAAGCCTCTAGGTAGGCTAGCAGGCGGGTAGCAGGTGAGCGCTCCCAGGTGAGCGGGTAAGAGTCTCTGGACAGGCTGGCAGGCATTCAGGTATCAGGCAGGTATCAGGCAGGTATCTGGCAGGTGCTTCCTGGTCCGCGGGCGGACTGATCCATAGACAGACTGGCAGGTGCTGGTAGGCAGACTGTCGGACCGGAGGATTGCAAGCAGGTAGACAGGTATCAGGCAGGTATCAGGCAGGTATCTGGCAGGTGCTTCCTGGTCCGCAGGCGGACTGATCCATAGACAGACTGGCAGATGCTGGTAGGCAGACTGTTGGACCGCAGGATTGCAAGCAGGTGGACAGCACTGGAAAACAAGCTGGCAACGGGACCTGAGGGCTGAAGCAGAGTTGAAAGGCTTTGCAACAACATTGCTTGGGCACCTCCATTTTGGAGGAGGTGCCTTATATATGGTGAGATCCTCCGACCATTGGCTGGGGACTCCTTAGGACGGAGCGCGCGTCCCTTTTAAGAGAGAGGGAGCGCGCGCACGCGCGCCCTAAGCACAGTGACCGGGAAGCAGCGCGCGCTGCCAGCAGAGCGGGAGGAGGACTCCGGGCACGGAGCGGAGAGGTGAGGGGAACGGCGTCCCTGCCTAGCAGGAGGCAGGGACGCCGACGCTACAGTCCCCCCCCTTTAGGCCCCCCCTTTTTAAGACCAGAGAGAAATTTATCAAGGATGAGTAGGGCATGGATGTTCTCCCGGGGCTCCCACGTTCTCTCCTCAGGACCAAACCCCTTCCAATCCACTAGAAAAAAGGTCTTTCCTCTTACCCTTTTGGTGGCCAGAATGTTCTCTACCTAAAACTCGTTTTCCACGGAAACCGGAGCAGGAGGCGTACCTGTAGACTTGGAAAAAGAGTTAAGTACAACGGGTTTGAGTAGATATACATGGAAGGAGTTAGGGATCCGCAAGTTGGCCGGGAGTTTCAATTTATAGGCCACCGGGTGGATTTGTTTGATAACTTCCAGTGGGCCGATGAACCGAGGCCCTAACTTGTAGGAAGGAATCTTGAGCCGAACATATTTGGACGAGAGCCAGACATCATCTCCAGGACGGAATTGTGGCGGATCCAGACGTCTTTTGTCAGCCTGTTTTTTCATCCGCTCGGATGACTGAAGAAGTGCGGATCTGGTACTTTCCCAAATGGAGGAAAATTCGCTAACAAGAGATTCCGCAGCCGGATTGTCCACCGAGGTGGAGACGGGAAATGGGATCCGAGGATGCTGACAGTAGACTATAAAAAACAGGGATTTGGAGGAAGATTCGCTCTCGTGATTATTGTAGGAAAATTCGGCCCACGGTAAAAGATCCACCCAGTCGGAATGGTGAGCATTAACTAAGTGCCGGAGGTAACTGGTTAAAATTTGGTTGATCCGCTCTACTTGACCATTGGACTGTGGGTGATAAGCAGAAGAGAAGTCCAAGGTGACCCCCAGCAATTTACACATGGCTCGCCAGAAGCGAGAGGTGAACTGAACTCCTCGGTCGGATACGATGTGGAGAGGGAAACCATGAAGACGGAAAATATGATGGATAAAGTCTTTAGCAAACTCAGATGCAGACCGGAGACCCGGCAGGGGAATGAAGTGAGCCATCTTAGAAAAGCGGTCAGCGATCACCCAAATGACCGTACAACCGGCAGAGACAGGGAGGTCCGTTATAAAGTCCATGGCTATAGGCTGCCACAGGGCAGCAGGTACAGGAAGAGGCAGGAGGCGGCCGGCTGGCAGGTGTCTAGGAACCTTGTTGCGGGCGCAGGACGCAAAGGCTGAAACAAAGTCTATTACGTCCTTGTGCAGGGTAGGCCCCCAGTAATGCCGGATAATAAGCTGGAGGGTCTTTTTCTGACCAGTATGGCCAGCTAGCTTAGACGAATGTCCCCAGTGTAGGTCCTTCTCACGATCAGGTACTGTTACGAACGTCTTACCGGGTGGAAGACGATTTAGATTCACGGGGGCCACCTGCATTACTTTGGCGGGGTCGATGATGTGCTTAGGCTCCTCCTCTAGATCAGAGACCAAAAAGGATCGGAACAAGGCATCAGCTTTGATGTTTTTGTCTGTCGGGCGAAAATGAAGAATGAAATCAAAGCGGGCGAAGAACAAGGACCACCTGGCTTGGCGCGGGTTAAGTCTCTGGGCACTCTGGAGGTAAGCCAAGTTCTTGTGGTCCGTGTAAATTATTACCGGGTGAAGAGCCCCCTCGAGCAGGTAATGCCACTCCTCCAGTGCCAGCTTAATGGCTAATAATTCTCGGTCTCCTATAGAATAATTGCGCTCAGAAGAGGCGAAGAGTTTGGAGAAGAAGCCGCAGGTTACCATTCTTCCGGAAGATGACTTTTGGGTGAGTACCGCTCCGGCTCCGGAGGAGGAAGCGTCTACTTCTAGGAAGAATTGTTTGTTGCCGTCCAGACGATGCAGCACAGGGGCGGATGAGAAAGCTTGTTTCAAGGAAAGGAAGGCCTCCTCTGCTTCGGGCGGCCATTCTTTGGGATTAGCGCCCTTACGGGTGAGCGCAGAGATAGGGGCAGTCCGGGAAGAGAAGTGCGGAATGAAGAGGTGGTAGTAGTTGGTGAAGCCCAGGAACCGCTGAATAGCCTTCAACCCCTCCGGTCGGGGCCACTTCTCGATGGCAGACAGTTTCTCAGGATCCATTCGTAGGCCGGTCTGAGAGATTATGTAGCCCAGAAACGGAAGCGAGGTCTGCTCAAAGAGGCACTTCTCATATTTTGCGTAGAGGTGGTTCTGCCTGAGCCTGAGCAGGACCTAACGAACGTCCCTCCGGTGTGTAGGAAGATCCGGAGAGAAGACCAAGATGTCGTCCAGGTACACCACCACGCAGGAGTAGAGAAGGTCACGGAAGATGTCATTGACCAGCTCTTGAAAGACGGCGGGAGCATTACAGAGACTGAAGGGCATTACGAGGTATTCATAGTGGCCATCCCGGGTGTTGAATGCCGTCTTCCATTCATCTCCCTGACGGATACGGACCAGGTTATACGCCCCACGGAGATCCAGCTTGGTGAAGATTTTAGCACCCCTCAGACGGTCAAATAATTCAGGAATGAGCGGAAGGGGGTATTTATTTTTCACCGTGATCTGGTTAAGGCCTCTATAGTCTATACAGGGACGGAGTGAGCCGTCTTTCTTTTTGACGAAGAAGAAGCCTGCTCCCGCCGGGGAGGTAGATTTCCGGATAAATCCCCGGGCCAGATTCTCCTCGATATATTCAGACATGGACCGGGTTTCAGCAGCGGACAAAGGGTAAATACGCCCACGGGGAGGAGTAGCGCCGGGTATCAGGTCGATTGGGCAATCGTATGGTCTATGAGGGGGTAATGTCTCTGGAGCCAAGGTAGGCCTAGCAAGAGGGCGTGAGAGAGTCCAGGCAGAACATGGAAGAAGATGCTCTCAGAGTGCAGCATTCCCACCAGCAGAGTTATGGATTCGGTGATGAGTTGGATGGGATGCGGTAAGAGACCCCCTTCCACGGAGGCGACAGATAAGGGTACAGCCATAGGTTTGGTGGGAATGCGGTATTTCTCTACCAGGGACTAAGAAATGAGATTTCCGTCAGCTCCAGAATCAAGTTGAGCTAGTTCGAAGTAACGGTTCTCCCCGCAGATGATAGAGACCAACAGCATCAGAGATAGAGAGGGTTTATTCTTGTCTAGGACGACCTCTCTGAGCGATCCTAGACACAGGGGTTTCCCGACCTCTCCGGGCAGGAACGGATCCGGTGCTCCTTACTGCCACAGTAGAAGCAGCTCCCCTTGGCACGGCATGATTCTTGACGGGTTTTAACCATCTTGGTCTTGTCGACCTGCATAGGCTCGGGTGAGTGCGCCTGGGGAGTAACAGAGGAAGTGACGGGATTCTGGAAGGTAGGAGAAAGGCGAGGAAACCTCCTCTCATGGGTGACCTCTTTGGTACGCTCCTGGAACCGGATGTCAATCCGGGTGGCAAGTGTTATTAAGTGGTCGAGAGTGGTAGGAATGTCCCGACCGGCAAGTTCATCTTTAATTCGACCGGATAGACCCTCCCAGAAGACGGACACCAGGGCGTCGGAACCGTATGGCATATTGGCCCATGGTAAGACTCCCCTGACGGAGGCGTAGCAGAGATGAGGCGGATGAGGTCTTTCATCCTGGTTCACCGAAGACTTTCCGGAAGGCCGTGAGAAAGACTGTCAAGTTGGACACCAGGGGGTCTCCTCTCTCCCATAGAGGATTTAGCCAAGCCAGCGCCTCCCCAGTGAGATGGGACATGATGAAGGCCACTTTGGCTCGGTCGGTGGAAAACTGGTGTGCCAAAAGTTCGAAGTGCAGGGTGCACTGGTTAATGAAGCCCCGTGCCTGACCGGGATCTCCACTAAAATGAGGCGGGGCGGAAAAGCGGAGACTGGGAAGGGATGCCATGGTATTGATGGGCAGCGACGCTGCCGGGGTAGGAGTCGTGCGACTGGAAGCAGGTCCCGAAGAGGTAGTCAGTGTGTCCAGGTGGGAGTTAATACTACGCAGGTGGCTCAGGATGGACTCCTGTTGGGACCTCTGATGGGATAGTTCATGGCATAGGTCCGAGAGCGAGGGAGCTTTGGTGCCACCAGGTTCCATGGCCCGAGCAAACTGTAACGGGTCTGGGAGGTGGAACCTCTGAGCTACTATACAAAGGGGCAGTCCTTGTAAGGAAGCAGGTGGCTCCCAGGGAAAGCGGGCAGGCATTCACGTCAAGTGACAGGGATAGTCTCTGGGTAGAAGGGCAGGAGGTCACGGCGAGTGACGGGGACAGTCTCTTGACAGGCGGGTGGTCACGGCAAGTGACAGCAGGATAAGAGTCTCTAGACAGGCGGGTGGTCACGGCAAGTGACAGCAGGGTAAGAGTCTCTCGACAGGCAGGTGGTCACGGCAAGTGACAGCAGGATAAGAGTCTCAGGACAGGCAGGTGGTCACGGCAAGTGACAGCAGGGTAAGAGTCTCTGGACAGGCAGGTGGTCACAGCAAGTGACGGCTAAGCCTCTAGGTAGGCTAGCAGGCGGGTAGCAGGTGAGCGCTCCCAGGTGAGCGGGTAAGAGTCTCTGGACAGGCTGGCAGGCAGGCAGGTATCAGGCAGGTATCAGGCAGGTGTCTGGCAGGTGCTTCCTGGTCCGCGGGCGGACTGATCCATAGACAGACTGGCAGGTGCTGGTAGGCAGACTGTCGGACCGCAGGATTGCAAGCAGGTAGACAGGTATCAGGCAGGTATCAGGCAGGTATCTGGCAGGTGCTTCCTCGTCCGCAGGCGGACTGATCCATAGACAGACTGGCAGATGCTGGTAGGCAGACTGTTGGACCGCAGGATTGCAAGCAGGTAGACAGCACTGGAAAACAAGCTGGCAACGGGACCAGAGGGCTGAAGCAGAGTTGAAAGGCTTTGCAACAACATTGCTCGGGCACCTCCATTTTGGAGGAGGTGCCTTATATATGGTGAGATCCTCCGACAATTGGCCGGGGACTCCTTAGGACGGCGCGCGCGTCCCCTTTAAGAGAGAGGGAGCGTGCGCGCGCCCTAAGCACAGTGACCGGGAAGCAGCGCGCGCTGCCAGCAGAGCGGGAGGAGGACGCCGGGCACGGAGCGGAGAGGTGAGGGGAACGGCGTCCCTGCCTAGCAGGAGGCAGGGACGCCGACGCTACATGGAGGAGGATGCTAGTGACAACGAGGTCAGGTTGCGCCTTCCTGGACAGAGACGTAGTACTGGAAGCACGTCAACAACTGCATCCTCAAACACAACTCTGTCTCTGACCACAAGTCATGGTGGCTCTTCAGGTCGCATGGGTGCTAAGCCTTGCATAGCCTGGGCATTTTTTCAGATCGATAAAGATGACCCAACTCGTGTTATCTGTAACATTTGCCAGCAAAAGATAAGTAGAGGCCAAAAAATACATAGTTTGAGTACTTCATGCATGAACCGGCACATGGATATGATGCATAAGTTGCAGTGGGAAGCTCACTGTGCTACAATGCGGCCTAGCCGGCCGGGCCAACCGCCGTCTGCCACATCTTGTGCATCCGCGGCCTCTTCATCCTCTGTGACTGGGGGGACAGTAGTCACACCTGTTTAGGGATGCAGACCTGCCACCTCTTTACCCGCAACAGCCAGCGTGATTGGCAGGTCATCATTTTCTTTGGAGGTGGAAACACCAGCAGGTGTTCAGCGCTGTCCGGCATCGATAGCACCACCTTTGGATCAAGGCAACCTAACATGTCCGCCTCCATCTTCCTCACTGACCGGCAGTTTGCCGGGGACACACTTCTCAACCCCGTCTAAGCACAACAGCCAGCCCTCGGTCCCTCAGATGTGGAAAAGTAAAAGACCATTTCCTCCTAGCCATGAGAAAGCTAAGAGGTTGAATTTCACCATCTGCAAGCTCTTGGCTACAGAAATGCTTCCTTTCCGCCTGGTGGACACAGAGGATTTTCGTGACCTTATGTCCATCGCAGTGCCCCAGTATCAGATGCCCAGTCGGCACTACTTCTAAAAAGAAAGGTGTGCCTGTGCTCCACCAGCATGTCGCACTCAACATCACCGCTTCTTTGAGAAACTCTGTGTGTGACAGGGTGCATTTCACCACAGACACTTGGTCGAGTAGGCATGGACAGGGGGTTACATGTCGCTGACTGGGCACTGGGTAACTATGGTGACAGCAGGACAAGGGGCTGCTGTCCAAGTCTTGCCGTCCCCACGAGTTGTGCGTCAATCCTCTTTATCTCAAAGTTCCTCCACTGCTTCTGCCTCCTCAACCTCCTCTCGGTCCTCCACCTGCACCCAAAGCCTGTCTGGTTATGCCACAAGCATTCTAACTGTGCCGAAGGGATCCTGCACACCTCCTTACTATGCTGGCAGCAGAGCTCAACGTCATCAGGTGGTTTTTACTTTGAAATGTCTGGGAAATGTGAGTCACACAGCTGAGGAGTTGTGGTGAGCTCTGGAGAACCAGTTTCATGAATGGTTGTCTCCACTGGACCTGAAACCAGGGAAGGCCGAGTGCGACAATGCTGAAAACCTCGGTGCGGCCCTTCGCCGGGGCAATGTCACAATGGCTCACGTGTTGAACCTGGTTGACCAGCAATTTTTAGCCCACTATCCCAGACTAGATGGCCTTCTGCAGAGGGCACGGTCGCTGTGTGCTCACTTCCGCCGTTCGCATCCCGCAGCTCAGCGACTTACATCTCTACAGAAGTCGTTGGGCCTGCCACTTCACCGGCTAAAATGCGATGTGCCTTTCCGGTGGAATTCAACTCTGCACATGTTGCAGCGACTGTGGCAGCACCGACAAGCCCTGGTGCAATTTGTTGTAACGTATAGCCTGGGCCAACGAGATCCAGAGGTGGGGCAAATCACGCTGGAGGAGTGGTCTCAGATCAGGGACCTATGCACCCTTCTGCACAGTTTTGAAATGGCGACGAAGATGTTTAGTGCTGACGATGTCATTATCAGCATGACTATTCTGGTGATTTACATGCTGGAGCACATGTTAAACCGAATTCAGAGTCAGGTGGTGGCACAAGAGAAGGTGGAGGAAGTAGAGGAGGAGGAGTTGTATGCGGAAGGGCTAACATCTGCAAGGTCCAGACGGTCGGCAGGACCAAGGCGGCAGGCATGTGAGGGTGGGGGAGAAGGATTTACCAGGGTGCATGGTAGCAGCCGAACTAGTGAGGAAGGTGCAGGAGCCCAGGAAGAAGTGGAGGACGAACTGATGGAAGACTCATCAGATGAGGGAGACCTTGATCACATTTCTGTTGTGCGAGGTTGGGGGGAGAGGGCAGAGGAAGGAAGCATGATTGTTACCTCGCCACCAACACAACAGGGACTTGGTGCTCCTGGATGCGCAAGACACATGAGTGCCTTCTTGCTGCACTACCTGCAACATGACCCTCGAATTGTGAGAATTAGAAATAATTCTGACTACTGGGTTGCCACACTGTTAGATCCCAGGTACAAAAGTAAATTTTCAGAAATTATTCCTGCCATAGAAAGAGACGCACGCATGCAGGAGTATCAGCAGAGACTGTTGCAGAATCTTACATGTGCTTTTCCCCAAAACACTAGTGGTGCACGTAGTGAATCTCACAGTTCCAACTTGCCAACCCTGGGAACGTCGAGTGTTCAGCTCTAAAAACGTAATAGAAACACAGTATCTGCTGGTAACATCAATTTTGCAGAATAATTTCACCACTTTTTGAGCCCATCCTTTGCAAGGCCACAGGAGACAAGAAGTCTGACACATAGTCAATGCCTAGAGATGATGGTGCAGGAGTATCTCCAAGTAAACATGGAAGCCTTGACTGTGTCACTGGACCCTTGCTCTTTTTGGGCTTCC
Source organism: Phyllobates terribilis (assembly GCF_046119375.1). Lineage (NCBI taxonomy): Eukaryota > Metazoa > Chordata > Amphibia > Anura > Dendrobatidae > Phyllobates > Phyllobates terribilis. The sequence goes on along the minus strand of NW_027362761.1, from coordinate 53,058,578 downwards.
AATCTGGATAAATGGCCGGAGCTCGCCACTTACGCCTTGGAGATCTTGTCATACCCCGCAGCCAGCGTTCTGTCTGAACGTGTGTTCAGCGCTGCTGGTGGTGTGCTGACAGATAAGCGCACGCGGCTCTCCACTGATAATGTAGACAGACTCACGTTCATAAAGATGAAAAAATCAAGGATCCGAAACGACTTTTCTACCCGTGTGTCATCCTGGGGAGAGTAAAAGCTTGATGATTTGTTAAAATCACCTCACCAACCGTTTTAAGCTTTCAAATTACTAATCATGTTTATCTGTATCTTGGCTGGAAAATAATTGGGGCCTTGTAGCACTGTGCAGTACTGATTCTATTAGGCCATCTATACTAAACTCCACCAGAATTAAAATTACTAATCATGTTTATCTGTATCTTGGCTGGAAAATAATTTGGGCCTTGTAGCAGTGTGCAGTACTGATTCTATTAGGCCATCTATACTAAACTCCACCAGATTTAAAATTAATAATCATGTTTATCTGTATCTTGGCTGGAAAATAATTTGGGCTTTGTAGCAGTTTGCTGTACTGATTCTATTAGGCCATCTATACTAAGCTCCACCAGCTTTCAAATTAATAATAATTTTTAGCTGCATCTAGCCCGGAAAATAATTTTGGGGCTCCTAGGTGCGCAAGACACATGAGTGCCTTCTTGCTGCACTACCTGCAACATGACCCTCAGATTGTCAGAATTCTAAGTAATCCTGACTACTGGGTTGCCACACTCTTAGATCCCCCACACTCTTCGATCAACCTTTTCATTGTAATAAAGAACAAAAAAATGGTCATTTTTGAAATTATAAGCATTAGCAGGTTATTATAAACTGAAATCAAACAGTTTTCAACTCAAAACTTTATTCTAGGTGATGTTACATTTGCACATAGGACCCCTTATTCGAAAGGAGCTTCTGAACTCTCTCGTCCATTGAATTTGTCAGGTTTTGGATGGTTTCTGCTTCAATTGTTATGCATGAGGACAGAATACCCTCCCAGAGCTGTTGCTTAGATGTGAACTGCCTCCCGCCATCATAGACACTCCTTTTCATGATGCTCCAGAGGTTCTGAATGGGGTTGAGGTTAGTGGAGCATGGGGGTCACACCATAAGTTTGTCCCCTTTTATGCCCATATCAGCCAGAAATGCAGATGTGCAGCATGAAAGGGTGCATTATCATGCATGAAAATGATCTTGCTGCGGAATACACGGTTCTTCTTCTTGAACCATGGCAGGAAGTGCTGTTTGAGAAACTCCACATACATTATGGAGTTCATCTTAACCCCTTCAGGGATCCTAAAGGGGCCGACAATCTCTCTCCCATGATTTCAGCCAAAACATTACTCCACCTCCTCCTTGTTGGCGCTGTAGCCGTGTTTGCGTGGGGTGTCCATCAACCAGCCATCCTCCACTCCATCCATCTGGACCATCGAGCGTTGCACGGCACTCATCGGTGAACAAAACAGTTTTGAAGTCAGTCTTCATGTATTGTTTGGCCCACTGGAGCCTTTTCTGCTTGTGTGCAGTGGATAGCGGAGGTCGACAGGATGGCTTACGCACAGCTACAAACCTCTGAAGGACTCTGCATCTTGTTGTTCGGGGGACGTTGGAGGCACCAGCAGCTTCAAAAACTTGTCTGCTGCTATGACCAGGCTTTTTTGCCGCTGCTCTTTTAACCTGACGTAATTGCCTGTAGGAAAGAGTCCTCAATTTTCCCTTATCAGCACGCACACGTGTGTACTGTGAATCAGCTACATACTTCTTGATTGTGCGATGATCAGGATGAAGTGTCTTGGCAATGTTGATTGTAGTCATGCCTTGACCTAAACACTCCACTCTTCTCAGCAGCCAACACGTCCTTTTTCTTTCCTATTTTGGCAGAAAATGTAGGCTGCTTAATAATGGGAGACAGCCTTCTTAAGTAGTCTTGCCTTTCATTGGACACACCTGCCAAACTAATTAACACAGGTGTCTGCAATTGCTTACAGTGATATAAAGAGCCCTGACACACATCACCATCAATGAGTTTAACTGACAAACAAAAAAATTCTTACCTTATCACTCCTAAACACTTTATGCATAATAATTTGGAACACAGTGTACATGTGCTTTTCCACAAAACACCAGTGGTTCACGTAGTGAATCTTACAGTTCTAACTTGCCAACCGTGGTCTGTATGGAGTTGTTCAATAAAGGGCCCAAAATTAAGATAACATAGACAGGAGAGGTCTCTATGAATACGAATTCCTAAGTATTTGATACCCTGTGAGGGCCAGGCAAAGGGAAAGTTGGACTGGATGGAATCCTGTATGGATTTGGGGAGGGAGACATTGAGGGCCTCAGACTTCGCTGCATTGATTTTAAAATTTGACCATGTAACAAAGTGATCTATTTCAGCCATAACAGCAGGGATGGATATATGTGATTGAGTGATATATACTAGGACATCATCAGCAAATGCAGAGCACTTGTACTCGGTGCCTCCCACCTCAATCCACCTAATATTGGGGTAATGGCGAATTGATGAGAGCAAGTGCTCCGTCACTAGGATGTATAAGAGAGGGGACAGAGGACATCCCTGCCTTGTCCTATTGGTTATTATGAAAGGTGATGAAAATGTTCCATTTATCTTCAGCCTAGGTGACGTATTGCGATACAGGGCCGTGATTTTGCCAATAAAAGGGTCCCCTAGACCCCTACCCCAAGCTTTTTAAGAGAATAATATATGGCGTGCCAGGAGACTCTATGGAATGCTTTCTCAGCATCCAACGAGAGTATCTAATTACAAATGTTTAACTGCATCTAGCCCAGGAAATACTTTGTGCCTAGTAGCAGTGTCTGCTAGTCAGCGGATTATCCCAGCTGTTAAGCAAGCTACACCACCTGTAGTTTGAACACTTAGTTTTTTCAAAGGAAATGGTTCGGGGCCCCGGGACACTCAGTGAAGAGCATCGGGGAGGCAACCCAAGGCATAGGGGCTGGGACTGGTGGTAGGACGCCTTGCGGTGGACCGCCGAGCTTGATCCTTATAAAAGCTTTTTAACTGCAGCAGCTTTAGTGGACGCTACTGGAGCTGGAATTACACGGCTGCTGGCATGAGACTTGCCCTCCAATAGATCCTTGTAAAAGGATTTAAAGTGTATTCATTCAAATTAGAGAGACAATTTCAATTAAAAAGATTAGACCTGCCTTCACTGCAGGGGGGCTCGCTTGACCCACCAGCGGACAGGCACCAGTATTGGGAGAGGGGGGCTGGCCGTCAGGGTCCACAGCGGCTCTGGCACAAAGCCGGCGACACGGAGGTCGCACGGGCTGGAACGGACTGGTCATGTCGGCTTCGTACTTTTTTGGTTTTAGAAGGGCATGACATGCCTTTATCTGTGTCTCCCCCTCCTTTTACTCCTCCCCCTCTTTTCCTTTCGCATGACTATATGTACTTGTCACTTTTCCATGTGTTAGTTGTGTCTTCTGAGCAGTTTGTCAGGTTTTGGACACCTTTGAAGGTGTTTTCTATGTGTTTCTATGTGTTTTTGTTTGCCTGCCATTGGTTTTAACAGTGTTCAAAGGTGTTCGACGAACAGTTCGACGGACAGTTCGGCGAACATTCAGGTGTTCGACGAACCGAACCGAACTCGAACACTACGGGGGTGGCTCAACACTAGTAGTGAGTGTGCACTACCAAGTCTAAGTCATCTTTGCCCCCGCAGTGGCCAGCTGTAGGAAGCAAAGGTAAATCTGATAAAGTCTCTTACATAGACTATGGTGTACAATAAATGTACACAATTCAAAAAGCTCTTAGGGATCAAGTAAGTAAACTAACGACAAAAGGTTATGTAAATCTTCATGTTTTATAATAACCCTCAATAAACAGAAGACTATTTGTGATAGGTGTTTCAGACAATGAATAAGCAGTTCTCAAGATGTTGTTACTTATTAACATTGTGTTGTGTCTAAACATCAAGTAAATACAAAGGAAAGTTAAACAGAATTAGGCATGAGCAAACATTTCAATGTTCGGTTCGGAAAAGTTTGCTGAACAAATTGATATTCGCCGAATTTATTCGCCGAACCTTTACGAATCCCATAGGAGTCAATGGGGGGACCAAAAAAATGCATAGACAACACCTAGAAACGGGACCAAAAGCTGCCAAAACGCATCAAATTAGGTGTAGACACCAGGGAAGTGCCATCAATTGACCCAGAGTTCAAGTACTATAATTTTTATTACTGTGACAGCGACATTTATTCAGTTGCGCTTTACATGTCAAAAGGGGTCACCAACTGGTACAACAGGAGAGAGGACCCTGCCTGCAAGGGCGCACTGTTACGGATGTGGTTTGTGGAACCACTGTGCCATGGACCCTGGAAAGCCTGGAGGGGCGTGATTAAGCAAGCATCGGACTGTTCACTAGAGCCTCGGATGGTGAGGTTTGACGCCAGGTGCCACTCCAGGACAGACCAACGGACATGCAGCAGCTAGACCCAGGAGGACAGACTAGATGGTGCAGCAGGCCGAGTTTGTATCAGGAGTGCAGCAGGCAGAGTCTGTATCAGGAGTGCAGCAGGCAGAGTCTGTATCAGGAGTGCAGCAGGCAGAGTCTGTATCAGGAGTGCAGCAGGCAGAGTCTGTATCAGGAGTGCAGCAGGCAGAGTCTGTATCAGGAGTGCAGCAGGCAGAGTCTGTATCAGGAGTACAGCAGGCAGAGTCTGTATCAGGAGTGCAGCAGGCAGAGTCTGTATCAGGAGTGCAGCAAACAGAGTCTGTATCAGATCAGGACTGCAGCAGGCAGAGTCTGTATCAGATCAGGACTGCAGCAGGCAGAGTCTGTATCAGGAGTGCAGCAGGCGGAGTCTGTAACAGGAGTGCACAAGGATTGGTACGCAACCTTACACAACTTAGACTGCAGATCAGGAAGGTTCCACTACAGCCAACCCAATAGATGGAGACCCACATTTAACACATTTAAAAAAATTAGTGGCAGACGCCAGCAAAGTGGCATCAATTTCTAGTGTAGAAATAGTGTAAATAAGACCCACACCTCTTCCAGTACAGCCAACCCAGGAGATGGAGACCTAACCAGGAGTGTTCACATTGCCCTAAATGAGGACCTAACACCACCAAAGTGGCATCAATGTCATCAGGCTACAAGTAGTTTAACGCAGACCCATACCTGTCCAACTACAGCCAACCCAGGAGTTGCAGACTCAATTGGAAGTGTTTACATTTAAAAAAAATAGGGCCTAAGACCACCATTTCCATGGCCGACAGATTGGAGATTGTGGAGTTCAACCTCTTAGCTTTGACATGCGTAGGATGAAGCAATCTTTTATGTGACCACAACTGCAGGACCAAGGGTTGGCTAAGGTGCTGAGAGAGGGTGGAGTATGGTGAACAGGAAAAACTGGTGGAGCGTGACTGAGGTGCAGATGTTACAGTGGATTGAGAAACATGCAGTGTGCTCAGTGAAACAAACACAGCAGGAGTGTCTGCTTCCTTTACAGCTGACGGGCTGTCACTCAGCGTGACGGGAGTGGGTAAAGAAGCGAAGTTTCTGCTTTGGGAGACCTGCGTGACAATACTTGGCACGGTAACAGAGGAGGAGGAAGTAGCAGTGGATGCATTTGATGGGGCAGCTGATGGTTGTTGAGGAGCCCTGGTCCGCATTTCAGCGCAGTAAGATTCCCAGCGTAAAGAATGTTGTTTGAGCATGTGAACATTCATGCCGGTAGTAGTCAAATTATTGCAGTTTTTCCCTCTACTGAGCTTTTTATCCAAAGTTTGCAGATAATGTGAGTTGGCTCATCCTTTGCAGTGGCAAAAAAGGCCCATGCTAGGCATCCCTTGCTGCCCCTGCGAGCTGCTGACCTGTGACCACTGCTGGCCACAGTGACGGTCGTGGCTAAGGATGCAGTGCTCCTCGTGCTTGCATCATTCCGTTTCTGCGCAGTAGGGAGAAATTTAATCTCCTCATCTTCCTCCTCCACCTCCTCAGATGAGCTACTCGGCTGCATGACTCTGGGTTTACACCAAGTAGGATCTTCAACCTCGTCATCATCCAATGTGCTATCCCATTCCTTGCCCTCAGAGTGACCACTCTCCTCTTGTTGCTATGACTGTTAGAACCCTCCTGTTAGTTTTTTTCTATTTTGTGGTCACGTGACCTGCTGCCTATTTATTCCAGCTCTGCCCTCCAGGCTTTGCTGGACTTCAGTGTTACTTTGACTCTTAATCTAGCCAGGTGCTTTGTACCTATCTATATAGTTTGCTTGGTCCTTGGACCTCTAAGTACTTTTTGTCTGTTTGTCTTTTTGCTCCGCTACAACTTCTGATAGGAGGTGTCCACTTTTGTCCCAGTCCTTAGTACTTTTAGGGACCCCTCCCTTATATCTATAGGTCTGCATTCAGACTAGCTGAGGACGAAGGCGGGTGTGTTCACAAGGAACAGGTTGCCCGCTGCATCGTAGGGAATCAGCTTAGTCCTATTGTAGGGACAGTTTTCCTTTCTTTCCTTAGTTCTTGTAGAAGATCATAACAGTAAGTCCAGCCAAAAACAAAATAAAATTCTAATGAAAGAATTCCGGAGATCAGCATGGTGTCTGTTCAGGATTTGGCTCAACACCTGCAGGAATTGTCTCTTGAGGTGGCCGAGCTCCAGCAACACGTGAGTAGCTGTCCTGGAGCGCATTTTGTGGAACCGAAGGTAGGACTGCCTGATTTTTTTTATAGTAAACAACAAGATTTTTTTTCCTTTAAAAATGCTTGTTTATTATATTTTCGTTTGAGACCCAGGTCCTCTGGGAATGAATCACAACGCATAGGGTTTATCATGTCACATTTGCGCAAGGAACCACAGGGATGGGCCTTTTCTCTCCAACCTAATGATCCGTGTTTTAGATCAGTGGAAGATTTTTTTTCTGCTATGGGGTTGTTGTATGACGATCCTGATCGAGTCTCATCTGCTGAGACAGAACTGAGACATTTGAAGCAGGGGTCAGGTGATGTTGAAAATTATTGTACACACTTCAGAAGGTGGTCTTCTGAAGTGGAATGGAATGATTCGGCGTTAAAATGTTTGTTTCTTGCTGGTCTAAGTGAAAGTGTTAAGGATCTGCTGATTGCTTTCCCTGCACCTGGAACCTTACAAGAAGCCATGCAATTAGCTATACGTGTGGACAGGAGACTGCGTGCCAGGGTTAATGAGGAGAAAACTCCTGCTATGGCAGCTCCTAGTCATCAGAGGGTCTGCTCAGACAACGGAGAACCGATGGAGATTGGGGCGATGTCACTCCGCTCTCAGGAAAAAGACCGCAGGTTTTCCAAAGGATTGTGTTTTTATTGTGGTAAATCTGATCATTTTATTAAGAACTGTGAGCTTCGGTTTAAACAAAGAAAAAAAAAAGGTCAGTTACGCCCGTATTGCTTGTTTAAACTCTAAGGGAGTATTTCTTTCAGGGAGTACCTCAGCGCAGGAGGAGTTGATTGAATTTCAGGTATTTGTGGATTGTGGTTCAACACTGAATGTGATTGATAAGGGATTTTTGGAAAAACTTAAATTAGAATCCAAACCTTTGTCATCTCTTATTTCTGTGGTTGCTGTTAATAACACTCCTTTGAAATGTATTACTCACAAGGTTGCTGAATTTCCCCTCACTATTAATGGTATTCACCAAGAGACTTTGGATTTGGTGGTATTGGATAATTTACCTTCTCCAGTAGTTTTAGGTTTGCCTTGGTTAAAACTGCACAATCCTTTACTGGACTGGTCTACTAATGAGATTAAGTCATGGAGTCCTAAGTGCTATGATAAGTGTTGTAACGGTCGCATTGCTGCTGTGGAAAAAGGGGAATTACCTGTACCCATTCAGGATTTTTGGAAGGTTTTTTCAGAGGAGGAGTCGCACATTTTACCTCCTCATAGGGATTATGATTGCACCATTGAGTTTATTCCGGGAGCTACTCTTCCCAAGAGTCGTTTATTTAATCTGACTATTCCTGAAAGAAAGGCCTTGGAGGAATACATACAGGCGAGCTTGGCTGCTGGTCACATTAGACCTTCTTAGTCACCTGTGGCTGTTGGATTTTTTTTGGTAAAAAAAAAGGACGGCGGTTTACGTCCATGTCTGCACTTTCACGTAATAAAATTACCGTACGCAATTCCTACCCACTGCTGTTAATTCCTGACTTGTTTAACCAGTTACTGGGGGCCAAGTGGTTCTCTAAAATTGATCTCCAGGGGGGCATACAATTTGTTGCGAATGTAGGAGGGTGATGAATGGAAAACTGCTTTTAACACTCCGGTGGGTCATTTTGAGAATCTGGTTATGCCTTTTGGTCTTACCAATGCACCAGCGTTTTTTCAGAACCTTATTAATGACATCCTGAGACCTTTGATTGGTAAGAATGTGGTTGTGTATTTGGATGACATTTTGATTTATTCGCCGGATCTGGAGTCTCATTGGCAGAGCGTACGTGAGGTATTGCAGTTATTAAGTGACAATTCACTGTTTGCTAAGCTGGAGAAATTCGAGTTCGCTGTGCAGAGGATTAGTTTTTTGGGCTACATTATCTCCAGGGAGGGCTTTGAGATGGACCCGGGAAAGGTTCAGGCTGTGCAGGAATGGCCTAGGCCTATTGGTTTGAAATAGATACAGAGATTTTTGGGTTTCACCAATTATTACAGAAAATTCATTAAGAATTTTTCTATATTTGTTAAGCCACTGACCGATCTCACTAGGGAAGGTGCGAATACGGTCCAGTGGACTACTGAAGCCATTGAAGCTTTTGTGTATCTCAAGGAGAGGTTCAGTTCTGCCCCCATCCTTATGCAGCCTGATGAGACCAAGCCTTTTTTGGTCGAGGTTGATGCTTCTTCGGTGGGGGTCGGTGCGGTTTTGTCTCAGGAGAACAAGGATGAAGCTCATCCCTGTGCCTTTTTTTCGAAAAAATGTAATGAAACCGAACTTAATTACTATGTGGGTAATCGGGAATTGCTGGCTATTAAACTCGCATTTGAACATCGGCGTCATTTCTTGGAAGGTGCTAAATTTCCCATTCAAGTTTTCACTGATCATAAGAATCTGATCTATCTAGATGCTGCCAAGCGCTTGAATGCCCGTCAGGCTAAGTGGGCAATTTTTTTTTTTATCGCGGTTTAATTTTTCTGTTACTTACATCCCGGGTACTAAGAATGTTAAAGCCGATGGAATTATCTACACTATCTGACTACCACACAAGTGCCCATCTATCTAGCTAATATCTCTCATTACACAGGAGAACAATGAACTGCGTCTGTCTCCAGCAGGGACATGGTTATAATGGCGCTGAGGGAACATGGCCGCTTTTTATATTGAGAGGACATGTGATTTCTGCAGCCAATTGAAGAAGCCCTGGACTGGACAGTGTAGATGCTTCCTGCGCTATGATTGGCTGGCCGCTCTTTCCTCAGTTAAAGTTACCACCCACAGGAAAAAAACAACAAAACGGTTATCTGACCTGTTCCAAGCTCTCCACAGCCCCCACACTCACCTGGCACATGTCACCACTCATCATACACTTGCACTATGCTAACAAAAATGTTCAAAATGCCGTGGCTGCTCTGTATTCGCGGTCCCGCGCAAATTCGTCAAACTTTTCATATTTTAAGAAAATTTGATCGCCTTTGCGATCATGAATCCAAATGTGCCATATTCGTGCCGAATTTGAAACTTTCGAACATTCGCTGAACAAATTCGCTCAACACTAAACAGAATGAGCCTTATTTGTCTGTAAATATATAACCAAAGCAGAGCATCCAGTGCTGGTTTAAATACATTCTATATATTTCAGTATGGACTCAAAAATACCTATTTTTATATTCACACTATAATCCACCCTTGGCTATTTTGAGTCATACATTATTTATACCAGGTATCATATTCAAAGAGGATGGTTTTAGCGGATGAAAAAGAAAAGGGAAATCCACCGGTGGATTTCTCTTTTCTTTTTCATTTGCTTGTGATCGGCAATGGGTGCGGCACCCTCAGGATGGATTCTGGCTGACATATTTTGAAATCGACAATGTGGTAAGCTTTCTACAACTCCTCTCCCCTCCTTCCTTCTATGCCATTCTCGGTTTTAGCGGATGGTTGACATAAAATAATAATGGAAGTGTACACTGTGTACAACAACACAAAGCAATGCATAAACAAATTATAGCAAAAAATAAACCAGCTGGCATAATACTCTTCATGGCAATCATCTCCTCCGCCAAAAACTTTCCCCAATGCAGTTCATACAGGTATAATTGTATGTGAAGTTCTGGGTCATATCTCCTCCTTCTATGCCTTCATCTTGAGGAGAAACCCCTACCAGCTTTGTCCATAACTGTAAAGGGGTCGGTATTGCCACCATGCAAGTCTCCAATATATTGGTAGCATTGGTAGTCGTTGTTACGCAAAAATGGCTAGTGTTCATCATCTGAGCCAAGTAAATCTGTAGATTCTGTTTGGTTTTCCATGACACCACATTTTCTATGGTTGGTCTCTCGATTTTCACTCTGAAGATCGCTTTGGTCGTCATTTCCAGATTTTGATTTAAAAGGGAAAATACATATTATTCTCGGAGCAAAATCCCTGTCAGATGGGATGTGTTCCCCTTCTTTTGCCTGGGTTTCATAACTATCAACACATTGTCTGCTCCTTGAGAAATTACTTCATCAGGTTCTGGAGGACGTTTGTCACCCAGTTGTTTCAGCCAGATTTTTGCACCATCATTGATAGAATGTGAGCATCCAAATCCTTTACCTCCTCTGACTGTCACAACTGTAGGGGCACTTCCTCTGACAACCTTTATTTTAGAAATAGACAGTACCAGTAACTGAGCTATCCTATCTCTATTCTGTATTAGCTAGTGATGAGTGAGCATGCTCGCTACTGCTCGGTGCTCGCTTGAGCATCTCACTGCTCGCTGAATATTTCCGGTGTTGCTCGGCAAGAGCTCGGGTCTCCTCCCAGCATGTTTGGCACTCTTTAAAGAGCCAATGAACATGCAGGGATTGCCTGCAACTCAATGTAATGCTGTAGCCATGTTGATTGTGACATTACAGTGATTGGCTGGCCGCACAGCGTCATCAGGTCTATAGCAGACCTGAATCCGCCATACTCGTCACTCCGGAATCAGACAGTGTAGGGAGAGGTGCTGCTGAGCTAGGGAGAGATTTGCTTGTTTCTAGTTAGTGTAGTTATACCAAACTATATTAGAGACACATATCCATCTCAACAAACAGTCCTTCTGAGGACTAATCCATCTGCACAGATATCAGTGCTAGGCAGTGCATATAGGCAGGCAGGCAGTGTATATAGCAGACTGCAGTGCATATAGCACAAGAGGCTCCATTCCAGTTTTGTCTGCTGCTATTAGATTTCTCTAGAAATAGGCCCAGGTCTCAGGAGCCAGGAATAATTTTTGGGGGTTCTTAATCCTCATTATTTGCTTAAAAAGCAATCCAGAGAAAACCGTTTTTCTGCGCCACTTACTTGTTGGCACTGCAGACTACAGCCAGGTCCTTTCCATATTACAGCTCTTAAAATCCAGCTATTTAAAACTGTGGTTTGTCTGTCACATGGATCACATATAATTGTGCTGAAAATACTGTCATTTCTGGAAACATTAAAAATTTATTTCAGTGTGTCAATGAAGCAATTGACACCAGTTTGCTGTTCAAAATAGTTACCTACAGGCCCGGTATTTAAAACTGTGGTTTGTCCGTCTCACGGATCACGTATAAGTTCGCTCCAAATTCAGTCATTGGTAGTGAGCGTGGAAGATATTGTCCTCCATTTAAAATGGGCAAGGCACGTGACAAGGGACGAGGAACTGGACGTGATGGTGATGGAGCATGCTGATGCCGAGGTCGTGGGCAAGCTGAAATTGTGCCACAAAAAACACCCACATCTTCTTGCTCGATCTTCCTGTCCCAATTAATAGGGGACCGCAGAACACCACTATTGAACACAGAGCAGTGTGAAAAGGTTATTGGTTGGATAGCAGATAATACTTCCAGTCACTTTGCCAACACAACCACCACCACTTTGTCTTCCACACAGTCAAGTCTCAGTGAGTCTGGACCGCATATTTCTCACCCTGAACCTCCTTCCTTCCACCATGCAGAGTGCCCAGAGACAACTGATCCCACACTTGGACACTCCGAAGAGCTGCTCACTTTTCCATTTCTAGATTCAGGCCTCACTTGAAGTGGGGCAAGAGGAGATCACATGTAGCGATGCCAAAATATTTGAGAAGCCACGGTCACACAAAGGCGACGGAGGGAAAGTGTCACAAGAGGTGGACGATGATGAAACACAATTAGCAGAAAGTCAGGAGGAGGACCAGGGTGCAGAAGTGGAAGACGAGGTGGTGGATGATATAGTAACTGACCTAACCTGGCAGGAGGACATGCAGAGCGAGGAGAGCAGCACACAGGGTGGAGAGGTGGAGCACCCCAACAGGCAAGAAGAAGTAGTGTGGTGGCCGCACAAGGAAGGCAGTCAACCGTTCCCCGTAACACCAACACGAAGGAAGTTGCCAGTACAACTGTTAGGTCTTCCCGAGTCTGGTTGTTTATTAAAGACTCTGCCGATAACCCCAAAAAGGCCACTTGCACCACCAGCCAGGCCAGCATCAGCAGGGATGGCAAAACTACCAGCCCGACCACCACCAGCATGATCAGGCACATGGCAGCAAAGCACCCAACTTTGTGGGCCGAACTCCAGGGTCCAGGAACAGTGTCTGCGGGTGGCACCACTGCTTCTTCCACTGTTGTACATGCAAGCCAATCCCCTGTCCATGGTGCATGCGAAATTGCCTCCTGCCCTGCACCTGTCATTGCACACTCTTCATGTAGCACCAACAGGAAGCACCTCCACGTCCTTGTCCCAGCGCAGCATTCAGTTGTCCACAACCCAGTCCTTAGAACGCAAGAGCAAATAAGCAGCCAATGCCCCACAGGCCACACTACTAAATTCACACATTTCGAGACTGCTTGCTAAAGAAATGTTGCCTTTTAGGCTCGTGGAAACAGAATCATTCCGCAACCTGATGGCAGCGGCCAATCCTCGGGACTCAGTCCCCCACCGCCACTATTTCTCCCAGTGTGCCGTCCCTGCATTACACAAGCATGTGTCCCAAAACATTAGCCGCACCCACAACAGAAGTTACTGAGAAAGTCAACCTAACCACGAACACGTGGACAAGTGCTTGTGGGCAGGGACGGTACATCTCGCTGACGGCACCCTGGGTTAACATAGTAGACGCCGGGACCCAGTTGGACCTTGGGACGGAACACGTCCTCCCGACACCAAGGATCGCAGGCCGAAGGTCAATCAGGGTTGCCACCACAGTCTACAGCTCCAGCACCTCATCCTCCTCAGCCTCGTCCTCCTCTTCAACCTCCATCTCTGAAATGACCACATCAGTCACAAGCTGGAAGCACTTCCGCACTGCCTCGGCCAAGCGGCAACAGGCTGTGTTGAAGCTAATATGCTTAAGTGACAAATCACACAATGTTGATGAGTTGTGGACAGCTCTGAAAGAACAGGCAGACGTGTGGCTCACACCACTGAACCTACAGCCAGGCATGGTCGTGTGTGACAAGGGCCGGAACCTGGTGGCGGCTCTGAGGCGAGGCGAGCTCACACACGTACCATGCCTGGCCCATGTGCTTAACCTCGATGTTCAGCAATTTCTCAAATCCTACCCGGAGCTGCTGAATCTGCTTGTCAAAGTACGCCGCCTGTGTGCCCATTTTAGAAAGTCAGCTACAGCTTCCGCCGCCCTTGCCGTACTTCAGCACAGTTTGCAGCTTCCAGCTCACAGACTGGTGTGTGATGTCCCCACGCATTGGAACACTGCAGATGTTGGGAAGGATTTGTGAGCAGAAGAGGGCAGTTGTTGACTAGAGATGAGCGGTGTTCGACTCGAACTGTTTGCTAATCTCAAATTCGAGCTGTTTTGGGTGGTGTTCGAGCCGTTTGGCGAACACGAACGATTTGAAAAAAATTCGGCTGTTCGAGGTTATGTTCGATAACTGTTCGTGCACCAAAATCATAACTGGATTTTTTCTCAGTAATGCTGAAAATTAATGTTAATACGCAGTTTGAGTGTACGGCGGGGCGGGGGGAGGGGCAGCGGATGGATCTCTGCAGGAATAATGAAGATCTCCATTTTTTTTTCTCTTTCCCGCATTTACAGTGGGGAGGTGTAGTCTGTCAGCCTATCAGCAGTGCACACACGGAGCGAACTGCTTTTTTTCACACAAGCAAGGGCATGTGTCATTGGCAGTGTATGTCACATGTCCTTGCCCTATAAGACCCAGCCATTTTCCCCGTCGCCACCATTTTCTCACTGCTGCAGCTGCATGTTAGACGGCACCGCTGTTGCTGTGTGCGCTATACTTTGTTAATTTCAAGCCAATTTTCGCACAAATCTACAGATAGCTTGGGAGTAGGGAAGAGATGTGATTACATCATTTCCTATCACTTTTTGCCAGGCAGGTCTGTACCAGTGCTGTGCAAGTTATTTTCACAGCATTTGGCTAAATCTAGCAAAGCAAATCCTTTTTGGCCTATTGCAGAGTGTGTTAGTCAGTGGAGTAGCCTATCTGTGTTGCAAGCTACACCACTTGTGTATAGAATACAAATTTTTTTACTGCACCTAGTGAAGTGAAGTGAACCTTTTGGGCATAGCATCATTCTACTAGTCCATCTATACTAACCTCCACCAGGTAGCAAATTCAATATAATATTTTTTTCTGCATCGAGCTGTGAAAAAATATTTCAGCTTCTAGCAGTGTGCGGGACTGGTTCTATTAGTCCATCTATACTAACCTCCATCAGGTGGCAAATTCAATATAATTTTTACTGCATCTAGCTCTGAAAAAATATTTCAGCTTCTAGCAGTGTGTGGGACTTGTTCTATTAGTCCATCTATACTAACCTCCACCAGGTTGCAAATTAAAAATAATTTTTATCTGCATCTAGCTCTGAAAAAATATTTAGGCTTCTAGCAGTGTGTGGGACTTGGTCTATTAGTCCATCTATACTGACCTCCATCAAGTTGCAAATTCAATCTAATTTTTTTCTGCATCTAGCTCTGAAAAAATATTTAGGCTTCTAGCAGTGTGTGGGACTTGGTCTATTAGTCCATCTATACTAACCTCCACCAGGTTGCAAATTAAAATAATTTTTTCTGCATCTAGCTCTGAAATAATATTTAGGCTTCAAGCAGTGTGCGGGACTTGGTCTATTAGTACATCTATACTAACGTCCACCAGGTTGCAAATTAAAAATAATTTTTATCTGCATCTAGCTCTGAAAAAATATTTAAGCTTCCAGCAGTGTGTGGGACTTGGTCTATTAGTCCATCTATACTGACCTCCTTCAGGTTGCAAATTCAATCTAATTTTTTTCTGCATCTAGCTCTGAAAAAATATTTGGCCTTCTAACAGTGTGTGGGACTTTCTCTATTAGTCCATCTATACTGACCTCCATCAGGTTGCAAATTCAAAATAATTTTTTGTCTGCATCTAGCTCTGAAAAAATATTTGGCCTTCTAGCAGTGTGTGGGACTTGTTCTATTAGTCCATCTATTCTGACCTCCATCAGGTTGCAAACTGAATATAATTTTCTTCTGCATCTAGCTCTGAAAAAATATTTGGGCTTCTAGCTGTGTGTGGGACTTGCTCTATTAGTCCATCTATACTGACCTCCATCAGGTTGCAAACTGAATATAATTTTTTTCTGCATCTAGCTCTGAAAAAATATTTGGCCTTCTAGCAGTGTGTGGGACTTTCTCTATTAGCCCATCTATACTGACCTCCATCAGGTTGCAAATTAAAAATAATTTTTATCTGCATCTAGCTCTGAAAAAATATTTGGCCTTCTAGCTGTGTGTGGGACTTTCTCTATTAGTCCATCTATACTGACCTCCATCAGGTTGCAAATTAAAAATAATTTTTTGTCTGCATCTAGCTCTGAAAAAATATTTGGCCTTCTAGCAGTGTGTGGGACTTTCTCTATTAGTCCATCTATACTGACCTCCATCAGGTTGCAAATTCAAAATAATTTTTTGTCTGCATCTAGCTCTGAAAAAATATTTGGCCTTCTAGCAGTGTGTGGGACTTGTTCTATTAGTCCATCTATTCTGACCTCCATCAGGTTGCAAACTGAATATAATTTTTTTCTGCATCTAGCTCTGAAAAAATATTTGGGCTTCTAGCTGTGTGTGGGACTTGCTCTATTAGTCCATCTATACTGACCTCCATCAGGTTGCAAACTGAATATAATTTTTTTCTGCATCTAGCTCTGAAAAAATATTTGGCCTTCTAGCAGTGTGTGGGACTTTCTCTATTAGTCCATCTATACTGACCTCCATCAGGTTGCAAATTAAAAATAATTTATATCTGCATCTAGCTCTGAAAATATATTTGGCCTTCTAGCAGTGTGTGGGACTTTCTCTATTAGTCCATCTATACTGACCTCCATCAGGTTGCAAATTAATAATAATTTTTTGTCTGCATCTAGCTCTGAAAAAATATTTGGCCTTCTAGCAGTGTGTGGGACTTTCTCTATTAGTCCATCTATACTGACCTCCATCAGGTTGCAAACTGAATATATTTTTTTTCTGCATCTACCTCTGAAAAAATATTTGGGCTTCTAGCTGTGTGTGGGACTTGTTCTATTAATCCATCTATACAGACCTCCATCAGGTTGCAAACTGAAAATAATTTTTTTCTGCATCTACCTCTGAAAAAATATTTAGGCTTCTAGCTGTGTGTGGGACTTGTTCTATTAGTCCATCTATACTGACCTCCATCAGGTTGCAAACTGAATATAATTTTTTTCTGCATCTAGCTCTGAAAAAATATTTGGCCTTCTAGCAGTGTGTGGGACTTTCTCTATTAGCCCATCTATACTGACCTCCATCAGGTTGCAAATTAAAAATAATTTTTATCTGCATCTAGCTCTGAAAAAATATTTGGCCTTCTAGCTGTGTGTGGGACTTTCTCTATTAGTCCATCTATACTGACCTCCATCAGGTTGCAAATTAAAAATAATTTTTTGTCTGCATCTAGCTCTGAAAAAATATTTGGCCTTCTAGCAGTGTGTGGGACTTTCTCTAATAGTCCATCTATACTGACCTCCATCAGGTTGCAAACTGAATATATTTTTTTTCTGCATCTACCTCTGAAAAAATATTTGGGCTTCTAGCTGTGTGTGGGACTTGTTCTATTAATCCATCTATACAGACCTCCATCAGGTTGCAAACTGAATATAATTTTTTTCTGCATCTACCTCTGAAAAAATATTTGGGCTTCTAGCTGTGTGTGGGACTTGTTCTATTAGTCCATCTATACTGACCTCCATCAGCTTGCAAACTGAATATAATTTTTTTCTGCATCTAGCTCTGAAAAAATATTTGGCCTTCTAGCAGTGTGTGGGACTTTCTCTATTAGTCCATCCATACTGACCTCCATAAGGTTGCAAATTAAAAATATTTTTTTGTCTGCATCTAGCTCTGAAAAAATATTTGGCCTTCTAGCAGTGTGTGGGACTTTCTCTATTAGTCCATCTATACTGACCTCCATCAGGTTGCAAACTGAATATATTTTTTTTCTGCATCTGCCTCTGAAAAAATATTTGGGCTTCTAGCTGTGTGTAGGACTTGTTCTATTAGTCCATCTATACTGACCTCCATCAGGTTGCAAACTGAATACAATTTTTTTCTGCATCTACCTCTGAAAAAATATTTGGGCTTCTAGCTGTGTGTGGGACTTGTTCTATTAGTCCATCTATACTGACCTCTATCAGGTTGCAAATTGAATATAATTTTTTTCTGCATCTAACCCAGCCAATAGTTTTGGCCTAATACCACAGTTTGGCCACTCAGCTCTGCTCGGTTCCCATCCATTGTTTTTTTGTGCAAACAACTCCAGAGTTGTGAATTAGTTAACCACCAAAATGAGTGGAAAAAGGCCTGCTGCTGGTGGAAAGGGGAATAGGCGTGTTGGGAAGGGGAAAAAAGGTTGTGTCCGTGGGGTAGGTGTTAAAGCAACAGTAACATCTGCAGAAGAAAGACCATCTTCCAGCCAAACTAAAATGTCTACTTCTTTTAGCGGACAATGTGATAAGATCCCTTTCTTACGGCCACGCCAATCGCTACAAATTCCAGATGAGGCACAAAAACAGCAGGTGCTTCAACGGATATCAAGTGCTCCTTTAAGTGGGCTCTCCTCCACATCAACTTCAACATCACAAATACTCCAGTCCTCAAAGGTGTCACCCCAATCGCACTTGCTTCCTCACAGCTCCCAAATCTCCAGCTGCCCGTCTGAGTATGAGGTAGAACAGATGGTTGAGTCTGCAGAGCTGTTTACTCATACTATAGCCTGGGAATCAGAGGTCGACTCCAGCGCTTCTGTGAATCCAGACGAGGAAATGATCTGCACTGATGCCCAGAATCTTTATGAGTCGGATCCAGGACCAGACGCAGAAGGTTCTGACCATAATGTAGACCCTCATTCCCAAACTGTAACTCCTGTTGGTGGAGACAATGAGGAAGACGATGATGAGACTCAAATACTTGATTGGAGCGACAACTTTAGTTTTTTGTCAGGGCAGGAACAGGTTGGCTCTGAGGACGACGGGTGTGATAACGCACAGGGTGATGATGATGAGGTTGGAGATCCCACTTACTGTCAACCCACAGTCAGCCAAGAGATGAGGTCAGCAGAGGAGGTGGAGGAAGATGCTAGTGACGACGAGGTCAGGTTGCGCCTTCCTGGAGAGAGACGTAGTACTGGAAGCACGTCAACAACTGCATCCTCAAACACAACTCTGCCTCTCACCACAAGTCGTGGTGGCTCTTCAGGTCGCATGGGTGCTAAGCCTTGCATAGCCTGGGCATTTTTTCAGATCGATAAAGATGACCCAACTCGTGTTATCTGTAACATTTGTCAGCAAAAGCTAAGTAGAGGCCAAAAAATACATAGTTTGAGTACTTCATGCATGAACCGGCACATGGACATGAAGCATAAGTTGCAGTGGGAAGCTCAGTGTGCTACAATGCGGCCTAGCCGGCCGGGCCAACCACCGTCTGCCATATCTTGTGCATCCGCGGCCTCTTCATCCTCTGTGACTGGGGGGACAGCAGTCACACCTGTTCTGGGGCGCAGACCTGCCACCTCTTTACCCGCAACAGCCAGCGTGATTGGCAGGTCATCATTTTCTTTGGAGGTGGTAACACCAGCTGGTGTTGAGCGCTGTCCGACATCGATAGCACCACCTTTGGATCAAGGCAACCTAACATGTCCGCCTGCATCTTCCTCACAGACCGGCAGTTTGCCGGGGACACCCTTATCAACCCCGTCTAAGCACAATAGCCAGCCCTCGGTCCCTCAGATGTGGACAAGTAAAAGACCATTTCCTCCTAGCCATGAGAAAGCTAAGAGGTTGAATTTCACCATCTGCAAGCTCTTGGCTACAGAAATGCTGTCTTTCCGCCTGGTGGACACAGAGGATTTTCGAGACCTTATGTCCATCGCAGTGCCCCAGTACCAGATGCCCAGTCGGCACTACTTCTCAAAGAAAGGTGTGCCTGCGCTCCACCAGCATGTCGCACACAACATCACCGCTTCTTTGAGAAACTCTGTGTGACAGGGTGCATTTCACCACAGACACTTGGACGAGTAGGCATGGACAGGGGCGTTACATGTCGCTGACTGGGCACTGGGTAACTATGGTGACAGCAGGACAAGGGGCTGCTGTCCAAGTCTTGCCGTCCCCACGAGTTGTGCGTCAATCCTCTTTATGTCAAAGTTCCTCCACTGCTTCTGCCTCCTCAACCTCCTCTCGGTCTTCCACCTGCACCCAAAGCCTGTCTGGTGATGCCACAAGCTTTCTAACTGCGCAGAAGGGATCCTGCACACCTCCTTACTATGCTGGCAGTAGGGCTCAACGTCATCAGGCGGTTTTTACTTTGAAATGTCTGGGAAATGTGAGTCACACAGATGACACCAATTTCATGAATGGTTGTCTCCACTGGACCTGAAACCAGGGAAGGCCGTGTGCGACAATGCTGCAAACCTGGGTGCGGCCCTTCGCCGGGGCAATGTCACACACGTGCCTTGTATGGCTCACGTGTTGAACCTGGTTGTCCAGCAATTTTTAGCCCACTATCCCAGACTAGATGGCCTTCTGCAGAGGGCACTGTCGCTGTGTGCTCACTTCCGCCATTCGCATCCCGCAGCTCAGCGACTTACATCTCTACAGAAGTCGTTGGGCCTGCCACTTCACCGGCTAAAATGCGATGTGCCTACCCGGTGGAATTCAACTCTGCACATGTTGCAGCGACTGTGGCAGCACCGACAAGCCCTGGTGCAATACGTTCTGACGTATAGCCTGGGCCAACGAGATCCAGAGGTGGGGCAAATCACGCTGGAGGAGTGGTCTCAGATCAGGGACCTATGCACCCTTCTGCACAGTTTTAAAATGGCGACGAAGATGTTTAGTGCTGACGATGCCATTATCAGTATGACTATTCCGGTGATTTACATTCTGGAGCACATGTTAAACAGAATTCGGAGTCAGGTGGTGGCACAAGAGGAGGTGGAGGAAGTAGAGGAGGAGGAGTTGTATGCGGAAGGGCTAACATCTGCAAGGTCCAGACGGTCGGCAGCACCGAGGCGGCAGGCATGTGAGGGTGGGGGAGATGGTTTTACCAGGGCGCATGGTAGCAGCCAAACTAGTGAGGAAGGTGCAGGAGCCCAGGAAGAAGTGGAGGACGAACTGATGGAAGACTCATCAGATGAGGGAGACCTTGATCACATTTCTGTTGTGCGAGGTTGGGGGGAGAGGACAGAGGAAAGAAGCATGATTGTTACCTCGCCACCAACACAACAGGGACTTGGTGCTCCTGGATGCGCAACACACATGAGTGCCTTCTTGCTGCACTACCTGCAACATGACCCTCGAATTGTGAGAATTAGAAATAATCCTGACTACTGGGTTGCCACACTGTTAGATCCCCGGTACAAAAGTAAATTTACAGAAATTATTCCTGCCATAGAAAGGGATGCACGCATGCAGGAGTATCAGCAGAGACTGTTGCAGAATCTTACATGTGCTTTTCCACAAAACACCAGTGGTGCACGTAGTGAATCTCACAGTTCCAACTTGCCAACCGTGGGACCGTCAAGTGTTCAGCAGTCAAACCGTAACAGAACCACAGTATCTGCTGGTAACATCAATTTTGCGGAATCATTTCACCACTTTTTTAGCCCATCCTTTGCAAGGCCACAGGAGACAAGAAGTCTGACACATAGTCAACGCCTAGAGACGATGGTACAGGAGTTTCTCCAAGTAAACATTGAAGCCATGACTGTGTCACTGGACCCTTGCTCTTTTTGGGCTTCCAATCTGGTTAAATGGCCGGAGCTAGCCACTTATGCCTTGGAGATCTTGTCATGCCCCGCAGCCAGCGTTCTGTCTGAACGTGTGTTCAGCGCTGCTGGTGGTGTGCTGACAGAAAAGCGCACGCGGCTCTCCACTGATAATGTAGATAGACTCACGTTCATAAAGATGAACAAATCATGGATCCGAAACGACTTTTCTACCCCTGTGTCATCCTGGGGAGAGTAAAAGCTTGATGATTGGTTAAAATCACCCTACCAACCGTTTTAAGCTTTCAAATTACTAATCATGTTTATCTGTATCTTGGCTGGAAAATAATTTGGGCTTTGTAGCAGTGTGCAGCACTGATTCTATTAGGCCATCTATAATAAGCTCCACCAGATTTAAAATTACTAATCATGTTTATCTGTATCTTGACTGGAAAATAATTTGGGCTTTGTAGCAGTGTGCAGCACTGATCCTATTAGGCCATCTATACTAAGCTCCACCAGATTTAAAATTAATAATAATTTTTAGCTGCATCTAGCCCGGAAAATAATTTTGAAGCTCCGAGATGCGCAAGACACATAAGTGCCTTCTTGCTGCACTACCTGCAACATGACCCTCATATTGTCAGAATTCAAAGTAATCATGACTACTGGGTTGCCACACTCTTAGATCCCCCAAACTTTTCGATCAACCTTTTCATTTTAATAAAGACCAAAAAAATGGTCATTTTTGAAATTATAAGCATTAGCAGGTTATTAGAAACTGAAATCAAACAGTTTTCAACTCAAAACTTTATTCTAGGTGATGTTACATTTTCACATAGGACCCCTTGTTCGAAAGGAGCTTCTGAACTCTCTCGTCCATTGAATTTGTCAGGTTTTGGATGGTTTCTGCTTCAATTGTTTTGCATGAGGACAGAATACCCTCCCAGAGCTGTTGCTTAGATGTGAACTGCCTCCCGCCATCATAGACACTCCTTTTGATGATGCTCCAGAGGTTCTGAATGGGGTAGAGGTCAGGGGAGCATGGGGGTCACACCATAACTTTGTCCCCTTTTATGCCCATATCAGCCAGAGATGCAGATGTTTAATGTGCAGCATGAGATGGTGCATTATCATGCAAAAAAATGATCTTGCTGTGAAATACATGGTTCTTCTTCTTGAACCATGGCAGGAAGTGCTGTTTGAGAAAATCCACATACATTATGGAGTTCATCTTTAGCGCCTTCAGGGATCCTAAAGGGGCCGACAATCTCTCTCCCCATGATTCCAGCCCAAAACATTACTCCACCTCCTCCTTGTTGGCGCTGTAGCCGTGTTTGCGTGGGGTGTCCATCAACCAGCCATCCTCCACTCCATCCATCTGGACCATCGAGCGCTGCACGGCACTCATCCGTGAACAAAACAGTTTTGAAATCAGTCTTCATGTAATGTTTGGCCCACTGGAGCCGTTTCTGCTTGTGTGAAGTGGATAGAGGAGGTCGACAGGATGGCATATGCACAGCTGCAAACCTCTGAAGGACCCTGCATCTTGTTGCTCGGGCGACGTTGGAGGCACCAGCAGCTTCAAAAACTTGTCTGCTGCTATGACAAGGCTTTTTTTGCCGCTGCTCTTTTAACCTGACGTAATTGCCTGTAGGAGAGTCCTCAATTTTCCCTTATCAGCACGCACACGTGTGTAATGTGAATCAGCTACATACTTCTTGATTGTGCGATGATCAGGATGAAGTGTCTTGGCAATGGTTATTGTAGTCATGCCTTGACCTAAACACTCCACAATTTGTTGCTTCTCAGCAGCCGACACATCCTTTTTCTTTCCCATTTTGGCAGAAAATGAAGGCTGCTTAATAATGTGGGACAGCCTTCTTAATTAGTCTTGCCTTTCATTGGACACACCTGCCAAACTAATTAGCACAGGTGTCTGCAATTGCTTACAGTCATATAAAGAGCCCTGACCCACATCACCATCAATGAGTTTAACTCACAAACAAACAAATTCTTCCCTTATCACTCCTAAACACTTTTTGCATAATAATTTGGAACACAGTGTACATGTGCTTTTCCACAAAACACCAGTGGTTCACGTAGTGAATCTTACAGTTCTAACTTGCCAACCGTGGTCTGTATGGAGTTGTTCAAAAAAGGGCCCAAAATTAAGATAACATAGACGGGAGAGGTCTCTATGAATACGAATTCCTAAGTATTTGATACCCTGTGAGGGCCAGGCAAAGGGAAAGTTGGACTGGATGGAATCCTATATGGATATGGGGAGGGAAACATCGAGGGCCTCAGACTTCGCTGCATTGATTTTAAAATTTGACCATGTAACAAAGTGATCTATTTCAGCCATAACAGCATGGATGGATATATGTGATTGAGTGATATATACTAGGACATCATCAGCAAATAGAGAGCACTTGTACTCGGTGCCTCCCACCTCAATCCACCTAATATTGGGGTTATGGCGAATTGATGAGAGCAGGTGCTCCGTCACTAGGATGTATAAGAGAGGGGACAGAGGACATCCCTGCCTTGTCCCATTGGTGATTGTGAAAGGTGATGAAAATGTTCTGATGCACCCCCTGGGCCTTGGGACTCCCGGAGCCGGACCCTTTTTGGTGGATGCTGGTGGTTGTAGTCTTCATGGTGGCGACCCGGTTCCGTGGCTCATGGTGGTCAAACCAGTGGCGGAACTATTTATGTGGTTTTGATGTTTAAATGTCCGACTACGCCACTCGTGGATTGCGGTCAGAGTGAACCGCCGCTGCAGGGCAGACCGCTGAGGCTGGTGTTGTGGGTGCAGCAGAGCGTAGCATAACTCCCCATGGGAGGAGTGTAGCCTCAGGGCAGTGTATGCGGAGGACGGGAGTGATGGTTCAGGGCAGCAGCAGTAATGACACGAAGTCAGTGATGCAGTCCAGGGCCTTTACTCACAGTTCTTTTTATCCAGACCACTTCTGCAGGTAACGGCTGCCCACGTCGTACTGTGCTCACCAGGTGAGGGGCTCAGACAACTCCCAGATAACTTTGGAGCGCTTCACAGGACCCCCTTTGTGTGTCCTTTGTCTGGCCTTTCTTACCATCGCTTCTGTCCGGCGGCCTCGGGCCTCCTCTAGGTAAACTTGGTGCCAGTTTCCCTGACCCTATGTGGTGCCTTCCTAGCGGGCGTATCGAGGGGCTGCGCCACATAAAATGTCACAGCCTCCGGTTTCTAGCTGAGGGTCTTTTCCCGCCTCCACTAGTTTCGGGGACCGGTCTCCCCCTTTGGCCTGACCCCTCCACGCAGGTGGATTCGGGCGTGCGGTGGCGACTCACCCGTCCGCACCCCTGGGATCCCTTCATTCCTCGTTCCTGGAGCCTTCTCCGCTCCTCTTCCTTCCTTCTCCCTCTTCCAGGCCTGGGCCTCTGTTACTAGGCCCGCCTCCGGAGCAGAGCTCATGCAGAGCCCCTGCTCCCTGTCACTTCTGCTCAGACTTCTCTGCACTGAATTAAGAGGGTGCCCACCTTTTATACTCCCTTCTCAATGCACCCAGGAACTGCTTCCTCCCTGCTCCTGCACTACAGGGTTCCCCTTACTCGGTGTTCCCTCCCCCCACTCCAGCCAGCGACAGGGACTGTCGTGCCCATCTCAAGGGCATATTGGTCGCCCTGCCCCACGGCAATGTGGTGTAATGCATGCAGGTGTCGGGGTCCTGATCCACACTCCATCCTTACCTGAGAGTGAGATATCACACCTCTGGGTGAGGTGCAATACCTCTGTAGCAACCGAGCCCTCGGGGTGCTACAGTTCCATTTATCTTCAGCCTAGGTGACGTATTGCGATACAGGGCCGTGATTTTGGCTATAAAAGGGTCCCCTAGACCCCTACCCCAAGCTTTCTAAGAGAATAATATATGGCGTGCCAGGAGACTCTATGGAATGCTTTCTCAGCATCCAACGAGAGTATCTAATTACAAATTTTTAACTGCATCTAGCCCAGGAAATACTTTGTGCCTAGTAGCAGTGTCTGCTAGTCAGCGGATTATCCCAGCAGTTAAGCAAGCTACACCACCTGTAGTTTGGACACTTAATTTTTTAAAAGGAAATGCTTCGGGACCCCAGGATACTCAGTGAAGAGCATCAGGAGGCACCCCAAGGCATAGGGGCTGGGACTGGCGGTAGGGCGCCTTGCGGTGGACCACCGAGCTCGATCCTTATAAAAGCTTTTTAACTGCAGCAGCTTTAGTGGACGCTACTGGAGCTGGAATTACGCGGCTGCTGGCATGAGACTTGCCCTCCAAAAATCCTTGTAAAAGGGTTAGGGTTATTCATTCAAATTAGAGAGACAATTTAAATTAAAAAGATTAGACCTGCCTCCACCACAGGGGGCTCGCTCGACCCACCAGCGGACAGGCACCAGTATTGGGAGAGGGGGGCTGGCCGTCATGGTCCGCCGCGGCTGTGGCACAAAGCTGGCGACACGGAGGTCGCACGGGCAGGAACGGACTGGCCGTGTCGGCTTCGCACTTTTTTGGTTTTAGAAGGGCATGACATGCCTATATCTGTGTCTCCCCCTCCTTTTACTCCTCCACCTCTTTTATTTTCACATGACTATATGTACTTGTCACTTTTCCATGTGTTAGTTGTGTCTTCTGAGCAGTTTGTCAGCTTTTGGACACCTTTGAAGGTGTTTTCTATGTGTTTCTATGTGTTTTTGTTTGCCTGCAATTGGTTTTAACGGTGTTCGAAGGTGTTCAACGAACACTTCGATGAACAGTTCGGCGAACATACTTGTGTTCGACGAACCGAACCGAACTCGAACACTACGGGGGTGGCTCAACACTATTGTTGACTACCAGATTCAACAGGGCCGTCAGTATTCAGTTCAGACTCCACACACAAAACCTCAGGAGTGGACATGGATGTCAGACATCTGTACCATCCTCCAAAACTTTGAGGACTCCACCAAGATGGTGAGCGGCGATGACGCCATTATTAGCATCACCATCCTACTTCTCTGTCTTCTGAAATGCTCTCTGCTCACAATCAAAGAGGATGCATTGCAGGCGAAGCACGATGAGATATAGCAAGAAACGATACAGGGTAATTACACACAGCCCAGCCTCATCTCATCCCAACATGGATTGGTTGACAATAAGGAGGAGGATGAAGAACAGGATCTAGTTTCATGCGCTATAGACGGTACTACCTGCAAAACTGACATACCGTCTGTTCAGCGTGGATGGCCAGAGGACAGAGAGGAGGAGGAGGAGGAGAGCATGGTCAGTCATCCTCTTGGTGAGGACACGGAAGTCTTGCCTGTTAGTAGTCTGGCACGCATGGCTGAGTTTATGTTACGCTGCCTTTCCCCTGACCCTCGTATTCTCAAAATTTTGGGTGACAGTCATTACTGGTTGGTGACACTCCTATACCCACGCTACAAGGAGAACTTTATCTCTCTTATTCCTGAGGCGGACAGGTCGACAAAAATGGGGCAGTACCAGAAAGCCCTTGTTGCGGAACTATTAAAAAATTCCCTTCTGAAAGAGCAGAAGTTATAGTTCGTTGGACAACCAAGAACTACAGGCGAGAGAGACACAACTCCAATCCAGCAGAGGCAGGGGAACACTGTCATAGTTCTGGGAGAATTTTCTCAGCCCCTCCCATCGCACAAGCCCTGAGGCACGGGGTACTCTCACAAAGAGTGCAACGTTTGGGAAGATGCTGAGGGAGTACTTTGCCGACCGTACCAATATCCTCCATGATTCCTCTGTGCCTTATAATGATAGGGTATCCAAGGTGGATACGTGGAATGAACTGGCTCTCTACGCCTTGGAGGTCCTGGCCTGCCCTGCCGCTAGCGTTTTATTAGAGCAGGTTTTTTCGTGCCGCTGGTGGAATTATAACTGATAAGCGCATCTGCCTGCCAACTGAAAATGCTGACAGGCTGACTCTTATAAAAATTAACAAGGGCTGGATTGGGCCAGACTTCTCAGCACCACCAAATGGTAGCAGCATAACAAACTCAAATCCAGTGTCTTTTTTTTGGAGTTGTATTCCCATGCACCTTTTCACACCCACACATGGGTATATGCTTCCTGATTTTGGCTATTTGCTCTTGTCCTCCTCCTTCTCCTCATCCTCATCCACCACCACCACATTACCAGGGTGACCATGGTCCATGATGCAACACCCACATAATTTTTTTAAAGGGTGTTTATGATGCACTTAAAAAAAAAAATTTATACAGTATGTTCATGTATACCCCCCAGGGGTAAATGTTTGTCAGCCCATACACTTAGTGCATGGGCATTACAAGTATAGGAGACCTGCTCCTTTCTAATGGGAACATTTTTTCATGAGGCCCTCTTTATCTCTTCCAAGGGGCATTGGAGTGCCTCCAAATTTTTGGCAGCCCTTGTATTCACTGCATAGGCCAACACTTTGGGAGACCCTCTCCTTTCTAATTGGAATTTGTTGTTACTGTGGCCCTGCTCTATGTGTCTTTAAATTGTTAGTGGGGTTTTTCCTTAAGTTGGTCAGCCATTGGATTCACTGCATACCCTATAACTGTATAGCAGACTCTCTCCTTTCTAATGGGAACATGTCGTACTCATTAGTGTGGCCCTGCTCTGTGTGTCTTTAAATTCTTAGTGTGGTTTTTCCCAAATTTTGGCAGCCGTTGCAGTCACAGCATGGGCATTACCTCTATAGGAGACTAGCTCCTTTATAATGGGAACATTTTTTTACTGAGACCCTCCTCTATGTCTCTTTAAAGGGTATTGGGTTGTGTCCAAATTTTTGGAAGCCCTTGCAGTCACTGCATATGCAGTAACAGTATAGGAGACCCACTCTTTAATAATGGGAACAACAAAGCATTGCCGGCTGATGGCCCTATAAAAATAGGCTTTGTGATTTTCAGAGTGCCTCCATCATAAATGAAACAGGATGTGTCTGATGATGTGTCACACACCACAATTGCCAGATAAGGTTGTAAAATGTTAAAATGACATTTCCCGGTGAATGCATTTGTCTTAAAAAAATAAAGTAACAAAAACAAAAACAGTAGGGCCTTTCTTTAGTATAAAAAACAGAGTCGCCAATGTAACCTCAATGTTATCACATTGTTCAGCTCCTGCACCTCCACCTCCATCTACGAAATGACCACATCAGTCACAAACTGAAAGTACTGCAGTACTGCCTTGGCCAAGCAGCAACAGGCTGTGCTGAAGATAACATGCTTAATGCGCTAGTGACAAACTGCCTAGCGCTGCAGAGTTGTTGAAAGCTGTAACACAGCAGCCTAATGTCTGGCTCTCACCGCTGAACATACAGCCAGGCATGGTCATATATGACAATGGGCGGAACCTGGTGGTGGAGAAATGACAGCTGGTGTAGATACGGCCTCCCTCTATGCCAGTCCTTTCACCGAGCTAAAGAATATGGCTGTGGTGAAATACAACTCTCACTGAGAAGCAGTGTCAGACTGAAAAACATTGGGCCCACCAGAGGATTTGATTCTGAGGTCCCACCTTTCTTCCTCGCTCAAGAGCTCCATAGCGGCTGCAAAGTTTGCGCTATCATGAACTCTCCTGATGGAGAAGCAAGGGCACACCTGGGACCGTCCAACCCTGGCGAGAAGCAGTCCTGGCTACGAAAAGTGTGTGGGAAGGTTCCCGGACACTCTATGGCTGCTTTTTTACTGAGGGGCAAACCCACGCAAACACTGGGAGAACATACAAAATCCTTGCAGATGTTGTCCTTGCTAGGATTTGAACCCAGGATCCCAGCGCTGCAAGGCTTCAGTGCTAACCACTGATCCACTGTGCTGCTGTTCATCCTCTGATATCTAACAGGCTGGAGAAACTTGCACCTACTGCCACTCTGTATCTTAAGCTACTTTGTAAGAAACTAATGTATTTGGCAGCCACTCAGTCTACCAAATAACATTCCTGAGAAGGAAATTGGGGATGGATTCGCTACTAGTACTGGGGGCAGTGCTAATACCATGATGTCGTACCATAGCTCACTGGAAATATTCCAGGCTGGTGGGAGGCAAGCAGATACCCTCAGAAAAGTACCAGCAGTAATGTTCTGGGACCCGTGTTTGTGGAAGGCGGGGATGACACCGGGAGAAATAATGGTAGCTGGGGACCGAGTATAAAGACCCGGCCGCCGCCGCCATGAGGTTGTGAAAAGCTTCTATCTCCACGAGCCTAAAAGGCAACATTTCAAGTGCAAGCAGCTGTCCAGAAATGTGACAGTTTACTATTGCGGCCTGTGGGTGGATGGGTGTCTGGCTGCATACTTGCGCTTGCATTCGAAGTAACAGAAAACTAAGCAGATGGTGGCCTCTATCATCATCACGACCTCACCTCGGCACTATTAACTCTCCTGAAGGAGAAGCCAGGGCCCACCGGAAGATTCTCTGGTTCTCTTGTGGGCCCGTCCAACCCTGCCGAGAAGCAGCCCTGGCTAAGAAAAGTATGTGGGAAGGTTCCCGGACACTTTGTGGCTGCTTTTTTACTGTGGACGTGGCTCTAGTGAGATGTAACGTCCCTGGCCACATTCACCTGTCTACGTGTTTGTGGTTAGGCGGTCCTTCCCAGTAAGTCCACTGGAGAGGGCACAGGTAATGTTGTGGGACTCGTGCTTGTGGAAGGCGGAGACGACACCGGGAGAAATAGTGGCGGCTGGGGACAGAGTATGGACATCCGGCCGCTGCCGCCATGAGGTTGTGGACAGCTTCCGCCTCCACGAGCCTAAAAGGCCACATTTCAAGTGCAAGCAGCTGCCCAGAAATCTGGCAGTTTACTATTGCGGCCTGTGGGTGGGTGGCTGACTGCATACTTACGCTTGCATTCCAAGGAATGGAGTAGCGACTAGTGATGATTTAAGATATACGAGCATGCTCGGGCGAACACCAAGTGTCTGCAGCGTGCTCGGTGTTATGTTTGAATCACTCCGGTGTGCATGATTTGCGACTGTTTGATGGCTTTAATACATGTGAGGAATGCCAAAGAAACAAGCATTCCTCACATGTATTAAAGCTTTCAAACAGTCGTAAATCATGTACACGGGAATGATTCAAACATAACACCAAGCACGCTGAAGATGCTAGGTGTTCGCCCGAGCATGCTCGCCGAAAGGGCTAACAAAACATACTCACTCATCACTAACAGGGACAACTGAATGCTGTGCTGCGACAAGGACGTGGACGGTGATTGTTGCAAGTCTGCAATGACAGGTGCATGGCGAGAGGCATCTTCTCATGTGCTAAGGATCACTTATGATGGGCACACTTTTAGGCAGTGACCTGGGAGTCAGATGCTTCCAGGTGTCTTCCCCATGCTGTTCCCATGTCTTTTCAGCACTGTATGCATGTGTCTGATGATATGTCACACACCACATGGCCAGATAAGGTTGTAAAATGTTAAAATGACATATCTTGGTGAATGCATTTGTCTTGGTTGAAAGCAATGCAAAAGTGCAAAAATGTATCAAAAACGCTACATGTGAACATAGTCCAAGGTGTGGTGGAGCATTTTTTTTGTATATTTATTTTGACTTATATACAAGTCATTACCCTAGAAAGAATGTTCCTTAACATATTTCCAAGGAAAATTCATTTTGATTTTGCTTTTGTATGTTTTATTGTAAGTCCATAAAAGTGGCGAAATATCTCTGACAATATTGTTGACAGCAGTGACCTGGGAGTCACAAATGCTTCCAGGGGTCTTCCCCATGCTGTTCCCATGCCATTTGAGCACTGTTCCCATCGATTTGGGCAATTTTTAGGCCCTCTGCAGATCGCCAGGGGGGACGACGACAGAAAAATGCTCGAGTTTTCGATAGACTTACAGTACAGACCAAAAGTTTGGACACACCTTCTCATTTAAAGATTTTTCTGTATTTTCATGACTTTGAAAATTGTACATTCACACTGAAGGCATCAAAACTATGAATTAACACATGTGGAATTATATACTTAAAAAAAAAGTGTGAAACAACTGAAAATATGTCTTATATTCTAGTTTCTTCAAAGTAGCCACCTTTTGCTTTGATGACTGCTTTGTACACTCTTGGCATTCTCTTGATGAGCTTCAAGAGGTAGTCACCGGAAATGGTTTTCACTTCACAGGTGTGCCCTGTCAGGTTTAATAAGTGAGATTTCTTGCCTTATAAATGGGGCTCGGACCATCAGTTGTGTTGTGCAGAAGTCTGGTGGATACACAGCTGATAGTCCTACTGAATAGACTGTTAGCTGCTTTCTTCTTGCCATAATACAAATTCTAAGTAAAGAAAAACAAGTGGCCATCATTACTTTAAGAAAAGACGGTCAGTCAGTCCGAAAAGTTGGGAAAACTTTGAAAGTTTTCCCAAGTGCAGTTGCAAAAACCATCAAGCGCTACAAAGAAACTGGCTCACATGAGGACCGCCCCAGTAAAGGAAGACCAAGAGTCAACTCTGCTTCTGAGGATAAGTTTATCCAAGTCACCAGCCTGGTTCCCACCATGAAGCATGGAGCAGGAGGTGTGATGGTATGGGGGTGCTTTGCTGGTGACACTGTTGGGGATTTATTCAAAATTGAAGGCAAACTGAACCAGTATGGCTACCACAGCATCTTGCAGCGGCATGCTATTCCATCCGGTTTGCGTTTAGTTGGACCATCATTTATTTTTCAGCAGGACAATGACCCCAAACACAGCTCCAGGCTGTGTAAGGGCTATTTGACCAAGCAGTAGAGTGATGGGGTGCTACGCCAGTTGACCTGGCCTCCACAGTCACCAGACCTGAACCCAATCGAGATGTTTTGGGGTGAGCTGGAACACAGAGTGAAAGCAAAAGGGCCAACAAGTGCTAAGCATCTCTGGGAACTCCTTCAAGATTGTTGGAAGACCATTTCCGGTGACTACCTCTTGCAGCTCATCAAGAGAATGCCAAGTGTGCAAAGCAGTCATCAAAGCACAAGGTGGCAACTTTGAAGAACCTAGAATATAAGACATATTTTCAGTTGTTTCACACTTTTTTGTTAAGTATATAATTCCACATGTGTTAATTTATAGTTTTGATGCCTTCAGTGTAAATGTACAATTTTCATAGTCATGAAAATACAGAAAAATCTTTAAATGAGAAGGTGTGTCCAAACTTTTGGTCTGTACTGTACATTGGGCTCGTTAGTCGGACCGAGCACTCGAGCATTCCAATTTGCTCGACTCGAACGAGTGCCTGAGCTTTTTAGTGCTCGCTCATCACTAATGAAGACATCTTATTAGGAGAGAATGATGCCCCCTTCTGTTGGGCTTTGATTTCCTGTAGCAAGGATTTGACTTCAGCATAAAAATCCTCAAACCCCGATGCTGTGGGCTTTGCCGGCGACAAGGAGGGAGTGGGCCCTCTCTGTCCCCGTGTTCTGCCCTGCCCCTGCTGTGGGGATTCAGAATCTTTTACTGTAACCTTTTTATTATGTGAACCCCCTGACTTTTTAATAAGTCCTCTCTTTTGATACAATTTCCACATCTCGTCAGTACTAATCCCGTCTATTTTATCCCTGTGGACACCATCCTTTATCAAGGCCATAAACATGTCTTTCCGGGTAATACGGGATCCAGGATTACATTTACTTTTGACATCGTCATGCTGCCCTTCAGAGGGAAAGTTACCCTTTTGTTTGGGACCCCAATCTCCCAGATCCCCTACCTGCCTAACTGCCTCCAAAGTATTGGCGATAGTTTTCCCAGTCTGATTTATCATTAGTGTCATCATGATATGTTTATAGGCAGGAGGGGCATTTCTAATGATATGATTTCTGACAAATACACTCACAGCAACTTTCATGTAATCACAGGTGCTTGCTGAAATAGCATTTTTCATGACCTCCTCCTTCAACCTCTGACCACAATCTTTCAACGTAAACCATGCTTTTTCATTGGGTGGCCAGTCTGCCTCAGATGGGTATTTATGCTGCAATGCGATAGCTACAACATCAAGCATACTACACACCACATATGGTTGCTGGATTGTCAAGGTACGGAATTGCCTCATTCACAACAGGTTCATGACTGAATTGGACATACTTTGGGCTGTCCACAGTGTCCACCAACACTTTATGAGCCTCCATCTCCAATAATTTGACTGCCCAAGCTACCAAAGGTTAATTTGGCTTTTTAGAAAATTGATCATGAAGGTCATTAAGCTCCTTGCTGACAGTAATCCTCTACTGCATTCGTATTCTGTTTGCCTGCAGCAGTCTCTTCAATTCATCTCCGATATATAAGATGAACTTTCACTGGGTTAAGAGGAGGATCAATTTGTCTCTTTCCATTGAAATGGTCATCCTCAGGCTCTGGGTGATGTTTTCGGAGTCAGTTAATTCTATACATCACCATCCCACTAATCAGGGTTCCACTCTATCCCTGCTTTGGCTATGGCCAAAGCTACTTTCTTTTTATTAACCTTCCCTCACCTCCTTTTGTACTTATACTGCACTACACATACAGCAGCCTTTTCTGCAACATGCTGATATCCATCACATCTGTCCATTAATAACTTATTCTGACATTGTGCTATAACCAATGCATTCTGGGCCTCACACAACTGTCTTTCCAATTCCTGAACTTTTGTTAACATACATATTCTTTCCTCATGCTGTTTTCTATATTGTAATGCAGCGGCTTGCTTGGCATTACTGTAATGGTACAGGATGTGTTCTGGGCCGACCATGTACCTCCCCCTCAGGTGACTGGTCACATGACTGTGACATAGCACAGGCCCTGTGCACACAGAATGTCTGATCACATGACTGTGACATCAGCACAGGTCCTGTGGGTGTGTACTACAGGATATATAAACCCTGGTAGTCTTGAAACAGGGAGTGTAAGGCATGAGGCCTGTTCCCGTGTGGGACACCGCTAGAGTGTGAGGCCTAGTGAGGCGTATTGAAGCCTGGTGAAGCCTGAAAGGTCGAGGCTGGATCCTTAGGTGTAAGCGATGCCAGTGGCCTTGGAGGGCAGAGGCTTGAAAGACAAGAGTCCTGAAAGGCAGAGGCTGGATGTTAAGTGTGAAGACATACCAGTAGCCTTCGAAGGTACGAGGGCTGGAGAACCCCATCTGGGAAGCCTAAAAGCCACAGCGGTGGCAGAACAAAACCGTTAAGACCCGGTAAAAGGTAAAAGCGGTACGTTATATGGACATTGTTATAGTTACTTTGCTGAAGGCTGTAACTGGAGCCAAGTGGGCATAGCTGCCACTGGAAAGGCTCGTGGACATTATATGTGTGATAAGCGGTTTATGATAAATAGTAAACCGCTGCATTGTGAAATATCGGAAAGACATTGCATGTGTGCTTTAATTGACCCAGCGCAGCGAGTATCCCCCAGTATGATGACTAGCGCTGCCTTACATGTGATTGGAGAATGCGAGCAACTGCAGCCCGGTTGCTAGGAGCAACTGCAGCCCGGTTGCTAGGGGCAACTGCAGCCCGGTTGCTAGGGGCAACGGCACAGGATGACAAGTGTGGATACAAGCATCTTGCTGTGACTCGGCGGGGTCACAAAATTTTTCAGGGGAAAGCAGAGAAGTGTCTAGTGTGAATAGTGTACCGCGATGGCTGTGAACAGAGCAGCAAAAGTAAATGAAGCTTTTGAGCGATTAAAGTGCTGGTTGGGACTGGAGCAGGTATTTGGGAAACTTCTACTGGACATGGTGCAGGAACCACCGGAGCTGTGGGCACCGTATAGAGTGGCGGCAGTGGACCATTCTGTGAACTCTCCGGGGGCGCCAGTATTGTTCCAGAGTGCCCGGGGAGGTGGTAAGAGATGTGGTGAACTGAGTCCTAAGAGTATTGCTGATTTTTTTTTGAAAAAAATCCCCCTACAGGTGTGGTTGTCCAAAAGGGGGCGGAGTCTCAAAAGGGGGCGGATTTTCACAAGAGCATAGAAAACCAAAATTTGTTACTGGTTGTGGGTTGGTACCACCTAAAAATGACGATTTGACCGTTGATAACGGGGTAGCTCCAGTAGAAGGGGTTGACGTCAAAGTGGAAGGTGAGCTGTTAGTCCACAAATCCATGGGGAGTGACACAGACCCCGTAGCTGACGGTGACACTATGAAAGTAGAAAGAGAGGTCAGTCAGGAGGGGCTAGACAAGGGGAGAGAGTACCCCTCTCGTCGTCGACGGCGCAAGGGTCACAAAAAGGTTGCTCCTGTAGTCTTTGCTGAAAGTGAAAATAAAGAAAATGTAGTACTGTGTGCCTTTGCTTCAGGTGTGGATCCTCCTTTAGAAGCAGAAGAGGAGGTGACATTGCCAGTAGCAACCTCCGGTAAAGTATCAGACAACTATGAAGAGTTGGATGCAGTTCTGCAGATTCGTTACAAGCAGGATGATCTAGTGGGACAGAAGGATCAGGAACCGACAGCCCTGAAGAGGTGGCCAGTCATGACCAAGAGCTTGAGCCTATCAGGTAGCAGTATCAGAGTGATGTACAGCAACTAAGGAAAAACATGAAGAACGGGTCCTCAGACCAGAGGAGTCTGGAGTCTGAACGGCAGAAAATAAACCGTGTTGTCAGGAACTTGCAGCAAGACCAGGAGGGAAGCAGCAAGGAAGTCAACAATTGGAAGGAAAAGTTACAGAAAAATAAAGAGGAGGTTTTTCAGTTGGAGCTTGACAAAGAGGAGTTTGGAGATGAGCTGTGCGAGTTGAAAGATCGGTTCTCTCTGGTACACTTAGAGCTGATGCAGGTGAAGCAAAAGCTGGATGAGGGACTACACCAGAGGGATAGAGAGCTGTCTGCCTTAAAAGAGGCGCTGCAGGATGAAGTTTCCGGACGTGACCAAAACCTAAAACGACTGCGCGAACAGTTCAACCGGGAGCTGTGTGACTCCAAGAAGGAATATGGTGAACTCATGAGGGAGCTGCAGCAATTCCAGGACCAAGTAAAGCCTCTAATGCAGGAGAAGGAGCGGCTGGTGGACTCTCTGTACCAGTGAGACCGGGAGCTATCCGCCGTGAAAAAGGCAATAAAAGATGAAGTGTCTGGTCACGATCGTGAGGCAGAAAAGAGGCATGAAAAGTTCAATAGGGAACTGCAACAAATCAAGAGAGACTATGAGGATCTCCTCAAGGTTAAGGAAAAACTAGAGGATGATAAAACTGATGCAGAGCACATGCGCCAAGTGGTTGAGACCACTCTGCAGGACACCCGTGATGAAAATGGTGATCTCCACAGAAAAACCCTAGGTCTGGAAGCTTAGGTGAAGGAGCTCCAGACGTTCTATGTTAATCTCCAGAGGGCAGAGACGTGCCTTAAGAAAAGAATTAGCAAGATGGAAGCTGAGGGGAAAAAGTTGGAGTCTATCAGAGAAGCCACAGACCAGGGCCAGGAGTTGGCCACTGGAGATGGGAGGTATGAAATAGATACCTCCTCGAATAGTACGAGCTCGGGTGATTCGGTGGAAGTAAGAGCTGAGATAAAGGAGCTCAAGGAGTCGCTACAAGCCCATTGGAAGCAAGAAGCTTCAGAGACTGGCTGTTGAGAGCCGAGTGGGCGCATTGGAGACAGAAAGGTCTGAGAGAACTCTACTGTTAAAGGAGCAGCTGAAGCAGGAAGAGCTTCAGAGATGGGCTGCTAAGAGGCGAGTAGCTGAGCTAGAGGAAGAAGTTTTCAGGCTCAAAAGTCGCCTGGCAAGGTATCACTCAGTGAACGAGGCCTCCTTGGAGAAGGAAAAGGAAAAACAAGTTGCACTCACTCCCTTATACCATGAGAAGGTGGACCTGAGGAGAGCTAAGAGAGTGTTAACCGAAGATAAATATGAAATGTAAGTGGTCAAGATGAAAATTCTTGAGTTTGTAACTGTGAGTCAGCTCAGGGGAAGCATACAGGGTGAAGAAGCTGAAAGTCAGTTGCCCCTGAAACCTGAGCTAGATGATCTTTTGGAGACCACTGGTGAGACAGAAACCTCTCGGTACAAGTGCCTCATAGATGTACCCGAGGATTTGAGAGAAGAATGCACCAGTGAGTCCGTGCATGAAGAGTTTAAGAAGGCCGTGGGAGCCTGTAAGGTGTACTCAACCTCAGAAGCTAAACAGCTGGTGGTCCTGTCCACGACCGAAGTCACAGTGAAGAGGGTGGCGATCCTAAGTGACATGCACTGGCGATGTGTTAGCACGAAGCGGTTTCTCCGGTTGAAGACGGAACAAGCCTTTAGACAACTGGAGCTTATGAGAAAAGCTCACAGTCTGCGGGAAGAGGTCATCCAGGTGCCTCATGTTCTGGTGAGAAAACTCATTGGGAGAAATGGCCGAGCCATGCAGATGATGGTAAAGAAGTCTGGTGTGATGAAAGTAAGCAGTCCACGTGATCGTCAGGACTGGATACCAGATGGAGACGGCATGGTATCATTCTCCGCTGTAGGAACAGAAGAAAGTCTGGAATATGTGCACATGCTGATGGAGTACCAAGTGACCTACCTGCGAGAGGTAGAACAGTTGAATCTCGTAAGACTGCGAGTGGAAAGACAGAATCGCCTGAGTGGCAGAAAGTGGCAGACGTCAAGAAATTGTGAGACCAGACAGAGAAAGGGCCCCCTAAATAACAGAACAGCTACAGCTGAAGTTAGGGACCTTTCAAGATGTCCTGAGAGTAGTGAGCGTGGGTTTAGAGGTAGTGAGACCTCTAGTAGCTCAGATTTGAGAGGCCCATACAAACGACCCAATAGTGTACGGGACAGTACGGAGTCTAACCGGACCTTAGATACCAGGGCGTGAAAGTCATCCTGTTGTATTGACTGCTGGGAGCGGGGGAGGTCTGACAAGGTAATGACTGACCGCTGGGAGCGGGGGAGGTCTGACAAGGTTACGACCCGGAAATGTGACTTGACGAGGTCAGTGACAATGACGAAAGGTAGGTTCCTAAGGAATGGGCTAATGTCGATGACTAATGTTCCAGGCGCTGAACAGCGCAATTGTCAAGTACATGGTCTCGGTGTGAACTGTGGGTTATGAGGTAATTGTGTATACTATGTGTTCAACCTCACAAGTTTGAACAAAGGGGGGGATATGTAATGCAGCGGCTTGCTTGGCATTACTGTAATGGTACAGGGTGTGTTCTGGGCCGACCATGTACCTCCCCCTCAGGTGACTGGTCACATGACTGTGACATCAGCACAGGTCCTGTGGGTGTGTACTACAGGATATATAAACCCTGGTAGTCTTGAGACAGGGTGTGTAAGGCTTGAGGCCTGTTCCCATGTGGGACACCGCTAGAGTGTGAGGCCTAGTGAGGCCTATTGAAGCCTGGTGAAGCCTGAAAGGTCGAGGCTGGATCCTTAGGTGTAAGCGATGCCAGTGGCCTTGGAGGGCAAAGGCTTGAAAGACAAGAGTCCTGAAAGGCAGAGGCTGGATGTTAAGTGTGAAGACATACCAGTAGCTTTCGAAGGTACGAGGGCTGGAGACCCCCACTTGGGAAGCCTAAAAGCCACAGCAGTGGCAGAACGAAACCGTTAAGACCCGGTAAAAGTAAAAGCGGTATGTTATATGGACATTGTTATAGTTACTTTGCTGAAGGCTGTAACTGGAGCCAAGTGGGCATAGCTGCCACTGGAAAGGCTCGTGGACATTATATGTGTGATAAGCGGTTTATGAAAAACTAGATGGTGGCCCGATTCGAATGCATCGGGTATTCTAGAATAGGTATGCGGCCGACGGGGCGCAATTAGCAGAGCGGCGTTTAAATTTGGCGCCCAAATCGCTGATTGGTCGCGTTCGGCGACCGCGACCAATCAGCAGAGCGTTGTTTAAATTTGGCGCCAATCTCGCTGATTGGTCGCGGATGGCGGCCGCGACCAATCAGCGAACCGTGTTAGTGAGGAATGGAGAGCGTGTTTAAATTTGGCACCAAAATCGCTGATTAGTCGCGACCAATCAGCAAAGAGGTGGTTAAATTTGGTGACAATACTGCTGATTGGTCACGGCCGGCGACCGCGACCAATCAGCAGAGCGATGCAGAGCGGGGTTTAAATTTGGTGCCAGAATCGCTGATTGGTCGCTGGCCGCAACCAATCAGCAGAGCGGTGTTTAAATTTGGCGCCAATGCTGCTGATTGATGTCGGCCAGCGACCGCGATCAATCAGCAGAGCGTTGTTTAAATTTGGCGCCAATCTCGCTGATTGGACGCGTCTGGCGTCCGCGACCAATCAGCAGAGCGTTGTTTAAATTTGGCGCCAATCTCGCTGATTGGACGCGTCTGGCGTCCGCGACCAATCAGCAGAGCGGTGTTTAACTTTAGCGCCAAGATCACTGATTGGTCACGTGCGGAGAGCGCGACCAATCAGCGAATCGTATTGGTGAGGAGCGGGGAGCGGAATCGTATTAGTGAGGACCAGGGAGCGCCGCTGCCTGTGCGGCTACTTCCGCTGCGAGAACCCGGGACATAAGCGACTGCTCGCAGCAGAAGTATCCCTACCCGCAGCGCCGCTCCCCGGTCCTCCCTTCACACCCTAGCCGCTGATGTCCCCACAGTATCCGCATGGTGTTACAAAGGTCCGGACATTTGTGTTAAAAATCGCTGATTGGTCGCTGGCGCTGCCCGCGACCAATCACCGATTTGGGCGCCAAATTTAAATATCGTCCGCGACCAATCACCGATCTTGGCTCCACATTTAAACACTGCTGTACTGATTGGTCGCGGCCGATATTTAAATTTGGCGCCCAAATCGGTGATTGGTCGCGGGCAGCGCCTGCGACCAATCAGCGATTTTTAACACAAATGTCAGGACCTTTGTAACACCATGCTGATACTGTGGGGACATCAGCGGCTAGGGTGTGAAGGGAGGACCGGGGAGCGGCGCTGCGGGTCGGGATACTTCTGCTGCGAGCGCCCGCTCATGTCCCGTGTTCTCGGAGCGGAAGTATCCGCACAGGCAGCGCTGCTGACATCCATGCGGCAAGGGTGTGAAGGGAGGACCGGGGAGCGGCGCTGACATCCAATTGGTCGCGGCCGCTATTTAAATCTGCCGCACAAATCGGTGATTGGTCGCTGTCTTGGCCCTCGACCAATCACTGATCTTGGCGCCAAAGTTAAACACTATTGTGCTGATTGGTCGCGGACGCTGCCCACGACCAATCACCGATTTGGGCGCCAAATTTAAATATCGGCCGCGACCAATCACCGATCTTGGCTCCACATTGAAACACCGCTGTGCTGATTGGTCGCGGCCGATATTTAAATTTGGCGCCCAAATCGGTGAACCAATCACCGATCTTGGCTCCACATTTAAACACTTCTGAGCTGATTGGTCGCGGCTGATATTTTAATTTGGCGCCCAAATCGGTGATTGGTCGTGGGCAGCGCCAGCGATCAATCAGCGATTTTTAACACAAATGTCCGGACCTTTGTAACACCATGCAGATACTGTGGGGACATCAGCGGCTAGGGTGTGAAGGGAGGACCAGGGGACGGCGCTGCGGGTCGGGATACTTCTGCTGCGAGCGCCCGCTCATGTCCCGGGTTCTCGGAGCGGAAGTATCCGCACAGGCAGCGCTGCTGACATCCATGCGGCTAGGATGTGAAGGCAGGACCGGGGAGCGGCGCTGCGGGTCAGGATACTAATGCTGCGAGCGCCCGCTCCTGTCCCTGGTTCTCGCAGCAGAAGTATCCGCACAGGCAGCGGCGCTCCCCGGTCCTCCTTTCCGCATGGAGGTCAGCGATGCCGGCGGTCCTTCCGCTGCTACCGGCCGGGAGATGAGCGCCTCGCGCCGCTCATCTCCCGGCTGCATCTCCGTCCCGCAGATGGGTCCGGCGGTCGGGTTCCTTCTGCTGGTACCGGCCGGGAGATGAGCACCTCGCGCTGGTCATCTCCCGGCTGCTTCGCCACTCAGCTCCGTCCCGCAGATGAGCCGCTAACGGCCGCCATCTTTTTTCAGAAATCCCGCGGCGCTGATTGGCTGCTGCCGGACCAATGAGCGACGCGGGATTTCCTGGACAGACAGACACACAGACAGACAGAAAGACAGACGGGATAAGACGATTATATATATAAATAATAAACTGCTGCATTGTGAAATACCGGAAAGACATTGCATGTGTGCTTTAATTGACCCGGTGCAGCGAGTATCCCCCAGTATGATGACTAGCGCTGCCTTACAATATGCAGACAACAGGATCCATCCACCCCTACCAACAGCATCCAACTCTTTACCTTTTTCTACTTTCACTTTCTGCAAACATGCAACCACATCATCAGGTTCAGATATTTGTCCCATGGTTCACTCAAACCAGCACTGTGGGACCATTTGGCTGCCAAAATATTATAGGGAGTCTGCTCCCAACCTGGAATCTCAATAGACTCACTTACAACTACCGTTTTC
The DNA here is from genome assembly GCF_046119375.1 of Phyllobates terribilis. NCBI lineage: Eukaryota > Metazoa > Chordata > Amphibia > Anura > Dendrobatidae > Phyllobates > Phyllobates terribilis. The sequence goes on along the minus strand of NW_027362761.1, from coordinate 53,016,774 downwards.
TTAAAGAAAGGCATGTTTTACGCAATATCACTCTATCACACTTATCACACAGAGTCCTTATAAATTCCAGATGATTGTAATTTTTAACAAAATGAACTTTTGAGCCTTCTGCGTATCCTGCCGACGACGCCAAATGTTTTGGCACTTTTTTAACACTAAGGTTCGGATACGGCTTTAAAGAAGGCAACCCTTTGCGATATAACGCAATTTTATTTATAATAGTTGATTTAAAAGGTAAAATACATAATTAAAGGAATAGCATGATATGATGATATTGGGTACTTTTGTATATGTTTACATACAAAGGTTAAGTACTTACGTACATATACTCACGTCATCACCAAGGAGCTTTTATACATCATCAGTCTGGAATATCAGAGAAGCAATTTCACCAAGACAGAGAAACCCCTGGAAGTCTTACAACACTGCATGGGCAGGTATCACAACACTGTACACTTCAGTACAGGTCCAACAGCTTCTGCTCAGTAATATTTTCTCTGGCCTTATATAGTGACTGTACACTACTATGTCTAATTCACCTTTGCCTCCGCAGTGGCCAGCTGTAGGAAGAAAAGGTAAATCTGATACAGGCTCTTACATAGACTATGGTGTACAATAAATGTACACAATTCAAAAAGCTCTTAGGGATCAAGTAAGTAAACTAAAGACAAAAGGTTATGTAAATCTTCATGTTTTACAATAACCCTCAATAAACAGAAGACTATTTGTGATAGATGTTTTAGACAATGAATAAGCAGTTCTCAAGATGTTGTTACTTATTAACATTGTCTTGTGTCTAAACATCAAGTAAATACAAAGTAAAGTTAAACAGAATGAGCCTTAGCTGTCTGTAAATATATAACCAAAGCAGAGCATCCAGTGCTGGTTTGAATACATTCTATATATTTCAATATGGATTCAAAAATAGTCATTTTTATATTCACACTACAGACACTCTCTGAACCAGTGCCAAAATGCATTGATATAAATAAAAAACCTTGCTTATACGCTCCGAATGTCACCATTTCCGTGAGCGCAGCCCACATATCGTGATAATCTCCACTTTGCCAAACTGCTATATGGATAATACTATTCCTTAGTCACGGGGCTGCAGCTTTGCCACATTAGGCTTCTACAGGTATTGTGTCCTTACACAAACCTAACAGGTCAGCACTACAATCTACCTCACCCCCATCTTGTTCCTTACAGTACAGGCCTATCTGTGCGAATTTGTCCCATCCAAATCTCCCCCCTTTTTAATTGATAGACAACTTTCTGCCTATGCACAGTGTACACAGAAAGCTTCCAATGAGTCGTGTGGGTGGAGTTATACACAGCACAGCATTCAAAGAATTGGTAGATCTGCAGCAGATAAAATAGGGATTTTTTCAAAAGTCTAGCAAGTAGTTCAGTAACTTATACATCGCTGGAATCAGGGTCTCTGCCCTTACATCATGATGCTCTCAGATGGGGTAGTAAAAACCTGGTGACAGATCCCCTTTAATATTTTTGATTATACAAATATAAAGGCTTAGTTCTCAATATTGCACACAACATCTTACATGGTATATATACAGTATGCTACACTTTACAGAATAATTACAAAATTATAGTAAAAAGTAACATTAACATATTGATGCAAAATATACTGGACAATTAATAATGCAATCCATAAATACAAAACAAATAAAGTCCAGCAGAGGAACCCTTATTTTGGCATTTTTCTTAAAATCTTTTTATTCTTCAATAATCTTTAAAAGAACATCATTCCTTTTCGGACCAGGTATGTACATACAGTGGGCACTTTATGGCAGTGTAGAGGTAACAGCTGTCTAGGAACAGACTACGCGTTTCAACCGTATAGGTCTTCTTCTAGTACCTAGGAGAAGACCTATACGGTTGAAACGCGTAGTCTGTTCCTAGACAGCTGTTACCTCTACACTGCCATAAAGTGCCCACTGTATGTACATACCTGGTCCGAAAAGGAATGATGTTCTTTTAAGGATTGTTCAAGAATAAAAAGATTTTAAGAAAAATGCCAAAATAAGGGTTCCTCCACAGGACTTTATTTGTTTTGGTTCCAAGCGATTGCAGGAGGGTAGCTTCCCTCATTTCCGTGCGGATACCCGGCAGATGATCGGTCCAAGGAGAAACTACGATCTGGGTAAGCTGGCTACTATTGACTTTTTGCATGTAAATCCATAAATACAGGTGCATCTCACTAAATTAGAATATCATCAAAAGTTTAATTTATTTCTGTTCTTCAATACAAAATGTGAAACTCATACATGATTTAGAGTCATTACAAACAGAGTGATCTATTTCAAGTGTTTATTTCTGTTAATGTTGATGATTATGGCTTACAGTCAATGAAAACACAAAAGTCATTATCTCAGTAAATTAGGAACACCACTCTTGAAGCCAGAGAAGGGAGAAAAGGTTAGAAATTAGAATACTTTATAACACCAGCTTGGAAAATGTTATAAAATCCAAAAAGTTGGCCTACAGAAACGTAAGTTCAGTGAATGCACTCAATACTTTGTCGGGGCTCCTTTTGCATCAATTACTGCATCAATGCAGCGTGGCATGGAGGCGATCAGCCTGTGGCACTGCTGAGGTGTTATGGAAGCCCAGGTTGCTTTGATAGCAGCCTTCAACTTGTCTACATTATTGGGTCTGGTGTCTCTCATCTTCCTCTTGACAATACTCCATAGATTCTCTATGGGGTTAAGGTCAGGTGAGTTTGCTGGCCAATCAAGCACAGTGATACTGTTGTTTTTAAACTAGGTATTGGCACTTTTGGTAGTGTGGACAGGTGCCAAGTCCTGCTGGAGAATGAAATTTCCATCTCCAAAATGATAAAACACAGTGGACCTACACCAGCAGATGATATGGCTCCCCAAACCATCACTGATTGTGGAAACTTCACACTAGACCTCAAGCAGCTTGGATTGTGTGCCCCACCACTCTTCCTCCAGACTCTGCGACCTTGATTTCCAAATGAAAACTAGAACTCTGGGACCTTGTAGAGTGTGTCAATGACTGCCCTCTGGACATCTGTCAAGTCAGCATTCTTCCCCATGATTGTGGAGCCTACTGAAACAGACTAAGGGACCTTTTTAAATGATTAGGAAGCCTTTGCAGGTGTTTTTTGTTAATTATCTTAACTTACTGAGATAATGACTCTTGTGGTTTCACTGGCTGTAAGCCATAATCATCAACATTATCAGAAATAAACACTTGAAATAGATCACTGTGTTTGTAATGACTCTATATAAAATATATGAGTTTCACTTTTTGTATTAATGAACTGAAATAAATTAACTGTTTGATGATATTCTAATTTTAGTGAGATGCACCTGTACAAGGCTATTTATATTATATTTTAATAAGGATATTGAAAGCAAATGCCACAGTCTATTTTCTTCTTAAAATGTATTTGGTCAACACAATTCTGTCTGCATTTCATGCCTTAGCTTCACCTGTCAATAAATACTTTACAAAAGGGGGTCTTAGAATGCGTTTCTTCCCTTATGCTCATTAATTAAATATAAACATTCATCATTCAAGGCGGGTAACCTCCTGCTGTGCTAATTTATCGAGCATGTTAAATATTAAAGAAAACAAGACTGTAATTTATAGTTTTTAAGTAACAAGTTGCTTCATGCTTGCATGACTTTTACAAGCTTTTACAATATGTATATTGTTGTTTTACTGCCTTTTTATCACTCTGAAGTTTAGCTTATTGCACATACAGTATCCAAATAAAAAATATATTATTTGCATATATATATATATGTATATATACACATACATACAGTACAGACCAAAAGTTTGGCCACACCTTCTCATTTAAAAATTTTTCTGTATTTTCATAACTATGAAAAATGTACATTTACACTGAAGGCATCAAAACTATGAATTAACACATATGGAATTATATACTTAACAAAAAAGTGTGAAACAACTGAAAATATGTCTTATATTCTAGGTTCTTCAAAGTAGCCACCTTTAGCTTTGATGACTGCTTTGCACACTCTTGGCATTCTCTTGATGAGCTTCAAGAGGTAGTCACCCGAAATGGTCTTCCAACAATCTTGAAGGAGTTCCCAGAGATGCTTAGAACTTGTTGGCCCTTTTGCCTTCACTCTGCGGTCCAGCTCACCCCAAACCATCTCGATTGGGTTCAGGTGGAGGTGGAGGAGTAAAAGGAGGGGAGACACAGATATAGGCATGTCATGCCCTTCTAAAATCAAGAAAGGCTGGAGTAAAACTCTAAAATCAGCCTACCAACACCCAGACGTCGTGACAAGAAAATTAAAAAAAAGAAATATCTTTAGGTAGAATGGCGGTTCCATTCAGAACACTTTCCTTACAAGACGTAGTGGTATCCCCATTGTGAGTTGTGCCAAAAACGGAACCCAATACATTCGGACTAATCCACCATTTGTCATATCCAAGGGGCAGGTCCGTAAACGACAACATTGAAGTGGAACCAAGTACAGTAGTATATACTGTACATCCTTTGAGAAGGCAATCAGGCGGATCAAGAATTTGGGAAGGGTCACCCTAATGGCCACATTGATGTGGCGTTCCGGTTACTTACTACCTGTGCCTCAGAATAGTGTCCACCTATTGGGCTGCTTCTGGGAAGGAGCATACTATATAGATCGCTGTTTGCCCATGGTTTGCTCCAGATCCTGCTCACTATTTGAGGCGTTTAGTTGCTTCCTCGAATGGGTTATAATGGATGTTTCTAAGGGGGCACATATGATCCATTACCTCGACAACTTCTCATGCCTGGGCCCAAAAGATTCGCCACAGTGGGAATACACGCGGTAGTCCATCTGTGAGAAGGAGAGAGCTGGAGGGAGAGCGGACACCACAGAGCCGAGGGGTTAGATGGAGAACGGAAGAAGGAAAGAGGGCGAGGGTGGTAAGGGAGTACAGTGGAAGGCCGACCTGAGCTCCCCCACGTTCCTGCTGGGCGGGGAACAGCCCTGGGAAGAAAAGCCGCTTGCGCATCCCTTTGAGAATACAGGTGCGAGCGGGCAGAGGAACTATGCTGGAGTGCCAAGCCGACACGGCCAGTCCGTTCCTGCCCGTGTGACCTCCGTGTCGCCGGGTTTGTGCCAGAGCCGCGGTGGACCCTGACGGCCAGCCCCCCTCTCAAAATACTGGTGCCTGTCCGCTGGTGGGTCGAGCCCCCTCGCGGTGGGGGCGGAGTAACATCTGCAGAAGAAAGACCATCTTCCAGCCAAACTAAGATGTCTACTTCTTTTCGTGGACAATGTGATACGATCCCTTTCTTACGGACACGCCCATCTCTACAAATTCCACATGAGGCACAAAAACAGCAGGTGCTTCAACGGATATCAAGTGCTCCTTCAGGTGGGCTCTCCTCCACCTCAACTTCAACATCACAAATACTCCAGTCCTCAGAGGTGTCACCCCAATCGCACTTGCTTCCTCACAGCTCCCAAGTCTCCAGCTGCCCGTCTGAGTATGGGGTAACACAGATGGTTGAGTCTGCACAGCTGTTCACTCATACTATAGCCTGGGAAACGGAGGTATGCTCCAGAGCTTCTGTTAATCCAGATGAGGAAATGATCTGCACTGATGCCCAGAATCTTTATGAGTCGGATCCAGGACCAGATGAAGAAGGTTCTGAGCATAATGTAGACCCTCGTTCCCAAACTGTAACTCCTGTTGGTGGAGACAATGATGAAGACGATGATGAGACTCAAATACCTGATTGGAGCGACAACTTGACTTTTCGGTCAGGGCAGGAAGAGGTTGGCTCTGAGGATGACGGGTGTGAGAACACACAGGGTGATGATGACGAGCTTGGAGATCCCACTTACTGTCAACCCACAGTCAGCCAGTCGATGAGGTCAGCAGAGGAGGTGGAGGAGGACGTGACTAGCCCAGGGGATGGGGATGACTCGGTACCCGGGCCTTTGCCTGGCCTTGGGGATGTCGCGGTGGTCGGCTCCCAGGCACGTACCCTGGGGTCACTCTTTAAAAGGGTGGATAATTGTGAATTTTATAAGAGCTTGTGATTCCACTGTGGTATCTGGTGAGAAGCACCAGCGCTGCAGCAATCCACTGAGGCCGGTGATAAGGCAGCTCGATGGTATAGCTCCCCACAGGTGGAGCTAGGCCTCAGAAAAGTGTATGCAGGGGGAATACAGGACAGGCGAGACCCAGCTGGGTCAGATCAAGAACGGGAACGGACACGGTAGTCACTTCAGTACCTTTTACTGGTGGAAATTCAGGCAAATCCCGGAGCACTGTAGGGTGAAGGGTGCATATCAGGATCCTCCCAAATGAGCGGGTGTAGGGCCTCCTGTTTTTTGCCTCTGTGTAGTAAATTTCTGACCTGCCTGGAGCTAGGCCTAACTTTGTCTCTGTCCTGCGCTGGCTGACCTTGTGGTAGGGCCTTGTCTTGGAGTTGACGCTCGCAGTATGCGGGGCCTAAGCGTCTCCTGGCTCTGTTACGTATCAGTACCTTAGCGATCCTGGGACATGTAGTTCTCCAGGGATTCCGGTTATGCCTTACTGGGTCATAGAGATCCTGGTAAGCTTGGATCCGGTGTCCGGTAAATGCTTCGGGGTGAGCTGGTTAAGCTCCTCTGCCCCCTATGTACTAACTCTCCACTCGCCTTCGGCCTACTCGGGCCCTCACTAGGCTATACACAATAATGGCAGCTTGCCGCGCTTCACCGATCTTATGGCGCCAGCACACCTTAAGCGCTAACTGGGCTCCCTGAATCTAGCCAACAGGAGCCTCGTGCTCCACTACTGAACTATTAACTGAGTTCTCTAGACTAGACTGAGCTCCACTGCAGACTGACCTCTTTTAGGCTTCTCTACTGCAGGAACTCTTCAGAGGAACTGAACTGCCTAGCTCCACCTTCCCTATTTATATCCCTAACGGGCTCCCTCTGCTGGTCTGAGGTGGAAGGTGGAGATGTGTGAATGTTTATGGGGGCCTCTTGTGGAGGATTCCATCAATGCACTCCTCTAGGATCTGTGATACCAAGCGCAGCTGGGCGTCACAGATGCTATTGACGACGAGGTTAGGTTGGGCCTTCCTGGACAGAGACGGAGTACTGGAAGTACGTCAACAACTGCATCCTCAACCACATCTCTGCCTCTGACCACAAGTCGTAGTGGCTCTTCAGGTCGCATGGGCTCTAAGCCTTGCATAGCCTGGGCATTTTTTCAGATCGATAAGGATGACCCAACTCGTGTTATCTGTAATATTTGTCACCAAAAGCTAAGTAGAGGCCAAAAAATCCATAGTTTGAGTACTTCATTCATGAACCGTCTCATGGATATGAAGCATAAGTTGCAGTGGGAAGCTCACTGTGCTACAATGCAGCCTAGCGGGCCGGGCCAACCACCGTCTGCCCCATCTTGTGCATCCGCGGCCTCTTCATCCTCTGTGACTGGGGGGACAGCAGTCACACATGTTTTTGGACGCAGACCTGCCACCTCTTTACCCGCAACAGCCAGTGTGATTGGCAGGTCATCATTTCATTTGGAAGTGGAAACACCAGCTGGTGTTGAGCGCTCTCTGACATCGAGAGCACCACCTTTGGATCAAGGCAACCTAACTTTTCCGCCTGCATCTTCCTCACAGTTTGCCGGGGACACCCTACTCAACCCCGTCTAAGCACAACAGCCACCCCTCGGTCCCTTAGATGTGGACAAGTAAAAGACCATTTCCTCCTAGCCATGACAAAGCTAAGAGGTTGAATTTCACCATCTGCAAGCTTTTGGCTACAGAAATGCTGCCTTTCCGCCTGGTAGACACAGAGGATTTTCGAGACCTTCTGTCTGTTGCAGTGCCCCAGTACCAGATGCCCAGTCGGCACTACTTCTCAAAGAAAGGTGTGCCTGCGCTCCACCAGCATGTCGCACACATCACCGCTTCTCTGAGAAACTCTGTGTGTGACAGGGTGCATTTCACCACAGACACTTGGGCGAGTAGGCATGGACAGGGGCATTACATGTCGCTGACTGGACACTGGGTAACTATGGTGACAGCAGGACAAGGGGCTGCTGTCCAAGTCTTGCCGTCCCCACGAGTTGTACATCAATCCTCTTTATCTATAAGTTCCTCCACTACTTCTGCCTCCTCAACCTCCTCTCTGTCCTCCACCTGCACCCAAAGCCTGTCTGGTAATGCCACCCACTTTCTAACTGCGCAGAAGGAATCCTGCACACCTGCTTACTATGCTGGCAGCAGGGCTCAACGGCATCAGGCGGTGTTTACTTTGAAATGTCTGGGAAATGTGAGTCCCACAGCTGAGAAGTTGTGGTCAGCTCTGGAGACCCAGTTTCATGAATGGTTGTCTCCACTGGACCGGCAACCAGGGAAGGCCGTGTGCGACAATGCTGCAAACCTGGGTGCGGCCCTTCGTCGGGGCAATGTCACACACGTGCCTTGTATGGCTCACGTGTTGAACCTGGTTGTCCAGCAATTTTTAGCCCACTATCCCGGACTAGATGGCCTTCTGCAGAGGGCACGGTCGCTGTGTGCTCACGTCCGCCGTTCGCATCCCGCAGCTCAGCGACTTACATCTCTACAGAAGTCGTTGGGCCTGCCTGTTCACCAGCTGAAATGCGATGTGCCGACACGGCGGAATTCAACTCTGCACATGTTGCAGTGACTGTGGCAGCACCGACAAGCCCTGGTGCAATACGTTCTGACGTATAGCCTGGGCCAACGAGATCCAGAGGTGGGGCAAATCATGCTGCAGGAGTGGTCTCAGATCAGGGACCGAAGAAGTTGACATGCCCCCTGGGCCGTGGGGTACCTGGAGCCGGGCCGGTAGACGCTGGGGGTTGTAGTCACTGTGGTGGTGACCTGGTCCATGACCCAGGGCGGTCAATCCAAGGGTAATTTGTATATATGGGTTTTATAATGTCCGACTACGCCACCTGTGGAGTGCGGCCAGAGGGGCCGCCGCTGCGGAACAGTCCTCTGAAGCTGGTGGTTTAGCAGCAATGTTATTATTACTCCCCACAGGAAGAGTGTAGCTTCAGGGCAGTGTGGGTGGATGATGGTGGTTGTAGTGCAGGGAGTCAGTAATGAACACAGAGTCCGTATGATGCAGTCCCAAGATCTTTACTCACAGTTGTTGCAGTCCAGATTACAGGTACCAGAGCAATGTCCCCCGTCGTGCTGTGCGTACTCAGTGAGGGGCTCAGTCCACCCCCAGATAGCTCCGGAGTACTTAGCAGGACCCCCTTCTGTGTGTCCTTTCTCTGGCCTTCTCTCTGCACCTCACAACCAGTGACACATCTATCCGGTATCCTCGGGCCTTGGCGGGCAACGTGTGTTCCGTCCCCTGGGTCCCATGTGGCTACCTTCTTAGTGAGACTGGTGTGGACTTTGGCCTGCAGTACATGAAATGCTGCAGGCTCTGGTTTCTAGTTGAGCCTTGCTGTTTCTCCGCTAGTTGAGGGACCGGTTTCCCTTATCTGGCCTGACCCCTCTACCTCCTGGTAGCAGCGGGCGTACGGGTGGCCTTCTGCACGGCCCGTACCCCTTTGGTCCCTTCGGTTCCTGGAGCCTTTCTGCTCCCACTCCTCTCTTCTCTCCTTCAGTCCTGGGCCTCCCAGGCTAGACCCGCCTCCGGAGCAGAGCTCATGCAGAGCCTCTGCTCCTGTCACTTCTCCTCCTCTGACTGGCTTGCTCTTTCTAAGATGGCTTCCTATTTATACTCTCCCTGTCATGTGCTCCTCTAAGCTGCTTTCTCCACCCACACCCACTACATAGGACCCTCCCGCCAGCTAGGGACCTGGGACTGTGCTCTCCCTTAGGAGCAATCTCGCCCTACCCACACTGTGGGTATGTGTTGGATGCAGGTGTTAGGGTCCTGAGCCATACTCCTTCCTTACCTGAGGGTGAGATACCACACCTCTGGGTGAGATGCAGTACCTCTGTGGCGACTGAACCCTCAGGTGCGCCACACACCCTTCTGCACAGTTTTGAAATGGCAACGAAGATGTTTACTGCTGACGCCGATGCCATTATCAGCATGACTATTCCGGTGATTTACATGCTGGAGCACACGTTAAACAGAATTCAGAGTCAGGTGGTGGGACAAGAGGAGGTGGAGGAAGTAGAGGAGGAGTCGTATGCGGAAGGGATAACATCTCCAAGGTCCAGATGGTCGGCAACACCAAGGCAGCAGGCATGGGAGGGTAGGGGAAAGGGATTTACCAGGGCGCATGGTAGCAGCCAAACTGTTGAGGAAGGTGCAGGAGCCGAGGAAGAAGTGGAGGACGAACTGGCGATGGGCATGTAAGACTCATCAGATGAGGGAGATCTTGATCACATTTCTGTTGTGTGAGGTTGGGGGGAGAGGGCAGAGGAAGGAAGCATGATTCCTACCTTGCTACCAACACAACAAAGACTTGGTCCTCCTGGAAGCGCAAGACACATGAGTGCCTTCTTGCTGCACTACCTGCAACATGACCCTTGGATTGTCAGAATTCGAAGTAATCCCGAATACTGGGTTGCCACACTCTTAGATCCCCGGTACAAAAGTAAATTTGCCGAAATAATTCCTACCATAGAAAGGGATTCACGCTTGCAGGAGTATCAGCAGAGGCTGTTGCAGAATCTTACATGTGCTTTTCCACAAAACACCAGTGGTGCACGAAGTGAATTTCACAGTTCTAACTTGCAAACCGTGGGACTGTCGAGTCTTCATCACTCAAACCGTAACAGTAACACAGTATCTGCTGGTAACAGCAATTTTGCGGAATCGTTTCACCCCTTTTTTAGACCATCCTTTGCAAGGCCACAGGAGACAAGTCGTCTGACACATAGACAACGCCTAGAGAGGATGGTACAGGAGTATCTCTAAGTGAACATCGAAGCCATGACTGTGTCACTGGACCCTTGTTCATTTTGGGATTCCAATCTGGAAAAATGTCCGGAGCTCGCCATTCACGCTTTGGAGATCTTGTCATGCCCTGCAGCCAGCGTTCTCTCTGAATGTGTGTTCAGCGCTGCTGGTGGTGTGCTGACAGATAAGCGCACGCGGCTGTCCACTGAGAATGTAGACAGACTCACGTTCATAAAGATGAACAAATCATGTATCCGCATGGACTTTTCTACCCCTGTGTCACCCTGGGGAGACTAAAAGCTTGAGGATTTGGTAAAATCACCTCACCAACCGTTTTAAGCAACTCTGGGGCAATTGATGCCGCTTAAGTGGTGTCTGTGCCACAATTTTTGGAAAAAATGGAGACTCTTTTTGGAGTCCCCTTGCTGTGTTTTACGTGACGTTGACATCATCAATTCCAGGTGGGTTGGGTCCCCCCTTTTAACTGTAAGAAACTACATACACTATGGCTTGGGGTAACACAGATGGTTGAGTCTGAAGAGCTGTTTACTGCTCCAAAGCTTCAGTGTCTGCTAGTCAGCGTAGAATTTTTAACTGCATCCAGCCTAGGCAATATTTTGGGCGTAGTAGCCCAGCTGCGAAGCAAGCTGAACCGCCTGTGTATAAGAATTTTTAAATGCATCTAGCCTAGGTCTACTGTGGGGACCCCCAACCAAACCCAGATGCTCAGCCCCCCTACCGCCCCCCTTTCCTTGACAATACAATAATGTAACTCTTACAACTGGATGGGTGAGGATCGGTCACAGCTTTATTAACTCTTTATACTCATTCCATTAGAAAGGCATTTTATTTCTAAAATAGTTCAGCTTGTTGCAGCATGCCCTGGGTTTCCACACCGGCAAGTTGGCCAACAAGTGTAACTCTCTAACATGTCCTTTCTATTTCCAGGCCACGAAGGATCCTGCGTACTCGTATGCAGGACTCTGACCCCCATCCATCACTCTTGTTCCACTCCGTCCTGGAGTCCTGACAGGAATATGTCCAGTCCAATATCCATTAAGTGAACACCATCGGGCCGTATGAGGCCTGCTTTATCTCCTTCCAGTTGTCAGTGTTGTATCACTACACCGCCTCTGTCTCTTCTAAATTTTGCCATCCGAAAATTAATTACCCGCCTTGTCCGTTCGATGGCCGTGAAGTCTCGCGCACCTTGCCATACCGCTATCGGCACAATCTCTGACCATATTATAGTTAGTTTTGTGAAAAATTCTCTGAAGCGCTCAGTGTCTAGTTTCATTATTGCCATTAGTTATGCGCTCTTGTGATGACCTAGGTCGTTTCCCCCGGCCTGTATAACCAAGATGACCGGACCTCTTGCCTCTCTCCCTACCTTGATTACCTCCATTAGTACCTGTGGCCATAGCAGGCCTCTAATACCTCTCCAGTTGAAATATGTGTTATGAAACTCTAATTTCCTCCCGCCTGGGCAGACTTTCGCCCTTTTTTCTGCCCAATATATATACGAGTGGCCTATCACCCACACTGTTGGCTTAGCGTCACCTGTAAAAGAAACAAACCACGTTAGGATAACAAGTCCGGTCTTAAGTATCTCGCCAAACACGTGGATCGCCATCTCCCTATCCTCTGAACTTCCGTTTCTGACAGTCCTGCTCTTGCTGCTTCCATGGCCGCGCCTATGCGGAATGAGTGTGTCCCATAATCTTTGGGGTGGTTCCCTGCCGATGTTATGCATTTATTAAATATAGCTTGGAACTGGTAACTTGATAATGGCATTCCATCAATGTGTGATAGGAAGAAATTACTTTGTGATCTGATGGTTATATATGTTTTAATATTGTTACCTGACTCAGTGTACCGTTTGTGGGTTGTAAAAGTACCCAAGTGCCCTTGCCCGCTGGAGCCGTTTTCGATTGGCGTAAGCGTAGACGTATTGCATTATTGGCTATGACTACGTCCTGGTGTAATAAGCCTCCACTGGTGGTAATTTTGGATTGAGGGACTAATTCGCTTATGCATAGCGCCCCGAAGAAGGCGATCGCAAATGCAGTAGACAGTAGTGTTGCTTCAAATTGTGAGTGTCATGTTAATGCTGTTAGTGATATGATGTGAGAAATCAGTTTTAGTGACACGGGACGGGACGTCTACACTCCTGACTTGGCTGACCCCTTTTCCACTCTTTTATGGATTGTCTGATGATGAATCTCTTTGTCACATCTCCCCAATTCAGTAGTTGGAAGTGAAATGCTACTCCGGTCAGACACCGCTGCGCTGACGCCCCTGATATGCCCCTCATCATTAGCTGGTGGAGAAATTCTATGGTGACTTGTAATCTGGCTTGTTCACATTAGTCAACCCGTCTGTCTGCTACTAGTTGTGTCCACTCTTCCCATGCCTTACCGTATGCTTGCCACGTCGACGGGGCAACTGACGCTCTGATTAATGGCATCAACTATTCGCCACTAGATCCCATAGGGAGGGTGGGCAACTGTTGCCCGAGGGGTGGGCGTTAGGGAGGAGCTCTGTGAAAATCTGCCAATTGAATTGTGATAAAGTGTTAGCAGCAGCTTTAGACCCCTCAGCATCGTGGCTAGCACAGACCCATATGTTGTGTTTTAGGCACAGGAATGCTAGCCGGCGTAGTAGGCCTAGCACTGCAAGAGACGATGATGCCATCTTAATAATGCAGTGCGCTAGGCTGGTGTTTTTTGTTATGAAGCGTATATTTTTTTTAGCCAGGCGCACGCCCCATTTTTCTATTGCTACCACTATTGGGAAGAAAAATTATTTTCCAGGCTAGATGCAGCTAAAAATTATTATTAATTTCAAAGCTGGTGGAGCTTGGTATAGATGGCCTAATAGAATGAGTACCACACACTGCTAATATGCCCAAAATTATTTTACAGGCAAGATGCAGCTAAAAATTATTAATAATTTCAAAGCTGGTGGAGCTTGGTATAGATGGCCTATAGAATGAGTACCACACACTGCCAATATGCCCAAAATTATTTTCCAGGCAAGATGCAGCTAAAAATTATTAGTAATTTGAAAGCTGGTGGAGCTTAGTATAGATGGCCTAATAGAATGAGTACCACACACTGCTAATATGCCCAAAATTATTTTACAGGCAAGATGCAGCTAAAAATTATTATTAATTTAAAAGCTGGTGGAGCTTGGTATAGATGGCCTAATACAATGAGTACCAAACACTACTACTGTGCCCAAAATTATTTTCCAGGCAAGATGCAGCTAAAAATTATTCTTAATTTAAAATCTGGTGGAGCTTGGTATAGATGGCCTAATAGATTGAGTACCACACACTGCTACAGGCCCAAAAGGTTTTACTTGGCTAGGTGCAGTAAAAAATTTGTATTCCATACACAGGTGGTGTAGCTTGCCACACAGATAGGCTACTCCACTGACTAACACACACTGCAAGAGGCCCAAAAGGATTTGCTTAGCTAGATTTAGCCAAATGCTGTGAAAAACACTTGCACAGCACTAAAACAGACCTGCCTGGCAAAAAGTGATAGGAACTGATGTAACCTAGCCCTCAAAAGGGCTGGAATTACAACTAGTCACTACTCCCAACCTATCTGTCTATTTAAGAGCACAGACCTGCCTGCTAAAAGTGCTAGGAACTGCTGTAACCTAGCCCTCAAAAGGGCTGCAATTACAAACTAGTCCCTACTCCCTAAACCTTTCTGTCTATTTAAGAGAAAATTCGCTTGCAATTCAGTTACACAATATAGCACTAACAGCAGCAGCAGTGCCGTCTAACACTCAGCTGCAGCAGTGAGAAAATGGTGGCGACGGGGAAAATGGCTGGGTCTTATAGGGCAAGGACATGTGACATACACAGCCAATGACACATGCCCTTGCTTGTGTGAAAAAAAGCACTTCGCTCCGTGTGTGCGCTGCTGATAGGCTGACAGACAGCACCTCCCCACTGTAAATGCGGGAGAGAGAAAAAAAATGGAGATCTTTATTATTTCTGCAGAGATCCATCCCATGCCCCTCCCCCCGCCCCGCTGTACACTCAAACTGTGTATTAACATTGATTATCAGCATTACTGTGAAAAAATCCAGTTACGATTTTGGTGCATGAACAGTTATCGAACATAACCTCGAACAGCCGGATTTTTTTCAAATCGTTCAGGTTCGTCGAACGGCTCGAACACCACCCAAAGCAGCTTGAATTTGAAATTGGTGAACTGTTTGATTCGAACACCGCTCATCTCTAGTCCTGGCCTGCCCTGCCGCCAGCGTTTTAACAGAGCGGGTTTTTAGTGTCGCTGATGGAATTATAACTTATAAGCGCATCCGCCTGTCAACTGAAAATGCTGACAGGCTGACTCTTATAAAAATGAACAAGGTCTGGATTGGGCCAGAATTCTCAACACCACCGAATAATAGCAGTGCAACATAAACTCAAATCCAGTGTCTTTTCTTGGGAGATGTATTCCCATGCACCTTTTCACACCCACACATGGGTATGCGCTTCCTGATTTTTTCTATTTGCTCTTGTCCTCCTCCTTCTCCTCATCCTCCACCACCATATCACCAGGGTGACCGTGGTCCGTGATGCAACACCGACATCATTTTTTTAAAGGGTGTTTATGATGCCCGTGAAAATTTTTTTTTTATACAGTATGTTCATGTATACACCCCAGGGGTAAATGTTTGTCAGCCCATTCACTTAGTGCATGGGTATTACAAGTATAGGAGGCCCGCTCCTTTCTAATGGGAACATTTTTTTTATGAGGCCCTCCTTCACGTCTCTTCCAAGGGGCCTTGAAGTGTCTCCAAATTTTTGGCAGCCCTTGCATTCACTACATAGGCCAACACTATGGGGAACTCTCTCCTTTCTAATGGGAATTTGTCATTACTGCTCTGTGTTTCTTTAAATTTTTAGTGGGGTTTTTCCTAAAATTGGTCAGCCGTTGGACTCACTGCATACTCTATAACTGTATAGCGGACCCTCTCCTTTCTAATGGGAACATGTCGTACTTGTTACTGTGGCCCTGCTCTGTGTGTCTTTAAATTCTAAGTGGGTTTTTTCCTAAAATTGGTCTGCCGTTGGACTCACTGCATACCCTATAACTGTATAGCAGACCCTCTCCTTTCTAATGGGAACATGTCATACCTTGTTACTGTGGCCCTGCTCCGTGTGTCTTCAAATTCTTAGTGGGTTTTTCCCAAATTTTGGCAGCCCTTGCAGTCACAGCATGGGCATTACCACTATAGGAGACCCGCTCCTTTATAATGGGAGCATTTTTTTTACTAAGACCCTCCTCTATGTTTCTTCAAAGGCGTATTGGGTTGCATCCAAATTTTTGCAGCCCTTGCAGTCCCTGGATACGCAATAACAGTATAGGAGACCCACTTGTTAATAATGGGAACAACAAAGCATAGCCAGCCGATGGCTCTCTAACAATAGCTACGGCCGACAGCTGGCCTTTTAAGAATATTAAGGGCCGTCTGATGTCCCTGTTAAAATAGGCTTTATGACTTTCAGAGTCCCTCCATCAAAAATAAAAAAGGATGTGTCTGATGATGTGTCACACACCACATTGCCAGATAAGGTTGTAAAATGTTAAAATGAAATTTCCCGGTGAATGCATTTGTCTTAAAAAATAACGTAAAAAAAACAAAACAATAGCATCTTACTTTAGTATAAAAAACAGCGTAATCAATTTAACCTCAATGTAATCACATTGTTCAGCTCATGCACCTCCTCCTCCATCTCCGAAATGATCACATCAGTCACAAGCTGACAGCACTGCAGCACTGCCTTGGCCAAGCCGCAACAGGCTGTGCTGAAGATAACATGCTTTATGCTTTATTGACAAACCGCCCAGCACTGCAGAGTTGTTGAAAGATGTAACATAGCAGCCTGATCTGTGGCTCTCAGCGCTGAACATACAGCCAGGCATGGTCGTGTGTGACAATGGCGGAACCTGATGATGGAGAAATGACAGCCGAGGTAGATACGGTTTCCCTCTATGCCAGCCCTTTCACCGAGCTAAAGAATACGGCTGTGGTGAAACACAACTCCCACTGAAAAGGTGTTTCAGATTGAAAAACATTGTGCCCACCAGAGGATTTGACTCTGAGAGCTAACCTTTCTCACACGCTCAAGAGCCCCATTGCAACTGCAAAGTTAGCGCTATCATGAACTCTCCTGAGGTAGAAGCAAAGGCACACCAGAGGATTCTCAGGTGGGACCGTCCAACCCTGCTGAGAAGCAGTCCTGGCTAAGTAAAGTGTGTGGGAAGGTTCCCGGACACTATGGCTGCTTTTTTTACTCAGGAGGAAACACAGGCAAACACGGGGAGAAAATAAAAAGTCCTTGCAGATGTTGTCCTTGCTGGGATTTGAACCACTGATCCAATGTGCTGCCATTCACCCTCTAATGTCTAAAAGGCTTGAGAAACTTGCACCTACTGCCACTCTATCTTCAGCTCCTTTGTGAGAAAATGTATTTGGGCATCCACTCAGTCTACCAAATAAAATTCCTGAGAAGGAAATTGGGGATGGATTCGCTACTGGTACTGGGGGCAGTGCTAATACCATGGCGTCGTACCATAGTTTGCTGGAAATATTCCAGGCTGGTAGGAGGCAAGCAAATTCCCACAAAAAAGTATCAGCAGTAATGTTCAGGCCACATTTCTAGTGCAAGCAGCTTTAGAGGGCTTCCTGGGAGAAATGACATGCAGGGTAAATAGGGTTTCCCTCTATGCCAGTCCTTTCACCGAGCTAAATACAACTCTCAGCCAAAAAAGTTGTGGACTGGCTCCATACCGTCCCTGGCCACTTTCACCTGTCCACGTGTTTGTGGTTAGGCAGTCCTTCCCAGTAAGTGCACTGGGGGGGGCACGGGTAATGTTGTGGGACCCGTGCTTGTGGAAGGCAGAGGCAATACCGGGAAATATAGTGGTGGCTGGGGACCGAGTATGGACACCCGGCCGCGGCCGGCATGAGGTTGTGAATAGTGTTGAGCCACCCCCGTAGTGTTCCAGTTCGGTTTGGTTCGTCTAACACCCGTGTGTTCGTCGAACTGTTCGTCAAACACCTTCGAACACCGTTAAAACCAATGGCAGGCAAACAAAAACACATAGAAACACATAGAAAACACCTTCAAAGGTGTCCAAAAGCTGACAAACTGCTCAGAAGACACAACTAACACATGGAAAAGTGACAAGTACATATAGTCATGCGAAAAGAAAAGAGGTGGAGGAGTAAAAGGAGGGGGAGACACAGATATAGGCATGTCATGCCCTTCTAAAATCCAAAAAGTGAGAAGCCGACACGTTCAGTCCGCTCCTGCCCGTGCCACCTCCGTGTCGCCGGGTTTGTGCCAGAGCCGCGATGAACCCTGACGGCCAGCCCCCCTCTCCCAATACTGGTGCCTGTCCGCTGGTGGGTCGAGCGAGCCCCCCTGTGGTGGAGGCAGCTCTAAGCTTTTTAATTTAAATTGTCTCTCTAATTTGAATGAATACACTATAAATCCATTTACAATGATCTATTGGAGGGCAAGTCTCATGCCAGCAGCCGCGTAATTCCAGCTCCAGTAGCGTCCACTAAAGCTGCTGCAGTTAAAAAGCTTTTATAAGGATCGAGCTCGGCTGTCCACCGCAAGGCATCCTACTGCCAGTCCCAGCCCCTATGCCTTGGGGTGCCTCCTGATGCTCTTCACTGAGTATCCCGTGGTCCCGAAGCATTTCCTTTGAAAAAATTAAGTGTCCAAACTACAGGTGGTGTAGCTTGCTTAACAGCCGGGATAATCCGCTGACTAGCAGACACTGCTACTAGGCACAAAGTATTTCCTGGGCTAGATGCAGTTAAAAATTTGTAATTAGATACTCTCGTTGGATGCTGAGAAAGCATTCCATAGAGTCTCCTGGCACGCCATATATGATTCTCTTAAAAAGCTTGGGGTAGGGGTCTAGGGGACCCTTTTATAGCCAAAATCACGGCCCTGTATCACAATACGTCACCTAGGCTGAAGATAAATGGAACTGTAGCACCCTGAGCGCTCGGTTGCTACAGAGGTATTGCACCTCACCCAGAGGTGTGATATCTCACTCTCGGGTAAGGATGGAGTGTGGATCAGGACCCGACACCTGCATGCATTACACCACATTGCCATGGGGCAGGGCGACCAATATGCCTCTGAGATGGGCACGACAGTCCTTGTCACTGGCAGGAGTGGGGGGAGGGAACACTGAGGAAGGGGAACCCCGTAGTGCAGGAGCAGGGAGGAAGCAGTTCCTGGGTGCATTGAGAAGGGAGTATAAAAGGTGGGCACCATCTTAGTTCAGTGCAGAGAAGTCTGAGCAGAAGTGGCAGGGAGCAGGGGCTCTGCATGAGCTCTGCTCCGGAGGCGGGCCTAGTAATAGAGGCCCAGGCCTGGAAGAGGGAGAAGGAAGGAAGAGGAGCGGAGAAGGCTCCAGGAACGAGGAATGAAGGGATCCCAGGGGTGCGGACGGGCGAGTCGTCACCGCACGCCCGAATCCACCTGCGCGGAGGGGTCAGGCCAAAGGGGGAGACCGGTCCCCGAAACTAGTGGAGGCAGGAAACGACCCTCAGCTAGAAACCGGAGGCTGTGACATTTTATGTGGCGCAGCCCCTCGCTACACCCGCTAGGAAGGCACCACATAGGGTCAGGGAAACTGGCGCCAAGTTTACCAAGAGGAGGCCCGAGGCAGCCGGACAGAAGGGTTGGTAAGAAAGGCCAGACAAAGGACACACAAAGGGGGTCCTGTGAAGCGCTCCAAAGTTATCTGGGAGTTGTCTGAGCCCCTCACCTGGTGAGCACAGTATGACGTGGGCAGCCGTTACCTGCAGACGTGGTCTGGATAATAAGAACTGTGAGTAAAGGCCCTGGACTGCATCACTGACTCCGTGTCGTTACTGCTGCTGCCCTATACCATCACCCCCATCCTCCGCATACACTGCCCTGAGGCTATACTCCTCCCGTGGGGAGTTATGCTACGCTCTGCTGCACCCACAACACCAGCCTCAGCGGTCTGCCCTGCAGCGGCGGTTCACTCTGACCGCAATCCACGGGTGGCGTAGTCGGACATTTACACATCAAAACCACATAAATAGTTCTGCCACTGGTTTGACCACCCTGAGCCACGGAACCGGGTCGCCGCCACGAAGACTACAACCACCAGCATCCACCAAAAAGGGTCCGGCTCCGGGTGTCCCAAGGCCCAGGGGGTGCATCAGAACATTTTCATCACCTTTCACAATCACCAATGGGACAAGGCAGGGATGTCCTCTGTCCCCTCTCTTATACATCCTAGTGACGGAGCACCTGCTCTCATCAATTCGCCATAACCCCAATATTAGGTGGATTGAGGTGGGAGGCACCGAGTACAAGTGCTCTCTATTTGCTGATGATGTCCTAGTATATATCACTCAATCACATATATCCATCCATGCTGTTATGGCTGAAATAGATCACTTTGTTACATGGTCAAATTTTAAAATCAATGCAGCGAAGTCTGAGGCCCTCGATGTCTCCCTCCCCAAATCCATATAGGATTCCATCCAGTCCAACTTTCCCTTTGCCTGGCCCTCACAGGGTATCAAATACTTAGGAATTCCTATTCATAGAGACCTCTCCCATCTATGTTATCTTAATTTTGGGCCATTTATTGAACAACTCCATACAGACCACGGTTGGCAAGTTAGAACTGTAAGATTCACTACGTGAACCACTGGTGTTTTGTGGAAAAGCACATGTACACTGTGTTCCAAATTATTTTGCAAAAAGGGTTTAGGAGTGATAAGGGAAGAATTTGTTTGTTTGTCAGTTAAACTCATTGATGGTGATGTGTGTCAGGGCTCTTTATATCACTGTAAGCAATTGCAGACACCTGTGCTAATTAGTTTGGCAGGTGTGTCCAATGAAAGGCAAGACTACTTAAGAAGGCTGTCTCACATTATTAAGCAGCCTACATTTTCTGCCAAAATGGGAAAGAAAAAGGATGTGTCGGCTGCTGAGAAGCAACAAATTGTGGAGTGTTTAGGTCAAGGCATGACTACAATCAACATTGTGCGATGATCAGGATGAAGTGTCTTGGCAATCAAGAAGTATGTAGCTGATTCACAGTACACACGTGTGCGTGCTGATAAGGGCAAATTGAGGACTCTTTCCTACAGGCAATTACGTCAGGTTAAAAGAGCAGCGGCAAAAAAGCCTTGTCATAGCAGCAGACAAGTTTTTGAAGCTGCTGGTGCCTCCAACGTCCCCCGAACAACAAGATGCAGGGTCCTTCAGAGGTTTGCAGCTGTGCATACGCCATCCTGTCGACCTCCTCTATCCACTTCGCACAAGCAGAAACGGCTCCAGTGGGCTAAACATTACATGAAGACTGATTTCAAACTGTTTTGTTCACGGATGAGTGCCGTGCAGCGCTCGATGGTCCAGATGGATGGAGTGGAGGATGGCTGGTTGATGGACACCCCACGCAAACACGGCTTCAGCGCCAACAAGGAGGAGGTGGAGTAATGTTTTGGGCTGGAATCATGGGGAGAGAGATTGTCGGCCCCTTTAGGATCCCTGAAGGCGCTAAAGATGAACTCCATAATGTATGTGGATTTTCTCAAACAGCACTTCCTGCCATGGTTCAAGAAGAAGAACCGTGTATTTCACAGCAAGATCATTTTTTTGCATGATAATGCACCATCTCATGCTGCACATAAAACATCTGCATCTCTGGCTGATATGGGCATAAAAGGGGACAAACTTATGGTGTGACCCCCATGCTCCCCTGACCTCTACCCCATTCAGAACCTCTAGAGCATCATCAAAAGGAGTGTCTATGATGGCGGGAGGCAGTTCACATCTAAGCAACAGCTCTGGGAGGGTATTCTGTCCTCATGCAAAACAATTGAAGCAGAAACCATCCAAAACCTGACAAATTCAATGGACGAGAGAGTTCAGAAGCTCCTTTCGAACAAGGGGTCCTATGTGAAAATGTAACATCACCTAGAATAAAGTTTTGAGTTGAAAACTGTTTGATTTCAGTTTCTAATAACCTGCTAACGCTTATAATTTCAAAAATGACAATTTTTTTGGTCTTTATTAAAATGAAAAGGTTGATCGAAAAGTTTGGGGGATCTAAGAGTGTGGCAACCCAGTAGTCATGATTACTTTGAATTCTGACAATATGAGGGTCATGTTGCAGGTAGTGCAGCAAGAAGGCACTTATGTGTCTTGTGCATCTCGGAGCCCCAAAATTATTTTCCGGGCTAGATGCAGCTAAAAATTATTATTAATTTTAAATCTGGTGGAGCTTAGTATAGATGGCCTAATAGGATCAGTGCTGCACACCGCTACAAAGCCCAAATTATTTTCCAGCCAAGATACAGATAAACATGATTAGTAATTTTAAATCTGGTGGAGCTTATTATAGATGGCCTAATAGAATCAGTGCTGCACACTGCTACAAAGCCCAAATTATTTTCCAGCCAAGATACAGATAAACATGATTAGTAATTTGAAAGCTTAAAACGGTTGGTAGGGTGATTTTAACCAATCATCAAGCTTTTCCTCTCCCCAGGTTGACACAGGGGTAGAAAAGTCGTTTCGGATCCATGATTTGTTCATCTTTATGAACGTGAGTCTGTCTACATTATCAGTGGAGAGCCGCATGCGCTTATCTGTCAGCACACCACCAGCAGCGCTGAACACACGTTCAGACAGAACGCTGGCTGCGGGGCATGACAAGATCTCCAAGGCGTAAGTGGCTAGCTCCGGCCATTTATCCAGATTGGAAGCCCAAAAAGAGCAAGGGTCCAGTGACACAGTCATGGCTTCAACGTTTACTTGGAGATACTCCTGTACCATCGTCTCTAGGCGTTGACTATGTGTCAGACTTCTTGTCTCCTGTGGCCTTGCAAAGGATGGGCTAAAAAAGTGGTGAAATGATTCCGCAAAATTGATGTTACCAGCAGATACTGTGGTTCTGTTACGGTTTGAGTGCTGAACACTTGACGGTCCCACGGTTGGCAAGTTGGAACTGTGAGATTCACTACGTGCACCACTGGTGTTTTGTGGAAAAGCACATGTAAGATTCTGCAACAGTCTCTGCTGATACTCCTGCATGCGTGCATCCCTTTCTATGGCAGGAATAATTTCTGCAAATTTACTTTTGTACCGGGGATCTAACAGTGTGGCAACCCAGTAGTCAGGATTATTTCTAATTCTCACAATTCGAGGGTCATGTTGCAGGTAGTGCAGCAAGAAGGCACTCATGTGTGTTGCGCATCCAGGAGCACCAAGTCCCTGTTGTGTTGGTGGCGAGGTAACAATCATGCTTCCTTCCTCTGTCCTCTCCCCCCAACCTCGCACAACAGAAATGTGATCAAGGTCTCCCTCATCTGATGAGTCTTCCATCAGTTCGTCCTCCACTTCTTCCTGGGCTCCTGCACCTTCCTCACTAGTTTGGCTGCTACCATGCGCCCTGGTAAAACCATCTCCCCCACCCTCACATGCCTGCCGCCTTGGTGCTGCCGACCGTCTGGACCTTGCAGATGTTAGCCCTTCCGCATACAACTCCTCCTCCTCTACTTCCTCCACCTCCTCTTGTGCCACCACCTGACTCCGAATTCTGTTTAACATGTGCTCCAGCATGTAAATCACCGGAATAGTCATGCTGATAATGGCATCGTCAGCACTAAACATCTTCGTCGCCATTTCAAAACTGTGCAGAAGGGTGCATAGGTCCCTGATCTGAGACCACTCCTCCAGTGTGATTTGCCCCACCTCTGGATCTCGTTGGCCCAGGCTATACGTCAGAACGTATTGCACCAGGGCTTGTCAGTGCTGCCACAGTCGCTGCAACATGTGCAGAGTTGAATTCCACCGGGTAGGCACATCGCATTTTAGCCGGTGAAGTGGCAGGCCCAACGACTTCTGTAGAGATGTAAGTCGCTGAGCTGCGGGATGCGAACGGCGGAAGTGAGCACACAGCGACCGTGCCCTCTGCAGAAGGCCATCTAGTCTGGGATAGTGGGCTAAAAATTGCTGGACAACCAGGTTCAACACGTGAGCCATACAAGGCACGTGTGTGACATTGCCCCGGCGAAGGGCCGCACCCAGGTTTGCAGCATTGTCGCACACGGCCTTCCCTGGTTTCAGGTCCAGTGGAGACAACCATTCATGAAATTGGTTCTCCAGAGCTGACCACAACTCCTCAGCTGTGTGACTCACATTTCCCAGACATTTCAAAGTAAAAACCGCCTGATGACGTTGAGCCCTACTGCCAGCATAGTAAGGAGGTGTACAGGATCCCTTCTGCGCAGTTAGAAAGCTTGTGGCATGACCAGACAGGCTTTGGGTGCAGGTGGAAGACCGAGAGGAGGTTGAGGAGGCAGAAGCAGTGGAGGAACTTTGACATAAAGAGGATTGACGCACAACTCGTGGGGACGGCAAGACTTGGACAGCAGCCCCTTGTCCTGCTGTCACCATAGTTACCGAGTGCCCATTCAGCGACATGTAACGCCCCTGTCCATGCCTACTCGTCCAAGTGTCTGTGGTGAAATGCACCCTGTCACACACAGAGTTTCTCAAAGAAGCGGTGATGTTGTGTGCGACATGCTGGTGGAGCGCAGGCACACCTTTCTTTGAGAAGTAGTGCCGACTGGGCATCTGGTACTGGGGCACTGCGACGGACATAAGGTCTCGAAAATCCTCTGTGTCCACCAGGCGGAAAGGCAGCATTTCTGTAGCCAAGAGCTTGCAGATGGTGAAATTAAACCTCTTAGCATTCTCATGGCTAGGAGGAAATGGTGTTTTACTTGTCCACATCTGAGGGACCGAGGGCTGGCTATTGTGCTTAGACGGGGTTGATAAGGGTGTCCCCGGCAAACTGCCGGTCTGTGAGGAAGATGCAGGCGGACATGTTAGGTTGCCTTGATCCAAAGGTGGTGCTATCGATGTCGGACAGCGCTCAACACCAGATGGTGTTACCACCTCCAAAGAAAATGATGACCTGCCAATCACGCTGGCTGTTGCGGGTAAAGAGGTGGCAGGTCTGCGCCCCAAAACAGGTGTGACTGCTGTCCCCCCAGTCACAGAGGATGAAGAGGCTGCGGATGCACAAGATATGGCAGACGGTGGCTGGCCCGGCCGGCTAGGCCGCATTGTAGCACACTGAGCTTCAAACTGCAACTTATGCTTCATGTCCATGTGCCGGTTCATGCATGAAGTACTCAAACTATGTATTTTTTGGCCTCTACTTAGCTTTTGCTGACAAATGTTACAGATAACACGAGTTGGGTCATCTTTATCGATCTCAAAAAAATGCCCAGGCTATGCAAGGCTTAGCACTCATGCGACCTGAAGAGCCACCACGACTTGTGGTGAGAGGCAGAGTTGTGTTTGAGGATGCAGTTGTTGACGTGCTTCCAGTACTACGTCTCTGTCCAGGAAGGCGCAACCTGACCTCGTCGTCACTAGCATCTTCCTCCACCTCCTCTGCTGACCTCATCTCTTGGCTGACTGTGGGTTGACAGTAAGTGGGATCTCCAACCTCATCATCATCACCCTGTGCGTTATCACACCCGTCGTCCTCAGAGCCAACCTGTTCCTGCCATGACAAAAAACTAAAGTTGTCACTCCAATCAGGTATTTGAGTCTCATCATCTTCTTCCTCATTGTCTCCACCAACAGGAGTTACAGTTTAGGAATGAGGGTCTACATTATGGTCAGAACCTTCTGCGTCTGGTCCTGGATCCGACTCATAAAGATTCTGGGCATCAGTGCAGATCATTTCCTCGTCTGGATTCACAGAAGCGCTGGAGTCGACCTCTGATTCCCAGGCTATAGTATGAGTAAACAGCTCTGCAGACTCAACCATCTGTTCTACCTCATACTCAGACGGGCAGCTGGAGATTTGGGAGCTGTGAGGAAGCAAGTGCGATTGGGGTGACACCTTTGAGGACTGGAGTATTTGTGATGTTGAAGTTGATGTGGAGGAGAGCCCACTTAAAGGAGCACTTGATATCCGTTGAAGCACCTGCTGTTTTTGTGCCTCATCTGGAATTTGTAGCGATTGGCGTGGCCGTAAGAAAGGGATCTTATCACATTGTCCGCTAAAAGAAGTAGACATTTTAGTTTGGCTGGAAGATGGTCTTTCTTCTGCAGATGTTACTGTTGCTTTAACACCTACCCCACGGACACAACCTTTTTTCCCCTTCCCAACACGCCTATTCCCCTTTCCACCAGCAGCAGGCCTTTTTCCACTCATTTTGGTGGTTAACTAATTCACAACTCTGGAGTTGTTTGCACAAAAAAACAATGGATGGGAACCGAGCAGAGCTGAGTGGCCAAACTGTGGCATTAGGACGAAACTATTGGCTGGGTTAGATGCAGAAAAAAATTATATTCGATTTGCAACCTGATGGAGGTCAGTATAGATGGACTAATAGAACAAGTCCCACACACAGCTAGAAGCCCAAATATTTTTTCAGAGGTAGATGCAGATAAAAATTATTTTTAATTTGCAACCTGATGGAGGTCAGTATAGATGGACTAATAGAGAAAGTCCCACACACTGCTAGAAGGCCAAATATTTTTTCAGAGCTAGATGCAGATAAAAATTATTTTTAATTTGCAACCTGATGGAGGTCAGTATAGATGGACTAATAGAACAAGTCCCACACACTGCTAGAAGGCCAAATATTTTTTCAGAGCTAGATGCAGAAAAAAATTATATTCAGTTTGCAACCTGATGGAGGTCAGTATAGATGGACTAATAGAACAAGTCCCACACACAGCTAGAAGCCCAAATATTTTTTCAGAGGTAGATGCAGATAAAAATTATTTTTAATTTGCAACCTGATGGAGGTCAGTATAGATGGACTAATAGAGAAAGTCCCACACAGTGCTAGAAGGCCAAATATTTTTTCAGAGCTAGATGCAGATAAAAATTATTTTTAATTTGCAACCTGATGGAGGTCAGTATAGATGGACTAATAGAGAAAGTCCCACACACTACTAGAAGGCCAAATATTTTTTCAGAGCTAGATGCAGAAAAAAATTATATTCAGTTTGCAACCTGATGGAGGTCAGTATAGATGGACTAATAGAACAAGTCCCACACACAGCTAGAAGCCCAAATATTTTTTCAGAGGTAGATGCAGAAAAAAATTATATTCAGTTTGCAACCTGATGGAGGTCTGTATAGATGGATTAATAGAATAAGTCCCACACACAGCTAGAAGCCCAATATTTTTTCAGAGGTAGATGCAGAAAAAAAAATATTTTTAATTTGCAACCTGATGGAGGTCAGTATAGATGGACTAATAGAGAAAGTCCCACACACTGCTAGAAGGCCAAATATTTTTTCAGAGCTAGATGCAGAAAAAAATTATATTCAGTTTGCAACCTGATGGAGGTCAGTATAGATGGACTAATAGAACAAGTCCCACACACAGCTAGAAGCCCAAATATTTTTTCAGAGGTAGATGCAGATAAATATTATTTTTAATTTGCAACCTGATGGAGGTCAGTATAGATGGACTAATAGAGAAAGTCCCACACACTGCTAGAAGGCCAAATATTTTTTCAGAGCTAGATGCAGATAAAAATTATTTTTAATTTGCAACCTGATGGAGGTCAGTATAGATGGACTAATAGAGAAAGTCCCACACAGTGCTAGAAGGCCAAATATTTTTTCAGAGCTAGATGCAGATAAAAATTATTTTTAATTTGCAACCTGATGGAGGTCAGTATAGATGGACTAATAGAGAAAGTCCCACACACTGCTAGAAGGCCAAATATTTTTTCAGAGCTAGATGCAGAAAAAAATTATATTCAGTTTGCAACCTGATGGAGGTCAGTATAGATGGACTAATAGAACAAGTCCCACACACAGCTAGAAGCCCAAATATTTTTTCAGAGGTAGATGCAGATAAAAATTATTTTTAATTTGCAACCTGATGGAGGTCAGTATAGATGGACTAATAGAGAAAGTCCCACACAGTGCTAGAAGGCCAAATTTTTTTTCAGAGCTAGATGCAGATAAAAATTATTTTTAATTTGCAACCTGATGGAGGTCAGTATAGATGGACTAATAGAGAAAGTCCCACACACTACTAGAAGGCCAAATATTTTTTCAGAGCTAGATGCAGAAAAAAATTATATTCAGTTTGCAACCTGATGGAGGTCAGTATAGATGGACTAATAGAACAAGTCCCACACACAGCTAGAAGCCCAAATTTTTTTTCAGAGGTAGATGCAGATAAAAATAATTTTTAATTTGCAACCTGATGGAGGTCAGTATAGATGGACTAATAGAGAAAGTCCCACACACTGCTAGAAGGCCAAATATTTTTTCAGAGCTAGATGCAGATAAAAATTATTTTTAATTTGCAACCTGATGGAGGTCAGTATAGATGGACTAATAGAGAAAGTCCCACACACTGCTAGAAGGCCAAATATTTTTTCAGAGCTAGATGCAGAAAAAAATTATATTCAGTTTGCAACCTGATGGAGGTCTGTATAGATGGATTAATAGAACAAGTCCCACACACAGCTAGAAGCCCAATATTTTTTCAGAGGTAGATGCAGAAAAAAAATATATTCAGTTTGCAACCTGATGGAGGTCTGTATAGATGGATTAATAGAACAAGTCCCACACACAGCTAGAAGCCCAATATTTTTTCAGAGGTAGATGCAGAAAAAAAATATATTCAGTTTGCAATCTGATGGAGGTCAGTATAGATTGACTAATAGAGAAAGTCCCACACACTGCTAGAAGGCCAAATATTTTTTCAGAGCTAGATGCAGAAAAAAATTATATTCAGTTTGCAACCTGATGGAGGTCAGTATAGATGGACTAATAGAACAAGTCCCACACACAGCTAGAAGCCCAAATATTTTTTCAGAGGTAGATGCAGATAAAAATTATTTTAAATTTGCAACCTGATGGAGGTCAGTATAGATGGACTAATAGAGAAAGTCCCACACACTGCTAGAAGGCCAAATATTTTTTCAGAGCTAGATGCAGATAAAAATTATTTTTAATTTGCAACCTGATGGAGGTCAGTATAGATGGACTAATAGAGAAAGTCCCACACACTGCTAGAAGGCCAAATATTTTTTCAGAGCTAGATGCAGAAAAAAATTATATTCAGTTTGCAACCTGATGGAGGTCAGTAAAGATGGACTAATAGATCAAGTCCCACACACTGCTAGAAGCCCAAATATTTTTTCAGAGCTAGATGCAGAAAAAAATTATATTCAATTTGTAACCTGATGGAGGTCAGTATAGATGGACTAATAGAATGATGCTATGCCCAAAAGATTTTACTTCACTAGGTGCAGTAAAAAAATTGGTATTCTATACACAGGTGGTATATCTTGCAACACAGATAGGCTACTCCACTGACTAACACACTCTGCAATAGGCCAAAAAGGATTAGCTTTGCTAGATTCAGCCAAATGCTGTGAAAAAAACTTGCACAGCACTGGCACAGACCTGCCTGGCAAAAACTGATAGGAACTGATGTAACCTAGTCCTGAAAAGGACTGCAATTACAATTAGTCTTTACTCCCACAATCTATCTATTTAAGAGCACAGACCTGCCTGATAAAAGTCGTAGGAAATGCTGTAACCTAGTCCTCAAAAGGACTGCAATCACAACTATTCCCTACTCCCAAGCTATCTGTAGATTTGTGCGAAAATTGGCTTGAAATTAACAAAGTATAGCGCACACAGCAACAGCGGTGCCGTCTAACACGCAGCGGCAGCAGTGGGAAAATGGTGGCGACGGGGAAAATGGCTTGGTCTCATAGGGCATGGACATGTGACATACACTGCCAATGACACATGCCCTTGCTTGTGTGAAAAACAGCAGTTCGCTCCGTGTGTGCGCTTCTGATAGGCTGACAGACTGCACCTCCCCACTGCAAATGCGGGAAAGAGAAAAAAAAATGGAGATCTTCATTATTCCTGCAGAGATCCATCCCCTGCCCCTCCCCCCACCCCGCTGTACACTCAAACTGCGTATTAACATTAATTTTCATCATTACTGAGAAAAAATCCAGTTATGATTTTGGTGCACGAACAGTTATCGAACATAACCTCGAACAGCCGAATTTTTCTCAAATCGTTTGTGTTCGCCGAACGGCTCGAACACCGCCCAAAACAGCTCGAATTTGAGATTGGCGAACAGTTCGAGTAGAACAACGCTCATCTCTAGTTGTGAAAAGCTTCCGCCTCCACGAGCTTAAAAGGCCATATTTCAAGAGCAAAGAGCTGCCCAGAAACCTGGCAGTTTAGTGTTGCGGCCTGTGGGTGGGTGGGTGGCTAGCTGCATACTTATATTTTCATTCCAAGTAACAGAAAACTAAGCAGATGGTGGCCTCTATCATCATCATGGCCTCACCTCGGCACTATGAACTCTCCTGAAGGAGAAGCCAGGGCCCGCCGGAGGAGTCTCCGGTTCTCTGGTGAGCCCGTCCAACCCTGCCGAAAAGCAGGCCTGGCTAAGAAAAGTGTGGGGGAAGGTTCACGGACACTCTATGGCTGCTTTTTTAATGTGGATCGGCCATGCTTATGCATGTTATTTCTCAAAACGCATTAAAGATCAGGCCATTGTCCAACTCTGTGTTCAAGAAATTAAATGCGCATAGTAAGATGTGTGTGTGTCAAAGCACCACCGACAAGTGCGAGTTGATGTTGGACGGGCTGCCATTGCTTCTGCAACAAGCTCAATTACAGGACTTCCTGGGAGAAATGACACGCAGGGTTGATGCGGTTTCCCTCTATGCCAGTCCCTTCACCGAGCTAAATACAACTCTTAGCAAAAAAAGTTGTGACTGGCTCCGTACCGTCCCTGACCAAATTCACCTGTCCACGTGTTTGTGGTTAAGCGGTCCTTCCCAGTAAGTGCACTTGGGAGGGCACGGGTAATGTTGTGGGACCCGTGCTTGTGGAAGGCGGAGGCGATACCGGGAAATATAGTGGCGGCTGGGGACCGAGTATGGACACCCGGTCGCCGCCGGCATGAAGCTGTGAAAAGCTTCCGCCTCCACGAGCCTAAAAGGCCACATTTCAAGTGCAAGCAGCTGTCAAAAATGTGTCAGTATAGTGTTGCAGCCTGTGGGCGGGTGGGTGGGTGGCTGCCTGCATACTTGCACTTGCATTCCAAGGAATGGGGTAGGGACAACTGAACGCTGCAGTGGGACAAGGATGTGGACGGTGATTGTTGCAAGTCTGCAATGACAGGTGCATGGCGGGAGGCATCTTCGCATGCGCCAAGGATCACTTATGATGGTCACACTTTTAGGCAGTGACTTGGGAGTCAGATGCTTCCAGAGGTCTTCCCCATGCTGCACCCATGTCTTTTCAGCACTGTATGCATGTTTCTGATGATATGTCACACACCACATGGCCATATAAGGTTGTAAAATGTTAAAATGACATTTCCTGGTGAATGCATTTGTCTTGGTTGAAAGGAATTCAAAAGTGCAAAAACGCATCAAAAACGCTACGTGTGAACATAGCCCAAGTTGTGGAGGATTATTTTTGTTTTTGTTTATTTATTTTGCCTAATATACAAGTCATTACCCTGGAAAGGATGTTCCTTAACATATTTCCCAGGAAAATTCATTTTGGTTTCGTTTTTGTATGTTTTATTGGGAGTCCGTAAAAGTGGTGTAATGCTCTGACCACGTTGTTGACAGCTGTGATCTGGGAGTCGGAGATGCTTCCAGGAGTCTTCCCAATGCTGTTCCCATGTCATTTGAGCACTGTTCCCATCGATTTGGGCAATTTTTAGGCCCTCTGCAGACTGCAGGGGGGGAGCCGCCGGAGTTTCCCTTAGACTTACATTGGGCTCGTTGCTCGGGTCGAGCACCCGAGTATTCCAATTTGCTCGACCCGAGCAACGAGTACCCGAGCATTTTAGTGCTCGCTCATCACTACTCATTAATGAGACAGTGTACCAAAATGGTGTTGAGGGTTGTAAAACATCATCTCGCTGTAAAATAATGAGGAAAGAGAGGGGTAAGTGTACATTGAGTATAGATGTAAAACAAATGAATAATACTTGGTGCGCCCATAAAGCCATGTTGGGACTAGAATTAATACCATTGTATACAGACCCCTTTCCACATTTGTGTTCTCCCAGAAGGAGCATTCTTGGTTTGTGGACATCATGTGGACATCGTACTTACAAGTGCACTCCTGCCAAACTAACACCAGCCACTTTCATAATCCCTCAATGCAAAGTACACACAGCAGCAGTCCCAATTCACACCTTGTATAAAAGGGCAGAAGTCTATAGACCCATGCCAAATGGTAGGCGTCATTTAGTAGAAACGGGGATAATAAATAAAATATTCACTAGTATGTTAATACTGTATATCCCTTCATAGCACAAGTGTGAAAAAAGTTAGTGGAAGCCACTGGCTACCTGGATGATCAAATTTTCCAGGTTCTTGAGGTTCTTAATGAGACTAAAACAATACAGAGAGAATTAATCATAGTTACTAGCGAACATACACAGCACTAGATTACCTGACAGCAAAAGAAGGGGCAATGTGTCAAAAAATTGGTCCCGCCTAGTAGCATAGCTACAGAGTGGGCCCTGGGCCCCACACTCTGAGGGGCCCACCCAGAGCTACGCTACTAATAACTATCAGTATGCGCTGATACTGCTAAACTCCGCATCAGAACAGGGAGACATGATCTCCCTGCACTGCCGTTATGGGGCCCATGTTTGGGTGGGGTCGGTGGTGGTGTCGGCTTTGGCACCGGACACCGCCCCCCTCAAGTTTAACTGCCAATACAGCTGAAAGCAATTATGGAGGAGGGAGCATCAGCTGACGCTTCCTTCACCGTCATTCTTCCTCGGCATCTGACGTCTCAGCGCAATGACATCACTACATGGTGTGGCGCCCTGCTGTGCATGAGTGCCACAGATCCTAGAGGGGTGCATGAACGGATTCCTCCCCTCACAGCATACACACACCTCCACCTTCCACCTCAGACCACCAGAGGGAGCCTGTTAGGGATATAAATAGGGAAGGTGGAGCTAGGCAGAGTAGTTCCTCTGAAGATTTCCTGCAGTAGAGAAGCCTGAGAGAGGTCAGTCTGCAGTGGAGCTCAGTCTAGTTTAGAGAACTCAGCTAATAGTTCAGCAGTGGAGCACGAGGCTCCTGCCAGCTAGATTCAGGGAGCTCAGTTAGAGCTTAAGGTGTGCCGACGCCATAAGAGCGGTGAAGCGCGGCAAGCTGCCGCTAGTGTGTATAGCCTAGTGAGGGCCTCGAGCGAGGCCAAAGGCTAGAGGAGTGAGTAGCATTGGGGGCAGAGAAGCAGTACAAGCTCACCCCAGAAAACATATACCAGACACCGGGTCC
Source organism: Phyllobates terribilis (assembly GCF_046119375.1). Taxonomy (NCBI): domain Eukaryota; kingdom Metazoa; phylum Chordata; class Amphibia; order Anura; family Dendrobatidae; genus Phyllobates; species Phyllobates terribilis. The sequence continues at coordinate 52,983,495 of NW_027362761.1, read as the reverse complement.
GCGTCTACAGGGCCATATACCCCCTGTAGAGACAACCGGAGACCCCTGGAAGACTTCAAGTCCCAGGATCACCCAAGAGCTGATACGTAACAGAGCTAGGACTCATGGAGGCCCCGCAAGCTGGGAGCGCGTACTCCAAGAGAAGGCCCTACCACAAAGTCAGCTGGTGCAGGACAGAGACAAAGTTAGGCCTAGCTCCAGGCAGGTCAGAAACGTATTACACAAAGGCAAGAAACAGAAGGCCCTACACCCGCTCACTGGGGAGGATCCCGATATGCACCCTTCACCCTACAGTGCTCCGGATTGTGCCTCGAATACCATCAGTAAAAGGTACTGAAGTGACTATCGTGTCTGTCCCTGTTCTTGCTCTGACCCGGCTGGGTCCCATCAGTCCAGCATCCTTACATCGCCGCTGCCCTGAGGCCTAGCTCCACCTGTGGGGAGCTATACCACGCAAGCTGCCTTAACACCGGTCTCAGTGGGCTGCCGCAGTGCTGGTGGTCCTCACCAGACACCACAGGTGGCGTCACAAACTTTCATATTGTAACATACCTGGCGGCGTCCTTGCATGGTGGTCCATCTCCCACTGTGCAAGAGGGCGCACTTGATCTCCTGTCCAGAATGTCTCTCTGGCTTCCCTCCATGCTGTCTGTTTGTGTCTGTTTCTGCTGCTTAAGGGCGGCGCCCGATCACTTCCTGCCTTTTGTACCTGCTGTGGGTCACACCCCTTGTGCGTCCTCAGCCTATTGCTGTCTGTCACTTGGTATATAGCTCAGCAGCTCCCTTCTATCCCTGCCTGAGCATAGTGTTTCCTTCAGTGTGTGCTTGCACTCTGAAGGTGCCAGGTCCCGTCTCTTGTCTCCTGCTTTTTTTTATCAGTTCCCGTTTCTGAACTGAGTCCTGTATGTCTCCTGCCTTGCGGTATCAGCTCCCGTGTCTGAACTGAGTCCTTTCTGTGTTCTCTTGTCTGTCCTGTCTGAACACGCTCCTAGCCTGTTCCTCCTGCCTTCTAGGGGCCGATTACCTAGACCCGTTCCTGTATCTTGTCTGACCTGTCTGAACTCGCTCCTAGCCTGTTCCTCTCGCCTTCTAGTGGCCGATTTCCTAGACCCGCTCCTGTGTCTGGTCTGTCCTGTCTGAACACGCTCCTTGCCTGTTCGTTCCGCCTCTCTGGGGGCCGTATTCCCAGACCCGCTCCTGTATCCCTCTGCAGTGTCGGTCTCCTCCGTACACTCAGTTCCAGTCTGAACTCTCTCCTGTCCTTTACCTGTTTTGCCTCTATGTCCGTTCCCTTCCTTTTTCTGCAGAGTCTGAACTCGTACCTAACTCCTGCTTGTTGTCTCTGCAAGTACTGTGTGAGTATCTGGCTCTGTCTTTCCCTTCCTGTCTGTTCCGTGTGAACAGAGCCCTGTCCTCCCTGCTCAGCCTTGTCTGCACTCTAGCTGTGCTTGCCTGTAACCCTCTGCCTGTATTGTTCCTGAGTCCCGGTGTGTACTGGGTCCTATCCCGCCTGTGTTCCTACCTGCTAGTGCCTCCCTGTCTGCACTCTAGCTGTGCTTGCCTTTACCCCCCTGCCTGCATACCCGCCTGCCTGCATACCAGTCGTGCCTGCCTATACCCACCAGTCTGTGTGCCAGCCTACCAGCCTGTTCCTGTATTCCCCTGTGTGGGTCAACAGCCGTGTCCGGGGTCTGTCCTGGAGTAGCACCTGGTCCCTCTGCTCGGTTCCTCCTTGGTGCACTGGCGTCGTATGCCGTCGTGCGACCCTGGTCGGATCGGGTGAATACTTAGTCACGCCCCTCCAGGCATTCACTCTCCGGCACGGTCCAGTGGAATCACTACCAATCACACGCACACGCCGCTTAGCCCGGGCGTGTGCATAACACATATAATTATCCACCCTTCCTTTTAAAAAAGAGAGGCCCAGGGTACGGGCCTGGGAGCCAACTACCGCGACGTCTCCCAAGACTAACAACAAGGCCCGGGCGCCGAGTCCTCCCCATCCCCTGGGCGCGACAATGGCATCCTCTACACAGAGATGTGCAACGCTTCAGTAGACAAACTGTGTTTGCTTATCAGGAATTAGCCATCCATGTCTTCATCTCAGAAAACAGCTTCAAATGGTAAATTTGATTTTAGAAAATAAAAATGTTTTATTTTCATTGATATAAATAAAGTACTTGGTAGTTTTCATTTTTCATAAGGTGAAATCTTGCCTCCCAGATGAAAATTTTTGCCATTTGCAAATCTTTGTCAGTAGTTGTCAGTAGTTGAAAAAGAAAATATTTTTATGCTATGCACTAGTATTTTCTATGCACAGTAAATTATTTTCATATCCTTCTCAATTTTACTAACTTTAAAATACTGGCTAACTTATTGCAAACGCCTTATTTTAAACACATTGTGTCAGGCAGTTATTATTTCAGAGCTATCCCTTCTACCTTTTACACTAACAGTTTTAAAGGAGAAAGTTAAATGGCAACGTTTAGTAGGTTTTTCTTTATGTAGAAACAAAACTAAATGCACTAATTAATATTGTACAATTACCCCATTCTAACTTGCCCTTTAGAGATACAAAATATGGGTGAATATGTTCTTTAATAAATTTATTAACTTCATATAGCTATGATGTTGAATTTATCACTTAACTTTTTATACATTTGGTAATATTTTAATTTATTAATTTGAACTTTATCTTCACATAATACAACAGCTGGACTTCACTGAATGTCTTTTGTTATCCACAGAAAAGTATATTCTGTATTCTCTAAGCCCATTATACCGATACTCTAGAAAAATGATTTTAACATGTCCCTGCTGATTCTTTGATTAATATATACTACCTTTTCAAGGGGCATGTCAAAAGTTGAATAAACTTCTTTTCCTGTTAGAAAAAGAATTAGAGAGCGGGATGTCATGTCTTATCTTTTTTTTTTCTTTTAACTTCACTTTACGTGTTATATAACAGGCTCTGCAAACTGACAGAAGGAGTGGGATCCATCTTATTCCTCTCGTCTTGATTCTTGAATATCAGAAAAGAGAATTTCATTGCCATCCTTTCGAGATTTCAACACCTTTTATCATCTTAAAAATAAATCATGAAAGTCAATGTTACAAGTGCAACTCTGTAGGTCACTTGTCACTGTAAGGTGATGCTTAGCTATCGCTTTATATAGGAATAAAAGAAACAAACAAAGTTTCTTTCCAATAATAGTAGCTAGATGCTTCTTTTGAAAGAACAATTTCAAAAGGAGATGTTTCTGAACAAAAGCTTGAAGAGCATACTTAAAATTTTTACCTATTATCATTTACTTTATATCAATACACATGTAGCCATTCTTGCAAAGACAAAGATATCCCGATGCTGAAATATCTCGGCGTGGAAGAGTTAATATGACCTTTAACAATGCAACTACAATGGCTTTATTGTGTTAAATTAGCTTTCTGCGCTGTGATTTCTTTTTAGTGTGTTGTGTTAAGAATGGCCACATATGTATTCTTATAGCTCATTAAGATTATTATTCATATCCTGGGAATAGATGAGGTGCTTATGAAAATGAAATGGATGAAAGAATTTCCTTTACCAGTGAATCTCCACCCTTTTTTCCTGCCAAGTAGTGGAGAGCGAGCACTAAAATGCTCGGGTGCTCGTTGCTTGGGTTGAGCTAATTGGAATAGTCGAGTGCTCGGTCCGAATAACGAGCCCAATGTAAGTCTATGGGAAACTCGAGCATTTTTCCGGCGGCCTGCTGAGGGACTAAAAATTGCCCAAATCAATGGGAACAGTGCTCAAATGACATGGGAACAGCATGGGGAAGACCCCTGGAAACATTTCTGACTCCCAGGTCACTGCTGTCAATAAAGTTGTCAGAGGTATTACGCCACTTTTACGGGCTCACAATAAAACATACAAAAACAAAATCAAAATGGATTTTCCTGGGAAATATGTTAAGGAACATCCTTTCCAGGGTAATGACTTGTATATAAGGCAAAATAAATATACAAAAAAAAATGCTCCTCCTATGTTCACACGTAGCGTTTTTGATGCGTTTTTGTACTTTTGCATTGCTTTCAATCATGATAAATGTATTCACCGGGAAATGTTATTTTAACATTTTACAACCTTATCTGGCCATGTGGTTTGTGAAACATCATCAGACACATCCTGTTTCATTCATGAAGGAGGGACTCTGAAAGCCACAAACACTATTTTTACAGTCTTACTGTTCTTAAAGGGCCAGCAGTCGGCTATGCTTTGTTCCCATTATTAAAGAGTGGGTCTTATATACTGTTATTGTGTATGCAGTGATTGCAAGGGCTGCCAAAAATTTGAAAGCACCCCAATACCCCTTTGAAGAGACATAGAGGAAGGTCTCAGTAAAATAATGTTCCCATTATAAAGGAGTGGGTCTCCTATAGTGGTAATGCCCATGCTGTGAATTCAAGGGCTGCCAAAATTTGGGAAAAACCCTAAGAACAATTTAAAGACACATAGAGCTGGGCCACAGTAAAGTCATGTTCCTAGAAAGGAGCGGTTGTGCTATCCAGTTATAGGTTATGCAGTGACTCCAGCAGCTGGCAAAATTTAGGAGAAACCCTACTAACAATTTAAAGACACAGAGCTGGGCCACAGTAACGACATGTTTCCATTAAAAAGGAGTGAGTCTCCCATACTGTTCTTGCATATGCAGTGACTGAAACTGCTGCCAAAAATTTGGAGGAACTCCAATGCCCCTTGCAAGACATATAGTGGTTGGAGGGCCTCCTGAAAAAAATGCTCCCATTATTAGGAAGTGGGTCTCCCATACTGCTTGCCTATGCAGTGAATGCAATGGCTGCCAAAAATTTGGAGGAACTCCAATGCCCTTGCAAGAGACATAAAGATCGCAGGGCCTCCTGAAAAAAAATGCTCCCATTATTAGGAAGTGGGTCTTCCATACTGTTTGCCTTTGCAGTGAATGCAACGGCTGCCAAAAATTTGGAGGAACTCCAATGCCCTTGCAAGAAACATAAATATGGTGATATGGTTGATATGATGGTGATATGGTGGTGGAGGGTGAGAAGGAGGAGGACAAGAGCAAATAGACAAAATCAGGAAGCGTATACCCATGTCTGGGTGTTTAGACAGAGGTGCATGGGAATAAAGTTAGACCTCCCATAAAAAACACTTGTATTTGAGTTTGTGTTACGCTGCTATCATACTGTGGTGTTGAGAAGTCTGGCCCAATCCAGCCCATGTTCATTTTTATAAGAGTCATCCTGTCAGCATTTTCAGTTGACAGGCGGATGCTCTTATCAGTTATAATTCCACCAGCGGCACTAAAAACCCGCTCTGACAAAACGCTAGTGGGAGGACAGGCCAGGAGAGCCAGTTCATGCCATGTGTCCAGCTTGGATACCCAATAGTTATAATCCACAGAGGAATCATGGAGGACATTGGTATGGTCGGCAAGGTACTCCTTTAGCATCTTCCAAAACTTTTCCCTCCTTGTCAGAGTACCCCACACATAAGGGCCTGGGCACTGGGAGGGTCTGAGAAAACTGCTCCACACTTTTGACAATGTTCCCCTACCTCTGTTGCTTGTATTTGTGTCTTTCTTGCCTTTACTCCTTCATTGTCCAAGGAATTGTGACCTCTGCAGCCAGCGTTTTCAGATGGGAATTTTCTTAATAATTCCTTAATAAGGGCCTTCTGAAACTGCAACATTTTATTAGACCTCTCTGCCACCGGAAGGAAAGATAGAAAATTCTCCTTGTAGTGTGAGTCTAGAGGTGTGACCAACCTGTAATTAATGGCACCCAAAATGTGTATAATGCGAGGGTCACGGTAAAAGCAGCGAAAATAAAGTCAGTCATGTGTGCCAGACCGCCAACAGCCAAGACTTCCCTGACCTGAACAAGAGGATGACTGTCCGTGCTCTCTTCCTCCTCCTGGTCCTCCTTATTGTTCTCCTTCTCCTCAGGCCATCCACACTAAACAACTATTAATTATAAGGCACAGAGGAGGGCGTTGATACGGTCAGCAAGGTACTCCCTCAGCATCTTCTGAAACTTTTCCATCCTTGTGAGAGTACCCCGCACATCAGGGCTTGTGCGTAGGGAGGATCTAAGAAAACCGTCCCAGAACTTTGACAGTGTTCCCCTGCCTCTGTTGGATTGCATTTGTGTCTCTCTCGCCTGTACTCCTTGGTTGTCCAATGAACTGTGACCTCTGCCGCCATCATTTCCAGATAGGATTTTTTTTTTAATAATTCCACAAAAAAGGGCATTCTGGTACTTCCCCACTTTATTAGGCCTGTCCGGCATGGGAATAAGAGACAAAGTTCTCCTTGCAGCGTGGGTCTAGAAGTGTCACCATCCAGTAATGACTGTCACCCAAAATTTAGACAACGTGAGGGTCACAGGAAAGGCAGCGTAACAAACTCAGCCATGTGTACCAGACTGCTAACAGGCAAGGCTTCTGTGTCCTCACCTAGAGGATGACTGACCATGCTCTCATTCTCATCCTCCCTGTCCTCAGGCCATCCACGCTGAACAGACGGTATGACAGTTATGCAGGTAGTACCGTCTATAGCGCAGGAAACTAGTTCCTCTTCCTCTGCCTCATTGTCACCCAATCCATGTTGGGATGAGATGAGGCTAGGCTGTGTGGAATCACCCTGGATGGTTCCTTGCTCCATCTCATCATGATAAGCCTGCTATGCATCCTCTTGAATTGTGAGCAGAGAGCATTTCAGAAGACAGAGATGTGGGATGGTGACAGTAATTATGGTGTCATCGCTGCTCACCATCTTGGTGGAGTCCTCAAAGTTTTGGAGGATGGTACAGATATCTGACATCCATGTCCACTCCTGAGGTCTTATGTGTGGAGTCTGACCTGAATACTGATGGCCTTGTTGATGCTGGTAGTCAACAAACTTCCCTCTTCTGCTCACAAATCCTTCCCAACATCTGCAATGTAAAGTTCCAACGCATTGTGACATCGAACACTAGTCGGTGAGCTGGAAGCTGCAAATGCTGCTGAGGCACAGCAAGGGTGGCGGAAGCTGTAGCTGACTTTCTAAAATGGGCACACACGTGGTGTACTTTGACTAGCAGAACCAGCAGATCCGGGTAGGTTTTGAGAAACTACTGAACCACTAGGTTAAGCACATGGGCCAGGCATGGTACATGTGAGCTCGCCTCGCCTCAGAGCCGCCACCAGTTTCCGGCCAAAGCAGTGCTTCCAGCTTCCGACTGATGTGGTCATTTCGGAGATGAAGGCTGAAGAGGAGGAGTAGGAGAAGGAGCTGTAGAATGTGGGGGCAACCCTGATTGACACGGGGCCGGCAGTTTTTGGGATTTCACTATACTAACTCAATGTACTGTCAGCGAGAAGTACCGTTCCTGCTCACAAGCACTTGTCCACGTGTCCTTGGTTAGGTGGACATTTCCTTGTAACTGCGCTGTTGAGGGCACGGCTAATGTTGTGGGACACGTGCTCGTGTAATGCGGGGACGGCACATGGTGAGAAATAATGGAGGCTGGGGACCAAGTACAGAGGGACGACCGCCGCCATCAGGTTGCAGAAAGCTTTTGTCTCCACGAGCATAAAAGGCAACATTTTGTGTGCAAGCATTCGCGAAATGTGTGAATTTAGTAGTGTAGCTTGTGGGGAATTGGCTGCGTATTTGCGCTTGCATTCAAAGGACTAGGATAGGGACAACTGAATGCTGCACTGGGACAAGGACGTGTACGTGGTTGCTGATGGTGCTAGTTGAGAGTGTGCAACAACACGTGCAGGGTGGGAGGCATCTTCGCATGCGTCATGGACAGGGGATTGGCGTGCATGCACAAGAGCGTAAGAAACAGTGGTGTCACCCACAGACACTGTTTCTGGACCCTGACGTTTGGCCCACTTAGTCGAGTGCTTTGCTGCCATGTGCCTGATCATGCTGGTAGTGGTGAGGCTGCTTGTTTTGCTACCCCTGCTGATGCTGGCCTGGCAGGTGGTGCAAATGGCCTTTTTGGGGTTATCTGCAGAGTATTTAAAAAACAACCCGACTCGGGAAGACCTAACAGCTGTAATGGCATCTTCCGTTGTGTTGGCGTTATGGGGAATGCTTTCACGCCTTGTGTCTGCGGCCACCACGCTTCTTTTTCCTACCTGTTGTGGTGCCACACCTCCCTCCCCCTGTGTGCTGCTGTCCTCGCTCTGCATGTCCTCCTGCCTGTTTGGGTCAGTTACTATATCATCCACCAACTCGTCTTACACTTCCACACCCTGGTCCCCCTCTTGACTTTCTGGCAATTGTGTCATCATCATCATCCACCTCTTGCAACAGAAATTGCACTTTCCCACCGTTGTTTTAGTGTGACCGTTGCTGCTCAAATATTTGAGCATCGCTACACGCGTTCTCCTCTTGACTCGCTTGAAGCTTGCTGGGCGAGAGGCCTGAATCTACAAATGTAAAAGTGAATAGCTCTTCTGAGTGTCCAAGTGTGGGATCAGTTGTCTCCAGGCACTCAGCATGGTGAGAGAAAGGAGGTTCAGGGTGAGGAATATGTGGTCCAGACTCATGGCTACTGAGACTTGACCATGTGGAAGACAGGGTGGTGGTGGTGGTGGTAAAGTGACTGGAAGCATTATCTGCTATCCAACCAACAACCTTTTGACACTGCTTTGGGTTCAATAGTGGTGTGCTGCAGTCCCCTAGTAATTGGGACAGGAAGGTCGAGCGACAAGATGTGGGTGTTTGTTGTGGCACCATTTCAGCTTGCCCACGGCCACATCCTCGGCCTCTGCATGCACCATCATCATCAAGTCCACTTCCCTGTCCCTGTGAATATTTTCCATGTTCACGAGAAATGGCTGATTTTGGAACGCAGTTAAATGTGATGCTTCTGACAAAGAACCACGGTTTTAAATAGCAGGCCTGTAGTATACTAACACTATTCTTCACAGACACCTAGTATGAATAGCTTGACCAACACATTGCAAAGAAATGGAAGCCAGAAATGGCTGATTTTGGAACTCTGTTATGTGTGATATGTCCGACAGAGAACCATGGTTTTAAATAGCAGGCCTGTAATTTACTAACACTGTTGTTCACAGAGACCTAGTGTGAATAGCTTGACCGACAAACTGCAACAGAAAGGAAAAAGCGGCTATATATATGTTGTGGAATACCTATACTAACTATATACAAGCAAATCTCTCCCTGACCCACTAGCAGTTCTCCCTACTCTGCTTGTTTACGGGGTAGACTGTAACGAGCATAGTGGCAACAGGTCTTCTATAGACCTGATGACGCTGTGCGGCCAACCAATCACTTAATGCCCACAACAAACATGGCTATGGCATTACAGTGCGTGGCAAGCAATCCCTGCATGTTCATTGGCTCTCTAAAGAGCGCCGAACATGCAGGATGGGGACTCAAGTTCCCACCCAAGCAAACCGGAAATAATTGCCGAGCTCTGTGATGCGCAGTAGAGAGCACGTTCGCTCATAACTACTGCCAAACTCTTATTCCATTTGTCCTGGCAGCAGAGCAGTTTCCTAGACCAGAACACATCCCATATAATACAAGTTAAATTTATTTTACTAAATTAAAATCCTGTTTTTCTTAAAGTTATATGAAGTTACGTAGATTGGGGCAACCCATCAAGATGAATGCAGAGGTTAAGTTTAGTGATGAGTGAGTGTATTCGTTACTATTCACACGAACAGTACTGTATTCGGGTTAATCGTTATTCGGCGAGTATTTGTGTACTCCCCTCAATATATTTGGATGTCCCGCCCTGCAGTTTTGGCGCCTCCTTTGCAGCCACTAAACATGCTGGGCTTCTTAGCCAATCACAGTAATGTCGCAGACATCTTGATTGTGGCATTACTGTGATTGGCTGGCCGCACAGCGTCATAGGGTCTATTTAAGCCCTGCCTCCGCCATTTTGTGCACATTGCGTCTGGAGCCTGCATTCTATAAGCATAGGGAGAGATCGCTGAGCTGCTAGGGAGTGTTTAGGCCTCTTGATCAAACAAAAGCCCTTGTAAGGGCTACCTGCAGTGTGTACTAGTTCTGTGTTTAAAGGAACTGCTCACTGGCTCCATAATACCACCAAAAGATTGCTCTTTTCAGAGCTGAAGACTCACAGCAAAGTCAGAGTACATGGGAGAGCTTGTGTATTAGCTAGGGAGAGGATAAAGTATTCTTCCAGTGTCTATCTTAAAACCACTCTTGTCAGAGACAAAGCAATATTTTTCCTGCATACACAGAATTAGCATTGTGTGCTGCCTATTTTTTTTAGCACTGGTCTCTTTTCCCTGCTGTTTTAGGGGTCAGAGCCTGCCTTCTGTCCATATTAGTGTACGTAAAAAATCTTTGATTGCCCCGCACAAAGCAGAAGTCTAAATATTTCCTACTTCCTGCTACAAACAAGCACCAGGCCAATTTAACCACTATTTTGGGGTGTCAGCCTGCCTTCTGTCCGCATCAGTCTAAGTAAAAAATCTTTGATTGCCCTGCACAAAGCAATAGTCCAAACATTTCCTACTGCCTGCTGCAAACAAGCACCAGGCCATTTTAACCACTATTTTGGCAGCCACCATCCCAAGGGCCACCAATCACAAATAGTAGTTAGGCTGGAGTAGGAATACTGTCCTGGTTTGTTCACTGCACAATCTGCGTAGGGTTTGTAAAAATGAGCCCTATGGGCCGAGTCATGGTTGACGCAGGAAGCAACCATCCCAAAGGCCTTCAATCACAAATAGTAGTTAGGTTGGAGCAGGAATACTGTTCTGGTTTGTCCACTGCAAAATGTGTGTAGGGTTTCTAAAAATTAGCCCTATGGGATGAGTCATTGTTGATGCAGGAAAGAAACGGGTTCTTATGGGAAGGGGGTGATGTTAACAGCAGTAGCATGAATCTGCATTTTTGGTGAATTTAGATTGGCTTGCTCTCATCTGGAGGGATTACAAACTGTGGAGATATCCAGTCCTTGTTGAATTTAATCAGAGTAAGTCTGTCTGCATTTTCCATGGAGAGGCGTGTGCACCTATCAGTGATGATTCCCCCAGCGGAATTGAAAACACGCTCTGACACCACACTAGCAGCCAGGCAGGCCAGCACCTCCAAGGCATATAAGGAGAGATCAGGCCAAGTGTTCAGCTTTGACACCCAATAATTAAAGGGAACTGAAGCGTCAGAAAGGACACACATATGGTCACTTAAGTACCCCTTGACCATGTTCTGCAACTTATCCCTCCTTGGCATTGTTACAGGCACAGATAGCCTTTACTGTTGTGCTGGTCTATTGAAAATTGCCCAATTTGTGCACATTTTCCTCCCACTTCTGTTGGAGCTGGTGTTCTTGTCTCTCCCCATTATCCCTTGGTGTTGAAAAGAGCCGGTTCCTCTGCCACCAGCATTGTCTTAGGGTGATGTTTTCAGCAACTGATCTACAACGGCCCTCTTGAACAATTCAATTGTAAAACTCTTTGTTGACTCCAAAAGTAGAGAAGGAAATTTCTCCTTGTACCGTGGATCGAAAAGGTGGCCAACAAGTATAGGTCGTATTGTCTCCTGCACCTTAAAAACATCTCCAGAATCAGACCTTTTCTCACCTTTGAAACTGCTAAAACTCTTACTGTCGGACTTATTCACGCTCGTATGGACTACTGCAGCTCTCTTCTGATCGGTCTCCCTCTTACCAAACTTTCTTCCCGTCAATCCGTCCTGAATGCGGCAGCCAGGGTCGTATTTCTGTCCAGCCGCTTCACTGATGCCTCCATCTTCAGCCAGTCATTACACTGGTTGCCCATTTGCTACAGGGTCCAATATAAACTCATCACTCTCACCCACAAAGCTCTCCACAGTTCTGCACCGCCTTATATCTCCTCTCTCATCTCTGTCTATCGCCCTACACGTGCCCTCCATTCTACAAATGACCTAAGACTAGCATCCCCCATAATCCAAATATCGCACCTCCGTCTTCAAGACTTCTCTCGTGCTGCCCCAGTTCTCTGCAATGCTCTACCCCAGACGATCCGACTGATGCCTATCCACCACGTCTTCAAGCGTGCTTTAAAAATCAATCTCTTTAAACAAGCCTACCACCTCAACTACTCAGTAAACTAACTTTCCCTTGTTCCCTCCTTCTAAATATTATTCTGAATCTGCACCCTACTATTCATCTGTCTCCACACCCTCCATGCACACAATAACTACACTCGATACTTGATTATTGCACTTAAACATACTGGTTGATGACCGGATCATTATAATTGCCTGACCTGAAATAACAAGCACTTTTCACCTATTGTGTCCACCAATTGCCTTATTGAATGTAAGCTTGCGAGCAGGGACCCCACTCCTAATGTAACTGTTCAAACTGAATTTATTGTATGTACATGTCTCTACTTAATTGTAAAGTGCTGCGGAATATGTGGGCACTATATAAATAAAAATTATTAATTATTATTACTGTTGGATAAAATGTGTATCACACGAGGGTCTTGCCACAGACACACATGAACTGTGCAATGTGGGCCAAGCTGCAAAAAGGCAAATGTTCTGTGTCCCCAACAGTTGAAACAGTACCCATCCTCTCCTCACGCTGACTCTCCTCTTCCTCCACCTCCTCCTCTCCAGCCCATCAAGGCAGGACAGACATGGAGCTTGAGTTGGGTGTCCCCTCTGTAGCATTAAGAATCCGCTCGGTAGCAGAGAAAAACAAGTCCTCTCCATCCTATCTTCCTTCTCATCACACCCAATGTTGCCTCAGATTATTGGCTAGGCTGGGTAGTATCACTCATTGGGAAATCTGGCTCCATACCAACATGCTGGGCACTCAAAGCTTCCTCTTTGAGATTATGCAGTGATTGTTTCAAGAGACACAGCAGCGGGATGGTTACGCTGATAATAGCCTGATCACCGCTCACAAGGTTGGTGCAGTTCTCAAAGTTCTCAAGAACCTCACAAATGTCAGCGATCCACACCAAGTCGACAGTTATGTGTGGTGGCTGACTGTCAGTCTGACCGGCATGCTGAAGCTGATATTCAGCTACTGCCCTCTCCTGTTCACTAATTCTCGCCAACATATGATAGGTGGAGTTGGCAAATTCAAGAGCTTTTGCAATAGAGGAATGGTGGAAATGAGCGCAAATACGGCGCACCTTCTCAAGTAGGTACGGCAAGTCACGGAAAGATTTCAGAAATTTCTGAACAACTAGGTTCAGCACGTGAGCCATGCATGGCACGTGTACCAGCTTGCCGATCTTTAAAGCTGCCACCAGGTTATGCCCATTATCGCAGACCAGGTTGGAGGTGCAGCGGGGAGCGCCACTGATTGGTCTGTTGTTTTAAAGCTTGCCACAGCTCTGTTGCAGTGTGTGCTTTCTGACTTAAACAGATCAGCTTCAGCAGAGCGTCTTGTCACTTTGCCGATGTGCTGCTGCACAGGTCCCAGCTTGGCAGTGATGGGGAGGGTAACTTAGCAGAGGATGAGGAGCAGGAGAAGGGGAGAGAGGAAGTGGAATATGAAGAGGTGGAAATCCTGACAAAAGTTGAGTCCACTATTCTTAGCGTGGGTGGGATGTGTGATGTTCCAGTTTGCGCCTTTGTCCCACCCTCCACCAGGTTCCCCCAGTGTGCCATGACAGAAATTTGTCCAGGTGTCTGTTAGGTGGACCTTCCGGGTTATGGCATTGGTGAGAGCACAGTTCAGATTGTTTAACAAATTCTTGTGTAAAGCAGTGACGGCACACCGGGCAAAATAGTGGCGGTTGGGAATACTGTATCATGGGACAGCTACAGCCAAGAGATCACGGAAGACTGTGCTCCCACAAGCCTAAACGGCAACATCTCCACAGCTAGCAATATGGCAATGTGCGAGTTTAGTATATGTGCCTGTGGGTGCATGGCTGGGTATTTACGCTTTCTTTCCAAGCTCTCAGGCACGGACAATTGGACTCTTTGCTGGCACAAGGAAGTGGATGTGGTTGATGTTTGTTGTGTGTGAGCAACTACAGGTTGTGGGCAGGAGGTATGAGTGTCTGCTTCTTGAAAAGCAGATTCTGAAGGACATAGCCCAGGCGACATGGCATATGTCTCCACCGAACCCAAAAGCACTACAGATACTGGCTGGTGATGATCTCATGCAGCCTTTATCTATCCCTTATCCCCTCAAGATGGCTGGACCATCATTGTAAATAATCCCCTGTCCTTTGTGTCACCCCCACCTCATTGTAGATCGTAAGCTCTTACGAGCAGGTTCGTCATTATTTTTGCTTTAATTACTGTATTATCTTTAGCTATGTTACTTATGACTGTTGAATATGAACCTCTGAATTGTAAAGCGCTGTGCAATAGGTTGGCACTATAGAAATAAAGAGTATTATTATTACTATCCTTATTAATTTGACCCGAAGATGCAGCTTAGGTACCCTGGTGTTCCGTCCACCAACTGGGGTGATTGGCTGCCATGTGGTTTCTCATACTGATGGTGCTCAGGTTGCCTTTGCCCTGGCCTCTGCTCAACTTGGTATGGCAGATGCTACAGACAACAATGTTTTTCTCTGAAGGACTTTCATAAAAAAAATTCCACACAGCAGCTGAACTCCCTCCCTAGCCCTGACTTTGTGCACAGCGGGGGTGCTCTTGGGAACAGTTGACCCAGTTCTCACTCTGGGCAAACCACGACACCTTGGTGCCTGTTTTGGTGCTACATATCCATCTGCCTTTGTGTTGCTGTCATGGCTATGCGTGCCAACGCTCCAGGTCGGATCAGTGGACTCATCATCAACCACCTCGTCTTCTATCTCATCCTCCTTCCCAGTTGACATTGTAGGCTGACCTGATGGCAATTGTGTCTCATCATCATCAGCCTCCACCTCTGGAGACTGTAAATGACGTTCCTTCAAGTGGCTTTCTTCTGGCCGTAGGTCCTCAAATGCTTGAGCATCAACGCACTCCACCTCCACTTGTCCCTCTTCAATGCTGCACAGTGATAGGCCAGACCCAACCAAAGGATACATACCAAACAGATCCTCGGAGTGGCCAAGCTTGGGGTCATATGTCTCCTGTGACTGATAATGGCGGGAGGAAGGAGAAACAGCTTCAGAATTGGATGTGCCGGCCTTCTGTGAATCCACAGTAGACTATGTGGTCGTGGAAGATTTGTTGCTGCTTGACAAATACGTAGAGGCCTTGTCTGCTATCAAAGACAGAATCTGCTCTCGCTCTTCTGGCTTCCACACACGTTTACGTTCCAGACCGGGAGATTTTTCCAGGAACATAGTGGATGTATCAAGCTTCTTCTGACCTGACACAGACTGAGTGCCTTATCATGCACCAGTAACAACACAACGTCCACGTCCCTTAACAGGCTTTTTTTTGGCATTCTGGGTTTTGTTGACAGATTTTCAGATATTGATGGCACAAGTCATGCTAGCTGTCATAGCCAAAATAGCGAGTCAAACATGACTCAGCTCATAAGGCTAATTTTTACAAACCCTATGCACATTGTGCAGTGGACAAACCAGGACAGTATTGCTACTCCAGTCTAACTACTATTTGTGATTGGAGGCCCTTGGGATGGTGGCTTCCTGCGTTAACCATGATGCAGCCCATAGGGCTAATTTTTACAAATCCTATGCACATTGTGCTGTGGTCAAATCTGGAATGTACAATGGTCCTACCAAACTAATATTTGCCATTGGAGGCCCTTGTCACAGGTTGTGCCACATGGTCACTGAGATACTACATTTCTATTGAATATGTATCCCCTGTCAGTCACACTAATTGGCAAAAAAAACATGCCTGGCTTGTGCCACATTGTGACTGAGATAGGGGATTCATATTCAATAGAAATTTACACTGACTGTTGATGACCGACTGATGGCCCTCTGAAAACTTGAATTGAGGGCCACAACTACTACAGTACTGCATCATAGATAATGTTTGTCAAGGGAGGCCCTTGTCATGGAATCTTCCTGCACCTTTGACACAGCCCCCAGGAGTAATTTTTGGCATTACGCTGCACATTTTGCACTGGATAAAGTAGTTCAGTATCAAGAAGTCTTCTCTTGCTATATAACCTGGGGAATATTCAAAATCAAAATCTGAGCCATTTGGAGAAGTTTCTCCAACCCATCCTGGAGGGGGGGCACCATATATCCTTTGTCCATTGACTTGCACAAGTGATATATTTGAGCTCATCATCCAGTTGACTAGTGCAGCTTTATTTTTCCGGTTCACAGAGTTCAGCCGTACCTGAAGATCGCAGGCTGCACTCACTACTACCTTCTATAACTCCATGTCGCTTGGCCTTTTTCTCTGTAGTCTCTGCCCTTAAATGAGTTAAATAGAGTGAGGGCCCTACAATATGAATAAGTGAGGGCACTCTCAAATGTACACAAGAGGCACCTCTAATATTTCTAGAGGAGGGCACTTCAAAATGTATGTTACAGGGCCTACTGCAGGCCCTCTGAACATTTGAATTTAGGGCCGCAGTATCACATGGTGGTGGTGAAGGAGGAGGAGGAGGAGAAGGATCAAGCCTAACACTACAATGGGCACATTATAAACTGCTATGGAATATGTATTCCACTATCTGAGTGTTAATGATGGAGGGACCACCCAAATGTCTAAGTAACAGCTGTCCCCCCAAAACGCATGTTACAGAGCCACCTGAGGCCTCTCAAGTCAAAGATCAACATACCTACTGGTGTGTTCTAGCTGTGCTTCTAAAGTGCCGGGGAATAGTGAACTAAAAATGATGTATGACAAGGGGACCTACAAAATGTATAAGTCAGGGCCCTCCCAATTGTAAAAAAAGCCACAATATGTGTGAACAAAGGCTAAAAGGGATAATTTTTTGCTTTCTCTGGTTTATTTAGCCTTATATACAAGTGATTATGCAGGAAAAAAATGTTTCTTTACCTTTTTGGCCTGCTAAATTAAATTTTGGTTAGGTTTGGTAGTTGCTCTTGTGTGTCTGTAAAAGTGGCGTAATACTGTGACAAACTTATTCTCAGAAGCCATATGTGAGTCAGAAATGCATGCAGGCACATTCTCCAGGCTCTTTCCATTCTGTTTCATCACTTTCCCATCCATTTCAGCCTTTTCCTCAGGCCCCCAGACCTCTTTGTAGGGTCCAGCAGAAAATTACTCGCATTTCCCATTGACTTACATTGTACTCGCTATTCGGAATGAGTTACGAGTATAGCGATTACGAATATTACGGTACTCGCTCATCACTAGTTAAGTTATCTGATCTTAGATAGTATATCGTATTTGGGAGTACATCCACTCTTCAAGTGGAAATATTTGTTACTTTTTTATATTCCTTTAGCTTAAAAAGTAACTAGATTTTTGGCATCTAAAATTTTTAAAGGGAATAAAGAACGTATTGGCCAGTAATGGCTGCTTCTGGGGTTACTGAGAGACATCAAACAACAGAAGCCAACAAGTGGTCCATCAAAGATCACATATATGGATTGACTGTTTACAGAGAAAGGTGAGATGATAGTTTGGTATCCCAGTGCCCAGACTGCTTCTGCTGAGTGAAACAGTTGACATGTGGCAGTAGATTTGTTCCAGAACTAATTTGGGCACTGTGATTTAGGAGTAGTTTTGAGTGAATTTATTCGGCAAATGTTCGAAAGTTTCAAATTTGGCACAAATATGGCACATTCGAATTCGTGATCACAAAGGCGAGCAAATTTTCTTAAAATCGGAAAAGTTTGACGAATTTACGCGGGACCGCGAATACAGGGCAACCACTGTGTTTTGAACAGTTTTGTTAGCATAGTGCAAGTGTATGATGAGCGGTGACATGTGCCAGGTGAGTGTGGGGGCTGTGGAGAGCTTAGAACAGGTCAGATCAGCGGCGCACTGTTTTGTTTTTTTTTGCTGTGGGCTTAACTTTAACTGAGGAAAGAGCGGCCAGCCAATAATAGCGTAGGAAGCATCTACACTGTCCAGACATAAGGGCTTCTGCAATTGGCTGCAGAAATCACATGTCCTCTCAATATAAAAAAGCAGCCATGTTCTCTCAGCACCATTATATCCATGTCACTGCTGGAGACAGACGCTGCTCAGTGTTCTCCTGTGTAATGAGAGATATTAGCTAGATAGATGGGCGCTTGTGTGGTAGTCAGATAGTGTAGATAATTTCTGGCATGTGTACCTCTGCAACCGCTGGTGCAGCACATTTTTGGTGTTCTTGTGCAGAACAACAGAAACAGAGGGCCCATGCCATACTATAGTGCTGCTCACTGCTGGTATAGAGCTCCATGTCTCAGTATACCTTGAATTTTTTTTTGCACTTGCTAATGTGATCAAGCAAGAGCAGTGCACCTTTACATTTAGTGGGGTTGAAATTGTGCTCTGCACAGTCTGCAGAGCTTCTTATTGCAGAGAACAAAATCTGTTTATTTTTCTGTTATTGTGATATTGAAAGCTGTGTGCACTAAAGTTTTTTTTAGTGTCAGATGCTACTTTAGTGGAGTTGAACTTCAGGTGGTTTCAGAGTAAAAAAATACATTTTTTCTCTTGCTACGCCCAGTCCAAAAAATATTTTTTCCTGTGCCAAAAGTCATACAGTGGTATAAGCTACCTACTACATCAGTGGCGGTTGTAGTATCAGTGTCTCTGCCCCCTGACAAGCAGAGACGCCGTCCCTCTTACCGCCGCGCTTCCCGCCCGGCATCCCCCGGCGCTCCTGCTGCTGTTGTTGCTGGCTCGCAGCTTCCTGGGCTCTGTGCTTAGGGCGCACGCTCCCTCCCTCTTAAAGGGGCCGCGCGCGCCATCCTAAGGAGTCCCCGGCCAATGGCCAGAGGACCTCTCATATAAAAGGCACCTCCTCCAAAATGTAGGTGCCCGTGCAAGGTTGTAGCTTTGTGTGCTAACTCTGCTTCAGCCCTCAGGTCCCGCTGCAACCTGACCACCAGTCCAGTCCGCCAGCCTGACTACCAGTCCAGTCCGCCAGCCTGACTACCAGTCCAGTCCGCCAGCCTGTCTACCTGTCTTCGCCAGCCAAGTACACTCTCCAGCCCGACGGTCTGCCTACAGTCCAAACCCGCTAGTCTGTCTATGGGCCAGGCTTGCCTGCCTACCCGGAGAACGTACCAGTTACCTGCCGTGCCTACCAGCCTTCCTACCTGGAGGCTCCTGCCAGTTACCTGTGGTGTCTGCCTGTCCGTCTACCCGGATCACCAGTCAGCCTGCCTGCCGTTCTCATCTGCTGTACCGGTCAGTCCCTGCCTTCTGACCCGTGGAAGTCACCTGCTCTCATACAAGGACAGGCCCAGAGTAGCACCTGGTCCCTCTGCTCGGTCCTTCCCTGGTTCATGGAGTCGATTGAGCCGCCGTGCGACCTTGGTCAGTGCGAGTTGATACCTAGTTACGCCCCTCTGCTCCCTCCTTGCACTGCAGCACAGAGGTTCCACCACCCGGATGCGTAACAGCGGTCAAAGTCAGCTGGACTCAGAGCTTACGCAGAGTAACCCAAAAATATTTTTTGCTCTAAGTAAAGTGATACAGCTGGCTAGATCTGAGTTTGAAATATTTTGGAGCATATTTTCTATGTCATACTGGCCTCATCCACATTCAAAAAAAAAATGTTCTTCTGTTCCTAAAGTAATACAGCAGGGGACATCTCAGTTTGAAATTGTTTGGAGAATATCTTGTAGGTTTTATCGGCCTCATGCACACTAACAAATTTATTTTGTCTGTTAGTAACGTTATACGGCAAGCCATATCTTACCTTGTCATTTAGGGTTGCTGAAATTTAGGTGTGTGATGAGCTATTGCACAGGAAAAAAACATATTTTTCTTTAGTTAATTGCGTGCTCCTACCACTATCTGACCAACATGAGTGAGAGAGAGAGAGAGCGTGGTGGAAGGGGGAATAGGCTTGGTGTTCAAGGAGTACGTAGGGTACGTGGTAATGTTAGTGAAAGCACTAGTGAAGCAACACAAACAGGTCCTATCCAAAGACAACTGACAACTTATGTTAGTGGGCGGTCTACTGCATTCCCTTCCTTTGGCAGCCACACAGCGATACGCCTTGTTGATAAGGCCCAGAGAGAGAAGGTGCTCCAGTGGATGGCAAGCTCTGCTTCCAGTGCCCTCTCCTCTTCTTCCTCCACCTCAACATCACATGCAGTACAGTCAACAGAGGTGGAACCCCAATTACCCATGCTTTCTACCGTGTCAAAACTGGTCAACTGACTGTAGCGAAACACAGATGAGCGAGTCTGCAGAACTCATCACCCATTCTACACCATGGGCATCAGAAGTGTACTCCAAACAGTCACAGAGTCAAGGGGAGGAAAGCATCTGCACCGATGCCCAAAATTTTTTTAGCTTGGTTCGTGGCAGGACGAAGTAGGGTCCAAGCAGGTTCCTGACTCTTGTCACCAGATGTTAACCACAGGGGAGAGAGGTGATAATGATGAGACTCATATACCTGCAGCTCATGCGGTCTGTACTGTGCTGTCAGGGCAACAAGAGGAGTAGGGTCACACTGAGGGCGAGGAATGGGATAACACATTGAATGATGACGAGGTTGAAGATCCTACGTGATGTGAACCCAGAGTCACGCAGCCGAGTAGCTCTTCTGAGGTGCTGGAGGAGGAAGACGAGGCGGTTACATTTCGCCCTACAGTGCAGACACGGAGTAATTAAAGCACAAGGAGCGCTGCATCCTGAGCCATAACCATGGCTGTGGCCAGCAACGGTCACGGGTCTGCAGCTCGCAGAGGCAGCAAGACTTGCCTAGCATGGGCCTTTTTTGTCACTGCAAAGGATGAGCCAACTCACGTTATCTGCAAACTTTGCGACAAAAAGCTCAGTAGAGGGAAAAACTGCAATAATTTGACTACTACATGCATGAACGTTCACATGCTCAAACAACATTCTTTATGCTGGGAATCTTACCACGCTAAAATGCTGACCAGCGCACCTCAACAACCATCAGCTGCCCCATCAAATGCATCCGCTGCTTCTTCCTCCTCCTCTGCTACCGTGCCAAGTATTGTCATCACAGAAACTCAGTTTTTTTACCCGCTCCAGTCAGGCTGAGTGACAGCCCGTCAGCTGTAACGGAAGCGGACACACCTGCTGTGTTTGTTTCACCGAGCACACCGCATGCTTCTCAATCCACCATAATATCTGCACCTCACTCACACTCCACCAGTTTTTCCGGTTCACCATACTCCGTCCTCTGTCAGCACCTTAGCCAGCCCTCAGTCCCGCAGTTGTGGTCACATAAAAGATTGTTTCATCCTACGCATGACAACGCTAAGAGGTTGAACTCCACCATCTCCAATCTGTTGGCCATGGAAATACTGCCTTTCTGCCTGGTAGATACAGACGGTTTCCAAAAACTGATGGCCGTCGCAGTCCCCCAGTACCAGTTGCCCAGTCGCCATTACTTCTCTAAGAAAGCTGTGCCTGTGTCTTCAAATTAATATGCCTTTTAGATCGCAGTCATACTGGGGAAGAGGGCAGCTCTCAAGGCTCAGTTTGAGCAATGGCTGTCTCCGCTGAACCTAGAGCCAGGGTAGGCAGTGTGCGATAACGGTGCGAACCTATTAGTGGCCCTAGGCCGAGGCAAGCTCGCCTGAGTACCTCAACCTGGTGGTACAGCATTTTTTTCCGCCACTATCCTGGCCTGGATGAGCTGCTTCACAAAGTATGGAAGCTGTGTGCTCACTTCCGCAGTTCGCACCCCTTATGTCATTGACTTGCATTGATACAGAGGTCTTTGTCCGTGCCAGTAAACAGGTTGATCTGCGATGTGCCGACGCTGTGGAATTCCACTCTGCACATGTTGCAGCGACTGTGGCAGAAGCAACGAGCTCTGACGCAGTATGTCATGATGTATAGCTTGAGGCAACGCAGTAGGGACTTGAGGCATATCACATTTGCAGAGTGGGAACAGATTAAGGACCTCTGCACCCTTCTACATGGTTTTGAAATGGCTACTAAACTGGTTAGCGCTGACGATGCCAGCATCAGCATCACTATTCCAGTCATATACATGCTGGAGCAAACTTTGAATAACCTGCTGCAGGAGGAGGTGGCCCAGAAGAAGAGGAGGATGCGGAAGGGATACCAATGTCTCAAATTTCCAGACTGTCGTCTCACAGGCGGATGCCAAGTGATGGTGGATTACAGCGATCGAGGGGGTTTGGTGATACCAGGCAAACTGTTAGTGAAGGTGGGTGCAAGAGCTGAGGAACTAATGGAGGAGGAAGAGGTAATTGGTGAGCAGCTGTAAAAGGATGAAGAAGATAATCATCCCCTCTCGTTTGAAAGTGGTTGGCAGGAGGGGATGGAGGTGACGAACCCACTGGAGCCGTGGGGTACTTGGTAGCCGGGCCTGTCCTTTTTGGGGTAGTCATGGTGGCAGTGACCTGGTCCCTGGCCCCGGGCAGTCAAATAAAGTAAAGGGAAAGTCAATTTTGGGGATAATATTTGTGACGTCACCCGTGGTATGTGGCTATATGGGGCCGCGGTTGCAGTGCAGATCCACTGGAGTTGATGGTGATACAGCAGAGTTAGTTCAGTTTTCCACAGGCAGAGCTAAGCTCCAGGGCAGTAAATGATGAATTGTGGAGGTAGATGTTGTTGGTGCGGTGTAGTGCAGGGCTGAGGGCGCAGATAATGACCAGACAAAAAATTAATGGCGGTTTCCTCTACCTTTACTTGCGGTTTGTCAGAGCAGACCGGAGCACTGGTACTAGCTGGTGGTGGAGGTCCGGGGCGGCCTAGAAGCAATTTGGGGATCCACCTCGCCTGGTGGCGTTGTAGGCCTTCCCTCTGCGCTTTCCTCTTTGGCCCTTCTACTTAAAGCTATGCTTCGGCCCTGCTGCTTAAAGCTATGTTTCGGCCCTCACTCCTGAGCAAAATGTCTATTCCTCACCTGTATGGCAGGCAGCTCTTCAGGTGTCGCTCCTTTGTGGGCATTTGGTGAGGCCAGGAGACCTGCAGTCTCCTGCTCTCCGGATTTATCTGCCAGGCCTTCAGTGCCCGCACAACCACGGACTCCGGTGTCCGATTCCTTGCGCTTTTCCTTGAGCTTGATCACAGCTCCCTTCCCCAGGCTCTTCCTCGTCAATCTCCTGTCTCTAACTCCCTTCAACTGACTTTTCTAACCCCGCCTCCAGGTTCCAATTTAAAGGGGAGGAGCTCCCCCTTCTGGTCTGGAGTCAAGAAAGTGTTGGATGCTGGTATACCTGATCAGGGGACCCCTCCTTGCTTCTAGGCATGGCATTACCCCGTGTGAGGGAGGCAATGCCAATGTGGCAACCGGACTCCTGGGGTGCCACAGAGGAAACAAGCATCAGTGTTACGCAGCCCATAATACAGCCTGGCTTTGGACCTCCTGGAAGAGCCTGACATAGGAGTGCCTTATTGATGCATTATCTGCAACATGATCCCCATATAGTTAGGATTCAAAATAATGCTGACTACTGGGTTGCCACTCTGTTAGATCCACATTATAAGAGTCAATTTTGCCAGATGCTTCATGCCCTGGAAAGCGACTCGTTTATGTTGGAATATCGAAACAAGCTTTTAAGCAACCTTAATAGAGGTTTTCCCCAAAATAACAGTGAGGCACACAGTGTGCATCGCAGCTGTAGTCTTTTAAGCTGCGGCACTTCAGTTCGTCAATGCCAAAAAATTAGCAGCAGCAGCAGAGTAAGTGGCAGAAGCAATTTCTGGGAGTCCTTTCACACATTGTTTGTGTGTGACATGTGGTGAACGACTGGAGAGGATGGTGCAGGAGTATCTAGAGTTCAAAATCAATACCATCAGGGAGGATTTGGACCCTTTTACATTTTGGTCTTCAAAAATGGATGAATGGCCTGAGCTCGCCTCTCACGCCTTGGAAGTTTTATCATGCCCGGCAGCCAGCGTTCTGTCTGAACGTGTCTGCAGCGCTGCTGGTAGTGTCTTGACGGATAAGCACACCCGGCTGTCTCTGGAAACTATAGACTGCCTAACTTTCATCAAGATGAACAAGTCATGAATCTCCAAGGACTTATGCACCCCAATTGCAGACTGTACAGAGTCGGCGATGTTGTCGTTTTGAGTGTGCTGCATTGATCTCTTGAAATTGCAGTCTGTGATATGGTTTCTGTGCCTGCTCTTGCTGCTGCTGCAGGTTTTAGGCCCTAATTTTCAGAAATGTGGAGAATTCTGATTGTGTCTCCATCCATTGGGTTGGCTGAAGTGGGACAGGTTTGGGTCTGCATTAAACTACTTGTAGTCTGATGACATTAATGCTACTTCGGTTAGGTCTCCATCTCCTGGGTTGGCAGTACTGGAAGAGGTGTGGGTCTTATTTACACTACTTTTACTGTAGTGAAATTGATTAGACATTGCTAGTGTCTGCCACTAATTTTTTTAAATGTGGGGAATTCTGATTGGGTCTCCATCTATTGGGTTGGCTGTAGTGGAACCTTCCTGTTCTGCAGTCTAAGTTGTGTAAGGTTGCGTACCAGTCCTTGCTGCACTCCTGATATAGACTCTGCCTGCTGCACTCCTGATACAGACTCTGCCTGCTGCACCCCTGATACAGACTCTGCCTGCTGCACCCCTGATACAGACTCTGCCTGCTGCTCCATCTAGTCTGTCCTACTGGGTTCAGCTGCTGCGCATTCCTTGGTCTGTCCTGGAGTGGCACCTGACGTTCATCGGGAGCCAAGTCTAAGCTCACCATCAGAGGCTCTAGTGAACAGTCCGGTACTCGCTTAATCACTCCCCTCCAGGCTCTCTGGGGTCCGTGGCACTGTTGTTCCACAAACCACATCTGTGACAGTGCGCCCTCGCAGGCCGGGTCCTCTCTCCTGTTGTACCAGTCGGTGACCCCTTTTGACATGTAAAGCGCAACTGAATAAATGTCGCTATCACAGTAATAATAATCATAGTACTTGTACTGTGTCAATTGATGGCACTTCCATGGTGTCTACACCTAATTTGATGTGTTTTGGCAGCTTTTGGTCCCATTTCTAGGTTTTGTCTATACATTTTTTTGGTCCCCCCCACTGACTCCTATGGGATTCGGAAATGTTCGGCGAATATCCATTTGTTCGGCGAACTTTTCTGAACCGAACATTGAAATGTTTGCTCATCTGTATTTAGGAGATGTAGTACATTAGGGTGACATCAAAATTTTTTTTGTGCAAATTTTTAGGTCTCCCCCCCTGGAAATAATTCCCTTTGGAGTGATTGTAACATACACAAAATTTTGTTACATTGCAACATAGTTTTGTGATGATTGAGCCACCAGTAAACAAAAATTATTTGTAATAAATGTCTTGCAGCAAAGTAAATGTACAATTTTACAGTAGTTTCACAATTTCACTTTTTTTAACGAAACTTGCCTCATTTGGTTCAGGATAGCCATGGTGATGCTTCTCCACACACTGGAGAATAAACTGTTTCTGGTCTTCTTGAGTGCTTAGTGACTAATTGAATGTACTCATGAGTGCAATGGAGCATTTGGCGGCATCATTCATGATTTTCAATCCAGCAACTTTTGAGGATGCATCGATGCAACTTGCTTTAGTGTGCCACAGACAATGATCTTGAAGAAAATCTTGGTTTGTTTCCAGTGCAACAAACAGTTTTTTTTGTGTTGCACGACCTGAAGTAATATAGCTTCTTGTGTGACAGAAGGTCTTTGGCAAGCTGCACGTGAGTTGCCTTCCTTCTGCAGAGCCAATACCATCTCAACCTTTTCAGGTTGGAACCTCACTGTGAAAAAAGCCAGACCCACCATAATCTCACTGAGGTACCACAGATGTCTGTTGAAAGGTTATATTGCCGCCTCAAGGGCTCATTGATTCCTTTGTAAGCTACAAGTTCTTGCTTGCAGTAATGCCAAGTCATTTCATGGCAATGTGTGTGGGATCTGACTGAGCTACCAAGCCTTCAAGTATAAGCAGACAGTGCAAAATTGACAGATTTTTTAACGCTGTCAAAATTAAATGAAATTGGTGACAAAACATGAAGATCTTTAGAGCGTATACCACTTTGGCCATCCATTGGGCCCGATGGTAGGCACCTGGAGTGTTGATATGTACATCTGAGTTTGCTGATGAACTAAGGAACAGGAGTGCCAGTGTTAACAATTACTTGTAATCATCTCTTGGATGGTATTGTGCAAGCTGGTTGGTACAAAATTCAACTAGATACTCCTTAAGTGGACCTGGCTCAGCTGAAACGGTCATCTTCCATTCCAGCCGAAAACTTGGTTTTATCCAGTTGATTCCAGGCAACCAAAAATCTCTCAAACAACTTTATATTTGGACCTGTTGATGCCGGCCACAATTTATCAAACAAGCTTGCAATAATTAGCTCGTGAATGTGGTTCTAATGCAAGAGGGTGACCGGCACGGTCATGTGCCTCTTTCCCTTTTGTGAATGCATTGTTCTACTATGTGTTTATATATGAATATGTAAATGTCTATTGTCTAATGTTAGTTACAGTGACAGTATATGTTAGGAGTGGATGGTATATTAGATTAGGAATTGAGTACAGTGCAGTGGTGGGCACAATAGTTTAGGATATAAATTGTTAATATATTTAGTAATAGCTCCAGTGTAGAAGGAGCCGGGGTAGTAACGGAGTAGTTTGCCCAGCAACCGACGGAGACGGTTGATGATTAGTCCAGTTGAAAAAGGGGGAGAAGTTTGGGCCAGAGGAGAGCAACGGTTATTCCTGTCAGGAAGCAGTTCAGTCAGAGCAGTTATTGCTGTTGGTAACGTTAGGGTATGTGCTGGAGGAATACTGAGGAGAAACTCAGAGGCCTCGGGGCTGAAGGTCAATAAGGATACCAACAGTCGATGATAGAAAGAGTTAGGCAGCTTGGGGAATGTTGAAACGGTAAACTCTGAGGAAAATTCCCTAAACGTCCGAGGCCTGTAGAAGGACTGATGGAGCCAGTCTTCACAACTCCTAAAGAGGGGAGAGCGGACGGGGACATACCTGAGGAGAGTAGGACCGTGTTCTGGAAAGCAGCGGTACCAGAGAAACGAACTCTGAAGATAGGACAGGAAGGGACAGAAGAGAGGATGACAAATGTAATTGTGATGTGCAAAGGAACAGTATCTGTGATCAGAATTGAGCAACAAAAGGAGTTTAGTAAAGTTATGTTATATAAAAGAGAGACGGTGTGTGACAATGATTGCTTGCCTCCTATGGCTGGATTCCTAAAGAAGATGAAGGAGCACCCGAAAACTGTAAGTGTTTTACACAACATGCAAAGCACAATACAACACGGACATTATCTTGTATTTATGGGCGGTCAGGGTGAGAATATAATACCACAGCAATCCCTCGACACTACTACCACCCTGCACCCCTTACACCTACACGGCAAACTCAGTAGTTCTTTCTGCAGTTTCTGTTGCACGCACCAGCCTTCTACTAGTGTTACTACTGGTTGTGTCGAATGACATAAACTTCACTTTTCCCTAGTTGCTGCAAATCACTTTAATATTGCTCTTCAACACTTGAAAATTACTATTAGGCTGTGTGCACACGATGCGTTTTTAATGCGTTTCCGCAGCGTTTTTGCAGGTGCAGAAACGCATTAAAAACGCATGGTAGAAGGGCAGCAATGGTCCCCAATGATAATCCGCATGTGCTGTGCCCATGCTGTGGATTTTTCCGCAGCGTTTATGCTGCGCTCAAAAATCCGCAGCATGTCCATTAATTTTGCGGAAACGCGGCGTTTTCGCCGCCATTGACTTGCATTAGACCGCATGGATTACGCATCACTGTAGATGTAGATGCGTAATCCACGCGTTCTAATGTGCGGATGGTACCCGGGTGTGGAGGAGAGGAGAGTCTCATCCACACCCAGGTACCATTAAAAAATCTGTAAAAAAAAGAATAAAATAAAAAATAAATGTATACTTACCTTCTGTCGGCCCGCGCACCGCTCCTGCTTGGTTCCCGGCACTTAGCCGTGAGTTGAAGGACCTGCGCTGACGTCAGAGTCATGTGACGGGTCACGTGACGCTGACGTCGGCAGGTCTTTCAATTCAATGTTGCCGGCAAGGGAGAACGGAGTGAGCAGGACAGCGCGGGCCATTGGAGGGTAAAGTATACATTTATTTTTTATTTTTACCACTCTCTCGGGTCACACTATATAAATCCATGCCGTTTGCATGGATTTACATAGTGTGACCTAGTTGTCAAGCACTTTCCAGGTGATGCTAAAATCGCCTGGAAAGCGCTTGTCAATCCACATGCGGAAACGCATGTGGAAACGCATGTGAATCCGCATGTATTCCGCAGGAAAAACGCATTCACAATCTGCATGTGTGTTTTCTGCCAGGGAGATGCAGAAATGATGCAGAAATTTTCTGCTTCATTTCTGCATCGTGTGCACATACCCTTATAAATTAAAGTGAGTGAATTTCAGGCAAACATTTACTTATACAGTAAAAGACACATTGGGAATGGTGTAGGCTGCTGCGTAAATATTTAGAGAATAGATTTACCTAAAACAGTGAATAAAACGGAATGTTGTCTGTAATCTGGCAAGTTTACTTTGAAACATGAAACAAACTAATAATATTAAATGTTCTTTACAAATAAGCAAATTTTAGAGAGTTTCAAGGAGCGGTGGGGCCCTTATTGCTGCTATATATTAAAACTACCCAAATCATATTTTAACAGCTATTTAGTGTTCAAGGGCTGACATTGAGGACATTGAGCCACCTTTTAAATTCAACCAAAATAAACGATTTTTTAAAGGATATTAGGTTTATAGATAGGTGATTAATCTCCTCACAACACGCTGGGAGAAGCCTAACAGCTCAGTGCACACACTTCCTGTGACCTGGTTCAAGACAGTCTGGTCCTGTCTAGTCAAGGCAGAGGAAACCAACCAGTGAAAGTCCCTGCTTTAGCATAGCATTACTTAGACTGTACATGTAACACGGGTACTTTAGATGAAGTGACACAGAAACACAGCAGCCAATATAGGGTTAATAAACAGGGGAGGTTTATGATAACAGGGTAAATCTCCACGCAGGGAGTAACAGGGGAAAATATGGGGAAAAACAAGGGAAATAGCAGGTAGAAGTCTATAACTGACAGTTCACAGTTTAACTAGATGTAGCAGAGTCAAACCGGTTGTAAACGACAGTTTTTACATTTAGCTGAATTTTATCCTCCACAAGGCAGTTGCCATCTGATGCTGGTGACGCTTTCTTCAGGCTTCCCTGCCCAAACAATGCTCCGTCTTCAGGCGGCAGCGGGTGGTCTCCGGTTTTACCCGCTGAGCCCCTTGTCCAAAACAGTGCACCTCACGTGCTCGGCTCCACGGACCCTGCGTCTCTTCTCCCTCTAGTCGGCTTGACTCCTCCGGTCCACTGCACTCGGATCTTGCTCCCAGTTCTGGAGCCAGGAGCCTGGACCCTCTCACACTGCTCTCCTGAGCAGAACTCTCTTGCCGCTTTCCCGAGCGAAAGTCCTCATCTCTCCTTCACTCTCTAGCCACGCCACCAGTTTTCGGGTCACCTGACCTCCCAGCTCTCACTCTGGACACGCCCCCAGCTTCCCAGTCACCCGACTCCTGTGCTCTCAGTCTGTCTTCCCCCTGCAACCAGAGGTACGGCTCCGGCAGTTCCGGATCCCTTCTTCTGAAAGTACTTACACCCCGGTCTTCCCCCTTACATACATAATATTTCCTCTAATAACAAGTGGAAAGAACTGTGTTTCAGCCTCCTTTAGTGGTCCTAAACTTGCTTGTTTCATAGGGAAAAGACACCTTCTTTCATACTCACAATATGCAGTGTAACCTATACTGTGAATTACCACCACTTTGTCTTTAAGTGAGAGACAGTACCCCGTTTTCTCATACAGTAAAGTGTTATATTTACAAATTCACACGTGTCTGGTGTAACGCTGGTCACTACTCACAGACATACCATGGGGCAGGATAGTCAAGAGGTCCGGAGTCAGTACCAACGGGTCTCGTAATAGAAAAAGGGAATAGACAAAAGTGTGGTAAAAAAAAAACAAAACAAAGACAAGGGTAAAATACACAAATACCTGAAAGTATATGAATAAATTGCACAGTGCATAAAAATAATAATAAATAATAAAGGGTATTTAGTTAACATAAATTTTGATCAAAATAATGTAAAAGCCATCCCGCCACGTCACGGCAACCCTTATGGGACAGTCCTAACTCTAATATTTAATATTAAAAACCTTACCATTTGTCAAGTGACATCCATATGGATAAGGACAGAGAGACTGAAACCCTAGTAGAATCATAGGCCTGAGGCAGAATGAACCTTTCAGCTCAAACAGAGGGTGGCCACACCCTTATATTTACTAAAGCACATTGAACTACAAAGAAAAAACCTAGGAGTCTGCATGCACATCAATTTACATTTCAGTTCAAAGTGTAAATGCATTTTCACATAAGGCCATTGGACAGAAAAAAAAACTCTTTGCATGCACATCAATTTACATTTCAGTTCAGACTCCTAGGTTTTTTCTTTGTAGTTCAATGTGCTTTAGTGCATACAAGGGTGTGGCCGCCCTCTGTTTGAACTGAAAGGTTCATTCTGCCTCAGGCCTATGCTTGATTCACTCCCAGTGCTTCTATTCATGCATAGACTATAGTCACACACCATATCTCTAGATAGGAGACACCATATTGCACTTGGCCCTAAACCCAAGGAACATCAAGTTCTCTAATATGACATGCTAAATAAGCATACTCAATTTTCAGATACACCCATCTGAGATTCCCTCCAGTCACGTGGGATATTTATGTTTTCTATAAAAACAAGTGATTCTGTGAAATATAGGGAATGGTTTATGCACTAAATTGCTTATATCATAGCTCGTGGAACAGCATTTCTTATGTCATCTTTTTAATCCAGTTGCAGTGTGTGTAATCACTCCTAATTAGAGATACTGTTCACAGACGTAGGGCATGTATCACCCCCTGTCACTCATTTATAGATACTCTACATCTCATTCATTCGTTTTCAGCTGGGGTTCTTTAAGTATAATCTCCTTCTCTCTTTAGTTAGCTGTAGAGATGAGCGTTGTTCGACTCGAACTGTTCGCCAATCTCAAATTCGAGCTGTTTTGGGCGGTGTTCGAGCCGTTCGGCGAACACGAACGATTTGAGAAAAATTCGGCTGTTCGAGGTTATGTTCGATAACTGTTCGTGCACCAAAATCATAACTGGATTTTTTCTCAGTAATGATGAAAATTAATGTTAATACGCAGTTTGAGTGTACAGCGGGGTGGGGGGAGGGGCAGGGGATGGATCTCTGCAGGAATAATGAAGATCTCCATTTTTTTTTTCTCTTTCCCGCATTTACAGTGGGGAGGTGCAATCTGTCAGCCTATCAGCAGCGCACACACGGAGCGAAGTGCTTTTTTTCACACAAGCAAGGGCATGTGTCATTGGCAGTGTATGTCACATGTCCTTGCCCTATAAGACCAAGCCATTTTCCCCGTCGCCACCATTTTCTCACTGCTGCAGCTGCGTGTTAGACGGCACCGCTGTTGCTGTGTGCGCTATACCTTGCTAATTTCAAGCCAATTTTCGCACAAATCTACAGATAGCTTGGGAGTAGGGAATAGTTGTGATTGCAGTCCTTTTAAGGACTAGGTTACAGCATTTCCTACGACTTTTATCAGGCAGGTCTGTGCTCTTAAATAGATAGATTGTGGGAGTAAAGACTAATTGTAATTGCAGTCCCTTTCAGGACTAGGTTAAATCAGTTCCTATCAGTTTTTGCCAGGCAGGTCTGTGCCAGTGCTCTGCAAGTTTTTTTCACAGCATTTGGCTGAATCTAGCAAAGCTAATCCTTTTTGGCCTATTGCAGAGTGTGTTAGTCAGTGGAGTAGCCTATCTATCTGTGTTGCAAGATATACCACCTGTGTATAGAATACCAATTTTTTTACTGCACCTAGTGAAGTAAAATCTTTTGGGCATAGCATCATTCTATTAGTCCATCTATACTGACCTCCATCAGGTTGCAAATTGAATATAATTTTTTTCTGCATCTAGCTCTGAAAAAATATTTGGGCTTCTAGCTGTGTGTGGGACTTGTTCTATTATTCCATCTATACTGACCTCCATCAGGTTGCAAACTGAATATAATTCTTTTCTGCATCTAGCTCTGAAAAAATATTTGGCCTTCTAGCAGTGTGTGGGTCTTTCTCTATTAGTCCTTCTATACTGACCTCCATCAGGTTGCAAATTAAAAATAATTTATATCTGCATCTAGCTCTGAAAAAATATTTGGCCTTCTAGCAGTGTGTGGGACTTTCTCTATTAGTCCATCTATACTGACCTCCATCAGGTTGCAAATTCAAAATAATTTTTTGTCTGCATCTAGCTCTGAAAAAATATTTGGCCTTCTAGCAGTGTGTGGGACTTTCTCTATTAGTCCATCTATACTGACCTCCATCAGGTTGCAAACTGAATATATTTTTTTTCTGCATCTACCTCTGAAAAAATATTGGGCTTCTAGCTGTGTGTGGGACTTGTTCTATTAATCCATCTATACAGACCTCCATCAGGTTGCAAACTGAATATAATTTTTTTCTGCATCTACCTCTGAAAAAATATTTGGGCTTCTAGCTGTGTGTGGGACTTGTTCTATTAATTCATCTATACAGACCTCCATCAGGTTGCAAACTGAATATAATTTTTTTCTGCATCTAGCTCTGAAAAAATATTTGGGCTTCTAGCTGTGTGTGGGACTTGTTCTATTAGTCCATCTATACTGACCTCCATCAGGTTGCAAATTAAAAATAATTTATATCTGCATCTAGCTCTGAAAATATATTTGGCCTTCTAGCAGTGTGTGGGACTTTCTCTATTAGTCCATCTATACTGACCTCCATCAGGTTGCAAATTAAAAATAATTTATATCTTCATCTAGCTCTGAAAAAATATTTGGCCTTCTAGCAGTGTGTGGGACTTTCTCTATTAGTCCATCTATACTGACCTCCATCAGGTTGCAAACTGAATATATTTTTTTTCTGCATCTACCTCTGAAAAAATATTTGGGCTTCTAGCTGTGTGTGGGACTTGTTCTATTAGTCCATCTATACTGACCTCCATCAGGTTGCAAATTGAATATAATTTTTTTCTGCATCTACCCCAGCCAATAGTTTTGGCCTAATACCACAGTTTGGCCACTCAGCTCTGCTCGGTTCCCATCCATTGTTTTTTTGTGCAAACAACTCCAGAGTTGTGAATTAGTTAACCACCAAAATGAGTGGAAAAAGGCCTGCTGCTGGTGGAAAGGGGAATAGGCGTGTTGGGAAGGGGAAAAAAGGTTGTGTCCGTGGGGTAGGTGTTAAAGCAATAGTAACATCTGCAGAAGAAAGACCATCTTCCAGCCAAACTAAAATGTCTACTTCTTTTAGCGGACAATGTGATAAGATCCCTTTCTTACGGCCACGCCAATCGCTACATATTCCAGATGAGGCACAAAAACAGCAGGTGCTTCAACGGATATCAAGTGCTCCTTTAAATGGGCTCTCCTCCACATCAACTTCAACATCACAAATACTCCAGTCCTCAAAGGTGTCACCCCAATCGCACTTGCTTCCTCACAGCTCCCAAATCTCCAGCTGCCCGTCTGAGTATGAGGTAGAACAGATGGTTGAGTCTGCAGAGCTGTTTACTCATACTATAGCCTGGGAATCAGAGGTCGACTCCAGCGCTTCTGTGAATCCAGATGAGGAAATGATCTGCACTGATGCCCAGAATCTTTATGAGTCGGATCCAGGACCAGACGCAGAAGGTTCTGACCATAATGTAGACCCTCATTCCCAAACTGTAACTCCTGTTGGTGGAGACAATGAGGAAGACGATGATGAGACTCAAATACCTGATTGGAGCGACAACTTTAGTTTTTTGTCAGGGCAGGAACAGGTTGGCTCTGAGGACGACGGGTGTGATAACGCACAGGGTGATGATGATGAGGTTGGAGATCCCACTTACTGTCAACCCACAGTCAGCCAAGAGATGAGGTCAGCAGAGGAGGTGGAGGAAGATGCTAGTGATGACGAGGTCAGGTTGCGCCTTCCTGGACAGAGACGTAGTACTGGAAGCACGTCAACAACTGCATCCTCAAACACAACTCTGCCTCTCACCACAAGTCGTGGTGGCTCTTCAGGTCGCATGGGTGCTAAGCCTTGCATAGCCTGGGCATTTTTTCAGATCGATAAAGATGACCCAACTCGTGTTATCTGTAACATTTGTCAGCAAAAGCTAAGTAGAGGCCAAAAAATTCATAGTTTAAGTACTTCATGCATGAATCGGCACATGGATATGAAGCATAAGTTGCAGTGGGAAGCTCAGTGTGCTACAATGCGGCCTAGCCGGCCGGGCCAACCACCGTCTGCCATATCTTGTGCATCCGCGGCCTCTTCATCCTCTGTGACTGGGGGGACAGCAGTCACACCTGTTTTGGGGCGCAGACCTGCCACCTCTTTACCCGCAACAGCCAGCGTGATTGGCAGGTCATCATTTTCTTTGGAGGTGGTAACACCAGCTGGTGTTGAGCGCTGTCCGACATCGATAGCACCACCTTTGGATCAAGGCAACCTAACATGTCCGCCTGCATCTTCCTCACAGACCGGCAGTTTGCCGGGGACACCCTTAGCCAGCCCTCGGTCCCTCAGATGTGGACAAGTAAAAGACTATTTCCTCCTAGCCATGAGAAAGCTAAGAGGTTGAATTACACCATCTGCAAGCTCTTGGCTACAGAAATGCTGCCTTTCCGCCTGGTGGACACAGAGGATTTTCGAGACCTTATGTCCGTCGCAGTGCCCCAGTACCAGATGCCCAGTCGGCACTACTTCTCAAAGAAAGGTGTGCCTGCGCTCCACCAGCATGTCGCACTCAACATCACCGCTTCTTTGAGAAACTCTGTGTGTGACAGGGTGCATTTCACCACAGACACTTGGACGAGTAGGCATGGACAGGGGCGTTACATGTCGCTGACTGGGCACTGGGTAACTATGGTGACAGCAGGACAAGGGGCTGCTGTCCAAGTCTTGCCGTCCCCACGAGTTGTGCGTCAATCCTCTTTATGTCAAAGTTCCTCCACTTCTTCTGCCTCCTCAACCTCCTCTCGGTCTTCCACCTGCACCCAAAGCCTGTCTGGTCATGCCACAAGCTTTCTAACTGCGCAGAAGGGATCCTGCACACCTCCTTACTATGCTGGCAGTAGGGCTCAACGTCATCAGGCGGTTTTTACTTTGAAATGTCTGGGAAATGTGAGTCACACAGCTGAGGAGTTGTGGTCAGCTCTGGAGAACCAATTTCATGAATGGTTGTCTCCACTGGACCTGAAACCAGGGAAGGCCGTGTGCGACAATGCTGCAAACCTGGGTGTGGCCCTTCGCCGGGGCAATGTCACACACGTGCCTTGTATGGCTCACGTGTTGAACCTGGTTGTCCAGCAATTTTTAGCCCACTATCCCAGACTAGATGGCCTTTTGCAGAGGGCACGGTCGCTGTGTGCTCACTTCCGCCATTCGCATCCCGCAGCTCAGCGACTTACATCTCTACAGAAGTCGTTGGGCCTGCCACTTCACCGGCTAAAATGCGATGTGCCTACCCGGTGGAATTCAACTCTGCACATGTTGCAGCGACTGTGGCAGCACCGACAAGCCCTGGTGCAATACGTTTTGACGTATAGCCTGGGCCAACGAGATCCAGAGGTGGGGCAAATCACGCTGGAGGAGTGGTCTCAGATCAGGGACCTATGCACCCTTCTGCACAGTTTTGAAATGGCGACGAAGATGTTTAGTGCTGACGATGCCATTATCAGCATGACTATTCTGGTGATTTACATGCTGGAGCACATGTTAAACAGAATTCGGAGTCAGGTGGTGGCACAAGAGGAGGTGGAGGAAGTAGAGGAGGAGGAGTTGTATGCGGAAGGGCTAACATCTGCAAGGTCCAGACGGTCGGCAGCACCAAGGCGGCAGGCATGTGAGGGTGGGGGAGATGGTTTTACCAGGGCGCATTGTAGCAGCCAAACTAGTGAGGAAGGTGCAGGAGCCCAGGAAGAAGTGGAGGACGAACTGATGGAAGACTCATCAGATGAGGGAGACCTTGATCACATTTCTGTTGTGCGAGGTTGGGGGGAGAGGACAGAGGAAGGAAGCATGATTGTTACCTAGCCACCAACACAACAGGGACTTGGTGCTCCTGGATGCGCAACACACATGAGTGCTTTCTTGCTGCACTACCTGCAACATGACCCTCGAATTGTGAGAATTAGAAATAATCCTGACTACTGGGTTGCCACACTGTTAGATCCCCAGTACAAAAGTAAATTTGCAGAAATTATTCCTGCCATAGAAAGGGATGCACGCATGCAGGAGTATCAGCAGAGACTGTTGCAGAATCTTACATGTGCTTTTCTACAAAACACCAGTGGTGCACGTAGTGAATCTCACAGTTCCAACTTGCCAACCGTGGGACCGTCAAGTGTTCAGCACTCAAACCGTAACAGAACCACAGTATCTGCTGGTAACATCAATTTTGTGGAATCATTTCACCACTTTTTTAGCCCATCCTTTGCAAGGCCACAGGAGGCAAGAAGTCTGACACATAGTCAACGCCTAGAGACAATGGTACAGGAGTATCTCCAAGTAAACATTGAAGCCATGACTGTGTCACTGGACCCTTGCTCTTTTTGGGCTTCCAATCTGGATAAATGGCCGGAGCTAGCCACTTACGCCTTGGAGATCTTGTCATTCCCCGCAGCCAGCGTTCTGTCTGAACGTGTGTTCAGCGCTGCTGGTGGTGTGCTGACAGATAAGCGCACGCGGCTCTCCACTGATAATGTAGACAGACTCACGTTCATAAAGATGAACAAATCATGGATCCGAAACGACTTTTCTACCCCTGTGTCATCCTGGGGAGAGTAAAAGCTTGATGATTGGTTAAAATCACCCTACCAACCGTTTTTAGCTTTCAAATTACTAATCATGTTTATCTGTATCTTGGCTGGAAAATAATTTGGGCTTTGTAGCAGTGTGCAGCACTGATTCTATTAGGCCATCTATAATAAGCTCCACCAGATTTAAAATTACTAATCATGTTTATCTGTATCTTGACTGGAAAATAATTTGGGCTTTGTAGCAGTGTGCAGCACTGATCCTATTAGGCCATCTATACTAAGCTCCACCAGAATTAAAATTAATAATAATTTTTAGCTGCATCTAGCCCGGAAAATAATTTTGGGGCTCCGAGATGCGCAAGACACATAAGTGCCTTCTTGCTGCACTACCTGCAACATGACCCTCATATTGTCAGAATTCAAAGTAATCATGACTACTGGGTTGCCACACTCTTAGATCCCCCAAACTTTTCGATCAACCTTTTCATTTTAATAAAGACCAAAAAAATGGTCATTTTTGAAATTATAAGCATTAGCAGGTTATTAGAAACTGAAATCAAACAGTTTTCAACTCAAAACTTTATTCTAGGTGATGTTACATTTTCACATAGGACCCCTTGTTCGAAAGGAGCTTCTGAACTCTCTCGTCCATTGAATTTGTCAGGTTTTGGATGGTTTCTGCTTCAATTGTTTTGCATGAGGACAGAATACCGTCCCAGAGCTGTTGCTTAGATGTGAACTGCCTCCCGCCATCATAGACACTCCTTTTGATGATGCTCCAGAGGTTCTGAATGGGGTAGAGGTCAGGGGAGCATGGGGGTCACACCATAAGTTTGTCCCCTTTTATGCCCATATCAGCCAGAGATGCAGATGTTTTATGTGCAGCATGAGATGGTGCATTATCATGCAAAAAAAATGATCTTGCTGTGAAATACATGGTTCTTCTTCTTGAACCATGGCAGGAAGTGCTGTTTGAGAAAATCCACATACATTATGGAGTTCATCTTTAGCGCCTTCAGGGATCCTAAAGGGGCCGACAATCTCTCTCCCCATGATTCCAGCCCAAAACATTACTCCACCTCCTCCTTGTTGGCGCTGTAGCCGTGTTTGCATGGGGTGTCCATCAATCAGCCATCCTCCACTCCATCCATCTGGACCATCGAGCGCTGCACGGCACTCATCCGTGAACAAAACAGTTTTGAAATCAGTCTTCATGTAATGTTTGGCCCACTGGAGCCGTTTCTGCTTGTGTGAAGTGGATAGAGGAGGTCGACAGGATGGCGTATGCACAGCTGCAAACCTCTGAAGGACCCTGCATCTTGTGGTTCGGGGAACGTTGGAGGCACCAGCAGCTTCAAAAACTTGTCTGCTGCTATGACAAGGCTTTTTTGCCGCTGTTATTTTAACCTCACGTAATTGCCTGTAGGAAAGAGTTCTCAATTTGCCCTTAGCACGCACACGTGTGTACTGTGAATCAGATACATACTTCTTGATTGCCAAGACACTTCATCCTGATCATCGCACAATGTTGATTGTAGTCATGCCTTGACCTAAACACTCCACAATTTGTTGCTTCTCAGCAGCCGACACATCCTTTTTCTTTCCCATTTTGGCAGAAAATGTAGGCTGCTTAATAATGTGAGACAGCCTTCTTAAGTAGTCTTGCCTTTCATTGGACACACCTGCCAAACTAATTAGCACAGGTGTCTGCAATTGCTTACAGTGATATAAAGAGCCCTGACACACATCACCATCAATGAGTTTAACTCACAAACAAACAAATTCTTCCCTTATCACTCCTAAACACTTTTTGCATAATAATTTGGAATACAGTGTACATGTGCTTTTCCACAAAACACCAGTGGTTCACGTAGTGAATCTTACAGTTCTAACTTGCCAACCGTGGTCTGTATGGAGTTGTTCAATAAAGGGCCCAAAATTAAGATAACATAGATGGGAGAGATCTCTATGAATAGGAATTCCTAAGTATTTGATACCCTGTGAGGGCCAGGCAAAGGGAAAGTTGGACTGGATGGAATCCTGTATGGATTTGGGGAGGGAGACATCGAGGGCCTCAGACTTCGCTGCATTGATTTTAAAATTTGACCATGTAACAAAGTGATCTATTTCAACCATAACAGCATGGATGGATATATGTGATTGAGTGATATATACTAGGACATCATCAGCAAATAGAGAGCACTTGTACTCGGTGCCTCCCACCTCAATCCACCTAATATTGGGGTTATGGCGAATTGATGAGAGCAGGTGCTCCGTCACTAGGATGTATAAGAGAGGGGACAGAGGACATCCCTGCCTTGTCCCATTGGTGATTGTGAAAGGTGATGAAAATGTTCTGACGCACCCCCTGGGCCTTGGGACACCCGGAGCCGGACCCTTTTTAGTGGATGCTGGTGGTTGTAGTCTTCGTGGCGGCGACCCGGTTCCGTGGCTCAGGGTGGTCAAACCAGTGGCGGAACTATTTATGTGGTTTTGATGTTTAAATGTCCGACTACGCCACCCGTGGATTGCGGTCAGAGTGAACCGCCGCTGCAGGGCAGACCGCTGAGGCTGGTGTTGTGGGTGCAGCAGAGCGTAGCATAACTCCCCACAGGAGGAGTATAGCCTCAGTGCAGTGTATGCGGAGGATGGGGGTGATGGTGCAGGGCAGCAGCAGTAACGACACGGAGTCAGTGATGCAGTCCAGGGCCTTTACTCACAGTTCTTATTATCCAGACCACGTCTGCAGGTAACGGCTGCCCACGTCGTACTGTGCTCACCAGGTGAGGGGCTCAGACAACTCCCAGATAACTTTGGAGCGCTTCACAGGACCCCCTTTGTGTGTCCTTTGTCTCGCCTTTCTTACCAACGCTTCTGTCCGGCTGCCTCGGGCCTCCTCTTGGTAAACTTGGCACCAGTTTCCCTGACCCTATGTGGTGCCTTCCTAGCGGGTGTAGTGAGGGGCTGCGCTACATAAAATGTCACAGCCTCCGATTTCCAGCTGAGGGTCGTTTCCCGCCTCCACTAGTTTCAGGGACCGGTCTCCCCCTTTGGCCTGACCCCTCTACGCAGGTGGATTCAGGCGTGCGGTGGCAACTCGCCCGTCCGCAACCCTGGGATCCCTTCGTTCCTCGTTCCTGGAGCCTTCTCCGCTCCTCTTCCTTCCTTCTCCCTCTTCCAGGCCTGGGCCTGTGTTACTAGGCCCGCCTCCGGAGCAGAGCTCATGCAGAGCCCTGCTCCCTGTCACTTCTGCTCAGACTTCTCTGCACTGAACTAATATGGTGCCCACCTTTTATACTCCCTTATCAATGCACCCAGGAACTGCTTCCTCCCTGCTCCTGCACTACAGGGTTCCCCTTCCTCGGTGTTCCCTCCCCCCACTCCAGCCAGGGTCAGTGACTGTCGTGCCCATCTCAGGGGCATATTGGTCGCCCTGCCCCACGGCAATGTGGTGTAATGCATGCAGGTGTCGGGGTCCTGATCCACACTCCATCCTTACCTGAGAGTGAGATATCACACCTCTGGGTGAGGTGCAATACCTCTGTAGCAACCGAGCCCTCAGGGTGCTACAGTTCCATTTATATTCAGCCTAGTTGACGTATTGTGATACAGGGCCGTGATTTTGGATATAAAAGGGTCCCCTAGACCCCTACCCCAAGCTTTTTAAGAGAATCATATATGGCGTGCCAGGAGACTCTAAGGAATGCTTTCTCAGCATCCAACGAGAGTATCTAATTACAAATTGTTAACTGCATCTAGCCCAGGAAATACTTTGTGCCTAGTAGCAGTGTCTGCTAGTCAGCGGATTATCCCGGCTGTTAAGCAAGCTACACCACCTGTAGTTTGGACACTTAATTTTTTCAAAGGAAATGCTTCGGGACCACGGGATACTCAGTGAAGAGCATCAGGAGGCACAACAAGGCATAGGGGCTGGGACTGGCAGTAGGATGCCTTGCGGTGGACAGCCGAGCTCGATCCTTATAACAGCTTTTTAACTGCAGCAGCTTTAGTGGACGCTACTGGAGCTGGAATTACGCGGCTGCTGGCATGAGACTTGCCCTCCAATAGATCCTTGTAAATGGATTTAAAGTGTATTCATTCAAATTAGAGAGACAATTTAAATTAAAAAGCTTAGAGCTGTCTCCACCACAGGGGGGCTCGCTCGACCCACCAGCGGACAGGCACCAGTATTGGGAGAGGGGGGCTGGCCGTCAGGGTTCACCGCGGCTCTGGCACAAACCCGGCGACACGGAGGTGGCACGGGCAGGAGCGGACTGAACGTGTCGGCTTCTCACTTTTTGGATTTTAGAAGGGCATGACATGCCTATATCTGTGTCTTCCCCTCCTTTTACTCCTCCACCTCTTTTCTTTTCGCATGACTATATGTACTTGTCACTTTTCCATGTGTTAGTTGTGTCTTCTGAGCAGTTTGTCAGCTTTTGGACACCTTTGAAGGTGTTTTCTATGTGTTTCTATGTGTTTTTGTTTGCCTGCATTGGTTTTAACGGTGTTCGAAGGTGTTCGACGAACAGTTCGACGAACAGTTCGGCGAACACACGGGTGTTCGACGAACCGAACCGAACTCGAACACTACGGGGGTGGCTCAACACTAGTTAGCTGTAGAGAGATCGTAGTATCCCAGTATCAGGTCTACTACTAATGAGTTAAACAGTTGTCGTGGGGCAGTAGATTTGTTCCAGTTTTCCAGAAATACTTTACGCACTGAGTTAGGAGCTGTAATACATTGTATGTGCATACACTTAAGGTGATTAATCTCCTCACAACAAGCTGCCATACAAACGGCTGGGAGAAGCCTCCCAGCTCAGTGCACATACTACCTGTGAGCTGGTAAAAACCACTCTAGTCCTGTCTAGTCAAGGCAGAGGAAAGAAACTCCACTACTCCCTAAATAATAATATTAATACTAAGATTTTTTATTTCTATTGCACCAACATATTCCACAGCACTTTACATTTTAGAGGGGACATGTACAAAGAATAAAGACATTAGAGAATAACACAACTCAGAAACCAAGAGGAGTGACAGTCCTACTCGCAAGCTTACAATCTATGAATCCATTCCAATCTACGCTGAGGGGACATCATTCGCCAAATAATCATCTCTACAAAAGGAGTGATGCCTCATACATTCAGGAGAGAGAAGGCTGAGCAAGTGCTTTCCTGCATTTTGGTTTTCCTATGTGCTTCCAGCCAGAAAACAGTTCCATCATGTCTGCCAAACCATGAGCTTAGTCCGTCCTACCCCATGCAATATGCTAAGGCAAAACTGTGAGCGGGGAACAAACCTTCCATCAGTGCAGCATTTCTTTTACTGTGCATAATATTTTTTCCAATAGCAAATGAAAACAACTGTGCTCCAGCCGCCCTTAGAGATCCTAAACTTGCTTGTCTCATAAGGAGTAGACACCTACTTTCATACGCACAATATGCAGTGTAACATATACTGTAAATTGCTGCCACTTTGGCTTTAAGTGAGAGTCTGTACCCCGTTTTCTCCTTCAGTAAAGTGTTCATGGGCATCTGGCTGCTTGAAGTTGCACAATCATCATGGGCACTCCAACACATGTAGCCAAACTCATCCTCAACAAGAGTGCCCTAGAGGGGTCATATACCATCACAATAAGTGCCACCTCCTGCTATTGACAATTGTTGTGGACACAAGGGATGTATTTAGGGGTCCAGGGACCCACCTCGTGTACTGTGACATTAAAATCCACTGTCAGTGGAACTGCATGTCTCAGCTAGCCTCTATGCAACATCTGGCAGGTCCCCTATGGCTCACTGCAATAGCAGTGTAGTGTAGGCAAACTGGAGATTTGCTTAATGAGATGTGTTACCTTGATAGCAGAGGCAAAGTTTGAAAAGAACCAAAGACCGTTTTGAAAACTTAGTAACTTGCTGAGAGATTGGTGTTGATGACACCAAGTAAACTGCACTGTAGCATGGAAGTCAGGAAAATCTGAGGATATGACAGACACCTTTCAGAAGCTGAGTCAAGAGTAGTAGTAGAAATCTTCTAACAAATTTAAGACTATTCTGGACAAAGCTGCTTAAAATCTATACACCTGGCCTCTAACTGAATAGGCCTTAAAGGGGTTTTCCCACAAATAAAAGTTCATTTTAATAAATGGCTGTGTGACCATTTACGGAACATATCACAGCTCCTGGGCAGGGAAGGAAGCAAAAGAATATACTGATATTTCAGTAGGGTATCACAGCCGATTCTTTTTTTGAAGTAAAACATTGTTTAAAAACAGGAAGCTGCGGTCCTGTGCTGTAATGTCTGTATTGTCTTTTGCTTCCTCCCCTGCTTAGGAGCTATGGTATGATAAGGCCATCTTCCGTACACAGTCAGACACAGCCATTGATTAAAATTAACTTTTGTTCATGGGAAAACCCCTTTAACTCTTTAAGGGCAGAGCCAATTATGTACTTAATGACCAACACAAAATTTACTATTCAGACCAGTGTCACTTTATCAGGTAATAACTCTGGAACACTTCAACAAATCCCACTGATTGTTTTTTCGTGACATATTGTACTTCATGATAGCGGTAAAATTCCATCAATATGACTTAAGTTTATTTGTTAAAAAAACAGAAACTTGACAAAAATTTTGAAAATTTTGCAATTTTCAAACTTTGAACTTTTATGCCCTTATATCAGAGAGATAAGTCACACAAAATAGTTAGTAAATAATTCCCACATGTCTACTTTACATCAGCACAATTTTGGAAGCAACATTTTTTTTTGTTAGGAAGCTATAAGGGTTAAAAGTTGACCAGCGATTTCTCGTTTTTCCAACAAAATTTACAAAATCATTTTCTTTAGGGACCACATCACATTTGAAGTGACTTTGAGGGGTCAAAATGACAGAATATACCCAAAAGTGACACCATTCTAAAAACTGCACCCCTCAAGGTGCTCAAAAACACATTCAAGAAATGTATTAACCCTTCACGTGCTTCACAGGAACTGAAGCATATGCTGTTGCCCCATATGTGGGGGAAAACCACTGTTTGGGTGCATGGCAGGGTTCGGAAGGGAAGGAGTGCCATTTGACTTTTTGAATGTAAAATTTGCTTGAATAATTAGCGGATGCCATGTTGCGTTTGGAGAGCGCCTGTTGTGCCTAAACAGTGGAAACCCCCCACAATTGACACCATTTTGGAAACTAGACCCCTCAGGGAACTTATCTAGATGTGTGGTGAGCACCTTGAACCCTCAGGTGTTTCACAGAAGTTTATAACATTGAGCTGTAAAAATAAAATTTTCACATTTTTCCCACAAAAATGTTTTTCAGCCCCCAATTTTGCATTTTCATGAGGGTAACAGGTAACAGGTAACAGACAATGAGGAAGAGGAGGAGGAGAAGGAAAAACAGGAGCTAGTTTCCTGCGCTATAGATGGTACTACCCACACAACTGCCATACCATCTGTTCAGCATTGATCCCCTGAGGAGAGGGAGGAGGAGTACCATGGTCAGTCATCCTCTTGGTGAGG
Source organism: Phyllobates terribilis (assembly GCF_046119375.1). Classification (NCBI taxonomy): domain Eukaryota; kingdom Metazoa; phylum Chordata; class Amphibia; order Anura; family Dendrobatidae; genus Phyllobates; species Phyllobates terribilis. The sequence goes on along the minus strand of NW_027362761.1, from coordinate 52,939,049 downwards.
ATACGCAAGTCTTGCCTGTCAGCAGTCTGGCACACATAGCTGAGTTTATGTTACGTTGCCTTTCCCGTGACCCTCGTGTTCTCAAAATTTTGGGTGACAGTTATTACTGATTGGTGACACTTCTAGACCCACGCTACATGGAGAACATTATATCTCTTTTTCTCGCGGTGGACAGGTCTAATAAAATGGGTCAGTACCATAAGATCCTTGTTGCGGAGTTTAAAAAATTCCCATCTGAAAACGCTAGTGGCAGAGGTCACAGTTCCTTGGACAACCAAGGAGTACAGGCGAGACACACAAATACGATCCAGCAAACGCAGGGGAACATGGTCAATGTTCTGGGACAGTTTTCTCAGACCCTCACATCGCGCAGGCCCTGATGCACGGGGTACTCTCACAAAGAGGGATAATTTTTTGAAGATGCTGAAGGAGTACCTTGCTGACTGTACCAACATCCTCAATGATTCCTCTGTGCCTTATTATTGGGCATTCAAGCTGGACACGTGGCATTAACTGGCTCTCTATGCATTGGAGGTCTTGGCCTGTCCTACCACTAGCTTTTTCTCAAGGCGGGTTTTTAGTGTTGCTGGGGGAATTAAAGCCGATAGGCGCATCTGCCAGTCAACTGAAAATGCTGACAGGCTGACTCATAAAAATGAACATGGGCTGGATTGGGCCAGATTTCTCTACTCCACCGAATGATAGCAGTGGAACATAAACTCAAATCCAGAGTCTTTTTTTGGGAGGTCTATTCCGATGCACCTCTTCACACCCAGACATGGGTATACGCTTCCTGATTTTGTCTGCTTGCTCTTGTCCTCCTCCTCATCCTCCACCACCATATCTACGTCTCTTCCAAGGGGCATTAGAGTGCCTCCAGATTTTTTACAGCCTTTGCATCCACTGCATAGGCTATAATAGTAAGGGAGACCCATTTCCTAATAATGGGAACATTTTGTTACTGAGGCCTATCTCTGTGTCTTTAAATTGGTATTGGGGTATTTCCAAAATTTAGGCAGCCGTTGTAGCCACTGTATACACAATAAATGTATAGCAAAACTGCTCCTTTATAATGGGAACATGTTGTTACTGAGGCCCTTCTCTATGTATCTTCAAATTGGTACTGGGGTATTTCCCAATTTTAAGCAGCCCTTGCAGTCACTGCATGGGTATTACCACTATAGGAGACCCACTCCTTTATAATGGGAACATGTTTTTGCTGAAACCCTCCTCTATGTCTCTTCAAAGGGGTATTAGGGGGCGTCCAAATTTTTCGCAGCCCATACAGTCACTCCATACACAATAACACTATATGAGACCCACTCGTTAATAATGGGAACAACAAAGCGTAACCGGCTGATGGCTCTCTAACAATAGCGAGGGCCGACTGCTGGCCCTTTTAGAATAGTAAGGGTCGCCTGATGGCGCTATAAAAATAGGCTTTGTGACTTTCAGAGTTCCTCCATCATAAATGAAGCCGGATGTGTCTGATGATGTGTCACACACCACATGGCCAGATAACTTTGTCAAATGTTAAACTGACATTTCCCGGTGAATGCATTTGTCATGGTTGAAAGCAATGCAAAAGTGCAAAAACGCATCAAAAACGCTACATGTGAACATAGCCCAAGGTGTGGAGGAGTGTTTTTGTTTTTGGTTATTTATTTTGCCTTATATACAAGTCATTACCCTGGAAAGGCTATTCCTTAAGATTTTTCCCAGGAAAATCCGTTTTGTTTTTGTTTGTTTTTTTTGTGAGTCCGTAAAAGTGGCGTAATACCTCTGACAACATTGTTGACAGCAGTGACCTGGGAGTCAGAGATTCTTCCAGAGGTTTTCCCCATTCTGTTCCCATGTCACTTCAGCACTGTTCCCATCAATTTTGGCAGTTTTTAGGCCCCTGAAGACCTCGGGGGGGGGGGGCGGAAAAATGCTAGAGTTTCCCGTAGATTTACATTGGGCTCGCTGTTCGGTTCGAGCACTCGAGCATCTCAATTTGCTCGACTTGAGCAACAAGTACCCAAGCATTTTAGTGCTCACCCATCACTATTCATAAGCCAAAATCAGGAGTGAAAAAATCTGAGGAAAAGTTTAATGGAATCAAGTCACCACTTCTGTATCTATCACCCACTCCTGGTTTTGACTTACAAAAAATGAGGTAAGATACTGACGAAATACTGGATTTGCGAAAGTGGCCTAATCGTGTTGCAAACCTGCCCAGTGCCCGCACTTACTCCAACGCTGCGGGGAGAAAATTAATCTTATTCTCTCAGGCAGCGTTCCAGCTTCAGCCACGGAGGCGGCACCGATGCGGGTTCAGTCATCGCTCTGAGAATATAGAGCGGCAGCTGTTACTGCGCCACTGACCCTGGCTGACATTCACTCTGCATTGAGGCTGGCTGTCAGTCAGGGCCGGGGGAGTGGTTACAGCTGCTGCTCTGTATTCTCAGAGCAGTGACTGAACCTGCACTGGTGCCTCCCCCGTTACTGAAACTTGAATGCTGCCAGGGGAATTAAAGTTAATTTTCTCCCCCCAGTGTTCAGGTAAGTACGGGGGATGGGCAGGTTAGTATTGCTATTATCCTGCAGATTAACCCTATATCTGCATGTTAATACCATTTTTTTCCTTTCAAGCGAATAAAAATTAACAGTTTGAAAATAGCAAAATTTAAAAAAAAAATTGTCAATTTTTTGATGTTTTCATAAATAAACTCAAAATATTTTGACCAAAATTGACCACTAACATGAAGTACAACATACTGTATGTTGAAGCGTTCCAGAGTTATTACTACACAGAGACACTGGTCAGAATAGAAAAAATTGGTCTGGTCAAGTAGTTGAAAACAGGCTGGGGGTTGAAGAAGTTAAGCTACAAGTCTGCAGTAACTCAATGTAACTGCAGACTTGTAAATCCTCACATGCGCATTGCACAGTGTGAGGATTCTCTGGCGCTGGGAGCATGCGGTCATGTGACCACAATTATGTCATTGGCATGCATGTAGTCAAGCGCTGACTAGATGGGTATTTAGTTGCATTGATCCTGAGATCATGCCAAGCCAACCAGGTATGGAAGAGGTTTTTGAGGTACTCAACATGTTTAACAAAATCTGTTCAAAAGTAAAAATGTAAAAGTCCATAAATGTACCATAAAAACAATATACATGATTTCATGTACTCCTAAATAGTGTTGAGTGAGCACTAAAATGCTCGGGTGCTCGAAGCTCAGGCCGAGCTCAACGTGATACTTGGGTGCTCGACCCAAGCAACGAGCCCAACGAGCCCAGCCCAGCAACGAGCCCCCGGCAGTAAAATAAATAACCAAAAACAAAAATACTCCTCCACACCTTGGGCTATGTTCACAAGTAGCATTTTTCATGCGTTTTTGCACTTTTGTATTGCTTTCAACCGTGACAAATGCATTCAACGGGAAATGTCATTTTAACATTTTACAACCTTATCTGGCCATGTGCTGTGTGACACATGCATTCAGTGCTGAAAAGACATGGGAACAGCATGGGGAAGACCCCTGGAAGCATCTCTGACACCTAGGTCACTGCCTAAAAGTGTGCCCATCAGAAGTGATCCTTGCCGCATCAGAAGATGCAGACTTGCAACTATCTCCGTGCAAGTCCTTGTCCCAGGGCAGTGTTCAATTGTACCTCCCCCATTCCTTGCAATGCAAGCGCAAATATGCAGCCAACCACCCACCCACCAGCAGGCTGCAATACCATACTGCTAGCTTTCACTTGAAATGGGGCCTTTTAGTTTGGAGGAGGCCGAAGCTGGCGACTACCTCATGGCTGCTTCGGCAGCGAGGTATCCATACTCAGTCCCCAGCCGCCCGGAGGCCGGGTGTCCATGCTTGGTCCCCAGCCGCCAGGGGGCAGCCGGGTGTCCACACACAGTCCCCAGCCGCCTGGGGGCGGCCGGGGGTCCATAAACGGTCCCCAGCCGCCCCTATTTCTCCTGTCACCTTCCCGCACACTTTTCTTAGCCTGGCCTGCTTTAGGGCAGCATTGGACGAGCCCACCAGAGAACCAGACTCCTGCGGTGGGGCCTGGCTTCTCCATCAGGGGAGTTGAGAGTGCCAAGGTGAGGAGCATGATGATGATGATAGAAGTTAGCATCTGCTTTGTTTTCTTGGAATGCAAGTGCATGTATGTAGTAGCGGCTAGACCTGAGGTGGTCAGTCTTTTGGCGCATATTCTACCTCCTCCGAGGATTGCTGGATGTTTCCTGCTACTATCCCAGTTCTATGACTCCCATTAAAACAAAGCTTCAGGTGATAAATGATGGATGAGGTGATGGCAAAGGAGAAAGAGCAGGAGGAGCAAGGACCATTCACATCAATATCAGACCAGTCAACCACACGTCTTGTAGGATATGTTTCTGTACCAAAAGGAGGGGGTTCAGCTACACCGTTATAGGGCATACAGTGAGTGCAATGCCTACCAAAAATTTAGAGGCACTCCAATGCCCGTTGGAAGTGACATGGAGGTCAGAGGGCCTTAACTAAACCATTTTTTCCATTTATAGCAACTGGGTCTCCTGTGCACTGTTGGCCTAAGTAGTGAATGAAAGGCTTCCCAAAAATTATGAGGAACTGCAATGCACCTTGAAACAGACGTGGATTACAGCGTACTAGAAACCTTCTACCCATTATTGGGGAGTGGGACTCCCTTAGTGTTCGCCTATGCATTGAAAAGCAAAAGCTGACTAAAATTAGGAGGAAATGCAATGCCCGTTGGAAGAGTCGTGGAGGTCGCAGTAGCTTAACAAGACGGTTTTAATGCCCCGTAGAAAAGTGGTGGAGGTCACAGTAGCTTAACAAGACTGTTTTAATGCCCCTTACAAGAGCCATAGAGTACAGCATCTTAAAAACATTATTCCCATTATTGGGGAGTGGGTCTCCCATAGTCTTTGCTTATGCCTTTCAAGCAAAAGCTGCCAAAAATTAGGACGGAGGAACTTGCAATGCCCCTTACAAGAGCCATACAGTACAGCATATTACAAACATTTTTCCCATTATTGGGAAGCTGGTCTCCCATAGTCTTTGCTTATGCCTTCCAAGCAAAAGCTGCCAAAAATTAGGAGGAAATGCAATGCCCGTTCGAAGAGTCGTGGAGGTTAGAGTTAATTAAAAACAACATTTCAATGCCCCTAGGAAGAGCTGTGGAGTGCAGAGTGGTTTAACAAGACGCTTTTAATGCCCCTCGGAAGAGACGTGGAGGTCCCAGTAGCTTAACAAGACGGTTTTAATGCCCCTCGGAAGAAACGTGGAGGTCGCAGTAGCTTAACAAGACAGTTTTAATGCCCCTCGGAAGAGACATGGAGGTCCCAGTAGCTTAACAAGACGCTTTTAATGCCCCTCGGAAGAGACGTGGAGGTCGCAGTAGCTTAACAAGACGGTTTTAATGCCCCTTGGAAAAGTGGTGGAGGTCGCAGTAGCTTAACAAGACAGTTTTAATGCCCCTTACAAGAGCCATACAGTACAGCATCTTAAAAATGTTATTCCCATTATTCGGGAGTGGGTCTCCCACAGTCTTTGCTTATGCCTTCCAAGCAAAAGCTGACAAAAATTAGGATGGAGGAACTTTCAAAAATGGCAACACGGACCACGGTCACCCTGGTGGTATAGTGGTGGTGGAGGCTGAGGATAAGGAGAAGAACATAAAACAGCCGAAATGAGGAAGCATATACCCATGTGTGGGTGTGAAGCGGTGCATGTGAATACACCTCCCGAAATAACACAGTGGATTTGACTTTGCTACTCTGCTGTCATTTGGTGGTGATGAGAAGTCTGGCCCAATCCAGCTCTTGTACATTTTGATAAGGGTCAGCTTGTCAGCATTATCAGTTGACAGGCGAGTGCGCTTATCAGTTATAATTCCCCCAGCGGCACTAAATCACGCTCCAATAACACGCTAGCGGCAGGGCAGGCCAGGACCTAAAAGGACTTCAGAATGAGTTCATTCCAAGTGTCCAGCTTGGATAACCAATAATTGAAAGGCACAGAGGAATCACGAAGGACGATGGTATGGTCGGCAAGGTACTCCCTCACCATCTTTTGAAACTTTCCACTCCTTGTGAGAGTACCCCGTGCCTCAGGGTCTGTCCGAAGGGAGGGTCTGAGAAAACTGTCCCAGAACATTGAAAGTGTTCCCCTGCCTCTGCTTGATTGGAGTTGAGTCTCTCTCGCATGTACGCCTTGGTTGGGCAACGAACTGTGACCTCTGCCGCTAGCGTGTTCAGATGGGAATTTTTTTAACAGTTCTGCAGCAAGGGCCTTCTGGTAGTGCCCCATTTTTGTAGACCTCTCCACCTCAGGAATAAGACTGATAGTTCTCCTTTTAGCGGGGGTCTAAAAGTGTCACCAACCAGTAATGACTGTCACCCAACATTTTGACAATGCGAGGGTCACGGTTAAGGCAGCGTAACATAAGGTCAGCCATGCGTGCCAGACTGGTAACGGGCAAGACTTCCGTGTCCTCACCAAGATGACGACTGACCATGTTTTCCTCCTCCTCCCCCCTGTCCTCAGGCCACCCACGCTGAACCGACGGTATGAGAGTTGTACAGGTACTACCATCTAAAGCGCATGATACAAGCTCCTGTTCTTCCTCCACCTCCTCACCCTCATTGTCCCCCAATGCACGTTGGGATCAGATGAGGCTGGGCTGTGTGTAATCGACCGCTACGGCTTCTTAATCCATCTCATCATACTCTGGCTGCAATGCCTCCTCTTTAATTCTCTGCAGAGAGCGTTGCAAAAGACAGACAAGTAGAATGCTGACGCTAATGACGGCGTTATCCCCACTCACCATCTTGGTGGACTCCTCAAAGTTTGTCAAGATGGTACATATGTCAGACATCCAGGTCCACTCCTGAGGTCTTATGTGTGGAGTCTGACCTGAATATCGACGGCCTTGTTGCAGCAGGTACTCCACAACTGCTCTCTTCTGCTCACAAATCCTTTGCAACATGTGGAGGGTAGAGTTCCAACGTGTGGGGATATCACACACCAGTCGGTGTGACGGAAGCTGCAAACGCTGCTGCAACACAGCAAGGGCGGCGGAAGCTGTAGCCAACTACCAAAAATGAGCTGACAGGCGGCATACTTTGACTATCAGATTTGGCAACTCGGGGTACTATTTAAGAAACCGCTGAACCACGAGGTTAAGCAGATGAGCCAGGCATGATACGTGTGTGATCTCGCCTCAGAGCCACCACCAGGTTATGACCATTGTCACACACGACCATGCCTGGATGTAGGTTCAGCGGTCTCAGCCACAGATCTGCCTGCTCTTTCACAGCTGTCCACAACTCACAAGCAGTGTGAGGTTTCTCACCTAAGCTTATGAGTTTCAGCACAGCCTGTTGCCGCTTGGCGGAGGCAGTACTGCAGTGCTTCCAGCTTGTAACTGATGTTGTGATATGTGAGATGGAGGCTGAACATGAGGAGGAGGAGGAGGATGATGCGCAGGAGCTGTACACTGGGGGAAACTCTAACTGACATAGGGCCCGCAATCCTCAGTGTGGGGAGGATGTGTTCCGTCTCAAGGTCCGACTGGGTCCCGGCTTCCACTATGTTTAGCAAGTGTGCCGTCAAGGAGATGTACCGTCCCTGGCCACAAGCACTTGTCCACGTGTCCGTTATCAGGTGGACTCTCACAGTAACTGCATTGTTGAGGGCACGGCAGATGTTTTGGGACACATGCTTGTATAGTGCGGGGATGGCAAACCGGGCAAAATAGCGTCGTCTGGGGACCGAGTACCGAGGGACGGCCACCGCCATAAGGTTGCGGAAGGATTCTGTCTCCACCAGCCTAAAAGGCAGCATTTCCAATGCAAGCAGTCGTGAAATGTGCGAATTTAGGACTGTGGCCTGAGGGGCGTTGGATGCGAATTTCTGTTTTCGTTCAAAGGTCTGGGATATGGACAATTGAAAGGTGCGGGGGGACGTGGACATGGACGTTGATGCTGTTTCTTGAGAAGCTGCCATAACAAGTGAAGACTGAGAGGAGGGGGCATCTTGGCATGCAGTATGGACAGGGGATTGCCTTGCACACACAACAGGGGGTTCTATTTCACGCACAACAGCGGAAGAAGCAGTGGTGACACCCACTGACACTGGCCGTGGACCCTGGGGTTCACCCCACAAAGTTGGGTGCTTTGCTGCCATGTGCCTGACCATGCTGGTGGTGGTCAGGCTGGTAGTTTTGTCACCCCTGCTGATGCTGGCATGGCAGGTGGTACAAATGGCCTTTTTGGGGTTATCAGCAGAGTCTTTAAAAAATTCCAGACTCTGGAAGACCTTCTGGTTGTACTGGCAACGTCCCTCGTGTTGGTGTTACGGGGAACTGTTGCCTGCCTTCTGTGTGAGGCCACCACACTGCTTCTTCCTGCCTGTTGGGGTACTCTGCCTCCCTCACCCTGTGTGCTGCTGGCTTCACTATGCATGTCCTCCTTCCACGTTGGGTCAGTTACTAGATCATCCACCACCTCCTCCTCTTCCACTTGCGCACCACAAATTGCCAGCGTTGGCCTCCTGTGGCCGTGGCTGTTCAAATATTTGGGCATCGCTACATGGGATCTCCTCTTCCACCACTTCAAGCGGAGCAGGCGAGGGGCACAGATCTGGAAATGGACCAGTGAACAGCTCTTCAGAGTGTCCAAGTGTGGGATCAGTTGCTGTCTGACGACACTAGGCATGGTGGGAGGAAGGAGCATCAGGGTGAGGAGGAGTATGCGGTCGAGACTCACGGGTACTAAGATTTGACTGTGTGAAACAGACCGGAGGTGGTGGTGCCGAGGTAACTGGAAGTATTATCTGCTATCCAATTAATATCCTGTTCACACTGATCAGTTCGCAATACTGGTGTTGTTCTGTGCTTCCCTAGTAATTCTGTCAAGAAGTGGGAGCGAGAAGATGTGGCTGTTGGTTGTTGCACATTTTCACCTTGGCCACGGCCCCGTCCTCTGCACGCACCATCACCAGAACGTCCAGTTCCACGTCCCTTGCCACGCGCCTTGCCCATTGTAAATGAAGTAAAATAGCTTACACTCGCACTATCAATGGAAAAAGGGTAATATAAAGTAGATTAGAACTGTGGAAGAGGAAAACCACAGTTCTATTTCTCTGGCCTACACCCGACTCTTTTAAACAATTTGAACAATCAGGGAGAAACTATTACTGTTTTTCTTTACGGAAAAAATACCAAAAGCTGGATAATAGAGATTTTTTACCGTGGGACGGCAAAACCACAGTTATAATTTACTGGTGTATACCAGACTTTTTTAAATAGATATATTTGCCGCTGAACAGTGAGCGACACACTCAAACTGTTTTTTTTTTGTTTTTGTTTTTTTTAGGTAAAAATGGCCCAAAATTGGATAATACAGAGGTTTGAACCGTAAAACTGCAAAACCACACTTCTATTTCTCTGGCCTACACCAGACTCTCTTAAAAAAATATATTTGTGTCTGAACTGTCACAGACACACTTTTTTTTTTTTTTTTTTGGGTGGGGGTGGGGGGGTGGGACACCAAAAGGTTAATAAGATGGGTATTTGTACAGTGTGAAGGAGGAAAAAAAATGAGGGTTTAGATGAAAAAAAATGGATTTTTCCTGGCCCCCGAGACCTGGAGCTAAGTCCAGCAATTTCAGCAACAGGAGCACACAGGACTGTAATGCAGCGTTTGCTGGTATAACCACTGCGTCTCCTATACAGCCTGCCTGCCTGGTATCTGGGATGGATATTAGTCCTGAAAAGGACTGTTTGATCTGGCAGCCTTTACAGACCCTACACTAACTATTTTGCAGTATATATATCTCCCTAAATCAGCAGCGCTGTCCCTACACTGTCTGATCCCAGCCATCTGTGTCCAAGATGGCGGCGCCCTGTTTTAAATACTCGAGGTGACTCTGTGCGGCCAGCCAATCAATGTAATGCCCACAACCAACATGGCTGCGGCATTACAGTGACAGGCTGGAAATCCCTGCATGCTCATTGGCTTTGTAAAGAGGGCAAAACATGCAGGGCAGAGACCCAAGCTCCCGCCCGAGTAACCCGGAAGTGCTCGGTGCTCGCCGAACATCCCGAGTAGCGTGATGCTCGGGCGAGTACCGAGCAGTGTCGAGCATGTTCGCTCAACACTACTCCTAAACCTAAATAAATATAATCCTTAAGATAAAAAAAAAAAGATAACGATATAATGTAATCACATTGCATGCCTGATGTGTGGACCATAGATATTAGAACTTATGTTGAATTTGCAAACATTGCAAAAAATCTGTTCACCCTCATCTATTGGGCCATAGGCTCTACTTATGACACCCTGTTTTATTTTGCAGATGTGTCAAGGACAAGGAGCAAATACAAGGCATTAATTTGGCTCCTGCATTTCAATAATAACGCAGAAAACCTCCCATTTCAACATTTGATACAGATAGTCTTTATGAATTAAGGCCTCTAATTTCTGCACTAAATTACATTTTTTAAAAATCTTATGCTTCTTATGTGAACATGTGTGTACAAATCAAGTCAAATCCTATCATCCAACAATGTTAATCCAAAAGGAGGTAAATTAGGTGGATTTTCAGGTATAAATTACTTTCTGATATTATATATAGCAATTAGAATAAGTCCCCCGATCAACAACCTATCTCCAGAATTCGAGTACACATTTGTGATATTTTAAGCATCAAGGCCTATTTTTAATTCTTACAGTAAATTAACCCCATGTGAAGATCTTTATAGGGGTGCTTTTAAACTTGTACTACTGCAAATCCTGAAGATATAATTTTCTAGAGGTTTTTTTTTCATTTTAGTGACATCTTCATGAGCAACCAACAAAGATCTTCAGCAAAGACGATAAGGCGCTTGAAAATCAACTTTGCAAACAGAGTCATCCATAGATCAAAATCGTCATCTTTTGTTTTAGGACATGCTAAGTGCCCAGTAACAAAAAAACAAGCACATGTTTGATATACAGTATGTACCATCTTGTAAAAACTTTGAGGATTCCACCAAGATGGTGAGCTGCGATGACGCCATAATTAGAGTCACCATCCGGCTTCTCTGTCTTTTGAAATGCTCTCTGCTCACAATTAAAGAGGATGCATTGCAGGCGGAGAGCGATGAGATGGAGCACGGAACCATACAGGGTGATTACACACAGCCCAGCCTCATCTCATGGATTGGGTGACAATGAGGAGGAAGAACAGGAGCTAGTTTCAGGCGCTATAGATGGTACTACCTGCACAACTGTCATACCGTCTGTTCCGCGCGGATGGCCTGAGGACAGGGAGGAGGAAGAGGAGGAGGTATGAGAAGGAGAGTATGGTCAGTCGTCCTCTTGGTGAGGACACAGAAGTCATACCTCTTTGCAGTCTGGCATACATGGCTGAGTTTATTTCACACTGCCTTTCCCATGACCCTCGTGTTGTCCAAATTTTGGGTGACAGTCATTATCTAGACACATGCTACCAGGAAAACGTTGTCTCTTATTCTCTTGCAGAACAGGCCTAATATAATGGTGCAGTAAGAGAAGGCCCTTTTTGCAGAATTATTATAAAAATTCCCATCTGAAAACGCTGGCAGCAGAGGTCACAGTTCGTAGATACTGAGGGAGTAACTTGCCGATCATACCAACGTCCTCAATGATTTCTCTGTGCCTTATAATTATTGGGTATCCAAGCTGGACATGTGGCATGAAATGTCTCTCTACGCCTTGGAGGTCCTGGCCTGCCCTGCCGCTAGCGTTTTGTCAGAGCGGATTTTTAGTGCCGCTGGTGGAATTATAACAGATAGGCGCATTCACCTGTCAACTGAAAATGCTGACAGGCTATAAAAATGAACAAGGGCTGGATTGGACCAGACTTCTCAACACCTCCAAATGATAGCAGAGTAACAAACTCAAATTCAGTGTCTTTTTTTTGGGAGGTCTAACTATTCCCATGCACCTCTGTCTTCACACCCAGACATGGGTTATATGCTTCCTTATTTTGTCTATTTGCTCTTGTCCTCCTCCTGCAACCAAGACAAATGCATTCACTGAGAAACGTCATTTTAACATTTTACAACCTTATCTGGCCATGTGGTGTGTGACACATCATCAGACCCACTCATACAGTGCTAAAAAGACATGGGAATAGCATGGGGAAGACCTCTGGAAGTATTTCTGACTCCCAGGTCACTGACTAAAAGTGTGCCCATCATAACTGATCCTTGGCGCTTGCGAAGATGCCACCCGCCATGCACCTGTCATTGCAGACTTGCAACAATCAACGTCCACGTCCTTGTCCCAGTGCAGCGTTCAGTTGTCCTTACCCCATTCCTTGGAAAGTAAGCACAAGTATACAGCCAGCCACCCACCCTCCCATAGGCTGCAATACTATACTGCAAAATTTTTGACAGCGGCCTGCACTTGAAATGTGCCCTTTTAGGTTCGTGGAGGCGGAAGCTGTCCACAATCTTATCCATACTCGGTCCCTAGCCGCCACTATTTTTCCCGGTATCATCTCCGCCTTCCACAAGCACGGGTGCCACAACATTACCCGTGCCCTCCCCATAGCACTTACTGGGAATGACCGCCTAACCACAAACACGTGGACAGGTGAATGTGGCCAGGAACGGTACAGAGCCAGTCCACAGCTTTTTTTGCTGAGTTGGATTCAGCTCGGTGAAAGGACTGGCATAAAGGGAAACTGTATCTACTCTTGGTGTCATTTCTCCCAGGAAGTCATCTATAGTGTTGAGCCACCCCCGTAGTGTTCGAGTTCGGTTCGGTTCGTCGAACACCCGTGTGTTCGCCGAACTGTTCGTCGAACTGTTTGTCGAACACCTTCGAACACCGTTAAAACCAATGGCAAGCAAACAAAAACACATAGAAACACATAGAAAACACCTTCAAAGGTGTCCAAAAGCTGACAAACTGCTCAGAAGACACAACTAACACATGGAAAAGTGACAAGTACATATAGTCATGCGAAAAGAAAAGAGGTGGAGGAGTAAAAGGAGGGGGAGACACAGATATAGGCATGTCATGCCCTTCTAAAAGCCAAAAAGTGAGAAGCCGAGACGGCCAGTCCGCTCCTGCCCGTGCCACCTCCGTGTCGCCGGGTTTGTGCCAGAGCCGCGGTGAACCCTGACGGCCAGCCCCCCTCTCCCAATACTGGTGCCTGTCCGCTGGTGGGTCGAGAGAGCCCCCCTGTGGTGGAGGCAGCTCTAAGCTTTTTAATTTAAATTGTCCCTCTAATTTGAATGAATACACTTTAAATCCATTTACAAGGATCTATTGGAGGGCAAGTCTCATGCCAGCAGCCGCGTAATTCCAGCTCCAGTAGCGTCCACTAAAGCTGCTGCAGTTAAAAAGCTTTTATAAGGATCGAGCTCGGCTGTCCACCGCAAGGCATCCTAGTGCCAGTCCCAGCCCCTATGCCTTGGGGTGCCTCCTGATGCTCTTCACTAAGTATCCCGTGGTCCCGAAGCATTTCCTTTGAAAAAATTAAGTGTCCAAACTACAGGTGGTGTAGCTTGCTTAACAGCCGGGATAATCCGCTGACTAGCAGACACTGCTACTAGGCACAAAGTATTTCCTGGGCTAGATGCAGTTAAAAATTTGTAAGTAGATACTCTCGTTGGATGCTGAGAAAGCATTCCATAGAGTCTCCTGGCACGCCATATATGATTCTCTTAAAAAGCTTGGGGTAGGGGTCTAGGGGACCCTTTTATAGCCAAAATCACGGCCCTGTATCACAATACGTCACCTAGGCTGAAGATAAATGGAACTGTAGCACCGAGGGCTCGGTTGCTACAGACGTATTGCACCTCACCCAGAGGTGTGATATCTCACTCTCAGATAAGGATGGAGTGTGGATCAGGACCCGACACCTGCATGCATTACACCACATTGCCGTGGGGCAGGGCGAAAAAAATGCCCCTGAGATGGGCACAACAGTCCCTGTCCCAGGCTGGAGTGGGGGGAGGGAACACTGAGGAAGGGGAACCCTGCAGTGCAGGAGCAGGGAGGAAGCAGTTCCTGGGTGCATTGAGAAGGGAGTATAAAAGGTGGGCACCATCTTAGTTCAGTGCAGAGAAGTCTGAGCAGAAGTGGCAGGGAGCAGGGGCTCTGCATGAGCTCTGCTCCTGAGGCGGGCCTAGTAACAGAGGCCCAGGCCTGCAAGAGGGAGAAGGAAGGAAGAGGAGCGGAGAAGGCTCCAGGAACGAGGAATGAAGGGATCCCAGGGGTGCGGACGGGCGAGTCGCCACCGCACGCCCGAATCCACCTGCGTGGAGGGGTCAGGCCAAAGGGGGAGACCGGTCCCCGAACTAGTGGAGGCAGGAAACGACCCTCAGCTAGAAACCGGAGGCTCTGACATTTTATGTGGCGCAGCCCCTTGCTCCACCCGCTAGGAAGGCACCACATAGGGTCAGGGAAACTGGCGCCAAGTTTACCAAGAGGAGGCCCGAGGCAGCCGGACAGAAGTGTTGGTAAGAAAGGCCAGACAAAGGACACACAAAGTGGGTCCTGTGAAGCGCTCCAAAGTTATCTGGGAGTTGTCTGAGCCCCTCACCTGGTGAGCACAGTACGACGTGGGCAGCCGTTACCTGCAGACGTGGTCTGGATAATAAGAACTGTGAGTAAAGGCCCTGAACTGCATCACTGACTCCGTGTCGTTACTGCTGCTGCCCTGCACCATCACCCCCATCCTCCGCATACACTGCCCTGAGGCTATACTCCTCCCGTGGGGAGTTATGCTACGCTCTGCTGCACCCACAACACCAGCCTTAGCGGTCTGCCCTGTAGCGGCGGTTCACTCTGACCGCAATCCACGGGTGGCGTAGTCGGACATTTAAACATCAAAACCACATAAATAGTTCCGCCACTGGTTTGACCGCCCTGAGCCACGGAACCGGATCGCCGCCACGAAGACTACAACCACCAGCATCCACCAAAAAGGGTCCGGCTCCGGGTGTCCCAAGGCCCAGGGGGTGCGTCAGAACATTTTCATCACCTTTCACAATCACCAATGGGACAAGGCAGGGATGTCCTCTGTCCCCTCTCTTATACATCCTAGTGACGGAGCACCTGCTCTCATCAATTCGCCATAACCCCAATATTAGGTGGATTGAGGTGGGAGGCACCGAGTACAAGTGCTCTCTATTTGCTGATGATGTCCTAGTATATATCACTCAATCACATATATCCATCCCTGCTGTTATGGCTGAAATAGATCACTTTGTTACATGGTAAAATTTTAAAATCAATGCAGCGAAGTCTGAGGCCCTCGATGTCTCCCTCCCTAAATCCATATAGGATTCCATCCAGTCCAACTTTCCCTTTGCCTGGCCCTCACAGGGTATCAAATACTTAGGAATTCCTATTCATAGAGACCTCTCCCATCTATGTTATCTTAATTTTGGGCCCTTTATTGAACAATTCCATACAGACCACGGTTGGCAAGTTAGAACTGTAAGATTCACTACGTGAACCACTGGTGTTTTGTGGAAAAGCACATGTACACCGCGTTCCAAATTATTATGCAAAAAGTGTTTAGGAGTGATAAGGGAAGAATTTGTTTGTTTGTCAGTTAAGCTCATTGATGGTGATGTGTGTCAGGGCTCTTTATATCACTGTAAGCAATTGCAGACACCTGTGCTAATTAGTTTGGCAGGTGTGTCCAATGAAAGGCAAGACTACTTAAGAAGGCTCTCTCACATTATTAAGCAGCCTACATTTTCTGCCAAAATGGGAAAGAAAAAGGATGTGTCGGCTGCTGAGAAGCAACAAATTGTGGAGTGTTTAGGTCAAGGCATGACTACAATCAACATTGTGCGATGATCAGGATGAAGTGTCTTGGCAATCAAGAAGTATGTAGCTGATTCACAGTACACACGTGTGCGTGCTGATAAGGGCAAATTGAGGACTCTTTCCTACAGGCAATTACGTCAGGTTGAAAGAGCAGCGGCAAAAAAGCCTTGTCATAGCAGCAGACAAGTTTTTGAAGCTGCTTGTGCCTCCAACGTCCCCCGAACAACAAGATGCAGGGTCCTTCAGAGGTTTGCAGCTGTGCATACGCCATCCTGTCGACCTCCTCTATCCACTTCACACAAGCAGAAACGGCTCCAGTGGGCCAAACATTACATGAAGACTGATTTCAAAACTGTTTTGTTCACGGATGAGTGCCGTGCAGCACTCGATGGTCCAGATGAATGGAGTGGAGGATGGCTGGTTGATGGACACCCCACGCAAACACGGCTACAGCGCCAACAAGGAGGAGGTGGAGTAATGTTTTGGGCTGGAATCATGGGGAGAGAGATTGTCGGCCCCTTTAGGATCCCTGAAGGCGCTAAAGATGAACTCCATAATGTATGTGGATTTTCTCAAACAGCACTTCCTGCCATGGTTCAAGAAGAAGAACCGTGTATTTCACAGCAAGATCATTTTTCTGCATGATAATGCACCATCTCATGCTGCACATAAAACATCTGCATCTCTGGCTGATATGGGCATAAAAGGGGACAAACTTATGGTGTGACCCCCATGCTCCCCTGACCTCTACCCCATTCAGAACCTTTGGAGCATCATTAAAAGGAGTGTCTATGATGGCGGGAGGCAGTTCACATCTAAGCAACAGCTCTGGGAGGGTATTCTGTCCTCATGCAAAACAATTGAAGCAGAAACCATCCAAAACCTGACAAATTCAATGGACGAGAGAGTTCAGAAGCTCCTTTCAAACAAGGGGTCCTATGTGAAAATGTAACATCACCTAGAATAAAGTTTTGAGTTGAAAACTGTTTGATTTCAGTTTCTAACAACCTGCTAATGCTTATAATTTCAAAAATGACCATTTTTTTTGGTCTTTATTAAAATGAAAAGGTTGATCGAAAAGTTTGGGGGATCTAAGAGTGTGGCAACCCAGTAGTCATGATTACTTCGAATTCTGACAATATGAGGGTCATGCTGCAGGTAGTGCAGCAAGAAGGCACTTATGTGTCTTGCGCATCTCGGAGCCCCAAAATTATTTTCCGGGCTAGATGCAGCTAAAAATTATTTTTAATCTTAAATCTGGTGAAGCTTATTATAGATGGCCTAATAGGATCAGTGCTGCACACTGCTACAAAGCCCAAATTATTTTCCAGTCAAGATACAGATAAACATGATTAGTAATTTGAAAGCTTAAAACGGTTGGTAGGGTGATTTTAACCAATCATCAAGCTTTTACTCTCCCCAGGATGACACAGGGGTAGAAAAGTCGTTTCGGATCCATGATTTGTTCATCTTTATGAACGTGAGTCTGTCTACATTATCAGTGGAGAGCCGCGTGCGCTTATCTGTCAGCACACCACCAGCAGCGCTGAACACACGTTCAGACAGAACGCTGGCTGCAGGGCATGACAAGATCTCCAAGGCATAAGTGGCTAGCTCCGGCCATTTATCCAGATTGGAAGCCCAAAAAGAGCAAGGGTCCAGTGACACAGTCGTGGCTTTAATGTTTACTTGGAGATACTCCTGTACCATCGTCTCTAGGCGTTGACTATGTGTCAGACTTCTTGTCTCCTGTGGCCTTGCAAAGGATGGGCTAAAAAAGTGGTGAAATGATTCCGCAAAATTGATGTTACCAGCAGATACTGTGGTTCTGTTACGGTTTGAGTGCTGAACACTTGACGGTCCCACGGTTGGCAAGTTGGAACTGTGAGATTCACTACGTGCACCACTGGTATTTTGTGGAAAAGCACATGTAAGATTCTGCAACAGTCTCTGCTGATACTCCTGCATGCGTGCATCCCTTTCTATGGCAGGAATAATTTCTGCAAATTTACTTTTGTACCGGGGATCTAACAGTGTGGCAACCCAGTAGTCAGGATTATTTCTAATTCTCACAATTCGAGGGTCATGTTGCAGGTAGTGCAGCAAGAAGGCACTCATGTGTGTTGCGCATCCAGGAGCACCAAGTCCCTGTTGTGTTGGTGGCGAGGTAACAATCATGCTTCCTTCCTCTGTCCTCTCCCCCCAACCTCGCACAACAGAAATGTGATCAAGGTCTCCCTCATCTGATGAGTCTTCCATCAGTTCGTCCTCCACTTCTTCCTGGGCTCCTGCACCTTCCTCACTAGCTTGGCTGCTACCATGCGCCCTGGTTAAACCATCTCCCCCACCCTCACATGCCTGCCGCCTTGGTGCTGCCGACCGTCTGGACCTTGCAGATGTTAGCCCTTCCGCATACAACTCCTCCTCCTCTACTTCCTCCACCTCCTCTTGTGCCACCACCTGACTCCGAATTCTGTTTAACATGTGCTCCAGCATGTAAATCACCGGAATAGTCATGCTGATAATGGCATCGTCAGCACTAAACATCTTCGTCGCCATTTCAAAACTGTGCAGAAGGGTGCATAGGTCCCTGATCTGAGACCACTCCTCCAGCGTGATTTGCCCCACCTCTGAATCTCGTTGGCCCAGGCTATACGTCAGAACGTATTGCACCAGGGCTTGTCGGTGCTGCCACAGTCGCTGCAACATGTGCAGAGTTGAATTCCACCGGGTAGGCACATCGCATTTTAGCCGGTGAAGTGGCAGGCCCAACGACTTCTGTAGAGATGTAAGTCGCTGAGCTGCGGGATGCGAACGGCGGAAGTGAGCACACAGCGACCGTGCCCTCTGCAGAAGGCCATCTAGTCTGGGATAGTGGGCTAAAAATTGCTGGACAACCAGGTTCAACACGTGAGCCATACAAGGCACGTGTGTGACATTGCCCCGGCGAAGGGCCGCACCCAGGTTTGCAGCATTGTCGCACACGGCCTTCCCTGGTTTCAGGTCCAGTGGAGACAACCATTCATGAAATTGGTTCTCCAGAGCTGACCACAACTCCTCAGCTGTGTGACTCACATTTCCCAGACATTTCAATGTAAAAACCGCCTGATGACGTTGAGCCCTACTGCCAGCATAGTAAGGAGGTGTGCAGGATCCCTTCTGCGCAGTTAGAAAGCTTGTGGCATGACCAGACAGGCTTTGGGTGCAGGTGGAAGACCGAGAGGAGGTTGAGGAGGCAGAAGCAGTGGAGGAAAAATGACATAAAGAGGATTGACGCACAACTCGTGGGGACGGCAAGACTTGGACAGCAGCCCCTTGTCCTGCTGTCACCATAGTTACCCAGTGCCCAGTCAGCGACATGTAACGCCCCTGTCCATGCCTACTCGTCCAAGTGTCTGTGGTGAAATGCACCCTGTCACACACAGAGTTTCTCAAAGAAGCGGTGATGTTGTGTGCGACATGCTGGTGGAGCGCAGGCACACCTTTCTTTGAGAAGTAGTGCCGACTGGGCATCTGGTACTGGGGCACTGCGACGGACATAAGGTCTCGAAAATCCTCTGTGTCCACCAGGCGGAAAGGCAGCATTTCTGTAGCCAAGAGCTTGCAGATGGTGAAATTCAACCTCTTAGCTTTCTCATGGCTAGGAGGAAATGGTCTTTTACTTGTCCACATCTGAGGGACCGAGGGCTGGCTATTGTGCTTAGACGGGGTTGATAAGGGTGTCCCCGGCAAACTGCCGGTCTGTGAGGAAGATGCAGGCGGACATGTTAGGTTGCCTTGATCCAAAGGTGGTGCTATCGATGTCGGACAGCGCTCAACACCAGCTGGTGTTACCACCTCCAAAGAAAATGATGACCTGCCAATCACGCTGGCTGTTGCGGGTAAAGAGGTGGCAGGTCTGCGCCCCAAAACAGGTGTGACTGCTGTCCCCCCAGTCACAGAGGATGAAGAGGCCGCGGATGCACAAGATATGGCAGACGGTGGTTGGCCCGGCCGGCTAGACCGCATTGTAGCACACTGAGCTTCCCACTGCAACTTATGCTTCATGTCCATGTGCCGGTTCATGCATGAAGTACTCAAACTATGTATTTTTTGGCCTCTACTTAGCTTTTGCTGACAAATGTTACAGATAACACGAGTTGGGTCATCTTTATCGATCTGAAAAAATGCCCAGGCTATGCAAGGCTTAGCACCCATGCGACCTGAAGAGCCACCACGACTTGTGGTGAGAGGCAGAGTTGTGTTTGAGGATGCAGTTGTTGACGTGCTTCCAGTACTACGTCTCTGTCCAGGAAGGCGCAACCTGACCTCGTCGTCACTAGCATCTTCCTCCACCTCCTCTGCTGACCTCATCTCTTGGCTGACTGTGGGTTGACAGTAAGTGGGATCTCCGACCTCATCATCATCACCCTGTGCGTTATCACACCCGTCGTCCTCAGAGCCAACCTGTTCCTGCCCTGACAAAAAACTAAAGTTGTCGCTCCAATCAGGTATTTGAGTCTTATCATCGTCTTCCTCATTGTCTCCACCAACAGGAGTTACAGTTTGGGAATGAGGGTCTACATTATGGTCAGAACCTTCTGCGTCTGGTCCTGGATCCGACTCATAAAGATTCTGGGCATCAGTGCAGATCATTTCCTCGTCTGGATTCACAGAAGCGCTGGAGTCGACCTCTGATTCCCAGGCTATAGTATGAGTAAACAGCTCTGCAGACTCAACCATCTGTTCTACCTCATACTCAGACGGGCAGCTGGAGATTTGGGAGCTGTGAGGAAGCAAGTGCGATTTGGGTGACACCTTTGAGGACTGGAGTATTTGTGATGTTGAAGTTGATGTGGAGGAGAGCCCACTTAAAGGAGCACTTGATATCCGTTGAAGCACCTGCTGTTTTTGTGCCTCATCTGGAATTTGTAGCGATTGGCGTGGCCGTAAGAAAGGGATCTTATCACATTGTCCGCTAAAAGAAGTAGACATTTTAGTTTGGCTGGAAGATGGTCTTTCTTCTGCACCTACCCCACGGACACAACCTTTTTTCCCCTTCCCAACACGCCTATTCCCCTTTCCACCAGCAGCAGGCCTTTTTCCACTCATTTTGGTGGTTAACTAATTCACAACTCTGGAGTTGTTTGCACAAAAAAACAATGGATGGTAACCGAGCAGAGCTGAGTGGCCAAACTGTGGTATTAGGCCAAAACTATTGGCTGGGTTAGATGCAGAAAAAAATTATTTTTAATTTGCAACCTGATGGAGGTCAGTATAGATGGACTAATAGACCAAGTCCCACACACCGCTAGAAGCCCAAATATTTTTTCAGAGCTAGATGCAGAAAATTTTTTTATTCAATTTGCAACCTGATGGAGGTCAGTATAGATGGACTAATAGACCAAGTCCCACACACTGCTAGAAGCCCAAATATTTTTTCAGAGCTAGATGCAGAAAAAAATTATTTTTAATTTGCAACCTGATGGAGGTCAGTATAGATGGACTAATAGACCAAGTCCCACACACTGCTAGAAGCCCAAATATTTTTTCAGAGCTAGATGCAGAAAAAAATTATTTTTAATTTGCAACCTGATGGAGGTCAGTATAGATGGACTAATAGACCAAGTCCCACACACTGCTAGAAGCCCAAATATTTTTTCAGAGCTAGATGCAGAAAAAAATTATTTTTAATTTGCAACCTGATGGAGGTCAGTATAGATGGACTAATAGACCAAGTCCCACACACCGCTAGAAGCCCAAATATTTTTTCAGAGCTAGATGCAGAAAAAAATTATATTCAATTTGCAACCTGCTGGAAGTCAGTATAGAAGGACTAATAGAACAAGTCCCACACACTGCTAGAAGCCCAAATATTTTTTCAGAGCTAAATGAAGAAAAAAATTATTTTTAATTTGCAACCTGATGGAGGTCAGTATAGATGGACTAATAGACCAAGTCCCACACACTGCTAGAAGCCCAAATATTTTTTCAGAGCTAGATGCAGAAAAAAATTATTTTTAATTTGCAACCTGATGGAGGTCAGTATAGATGGACTAATAGACCAAGTCCCACACACCGCTAGAAGCCCAAATATTTTTTCAGAGCTAGATGCAGAAAAAAATTATATTCAATTTGCAACCTGCTGGAAGTCAGTATAGAAGGACTAATAGAACAAGTCCCACACACTGCTAGAAGCCCAAATATTTTTTCAGAGCTAAATGAAGAAAAAAATTATTTTTAATTTGCAACCTGATGGAGGTCAGTATAGATGGACTAATAGACCAAGTCCCACACACTGCTAGAAGCCCAAATATTTTTTCAGAGCTAGATGCAGAAAAAAAATATTTTTAATTTGCAACCTGATGGAGGTCAGTATAGATGGACTAATAGAACAAGTCCCACACGCTGCTAGAAGCCCAAATATTTTTTCAGAGATAAATGAAGAAAAAAATTATTTTTAATTTGCAACCTGATGGAGGTCAGTATAGATGGACTAATAGACCTAGTCCCACACACTGCTAGAAGCCCAAATATTTTTTCAGAGCTAGATGCAGAAAAAAATTATTTTTAATTTGCAACCTGATGGAGGTCAGTATAGATGGACTAATAGACCAAGTCCCACACACTGCTAGAAGCCCAAATATTTTTTCAGAGCTAGATGCAGAAAAAAATTATTTTTAATTTGCAACCTGATGGAGGTCAGTATAGATGGACTAATAGAACAAGTCCCACACGCTGCTAGAAGCCCAAATATTTTTTCAGAGATAAATGAAGAAAAAAATTATTTTTAATTTGCAACCTGATGGAGGTCAGTATAGATGGACTAATAGACCAAGTCCCACACACTGCTAGAAGCCCAAATATTTTTTCAGAGCTAGATGCAGAAAAAAATTATTTTTAATTTGCAACCTGATGGAGGTCAGTATAGATGGACTAATAGACCAAGTCCCACACACTGCTAGAAGCCCAAATATTTTTTCAGAGCTAGATGCAGAAAAAAATTATTTTTAATTTGCAACCTGATGGAGGTCAGTATAGATGGACTAATAGAACAAGTCCCACACGCTGCTAGAAGCCCAAATATTTTTTCAGAGATAAATGAAGAAAAAAATTATTTTTAATTTGCAACCTGATGGAGGTCAGTATAGATGGACTAATAGACCAAGTCCCACACACTGCTAGAAGCCCAAATATTTTTTCAGAGCTAGATGCAGAAAAAAATTATTTTTAATTTGCAACCTGATGGAGGTCAGTATAGATGGACTAATAGACCAAGTCCCACACACCGCTAGAAGCCCAAATATTTTTTCAGAGCTAGATGCAGAAAAAAATTATATTCAGTTTGCAACCTGATGGAGGTCAGTATAGATGGACTAATAGAATGATGCTATGCCCAAAAGATTTTACTTCACTAGGTGCAGTAAAAAAATTGGTATTCTATACACAGGTGGTATATCTTGCAACACAGATAGGCTACTCCACTGACTAACACACTCTGCAATAGGCCAAAAAGGATTAGCTTTGCTAGATTCAGCCAAATGCTGTGAAAAAAACTTGCACAGCACTGGCACAGACCTGTCTGGCAAAAACTGATAGGAACTGATGTAACCTAGTCCTGAAAAGGACTCCAATTACAATTAGTCTTTACTCCCACAATCTATCTATTTAAGAGCACAGACCTGCCTGATAAAAGTCGTAGGAAATGCTGTAACCTAGTCCTTAAAAGGACTGCAATCACAACTATTCCCTACTCCCAAGCTATCTGTATATTTGTGCGAAAATTGGCTTGAAATTAACAAGGTATAGCGCACACAGCAACAGCGGTGCCGTCTAACACGCAGCTGCAGCAGTGAGAAAATGGTGGCGACGGGGAAAATGGCTTGGTCTTATAGGGCAAGGACATGTGACATACACTGCCAATCACACATGCCCTTGCTTGTGTGAAAAAAAGCACTTCGCTCCGTGTGTGCGCTGCTGATAGGCTGACAGATTGCACCTCCCCACTGCAAATGCGGGAAAGAGAAAAAAAAATGGAGATCTTCATTGTTCCTGCAGAGATCCATCCCCTGCCCCTCCCCCCGCCCCGCTGTACACTCAAACTGCGTATTAACATTAATTTTCATCATTACTGAGAAAAAATCCAGTTATTATTTTGGTGCACGAACAGTTATCGAACATAACCTCGAACAGCCGAATTTTTCTCAAATTGTTCGTGTTCGCCGACCGGCTCGAACACCGCCCAAAACAGCTCGAATTTGAGATTGGCGAACAGTTCGAGTAGAACAACGCTCATCTCTAGTCATCTAATGCAGCTTGCTGCAGAAGCAATGGCAGCCCCTCCAACATCAACTCGCACTTGTCGGTGATGCTTTGACACACACACATCTTTCTTTGCGCATGTAATTTCATGACTACAGAGTTGGGCAATGGTCTGATCTGCAATGTGGTTTGAGAAATAACATGCACAAGCACGTCCCATCAACATTAAAAAAGAAGCCTTAGAGTGTCCGGAAACCTTCCCCCACACTTTTCTTAGCCAGGACTGCTTTTTGGCAGGGTTGGACGGTCCCACCAGAGAATCCTCTGGTGTGCCCTGGCTTCTACCTCAGGAGAGTTCATGATAGCGCTAACTTTGCAGCTGCTATGGGGCTATTGAGCTTGGGAGAAACAAGAGCCCTCAGAATCAAATCCTCTGGTGGTCACAAAGTTTTTCAATCTGAATCAGCTTCTCAGTGGGAGTTGTATTTCACCACAGCCATATTCTTTAGCTCGGTGAAAGGACTGGCAGAGAGGGAAACCATATCTACTCAGGCTGTCATTTCTCAGTCACCAGGTTCCGCCCATTGTCACACACGACCATGCCTGGCTGTTCAGCGGTGAAAGCCACAGATCAGGCTACTGTGTTACAGCTTTCAACAACACTGCAGCTCTGAGCGATTTGTCACCTAAGCATTAAGTTATCTTCAGCACAGCCTGTTAAAGCTTGGCCAAGGCACTGCTGCAGTACTGTCAGCTTGTGACTGATGTGGTCATTTCGGAGATGGAGGAGGAGGTGCAGGAGCTGAACAATGTGATTACATTGAGGTTAAATTGGTGACACTGTTTTTATACTAAAGAAAGATCCTATTGTTTTTTTTTTTGTTTGTTTTTTAAGACAAAATGACATTTCCCGGTGAATGCATTTAACATTTTACAACCTTAGCTGGCAATGTGGTGTGTGACACATCAGATACATCCTGTTTTATTTATGATGGAAGGACACTGAAAGTCATAAAGCCTCTTTTCATAGGGACATCAGACGGCCCTTACTATTCTTAAAAGGCCAGCAGTCAGCCCTAGCTATTGTTAGATAGCCATTAGCCGGCTATGCTTTGTTGTTCCCATTATTAACAAGTGGGTCTCCTATACTGTTGCGTATGCTGTGACTGCAAGGGCTACCAAAAATTTGGTCGCCACCCAATACCCATTTGAAGAGACAGAGGAGAGTTTCAGTGAAAAAATGTTTCCCATTATAAAGGAGGGGGTCTCCTATAGTGGTAATGCCCATGCTGTGACTGCAAAGGCGGCCAAAATTTGGGAAAAACACCACTAAGAATTTATAGACAGAGCAGGGCCATAGTAACGACAAATTCCAATTAGAAAGGAGAGAGTCTGCTATACATTTATAGGATATGCAGTGAGTCCAACGGCTGACCAATTTTAGGAAAACCCCACTAAGAATTTAAAGACACAGAGCAGGGCCGCATTAACGACAAAATATCACTAGAAAGGAGAGGGTCTCACATAGTGTTGGCCTATGCAGTGAATGCAAGGACTGTCAAAAATTGGGGAGCACTCCAATGCCCCTTGGAAGAGACTTAGAGGTCCTCATAAAAAAATGTTCTCATTAGAAAGGAGCGGGCCTCCTATACTTGTAATGCCCATGCACTAAGTGTATGGGCTGACAAACATTTACCCCTGGGGGGTATACATGAACATACTGTATATATATATATATATATATATATATATATATTTTTTTTTTTTTTTTTTACGGGCATCATAAACACCCTTTAAAAAAATTATGTGGGTGTTGCATCATGGACCACTGTCACCATGGTGATATGGTGGTGGAGGATGAGGAGAAGGAGGAGGAGAAGAGCAAATAGACAAAAATCAGGAAGTGTATACCCATGTGTGGGTGTGAAAACGTGAAGTGGAATACACCTCCCAAGAAAAGACACTGGATTTGAGTTTATGTTACGCTGCTCTCATTCGGTGGTATTGAGAAGTCTGGCCCAATCCAGCCCCTGTCCATTTTTATAACAGTCAGCCTCTCAGCATTTTCAGTTGGCGGATGCGCTTATCATTTAGAATTCCAACAGCAGCATTAAAAACCCGCTCTGATAAAACGCTAGAGGCAGGGCAGCCCAGGACCTCCAAGGCACAGAGAGCCAGTTCATTCCACGTATCCAGCTTGGATACCCAATAATTATAAGGAACAGAGGAATCACGGAGGATGTTGGTACGGTCGACAAGGTACTCTCTCAGCATCTTCCCAAACTTTGCACTCCTTGTGAGAGTACCTCGCACTTCAGGGCCTGGGCAATGGGAGGGTCTGAGAAAACTCTCCCAGAACTTTGACAGTTTTCCCCTGCCTCTGCTGGATTGCATTTGTGTCTCTCTCGCCTGTACTCCTTGGTTGTCCAACTAACTGTGACCTCTGCTGCCAGCGTTTTCAGATGGGAATTTTTTTTTATAGTTCCGCAACAAGGGCTTTCTGGTACTGCCCCATTTTTGTAAACCTGTCCGCCTCAGGAATAAGATATATAAAGTTCTCCTTGTAGCGTGGGTCTAGAAGTGCCGCCAACCAGTAATGAGTGTCACCCAAAATTTTGAGAATGCGAGGGTCACGGGAAAGGTAGCGTAACAAACTCAGCCATGCATGCCAGACTGCTAACAGGCAAGACTTCCGTGTCCTCACCAAGAGGATAACTGACCATGCTCTCCTCCTCCTCTCTGTCTTCTGGCCATCTACGCCGAACAGACATAGCGCATTAAACTAGCTCCTGTTCTTCCTCCTCCTCCTCCTCCTGCTCTTTCTCATTGTCGCCATGTGTGCCAGACTGCTAACAGGCAAGACTTCCATGTACTCACCAAGAGGACAACCATGCTCTCCTCCACATTCTTCTCCTCCTCCTCCTCCCTGTCCTCAGGCCATCCACGCTGAACACGCGAAATGACAGTTGTGCAGGTAGTACCGTCTGTAGCACAGGAAACTAGCTCCCGTTCTTCCTCCTCCTGCTCTTCCTCATTGTCACCCAATCCATGTTGGGATGAGATGAGGCTGGGCTGTGTTCCTTGTTCCATCTCATCGTGCTCCGCCTGCAATACATCCTCTTTGATTGTGAGAATAGCATTTCAGAAGACAGAGAAGCGGGATGGTGACGCTAATTATGGCATCATCGCTGCTCACCATCTTGGTGGAGTCCTCAAAGTTTTGGAGGATGGTACATATGTCTGACATCCATGTCCACTCCTGAGGTCTAATGTGTGGAGTCTGAACTGAATACCGACGGCCTTGTTGATGCTGGTACTCAACAACTGCCCTCTTCTGCTCACAAATCCTTCCCAACATCTGCAATGTAGAGTTCCAATGCATGGGGACATCACATACCAGTCTGTGAGCCGGAAGCTGCAAATGCTGCTGAAACACGGCAAGGGCGGCGGAAGCTGTAGGTGACTTTCTAAAATGGGCACACAGCCGGCGTACTTTAACTAGCAGATCTGGCAGCTGTGGGTAGGTTTTGAGAAACCGCTGAACCACAAGGTTAAGCACATGGGCCAGGCATGGTACTGAGCTCGCCTCGCCTCAGCGCCGCCACCAGGTTCCGGCCATTGTTACACACGATCATGCCTGGCTGTAGGTTCAGCGGTGTGAGCCACAGATCTGCCTGCTCTTTCAGAGCTGTCCACACCTCTTCAGCATTGTGCGGTTTGTCACCTAAGCATATTATCTTCAGCACAGCCTGTTGCCGCTTGGCCGAGGCAGTACTGCAGTGATTCCAGCTTGTGACTGATGTGGTAATTTCGGTGATGGAGGCTGAAGAGGAGGAGGCTGAGGAGTTTGAGGTGCAGGAACTGTAGACTGTGGGGTCAACCCTGATTGACCTAGGGCCCGCAATCCTCGGCGTCGGGAGGACGTGTTCCGTCCCAAGGTCTGACAGGGTCCCTGCTTCCACTATGTTAACCCAGTGTGCCATCAGCGAGATGTATCATCCCTGACCACAAGCACTTGTCCACGTGTTCATGGTTAGGTGGACTTTCCCGGTAACTGCTTTGAGGGCACGGCTAATATTTTGGGACACGTGCTTGTGTAATACAGTGGCGGCTGGGGACCGAGTACCGAGGGATGGCCGCCGCCATCAGGTTGTGGAATGCTTCGGTCTCCACGAGCCTAAAAGGCAACATTTTGAGCACAAGCAGTCGTGAAATGTGGGAATTTAGTACTGTGGCCTGTGGGGCGTTGGCTGGGTATTTGCGCTTGCATTTGTGCAACGACAGGTGCAGGGCAAGAGGCAGCTTATACAGGGGATTGGCTTGCATGCACAACAGCGGAAGAAGCAATGGTGCCACCCGCAGACACTGTTCCGGGACCCTGGGGTTCTGCCCACAAAGTCAGGCGCTTTGCTGCCATGTGCCTGATCATGCTTGTGGTGGTCAGGCTGGTCGTTTTCCCACCCCTGCTGATGCTGGCCTGGCAGGTGGCGCAAATGGCCTTTTTGGGGTTATCGGCAGAGTCTTTAAAAAAACAACCAGACTCGGGAAGACCTAGCAGTTGTACTAGCAACTTCCTTCGTGTTGGTGTTACGGGGAACGGTTGCCTGCCTTCTTTCTGCGGCCACTCCACAGCTTCTTCCTGCCTGTTGGGGTGCTCTGCCTCCGTCCCCCTGTGTGCTGCTCTCCTCGCTCTGCATGTCCTCCTGCCAGGTTGGGTCAGTTACTATATCATCCACCACCTAGTCTTCCACTTCTGCACTCTGGTCCTCCTCCTGACTTTCTGGCAATTGTGTCTCATCATCGTCCACCTCTTGGGACACTTTCCCACTGTCACTTTCATGTGCCAGTGGCTGCTCAAATATTTTGGTATCGCTAAATGCGATCTCCTCTTGCCTTCTTCAAGTGGACCCGACGAGAGGCCCGGATCTATAAATGGGAAAGTAAACAGCTCTTCGGAGTGTCCAAGTGTGGGATCAGTTGGCTCTGGGCACTCGGCATGGTGGGAGGAAGGAGGTTTAGGGTGAGGAATATGCGGTCCAGACTCACAGCTACTGAGACTTGACTGTGTGGAAGACAAGGTGGTAATGGTGGCTAAGTGATTGGAAGCATTATCTGCAATCCAACCAATAACCTTTTCACACTGCTCTGTGTTCAATAGTGGTGTTCTGCGGTCCCCTATTAATTGGGACAGGAAAGTCGAGCGAGAAGATGTGGGTGTTTGTTGTGGCACAATTTCAGCTTGCCCACAGCCTTGGCCGCTGCATGCACCATCCTCACCATCACGTCCAGTTCCCCGTCCCTTGCCACGTGCCTTGACCTTTTTAAATGGAGGACAATATCTTCCACGCTCACAAAAAATGAGTGAATTTGGAGCGAACTTATATGTGATCCATGTGACGGACAAACCACAGTTTTAAATACCTGGCCTGTAGGTAACTATTTTGAACAGCAATCTGGTGTTAATTGCTTCACTGACACACTGCAACAAATTAACGGATGCCAGAAATGGTAGCATATTCTGAAAATGTATATGTGATCCGTGTGATGGAGAAAACACTGTTTTAAATAGCTTGATTTTTAGCGCTGTAATATGGAAAGGACCTGGCTGTATTCTGCAGTGCCAACAAGCAAATGGCGCAGAAAAACTGTGTTCTCTGGATTGCTTTTTAAGCAAATAATGAGGATTAAGATCCAAAAAATATTATTCCTGGCCTCTGAGACCTGTGCCTTAGTCTAGAAATATCTAACAGCAGCAGAAGCCAGAACTGGAATGGAGCCTCTTGTCCTATGTGCACTGCAGTCTGCTATATACCCTGCCTGCCTGATATCTCTGCAGATAGATTAGTCCTCAGGAGGACTGTTTTTTGAGATGGATATGTGTCTCTAATATAGACTGTACACATACACTAACTAGAAACAAGCGAATCTCTCCCTAGCTCAGCAGCACCTCTCCCTACACTGTCTGATTCCGGAGGGACTGTGACGAGCATGACGGCTCCAGGTCTGATATAGACCTGATGACGCTGTGCGGCCAGCCAATCACTGTAGTGTCACAACCAACATGGCTACGGCATTACAGTGAGTGGCAGGCAATCCCTGCATGTTCATTGGCTCCCTAAAGAACACCAAACATGCAGGGAGGAGTCCCGAACTCCCGCAGAGCAACCCCGGAAATACTTGGCGAGTGCCGAGCATGTAGAGCAGGGAGATGCTCGGGCGAGCACCGAGCAGTAGCGAACATGCTCGCTCATCACTAATCAAAATATAAAATTAATCTATATGGTAAATGTCCTAAAAAAAAAAAATCAAACCATAATGGCATTTTTTTGGTCACCTCCATAAAAAATGCAATAAAAAGCCATCAAAACACAGTATGAATCCAAAATTTATATTAAAAAAAGCAGTCAACTGATCACATGAAAATCAGTCCCTCATATAGCTCGATAAACAGAAAAACAAAGCCATTATGGATCTTGGAAAATGGCATCACAATCTGACTCACAAACCATTTTTTTTTTTTTTTTCCAAACTACAAAACTTTTTACAAGTTTGTAATGTTGAGCGAGCATGCTAGACACTGCTCGGTACTCGCCGAGCATCTCACTACTCGGGATGTTCGGCGAGTACCGAGCATTTCGGGTTAGTCGGGCGGGAGCTCGGGTCTCCGCCCTGCATGTTTGGCGCTCTTTACAGAGCCAGCCAGTCACTGTAATGCCGCAGCCATGTTGGTTGTGGGCATTACAGTGATTGGCTGGCCGCACAGAATCACCTTGAGTATTTAAAACCGGGCGCCACCATCTTGGACACAGTAGCTCCGGATCAGACAGTTTAGGGAGAGTGCTGCTGAGCTAGGGAGAGATTTATACTGCAAAATAGGTAGTGTAGGGTTTCTAAAGGCTGCACAATCAAACAAACAGTCCTTCTGAGGACTAATATCCATCCCAGATATCAGGCAGGCAGGCTGTATACGAGATGCAGTGGTTATACCAACAAACACTGCATTACAGTCCTGTGTGCTGCTTCTCAAATTGCTAGACTTAGCCCCAGGTCTCGGGGGCCAGGAAAAATCCTTTTTTCATCTAAATTTTTTTTTTTTTTCCCCCTCAGTCAGACTGTACAAATACCCATCTTATTAACCTTTTGGAATCCCCCCCCACCCAAAAAAAAAAAAATTGAGTGTGTTTGTGAGTGTTCAGACACAAATATATCTGTTTAAAAGAGTCTGGTTTCGGCTAGATAACTAGAACTGTGGTTTTGCAGTTCCGCTGTTCAAATCTCTGTATTATCCACTTTTTTGCCTTTTTTCCATAAAAAAAAAAACAGTTTGAGTGTGTCGCTGACTGTTCAGACACAAATATATCTATTTTAACAAGTCTAGTATACACTAGGAAATTATAACTGTGGTTTTGCAGTTCCACGGTTCAAATCTCTGTATTATCCACTTTTTTGTTTTTGTTCCATAAAAAAAATATATTTTCAGTGTCTCGCTGACTGTTCAGACACCAATATATCTGTTTAAAAGATTCTGGTGTAGGCCAGAGAAATAGAACTGTGGTTTTCCTCTTCCACGGTTCAAATCTCCTTTTTATTACCCTTTTGTCATTGATATTGCGAGTGTAAGCTATTTTACTTCATTTACAATGGGCAAGGTGCGTGGCAAGCGACGTGGAACTGGACGTTCTGGTGATGGTGCATGCAGAGGACGGGGCCATGGCCAAGGTGAAAATGTGCCACAACAAACAGCCACATCTTCTCGCTCCCAGTTCTTGACTGAATTACTAGGGAAGCACACAACAACAAGACCATTATTGCGAACTGATCAGTGTGAAAAGGTTATTAATTGGATAGCA
This sequence comes from Phyllobates terribilis, assembly GCF_046119375.1. Lineage (NCBI taxonomy): Eukaryota > Metazoa > Chordata > Amphibia > Anura > Dendrobatidae > Phyllobates > Phyllobates terribilis. The sequence continues at coordinate 52,907,142 of NW_027362761.1, read as the reverse complement.
GATAATACTTCCAGTCACCTGGGCACCACCACCTCTGGTCTGTCTTCCCCATGGTCAAGTGTTAGTAGCCGTGAGTCTCGACCGCATAATCCTCCTCACCCTGATGCTCCTTCCTCCCACCATACCGAGTGTCGTCAGACAGCAACTGATCCCACACTTGGACACTCTGAAGAGCTGTTCACTGGTCCATTTCCATAATTGGGCCCCTCGCCTGCTCCGCTTGAAGTGGTGGAAGAGGAGATCCCATGTAGCGATGCCCAAATATTTTAACAGCCACGGCCACAGGAAGGCGACGCTGGCAATTTGTCACCAGAGGTGGACGATGACGAGACACAATTGCCACGAAGTGAGGCGGAGGACCTTGGTACGGAAGTGGAAGAGGAGGAGGTGGTGGATTATCTAGTAACTGACCCAATGTGGCAGGAGGACACGCAGAGCAAGGCCAGCAGCACACAGGGGGAGGGAGGCAGAGTACCCCAACAGGCAGGAAGAAGCAGTGTGGTGGCCGCAGACAGAAGGCGGGCGACCATTCCCCGTAACACCAACACGAGGGACATTGCCAGTAAAACCGGTAGGTCTTCCAGAGTCTGGAATTTTTTTAAAGACTCTCCTGATAACCCCAAAAAGCCATGTGTACCACCTGCCAGGCCAGCATTAGCAGGGGTGACAAAACTACCAGCCTGACCACCACCAGCATGATCAGGCACATGGCAGCAAAGCACCCGACTGTGTGGGGCGAACCCCAGGGTCCACGACCAGTGTCAGCGGGTGTCACCACTGCTTCTTCCGCTGTTGCGCATGTAAGAGAACCCCCTGTTTTGCGTGCAAGGAAATCCCCTGTCCATACTGCATGCAAAGAAGCCCCCTCCTCTCAGTCTTCACTTGTTATGGCAGTTTCTCAAGAAACAGCATCATCGTCCACGTCCCACCGCAGCGTGCAATTGTCCATATCCCAGAGGTTTGAACGAAAGCGCAAATTTGCAGCCAACACCCCCCAGGCCACAGTCCTAAATTTGCACATTTCACGACTGCTTGCGTTGGAAATGCTGCCTTTTAGGCTGGTGGAGACGGAATCCTTCCGCAACCTTATGGCGGTGGCCGTCCCTCGGTACTCGGTCCCCAGCCGACACTATTTTTCCCGGTGTGCCATCCCCACACTACACAAGCACGTGTCCCAAAACATCTGCCTTGCCCTCAACAATGCAGTTACTGGGAGAGTCCACCTGCCAACGGACACGTGGACAAGTGCTTGTGGCCAGGGACGGTACATCTCCCTGTAGGCACACTGGGTAAACATATTGGAAGCCGGGACCGAGTTGGACCTTGGGACGGAACACATCCTCCCCACACCGAGTATTGCGGGCCTTATGTCAGTCAGAGTTTCCCCCACAGTGTACAGCTCCTGCGCATCATCCTCCTCCTCCTCATGTTCAGCCTCCATCTCAGATATCACCACATCAGTTACAAGCTGGAAGCACTGCAGTACTGCCTCAGCCAAGTGGCAACAGGCTGTACTGAAACTCAGAAGCTTAGGTGATAAACCTCACACTGCTTGTGATTTGTGGACAGCTGTGAAAGAGCAGGCAGATCTGTGGTTGAGACCGCTGAACTTACATCCAGGCATGGTCGTCTGTGACAATGGCCGTAACCTCGTGGCGGCTCTGAGGCGAGGTGAGATCACACACGTATCATGCCTGGCTCATGTGCTTAACCTCGTGGTTCAGCGGTTTCTTAAATCGTACCCCGAGTTGCCAGATCTGCTCGTCAAAGTACGCTGCCTGTCAGCTCATTTTCGGAAGTCGGCTACAGCTTCCGCCACCCTTGCTGTGTTGCAGCAGCTTTTGCAGCTTTCGGCACACAGACTGATGTGTGATGTCCCCACACGTTGGAACTCTACCCTCCACATGTTGCAAAGGATTTGTGAGCAGAAGAGAGCAGTTGTGGAGTTCCAGCTGCAACAAGGCCGTCGATATTCAGTTCAGACTCCACACATAAGACCTCAGGAGTGGACCTGGATGTCTGACATATGTATCATCCTGACAAACTTTGAGGAGTCCACCAAGATGGTGAGTGGCGATGACACCATCATTAGCGTCAGCATCCCACTTGTCTGTCTTTTGCAACTCTCTCTGCAGAGAATTAAAGAGGAGGCATTGCAACCAGAGTATGATGAGATAGATCAAGAAGCCGTAGCGGGCGATTACACACAGCCCAGCCTCATCTCATCCCAATGTGCATTAGGGGACAATGAGGGAGAGGAGGAGAAGGAGGAGGAAGAACAGGAGCTGGTATCATGAGCTGTGGACGGTAGTACCTGTACAACTGTCATACAGTCGGTTCAGCGTGGGTGGCCTGGGGACAGGGAGGAGGAGGAGGAGGATGATGAGGAGCAGAGCATGGTCAGTCATCATCTTGGTGAGGACTCGGAAGTCTTGACCGTTACCAGTCTGGCACGCATGGCTGACTTTATGTTACGCTGCCTTAACCGTGACCCTCGCATTGTCAAAATGTTGGGTGACAGTCATTACTGGTTGGTGACACTTTTAGACCCCCACTACAAGGAGAACTTTCACTGTCTCATTCCTGAGGTGGAGAGATCTACAAAAACAGGGCAGTACCAGAAGGCCCTTGCTGCAGAACTGTTAAAAAAATTCCCATATGAACACGCTAGCGGCAGAGGTTACAGTTTATTGCCCAACCAAGGCGTACAGGCGAGAGAGTCGCAACTCCAATCCAGCAGAGGCAGGGGAACGCTGTCAACGTTCTGGGACAGTTTTCTGAGACCTGCCCAGCTTACAGGCCCTGAGGTGCGGGGTACTATCACAAGGAGTGGAAAGTTTCAAAAGATGGTGAGGGAGTACCTTGCCGACCGTACCAGCGCCCTCCGTGATTCCTCTGTGCCTTTTAATTATTGGGTATCCAAGCTGGACACTTGGAATGAACTCTCTCTGTATGCCTTGGAGGTCCTTGCCTGCCCTGCCGCTAGCGTGTTATCGGAACGTGTTTTTAGTGTCACTGGGGGAATTATAACTGATAAGCGCACTCACCTGTCAATTGACAATGCTGACAAGCTGACACTTATCAAAATGAACAAGGGCTGGATTGGGCCAGTCTGCTCATCACCACCAAATGACAGCAGAGTAACAAAGTCAAATCCACTGTGTTATTTCGGGAGGTGTATTCCCATGCGCAGCTTCTCACCCACACATGGGTATACGCTTCCTCATTTCGGCTGTTCTTTGCTCTTCTCCTTATCCTCAGCCGCCACCACCACTATACCACCAGGGTGATCGTGATCCGTGTTGAAAGCATTGCAAGTTCCTCCGTCCTAATTTTTGGCAGCTTTTGCATGGAAGGCATAGGCAAAGACTATGGGAGACCCACTCCCCAATAATGGGAATAATATTTTTAATATGCTGTACTGCATGGCTTTTGTAAGGGGCATTAAAATAGTCTTGTTAAGCTACTATGACCTCCACATCTCTTCCAAGGGTCATTGATATGGTCTTTTTATTCCACTGCGACCTCCACCACTCTTCCAAGGTGCATTGATATTGTCTTTTTATTCGACTGGGACCTCCACATCTCTTCCAAGGGGCATTGAAATGTTGTTTTAAATTACCTCTAACCTCCACGACTCTTCAAACAGGCATTGCATTTCCTCCTAATTTTAGTCAGTGTTCGCCTATGCATTGAAAAGCAAAAGCTAAGGGAGACCCACTCCCTAATAATGGGTAGAAGGTTTTTAGTACGCTATAATCCACGTCTGTTTCAAGGGGCATTGCAGTTCCTCATAATTTTTGGAAAGCCTTCCATTCACTGCTTAGGCCAACAGTGTACAGGAGACCCAGTTGCTATAAAAGGAAAAAACGGTTTAGTTAAGGCCCTCTGACCTCCATGTCACTTCCAAGGGGCATTGGAGTGCCTGGAAATTTTTGGTAAGCATTGCACTCACTGTATGCCCTATAACTGTGTAGCCGAACTGCTCCTTTTGGTACAGAAACATATCTTACAAGACATGTGTGGTTGACTGGCCTGATATTGATGTGAATGGTCCATGTTCCTCCTGCTCTTTCTCCTTTGCCACCACCTCATCCATCATTCATCACCTGATGCTTTGTTTTAACGGGAGTCATAGAACTGGGATAGTAGCAGGAAAACATCCAGCAATCCTTGGAGGAGGTAGGATATGCGCCAAAACGCTGACCACATCAGGCCTAGCCGCTACTACATACATGCGCTTGCATTCCAAGGAACAGAAAGCTAAGGAGATGGATGGCCTCATGATCATGAATAATTTACTCGTTGTGTAGGAGGCCGACCATTGCTGCTCTCTACCTTCTGAACTTTGTGTTGAAGTCTGATTGACCCAGGACCCGCAATCCTCTATGTCTAGAGGACGTGTTGCATCCCAGTGTCCAACTGTGTCCCGGCTTCCACAATATTAACCCAGTGTGAATGTGTCAGTGAGATGGACCATCCCTGGCCACATTCACTTGTCCACGTGTTTGTGGTTAGGCTGTCCTTCCCACTAAATGCACTGGGGAGGGCACAGGTAATGTTTTGGTATGCGCTTGTGTATAAAGGAACACCCGGCCTCCAGGTGGCTGGGGACTGAGTATGGATACCAGGCCGCTGATGCAGATTCCGCCTCCACATGCCTAAAAGCCCCAATTTCAAGTTTAAGCAAGCAAGCAGCATGGTATTGCAGTCTGGGGGTGGGTGGGTGGCAGGCTGCATACTTGCGCTTGCATTGCAAGGAATGGGGGAGGTACAATTAAACACTGCCCTGGGACAAGGACTTGCACGGAGATGGTTTCAAGTCTGCAACGACAGGTGCAGGGCGGGAAGCATCTTCGCATGTGCCATGAACAGGGGTTTTGCATGCACACACTACAGCGGAATGGGCTGTCCCTCCCACTAAATGCACTGGGGAGGGCACAGGTAATGTTTTGGCATGCGTGCTTGTATATAAGGCGCACCGGGACAAATAGGGGCGGCTGGGGACAGAGTATGGACACCCGGCCGCACCCTGGCGGCTCGGGACCGAGTGTACACCCGGCCACCGGGCGGCTGGGGACTAAGTATGGATACCAGGCCGCCGAAGCCGCCATGACATGGTGTCCAGCGTCTGCCTCCTCAAGCCTAAAAGGCCTCATTTCAAGTGCAAGCAAGCTAGCAGTATGGTATTGCAGCCTGGGGGTGGGTGGGTGGCAGGCTGCACCGTTACGCTTGCATTCCAAGAAAACAAAGCAGATGTTAACTTCTATCATTATCATGCTCCTCACATTGGCACTCTCAACTCCCCTGATGGAGAAGCCAGGGCCCACCGGAGGAGTCTGATTGTCTGGTGAGCTTGTCCAATGCTGCCCTAAAGCAGGCCAGGCTAAGAAAAGTGTGGGGAAGGTTACCGGGACAAATAGTGGCGGCCGGGGACTGAGTATGGAGACCTCGCTGCCAAAGCAGCCATGAGGTAGTGGCCAGCTTCGGCCTCCTCCAAACTAAAAGGCCCCATTTGAAGTGCAGGCTAGCAGTATAGTATTGCAGCCTGCGGGTGGGTGGGTGGTTGGCTGCATATTTGCGCTTGCATTGCAAGGAATGGGCAAGGTACAATTGAACACTGCCCTGGGACAAGGACTTGCATGGGGATAGTTGCAAGTCTGCAACTTCTGATGCGGCAAGGATCACTTCTGATGGGCACACTTTTAGGCAGAGACCTGGGTGTCAGATGCTTCCAGGGGTCTTCCCCATGCTGTTCCCATGTCTTTTCAGCACTGTATGCATGTGTCACACAGCACATGGCTATATAAGGTTGTAAAATGTTAAAATGACATTTCCCAGTGAATGCATTTGTCACGGTTGAAAGCAATACAAAAGTGCAAAAACGCATAAAAAAATGCTACTTGTGAACATAGCCCAAGGTGTGGAGGAGTATTTTTGTTTTTGGTTATTCATTTTACGTTATACACAAGTCTTTACCCTGGAAAGGATGTTCCTTAACATATTTCACAGGAAAAGAGTTTGTTTCGTTTTTGAACGTTTTATTGTGAGCCTGTAAAAGTGGCTTAATACCTCGGACCACGTTGTTGACAGCAGTGACCTGGGGGTCAGAAATGCATCCTGGGGTGATCCCCATGCTGTCCCCATGTCATTTGAGCACTGTCACTATCGTTTTGGGCACTTTTTAGGCTTTTTGCAGACTGCCGGGGGTGCCGCCGCAAAAATGCTTGGGTCTCCCATAGACTAACATTGGGCGCGTTGCTCGGGTCGAGCACCAGAGTATCACGGTGAGCTCGGCCCGAGCTTCGAGCACCCGAGCATTTCAGTGCTCGATCAACACTACAAGCTTGGTATTATCATAATTGTAGTTGACTTGGAGAATCATAATTAATTTTTCCCGTATAATGAATATGATAAAAACAGAATCCAAAAAAGCATTGCAGAATTGCATTTTCTTCATAAATTTCATCCCAGTTGGATTTTTTTCCCCATTTTTAAAAACTGCAATTCGTCCCACAAAGAAAAAGGCATCATATTGCCGTAATACATTTTAAACATTGTACATACAAACATAAACACTGCCTATATCATTGCATAGTCTACTATAGAAATATGCACAACATATATGGTCTTTAATGTGCCATATGTTGTGGTTCACACCCTTCTATTACTTATCTGGACCAGGAGAATGTATATTTTCACATTTTCTATGCTGTTGCTTTTAGCAGTTTTCAGTTGACTGCTGGAAAATAAAACTTTCAAATGCTAATCAAGTGTCAAGATTTATTTTAAAAATGCATGAACTCTGTATAGTGTTAAGCAAGTGAGAAAGTAAAAAGCAGGTGAATTAGTCATAAGGTATAGGGGAAGGGGAAGAAAATGCCATGATTTACAAAAGCAATAGCTTGGATCATTCTGTGCATTACATCTAAGAATTTATGTGCTATAAAAGCTGGTCCGCCACATATCTCCAGTGCAGTAACGCACAGCAGGTCTGCCTACTGTGGACTTAGAGATTTATCTATGCACAGAGAAGAAAAAAAGAATAGTTTCCTTGGTTATGTCTTCTGAAAGGCACGACTATTTCTTACATTTATTAAACTTTTTTTTTGCAACTTGCTCATGCAGGCATGGAACATAAATTTAGAAATCGGGTTAGACTTCTTAGACACTTGTAGAAAAAAGACTGTAAAAACAAAAAAACGGAAAATTCTCAAAATATAACGATTTGACAGCAAATACATGCAAAAGGGTTAAAAATGGTTCTCAACTTGCATTGGGTATTTGGATATGAGTCACACCAGTCAATATCACTTTAACTTGTCGTATAATTGAATATTATAAAGCTGACTCATATCACTAATCTTATATTTTGAATAATCAGTCATAGCCAGAAGCTGGCAGAAATTACAGTGTATAACAAAGTAATTGATGGCATGTGGTATATTCAGTTAATTTATTATACAAAGACTAATCACTGAATTGTGTTATTCTAGAAAAAGTTTATATTGGTACAATGACAAAGGTCACTATGTCACTCCATTTAATGAAAATTCCTAAACATGAGTATTCTGAAATTCTCAATTTTTTTTATTAAATGTAAAATTGTACTCAGTGATGCTAACTAGAGATAAGGGAATCTGTTTAAGGAAAATTCAAATTGCCTTAAATTTTCCAAAAAAAAAAAAGTATTCTCCTGAATCAGGATTTTTTTTTTTTAATAAATTCGCATTTGGCTCTGCCATCATCCTTACTCAATCCCATGTCTTCCAGGGCCAAGCAGGCCTCATCATTACTTCATGAGGTGCGTCGCCTGAGGCCTAGTGAGCATGAATTTAATTGCGTTACCATGATGCTTGCCTTGACATCACATCATGCAAGACACTTAATAGGCCTATCCAATATACATCATGATGTCAGGTCACGACATTCATCATGACGTCACAACACGTCAACATGCATCAAGATTTCAGAGCTGAAGAGGACTCTGAAGAGAAATTGGTTCTGGGATGTGACGGTGGAACAGTTGAGTGGCAATGAAACTTGATTTTATGTATTGTACCTCCCAACTTTTTCAGAAGCAAAACTGGGACAAACCATGTGGCACGCAATGATGCAAATTTTGACCATGCCCTTAGGCACAAACCAAGGCACACCCATTTACCATTTATTTCTTAATAAAACCTTCAGTTTTTTACATGATTTTCTTTTAGGCTCCAAATGGAATGCACAGCTCAGCAGCATCTTTAAACACACAGAGGGTGCAGTTTTCATGAATTCACATCCACTTTGCTTGGACAGTTAAACACAGCAGAATTTCTGTGCAAAAAAGAGGAATAGAAAAAAACAGCACCATTGAATTTTTAAGGGCAAAATCAAAGCCTTTCTGTGCTATTAAAAAAGCACCGGCAGAAAACAAACATGCATAAAAAAAAAAGTAAAAAAAATGCAGCATTTACACTTACAATTGTATCACATTTTTATGGGTTTAATGGAGAAAGAAAATCAATCACGCCATTTACCGATCATCATAGATAATATGATTGCTATATTGTGCAGTCGTTACAAATGCAGGGACACCAAATACAGTATGTGTTATATACTGATTTGTGATGTTTATTATTTTTTTAAAAAGTGCATTAAAAATGACTATTGAAATTGTTCCTCAATCTTTTCGAAAATTTTGTAGGAAGAAAAAAATCTTATTTTCCCTCTAGGATACAAGGACATAGAAATACACTGCTATGTACAGATGTATATCTATGTACCAGTATATTCTTCCTATGGGGTCAGAGCCTGCAGTGCAGTTTCAAATATAGAAAATCCTACCACTGATGTCAGTTCAAGCTGTGGCTCATCACTTTAGTTGCTTCCTGCAATGATACAGGTTTGATTCCTGGGGAGACCAGATTTGTTTTTCATTCTTTTAGTCTCCCTCTAGAATACAGGGACATAGATGTAAACTGCTGTATACAATGTATCTCTATGTACCAGTATAATCTGCCTATTGGTTCACAGCCTGCAATGCAGCTTCAAGTATACAAAATCCTCCCACTAATGTCAGTGGTTGCTGTGGCTCACATCTTCAGCTGCTGTCTGCAATGGTAGACATTGTAGTTTTGTTTCCTGGGGAAACTAGATCTCAAGGTAAGAGGAGAATTGTTTATTTAATTAATTTTAAGCGTTAGAGCAGAGACACCAGCCCCGCACCCAAAAGAGAAGGAACTACAGAGTGATGAAGACATTGCACGGAGATAGAAAGAAAGTGAGTATTAGAAGTCGGGACGAAGCCCTGACTAGAGATGAGCGAATGTTTCAATATTCGGTTCGGATTACGATCGTCGAATCTGCAATATTCGATTTATTCGTCGAATATTCGCCAAACAAAGCCGAATGCCATAGGATTCAATGGGTGGGCAAAAAAAAAAAAAAACTCATATACAACACCTTCAAATGGGTCCAAAAGCTGTCAAAACACATCAAATTAGGGGTAGACACCCGGAAAGTGTAATCAATTGACCCAGAGTACTATAATTATTATTACAGCGACATTTATTCTGTGGCGCTTTACATGTGAAAAGGGGTCACAGTCGATGATTCACTGACTGGTAGAAGAGGAGAGAGGACTCTGACTGCAAGGGCGCACAAACAATCTACAAGGGATGGGTGAGAACACAGTAGGTCAGGGTACAGCTGATAGTGCAGTGGTATGCTGGAGCGAGGGTTACAGCAGATTGTACGCTTGTCAGAAGAAGTGGGTCTTCAGCTTCATTTTCAAGGTTTCCACATTAGGCGACAGTCTGACGTGTTGGAGTACAGTGTTACACAGTAGATGAGATGCACGGGACAAATCTTGTTTGCGATTGTGACAAGAAGAGATAAGAGGGAAGTAGAGAAGGAAATCTTGGAAGGATGGGAGGTTGCGTGCAGGTAACTAGTACAGGGAGAATAGGTCACATGTATGGAGGAGACAGGTTTTTGATGGCTTGGTATGCCAAAGTTAGGTTTTTCAACTGGAGTCTCTGGGCAACAGGGAGCCAGCGCAGTGATTGACAGAGGGAAGAGGCCTGAGAATAGTGGGGTGACAGGTGGATTAATTGGTCAGCACAGTTTAGGATAGATTGGAGGGGGGGCGAGAGTGGTAGAATAGAGGCCACAGAGCAGGAACTTGTAGTTGTCAAGGCGGGAGATGATGAGGGTGTGCACCGTTTTGTTTTTTTCTACATTCATGGTTGAGCAATGTGCAGATCCCAGAGATACTTTGGAGTTGGAGTCAGCAGCAAGTGGAGAGGACTTGGATCTGACATTTGAAGGACAGATCAGAGTCAAGCTTGCAGGACTAGGGAGATTGGGCAGCCATTCACTTTGATGGATAGGTCAGTTGGGGGGGTGAAAGATTGAAGAAAGATGATGCATTTGGTTTAATCCATGTTAATTTTTACAAATCTAGCACAGAAGAAAAATGAAATACAGGATACATTGTGGGATTCTCGTTAGTAAGGAGGTGATACCAGGTCCAGAGAGGAAGATCTGTGTGTCATCACTCAGCACAAAGGTGATACTAAAAGCTGAGAGACCATGAGCTGTCCCAGGCCTAAGGTGTAGATGGAGAAGAGCAGGGGTCCTAGAACTGAACCTTGGGGGACACTGACACATAGGGGGTGAGATGAGGAGGTGGTGTTTGAGTGGGAGACACTGAATGTCCTGTCGGTTAGGTATGAAAAGCTGCAAGACAGGGCCAAGTCTATGATGCTGAGAGATCAGAGTCTGTAGTAAGATGAAATGGTCTACTGTGTCAAAGGCAGATGACAGGTCTAGGAGGAGGTGAACAGAATTGTCTTGCTTGAATTTGGGGGTTAGTTGGTCGTTGATAACTTTAGTCAGGGCAGTTTCAGTGGAATGGTGCAGTTGGAAGCCAGATTGTAAGCGGTCAAAGAGGGAGCAGGAGGAGAGGTGGGAGGACAGTTCAAAATGGATGTGTTCATCCAGTAGTTTGGAGACATAGGAGAGAAGTAAGATGGGGCGATAGCTAGACATAGAATGGGTCAAGGGAGGGCTTTTGGAGGATGGGTGTGATTGAGGCATGTTTGAATCATGAGGGGAAGACACCAGTTGTTAGTTACAGGTTGAAGAGAAGGGTTAAGTCTTGGGATGAAGACTGTAGTACAGTTTGGAATGAGGTGGGATGGTATTGGGTCAAGTTCACAGGTGGTGAGATGTGATTTGAATAGTAAGGCTGAGTTCACACGATGCATTTTTCATGCGTTTCCGCTGCGTTTTTGCAGTTGCGTAAATGCCGCGGAAACGCATGAAAAACGCATGGTAGAAGGGCAGCAATGTTCCCCAATTGAAATCCGCATGTGCTGTGCCCATGATGCGGATTTTTCCGCAGCGTAAACGCTGCGCTCAAAAATCCGCAGCATGTCAATTAATTTTGCGGAAACGCTGCTTTTTTGGCGCCATTGACTTGCATTAGACCGCATGGAATCCGCATCACTGTATATGTTGATGCGCATTACATGCAGACTAATGTGCGGATGGTACCCGGGTGTGGATGAGAGGACTCTCATCCAGACCCAGGTACCATTAAAAAAAAACGAATAAAATAAAAAATATATATATATACTCACCTTCTGACGGCCCGCGCAGCGCTCCTGCTTGGTTCCCGGCACTTCGCGGTTGAATGAAGAAGGACCTTCGCTGACGTTGGCAGGTCCTTCAGTCTTCACTGCCGGTAGCCGGGACCGAGCGAAGCAGGACACCAGGGGCCATCAGAGGGTAAAGTATATATTTATTTTTTATTTTTTGACATTCACACACTATATAAATCCATGCCGGTTGCATGGATTTATATAGTGTGAAGTTGACAAGCACTTTCCAAGTGATGCTAAAATCGCTTGGGAAGTGCTTGTCAACCCGCATGCGGAAATGAAAGTGAAGACCGCTTCATTTCCGCATGTCTCTGGCAGGAAACCGCATGTACAATCCGCATGCGTTTTTTCTTGCCAGGGAGATGCAGAAATGCTCAGGAAAAAATCCTGAGCATTTCTGCATCGTGTGCACATACCCTAAGGCTATGTGCCCACGTTGCATTTATGAAGCAGAAAATTTCTGCTGCATAAATGCAAGTCCTCTCCCGGAAAAACGCATGCGGAATTCCGCACGCGTTTATCGCGCTTTTTTCGCGCGTTTATCACGCGTTTTCCACATGCGGAATTGCCTTGCGTTTTTTATGCATTGAACAAAGGCAATTCTGCTTGCGGAAACGCAAAATTAAATGACATGCTGCGGATTTTTGAACGCAGCATAAACGCTGCGGAAAAATCCGCAGCATGTGCATAGAACTTGCGGAATCCCATTGGGGACCATGGGGTGCGTGTTACCAAGCGTTTTTCAAGCGTTTACGCTGCGGAAATTCCGCATCAAAAACGCTTGAAAAATGCTACGTGGGCACACAGCCTAAGGCTATGTACCCATGATGCAGATTTGAAGCAGAAATTTCCTGAGCATTTCTGCATCTCCTTGGCATGAAAAACGCATGCGGATTTTGCATGCGTTTTTTTCAGCATTCTTACATGCGTTTATGCATGCGTTTTTTTCAAGCGTTTTTCCAAACAATTTTGAGCATTACTTGGAAAAGGGCTTGAGACAAGTTGGTCACACAATATAAATCCATGCAACTGGCATGGATTTATATTGTGTGACCAACTTGGAGGAAATCTCTACTTCAAATGCTGCATCTAAAGTAAAAAAAAAGAAGAAAAAAAGTAAAAAGAAATAAAAAACCTTATATTCACCTCTCTGACAGCCCCCGATCTCCTCGGTGTCCTGCGGTGTACTGGAAGGACCTGCTGTGACGTCATTTAGTCAGCTGATGATAACGCAACTGTGGCACCCCAGGGGTCTGGTTTCCACAGTAATAGCAGTATTACGTCTGTGAGCAGGTGGGAGGTCTCCTGGGCAGGAATCCTAAGCATGCCACACCTCCTGCCCAGTCCTGGGAGGGGAAGAACTTCCCCTATATAAACTGGGGCTGAAGCAGGGTTAGGGAGAGGAGTTCCAGACAGAGACGGAGTCTGGTCTGGACACGCAGAAACAGGGACAGATAGACCTCAGGAGCTCTGTATGAGCCAAGGAGAAGCGCCAGGGGCTGGAGCTGTGCAGAGCTCGCCCTGGGAGAAGGTACTAAAACCGGACACAGGAGTCCGAGGCTGTGGGGACTAAGATATACCCAGCAGCAGAATCCATCCGGCAGGGGATTCCAGGTCCTCTGGCCATAAAAGCCCGGAGGCTCAGTCACAACGAAGGGACCAGCACCGCCATCCCGGAGCGGAGGCTAACAGGAGGCCCCAGGTCACCAGCCATACGGGTGAGCACCACACGGTATACCCAGGGACGTGGGCTACTTGTAACCGCCGAAAGCAGGGTAGCCAGGAAGGGTACAGACTAACGGGAAGGCCTACAACTCCACCTGGCCAGGGGGACTCCGGCTTACTCGCAGACTAACCAGGCCCCAACTACTAGCCAGTACTCCCGGGGGAATTTGCCTTGTACCATCAGTAAAGGCCCTGAACTGTACCCTCGCGTTTCCGTGCTTCCTTGTCGCACCGTTAGTGCTGGGACATCCACACCATCACTCCCAACATCATCCACATCCGCTGCCCTGAGGCCAAACCTCTCCCGTTGGGGGTTATATCAACATTGCTGCACACCTATACCACCGGCCTCAGCCGTCTGCCCTGCAGCGGCGGTTTCATAACCGCATTCAACGGGTGGCGTAGTCGGACACTAATACCATCATACCAATAACCGCCACTAAGTTTGACCACCCTGGGCGCGGACCGGGTCACCGCCACACGAAGACTACTACCCCCATCGGATCCGGCTCCGGGTATTCCCCGCGCGCACGCGCGCCGCACTACAGCACTGGCCCAGGGGGCGCGTCAATTTTGGCGTAGTCGGCAGGATTACGTGCCCGCAACCACCGTGCCTGAAAAAAGAGACTTTTATACTTACCTGTGGTGAAGTTTCCCGCCGTCCGGAGTCGTTTCCCGCCATCCGGAGCCGATTCCCGCCATCAGACGCCATCTTGGACCGTTTCCCGCCGTCTTCTGCCTTCTTCCCGCCATCCGCAGCTGCTTCCCGCCTTCGGACGCCATCTTCGGGACGCCGCACAGGAAGAAGAGGGGCGTGGACGCCAAAAGCGCGCGGGATCCGAAGCTCCGCCCCACACAGTGACGCTGCGCAAGGTCCTGGAAAGGAGGAAGAGCGACGCTGACGTCATCGGAGCGCGACGCCAGGTCCTCAACCCTGACGATCCACTGCGGAGCCGCGGCCTACGGAAGAGGATCATCGCAAGGTAGGCCACGGTACACTAGGGGGGAGGAGGATGTCGGATACGGAGGAGAGCTTCACTGCCACAGCCACCGCCAGCGCCACCGCTGCTGCGGTCATGCCTTTCACCATGCCCTATATCCCGGGGGCAGCCTGGCTACCCCAGTACTCAGGGGAGTCACATACCCTAAATGACTTCAGAGAAAGGCTGGATAGCCTCTTCCAGGTGTATCCCCTCACGGAGGCGCAAAAAGTGAGCATCCTGGTGGCCCAATTAATCGGGGCAGCCCAAAGGGAGGTAAAGTCCTGGCCACCTGGGAGGAAGAGGACTGTCAGAGACATACTAACCCGGCTGAAAGACACATTTGACACCCGCACCTCAGCCGAAATAAAACTAAGATTTTATGGGTGCAAACAACGGGCACATGAGAGTATAAGAGACTATGCTCTAAACCTACAAGAGGCCCTGAGAGCCATTAAGCAGGCAGACCCTGACAGCGTGGGAAATGAAGATAAGCTGTTGACTGAACAATTCATTGAGGGTCTACTGTGCAATGCCCACCGAACCCAGTTGCGGGCAATGGCCTTACAGGACCCTGACCTGGACTTTGCACAGTTCAAGGACAGAGCCATCCGGGTGCTCCGAGAACCGGCACCAGGTGGCGCTGTGACCCACAGGCGCCCTGCTATCACTTATCACCAGGAGACGGCGCCCTTGTCTGCAGGGCCTGTGGGAGCTGATGCGCAGGCCTTAAACAATGACCCAGCTACAGACCTGCACCATCAGGTCCAAGAGCTGACTAAGAGCGTTGCCGCGCTAACCAGAACTGTGCAGTTTTTACAGGTCTCTTCTCCAGGAAAGATCCAGCTGGCATCCGGGACGGAGGACGTCCCGTGGCGCCGACTGAGGAGGACCCCACCGGCCAGAGGAAGACCCAGCGACAGATACAATGAGGATGGACGACCCATCTGCCGCCGCTGCAATCAACCCGGACATGTGGCAAGGTACTGTCATTTAAACGGGCACAACCTGGGGTAGAGGGCCAACCCCCAGGCATAAGACCATCAGGCCCATCAAACTGGCGTGATAAATACGTAGGGGGACGTCCAATCTTGCCTGTGGTACTGGATGGCATTCCTATGAGTGCCCTACTAGACACCGGGTCACAGGTCACCACCATCCCGTACGTGCTCTTCAAGCAGTACTAGAATGACTCGGACATAACCCGCTACCCAGATGACGACCTGAGTATCATCGCCAGCAATGGTCAGCCCGTGCCGCAGGTGGGATTCAAAAAGGTGACCATTAAGATCGGTAAAGTCGAACTGGCGGCACAAGGACTGATTATAGTGGACATAGACCGTCATGAGAGTCACCCTAGAATCACCCTGGGAACCAATGTAATTGAAAATTGTCTTGCAGAGGTGATTCTCATTTTACAGCAGGTTGCCAAGAACGCCAGTTCCGGCCAGCAGCGTGTGCTCCAAAAAGAGATCCGGGCACTGATGAAGCGGCAACAGGTGGAACTATCTGGTGGTGAGATTGGTAGCGTGAGAATGTGTGACCCGTTCCCTATTGCCATGCCCCCAAAAAGTGAGATGATGATTTGGTGCCGGGCGGCTATTGGTCTAAGAGGTAGAGACTACCAAGCAATGGTAGAACCCGTCTACTCAGACAGTAGGCCCACCATTTTGACAGCACGGGGGGTGGTCGATGTATGCCATGGGAGGGTGCCCGTTCGCATCATAAATATCGGTGAGAGAGAAGTACACCTGCCCCGGTATGCCACGCTAGCTAAATTGTTCACCATAAACCAGAATTCTGTACAGGCCGTGGAACCCTTGCCTCCATCTCAACCAGAGGAAGGTAACGGCTCTAAGAAACCAATGGAGGACTGGTGTCAGCAACTACATCTGGGTACTGACTCCACTCCCTCACACCAGAAACAAGGAGTCTATCGGGTGGTTCAAGAGTACGAGAGAGTGTTTAGTAAACACCCGTTAGACTTCGGGCGAGTAAAGGGGGTAGAACACCACATCCCCACGGGAGACCATCCTCCCATAAAGGAGAGATACCGACCCGTACCCCCTGCACACTACCAACACACCAAGGGGATGCTTAGAGACATGAAGGAGGCTGGGGTAATCAGAGACAGCTGTAGCCCCTGGGCAGCTCCACTAGTCTTAGTGAAAAAGAAGGACAACACTATGAGAATGTGTGTAGACTACAGGAAGGTCAACCGTATCACACATAAAGATGCGTACCCGTTACCAAGGATAGAAGAGTCCTTAGCTGCATTAAAATCTGCTAACTTCTTCTCTACTTTGGATCTCACTAGCGGGTACTGGCAGGTTCCTGTAGCAGAGGCAGACCGGGAGAAGACCGCATTCACCACCCCGATGGGTCTCAGCGAATTTAACTGTATGCCGTTCGGGCTCTGCAACACACCAGGAACCTTCCAACGGTTGATGGAATGCTGTCTGGGACACCGGAACTTCGAGACGGTCCTGTTATACCTGGACGATGTCATCGTCTATTCCAAGACCTACGAGGATCACCTGAAACACCTGGCGGAAGTGTTTGAAGCTCTGGCAAACTACGGCCTAAAGGTGAAACCCTCCAAGTGTCACCTCCTGAAACCAAAGGTGCAATACCTGGGACACGTGGTGAGTGCTGACGGAGTGGCTCCCGACCCTGATAAGATCACCGTAATTAAGGACTGGCCAAGACCCTCCAGCATAAAGGAAGTGCGGCAGTTCCTCGGGTTGGTAGGCTACTACCGAAGATTCATTCCCGGTTTCACCAAAATGGCAGCCCCTATGCAGGACCTCCTGATAGGTCAATCTCGGAAAGCCAAAAACCAGAAGCCGCCCTTCAGGTGGGAAAAGCTGGAAGAGGAGTCCTTCTGCCAGCTGAAGATGGCCCTCACGGGGGATGAAATCCTGGCATATCCAGACTACAGCCAGCCCTTTATCCTCCACACGGACGCAAGTAACATCGGGCTAGGAGCCGTGCTGTCCCAGATCCAGCAAGGAAAAGAACGGGTAATCGCTTACGCTAGCCGAAAGCTATGGCCCACGGAGAGGAACCCTGAGAATTATAGCTCATTTAAGCTGGAGTTCCTGGCAGTAGTGTGGGCAGTGACCGAACGTTTCAAGCATTACCTTGCCTCCTCCAAATTCACTGTGTACACGGATAACAACCCGTTGACACACCTGGACACTGCAAGGCTCGGTGCTCTGGAACAGAGATGGATGGCTCGCCTGTCCAACTTTGAATTCACCATCAATTACCGGGCAGGACGCTCCAATGCCAACGCGGATGCCCTGTCTAGAATGCCGAACTTACCGGACGTAGGGGAAGATCCAGAAGATCTGGAAGAAGTTGAGCTCCCTGCGTTCCACCGTCATGGGATTACCCTGTATTCCCACCGTGTGAAGGACAGGCGCTCCGCGACGTTCAATCCCTTGCCCCACTACAACTGGGCGGAGACGCAAGACAGTGATCCCGCAGTCCGTCTGGTGAAGGAAATGCTGACCCAAGCCGATGCCAGTCTGGACCCAGACGCCCCAGAGGAGACTAAGCAACTGTGGAAGGAGAAAAGTAGGCTGTTCCTCTACAGGGAGAAGTTGTGCCGGAGAATGGTTAACTCTCGAACACATGAGTTGACCTGGCAGGTAGTGGTCCCCAGACGAGACGCGGCTATGATTCTGGAGGCGTACCACAACGGAGCAGGACATTTCGGGTGGAAGAAGCTGGAGTTCTTGTTGCGTGAACGGTTCTACTGGGTAGGCATGAGAGGAGCCATCGAGAGGTGGTGCAGAGACTGTGGACCGTGCCACCTAAGAAGGAAGGACCGTGCCAGCCAGAAGACTCCCTTGCAGCCCATCATCACCCGACAGCCACTGGAACTGGTAGCCCTGGACCATGTGAAACTGGCTCCAAGCAGATCTGGGTATGTCTACGCCCTCACAATCGTAGATCATTACTCCCGGTTCCTGGTGGTGGTCCCGGTCAAGGACTTAACGGCTCAAACAGCAGCTAGAGCTTTCCAGCAGCACTTCTGCCGTCCACACGGGTACCCGGACCAAGTGCTGACAGACCAAGGGCCAGCCTTCGAAGCGGAAGTCTTCCAGGAGTTCTGCAACCTGTATGGCTGCACGAAGATAAGAACAACGCCCTATCACCCTCAAACCAATGGACTCTGCGAGAAGATGAACCAGGTGGTGATAGACCTCCTGAAAACCTTGCCCCTGGAAGAACGCAGTATGTGGCCTGAGAAGCTGCCTGATCTGGTGGACCTATACAACCACATCCCTGTAGGTTCTACCAACTGTACCCCGGCTTACCTAATGAGAGCGAGACCTGGTAAGCTGCCTATCGACCTGGATATGGGAGTCCTGACGCCCGAGGACACCTCGCCAGAGGCAGACTGGGATACAGAACGGCAGCAGCAGTATCGGAAAGTACAGGAGAGCGTCGAGCGAAGTCTGTCTCAAGCTAGAGAAAGGCAAGAGAGGGCTTATAATCAGTATGCTCCCGCTGTTCCCCTGGTACCTGGAGAGCAGGTCTTGAAGAGGAAAAGACGGCTCCACAAGTTGGACGACCAGTGGGAGAAGGACCCGTACACCGTACTGCCATCAAGCCATGAGAACCCAAAGATTTGCGTGATCAGTAAGGATGGAGGAGGAAAACCACAGCCGTTGTCTCCAGAGACCACCTGAAGAAGGGTCCCGAGCAGCTGCAAAACCCTGAAGAAGAAGATCAAGAAAACCCTCGACCAGCAGAGGAAAGGGAAGAAATGATCAGGACTGTACTCGGAGACTTCCCCCGGTCTTGGACACAAGTAAACGGTGCTGTCGTGGTACCCGTCCTCACCTTTCTCCAGCCAGCCCCGCAAGTGCCTACAGAGGAACTGGAAGAGCTGGAAGAGCAGCCGGCCCAAGAGGCAGAAGAGTCCACACCAGCAGTACAGGAGGATCAACCCTCTGCTAGTAGTGAGCCTGCCGTGCCCCTAGTGAGCCAAAGAGTGCGCAGAAAGCTGCCCAGCCTGCCCATAACACCTCCTACACCCTGTAGTGCAGGACCAGTTAGTGAGCTCCGTAGGTCCACTAGGGTTACCAGAGGCCAGATGCCCGTACGTTGGAGAATCTAAGTTGGCTAGTTGCTTTAACTATTTTATGTTTACCTGTTTTGTTGTAGCCGTTGCTAATTATGTTTTTCAGTTACAGATTTCTTTATATGGACTGACAGGTTATGGACAGTGAGTAACCGGAACTCTGTTGTAAATATGTTTGGAGCGTAACCCAGGAATGGACTACAGACTGTTAAAGACTCGGGGCAGGACAGACCCCCTACCTGGTTACGGCTCCCTGTGCTTTGGTGAAATGGACACCCTTATTGCTTCCCGGTTACGGACACGCCGTGACCATCTCATGTATTTAATTGTTATTGTTTATACCCTGTTATGTTTAGTCCGGGAGTACTAAATTTCACTAGGGGGGAATGTGGCACCCCAGGGGTCTGGTTTCCACAGTAATAGCAGTATTACGTCTGTGAGCAGGTGGGAGGTCTCCTGGGCAGGAATCCTGAGCATGCCACACCTCCTGCCCAGTCCTGGGAGGGGAAGAACTTCCCCTATATAAACTGGGGCTGAAGCAGGGTTAGGGAGAGGAGTTCCAGACAGAGACGGAGTCTGGTCTGGACACGCAGAAACAGGGACAGATAGACCTCAGGAGCTCTGTAGGAGCCAAGGAGAAGCGCCAGGGGCTGGAGCTGTGCAGAGCTCGCCCTGGGAGAAGGTACTAAAACCGGACACAGGAGTCCGAGGCTGTGGGGACTAAGATATACCCAGCAGCAGAATCCATCCGGCAGGGGATTCCAGGTCCTCTGGCCATAAAAGCCCGGAGGCTCAGTCACAACGAAGGGACCAGCACCGCCATCCCGGAGCGGAGGCTAACAGGAGGCCCCAGGTCACCAGCCATACGGGTGAGCACCACACGGTATACCCAGGGACGTGGGCTACTTGTAACCGCCGAAAGCAGGGTAGCCAGGAAGGGTACAGACTAACGGGAAGGCCTACAACTCCACCTGGCCAGGGGGACTCCGTCTTACTCGCAGACTAACCAGGCCCCAACTACTAGCCAGTACTCCCGGGGGAATTTGCCTTGTACCATCAGTAAAGTCCCTGAACTGTACCCTCGCGTTTCCGTGCTTCCTTGTCGCACCGTTAGTGCTGGGACATCCACACCATCACTCCCAACATCATCCACATCCGCTGCCCTGAGGCCATACCTCTCCCGTTGGGGGTTATATCAACATTGCTGCACACCTATACCACCGGCTTCAGCGGTCTGCCCTGCAGCGGCGGTTTCATAACCGCATTCAACGGGTGGCGTAGTCGGACACTAATACCATCATACCAATAACCGCCACTAAGTTTGACCACCCTGGGCGCGGACCGGGTCACCGCCACACGAAGACTACTACCCCCATCGGATCCGGCTCCGGGTATCCCCCGCGCGCACGCGCGCCGCACTACAGCGCTGGCCCAGGGGGTGAGTCACAACCATCACCTGACCTCTGACATCAGCGGTCGCGTGACCAACAGCTGACTAAATGACGTCACCGCAGGTCCTTCCAGTACACCGCGGGAGAGTGAGAGTAGATGCGGCTGGGAGGAGACCGGGGGCTGCCGGAGAGGTGACTATGAATATTTTTTTTTATTTTTTACTTTATAATTTAACTTGCAGGTACCATGGTACCCGGGTTGGAGGAGAGTCTCCTCTTCTCCAGACCCAGGTACCATCCGTGCTTTTAACCGCATAACATCCTCATGTATACATGCAGATATTATGCGGTTCAATGGGTGCGATTTCCCCGCAAAATCGTGCCCAAATTGGTTGTGCTGTGGATTTTTCCGCAATGATAATCATCAGAGGAAATTTCCGCAGCATGTGCACAGCACATGCGGATTATCATTGGGATACATCCCAGACCTCTTACCAAGCGATTTTAATGCGTTTCTGCGGCAGAAATGCCACAGCAGAAACGCATTAAATCTGCATCGTGGGCACACAGCCTAAAGATGATCTTCCATGATGGTGGAGAAGCTGGCTTTGGTGGAGGAAAGTTGAGTAGTTATGAGAAGGGCCTGTTGGACATTAAGCAAAAGCTTTGCCCTACGTTGTCAATCTTCTACCTGAAGAATGAGGCTACCTCTTCAGCTGAAATGAGAGGCAAGGGAGGGGGAGCTGGTGGACAAAGGAGGGACTTGAACATACTGAATAGCTGTTTAGGGTTGTGAGACACGTATGATATGTGAGATGAGAAGTAGGTTTGTTTTGCTGCAGTGAGCAATTGAGCAGCATTTTGAAAACTTCTGTTACTGGACTCCACTCCCTTTCTTTAGCCGTCGCACAGTGGTACACCTTGTAGATGAGGGGCAGGAAGAACATGTGCTCCAGTAGATGACAAGCGCTGCATCAAGTGGCCTCTGCTCCTCTTCCTCCATCTTAACATCACACACCGTACAGTCCTCAGAGGTGGCACCCCAATTATCCTTGTTTTCACCTATGCCACAACTCTCCAACCACCCAACTGATTGTGGGGAAGCACAAATGGGCGAGTCTGCAGAGCTGTTCACACATTCTATTCCAGGGGATCAGAGGTCTGATCCAAAGCTTCACAGACTCAAGAGGAGAAAGCATGTGTAGCGATGCTCCAAATTTTTTTCAGTTGATCTGGGCCCGGATGCAGTAGGGTCCGAGAAGAATCCAAACCCTCGTCATCAGACATTAACCCCCTGGGGAGGGGCAAGGATGGATTGGAGAACTAAATAAATACATACCAGAACATGGAGAATTAAACTAATATACAACAGGGGCTGGAGAACTAAACTACTAAACAGCTAAGGATGGCTAATGAAACAAATACACACTAGAACATGGAGAACTAAACTAAAGACGGCAGGGGTTGGAAAATGAACCTACTTCACACCAGGGTATGGAGAACTAAACCACTAGACACCAAAAGTGTCACTAGATAGCAAGTGTTTGAATCCCCAAGGCTCGCGGGACAAACTTCTGTATCTAACACATCCTCCAGTGCTTCTGCCTCCTCACCTCCTCTAGGGCCTCCACCTGCGCCCTCAACTTATACCTTAATGAGACATACGTTCCAACAGTGCAGAGAGAATCCCCCCCACCTCTGTATTGCACAGCCAGGTCTCACTGCAATAAGGCAGTGTTGAAATTAATATGCCTTGGAGATTGCAGTCATACAGCTGAAGAGTTGTGGACAGATCTCTAGGCAGAGTTTTAGAAATGGCTGTCTCCACTGAACCTGGAGCAAGGGAAGGCCTTGTGCGATAATGGTGCAAACCAGGTGGCGGCCCAAGGACAGGGCAACCTCACACACATGCCTTGCATGGCTCGCATCCTCAACCTGATGGTACAGCAATTACTCCGCCACTATCCCGACATGGATGTGCTGCTGCAGAATCCACAGTCTTTGCGTGCTAACTTAAAACTATAAAAATATGCAGGATATTTAGTATCAAAACCAAACTAATAGAAAATGAGCTAACTCCTTCATGATGTTAGAGGCCACCATCTCCTTAGCTTGCTGGTACTTTTCTGTGGGAATGAGCTGGTCTCCAACCATCCAGGAATATCCAGTGAATGGCACACCACAGTTTGGCATTTGCACCAAGTACCAGAAGCGTAGTCATCAACAATTCACATACCTAAGGAATTTTATTTGGGACACTGGCTGCCCAAACATTAGTTTCTCTTAAAGGAGCTGGAGACACTGAGTGGCAGTAGGTGCAAGTTTCTCCAGCATGACCTGTTTGTTAGATATCAGAGGGAGAACATAAATGGGCTTTTCCAAGGTGCCATATTGCATCTTAAGTCTTATAGACCCTGCACTTGTGGCCTTACATTCTACCGGATGGTGGGGAAGGAGACAGTAGGTTGTGGAGTTGCATTATCTCCGGTGATGTTGATGGCAGCGAGGCAATGGCAGGGAGGACCGGAGATTACATAAGGGAGTATATCGGGTGATTAGTTCAGAGATGTACAGAGAAGAAAGGTTATGGATGGATTTGTAAGTCAGTGTTAGTAGTTTGAACTGGATATGCTGGGCAATTTGGAGCCAGTGAAGGGATCTTCTAGATCGCTGGAGCTAGTCGACAGTAAAAAGCAGCCATAGAGTGTGTCCGGGAACCTCCCCACACACTTTTCTTAGCCAGGGCTGCTTCTCGGCAGGGTTGAACGGGCCCACCAGAGAACCAGAGACTAGTCCGATGGGCCCTGGCTTATCCTTCAGGAGAATTCATAGCGCAAACTTGCAGCTGCTATGGGGCTCTTGAGCAGGGGAGAAAGGTGGGCCCTCAGAATCAAATCGTCTGGTGGGCCCAATGTTCTTCAGTCTTACACTGCTTCTTGGTGACGGTTGTATTTCACCTCAGGCATATTCTTTAACTCAGTGAAAGGACTGGAATAGAGGGAAACTGTTTCTACTCCGGCTGTCATTTCTCCCAGGAAAGTCCTCTAATGCAGCTTGTTCCATAAGTAATGACAGCCCGCCCAACATCATCTCACACTTCTCGGTGGTACTTTGACTCACAATGATCTTTCTTTGCACCTTGAATTTCATGACTACAGAGTTTGGCAATATCCTGATCTGCAATGCATTTTGAGAAATAACTTCCATAAGAAAAGCCACAGTTTAGGCTACTCAAGGTCATCATTAAGTGAAACTTTTACAGCTTTCCCACTGACTGAAAGACGGGTATCAAGACTTCCAAGACAGACAAGACTTCCCACTTCTCACCAAGAGAACAACTGTCCATGTTCTCCTCCTCATCCTTATTATCCTCATTATCACCCAATCCGCATTGAGAGGAGATGAGGCTGGGCTATATAGTTCCTTGCTCCACCTGCCATGCCTCCTCTAACTGTGAGCAGCGAGCATTTCACTAGACACAGAAGCTGATGGTGATGCTAATTATGGCATCATCGCTGCTCACCATCTTGGTGGAGTCCTCAAAGTTTTGGAGGATGGCACAGATCTCAGACATCCATGCCCACTCAACAGCTTTTATGTGCGGAGGCTGACCAGAATTCCAGCAGGCGTGTTGAAGCTGGTACCCAACAATTGCCCTCTCTATCTATTTATTATCTGTTGAGTCGACCTATCTAATTATCTAAGATAGATAATAGATGGATATATGTATATATAGATATATTGATAAATAGATCGATCTATGGATAGATATATAGATAGATAATAGATCGATAGATATATGGCTAGATATATGGATAAATAGATTGAGAGATAAATAGTTATATATATGGATATATAGATATATAGATAGATGATAGAAATCCCCATAGTGTAAGTAAAATGTGAAATTAAACACCCACACCCAGAATAAAATTTTTTATTTGAAATAAAGACAGTATTCCTTTAATACTCTAAATTAAACCATACTTACAGTCACGCCCATTACATCTGAAGCCCTTGATCACCTGTAAGAAAAATAAAATAAACCAACCTCATCCTTACCTTTCTGACGTCCAAATAACGAGTGTCCCACGAAGATTCTATGAACAGAGCAGCCACATAGTATGTTACTGATTTGTTCATTTGCCGGCCATACACTGACTCAGTGTATAGCCGGCAAATCAGGTCACCGCATGCGCAGTGAGTATTTTTCCACGCTTGCCAATGAGTTCAACTGAGTTCAACTCATTGGCAAGCGTGGGAAAATATTCATTGCGCATGCGCAGACCTTATTTGCCGGCTATACACTGAGTCAGTGTATTGCCGGCAAATGAACAATGCTTTCACATACTGTGTGGCCGCTCTGTTCATGGCATCTTCATGGGATACTCACTATTTGGACTGCGTCGGAAAGGTAAGGATGAGGTTATTTTATTATTTTACTTTTATTACAGGTGATCAAGGGCTTCGGGGATTAGCTGTATGGTGATTATATGGAGTTTTTTTATTTTTTATTTTTTGCCGGTGCGGAGAACATCGGGGACAAGGTGTAGGGGAGTTGTGTTTTATTTTTATATATATTTTTTTTTATTATTTAACTTTTTTTTTTTTTTACATTCAGCAGACTACTGTTCCCATACAGTTGCGCCTGTGCCCGTTGTTACCTATGGGAGGAGGCGCCAGCTGATGATGCTAGTAGTACCATCAGCCGGCGCCTATGACCCGTGATATTTACCTGCTATTTACCGCTGGGTCACCGGTCACTGCTGTGGCATCATGCTGACACCTGTCAGACATAACACCTAACACCTAGGTTCTCTGTCAGACATAACACCTAAATCTGACATTTCTACCATTTTCATTCTGTTGCAGTGTGTCGGTCAAGTTATTCACACTAGGTATCTGTGAAGGATAGTATTAGCAAATTACAGAGACCTGCTATTTAAAATTGTGGTTCTCTGTCAGAAGTATAACATAACTGCCAGAAAGTAATGGAGGAGGAACAGGTTGCCGAAGTGCAAGACGAGGTGGTGGATGATATATTAACTGACCCAACCTGGCAGGAGGTCATACAGAGCAAAGACAGCAGCACACAGGGGAAGGGAGACACAGCACCACAACAGGCAGAAAGAAGCAGCGTGGTGGCCGCAGACAGAAGGCAGGAAAGCCTTCCTCATGACGCCAACACAACGGAAGTTGCCAGTAAAAATGTTAGGTCTTCCCGAGCCTAATTGTTTTTTAAAGAATCTACAGATAACCCCAAAAAGGCGATTTGCACCACCTGCCAGGCCAGCATCAGCAGGGGTAGCAAACCTAGCAGGCTGACCACCGCCAGCATGATCAGGAACATGGCAGCAAAGCACCCGACTAAGTGAGTCAAACCCCAGGGTCCAGCAACAGTATCTGCCGATAACACCACTGCTTGTTCCACTTTTGGGCATGCACGCCAATCCCCTGTCCATGGCGCATGCCAAGATGCCTCCCGCCCTGCCCCTGTCATTGCACACTCTCAAGTAGCAGCTTCAGGAAGAATGTCCATGTCCTTGTCCCAGCGCAGCATTCAGTTGTCCCTACCCCAGTCCTTAGAACACAAGCGCAAATACGCAGCCAACGCCCCACAGGTGACGCTACTAAATTCACATATTTCACGAATGCTTGTGCTTGAAATGGTGCCTTTAAGGCTCATGGAGATGGAAGCTTTCCACATTCTGATGGCAATGGCCGTTCCTCGGTACTCGGTCCCCAGTCGCCACTACTTCTCCTGGTGTGCCCTCCCTGCATTACATGAGCACGTGTCCCACAACATTAGCCATGACCTAAACAACGCAGTTACTGGGAAAGTCGACCTAACCATGGAAACGTGGACAAGTGCTTGTGGTTAGGCCAATACATCTCGCTGACGGCACACTGGGTTAATATAGTGGAAGACGGGACCCAGTCGGACCTTGGGACAAAACACGTCCTCACGACGTTGAGGATTGTGGGCCCTGGGTCCATCAGGGTTGCCCCCACAGTCTACAGCTCCTGCACCTACTCCTCCTCCTCTTCCACCTCCATCTCCGAAATAACCACATCAGTTGCAAGCTGGAAGCACTGCAGCACTGCCAAGTGGCAACAGGCTGTGCTGAAGTTAATATGCTTAGGTGACAAACCACACAATGCTGAAGTGTTGTGGACAGCTCTGAAAGAGCAGGCAGATCTGGGACTGACACTGCTGAGCCTACAGCCAGGCATGGTCATGTGTGACAATGGTCAGAACCTGGTGGCGGCTCTGAAGTGAGGCAAGCTCACACAAACCATGCCTGGCGCATGTGCTTAACCTCCTGGTTCAGCGGTTTCTCAAAACCTACCTGGATCTATCAGATTTGCTTGTCCAAGTATGCTGCCTGTGTGCCCATTTTAGAAAGTCAGCTTCCGCCGCCCTTGCTGTGCTTCAACTGTGTTTGCAGCTTCCAGCTCACTGACTGATCTGCGATGTCCCCACACGTTGGAACTCTACATTACATATGTTGGGAAGGATTTGTGAACAGAAGAGGGCAGCTGTAGATTATCAGCATCAACAAGGCCGTCGGTTTTCAGGTCAGACTTCACACAAGACCTCAAGAGTGGATATGGATATTAGACATAAGTACCATCCTTCAAAACTTTGAGGAGTCCACCAAGAAGGTGAGCCATAATTAGAGTCACCATCCTGCTTCTCTGTCTTCTGAAATGCTCTCTGCTCACAATTAAAGAGGATGCATTGAAGGTGGAGCATGATGAGATGGAGCAAAGGAACCATACTGGGTGATTACACACAGCCCAGCCTCATCTCATCCCAACGTGGATTGGGTGACAATAACGAGGAAGAGGAAGAACAGAAGCTAGTGCTACAGATGGTACTACCTGCACAACTGTGATATGGCGTGTTCAGCGGGGATGACCTGAGGACAGGGAGGAGGAGGAGGAAGAGGAGGAGGAAGAGGAGGAGGAAGAGGAGGAGGATGAGGAGGATGAGGAGGAGGATGAGGAGGAGGATGAGGAGGAGGATGAGGAGGAGGATGAGGAGGAGAGCATGGTTAGTCGTCTTCTTGGTGAGGACATGGAAGTCTTGCCTTTTTGCAGTCTGGCACACATCACTGAGTTTATGTTACACTGCCTTTCCCGTGACCCTCGCATTGTCAAAATTTTGGGTGACAGTTATTACTAGTTGGTGACACATCTAGACCCACGCTACAAGGAGAACTTTGTCTCTTATTCCCTTGCAGGACAGGCCTAATAAAATGGTTCAGTAAGAGAAGGCCCTTGTTGCGGAATTATTAAAAAAATTCCCATTTGAAAACGCTGGCAGCATAGTTCACAGTTTGTTGGACAACCAAGAAGTACAAGCAAGAGAGACACAAATGCAATCGAGCAGAGGCAGAGGAACACTGTCAAAGTTCTGGGACTGTTTTCTTACACCCTCCCATGGCACAAGCCCTGATGCGTGGGGTACTCAAAGAGGGAAAAGTTGCGTAAGATGCTGAGGGAGTACCTTCCGGACCGTACCAACTTCCTCCCTGATTCCTCTGTGCCTTATAATTATTAGGTATCGAAGCTGGACACGTGGTATGAACTGGCTCTCTATGCCTTGGAGGTCCTGGCCTGCCCTGCCGCTAGAATTTTGTTAGAGCGGGTTTTTAGTGCCACTGATGGAATTATAACCGATAGGTGCATCCGCCTGTCAACTGAAAATGCTGACAGGCTGACTTATAAAAATGAACAAGGGCTGGATTGGGCCAGACGTCACCATGCACCTCTATCTTCACACCTAGACATGGGTATACACTTCCTGATTTTGTCTATTTGCTCTTGTCCTCCTCCTTCTCTGCATCCTCATCCTCCAAAACCATATCACCACCATATGTACCATATCAACATATCTACATCTATTGCAAGGGACATTGGAGTTCCTCCAAAATTTTGGCAGCCGTTGCTTCACTGCAAAGGCAGGAAGTGGGAGAGACACTTCCTAATAATGGGAACAATGATTTCAGGCGGCTCTCCGACAGCTACGTGTCTTGCAAGGGACATTGGAGTTCCTCCAAATTTTTGGCAGCCGTTGCAGTCACTGGATACGCAATAAAAGTATAGGAGACCCACTTGTTAATAATGGGAACAACAAAGCATAGCCAGCTGATGGCTCTCTAACAATAGCAAGGGCCGACTGCTGGCCTCTTAAGAATATTAAGGGCCGCCAGATGGCCCTATAAAAATAGGGTTTGAGACTTTCAGAGTCCCTCCATGATAAATGAAACAGGATGTGTCTGATGATGTCTCACACTCCACATGGCCAGATAAGGTTGTAAAAGGTTAAAATTACATTTCCTGGTGAATGCATTTGTCTTGGTTGAAAGCAATGCAAAAGTGCAAAAATGAATCAAAAACGCTACGTGTGAACATAGCCCAAGGTGTGGAGGAGCATTTTTCATTTTGTATATTTATTTTGCCTTATAAACAAGTCACTACCCTGGAAAATATGTTCCTTACCATATTTCCCAGGAAAATCCATTTTGGTTTCGTTTTTATGTTTTATTGTGATTCCGTAAAAGTGGCGTAATACCTCTGACAACATTGTTGACAGCAGTGACCTGGGAGTCAGAAATGCTTCCAGGGGTCTTCCACATGCTGTCCCATGTCATTTGAGCACTGTTACCATCGATTTGGTCAATTTTTAGGCCCTCTGCAGACCGTCGGGGGGAGCCGCCGGCAAAATGCTTGAGTTTCCCATAGACTTACATTGGGCTCATTACTCGGTCCGAGCACTCGAGCGTTACAATTTGCTCGACTCTAACAACGAGTACCCGAGCATTTTAGTGCTCGCTCATCACTAATAAATTTGCATTTAATAGTGAGAAATAAGTATTTGATCCCCTACAAACCATTATGAATTCTGGCTCCTTCAGACCAGTTAGACGCTGCTAATCAACTCGTTACATGCATTAAAGACAGCTGTGTTACATAGTCACCTGTATAAAAGACTTCTGTCCACAGACTGTCAGACTAACCTCTACAACATGGGCAAGACCAAAGACCTTTCTAAGGATCTCAGGGACAAGATCATAGATCTGCACAAAGCTGGATTGGGCTACAAAACCATAAGTAAGACGCTGGGTGAGAAGGCGACAACTGTTGGTGCAAAACTAAGAAAATGGAAGAAATACAAAATGACTGTCAATCGACATCGATCTTGGGCACCATGCAAAATCTCACCTCATGGGGTATCCTTGATTATTACGAAGGTGAGAGATCAGCCTAAAACTAAATGGGGGGATACTTGTTAATGATCTCAAGGCAGCTGGGACCACAGTCACCAAGAAAACCATTGGTAACACATTACGCCTTAAAGGTTTAAAATTCTGCAGTACCTGCAAGGTCCCCCTGGTCAAGAAGGCACTTGTGCAGGCCCATCTGAAGTTTGCCAATGAACACCTGGATGATTCTGTGAGTTATTGAGAGAATGTGCTATGGTCAGAGGAGACAAAAATTGAGCTCTTTGGCATTAACTCAACTCACAGTGTTTGGAGGAAGAGAAATGCTGCCTATGACCCAAAGAACACAGTCCCCACTGTCAAGCATGCAGGTGGAAACATTATGTTTTAGGGGTGTTTCTCTGCTAAGGGCACAGGACTACTTCACCGCATCAATGGGAGGATGGATGGAGCCATGTACCATAAAATCCTGAGTGACAACCTCCTTCCTCCGCCAGGACATTAAAAATGTGCCTTGTTGGAAGACCCAGCCACGAACATGACCCAAAACATACAGCCAGGACAACAAAGGAAAGCGAAGCACATTAAGGTCATGGAGTGGCCTAGCCAGTCTCCAGACCTTAATCCCATACAAAACGTATGGAGGGAGTTGAAGCTCTGAGTTGCCAAGCGACAGCCTCAAAATCCAAATGATTTAGAGATGATCTGCAAAGAGGAGTGGACCAAAATTCCTCCTGACATGTGCACAACCCTCATCATCAACTACATCTGACGTCTGACTGCTTTGCTTGCCAACAAGGGTTTTGCCACCAAGTATTAAGTGTTTGCCAGAGGAATCAAATACTTATTTCTCACTGCAAAATGCAAATAAATTTATCTAATTTATACTATGTGATTGTCTTGATTTTTTTTGGACATTCTGTCTCTCAATGTTAAAATTAACCTACCCTTAAAATTATAGACTGTTCATGTTTTGGTCAGTGGGCAAACTTACAAAAACAGCAAGGGATCAAATAATTATTTCCTTCACTTTATAGAAGATACAAAAAGTCAACACACTCCTGTTAAAATGCCAAGTTTTTGTCATGTAAAAAAATCATGCTAGGAATAATAATTTCAGGACTTTTTCTGCCTTTAATGTCACCTGTATCTGTACAATTCAATTGAAAAATAAACTGAAATGTGAGTGGAAAAAAGTATAAAAAAAACTAAAATAATGTGGCTGCCTAAATATACACACCATTAAACGAATACTTTATTGAAGTACCTTTTGAATTTATGACAGCATGCCTTCTCTTCCTTGCAGCAGTGTTCTAAGTGTCAGATTGCGAGGGCATTTCCCATGTACACCTGTCTTAAAGGAAATCTGTCACCACATCTGACCTATGTAAACTATTAATATGGGCATATAGGTTATAAACTGCGGAAAAAAAGTCATACCTGTATGCCTTATATCAGATGTCTTGTTGATAAATCATCTTTTATCTCTTTATATAAATGACCTCTACCAGGTTCTGGGGAGTATGGAAGATAAGCTCTGTAAGCGGAGTTATTTTACATAAAGGGGGAGTTACCAGTGTGAGACACAGAATAGGAGAATTAACTTTTTGCAAACACATTTTTGCAGTTCTCTGAGCACTTCTGTATTGCAACAGTATTGCAATCTCTGCCTGAGATGTAAGCTGAAGTACTGAGAGGAACCTGAAGATGTGTGTTATAATCACACACAGCTCTGCTGCGAGTTCAGGAGAGCAGAGAGTGGCCATTACACTTCAAACTGGTAACTTCCCCTTCATCTAAAATAAACCCCGTAGAGGTGGAGTTATTTTCCAGGCATCATCCTCCCCATAGCCTGGAAGAGGTAATTTATATAAAGTGATAGAAGATGATTTATCAACAAGGCATCTGATATGAGACATACAGGTATGACTTTTTTTTCAACTCAAATATTTTCAATTGGATTTGTGTCTGAGCTAGTCTGTGCCATTCCAAAACTTAGATCTTCTGACAAAGCCATTCTTTTGTTGGTTTGGAGTTATTCATAGTGTTGCTTTTCTGAAAGGTGAAATTCATCTTTAGCTCCAGCTTTTTAGCAGAGGAATGAAGGTTTTGATGTAAAATTGACTGATATTTGGAACTGTTCATAATTATCTTAACTTTGACTAAAGCCAGTATTAGCTGCTATAAAAGCAGCCCCAAAGCATAATTCTGCCTCCACAATGCTTCACTGTGGGAATGGAGGTCTTTTGGTGATGTGCAATATTGACTTTGCGCCAAACATATCTTTATGAATTATGGCCAAAAAGTTTGACCTTAGTCTCATCAGACCATAGCACATATTCCCTCATGCTTCTGGTAGACAAGATGTAGGTTTTGCCAGAGCATAGTCAGGCTTGGGTATTTTTTTCCGTCCTGCATGGCAGGCCAAGTATCAGTTCATACATTTGATACATTAACCCCTCCTCCCATATTAGACAGATTAGTAAGAGAATATCAAGGTTTTAAGATTCTGATGGAAGGTGTAATTCGCATGCATTTATCTCGAAATTTTCTTGCTACTATTCTTTATTTATCATACTGTAAAATTCCACTAGTTTAAAATGAGAAAACATTTTTTACAGAATCTGCCGGTGACCAGAGAATATCTACAGCCATGTTTAAAAGTTGGCCACATCTTAGATTTTATAACTTTAAACATACATGGAATAGGCTGCACAGCTTCAATTGTTGCAACAATAACCTCATCCAAAAGAGGATATCACTTTGCTCCCTTGAAGATAGGCCTAAAATATGCTTCCGCACTTTTCTTTTTTTATTCAAAATTCACACCACACCAAGCGAAAAATAATTGCTTGACAAAAGGTGACAAACAGCAACATTTTGGATTTTAAAGGTCACCAATAGGAGCTAGACTTGTGTATAGAGATTCAAGGTCCAGAATCGTATTCCCCAAATGGAAACCAATGCAAAAAGGTTCATTCAGGCTGCCAGGATAAAGGTGGATTTGGTCTACTGCTGTACTTGGCGCCTGACTGAAACGGCCTGTATTGCTTTAAACAACACTAGTCCAGGTGCTGTCTGTATGATATATGACTAAGGCTGAATTAAGACAACTGTAAAAAACAGTCCATGTATGGACTGTACTGTACAGACATGCTGCGGGTTTCTTGACCTGAAATCAAAGGCCTCCTATATGCTTAAGAGGTTGTTTCATTTGTTTCTGGAGACTCGTAACCAGTCTGTACATCATGGTCCATACATGGACTGTGTTTTACTGATGACTTACTTCGCATAAAACATGGAGAGCACATGAACAAAAAATACACTCGTCTGAAACTGGCCTTGGATGGACGGTATACAATACATTAGTAATTTATATAAGAATAAAAGAAATAGATAATTTTATTTTATAATTTAGAACGTCATGTATTTAAACCAAATTATGACAGACATGTACTTTATGAATTGATCTATATTATTATTAAGATAACAGCAATTTAGGAGTGCTCTAAATCTACTTAATTCTGTGACATTTATATCGCTAATAACTTTCACATCAATAAAAATGGAAAAAAAAAATGCCCTCTATGGAAACCAGCTAATGACAGTAATGATTGGCATTTGGTAGCAGAACCGTAATTAGAAATATATTCATTGTGCTCTGCATGCATTAAAATCAATACCAGTGTGGAAAATACAAAATCCTAGGAATAATGAGAATCAATATCAAGTATCTCTTAAACTCGTAATTGGAAAGTAGAAATTCAAAAGATTAGAGCAGTAGCATGACCTTATATCTATATTACTTGATACTGAAAATCCATAGAGGGGAATAAAAAAAACTTTAAATAATTTTCTTTTGCTTTAGTTAATAGAGGTGCCATATTCTTCCCATACTGTAAACGACCTGTGCACAGAGCACATCAGCATCTCCTCCAGTAGGACGCTATAGTATGGAGACAAGTCGGCTGTACTGTTATCTAAATAAAAAGTATTTTATTGCTTGACTAATAAATCCCTATAAGGCTTGAATGCAGTGACCTCATCACATCTGATCTCACCCCATTCATCAGACAAAGGAGGGATAACCAAGCAGATAACGTGTACACAAATCATCATTGGTAAGAAAGGTGGAGAGGCAAGGGAATTCATCCATTCATGGATACAATGATCTCATAACTTGGAGTTATTAAAATTTGTCCCTATGTTATCTTCATGCTATGCTGCCTGTAAAAAGGAAATCATAATGACAGGGTTTAAAAATCCACTTTTCAAATATCTTATTAAGGAATTCTGAGTTAATTGATAAGGGTTTACTTGTCAGCATCATTAAACTTGGGCTGAGTGTAGAGAAGCTATTGAGTGTTTCTTGCTTTGTGGGACCTGTCCTGCCCCATTTATACAGAATCTCTTCTTTTGAATAGCTATAGTGTAATATTTAAAGTTCCCTATGCCACTGCCGCACGGAAAGTGAGCATTATTTCCAGGCTTCTCTTCAAATTACAGCTAATTGAGGAACATAGCAAAGGAAAGCACATTGTGATCTTTTTATTTTGAAGGGACCCTTCTAGCCCTTTAAGAAACCCTTCTGTCCCTCTAATGTTCATTGTTTGATAATATTTGTAGGTATTCCAAAGCAGAGCTATAAGATTACTTAATGGAGATGTAGAATGTTTTGATATTTGGAGACTGTATTACGGTGCATTATATTAAGGCTTGACAATTAACTCAGGGCACCAATTAAAATATGGCCAGTCTGAAGTGTCTTGTCTAAGAAAAACAAACACCTTCCCCAAGAAATAAGTCTTCTACACAGAAATATCTCGATAACAAGGCATCCAGTAGAACATTCTCCTGCACCATTTTGCCTCACAATTCATGAAGTGTGCTCATTGCGGCATCACTCTTAGAAGCTAAGTTAACATCAACATTACAAGAAAGCACATTCAGCAAACATTATCAGCCAACCAGAGGTTAGCCTGGCTTTTCAAATTCAATCTTGCAAGTTTTGCTAAATTTTTTGCAAAAGTTCACCACAAATAGAAAGTACTGCACAGCCTCCATTTTCCCTGAAAACTTCTATATAATATTCTGAGATCTCCATGAACTGTATTATCCAAGCCTTTTCAAGCTCAATAATACAAACACTTTGGCTTTGAATGAAAGCATGATAACTAGTGTTGAGCGAGTATGTTCTATTAACCCTTTCGCCGAGTATGCTCGAGCCGAGCTCCAAGTATTTACAGCTGCTCGGTGATAAGGTTAAATCGCTCCTGTGTGCATGATTTGCAACTGTTTGACAGTTTTATTACATGAGAGGAATGTCTATTTCTTACACATTCCTCACATGTAATAAAGCTGTCAAACAGTTGCAAATCATGCACACGGGAGCAATTCAACCATGTCACCGAGCAGCTGTAAATACTCGGAGCTCGCCCGAGCATACTCGGACAGAACATACTCGCTCAACACTAATGATAACCATTAGTAATTAACAACTTGTTGCATGTCACTCTTCTTCATTACTGTGGTATCACACATGCATTATGTGCAGTTTCTTCTTGGTTTCTCTTAGTACCTCTATGGCTATACTGTAAGCTCTGCTGTCCTCTAAGTATCCAGATTCACCAGAAAATAGCTACTGCATTTGCTGGTAAGCTGTGCTATACCATTTGATGGGAAGCCTGGCTGCTCCTGAGGTAATGTGAGCTTTATCTGGCTAATGCAATCTTCTGCCATGTGTAAAATAGTGGCGGTCATTTTAGACAAGTCGGACAAAGCAATTCACAAATTGTTCAAAGTTACAGGTTTCAGCGAATTCCTAAAGGTTCAATAAGAGTTTGATCCATATCTGGCAGCACGGTGGCTCAGTGGTTAGCCAGCGCTGGGGTCCTGGGTTCAAATCCCACCAGGGACAACATCTGTAAAGAGTTTGTATGTTCTCTCTGTGTTTGTGTGTGTTTTCTCCAAGTTCTCTGGTTTCCTCCAACACTCCAAAGTCATACTGATAGGAAATGTAGATTGTGAGCCCCTATGGGGACAGCGATGGTAATGTATGTAAAGCGCTGTGGAATATGTTGGCGCTATATAAAAATAAATATTATTATTATGCATATCAGATAGTTATGCTCATGTCTACAACCAATACTTGAATAAAAGTTTCCTTTGTGAGATACCTGGGTGTCACTATTATGGATAAAAAGTTTGACTGTGACAAAATATAGCTTAAAGCGATAGTTCTGGCCAGATAGAAAGTTGAAGTTAAGTTCATAGGCAATGAAGCAAAGTCATTAAATTGATCAATTAAAAAAGTGCAGTCAAGCTTACATAATAAAAGGTGATGTATTTGAATTAATGACTTAAAATCATTTACTGTACAGTCATGGCCAAAAGGTTTGAGACTGACACAGATTTGGTTTTCACAAAGTTAGCTGTTTCAGTGCCTTTAGATTTTTAGTCAGATGTTTCAGTGGTATATAAGGCTGGGTGCCCACGTAGCGTTTTTCAAGCGTTTATGCTGCGGAATTTCCGCAGCGTAAACGCTTGTGAAATGCTAGGTAATCCGCACCCCATGGTCCCCAAGGGGATTCCGCATGTTCTATGCACATGCTGCGTTCAAAAATCCGCAGCATGTCATTTAATTTTGCGGAAGCGCAGCGGAATGGCCGCCATTGACTTGCATTGAGACGCATAGAATGCGCGTCTGTACATTTCTACAAGCGAATTCTATGCGTTTCTATGTGTGGATGGTACCCAGTTCTGGAGGAGAGGAGACTCTCATCCAGACCTGGGTACCATTGTACCTGTAAAAAAAAGAATAAAATAATAAATAAAGTTTATACTCACCTTTCCGAAGGCTTCTCTGCATGCCGGCTTCGCTGAAGGACCTTCGTTGACGTCACAGTCATGTGACCGCAGGCCCTTCACCGCTCTGTCTCGCGATATGCCGGCAGCCAGGAACCAGCCAGGAAGCAGCGCTGCAGCCACGCCGGGGCATCGGGGGTGAGTATAGCTTTATTTTATTTTTACGATCACACTATATAAATCCATGCCGTTTTCATGGATTTATATAGTGTGACCTAGTTGTCAAGCACTTTCCAAGTGATGCTATCGCCTGGAAAGCGCTTGTCAATCTGCATGAGGAAACGCATGTGAATCCGCATGTGGATCCGCATGTATTCTGCAGGAAAAATGCATGTACAATCTGCATGCGTTTTTTCTGCCAGGGAGATGCAGAAATGCTGCAGAAATTTTCTTCTTCATTTCTGCATCGTGGGCACATAGCCTTAGGATACAATTATAAGCATCTAATGCAATTTTAAGGCACCACTTTTTAAATACAATTTTACAGCACCACTTATTTTACCCCCTGCATGGTATCACTGTGTTGGCTGTTTGTAGTAAACTACATACCGGTTGCCATCCTCTTCTGTTCTTGGCGCTGCTCCAGTCATCTTCTGCTACTTGTAACTAGTACGATCGCTCCAGTGCTTGCTGGGCAGACTGGGAGTCACATCTCAATGTAAATCTATGAGACTCAGAAGAAGGCTCTAACAGACTTGCATTGAGAGGTAGTGACTATTAGCTGTGACTTCCAGTCAGTCAAGAGTTGCAGGAAACAGACAGTGATACCATTCTGGGAGTGAAATAAAAAACCCCACCAAATTGGTGCTTTAGTCATTTATTGCCAAATAAATGCATGGCTCCCTGCATGACCCATGTCCTTAATTTAATAGTTCAACATTGATTTCAGAAATATACCTGCTTGAGGAAGGTGGTGGCTAGCTATTGCTAGTAAAGTATCTGCTCATTTCAACTGTTTTTACATTACAAAGCACACTATTCAGGCTTTTCACAAATAGAATGGTCTGTTAGAGGCGCTCCTGATTTGCAAAGCCACAACCCACTGAAATTCGATGCTGCATATGTTGGGGCATCTGTACAAGCATCGTAAAAAAAGCGGTGATGGACTACTACGACTAATACAGCAATCAAACTATTGCATGTGTAACTTTCACATCCTCCATTGGCAGCTGATAAGCGATGCATGTCGCCTACTCTTGCCCTTTGAAGAGGCAGCAACGATTGTCAGTAGGGAGTCGGGACAACTGTGGAATCAATGTGATCATCTAATTGTATTTAAAAAAAAAATTGCATAAGAGGATGGAGGAAACAATTTGGACATGTTCATTGCTGCCCTACATTTGTTGAGGACCCTCTAGGTCCATGTTACATACTGCAAGATATGCAGGAGCTGGAGGAAAAGGAGGAAGAGCAGCAGCTGTATGTGAAGGGGACTTTGATTTGGCACAGGCAGGGGATAAGGCTGACAAAGGAAAAATGAGGAGCCTAGCCATGACAACCAACCGTCGCAGTTGGGTGATGAAAGTGAATGAATGGGGCCCTTGATTGTGCAGGTCAGCAAGGCAAGCTGTACTGTATATTGGAATTCTTGTGGGATAACAGGCTTGTTACCATCAAGCAGAGGGGTGACTATTGAATATCCATGCTTAAACGCTGCGTGCCAACTATGCATTTTTCAAGTGTTTTTGCTGTGGAATTTCTGCAGCAAAAACGCTTAAACGCTTGGTAATACATGCCCCATGGTCCCAAATGATAATCCGCATGTGCTGTGCACATGCTGCGGAAATTTCCCCTGCGGATTATCATTGCGGAAAAATCCGCAGCATGTCCATTAATTTTGCGGAAACGCGGCGAAATCACCACCATTGACTTGCATTTTATTGCATAATATCCGCATGAGTACATGTACACATGAGGATATTAAGCGATTCAATGCGCGGATGGTACCCGGGTCTGGAGAAGAGGAGACTCTCCTCCAGACCCAGGTACCATAGTGCCTGTAGTTAAAGAATTTAAATAAAAAACATTTTTATTCTTTTTTTTTTTTTAACTATTAGCTTGGTCACACTATATAAATCCATGCCGATTCCAAGTTGTAAAGCACTTTTCCATGTGATGCTAAAATCGCTTGGAAAAGCGCTTGATAACCCGCATGCGGAAATGCATGCAAAAACGCTTGACAAACTACCTGGCAAGAAAAACGCATGTAAAATCCGCATGCGTTTTTCCTGCCAGGGAGATGCAGGAAGAATCCGGAACATTTCTGCTTCGTGGGCACTTCGCCTTAGACACTCGTTAAATAGCAAAATTTTATCTGGCTTCCAAAGGGAAGTCCAAATTGGCACATCATCAGGATAAGCTGTGTTATCTGATAAGAAAACTTTTCATTAAGTGGATGCCTATCAATTACATGACTCACCAGGAGACCCTTCTCAGCTCCCCACTGATCCAACACTCCCTCACTTGTGCCAACCGTAAGTCTACAAGAAGGGGCCGAAGCAGCAGCCACATATAACCTGAACTTTGTTTTCATGGGTTTATAGCTCATCAGATTGGACCAGTTGCAAAAACTGACCCAGTTTTCTATCGGCGTATTATCATATCCAGCCTCTCGTGTACTGTCAGATTAGGTATTCCAAGTAATCAATGGCTTTGTTATACCCAAGCAGACCAAGTTATCCAGTCAGACCAATCAGGCATGGTTCAGTGCCAACTTCCGTTCACTTATGGCTGATGGCAATAATTAGATCAACTGTACCATATGCATTCTTGCCTTTGTATTGACTGTTTTCTACACTGTTCTGCTTCCACCAGCACTTATGCTCAAAAAGGCATCTACCCCCTGTCCATCATGCCATCTGTTCTGAAGTACTGCTACTGCTCCCTGATGGTGAAACAGTAACATACCGCAGCATTTGTGCAGTATTGCAGTTCAGTCCAATCCATTTTAATGGAGTTGAGCTTCAATATCAAATAAATCCCATTAAGAGCGGCTGAGTTGTTTTTCGAAGAAAAAAAGCATGTTTTTTTAATACTATACATCCTTTATAATAAGGTGCTGTTAAAGTGTGGTGCCCTGCTGTGCAATGGTGACACAGAACCCAAGGGTGCACGGATGGACTTCTCCACAAGAGGCCCTAACACAATCACACACCTCCACCCTACCACCTCAGACCAGCAGAGGGAGCCCGTTAGGGATATATATAGGGAGGGTGGAGCCAGGCAGCTCAGTTAGTTCAGTTGTTCTGAGTCAGAGTGCAGTGTTTAGTCTGAGCAGAGAGCGTGCTGATGCTCAGAGAGCAGCGAAGAGGCAGCACGCTGGCTGCTGTGCTTAGACGAGCCAAGGCCTACAGCACGCACTGAAAGCCTAGTGAGGGCCCCTAGAGTTGCCGACGAGAGGAGAAGGAAGTAGCGGGGGGGCAGAGGAGCATACCAGGCTCACCCCGAGATATATACCGGACACCGGGTCCGCGCCTACAGGGACCCTTTACACCCAGTAG
This sequence comes from Phyllobates terribilis, assembly GCF_046119375.1. NCBI lineage: Eukaryota > Metazoa > Chordata > Amphibia > Anura > Dendrobatidae > Phyllobates > Phyllobates terribilis. The sequence goes on along the minus strand of NW_027362761.1, from coordinate 52,866,703 downwards.
GAACCACCGGAACCCCTGGAGAACTACAGGTCCCAGGTTCACCAAACGCTGACTACAGTACCAGGGCTAGGAGTCACGGAGGCCCCAGCGACCAGGGAGAGTGATCTCCAAGAGAAGGTCCTACCACCAGGTCAGCATGTGCAAGAGAGAGACAGTAACCAAGCTAGGCCTAGTTCCAGGCAGGCCAGAAGCTTAACTAGTAAAGCCACGGATAAGGAGGCCCTGTACCTGCTCACTGGGGAGAGTCCAAAAGTGCGCCCTTCGTCCGGAGTACCCTGGACCATGCCTGCAACATCACCAGTAAAGGTACTGAAGCTTACCCCCGTGTGAGCGTCCGTCTTTCCTCCGGAACCGTCCTGCCGTCTCTCCCCCGCATCCACCATCTGCCCCTACACTGCCCTGGAGCTAGCTCTACCTGTGGAGAGCCACACTATCCCTGCTGCCCTAACACCAGCTCCAGAGGACTGCTCCGCAGCGGCAGCACCCTTTTGCCGCATTCCACAGGTGGCGTCACGATCTTTCCAAATCCCCTATAAATATTCCCCTTTCCCTTTTTACTGACCGCCCTGGGTCACGGACCGGGCCAGCCACCGTGATATCCCCCCACCGGCATACTCCGAGACCTGGCTGCCGAGTACCCCATGGCCCAGGGGGTGAGTCAAAATCATGTACAGTACTGTGCAAAAGTTTTAGGCAGATGTGTAATAAATACTGCAAAGTAAGAATGCAGTCAAAAATAAAAGTGTTAAGAGTTTATTTTTATCATAATTAACAAAATGCAAAGTAAATGAATTAATTCTTCTAGATACACTTGCACAAAGTCATGGATTTTTTAGAATTATAGCCAGGTGTATTAGTAAGCAATTATACCAAACAAGTGTTACTGATCATCATTTTCATATGCATGTTGTAACTCATACATAAACTGAAACACCTGTGTAGAAGGCTTAAAAGTAATCTGTCAGCAGGATTTTGCTAAGTAAACTACAGGCATAGCCAGGTTGGGACTGTTGCACTGAATTATTAGACACCAAAACATGGCCGAAAAAAACACAATACTCAACAAGGGAGTGAATCGCTGTAGCAACCTTGGGCAGCGATTCCCCCCAAAGAAACCATGAACTGTCAAACAAGCATGAAAAAAATAGGAGAACAAGACCGACAACCTGGTATTACGTTTAAAAATTAAAATTATACCTAGGGTGAAAAAATCCATCTTATGGTTCTTGAGTAATCAGTGTTTGCAGTTTGGAGTCAGAGATTCTAGTGCTCCGGGACTGTAGGCAGTGTCTTATCCTGGTGCTCTAGCCCAGATCAGCAAGATGAGATCTGCCAAAAGGCCAGCCCCGAAGCACAAGTAAGTGTCTCTCTATTTCTTATACATCAACCACTCATGCCTACACAAGCCCCTCCAAAGACCCTTCCACAGCAGCACAGAGTGTGTCAGCGGCTCCACCACAGCAGCACAGAGTATTTCAGCAACCTCGTCACAATGTCTGTGTGTCTCTCTCGCTGTCTGTGTCTGTCTTTCTCTCTCTCTCTGTCTGTGTCTGTCTCTCTCTCTCTGTCTGTGTCTCTCTCTCTGTCTGTGTGTCTCTGTCTGTGTGTCTCTGTCTGTGTCTGTGTGTCTCTGTCTGTGTGTCTCTCTCTCTGTCTGTGTGTCTCTGTCTGTGTGTCTCTCTCTCTCTGTGTGTCTCTGTCTGTCTGTGTCTGTCTCTCTCTTTCTGTCTGTGTCTGTGTGTCTCTCTGTCTGTGTGTCTCTGTCTGTTTGTCTCTGTCTGTTTGTCTCTGTCTTTCTGTCTCTTTCCTTCTGTGTCTCTCACTCTGTCTGTCTGTCTCTCTCTCTGTCTCTGTCTGTCTGTGTCTCTCTCTCTGTCTCAGACATGGATCGCTGACATTCTCTGTGCTCCTGTGGTGGAGTCACTGACATCACCACAGGAGCACAGAGAATGTCAGCGATCCATGTCTGAGACAGAGAGAGAGAGAGAGAGAGACACACAAACAGACAGAGAGAGACACAGACAGACAGAGAGAGAGACACAGACAGACAGAGAGAGAGACACAGACAGACAGAGAGAGAGAGACAGACAGAGACAGAAAGACAGACAGACAGACAGAGACACAGACAGAGACAGAAAGACAGACAGACAGACAGAGACACAGACAGAGAGACAGACAGAGAGACAGACACACACGCAGACAGAGACAGAGAGAGACAGACAGAGACACACAGACTGAGAGACACACAGAGAGACACACAGACAGAGAGAGACACACAGAGAGAGAGAGACACACAGAGAGAGAGAGACACAGACATTGTGACGAGGTTGCTGACATACTCAGTCCTGCTGTGGTCGAGTCGCTGACAAATTCCCTGCTGCTGTGGCAGGGTTTCTGGAGGGGGCTGTGTAGGTGTGCGTGGTGAATGTATAAGATAGAGAGAGACAGTCTGTGTCTGTCTCTATGATGAGAAACATACCTGTGCTTCGGGCCTGATCTGGCCTAGAGCACCAGGATAAGACCCTGCCTACAGCCCCACCCGAAAGTAGGAGAATCTCATTAACTGCAAACACTGATTACAGAAGAACCACAAGACAGATTTCATAACCTCAGGTATCATTTTAATCAGTGTAACAGCTCCAACATGACAAGCTCTGTAGCTTACTTAGCAAAATCCTGCGGACATGTACACTTTAAAACTGGGTGAGGATCAGCCAAACTCTGTTACAAAGGTGAGGTTGCGAAGTCCGTTTTATGCCATAGGTGAGTAACGCACCCCCTTGGTCGCGTGTGTGTGGGGATACCCGGAACCGGACCCGTTGCGGATGCTGGGGGTTGTAGTCCTCGTGTGGCGGGGACCCGGTCCCGTGGCTCAAGGTGGTCAACTGAAATGGCAGTCTATTTATAGGGTTTTGTGATATTAAATGTCCGACTACGCCACCCGTGGATTGCGGTCAGAGTGAACCACCGCTGCAGGGCAGACCGCTGAGGCTGGTGTTGTGAGTGCAGCAGGAAATAGTATAACCCCCCACGGGAGGAGTATAGCCTCAGGGCAGCAAGTGTGGATGTTGGGGGTGATGGTGCGCGGGAGAAGCAGTAACGACACAGAGTCCTGTAATGCAGTCCAGGGTATTTACTCACAGTTCTTTATCCACGTTACTACAGCTGGTCATAACGTCCCTCGTCGCACTGTGTTCACCAGGTGAGGGGCTCGGCCTACTCCCAGATAACTTTGGAGCATTTCACAGGACCCCCGTTGTGTGTCCTTTCTCTGCCCTGTCATACCCCGCCAGTGACCTCGCTTCTGTCCGGCTGCCTCGGGCCTTCTCTGGTAAACTTCGGCGCCAGTTTCCCTGACCCAATATAGTGCCTTCCTAGCGGGTGTAGCGAGGGGCTGCGCCACGTGAAATGTCACAGCCTCCGGTTTAAAGCTGAGGGTAGTTCCCCGCCTCCACTAGTTTCGGGGACCGGTCTCCCCCTTTGGCCTGACCCCCTTACGCAGGTAGATTCGGGCGTGCGGTGGCGACTCACCAGTCCGCACCCCTGGGGTCCCTTTGTTCCTTGTTCCTGGAGCCTCCTCCGTTCCTCTTCCTTCCTTCTCCTTCCTTCTGCTTCCTCCAGGCTCCGGCCTCTCTTAGGCAGAGCCTCTGTTACCACCTCCTGCTCCCTCTTCTTCTCTGTCTGAACTCAACCCTGATCTAAGATGGTGCCCACCTTTTATACTTCCCTCTAGGTGCACCCTAGGTCCTCCCTGCTCCTGCACTACTGGGTCCCCCCTTCCTTGGTGTTCCCTCCCCCCACTCCAGCCAGGGACAGGGACTGTAGTGCTCTACCTGGAGCATATCGGTCGCCCTGCCCCCCGGAAATGTGGTGTAATGCATGCAGGTGTCGGGGTCCTGATCCACACTCCATCCTTACCTGAGAGTGAGATATCACACCTCTGGGTGAGGTGCAATACCTCTGTAGCAACCAGACCTCGGGGTGCTACATTCCCCCCCTGGTAAACCACAGCACGTACGCGGGCTGGAACAGAGCAAAAGACAGGGTACATCAGGACATGCAAACATTTTTTTTTTTTTTTTTTAAACTGTCAATTGCATATCACTTCCCTTTATGGGAAACATTTTCTCTTTTCAACATTATAAGTGCACTTTTAATATCACGAGAACTCTTATCAAACATCATGTAAAGCATCATATAAAGCATTTCAGTATATAAAACATTTCATATAAAACGTTTTCAAGCGGACTCTGTTGTACTGGCCGCGGTGCAACTTGCGACCAGGTGTCCATTTTTTCAATAAGGTGCAAACTTGCAAACAGGTAACAGACGAACATGAGGGACCCGTCCCAAACCCTCAACGGAGGCCCTTGGGTGGCTGGAGGGCGTAGATGACCCAGATACTGGACCTAGTCTTCGGCCACCTCCAACGGGTTTTTGTTCTGCGGTCAGTTGTTGTAATATTTATAAAACCAGTAGGGGGCACTTTAAGAAGTGCAACCATTTACAAAGTTGACCACTCCCAGTCCTCGGCCGGATAGTTCACAAAAGTTGGCTGCTCCCAGTCCTCAGCCGGCTTACTCACAGACCCTTTTCGGGTAACTTTTAACAGACACTCAAACTTTCGCAACAACCCTTAACCGGGTAAACTTTTCTGTAATCCGGAAAACAGCGTGTCAAACTTCTCATGATCCGGAAGACGGCATGTCCTTTAATTTTTCCCCCAGGCGGGTAACTATTTACAATAGGTTGTCGCCCATTAATAGCGATGCTCTTCTTGTTGACTCTCCTCCTCCTCGTAGTCCTCAGACCCGTCCACGTCCTCTGGATAGCAGCGTTCAAGGTAGTGCTCTTCTTCTACCCTCTGGACATTAAGGGCGTACCACCCTCGCAATCCTCGATGTCGGGTGTAGGACACCAAGTCCCCCGGATACAGATCCTGTCCCCGGTGACCCTCAGGCAGGTGGCTCTTCACGTTCCTCCTATTAACAAAGAGGTCCGTGTCTGTAGTAGGGTCCCGGATGAACCCCCACCCTTTTTCTTGGTGGAACTTCACCACGGTCCCAGCAATTTTACGACCGCGTGCAGCTTGGGGGTTTCAGCGGGTTCGCTTCTTCTCCTCCGCGCTCCTGGCCTGCAGCTGCTCCCTCTTCTGGCGCCGCGCCGCTCCTCCTTCTCAAGCTGCCTGATTTCCCACTCGCAGAACTCCCGCCAGCGAGCTGCGGCCGCCCGCGTCTCCTGCGAAAACCCCATCAGATCCTCCCCGGTCTGGTCCCACTCGATCTGGACCTCTTCCTCCGGGAGCTGGGGGATGGCGACTGGCTGTGGTACAGGCAGGAGCGGAGCAAGCGGGGCCTTGGCCTCTGTGGACAGGTTCTTCTGCTGACGAGGGTGAACCCATCCTTCTGGTAAGGGGACCGGCTCTCCATTGGGCCCTGCGAGCTGGCTGTACAGGTCGGTCCCTAGAGGTGGCAGTGTCGGGACCGGGAGCACACGCTGCTGGAAGGCGCCTGGGGAGGTCAGGCCTTGTGACCGGCCTGGAGCGGGCTGCTTCCGACCGCACCTGGGGTCAGGGGGCACGGCCTGGGCCTTGATCCGGCAACGGTGCTCACGGCTTGGTGCCTGTGTGTCGGCGGCAGGAGCGGGGGAGGCGCAGCGACACACTGAACGTCTGGCTCCGCGACAGGGTCCAGAGGCAGGTTGGTGGCTTCAGGGCTGGTGGCAGGGGTGTCCCCCTTACCTGCTTCCAGGGCTGCGCTGCTCTCAGCTTACGGCCTCCACTCCTCTTCCTCAGGGGCTGGCTCGCTGGCCGATGCTGGCGGCGTCCCGTGCTGCTGGGCTGCGACCCACCTGGCCATCTCCTCTCTCCATTCTGCTACAGCTTCCCGCTGCGCCTGGACCATCGTCCGGTCCAGATCCTCCAACGCAGTTCGGAGGAACTCCGGGTCTTGTCCAGGGAGCTGAGCCATCAGCTCCTTGAGGCTGTACGGGGCCGCGATGGCCTGCAGCAAGCCACCCGTCAGGGTGCTGGAGTCCGTGCTGCTCGCCATCTCCGGGTGTGGTCTGCCGAGACCGATCCAAACCACACCCTGCCCCCCAGTTTTCTTCTCCTTCCGCCCCTGTTGGGGGTGGTCCTGGGGCAATCTTCTGACAATCACTCTCAGGGGCAGCCCCCCCCTCGTTGATGGACATCTCTGCAGCCGCACTCATGGCTGTTGGAGGTGGGCTCTGTCGTTGGCGCCATTCTGGGACCTGGCCCACGATGGGAGGTGGCTTCCTGTTGTCTTTTGGCGTGCACATTATGGCGTCCGTTCTGCTGGGGCGGGCGCCATATTCAATACAGTGAAACAGTCGCTTTTCAGGCACGCAGTACCCAGTGGTTGCGGGCACGAAATCCTGCCGACTACGCCAAAAGCTGACGCGCCCATTGGGCCGCTTGTGTGTGGGGATACCCGGAACTAGACCCATTGAGGATGTTGGGGGTTGTAGTCCTCGTGTGGCGGGGACCGGTCCCGTGCCTCAGGGTGGTCAACTCAAATGGCAGTCTATTTATAGGGTTTTGTGATATTAAATGTCCGACTACGCCACCCGTGGATAGCGGTCAGAGTGAACCGCCGCTGCAGGGCAGACCGCTGAGGCTGGTGTTGTGAGTGCAGCAGGAAATAGTATAACTCCCCACGGGAGGAGTATAGCCTCAGGGCAGCAAGTGTGGATGTTGGGGGTGATGGTGCGCGGGAGAAGCAGTAACAACACAGAGTCCTGTAATGCAGTCCAGGGTATTTACTCACAGTTCTTTATCCACGTTACTACAGCTGGTCATAACGTCCCTCGTCGCGCTGTGTTCACCAGGAGAGGGGCTCGGCCTACTCCCAGATAACTTTGGAGCATTTCACAGGACCCCCGTTGTGTGTCCTTTCTCTGGCCTGTCATACCCCGCCAGTGACCTAGCTTCTGTCCGGCGGCCTCGGGCCTTCTCTGGTAAACTTCGGCACCAGTTTCCCTGACCCTATATGGTGCCTTCCTAGCGGGTATAGTGAGGGGCTGCGCCACGTGAAATGTCACAGCCTCCGGTTTCTAGCTGAGGGTAGTTCCCCGCCTCCACTAGTTTCGGGGACCGGTCTCCCCCTTTGGCCTGACCCCCTTACGCAGGTAGATTCGGGCGTGCGGTGGCGACTCACCGGTCCGCACCCCTGGGGTCCCTTCGTTCCTTGTTCCTGGAGCCTCCTCCGTTCCTCTTCCTTCTCCTTCCTTCTGCTTCCTCCAGGCTCCGGCCTCTCTCTTAGGCCTGCCTGCGGAGCAGAGCCCATGCAGAGCCCATGCAGAGCCTCTGTTCCCTCCTCCTGCTCCCTCTTCTTCTCTGTCTGAACTCAACCCTGATCTAAGATGGTGCCCACCTTTTATACCTCCCTCTAGGTGCACCCAGGAACTGCTTCCTCCCTGCTCCTGCACTACAGGGTCCCCCATTCCTTGGTGTTCCCTCCCCCCACTCCAGCCAGGGATAGGGACTGTCGTGCTCTACCTGGAGCATATCGGTCGCCCTGCCCCCCGGAAATGTGGTGTAATGCATGCAGGTGTCGGGTTCCTGATCCACACTCCATCCTTACCTGAGAGTGAGATATCACACCTCTGGGTGAGGTGCAATACCTCTGTAGCAACCGAGCCCTCGGGGTGCTAGATGAGCAAAGCAGGGGGCACGCATTACGGGTGGAAGAAAGGTGATTCCAGCAGCTAAATAGGAGAGGTTTCTTTACAGTTAGAGCAGTCAGACTGTGGAATGCCCTACCACAAGAGGTAGTATGGCAGACACTAACAGCTTTTAAAAAAGGGCTAGATCATTTCCTCAGTACACAACATTGTGGGTTACAGTTAAATTAGTTACAAAATGTACAACTGGTGGAGGAGAGATAAACTTAATGGACCTAGGTCTTTTTTTAACCTATGTAAATATGAGATTCTGCATCAGCAAGGTGTCTACCAAGAAAATATTTTGAATCTGATTAAGGTTTCAAGATGTGCTGTTCAAGCGGATTTTAGGAAGCATCAAGAAAATAGGAATTCCTGTTGTCCATCATGACAGCACGACAGGAGATAAGTCCTAGTCATCCTCTAGGGACAGGAAACACAGGGAGGTTTAAAAGTACTCCCCCTCTCCACCTCAGTGTTTGTACCAATCACCACTCCAGGATGCTTGCAACTCAATTTTATTGAATGTTTACCAAAATGTTACTTCACATTAGTATTCATAGATCGGAGGAGGGAATATAATGGTGATGTCTAGTGTTGAGCGAGCATGCTCGACACTGCTCGGTACTCGCCCGAGCATCTCACTAATCGGGATGTTCGGCGAGCACCGAGCCTTTCCGGGTTACTCGAGCGGGAGCTCGGGTCTCCGCCTTGCACATTTGGCGCTCTTTACTGAGCCAATGAACATGCAGGGATGGCCAGCCAGTCACTGTAATGTGGCAGCCATGTTGTTTGTGGGCACTACAGTGATTGGCTGGAAGCACAGAGTCACCTCGAGTATTTAAAACCGGGCGCTGCCATCTTGGACACAGTCGCTCCGGATAAGACGGTGTAGGGAGAGTGCTGCTGAGTTAGGGAGAGATATATAGTGCGAAATAGGTAGTGTAGGGTCTCTAAAGCCTGCCAAATCAAACAAACAGTCCTTCTCGGGACTAATATCCATCCCAGATATCAGGCAGGCAGGCAGTCTGTATAGGAGACGCAGTGGTTATACCAGCAAACGCTGCATTACAATCCTGTGAACTCCTGTTGGTCAAATTGCTAGACTTATCTCCCGGTATCAGGTGCCAGGAAAAATCCTTTTTTTTTTCATCTAAATCCTGTATTTTGCTTTTCCCTCAGTCAGACTGTACAAATACGCATCTTATTAACCTTTTGGTATTCCCCCCCCCCCCAAAAAAAAAATAAATAAATTGAGTGCGTCTGTCACTGTTCAGACAGCAATATATCTGTTTAAGAGAGTCTGGTGTGGGCCAGAGAAAAAGAACTGTGGTTTTGCAGTTCCACGGTTCAAATCTCTGTATTATCCTGCTTTTGGCATTTTTTCCGTAAAAAAAAAAAACAGTAATAGTGTCTCCCTGACTGTTCAGACACCAATATATCTGTTTAAAAGATTCTGGCGTAGGCCAGAGAAATAGAACTGTGGTTTTCCTCTTCCATGGTTCTAATCTCCTTTTTATTACTCTTTTTCCATTGATAGTGTGAGTGCAAGCTATTTTACTTCATTTACAATGGGCAAGGGGCGTGGCGAGGGACGTGGAACTGGACGTTCTGGTAATGGTGCGTGTAAAGGACGGGGCCGTGGCCAAGGTGATAATGTGCCACAACCAACAGCCACATCTTCTCGCTCCCACTTCTTGACCGAATTACTAGGGAAGCACACTACAACACCAGTATTGCAAACTGATCAATGTGAACAGGTTATTAATTGGATAGCAGATAATACTTCCAGTTACCTGGGCACCACCACCTCCGGTCTGTCTTCCACACGGTCAAGTTTTAGTAGCCGTGAGTCTCGACCGCATACTCCTCCTCACCCTGATTGCTCCTTCCTCCCACCATGCCGAGTGTCGTCAGACAGCAACTGATCCCACACTTGGACACTCTGAAGAGCTTTTCACTGGTCCATTTCCATTTTTGTGCCCCTCGCCTGCTCCGCTTGAAGTGGTGGAAGAGGAGATCCCATGCAGCGATGCCCAAATATTTGAACAGCCACGGCCACAGGAAGTCTACGCTGGCAAATTGTCACAACAGGTGGACGATGACGAGAGACAATTGCCACGAAGTGAGGAGGAGGATCGTGGTGCGCAAGTGGAAGAGGAGGAGGTGGTGGATGATCTAGTAACTGACCCAACGTGGCAGGAGGACACGCAGAGCGAGGCCAGCAGCACACAGGGGGAGGGAGGCAGAGTACCCCAACAGACAGGAAGAAGCAGTGTGGTGGCCGCACACAGAAGGCAGGCAACAGTTCCCCGTAACACCAACACAAGGGACGTTGCCAGTACAACCGGTAGGTCTTCCAGAGTCTGGAATTTTCTTAAAGACTCTGCTGATAACCCCAAAAAGGCCATTTGTACCACCTGCCATGCCAGCATCAGCAGGGGTGACAAAACTACCAGGCTGATCACTACCAGCATGATCAGGCACATGTCAAAGCACCCGACTTTGTGGGGCAAACCCCAGGGTCCACGACCAGTGTCAGCGGGTATCACCACTGCTTCCTCCACTGTTGTGCATGTAATAGAACCCCCTGTTGTGCGTGCAAGGCAATCCCCTGTCCATACTGCATGCAAAGATGCCCCCTCCTCTCAGTCTTCACTTCTTATGGCAGTTTCTCAAGAAACAGCATCAACGTCCACGTCCGACCGCAGAGTTAAATTGTCCATATCCCAGAGCTTTGAACGAATGCGCAAATTCGCAGCCAACGCCCCACAGGCAATAGTCTTAAATTCGCACATTTCACTACTGCTTGCATTGGAAATGCCGTCTTTTAGGCTGGTGGAGACGGAATCCTTCCGCAACCTTATGGCGGTGGCCGTCCCTCGGTACTCGGTCCCCAGCCGACACTATTTTGCCCGGTGTGCCATTCCCGCACTACACTAGCATGTGTCCCAAAACATCTGCCGTGCCCTCAACAACGCAGTTACTGGGAGAGTCCACCTGACAATGGACACGTGGACAAGTGCTTGTGGCCAGGGACGGTACATCTCCCTGACGGCACACTGGGTAAACATAGTGGAAGCCGGGACCCAGTCGGACCTTGGGATGGAAGACATCCTCTCCACACCGAGGATTGCGGGCCCTATGTCATTCAGAGTTGCCCCCACAGTGTACAGCTCCTGCCCATAATCCTCCTCTTCCGCCTCATGTTCAGCCTCCATCTCAGATATCACCACATCAGTTGCAAGCTGGAAGCACTGCAGTACTGCGTCAGCCAAGCGGCAACAGGCTGTGCTGAAACTCATAAGATTATGTGATAAACCTCACACTGCTTGTCAGTTGTGGACAGCTGTGAAAGAGCAGGCAGATCTGTGGCTGAGACCTCTGAACCTACATCCAGGCATGGTCGTGTGTGACAATGGCCGTAATCTGGTGGAAGCTGTGAGGCGAGGCGAGATCACACACGTACCATGCCTGGCTCATGTGCTTAACCTCGTGGTTCAGCGGTTTCTTAAATCGTACCCAGAGTTGCCAGATCTGCTCGTCAAAATACGCTGCCTGTCAGCTCATTTTCGGAAGTCGGCTACAGCTTCCGCCACCCTTGCTGTGTTGCAGCAACGTTTGCAACTTCCGGCACACTGACTGGTGTGTGATGTCCCCACACGTTGGAACTCTACCCTCCACATGTTGCAAAGGATTTGTGAGCAGAAGAGAGCAGTTGTGGAGTTCCAGCTGCAACAAGGCCGTCGATATTCAGGTCAGACTCGACACATAAGACCTCAGGAGTGGACCTGGATGTCTGACATATGTACAATCCTGACAAACTTTGAGGAGTCCACCAAGATGGTGAGTGGTGATGACGCCATCATTAGCGTCAGCCTCACACATGACTGTATTTTTCAACGCTCTCTGTAGAGAATTAAAGAGGAGGCATTACAGCCAGAGTATCAGATGGATCAAGAAGCCATAATGGGTGATTACACAGCCCAGCCTCATCTCATCCCAATGTACATTGGGGGACAATGAGGGAGAGGAGGAGGAGAAGGAAGAACAGGAGCTGGTATCATGCGCTGTAGACGATAGTACCTGTACAACTGTCATACAGTCGGGTTCAGCGTGGGTTGCCTGGGGACAGGGGGGGAGGAAGAGGAGAGCATGGTCAGTCGTCATCTTGGTGAAGACATGGAAGTCTTGCCCGTTACCTTTCTGGCACGCATGACTGACTTTATGATACGCTGCCTTAACCATGACCCTCGCGTTGCAAAATGTTGCATGACAGTCATTACTGTTTGGTGACACTTTTAGACACCCGATACAAGGAGAACTTTCACTCTTATTCCTGAGGTGGAGAGGTCTACAAAAATGTGGCTGTACCAGAAGGCCCTTGCTGCAGAACTGTTAAAAAAAATTCCCATCTGAACACGCTAGCGGCAGAGGGCACAGTTTGTTGACCAACCAAGGCGTACAGGCGAGAGAGATGCAACTCCAGTCCAGCAGAGGCAGGGGAAAACTGTCAACATTCTGGGACAGTTTTCTGAGACTCGTCCAGCTTACAGGTCCTGAGGTGCGGGGTACTCTCACAAGGAGTGGAAAGTTTCAAAGGATGGTGAGGGAGTACCTTGCCAACCGTACCAGCGTCCTCCGTGATTCCTCTATGCCTTTTAATTATGAGGTATCCAAGCTGGACACTTGGATTGAACTCGCTCTGTACACCTTGGAGGTCCTGGCCTGCCCTGCTGCTAGCGTGTTATCGGAACGTGTTTTTAGGGACGCTGTGGGAATTATAACTGATAAGCACACTCGCCTGTCAACTGACAATGCTGACAAACTGACCCTTATCAAAATGAACAAGGGCTGGATTGGGCCAGACTTCTCATCACCACCAAATGACAGCAGAGTAACAAAGTCAAATCCACTGTGTTATTTCAGGAGGTGTATTCCCATGCACCGCTTCACACCCACACATGGGTATACGCTTCCTCATTTCGGCTGTTTTTTGCTCTTCACCTTATCCTCAGCCTCCACCACCACTATACCACCAGGGTGACCGTCGTCAGTGTTGCCAGCATTGCAAGTTCCTCCGTCCTAATTTTTGGCAGCTTTTGCTTGGAAGGCATAGGCAAAGACTATGGGAGACCCACTCCCCAATAATAGGAATAATGTTTTTAATATGCTGTACTGCATGGTTCTTGTAAGGGGCATTAAAATCGTCTTAATCTACTGCGACTTCCACCATTCTTCCAAGGGGCATTAAAACCGTCTTGTTAAGCTACTGTGACCTCCACGTCTCTTCCAAGGGGCATTAAAACTGTCTTGTTAAGCTACTCTGACCTCCAAGACTCTTCCAACGGGCATTTCATTTCCTCCTAATTTTAGTAAACTTTTGCTTTTCAATGCATAGGCGAACACTAAGGGAGACCAACTTCCCAATAATGGGTAGAAGGTTTTTAGTACGCTGTAATCCACGTCTGTTTCAAAGGGCATTGCAGTTCCTCATAATTTTTGGAAAGCCTTCCACTCACTGCTTAGGCCAACAGTGTACAGGAGACCCAGTTGCTATAAATGGAAAAAACGGTTTAGTTAAGGCCCTCTGACCTCCATGTCACTTCCAAGGAGCATTGGAGTGCCTCGAAATTTTTGGTAGGCATTGCACTCACTGTATGCCCTATAACTGTGTAGCCGAATCGCTCCTTTTGGTACAGAAACATATCCTACAAGACATGGGTGGTTGACTGGCCTGATATTGATGTGAATGGTCCCTGTTCCTCCTGCTCTTTCTCCTTTGCCACCACCTCATTCATCATTTATCACCTGAAGCTTTGTTTTAACATGAGTCATAGAACTGGGATAGAAGCAGGAAAACATCCAGCAATCCTCGGAGGAGGTAGGATATGCGCCAAAACGCTGACTACCTCAGGCCTAGCCGCTACTACATATATGCGCTTGCATTCCAAGGAATAGAAAGCTAAGGAGATGGATAGCCTCTAGATCATAAATAATTTGCTCGTTGTGTAGAAGGCCGACCACTGCTGCTATCTACCTTCTGAACTTTGTTTTGAAGCCTGATTGACCCAGGACCCGCAATCCTCTGTCTGGAGGACGTGTTGCATTCCAGTGTCCAAATGTGTCCCGGCTTCCACAATATTAACCCAATGTGAAGGCATCAGTGAGATGGACCATACCTGGCCACATTCACTTGTCCACGTGTTTGTGGTTAGGCTGTCCTTCAAATAGGGGCGGCTGGGGACCATGTGTGGGCACCCGGCGCGGGACGGCTGGGGACCGAGTATGGATACCAGGCTGCCGACGCAGCCATGACATGGTGGCCAGCGTCTGCCTCCACATGCCTAAAAGGCCCAATTTCAAGTGAAAGCAAGCTAGCAGTATGGTTTGCAGCCTGAGGGTGGGTGGGTGGCAGGTTGCATACTTGCACTTGCATTCCAAGAAAACAAAGCAGATGCTAACTTCTATCATCATCATGCTCCTCACCTTGGCACTCTCAACTCCCCTGATGGAGAAGCCAGGCCCCACCGGAGGAGTCTGGTTCTCTGATGAGCTCGTCCAATGCTGCCCTAAAGCAGGCCAGGCTAAGAAAAGTGTGGGGGAAGTTGACAGGAGAAATAGGGGCGGCTGGGGACCGTTTATGGACACTCGGCCGCCCCCAGGAGGCTGGGGACTGCGTGTGGGCACCCGGCCGCCGGGAGGCTAGGGACCGAGTGTAGACACCCGGCTGCCGGGTGGCTGGGGACTGAGTATGGATACCAGGCCGCCGACTCAGCCATGACATGGTGGCCGGTGTCTGCCTCCACATGCCGAAAAGCCCCAATTTCAAGTGCAAGCAAGCTAGCAGTATGGTATTGCAGCCTGGGGGTGTGTGGGTGGCAGGCTACATACTTGCGCTTGCATTGCAAGGAATAGGGGAGGTACAATTGAACACTGCCCTGGGACAAGGACTTGCACCGGGATAGTTGCAAGTCTGCATCTTCTGATGCGGCAAGGATGACTTCTGATGGGCACACTTATAGGCAGTGACCTGGGTGTCAGAGATGCTTCCAGGGGTCTTCCCCATGCTGTTTCCATGTCTTTTCAGCACTGTATGCATGTGTCACACAGCACATGGCCAGATAAGATTGTAAAATGTCATTTCCTGGTGAATGCATTTGTCACGGTTGAAAGCAATACAAAAGTACAAAAAGGCATAAAAAATACTACTTGTGAACATAGCCCAAGGTGTGGAGGAGTATTTTTCTTTTTGGTTATTTATTTTAACTTATATACAAGTCTTTACCTTGGAAAGGAAGTAACTTAACATATTTCACAGGAAAGCAGTTAGTTTTGTTTTTGAACGTTTTATTGTGAGCCCGTAAAAGTGGCTTAATACCTCTGACCATGTTGTTGACAGCAGTGACCTGGGGGGTCAGAAATGCTTCCTGGGGCGATGCCCATGCTGTCCCCATGTCTTTTGAGCACTGTCACTATCATTTTGGGCACTTTTTAGGCTTTCTACAGACTACCGGGGGTGCCGCCGCAAAAATGCTCCGGTCTCCCATAGACTAACATTGGGCTCGTCGCTCGGGTCGAGCACCCGAGTATCACAGTGAGCTCGGCCTGAGCTTCGAGCACCCGAGCATTTTAGTGCTCGCTCAACACTAGTGCGGTCATGATGGACTCCTAGAAATACAATTACCAGCATGACCAATTCCTATTTTCCCAGGACGTCCCTCATGACAGCACGACAGGAGAAATAACAAATAAATGGATTCTCAGGGTGGGACCACTGTCTGAAGGACCTTTCGACCAAAGGCTAATTGCTGGCCTGATAGTACAGTGGTGGCCAAAAGTTTTGGCACCCCTTCAATTCTGTCAGATAATACTCAGTTTCTTCCTGAAAATGATTGCATTCACAAATTCTTTAGTATTATCTTCATTTCATTTGTTTTCAATGAAAAAACACAAAAAGAATTGTCCTAAAGCCAAATTGGATACAATTCCACACCAAACCTAAAAAAGGGGGTGGACAAAAGTATTGGCATTGTTTGAAAAATCATGTGATGCTTCTCTAATTTGTGTAATTAACAGCACCTGTAACTTACCTGTGGCACCTCACAGGTGTTGGCAATAAATAAATCACACTGGCAGCCAGTTAACATGGATTAAAGTTGACTCAACCTGTGTCCTTGTGTGTACCACATTGAGCATGGAGAAAAGAAAGGAGACCAAAGAACTGTCTGAGGACTTGAGAAACCAAATTGTGAGGAAGCATGAGCAATCTCAAGGCTAGAAGTTCATCTCCAAAGACCTGAATGTTCCTGTGTCTTCCGTGCGCAGTGTCATCAAGAAGTTTAAAGCCCATGGCACTGTGGCTAACCTCCCTAGATGTGAACGGAAAAGAAAAAATGACGAGAGATTTCAACGCAAGATTGTGCGGATGGTGGATAAATAACCTCGACTAACATCCAAACAAGTTCAAGCTGCCCTGCAGTCCGAGGGTACAACAGTGTCAACCCGTACTATCCGTTGGCGTCTTAATGAAAAGGAACTGTATGGTAGGATATCCAGGAAGACCCCACTTCTTACCCCGAGACATAAAAAAGCCAGGCTGGAGTTTGCCAAAACTTACCTGAGAAAGCCTAAAACGTTTTGGAAGAATGTTCTCTGGTCAGATGAGACAAAAGTAGAGCTTTTTGGGAAAAAGCATCAACATAGAGTGTACAGGAAAAAAAAGAGAGGCATTCAAAGAAAAGAACACGGTCCCTACAGTCAAACATGGCGGAGGTTCCCTGATGTTTTGGGGTTGCTTTGCTGCCTCTGGCACTGGACTGCTTGACCGTGTGCAAATTTTGCAGCGTAATGTAGGGCCCAGTGTGAGAAAGCTGGGTCTCCCTCAAAGGTCATAGGTCTTCCAGCAGGACAATGACCCAAAACACACTTCCAAAAGCACTATAAAATGGTTTAAGAGAAAGCACTGGAGACTTCTAAGGTGGCCAGCAATGAGTCCAGACTTGAATCCCATAGAATACCTGTGGAGTGATCTCAAAATGGCAGTTTGGAGAAGGCACCCTTCAAATATCAGGGACCTGGAGCAGTTTGCCAAAGAAGAATGGTCTACAATTCCAGCAGAGCATTGTAAGAAACTCATTGATGGTTACCAGAAGCGGTTGTTCGCAGTTATTTTGGCTAAAGGTTGTGCAACCAAGTATTAGGCTGAGGTTGCCAATACTTTTGTCTGGCCCATTTTTGGAGTTTTGTGTGAAATGATCAATGATTTGATTTTTGCTTCATTCTCTTTTGTGTTTTTTCCTTGCAAGCAAATTAAATGAAGATAATAATACCAAAGAATTTGTGATTGCAATCATTTTCAGGAAGAAACTGAGTATTATCTGACAGAATTGCAGGGGTGCCAATACTTTTGGACACCACTGTACATCTAGTTTGTAGTGTCTACAAAATGTGGAAAGGCTGGACCAGGTCGCAGCTGCATATCTGGTCCACCGATGCTCCAGCTCTTTCAGCCCAAGATAGAGATTGATCTTGTCGAGTGAGCTTTGATATTAGCTGGGGGTTCCTTCCCTTCTAATTCATATGCCAGAGAAATTGCAGATGTTATCCATCTGGCTATAGTCATCTTAGAGGCTCTCTTGCCTCTGTTTTTCCCTGAATATTGAAGGAGTAGATTTGAGTCCTCTCTTTGGAGATTGGAAGAAGGATGGTAAAACTACCTCTTGATTTAGGTTTGCCTGGGATATGACTTTTGGGTGAAAGGAGGGATCCAATCTGAGAACTATTCTATAATCTAAAATTTTTAGATAGGGAATGGATCCCTTACTGAGAGCCTGCATTTCCCGAACTCATTTTGCCGTGGTGACTGCAACTAAAAATACCGTTTTCATAGAAATTATTTTAATGCTAGATTCTTTTAATGGCTCAAATGGAAATTTACATAGGGTGGAAAGTACTAGGTTAAAATCCCAAGGTGTGCCTTAGGCAGGTGACTGCCTGGGAAAACATTGCAATCCAAGGGTGGTCAACCAGTGGGAAATCTAGGAAGGCACAGAGCAGAGATCTGTACTCTTTGAGTACTAGGTCTTAGACCTCTCAAATCCATGCTGTAGGAAGTCTAGGATTTTGGCAACATTCTGTCTGTCCCTGAAACAGGTTCTCCTGAGAAGGAACAGAATTTTCTCCATACTTTGAGATAAATGGCAGAGGTTACAGGCTTCCGGCTTGCTTTCATAGTTATTACCTCATCTGAAAGACCTTTAGGAGTTTAGGATCTGCCTTTCAGGATCCAGGCTGTGAGATGAAGTAAGTGTCTGTCCTGATAAAAGAGGGGACCCTAGAAGAGAAGGTCTTGTCTCTCCAGAAGGAAGAAAGGATCCTGTAGGGCCATCTGATGAAGACGTGGAAACCAGCTCCTCTTTGGCCATTAGGGAGCTACCAGGATTATTGTGGCCTGATCCTCTTGAATCTTTTGCAGGATTCTTAGTATAAGAGGAATTGGTGGGAAAGCGTATAGAAGACCTGCTTTCCAACTCTGGGATAAGGCGTCCATCCCTTCTGGGTTGTCTCCCGGATTCATAGAAAAAGAATTTTGGTAGTTTTGTATTCTTCCCGGTTGCAAACAAATCTATGCAGGGGGTACCCCACTTCTGGATCAGGAGTTGAAAAACTTCTTTCAGTTCCCATTAGGAGAGCTCCAATTTTTTCCAATTTGAGGAAATCCACTATTTGGTTTTCTGAGCCTTTCAGATGGATCGTTGAAATAGAGAGGACCGTCCCTTCTGCCCACTGGAAGATTTCCCCCTCTAACTTCTGCAGGAGCCTGCCCTTTGGACCTCCCTGTCAACGAAGAAAGGAGACAGCTGTCACATTGTCTGTGAAGATCCTTTCATGTTGTCCTTTGATGATATCCTGGAGCGTCTTCCCAGACTGCTCTCAGTTCTCTGTAGTTAGATGATTTGGACTTCTCATCTGGAAGCCATT
This sequence comes from Phyllobates terribilis, assembly GCF_046119375.1. Taxonomy (NCBI): domain Eukaryota; kingdom Metazoa; phylum Chordata; class Amphibia; order Anura; family Dendrobatidae; genus Phyllobates; species Phyllobates terribilis. The sequence continues at coordinate 52,848,037 of NW_027362761.1, read as the reverse complement.
TTTCCTGAAGGCAACATCCTACTTCTGCTCCCCAGCCTTCCTGGCTTGCGTCGGTGGTAATGCGTATGAAAGGAGACCTGTTTGTCCACCACGACAGGGAAGCTTTTAGGGCTACTGGTAATCTCATCTTCTTGTCCAGGCCTGAAGGATGTTTGTTCCAGACCGACAAGATTGCTCCCTGAAGATGTCTTGAGTGTGCTTGGGCCCACTGAACGCTTGGGATACAGGAAGTCATAATGCCCAGAATTCTTATGGCATATCGGATTGAAACAGAATTTCTCCTCTGGAAAATCTGGATCCTGGTTCTGAAGTTTTCTTCTTCTACCATGGGGAGAGACGACTTCATGTGATGCGAGTCGAGCAGTACACCCAGAAAAACCTTCCTGGTATCTGGATGTAAGTCGGATTTTGTCCAGTTTATGCACCCCCCCATCCCAATCTTTCAAAGTGGTGATGGTATAGGTTCGTTGTTGGATCAGAAGGGTGGCTGACTGCCACCAAAAAGAGGTCGTCCAGATATGGAATTACCATAGTGCCCTTTCTTCTGAGGAAGGCTGCCATCTCCGTCATTTTCTTTATAAATATACGAGGAGCTGAACATAGGCCAAATGGTAGACAAGTGAACTGCATGTGATGGACTATACCCCTTCTTTCCATGGCGAACGTCAGATACTTTTGATGAGCAGGATGGATGGGTACATGGTAATATGCATTTTCTAGATCCAAAGTGCACATTACCGAATCTTTGCTTATTAATGGAATAGTGGATCTCACGGTCTCCATTTTGATTTTTTTGTATTTTACCCACAGATTTAGGGGCTTTAGATTATGGTACGTTATTTGCCCAAAGGCTTTTTTATAGAGAAGATGGACGAATAATGACCTTGCTCCATTTCCTGAGGAGGAACTGGGATAACTGCCCCAATATGTAATAGGTCTGTTATGTCCTGCCATAGTCTTTTGGCTGACAAGGAAGATTGAGGCAGAGTTAGCTGACAGTTTTGTGGGGGAAGCTGAGAGAAGTCTATTCTGTAGCCCTTTTTTATTGACAGCAGGATCCACATGTTATATACTTCCAATTATTTTTTTAGAAAGACCTGAAGCCTCACGCCCACCTTTCTGGCGTCAGGATCTTCCCAAGGGGGAAGATGAAAACTGGGTGGATCTACCCCTACCTCCCTTGGGGTAACTCCACCTACTAGCTTTGCCTTTACCCCTGTAAAACTGTGAGGGGTTGCCTGGGACTGGTATCTTTTGGACCTATCCTCCGGGAAGCCTTTTTTGTTGTCTGAGGCCCTTTCAAGGATCTCATGTTATACTGGGCCAAAAACATGTGAACCTGAAAATGAAATGGAGCAGAGTTTATTTTTGGAATGACTATCCCCAGACCAGGCTTTCAACCAGATGGCTCTTCTAGCAAAGTTAGATAATACGTTTGTTCTGGCCGCAAACCTTACTGATTCGGCCGTGGCATCCTCCATAAACTGAGTTGCAGTTTTTTTGGGGGGGGGTCTAGCATGACCTCTCTAGGGGTATTAGATGACAGTTGGGTGGCTAGTTCACTGATCCAAAGACTCATGGATCTGGTGACTGATGTGGAGGCTATATTAGCCTTAATTGCTGCTGAAGACTCCCAGAATTTTTTATTTCTTTTTGTTAACAGACCCTCAGCCTTCCTGTCCATGGGGTCCCAGAGGAGACAAGAGGAATCCTCAAATGGTATTGATGTCTTTTTTGCCATATTAGCAATGGGACAGTCTATCTTTGGGACCTCTTACCAAAGCTTAACTTCTTCAGGGTCAAAAGGAAGTAAGGCTTTAAAATCCCTGGGAACAATTAACCTTTTTTTCTGAGTCCTCCCACTCCTCCAGGATCATTGCTTTAATATGCTCGTTCACTGGAAACACTATTCCTCCAAACATTTCATCCTGTATGGAGTGAGCCACCTTAGTATCCTCTATATTCATTGTACGCCTTACGGCTTTAAGCAGACAGTCCGTATTTTCAGACGAAGAGAGGTACTTTTTTCTTTCTTCCGATCGTAACTGAGGAGAGTTCTCCTCTTCTTCCCCGTCTTGATCGGAATCTGAGAAAGGATAAGCCCCTTCCTCTGATGATCCCTCCATCTCCCACCTGACTCACTTATGGCGGGAAGTGGACTGAGCTGTTTGGGGTGGTATGAGGGTAGAGACAGACTGGACCTCCTCTTTGATAATGGACTGCATGTCCGCTAGGAATGATGGTTGTTCATCTCTTAGAAACATTTATATGCATTCTGAGCATAGTTTTTTTCATATGACTGATAGTTTGGAATTACATGCCGGGCATCTTCTGGGCATTTTTTCGTGAGGAGGATCCATATTCTAGCTGGGTTTTTATCCTAATTTAAAGAAAGATAAGGGACTGTATTTAAATTTTTGCACTTAGAATATCACTGGGGAGTAGGTGGAAAGCTCCTGAAGGGAGTATTTACTACCCAGGGTTTCAGCAGGTGCCTCTGAGTGAGCAGGATTAGAATCCATGTTTACCAGACTGTGCGCATTCACCCTTGAAATCAGTACCCTTTTACAGGGTCTTACCTGCTGTCATATGATCTAGGCACTACCCCTCATCATGCCACTGAATCCCCACCTGGGAAGTATGCTATGCAGCCTGACCTTGCGTTTTTCCTCCCTTCAAGGCCTAACATGCGTTCCACCCCGTAACGCACTCGTCAAGCTACGCTGCGGACCAGAAGTGTATTCCACCCTGGAACGCACGCGCATCCAGGAAACCAGAAGTAGAGGCCGGCAGGGACAGCATGGCACCGAGAGCCCTCTGCAGAGGGAAGCGGCATTCGTCAGGAGCATCATCCCGCTACCACTGACTGGACTTATGGACCCCCGCCCAGTGAGGTATCTGTCTGGAGCCGCTTGACAGATGGAAGGGAAGAGATCAGTCCCCTCTGCTCCCTCTGAGCTCCTAAGGTATGTTCATGCTGCTGCACTCCTCTTCTGTATCCTGTCCTGTAGGTACTGGAAAAACACTGAGGGTGAGGTGGAGGGGGGATGCTTTTAAACCTCTCTGTTTCCTGTCCCTAGAGGATGAGAAGGACTTACCTCCTGTCATGCTGTCCTGAGGGACGTCCTGGGAAAAAGAAAATATTCAGGACCACTGACTAAGTGGTTAGCCAATTGAAACTTAGTGCAGCAAATAAAAGATGCATCATGCATACCTCCCTTTATAATCGAAAAATATCCAGCTGAGCCATCAGTCCAGAACTGGCAGCAACCATTGGCACTTAGCTGCACCCATCTAATTTTCAGAGGAGTCTTGCCAGAAGAAGTGAAATTAATAGAAAAAGTGCAGCCAAAGAGAAATACCTTTGACATGGTAACAAGGCCAATCATCGCAACTATGCAGTAAAACATAGAAATTGGGTGCAGAAAAATTGCAGCAGGTTCTCTGGACTGATGAGTCAAAACACTAAGGTTACTTACCGGTAGCCGTTTTTTCCAGAACCCATGACAGCACACCTGAGAGAGAGGATCCATCCTTCAAGGACAGGAAACCATCTGAAATAAAAGGACACCTCTCCCCCGCTTCAGTTGATTACGTAGCATTCAGAGGACCTCCATAAAAAAAGAGTTGTATACAAAAACCAACACCACATCAAATAACACCCAACAAACATGCACACCCATATGGTGAGAAAGAAGGGGGTGGAATATGCGGGTGCTGTCATGGGTTATGGAAAAAACAGCTACCGGTAAGTAACCTTGGTGTTTTCTCTTCACCTATGACAGTACACCTGAGAGAATTTTGGTGAAAAACACCTTAGAGAGGGACCACCGCTTGTAGCACCCTTCTACCAAAGGTTAAGTCAGATAGGCAAGATAGATCCAAATGGTAGTGTTTGAAAAAGGTAGATGGTGATGACCATGTAGCGGCCTTAGAGATCTGATCTATCGATACTAGTGTTGAGCCACCCCCGTAGTGTTCGAGTTCGGTTCGGTTCGTCGAACACCCGTGTGTTCGCCGAACTGTTCGTCGAACTGTTCGTCGAACACCTTCGAACACCGTTAAAACCAATGGCAGGCAAACAAAAACACATAGAAAACACCTTCAAAGGTGTCCAAAAGCTGACAAACTGCTCAGAAGACATAACTAACACATGGAAAAGTGACAAGTACATATAGTCATGCGAAAATAAAAGAGGTGGAGGAGTAAAAGGAGGGGGAGACACAGATATAGGCATGTCATGCCCTTCTAAAATCCAAAAAGTGAGAAGCCGACACGGCCAGTCCGCTCCTGCCCGTGCCACCTCCGTGTCGCCGGGTTTGTGCCAGAGCCGCGGTGAACCCTGACGGCCAGCCCCCCTCTCCCAATACTGGTGCCTGTCCGCTGGTGGGTCGAGCGAGCCCCCCTGTGGTGGAGGCAGCTCTAAGCTTTTTAATTTAAATTGTCTCTCTAATTTGAATGAATACACTTTAAATCCATTTACAAGGATCTATTGGAGGGCAAGTCTCATGCCAGCAGCCGCGTAATTCCAGCTCCAGTAGCGTCCACTAAAGCTGCTGCAGTTAAAAAGCTTTTATAAGGATCGAGCTCGGCTGTCCACTGCAAGGCATCCTACTGCCAGTCCCAGCCCCTATGCCTTGGGGTGCCTCCTGATGCTCTTCACTGAGTATCCCATGGTCCCGAAGCATTTCCTTTGAAAAAATTAAGTGTCTAAACTACAGGTGGTGTAGCTTGCTTAACAGCCGGGATAATCCGCTGACTAGCAGACACTGCTACTAGGCACAAAGTATTTCCTGGGCTAGATGCAGTTAAAAATTTGTAATTAGATACTCTCGTTGGATGCTGAGAAAGCATTCCATAGAGTCTCCTGGCACGCCATATATGATTCTCTTAAAAAGCTTGGGGTAGGGGTCTAGGGGACACTTTTATAGCCAAAATCACGGCCCTGTTTCACAATACGTCACCTAGGCTGAAGATAAATGGAACTGTAGAACCCTGAGGGCTCGGTTGCTACAGAGGTATTGCACCTCACCCAGAGGTGTGATATCTCACTCTCAGGTAAGGATGGAGTGTGGATCAGGACCCGACACCTGCATGCATTACACCACATTGCCGTGGGGCAGGGCGACCAATATGCCTCTGAGATGGGCACGACAGTCCCTGTCCCTGGCTGGAGTGGGGGGAGGGAACACTGAGGAAGGGGAACCCTGTAGTGCAGGAGCAGGGAGGAAGCAGTTCCTGGGTGCATTGAGAAGGGAGTATAAAAGGTGGGCACCATCTTAGTTCAGTGCAGAGAAGTCTGAGCAGAAGTGGCAGGGAGCAGGGGCTCTGCATGAGCTCTGCTCCGGAGGCGGGCCTAGTAACAGAGGCCCAGGCCTGGAAGAGGGAGAAGGAAGGAAGAGGAGCGGAGAAGGCTCCAGGAACGAGGAATGAAGGGATCCCAGGGGTGCGGACGGGCGAGTCGCCACCGCACGCCCGAATCCACCTGCGTGGAGGGGTCAGGCCAAAGGGGGAGCCCGGTACCCGAAACTAGTGGAGGCAGGAAACGACCCTCAGCTAAAAACCGGAGGCTGTGACATTTTATGTGGCGCAGCCCCTCGCTACACCCGCTAGGAAGGCACCACATAGGGTCAGGTAAACTGGCGCCAAGTTTACCAAGAGGAGGCCCGAGGCAGCCGGACAGAAGGGTTGGTAAGAAAGGCCAGACAAAGGACACACAAAGGGGGTCCTGTGAAGCGCTCAAAAGTTATATGGGAGTTGTCTGAGCCCCTCACCTGGTGAGCACAGTACGACGTGGGCAGCCGTTACCTGCAGACGTGGTCTGGATAATAAGAACTGTGAGTAAAGGCCCTGGACTGCATCATTGACTCCGTGTCGTTACTGCTGCTGCCCTGCACCATCACCCCCATCCTCCGCATACACTGCCCTGAGGCTATACTCCTCCCGTGGGGAGTTATGCTACGCTCTGCTGCACCCACAACACCAGCCTCAGCGGTCTGCCCTGCAGAGGCGGTTCACTCTGACCGCAATCCACGGGTGGCGTAGTCGGACATTTAAACATCAAAACCACATAAATAGTTCCGCCACTGGTTTGACCACCCTGAGCCACGGAACCGGGTCGACGCCACGAAGACTACAACCACCAGCATCCACCAAAAAGGGTCCGGCTCCGGGTGTCCCAAGGCCCAGGGGGTGCATCAGAACATTTTCATCACCTTTCACAATCACCAATGGGACAAGGCAGGGATGTCCTCTGTCCCCTCTCTTATACATCCTAGTGACGGAGCACCTGCTCTCATCAATTCGCCATAACCCCAATATTAGGTGGATTGACGTGGGAGGCACCGAGTACAAGTGCTCTCTATTTGCTGATGATGTCCTAGTATATATCACTCAATCACATATATCCATCCATGCTGTTATGGCTGAAATAGATCACTTTGTTACATGGTCAAATTTTAAAATCAATGCAGCGAAGTCTGAGGCCCTCGATGTCTCCCTCCCCAAATCCATATAGGATTCCATCCAGTCCAACTTTCCCTTTGCCTGGCCCTCACAGGGTATCAAATACTTAGGAATTCCTATTCATAGAGACCTCTCCCATCTATGTTATCTTAATTTTGGGCCCTTTATTGAACAACTCCATACAGACCACGGTTGGCAAGTTAGAACTGTAAGATTCACTACGTGAACCACTGGTGTTTTGTGGAAAAGGACATGTACACTGCGTTCCAAATTATTATGCAAAAAGTGTTTAGGAGTGATAAGGGAAGAATTTGTTTGTTTGTCAGTTAAACTCATTGATGGTGATGTGTGTCAGGGCTCTTTATATCACTGTAAGCAATTGCAGACACCTGTGCTAATTAGTTTGGCAGGTGTGTCCAATGAAAGGCAAGACTACTTAAGAAGGCTGTCTCACATTATTAAGCAGCCTACATTTTCTGCCAAAATGGGAAAGAAAAAGGATGTGTCGGCTGCTGAGAAGCAACAAATTGTGGAGTGTTTAGGTCAAGGCATGACTACAATCAACATTGTGCGATGATCAGGATGAAGTGTCTTGGCAATCAAGAAGTATGTAGCTGATTCACAGTACACACGTGTGCGTGCTGATAAGGGCAAATTGAGGACTCTTTCCTACAGGCAATTACGTCAGGTTGAAAGAGCAGCGGCAAAAAAGCCTTGTCATAGCAGCAGACAAGTTTTTGAAGCTGCTTGTGCCTCCAACGTCCCCCGAACAACAAGATGCAGGGTCCTTCAGAGGTTTGCAGCTGTGCATACGCCATCCTGTCGACCTCCTCTATCCACTTCACACAAGCAGAAACGGCTCCAGTGGGCCAAACATTACATGAAGACTGATTTCAAAACTGTTTTGTTCACGGATGAGTGCCATGCAGCGCTCGATGGTCCAGATGGATGGAGTGGAGGATGGCTGGTTGATGGACACCCCACGCAAACACGGCTACAGCGCCAACAAGGAGGAGGTGGAGTAATGTTTTGGGCTGCAATCATGGGGAGAGAGATTGTCGGCCCCTTTAGGATCCCTGAAGGCGCTAAAGATGAACTCCATAATGTATGTGGATTTTCTCAAACAGCACTTCCTGCCATGGTTCAAGAAGAAGAACCGTGTATTTCACAGCAAGATCATTTTTCTGCATGATAATGCACCATCTCATGCTGCACATAAAACATCTGCATCTCTGGCTGATATGGGCATAAAAGGGGACAAACTTATGGTGTGACCCCCATGCTCCCCTGACCTGTACCCCATTCAGAACCTTTGGAGCATCATTAAAAGGAGTGTATATGATGGCGGGAGGCAGTTCACATCTAAGCAACAGCTCTGGGAGGGTATTCTGTCCTCATGCAAAACAATTGAAGCAGAAACCATCCAAAACCTGACAAATTCAATGGACGAGAGAGTTCAGAAGCTCCTTTCGAACAAGGGGTCCTATGTGAAAATGTAACATCACCTAGAATAAAGTTTTGAGTTGAAAACTGTTTGATTTCAGTTTCTAACAACCTGCTAATGCTTATAATTTCAAAAATGACCATTTTTTTGGTCTTTATTAAAATGAAAAGGTTGATCGAAAAGTTTGGGGGATCTAAGAGTGTGGCAAACCAGTAGTCATGATTACTTCGAATTCTGACAATATGAGGGTCATGCTGCAGGTAGTGCAGCAAGAAGGCACTTATGTGTCTTGCGCATCTCGGAGCCCCAAAATTATTTTCCGGGCTAGATGCAGCTAAAAATTATTATTAATTTTAAATCTGGTGAAGCTTTAGTATAGATGGCCTAATAGGATCAGTGCTGCACACTGCTACAAAGCCCAAATTATTTTCCAGCCAAGATACAGATAAACATGATTAGTAATTTGAAAGCTTAAAACGGTTGGTAGGGTGATTTTAACCAATCATCAAGCTTTTACTCTCCCCAGGATGACACAGGGGTAGAAAAGTCGTTTCGGATCCATGATTTGTTCATCTTTATGAACGTGAGTCTGTCTACATTATCAGTGGAGAGCCGCGTGCGCTTATCTGTCAGCACACCACCAGCAGCGCTGAACACACGTTCAGACAGAACGCTGGCTGCGGGGCATGACAAGATCTCCAAGGCGTAAGTGGCTAGCTCCGGCCATTTATCCAGATTGGAAGCCCAAAAAGAGCAAGGGTCCAGTGACACAGTCGTGGCTTCAATGTTTACTTGGAGATACTCCTGTACCATCGTCTCTAGGCGTTGACTATGTGTCAGACTTCTTGTCTCCTGTGGCCTTGCAAAGGATGGGCTAAAAAAGTGGTGAAATGATTCCGCAAAATTGATGTTACCAGCAGATACTGTGGTTCTGTTACGGTTTGAGTGCTGAACACTTGACGGTCCCACGGTTGGCAAGTTGGAACTGTGAGATTCACTACGTGCACCACTGGTATTTTGTGGAAAAGCACATGTAAGATTCTGCAACAGTCTCTGCTGATACTCCTGCATGCGTGCATCCCTTTCTATGGCAGGAATAATTTCTGCAAATTTACTTTTGTACCGGGGATCTAACAGTGTGGCAACCCAGTAGTCAGGATTATTTCTAATTCTCACAATTCGAGGGTCATGTTGCAGGTAGTGCAGCAAGAAGGCACTCATGTGTGTTGCGCATCCAGGAGCACCAAGTCCCTGTTGTGTTGGTGGCGAGGTAACAATCATGCTTCCTTCCTCTGTCCTCTCCCCCGAACCTCGCACAACAGAAATGTGATCAAGGTCTCCCTCATCTGATGAGTCTTCCATCAGTTCGTCCTCCACTTCTTCCTGGGCTCCTGCACCTTCCTCACTAGTTTGGCTGCTACCATGCGCCCTGGTAAAACCATCTCCCCCACCCTCACATGCCTGCCGCCTTGGTGCTGCCGACCGTCTGGACCTTGCAGATGTTAGCCCTTCCGCATACAGCTCCTCCTCCTCTACTTCCTCCACCTCCTCTTGTGCCACCACCTGACTCCGAATTCTGTTTAACATGTGCTCCAGCATGTAAATCACCGGAATAGTCATGCTGATAATGGCATCGTCAGCACTAAACATCTTCGTCGCCATTTCAAAACTGTGCAGAAGGGTGCATAGGTCCCTGATCTGAGACCACTCCTCCAGCGTGATTTGCCCCACCTCTGAATCTCGTTGGCCCAGGCTATACGTCAGAACGTATTGCACCAGGGCTTGTCGGTGCTGCCACAGTCGCTGCAACATGTGCAGAGTTGAATTCCACCGGGTAGGCACATCGCATTTTAGCCGGTGAAGTGGCAGGCCCAACGACTTCTGTAGAGATGTAAGTCGCTGAGCTGCGGGATGCGAACGGCGGAAGTGAGCACACAGCGACCGTGCCCTCTGCAGAAGGCCATCTAGTCTGGGATAGTGGGCTAAAAATTGCTGGACAACCAGGTTCAACACGTGAGCCATACAAGGCACGTGTGTGACATTGCCCCGGCGAAGGGCCGCACCCAGGTTTGCAGCATTGTCGCACACGGCCTTCCCTGGTTTCAGGTCCAGTGGAGACAACCATTCATGAAATTGGTTCTCCAGAGCTGACCACAACTCCTCAGCTGTGTGACTCACATTTCACAGACATTTCAATGTAAAAACCGCCTGATGACGTTGAGCCCTACTGCCAGCATAGTAAGGAGGTGTGCAGGATCCCTTCTGCGCAGTTAGAAAGCTTGTGGCATGACCAGACAGGCTTTGGGTGCAGGTGGAAGACCGAGAGGAGGTTGAGGAGGCAGAAGCAGTGGAGGAACTTTGACATAAAGAGGATTGACGCACAACTCGTGGGGACGGCAAGACTTGGACAGCAGCCCCTTGTCCTGCTGTCACCATAGTTACCCAGTGCCCAGTCAGCGACATGTAACGCCCCTGTCCATGCCTACTCGTCCAAGTGTCTGTGGTGAAATGCACCCTGTCACACACAGAGTTTCTCAAAGAAGCGGTGATGTTGTGTGCGACATGCTGGTGGAGCGCAGGCACACCTTTCTTTGAGAAGTAGTGCCGACTGGGCATCTGGTACTGGGGCACTGCGACGGACATAAGGTCTCGAAAATCCTCTGTGTCCACCAGGCGGAAAGGCAGCATTTCTGTAGCCAAGAACTTGCAGATGGTGAAATTCAACCTCTTAGCTTTCTCATGGATAGGAGGAAATGGTCTTTTACTTGTCCACATCTGAGGGACCGAGGGCTGGCTATTGTGCTTAGACGGGGTTGATAAGGGTGTCCCCGGCAAACTGCCGGTCTGTGAGGAAGATGCAGGCGGACATGTTAGGTTGCCTTGATCCAAAGGTGGTGCTATCGATGTCGGACAGCGCTCAACACCAGCTGGTGTTACCACCTCCAAAGAAAATGATGACCTGCCAATCACGCTGGCTGTTGCGGGTAAAGAGGTGGCAGGTCTGCGCCCCAAAACAGGTGTGACTGCTGTCCCCCCAGTCACAGAGGATGAAGAGGCCGCGGATGCACAAGATATGGCAGACGGTGGTTGGCCCGGCCGGCTAGGCCGCATTGTAGCACACTGAGCTTCCCACTGCAACTTATGCTTCATGTCCATGTGCCGGTTCATGCATGAAGTACTCAAACTATGTATTTTTTGGCCTCTACTTAGCTTTTGCTGACAAATGTTACAGATAACACGAGTTGGGTCATCTTTATCGATCTGAAAAAATGCCCAGGCTATGCAAGGCTTAGCACCCATGCGACCTGAAGAGCCACCACGACTTGTGGTGAGAGGCAGAGTTGTGTTTGAGGATGCAGTTGTTGACGTGCTTCCAGTACTACGTCTCTGTCCAGGAAGGCGCAACCTGACCTCGTCGTCACTAGCATCTTCCTCCACCTCCTCTGCTGACCTCATCTCTTGGCTGACTGTGGGTTGACAGTAAGTGGGATCTCCAACCTCATCATCATCACCCTGTGCGTTATCACACCCGTCGTCCTCAGAGCCAACCTGTTCCTGCCCTGACAAAAAACTAAAGTTGTCGCTCCAATCAGGTATTTGAGTCTTATCATCGTCTTCCTCATTGTCTCCACCAACAGGAGTTACAGTTTGGGAATGAGGGTCTACATTATGGTCAGAACCTTCTGCGTCTGGTCCTGGATCCGACTCATAAAGATTCTGGGCATCAGTGCAGATCATTTCCTCGTCTGGATTCACAGAAGCGCTGGAGTCGACCTCTGATTCCCAGGCTATAGTATGAGTAAACAGCTCTGCAGACTCAACCATCTGTTCTACCTCATACTCAGACGGGCAGCTGGAGATTTGGGAGCTGTGAGGAAGCAAGTGCGATTGGGGTGACACCTTTGAGGACTGGAGTATTTGTGATGTTGAAGTTGATGTGGAGGAGAGCCCACTTAAAGGAGCACTTGATATCCGTTGAAGCACCTGCTGTTTTTGTGCCTCATCTGGAATTTGTAGCGATTGGCGTGGCCGTAAGAAAGGGATCTTATCACATTGTCCGCTAAAAGAAGTAGACATTTTAGTTTGGCTGGACGATGGTCTTTCTTCTGCAGATGTTACTGTTGCTTTAACACCTACCCCACGGACACAACCTTTTTTCCCCTTCCCAACACGCCTATTCCCCTTTCCACCAGCAGCAGGCCTTTTTCCACTCATTTTGGTGGTTAACTAATTCACAACTCTGGAGTTGTTTGCACAAAAAAACAATGGATGGGAACCGAGCAGAGCTGAGTGGCCAAACTGTGGTATTAGGCCAAAACTATTGGCTGGGTTAGATGCAGAAAAAAATTATATTCAATTTGCAACCTGATGGAGGTCTGTATAGATGGATTAATAGAACAAGTCCCACACACAGCTAGAAGCCCAATATTTTTTCAGAGGTAGATGCAGAAAAAAATATATTCAGTTTGCAACCTGATGGAGGTCAGTATAGATGGACTAATACAACAAGTCCCACACACAGCTAGAAGCCCAATATTTTTTCAGAGGTAGATGCAGAAAAAAATATATTCAGTTTGCAACCTGATGGAGGTCTGTATAGATGGATTAATAGAACAAGTCCCACACACAGCTAGAAGCCCAATATTTTTTCAGAGGTAGATGCAGAAAAAAATATATTCAGTTTGCAACCTGATGGAGGTCTGTATAGATGGATTAATAGAACAAGTCCCACACACAGCTAGAAGCCCAATATTTTTTCAGAGGTAGATGCAGAAAAAAATATATTCAGTTTGCAACCTGATGGAGGTCTGTATAGATGGATTAATAGAACAAGTCCCACACACAGCTAGAAGCCCAATATTTTTTCAGAGGTAGATGCAGAAAAAAATATATTCAGTTTGCAACCTGATGGAGGTCTGTATAGATGGATTAATAGAACAAGTCCCACACACAGCTAGAAGCCCAATATTTTTTCAGAGGTAGATGCAGAAAAAATATATTCAGTTTGCAACCTGATGGAGGTCAGTATAGATGGACTAATACAACAAGTCCCACACACAGCTAGAAGCCCAATATTTTTTCAGAGGTAGATGCAGAAAAAAATATATTCAGTTTGCAACCTGATGGAGGTCAGTATAGATTGACTAATACAACAAGTCCCACACACAGCTAGAAGCCCAATATTTTTTCAGAGGTAGATGCAGAAAAAATATATTCAGTTTGCAACCTGATGGAGGTCTGTATAGATGGATTAATAGAACAAGTCCCACACACAGCTAGAAGCCCAATATTTTTTCAGAGGTAGATGCAGAAAAAAATATATTCAGTTTGCAACCTGATGGAGGTCTGTATAGATGGATTAATAGAACAAGTCCCACACACAGCTAGAAGCCCAATATTTTTTCAGAGGTAGATGCAGAAAAAAATATATTCAGTTTGCAACCTGATGGAGGTCTGTATAGATGGATTAATAGAACAAGTCCCACACACAGCTAGAAGCCCAATATTTTTTCAGAGGTAGATGCAGAAAAAAATATATTCAGTTTGCAACCTGATGGAGGTCTGTATAGATGGATTAATAGAACAAGTCCCACACACAGCTAGAAGCCCAATATTTTTTCAGAGGTAGATGCAGAAAAAAATATATTCAGTTTGCAACCTGATGGAGGTCTGTATAGATGGATTAATAGAACAAGTCCCACACACAGCTAGAAGCCCAATATTTTTTAAGAGCTAGATGCAGAAAAAATTATATTCAATTTGCAACCTGATGGAGGTCAGTATAGATGGAATAATAGAATGATGCTATGCCCAAAAGATTTTACTTCACTAGGTGCAGTAAAAAAATTGGTATTCTATACACAGGTGGTATATCTTGCAACACAGATAGGCTACTCCACTGAGTAACACACTCTGCAATAGGCCAAAAAGGATTAGCTTTGCTAGATTCAGCCAAATGCTGTGAAAAAAACTTGCACAGCACTGGCACAGACCTGCCTGGCAAAAACTGATAGGAACTGATGTAACCTAGTCCTGAAAAGGACTCCAATTACAATTAGTCTTTACTCCCACAATCTATCTATTTAAGAGCACAGACCTGCCTGATAAAAGTCGTAGGAAATGCTGTAACCTAGTCCTTAAAAGGACTGCAATCACAACTATTCCCTACTCCCAAGCTATCTGTAGGTTTGTGCGAAAATTGGCTTGAAATTAACAAGGTATAGCGCACACAGCAACAGCGGTGCCGTCTAACACGCAGCTGCAGCAGTGAGAAAATGGTGGCGACGGGGAAAATGGCTTGGTGTTATAGGGCAAGGACATGTGACATACACTGCCAATGACACATGCCCTTGCTTGTGTGAAAAAAAGCACTTCGCTCCGTGTGTGCGCTGACAGATTGCACCTCCCCACTGCAAATGCGGGAAAGAGAAAAAAAAATGGAGATCTTCATTGTTCCTGCAGAGATCCATCCCCTGCCCCTCCCCCCACCCCGCTGTACACTCAAACTGCGTATTATCATTAATTTTCATCATTACTGAGAAAAAATCCAGTTATGATTTTGGTGCACGAACAGTTATCGAACATAACCTCGAACAGCCGAATTTTTCTCAAATTGTTCGTGTTCGCCGAACGGCTCGAACACCGCCCAAAACAGCTCGAATTTGAGATTGGCGAACAGTTCGAGTAGAACAACGCTCATCTCTAATCGATACATCTGCCTTCTCTGCCCAAGAGGTAGCCACGGCTGTGGTGAAGTGAGCCTTGATGCAGTCAGGGATCGGGGTGTTACTACGTCTCCACTGGCTAGTTACTTTTATGTATTGTAATAGAGCCCTTCTAACATCAAGGTTATGAAACTTTTGCTCCTGTGGGGTCTTTGGGCTGTTCCAAAAGGATGGCAGAGCAATTTCCCGAGATCTATAAAACTTGAGCGCAACCTTAGGAAGGTAGGCTGGATCAGGCCTCAATACTATTCCATCTTCAAATATTTGTGTATATGGAGGACTTATGGATAGTGCGTGCAAATCACTTACTCTACGGGCCGATGTTAAAGCTACCAAAATAATTGTTTAGAGAGTTATGTATTTTGTAGACAACTCCTGAACTGGTTCAAAGGGTTCCATAGTTAGGGCATCAAGAACTAAATTTAGTTTCCATGAAGGAACTTTAGGTATTGAGACTGGTCTAGATCTACCACAAGATTTAATGAACCTTGTAATCCATTTATTTGCTGCGAGGTTATGGTTATGTAGCGCACCCAAGGCAGAAACCTGGATCTTAATTGTATTGGTAGCCAGACTTAACTCAAACCCTTTCTGTAGGAACTCCAGGATGGAATTAATTGGAGATTTTTGGCTTAATGGCTTTCCTAGGAAATTAAAAATTTTCTCCATGTTCTACCATAAATTTTGGTGGTTATGGGCTTTCTACTTCTTAATAGAGTAGACACTAAACCTGATGAAAAACCTTTGCCCCTCAATATTGCCCTCTTAAATTCCATGCTGCTAGGTGGAAATCCTTCACTTGAGAGTGGAATGTTGGTCCCTGAGCTAGAAGGTCCTCATGTGAGCCAGTTTCTTTGCAGCGCTTGATGGTTTTTGCAACTGCACTTGGGGACACTTTCAAAGTTTGCCCAATTTTTCGGACTGACTGACCTTCATTTCTTAAAGTAATGATGGCCACTCGTTTTTCTTTACTTCGAATTTGTGTTATGGCAAGAAAAAAGCAGCTAACAGTCTATTCAGTAGGACTATCAGCTATGTATCCACATGACTTCTGCACAACACCACTGATGGTCCCAACCCCATTTATAAGGCAAGAAATCCCACTTATTAAACCTGACAGGGCACACCTGTGAAGTGAAAACCATTTCCAGTGACTACCTCTTGAAGCTCATCAAGAGAATGCCAAGAGTGTGCAAAGCAGTCATCAAAGGAAAAGTTGGCTACTTTGAAGAACCTAGTATATAAGACATATTTTCAGTTGTTTCACACTTTTTTGTTAAGTATATAATTCCACATGTGTTAATTCATAGTTTTGATGCCTTCAGTGTGAATGTCCAATTTTCATAGTCATGAAAATACACACATATATGCATACATACATACACACACACACACATATATACATACAAGGCATTGTGAAAGCATTTGGCCCCCTTGAACTTTTCTACCTTTTGCCACATTTCTGGCTTCAAACATAAAGGTATAAAATTCTATTTTTTGGGGAAGAATCAACAAGTGGGAGACAATCGTGAAGTGGAACGAAATTTATTGGATGTTTTAAACTTTAACAAATTAAAAACTGAAAAGTGGGGCGTGCAATATTATTCGGCCCCGTTGAGTTAATACTTTGTAGCGCCACCTTTTGCTACAATTACATCTGCAAGTGGCATGGGGTATGTCTCTATCAGTTTTGCACATCGAGAGGCTGAAATTCTTGCACATTCTTCCTTGCAAAACAGCTCAAGCTCATTGAGGTTGGATGGAGGGCATTTGTGAACAGCAGTTTTCAGCTCTTTCCACAGATTCTCGATTGGATTCAGGTCTGGACTTTGACTTGCCCATTCTAACAGCTGGATACGTTTATTTTTGAACCATTCCATTGTAGATTTTGTTTTAGGTTTTGGATCATTGTCTTGTTAGAAGATAAATCTCCGTCCCAGTCTCCAGTCTTTTGCAGACTCCAACAGGTTTTCTTCCAGAATGGTCCTGTATTTGGCTCTGTCCATCTTCCCATCAATTTTAACCATCTTCCCTGTCCCTGCTGAAGAAAAGCAGGCCCAAACTATGATGCTGCCACCACCATGTTTGATAGTGGGGATGGTGTTTTGAGGGTGATGAGCTGTGTTGCTTTTACACCAAACATATCGTTTTGCATTGTGGTCAAAAAATTCAATTTTGGTTTCATCTGACCAGATCACCTTATTCCACATGTTCGGTGTGTCTCCCAGGTGGCTTGTGGCAAACTTCAAACAAGACTTTTTAAGGACATCATTGAGAAATGGCTTTCTTCTTGCCACTCTTCCATAAAGGCCAGATTTGTGCAGTGTATGACTTGTTGTCCTATGGACAGACTCTCCCACCTCAGCTGTAGATCTCTGCAGTTCATCCCGAGTGATCATGGGCCTTTTGGCTGCATCTCTGATCAGTCTTCTCCTTGTTTGAGATGAAAGTTTAGAGGGATGGCCGGGTCTTGGAAAATTTGCAGTGGTCTGATACTCCTTTCATTTCAATATGATCACTTGCACAGTGCTCCTTGAGATGTTTAAAACTTGGGAAATCTTTTTGTACACAAATCCGGCTTTAAACTTCGCCACAACAATATCTCGGACCTGCCTGGTGTGTTCCTTTGTCTTCATGATGCACTCTGCACTTGAAACAGAACCCTGAGACTATCACATTGCAGGTGAATTTATACGGAGACTTGATTACACACAGGTGGATTCTATTTATCATTACCAGTCATTTAGGACAACATTGGATCATTCAGAGATCCTCACTGAACTTCTGGAGTGAGTTTGCTGCACTGAAAGTAAAGGGGCCGAATAATATTGCATGCCCCACTTTTCAGTTTTTAATTTGTTAAGAGTTTTTAAAATATCCAATAAATTTCATTCCACTTCATGATTGTGTCCCACTTGTTGATTCTTCCCCAAAAATTTGAATTTTATATCTTTATGTTTGAAGCCAGAAATGTGGCAAAAGGTAGAAAGGTTCAAGGGGGCCAAATACTTACACAATGCACTGTATATGTATATACACACACACACACCTGAACTAACAGTCCTTATAAGGACTAATCCAGCTGCATATTATTAATCCTGGTGATAGCAGGAGTTAGGCAGGCAGATTTTGTGAAGAGTATATAGAGCAGAATAGGGTCCATTGCAAGTTCTGTCTACTGCTGTTACAGATATCCATAGCCCTAGATACCAGGGCTAATATTTTTTTTTTGCTCTTAATTCTGATTCTTTAATGAAAAGCCACATAATACATCATTTTTACTGCTACATTTGCTTGTTAGCAGCATACAGGCAGATTTGTTTCATTTTATTCGCATTGCTGTATTGTGGAAGAAGAGAAACCTGTCCATCAACCGATGTGATCCGATATTACACTGGTAATAATCGTGCCATTTTGTGGAGCGTGCCAAATATTACACGCCATTTAAATTCTGCCAGTTGTACTGTTGTTCAACCTATTCACGCTTGGTTTCTGACAAATACCATAGTACAAGGCCACTGCCTAAAACCGTAGTCATCAAACGTGATTCGATATTACTGTGGTAATAATCGTGACATTTAGTGGAGCGTGACAAATACTACACTCCAGTTAAAATGGGCAAGGCGTGTGGCAACGGACGGGGAAGTGGATGTGTTGTGGATTGTGCACGCATAGGCAGAGGCCATGGGCAAGCTGAAATTGTGCCTGCTGAGGGAGCACAACAAGCCCCCACATCATGTCACCCTACCTTCCTGTCCTACTTTGTAGGGGGCCACAGAACACCACTATTGCAGCCAGAGCTGTGTTAAAAGTTTGTTGGTTGGATAGCAGATAATGCTTCCAGTCAGTTTGCCACCACCACCACCACCCGGTCTTCCACACGGTCCAGTCTCCGTAGCCATGAGTAGCCATGAGGCTGGACCACATATTCCTCACTAATCCTCCTTCATCCCACCATGCTGAGTGCCTGGACACAAGTGATCGAACACTTGGACACTCCGAAGAGCTGTTCACTTTTCCATTTATAGATTTGGGCCTCTCGCCCAGCCTACTTCAAGCAGGGCAAGAGGAGATCGCATGTAGCGATGCCCAAATATTTGAGCAGCCACGGTCACACGAAGGCGACGGTGGGAAACTGCAATTACTGTGACAAGAGGTGGATGATGATGATGAGACACAATTGCCAGCAAGTCAGGAGGCAGCCCAGGGTGTGTACGTGGAAGACGAGGTGGTGGACGTTGAAGTCACTGATCCATCCTGGCAATTAGATATGCATAGTAAGGACAGCAGCATAGAGGGTGATGGATGCGTAGCACCACAAAAGACAGGTACAAGCAGTGGGGTGGCCACAAGGCGGGCAACTGTTCCCCGGAACACCAGCACGAGGGAAGTTGCCAGTCCAAATATTAGATCTTCCAGAGTCTGGTTCTTTTTTAAAGACTGTCCAAATAACCCTAAAAAGGCCATTTGCAACATATGCCTGGCCTGCATCAGCAGGAGCAGTGAAACTATCAGCCTGACCACCAGCATGCTCAGGCACATGACTAGTTGGGCCGAACATCAGGGTCAAGAAACAGTGTCTGCAGGTGACACCACTACCTGTTCTGCTGTTGAGCCTGCACGCCATTCCCCTGTCCATGGTACAGGAGAAGCTGCCTCCTGCCCAGCACACATGCAACCTCCACCATCAGCAACCAGGTCCACCTCCTTGTCCCAGCGCAGCATTCAGTTGTCCCAATCCCAGTCCTTTGAACGCAAGTGCAAACATGCAGCCAACCACACAGAGGCCACAGCACTAAACTGACATGTCTCGAATGCATGCACTTGAAATGTTGCTTTTTAGGCTCATGGAGATGGAATATTTCTGCAACCTCATGGCAGCTGCCGTCCCTCGGTACTTGGTCCCCAGCTGCCACTTTCTCTCGGTGTGCAGTCCCCACCTTACACAAGCACATGTCCCAGAACATTACCTGTGCCCTCAACAACACAGTTACTGGGGAAGTTCACCTACCCACAGACACATGGACAAATGCTTTTGGCCAGGGACGATACATTTCACTGACCGCACACTGGTTTAATATAGTCAGACCCCCTCGGGCCCTGGGACGAAACATGTCCTCCCGACACCAAGGATTGCTGGCCCTGGATCAATCTGGGTTGCCCCCACATTCTACAGTTCCTGCACCACCACCATCTCTGAAATGACCACATCAGTCAGAAGCTGGAAGAACTGCAGCACTGCCTCGGCTAAGTATAAAAAGGCTGTGTTGAAGCTAATATGCTTAAGGGACAAACCGCACACCGATGCAGAGTTGTTGACAGCTGTAACAGAGCAGGCAGATCTGTGTGTCACCACTGAACTTACAGCCAGACTTGGTCGTGTGTGACAATGGAACTTGGTGGCAGCTCTGAAGCTAGGCAACCTCACATGTACCATGCCTGGCCCATGCTCTCAACCTACTGGTTCAGCGGTTTCTCAAAACCTACCCGGATCTGACTGAGCTGCTTGTGAAAGTATGCCGCGTGTGCGCCCATTTCACAAAGTCAGCTACAGCTTCAGACATCCCTGCCGTGCTTCAGCAGCGTTTGCAGCTTCCAGCTCACCGACCGGTGTGCGATGTAACCACGCGTTGGAACTCAACCTTGCATATGTTGGAAAGGATTTGTGAGCAGCAGTGGGCAGTTGTTGAGTACCAGCTTCAACATGCCCATCGGTATTCAGTTCAGCCTCCGCACATAAGAGCTATTAAGTGGGCATGGATGTCTGACATCTGTGCCGTCCTCCAAAACTTTGAGGATTCCACCAAGATGGTGAGCAGCAATGACGCCATAATTAGCGTCAGCATCCTGATTCTCTGTCTACTGAAACACTTGCTGCTCACAGTTAAAGAGGAGGCATTGCAGGCGGCACACGATGAGATGGAGCAAGGAACTATGCAGGGTGATGTGACACAGCCCAGCCTCATCTCAATGCAGATTGGGTGAAAATGAGGAGAAGGAGGAGGTACAGGAGACATTTTCCTGCACTACAGATGGTACTACCCACACAACAGTTCTACTGTTGTTCAGCGTGGATGGCCTGAGGAGAGGGACAACAAGGAAGAGAATCAGGAGGAGGAGGAGGATGAGGAGGAGGAGAGCGTGGACAGTCGTCCTCTTGGTCAGGTCAGGGAAGTCTTGGCTGTTGGCAGTCTGGCACACATGGCTGACTATGTTCAGCTGCCTTTTCTGTGACCCTCTCGTTGTATGCATTTTGGGCAACTGTAATTATTGGTTGGTCACAATTGTAGACCCATGCTACAAGGAGAAATTTATCTCTCCTTCCCGCGGTGGAGAGGTCTAATAAAATGTTGCAGTACCAGAAGGCCTTTGTTGAAGAACTATTAAATAAATTCCCATCTGAAAACGCTGGCGGTAGAGGTCACAGTTCAATGGACAACCAAGGAGTACAGGCAAGGGAGACACAAATACGATGCAGCAGAGGCAGGGTAACACTGTCAAAGGTGTGGAACAGTTTTCTCCAACCCTCCCAGTGCACAGGCCCTGATGCGCAGGGTACTCTCACATGGAGGGATACGTTTTGGAAGATGCTGAAGGAGTACCTTGCCGACTGTACCAATGCCCTCAGTGATTCCTCTGTGCCTTATAATTATTGGGTATCCAAGCTGGACACGTGGCATGAACTGGCTCTCTATGCCTTGGAGGTCTTGGCCTGGCCTGCCCTGCCACTAACGTTTTGTCACAGCAGGTTTTTAGTGCTGCCAGGGTGTTATAACTGATAGGCGCATCTACCTGTCAACTGAAAATGCCGACAGGTTGCCTTATCAAAATGAACAAGGGCTGGATTGGGCCAGAATTCTCAACACCACAGGATGATAGAGGAACAAAGTCAAATTCAGTGATTTTGTTGGGGAAGGTGGTCTATTCCCATGCACCTATTCACACTCAGACATGGGTAAATGCTTCCTGATTTTGTCTATTTTCTGTTGTCCTCCTCCTTCTCCTCATCTGTCACCACCACATCACCAGGGTGACCGTGATGCAACATCCACAATTTTTTAGTTTTTATTTATTTATTTATTTTTTAAGGGTGTTTATGATGCCCGTAGGAAATTTTTTTTAGAGTCCTACCGCTAACATTCTGTATGTTATACAGTATGCTCATGTATACTCCCCAGGGGTAAATGTTTTTCAGCCCATGCACTTAGTGCATGGGCATTACCAGTATAGGCGTACCACTCAATGGTATTTTTTTTTTTTTTAAATGAGGACCTCCTCTACATCTATTCAAAGGGGTATTGGAGTGCGTCCACATTTTTGGCAGCCCTTGCAGTCACTGCATGGGCATTGCCACTATAGGAGACCCACCCCTTAATAATGGGAACAACAGAGCAGAGCCGTCTGATGGTCCTTGTAAAAATAGGCTTTGTGACTTTCAGAATCCCTCCTTCCTAAATGAAACAGGATGTGTCTGATCAGGTCTCACACACCACATGGCCAGATAAGGAAGTAAAATGTTATAATTACATTTACTGGGGAATGTATTTTTCACCGTTGGAAGCAATGGAAAAGTGCAAAAATGCATCAAAATCGCTACGTGTGAACATAGCCCAAGGTATGAAGAATTATTTTTGTTTTTGGTTATTTATTTTGCCTTATATACAAGTCATTACCCTGGAAAGGAGGTTTCTTAACATGTTTTCAAGGCAAATCCATTTGGACTTTGTTTTTGTATATTTTATTGTGAGTCCGTAAAAGTGGCGCAATACTCTGACAACATTGTTCACAGCAGTGACGTGGGAGTCAGATGTTTCCAAGGGTCTTCCCATGTCATTTGAGCAATGTTCCCTTCGATTTGGCCAATTTTTAGGCCCCCTGCAGACCTCTGGGGGGCCAGCCTGTAAAAAATGCTCGGGTTTCCCATTGACCTACATTAGGCTCGTTGCTCGGGTTGAGAACCCAAGCATTATGATTTGCTCGACCAGAGCAATGAGCACCCGGACATTTTAGTGCTTGCTCATCACTACTTATTTTGCAACAAATTTTTCACACCTGTATTTTCATAGTACTGTACCACACAGAGAAAAGGAGCTAATTTGCTGCTTTCACCAAACCAGGTGAATTTTGAGCAAATAGCTCTGTGCGAATCGAGAGCACAACATTAAACATACAATGAACACAAAAATATAAAGCAATGCATTTTTGTATACTAAATTAACATGTAGTGATTGTAGGTGTTCTGTAATTGTCCACTGAACCAACTATATGCTCCTCCCTGTGAATTCATTATTGCCCAATGGTTTGTACATTGTGGCAGCTTTTGAATCTTACCTTCTTAAAATTCTTCCAACACTAGGAAATCTAATATACAAGTCTATTATGTTAAGTTGTTTTTACACAGATGTCTTTTTTCTACACACAGTAATATTACGTTTATTATCTAGCTAGTTATCACTTATATTGGTATAAAGAAAGCTTTTTTGTCATTCAGACCATCCTTTAAATTACAATCTAGCCATACATTTGTATAGTGAATTGATCTGAAGTGGTGATATAGACTCTGCAGTTCCACAAAAACAGTCTTGGCATTGCCACTTAGCCCCATTATAATAATATTTTTATTTCTATAGTGCCATCATATTCTGCAGCACTTTAAAATTCAAAGGATACTTATACAAGCAAGATAAGACATTACTGAGTAACACATAGTTCAAGACATACCAAGAGGAGTGGAGGAGTGAGGGCCTTGCTTGCAAGCTTACAATCTATAAGGAAATAGGGGTGAGACAAAAAGTAAAAACAAAGTGCTTATAATATATGATCCAGCCATCAATATAATAGGGGCATTAAAATATCGCTGCATGAACCAGTCACCAGCCAGTATCTGTACAAGATCAAATACAAAGTGCTGTTGAATGTATGAAAGTCAGGACAGGAAATAGATTAGTTTAGTGAGGTGATAGGCCAGTCTAAGGAAATGTGGTTTTAGGGCAAACTTGAGACTATGGATACTGGGAATTAACCAGATTGTCTGGGGTGGTGATTTCCAGAAAACTTGAAAGCATGAGAAAGGTCCTGGAGAAGGGATTGGGAGGTTTGTTATTCTTAAATCATTAGCAGATCAGAGAGGATGGGTAGGCTGGTAGACAAAGATGAGAGAGAAGATGCAGGGTGGTGCAGAACTGTGGAAAGCTTTGAGAGCAAGAGTGAGAAGTTTATATTCTACTCTATGGTGGATGTGCAACCAGTGCAATGACTGACACAGGCTGAAGGCATCAGTGTAGCAGTTAGACAGGAATATGATCCTGGCTGCTGCATTCAGGATAGAGAGTTGCGGTAGTCAAGGTGAGAATTAATCAGAGCAACAATACAAGTTTTTTCAAAGGTAAGTGTGAGATTTGAGATTGTGGGTTTTATTAATCACCTAGGCAGGTTAACAATGCAACAATATTTAATTCCTCACATTCATGGTAATACAGCAATTCCAGGTAAATGTCCAAAATACAATTGTCTCAGTCCACAAGATGCCCTCCTCTGGGCAGTAGTTCCACTGCCTTCGTGCCAGGCGATACTCACTGTCCCTCAACTTCTGGTTGGCCCACAGATTTCATATCTCCAGCCAGTACAGTCTGTAGTCACAGTCCATGATCCTCCATATGAAAGATAAAACGATAGAAGCACAGGTATCCAGTAGCAACAGTCCTTTAAGAAATTTTAAATCCTAACGACATATCCCACAACTGTAGCACGTTTATCCAGCCCAGTCGGTGCTGATCTCCATATGCCATCGATCCATTCATGGTCCAAGTCCTCAGATTAGAACCTCTCCCTTCGACGACATTCCACCAACTCTCCACTAAACATGTGTCTTCTTTTCTCCTTCACTGGGATCAGCCCCCTGAATGGGCAGAACTGCTCTCACCCTCCACTACAAAGCAAAGTGTGCACTAGTGGAGGTATTTTTCTCAGGTCAAACCCATCACCTGGGTCAGCACGTTAGACTCTCTATGGTGACAGCTCCTCCAGAACTACTTTTAACACTCACACAATGGGCGTAGATGCTGTTTGAACAATGGCTTAAGGCTCCTGAGATACTGATGAGATTACTGGAATGCTGGACACTTTATAAGTAAAATTAGTGTACAAAAACTAACAAGCAACAGAGCATTAATAAAAAAGCACAGCAAGCAATAATAATGATGGAAACGGAGCTCTGTGCTGGAAAAGTCGCATAGTCTTTAGTTAGTGGGCAGCTCCTCACAGTATGGAAAGTTTAAATTTGTTTTTGAGGTGCAGGTGACATGAGCGAGAGAGTCTTCAGATAGAGAATGAAAGTTCTGAATCAACTATAAGCCCAAGACAGCAAGCATGCTGCTTGGGAGCAGTGTTGAGCAAATTTGTTCGGCGAAAGTTCAAAAGTTTCAAATTTGGCACGAATATGGCCCTTTCGGATTCGTGATTGCAAAGGCGAGCAAAATTTTCTTAAAAGTTTGACGAATTTGCTCGGGACAGCCAATACAGGGCAACCACAGCGTTTTGAACAGTTTTGTTAGCATAGTGCAAGTGTATGATGAGCGGTGACATGTGACAGGTGAGTGTGGGGGCTGTGGAGAGCTTAGAACAAGTCAGATTAGCGGCACATTGTTTTGTTTTTTTTCCTGTGGGCGGTAACTTTAGCTGAGGAAAGCGCGGCCAGAAAATCATAGCGCAGTAAGCATCTACACTGTCCAGACATAAGGGATTATGCAAATAGCTGCAGAAATCACATGTCCTCTCAATATAAAAAGCGGCCATGTTACCTCAGCGCCATTATAACCATGTCACTGCTGGAGACAGACGCAGCTCAGTCTTCTCATGTGTAATGAGAGATATTAGCTAGATAGATGGGCGCTTGTCAGTTAGTGTAGATAATTCCTGGCCTGTGTACCTCTGCAACCGCTGGTGCAGCACATTTTTGGTGTTCTTGTGCAAGTACTGAGATTCTGACAGAAACAGAGGGCCCATGCCATACAATAGTGCTGCTCACTGCTGGTGTAGAGCTCCATGCCTCAGTATACCTTGAATCTTTTTTTGCACTTGCTAATGTGATCAAGCAAGAGCAGTGCACCTTTTCATTTATATTCTATGTCATACTGGCCTCATCCACATAAAAAAAAAAAATTTCTTCTGTTCCTAAAGTAATACAGCAGGGGACATCTCAGTTTGAAATTGTTTGGAGAATATCTTGTAGGTTTTATCGGCCTCATGCACATTAACAGTTCTTTTGTCTGCTAGTAACGTTATACGGCAGGCCATAGCTTACCTTGTCATTTAATGTCGTTGAAATTCAGGTGTGTGCTGAGCTGTTGCACAGGAAAAAAACTTTTTTTAGTTAATTGCGTGCTCCTACCACTGTATCTGACCAACATGAATGGGAAAAAAGAGGGTGTGGTGGAAGGGGGAATAGGGTTGGTGTTCAAGGTGTACGTGGGGTATATGATAATGTTTGTGAAAGCACAAGAGAACCAACACAAACAGGTCCTATCCAAAGACAACTGACAACTTATGTTAGTGGACGGCCTACTGCACCCCCTTCCTTTGGCAGCCGCACAGTGATACGCCTTTTTGATAAGGCCCGGAAAGAGAAGGTGCTCCAGTGGATGGCAAGCTCTGCTTCCAGTGACCTCTCCTCTTCTTCCTCCACCTCAACATCACACGCAGTACAGTCCACAGAGGTGGCACCCCAATTACCTATGCTTCCCCCTGCATCACAACTGGCCAACTGCCAAACTGACTGTAGCGAAACACAGATAGGCGAGTCAGTAGAACTCTTCACCCATTCTACACCATGGGCATCAGAAGTGTACTCCAAACAGTCACAGAGTCAAGGGGAGGAAAGCATCTGCACCGATGTCCAAATTTTTTTTTATCTTGGACTCGGGGCAGGACGAAGTAGGGTCTGAGCAGGCTCCTGACCCTTGTCACCAGACGTTAACCGCAGGGGGGAAAGGTGATCCCGATGAGACTCATACCTGAGGCTCATGCGGACTGTACTGTGCTGTCAAGGCAACAAGAGGTGAAGGGTCACTGAGGGCAAGGAATGGGATAACACATTGGATGATGACGAGGTTGAAGATCCTACTTGGTGTGAACCCAGAGACACGCAGCCGAGTAGCTCATCTGAGGAGGAAGATTAGGAGGTTACAGAGTGATGCAAGCACAAGGAGCACTGCATCCTTTGCCACAACCGTGGCTGTGGCCAACAGCGGTCACGGGTCTGCTGCTCGCAGAGGCAGCAAGGATTGCCTAGCATGGGCCTTTTTTGTCACTGCAAAGGATGAGCCTGCTCATGTTATCTGCAAACTTTGCGATAAAATACTCAGAGGGAAAAACTGCAATAATTTGACTACTACATGCATGAACATTCACATGCTCAAACATTCTTTACGCTGGGAATCTTACCGTGCTGAAATGCAGACCAGCGCACCTCAACAACCATCAGCTGCCCCATCAAACGCATCCGCTGCTTCCTCCTCATCCTCTGTTACCATGCCAAGTATTGTCACGCAGGTCTCCCATCTCAGAAACTCCGGTTCTTTACCCGCTCCAATCAGGCCGAGTGACAGCCTGTCAGCTGTAACGGAAGCGGACACGCCTGCTGTATTTGTTTCACCAAGCACACCGCATGTTTCTCAATCCACCGTAACATCTGCACCTCACTCACGCTCCACCAATTTTTCCGGTTCACCATACTCCACCCTCTCAGCACCTTAGCCTGCCCTCGGTCCCGCAGTTGTGGTAACGTAAAAGATTGTTTTATCCTACGCATGGCAAAGCTAAGAGATTGAACTAAACCATCTCCAATCAGTTGACCACGGAAATGCTGCCTTTCCCCCTAGTAGATACAGGCGGTTTCCGAAAACTGATGGCCATCACAGTCCCCCAGTACCAGTTGCCCAGTCACCATTACTTCTCTAAGAAAGCTGTGCCTGCACTACACCAGCATGTCGCAGACAACATCACCCATTCCTTGTCTAAATCTACGGGTGCCAGCGTGCATTTCACCACTGACACCTGGACGAGTAAGCATGGCCAAGAGCGTTACAGCTCGCTGACTGGGCACTGGGTGACTCTGGTGGCTGTGGGGGCAGGCGGGGAAGGTACTGCTCCACAAATCTTGGAATCCCCCAGGCTTGCAGAAGGGTTATAGGAAGTTTCGCCCCCAGCAGTTCGCCTCCAGGTACATTTCGCCCCTGCACATTTCACCCATATCATTTCGCCCCCGGACCAGGGCAAACTGGGGGCGATATGTGCGGGGGTGAAATGTGCGGGGGCAAAACATCCTGGGGGCCAAATGCTGGGGACGAAATGTGCGGGGGCGAATTGCGGGGGGCGAAACATCCAATTCCCTGCAGGAAGAAACCTTTGTATTTCCCACTTCCTCTGCTACTTCTGTATCTTCCACCTCCTGTAGGGCCTCCACCTGTGCACGCAACCTCTGCCTTAACGAGACACGCGTTCCAAGGGTGCGGAGCGAATACACACCACCTCTGTACTGCGCAGTCAGGGCTCACCGTAATTAGTCAGTCTTCAAATTAATATGCCTTGGAGATCGCAGTCATACAGGTGAAGAGTTGTGGCCAGCTCTACAGGTTCAGTTTGAGAAATAGCTGTCTCCGCTGAACCTAGAGCTAGGGAAGGCCGTGTGCGATAATGGTGCAAACCTGTTAGCAGCCCTAGGCCGAGGCAAGCTTGCACGAGTGCCTTGCGTGGCTCACGTCCTCAACCTGGTGGTACAGCGATTTCTCCGCCACTATCCTGGCCTGAATGAGCTGCTTCACAAAGTACGGAAGCTGTGAGCTCACTTCCGCCGTTCGCACCACTCATGTCATCGACTTGCATCGATACAGAGGTCTTTGTCTGTGCCAGTTAACAGGTTGATCTGCGATGTGCCGACGAGGTGGAATTCCATTCTGCACATGTTGCAGCGACTGTGCCAGCAGAAAAGAGCTCTGACGCAGTATGTCATGACGTATAGCTTGGGGAAACGCAGTATGGACTTGAGGCATATCACGTTTGCGGAGTGGGAACAGGTTAAGGACCTCTGCACCCTTCTGCATGGTTTTGAAATGGCTACTAAACTGGTTAGCACTGACGATGCCATCATCAGCATCACTATTCCGGTCATATACATGCTGGAGCAAACTTTGAATAACCTGCGGCAGGAGGAGGTGGACCCAGAAGAAGGAGGATGCGGAAGGGATTCCAATGTCTAAAATTTCCAGACTGTCGTCACACAGGCAGATGCCAAGTGATGGTGGATTACGGTGATCAAGGGGGTTTGGTGATTCCAGGAAAACTGTTAGTGAAGGTGCAAGAGCCGAGGAACTAATGGAGAAGGAAGAGGTGATGGGCGAGCAGCTGTCAGAAGATGAAGAAGATGATCATCCCCTCTCATTTGAACGTAGTTGGCAGGAGGGGATTGGGGAAACAAGCATCAGTGTTATGCAACCCACAGTACAGGCTGGCTTTGGACCTCCTGGAAGAGCCCGACATATAAGTGCCTTCTTGATGCACCATCTGCAACATGATCCCCGTATAATTAGGATTTGAAATAATGCTGACTACTGGGTTGCCACTCTGTTAGATTCACGTTATAAGAGTCAATTTTGCCAGATGCTTCCCACCCTGGAAAGGGACCCGCTTATGTTGGAGTATCAAAACAAGCTTTTAAGCAACGTTGATAGAGGTTTTCCCCAAGATAACAGTGAGGCAAACAGTGTGCATCGCAGCTGTAGTCTTTCAACCTCCGGCACATCAGTTCATCAACGCCAAAACATTAGCAGCAGAGTAAGTGACAGAAGCAATTTCTGGGAGTCCTTTCACACAATTTTTGCAGCAGATCGTGCACCAGCACAACAGAGTACAAGTCTGACACGTGGTGAATGACTGGAGAGGATGGTGGAGGAGTATCTAGAGCTTAATATCAATACCATCAGGGAGGATTTTGACCCTTTTACATTTTGGTCTTCAAAAATGGATGAATGGCCTGAGGTTGCCACTCACACCTTGGAGGTTTTATCATGCCCGGCAGCCAGCGTTCTCTCTAAATGTGTCTTCAATGCTGCTGGTAGTGTCTTGACGGATAAGCGCACCCGGCTGTCCCCTGAAAGTGTAGACTGCCTAACTTTCATCAAGATGAACAAGTCATGGATCTCCAAGGACTTTTTCACCCCAATTGCAGACTGTACAGAGTAGGCGATATTGTCGTTTTGAGTGTGCTGCATTGATCTCTTGAAATTGCAGTCTAATATGGCTTCTGTGCCTGCTCTTGCAGGTTTTAGGCCCTAATTTTTGGAAATGTGGAGAATTCTGATTGTGTCTCCATCCATTGGGTTGGCTGTTGTGGGACAGGTTTGGGTCTGCGTTAAACTACTTGTAGTCTGATGACATTGATGCCACTTCAGTTGTGTTAGGCCCTCATTTAGAGCAATGTGAACACTCCTGGTTAAGTCTCCATCTCTTGGGCTACCTGTGCTGGAAGAGATGTAGGTCTCATTTACATTATTTCTACTGTAGTGAAATTGATTACACTTTGCTGGCGTCTGCCGCTAATTTTTGGAAATGTGGGGAAT
Organism: Phyllobates terribilis; assembly: GCF_046119375.1. Taxonomy (NCBI): domain Eukaryota; kingdom Metazoa; phylum Chordata; class Amphibia; order Anura; family Dendrobatidae; genus Phyllobates; species Phyllobates terribilis. The sequence goes on along the minus strand of NW_027362761.1, from coordinate 52,817,789 downwards.
CCTGAATGGGTCTCCATTCATTGGGTTGACGGTAGTGGAAGAGGTTTTGGTCTCCATGCATTTCTATATTTATACTGTAGTGAAATTGAGCATTTGGTGCAGATATTGTTCTCCCCAATCGGGTACACAAAACGTAATAAACTCTAAATTGATTTTCAATAAACAACCATCAGCCGCCCCATCAAACACCTATGCTGCTTCTTACTCCTCATCTCTTACCGTGCCAAGTTGAGTCACGCAGGTGTTCGACAGAACCAGCTGTATACCCGCTGCAGTTAAGCTGAGTGATAGCCCGTCAGCTTTAAGTGAAGCGGACTTGCCTGCTGTGTTTCTCTGAGCACACCACATGTTTCTCAATCCACCGTAACATCTCCGCCTTCACCTTACTCTTGGTTTGTTTGTCCATTTCACCATACCCTGCCCTCTCTCAGCACTGCAGCCAGCCCTAAATCCCGCTGTTGTGGTCACATAAAATATTGTTTCATCCTACACAGAGATGGTTGAACTCCAACATCTCCAATCAGTTGGCCACAGAAATGGTGGTCTTAGGCTTTATTTTTTTTTAAATGTAAACACTTCCGATTGAGTCTGCATCTCCTGGGTTGGCTGTAGTGGGACAGGTATGGGTCTGCGTTAAACTACTTGTAGTCTGATGACATTGATGCCACTTCGGTGGTGTTAAACCCTCATTTAGGGCATTGTGAACACTCCCAATTAGGTCTCCATCTCCTGGGTTGACTGTACTGGAAGAGGTGTGGGCATAGTCTGATTATAAAGAGGGCAATCTGGGCTACCGTCCGGGACCCCGGGGCTCATGGCCAGATTGCCCTCATTATAATATGAGCGGCGCAGCGGCACATACCGGCAGTCAGAGGCGGGGGGGCCCCCAAAGCGCTCCCCCAGCAGCGGCGCACGGCCGCTACTACTTCTTCGGCCTGGCCAGCACTGCACCTGTTAACTTCCCTGTGTGCTGGTCCGGCCGAGTCACAGCTAGAAGACAAGGCCCTTTGTGCGGCCGTGTCAGCTAGTGTGACGTCACGCAGGCCCGGCCTGCACTGCTGCACCGGAGAGGAGCTGGAGCCGAGCCAGGGGATAGCGAGTGTGAGTGTGAGCAGGCAGATATCATTGTGTGATGTCAGTTTATATGAATTTTTGTGTTTCAAATGTGTTTATGCTTGTATGTATATGTCTGTATATGTTTGTGTGTGTACAGATGGCTGCGTGCGGCCTCCCGCTGCGTACAGATGGCTGCGTGCGGCCTCCCGCTGCGTACAGATGGCACCGTGCGGCCTCCCGCTGCGTACAGATGGCACCGTGCGGCCTCCCGCTGCGTACAGATGGCACCGTGCGGCCTCCCGCTGCGTACAGATGGCACCGTGCGGCCTCCCGCTGCGTACAGATGGCACCGTGCGGCCTCCCGCTGCGTACAGATGGCACCGTGCGGCCTCCCGCTGCCTACAGATGGCACCGTGCGGCCTCCCGCTGCCTACAGATGGCACCGTGCGGCCTCCCGCTGCGTACAGATGGCACCGTGCGGCCTCCCGCTGCGTACAGATGGCACCGTGCGGCCTCCCGCTGCGTATAGATGGCACCGTGCGGCCTCCCGCTGCGTATAGATGGCACCGTGCGGCCTCCCGCTGTGTATAGATGGCTACGTGTGCTCAATATTAAGCCATACAATTAATGTGCGTTTCTGCATCTCCCTGGCATAAAAAACGCATGCGGATTGTACATGTGTTTTTCCTGCCGGGGACAAGCGGATGTGAAGCGTTCTTGACATGCATTTCCGCATGCGGGTTGTCAAGCGCTTTCCAAGCGATTTTAGCATCACTTGGAAAAGTGCTTGACAACTTGGTCACAATATATAAATCCATGCAACCGGCATGGATTTATGTAGTGTGACCGTAAAAGAATGGTAAAAAATAAAAAAATAAATATATACTTACCTTCTGATGGCCTGCCGACGTCAGCGGTCGCGTGACCCGTCACATGACTAAATGACGTCACCACAGGTTCTTTAGTCTACCGCGAGCTGCCGGCAAGCCAGGACGCATCGGATAAAGACACCGAGGGCCATCAAAAGGCAAGTATAATATTTATTTTTTATTTTATTCTTTTTTTTACAGGTTCTATGGTACCCGGGTCTGGAGGAGAGTCTCCTCTTCTCCAGACACGGGTACCATCCGCACATTGAAACGCATGGAACCCGCATGTACAGATGCAGTGATGCGGATTCCATGCGTTCCAATGCAAGTCAATGGCGGCGAAAATGCTTCGCTTCCGCAAAATAATTGGTAGTGCTGCGGATTTTTCCGTAATGATAACCCGCAGCGGAAATTTCCGCAGCAAGTGCACAGCACATGCGGATTATCATTGGGGAACATGGCAGACCTTCTACTACTAAGCGTTTAAGCGTTTTACTTCTCCCCTAGGCCTCAAAACTACTGAAACAACATGTCCACTTTTAACTGTCCTCCCACCTCTCCTCCTGCTTGCTCTTCAACCGCTTACAATGTGGCTTCCGACTGCATCACTCCACTGAAACTGCCTTGACTAAAGTCACCAACGACCTACTAACTGCCAAATCCAAGTGACACTAGTCTGTCCTCCTCCTCCTGGACCTGTCATCTGCCTTCAACACAGTAGACTATTCCCTCTTACTACAAACTCCTCTCTTGGCATCACAGATTTGGCCCCATCTTGGATCTCTTCATACCTAATAGACCGGACATTCAGCATCTCCCACTCACACACCACCTCCTCATCTCGCCCTCTGTCGGTGTCCCCCCAAGGTTCAGTTCTAGGGCCCCTGCTCTACTCCATTTACACCTTTGGCATGGGACAGCTCCTAGAGTCTCACGGCTTTCAGTATCACCTCTATGCTGATGACATACAGATCTACCTCTCTGAACCTGATATCAACTCCTTACTAACCAGAATCCCATAAGGTCTGTCTGCCATTTAATCCTTCTCTGCTAGATTTCTAAAACTTAACATGGATAAAAACTGAATTCATCATTTTCCCCCACCTCACTGACCTATCCAAAGTCAATGGCTGCCTACTCTCCCCAATCCCACAAGCTCGCTGCCTCAGGGTAACCTTGGACTCTGATCTTGCCTTAAAACCTCATATCCAAGCCATTTCCACTTACTGCTGACTGAAACTCAAAAATATCTCCCATATCCGCACATTTCTCAGCCAAGACTCTGCAAAAATACTAGTGCACGCCCTCATCACCTCCCACCTTGACTACTGCAACCTCCTGCTCTGTGGCCTCCCTTTTAACACTCTCACACCCTTCCAATCTATCCTAATCTTTGCTACCCGACTAATCCACCTGTCCCTCCGCTACTCCCCGGCCTCTACCCTCTGTTAATACATTCACTGGCTCCCCATTACCCAGAGACTCCAGTTCAAAACCCTAACCATGGCATACAAAGCCATCCACAACCTGTCTCCTCCATATATCTGTCACAAAAATAAATCCAGCTCACCACCTGCAGTTCCACTATTCTGTAGCATGGATAGCACCTGGGCAGGGTGCAACATTCAATAGAGAAAACAGAAAAATCCAGCTCACAGGTGAAGTCCAAAAAAGTGCATTTTATTTTGCAAGATACATGAAGCAAAGATTAAAACTGTGTGTTCACCAAAAAGAGAATACAGGCATCTTGACGCTTTTCGAGCAGCAAGCGCTCCTTCAAATAAAATGCACTTTTTTGGACTTCTTCTGTGAGATGATTTTTCTACATTCCATACATCTGTGACCTAGTCTCCCGGTACTTACCTACACGCAACCTACGATCCTCATAAGATCAACTCCCCTCTTATCTCCTCTTCCCACAATCGCATACAAGACTTCTCCCGTGCATCCCCCCCTTCTCTGGAACGCTCTACCCAAAAATATCAGACTCTCACCTACCTTGGAAACTTTCAAGAAGAACCTGAAGACCCATGTCTTTCGACAAGCCTACAACCTGCAGTAACCCTCGCTCCACAATATTGCTGCACAACCAGCTCTGCCCTCTCCTACTGTATCCCATCCCTTGTAGATTGTGAGCCATCGTGGGCAGGGTCTTCTCCTGTACCAGTCGCTGACTCATTTTGTTTAAGATTATTGTAATTGTTTTGGCTATGTATACCCCCTTTTTCACATGTAAAGCACCACAGAATAAATGGCGTTATAAAAATAATACCAGACACAGCAAACAGTTAAGGGTTTTCTAAATCGCCTATTTTATACCTACAGCTAAACAGCAATATGGAAAGAGGTTTAAAAAAAAAAAAGCAAGACACATGGGGCCTGATTCATAATTTGTGATTTATTTCAGTCACTTTAATTTTTCTTGTGGAGCTCACTGACTTTGTGGCAAAATCTTTAAAGTTCATGAACTTGGTGCAAAGTCCAAAAATGCTTTTTTTTTTTTTATTTCACCAGTTTTTGCAAATTTAGATCACCAAAAGTTGCAAGTCCTTTAAAGATTTGCAAAAGTGCGCCAAATTATCAACGCCTCCAGAAACCTTACTCCTCGGGAGGACTGGAGTGGGATGTGACAAAAAAATGCAACATTTGGTAAAAGTTGCATTTCATTAATCATTTTAAAATATCTTGATATGCAAAGATGTTGGGGAAAAATAAACAGACTTGAAGAAAGGCAAGTTAAAAAGTGGTATAAAACAGTGAATACAACTTAAATACCATAAAAAGGAGGAAGTTACACAAAAAAATGTGGGGAAACAACAAAGATTAAATGGGGCCATAGTTTTGCTCAAATTTTAGACCTTTTGTAGCAATTGCCTCCCTCTTATTGCTATTCCTAGCTCAGTATTAATTTCATAAAAGCTCTGTCTGATGATGTTTAAGTGTAGAAATTCACAAAACAAATGAGCTGTATTTGGTTTTCCAGGAATGGCAATAGAATCACTGTCATGTTAACCTTCATAAGAGCTAAGTTAAATTGCATTAGTCATAACACATAAATCACTGTTAGCTAAGCAATCTTTTCAAAACAAATGTAAATGACCACTTAATAATCTAACTTTCTGGTGCAGTGTCTTGCTTGAGTTTGTTTTTCTCCTCTAGTAATGTAATTAGTGAAGCTTGAAAGCAAACCATATGGCTTTCCATGAAACAATATTTACACATGAATAATAATTGCATAATTGGGAAGTTGTCTTGAGTAGCATGAAATCAGTAGTGAACTGGTATATTACTATTGCTGCATGAAGAAACAAAGCAGTGCTCTTTAGCACACTCTTATTGTAGGAACAGCATGCATAAATTTAAGGGAAACCTGTCACCTTCAAAAATGTTTTTTCTTGCAGAATTAGTGGTGGTAAATAGAAATGAAATCATATATGGCAAGCTTACTGGAGCAGGAGCTTCAGGACAGAAATAAAGTTACACTCTTCCTGAAATCACTTGCTTCTATTCATCGGGGCGGTGAAGGGCGCTGTTATATTCAACGTTCACCATACAGTGAATGTGGCTGTACTCACTCTGTGGAACATTGACGGATGGCCTGCTCTGCAGAATGTGTGTATGTGGCACCCCAGGAGTCCGGTTGCCACAGTGGCATTGCCTCCCTCACAAGAGGTGATGCCATGCCTGGAAGCAAGCAGGGGTCCCTAATCAGGTATACGAACATGCAACACGTTCCTGGCTCAAGACCTGCAAGGGGAGCTCCTCCCCTTAGCAACTGGGATCTGGAGGCGGGGTTAGTTAGACTTAGTAAGAGGAGTTGAAGTCAGGACGTTGAAGAGGAAAGACCTAGGCAGTGGAGCTGCGCGGCAGTTCACCCCTGAGGATAGGAGCACGGAAGGACCGGACATGGGAGTTCGAGGTTGTGGGGCACAGAAGGCCCAGCAGCACAAACCGGAGGGCAGGAGACTGTAGGTCTCCTGGCCCCACCAGACGCCCGGAGGCTCAGCAGCACCGCAGGGCCCAGCACCGCCACGTGGGAGCGACGCATCAGCAAGGCCCGATCTGCCTGCCATACAGGTGAGCACAAAGACGTTATACTCAGGGACGAGAGCCAAAGCACAGCTACAAGCAGCAGGGCAAAAGAGATTAGTGCAAAAGGGAAGGCCTACAACTCCACCTGGTGAGGTGGATTTGTGGCGCCCCTGCGGGTTCAGTCGCCACAGAGGTACTGCATCTCACCCAGAGGTGTGGTATCCCACTCTCAGGTAAGGATAGAGTGCTGCCCGGGACCCTAACACCTGCATCCAACACATCCACTTCAGTAGGGCAGGGCGAGATTGCTCCTAAGGGAGAGCACAGTCCCTGGCTGGAGTGGAGGGGAACCAAGTGAGGGGGAACCATGTAGTGGGTGTGCGTGGAGGATGTAGATCAGGGGAGCACTTCAGTAGCTGTATAAAAAGGGGAGCCAACTTAGAAAGACAAGCTAGTCAGAGGAGGAAAGTGAGAGGAGCAGAGGCTCTGCAGGAGCTCTGCTCCGGAGGCGGGCCTAGTGAGAGGCCCAGGACTAAGAGAGGAGAGGGAGCAGGAGAAAGGCTCCAGGAGCAGAAGGGATCCCAGGGGTACGGGAAGTGCTGGAGGCCACCCGTACGCCTGAATCTGCCAGGCGGTGGAGGGATCGAGCCACAGAGGGGTCCGGCCCCTAAACTAGTGGAGAACTACAAGGCTCAGCTAGGAACCAGAGGCTGCTGTGCTTGCAAGGTGCAGTGGCCACATTCGCAATTATATTGCTGAGAAGGTGGCCACAGAGGGTCCAGGGGACTGCAGGTCACCCAACAAGACCCGAGGCTACCGGATTGGGACACTGATTGCGAGGCGCAGGACAGGAGGGCGAGAGCCAACGCAGGAAGATGACTGAGGAAGGCACATAGAAAGGGGTCCTGTCAGGCACTCTTGAACTACCTGAGGGATTGCTGAACCCCTGTCTGGTGAACGCAGCATGACGTGGGAGGTTGTAGCCGGAACCTGTAACCAGAGGAACTTAAGAACTGTGAGTAAACTCGGAAGACTGCACCCCACTGTCTCTGTGATTATTATCTGCGCCATCACCCCTGCACTACAATGCCCGGCATCACCTATAACATCTACACTGCCCTGGAGCTAAGCTCTACCTGTGGAGAGCCACACCAGCTATGCTGCACTAACATCAGCTCCGGAGGACCTGCTCCGCAGCGGCGGCTCCCTTTAGCCGCACACCACAGGTGGCGTCACGAACTTTGTATGTAAACTATAATCCCCTGTAAATATTCCCTTTTGATTGACCGCCCTGGGTCACAGACTAGGTCACCGCCACTGTGACATCTTCCCAAGCAACGACCGGCCCGGCACCGAGTACCCCACGGCCCAGGGGGTGCGTCAGATTCCTTACTTGCTTCCAGGGTGCCCGAACTTCCACTCCCAGCCAGCACCCGTGTCCCTGTCTGCCTAATCACCACAAGTAAACATAAGAGTAAACAGCCATTGAGTTGTGGACTGATTATTAACTGCACCATCACCCCTGCACTACATCGCCCAGCATCATCTACTTCACTACAACATCTACACTGCCCTGAAGCTAAGCTCTACCTGTGGAGAACCAAACCAACTCTGCTGCATTAAACACCAGCTTCAGAGGACATGTGCTGCAACGGCGGCTACCTATAGCCGCATACCACAGGTGGAGTCACGAACTGCATACATAAAAACTATAAAATCCCGCTTTTTACTGACCGCCCTGGGCCACGGACCGGGTTACCGCCACTGTGACATCTCCCCTAGCAACGACCGGCCAGGCACCGAGTACCCCACGGCCCAGGGGGCGCGTCAACTTGGCGTCAAACAGGATTCACGAATCCCGGTATAACCGGATTCTGTGTGCCATAGACTTTACTAAACTGTGTTATCACGTGGTTTGCCGCCCGCCGAGGGGAAGCAAGAAGATCCGGAAACGCCAGGTTAGAGATCCTTCCACCTGCAGAGCAGCATACTGGTACGTCAGCAGATGCCCACGCCCTGGCTGAGGTTCACTAGGGGGGAGGAAAATGCCCAGCATGGGAGAGGATTAAGCCGCGGGTGCGGCCGCCGCCACTGTAATGCCACTATCAATGCCATATATACCGGGGGCGGCGTGGTTGCCCCAGTACTCAGGGGAGTCACACACCCTGAACGACTTTGATGAGAGTCTGCGCAGTTTGTTTAAAGTGTACCCCCTGTCTGAGGAGCAAAAAGTCAGCATCCTCATAGGCCAGCTAATCAGTGCAGCCCAGAGAGGTGAAGTCCTGGCCAGGCAGGGACAAAGGCACTGTCAAGGAAATATTGGCCCGGTTGAAGGATACCTTTGACACCCACACCGCAGCAGAAATAAAGATGAAGTTCTACGGGTGCAAACAAAGGGTGCAGGACAGTGTACGGAACTATGCTCTAAACTTGCAGGAGGCGCTGGGGGCCATCAAACAGGTAGACCCTGACAGTGTACGAGATGAGGACAGATTGCTGACTGAGCAGTTTATTGAGGGGCTCCTGTCTGGCGCTCACAGTACACAGCTGCGCATTATGGCTCTGCAAAACCCTGATCTGGACTTTGCACAATTTAAAGACAGAGCCATCCTAGTGCTGCGAGAATCAATCCCAAGTGGCACTGCATCCCTCCGGCGTCCAGCTATCACATACCACCAGGAGGTGGCATCCTTTCCCCCAGCACCTGTGGAGGCTGACGCGCTAACTCTAGACAATGACCCTTCAGCTGAACTACGCCTTCAGGTCCAGGAGCTGACCAAAAGTGTGGCTACACTAACTAAAACAGTGCAGGCCATGCAAATGTCTCCAAAGGAAAAGATCCAGCTGACTTCCAGTCTAGATGATATCCCGTGGCGACGACAGAGAAGAACTCCACCGACCAGAGGTAGGAACAGCGATCGCTACGACCAGGAAGGACAACCCATCTGCCACCGCTGTTAAAAGGCGGGGCACTACGCAAGATTTTGCAATTTAAATGAGCAACCCCTGGGGCAGAGGGCCAACCCCCAGGAGTAAGACGACCAGGCCCACAAAGCTGGCGAGACAAGTACGTGGGAGGACGACCGGTCCTACCTGTCGTGCTTGATGGCATCCCGATGAACGTACTGCTGGACACTGGGTCCCAGGTGACAACGATGCCATATATCCATTATAAACAATACTGGACTGATTCAGACATTACCCGCCGTCCAGATGAAAATCTTAGTATCTATGCCAGCAATGGTCAGTCCTTGCCTCAGGTGGGGTAAGAGGTGACCATAAAAGTTGGTCGAGTAGAACTGCCATCACAAGGAATGATTATTGTTGATATTGATCACCGAGAAAGTCATCCTATGATAACTTTAGGCTCCAATGTGATAGAGCATTGTCTTGGGGAAATTATTCTTTTGTTGCAACAGGTCACAGAGCCTGCCAGTTCCAGTCAGCAGCGAATTCTGCAGAAGAAGATCAGGGCCCTGATGAAAAGATTACAGGTAGAGCTGTCTGGTGGAGAAGTTGGCAGTGTCAGGATGAGTGATCCATTCCCCATTGCAATGCCCCCTAGGAGTGAAATGTTAATATGGTGTCGGGCAGCAATAGGTCTCAGGGGTCAAGATCAGGCCCCGGTAGAACCTGTGTACTCTGATAGTAGGCCCACCATCTTGACAGCCAGGGGGGTGGTCGATGTCTGCAAGGGGAGAGTACCGATACGCATTCTGAATTGTGAAGAGAAAGATCCATTTACCCCGGTATGCCACCCTTGCTAAGCTGTTCACTGTCAGTAATGATGCAATAAAGGCAGTGGAACCCTTGCCTCAGTCCAAACCGGCGGAGGATAATGGCTCCAAGGAGCAGATGGAGGATTGGTGTCAAAAGCTACAAGTAGGCACTGACTCCACCCCTTTGCACCAAAAGCATGGAGTATACCGGGTGGTCCAAGAGTATGAGCGAGTCTTCAGCAAACACCCACTAGACTTTGGGCAGGTAAAAGGGGTCCAACATCATATCCCGACAGGAGATCATCCACCCATTAAAGAGAGTCACCGGCCTGTACCCCCAGCTCACTATCAATGTGCCAAAGGAATGTTACGGGAGATGAAGGAGGCTGGGGTGATCAGAGATAGTTGTAGCCCATGGGCCGCTCCATTAGTTTTTGTCAGAAAGAAACATGGTACAATGAGGATGCGTGTTGATTACAGGCAGATTAACTGCATTACACATAAGGACTAGTGTTGAGCGAGTATGTTCTGTTCCGAGTATGCTCAGGCCGAGCTCCAAGTATTTACAGCTGATCGGTGATATGGTTGAATCGTTCGCGTGTGTATGATTTACAACAGTTTGACAGCTTTATTACATGTGAGGAATATGTAAGAAATAGACATTCCTCACAAGTAATAAAACTGTCAAACAGTTGCAAATCATGCACACGGGAGCGATTTAACCTCATCACCGAGCAGCTATAAATACTCGGACCTCGGTCCGAGCATACTCGCCGAAAGGGTTAATAGAACATACTCGCTCAACACTTATAAGGATGCCTACCCATTACCCAGAATTGAGGAATCATTAGCTGCACTAAGATCTGCAAATTATTTTTCCACTTTGGATCTCACCAGTGGGTACTGGCAGGTTCCTGTGGCAGAGGTGGACAGAGAAAAGACCATGTTTGCAACACCAATGGGCCTCAGCGAGTTCAACTGCATGCCATTCGGGCTCTGCAATGCCCCAGGAACCTTCCAGCAGTTAATGGAGTGTTGCCTAGGACACAAACTTCAAAACTGTCCTACTGTACCTAGATGATGTAGTAGTCTACTCAAAGACATATGAAGACCACCTGGAGCACCTGGCCGAGGTGTTCGAAGCCCTATCTGGTTATGGCCTGAAAGTAAAGCCGTCCAAGTGCCACCTGTTGAAGCCCAAGGTGCAGTACCTAGGTCATGTGGTAAGCGCCGAAGGTGCAGCACCAGACTCTGAAAAACTCACTGTGATGAAGGACTGGCCAAGACCCTCCACTATTAAGGAAGTGCGGCAGTTCCTCGGGCTGGTAGGCTACTACAGGAGATTCATCAAGGGTTTCACCAAGATAGCGGCACCCATGCAGGACCTCTTAGTGGGCCAGTCCAAGAAGGCCAAGAACCCGAAACCTCCGTTCAAATGGGGTAAACCAGAAGAAGAATCTTTTACTCGACTGAAAATGGCTCTTACTGGAGATGAAGTCCTGGCCTACCCAGACTATGGCCAACCCATTATACTTCATACTGATGCCAGCAACATGGGATTGGGAGCGGTGCTGTCCCAGGTACAGCAAGGCAGAGAAAGCGATTGCCTACGCCAGCAGGAATCTCCGGCCCACGGAACGGAACCCCGACAACTATAGTTCTTTCAAGTTGGATTTTTTAGCCATAGTCTGGGCTGTAACAGAGCGCTTCAAAACACTACCTCGCCTCCTCCAGATTTACAGTCTTCACAGACAACAACCCGCTGACGCACCTGGAGGCTCCGAAGCTTGGTGCCCTAGAGCAACGATGGATGGCCCGACTGTCTAAATACAAGTTTACCATCAAGTATCGGGCAGGGCATAAAAACGCTAATGCACTGTCAAGAATGCCCAACTTGCCAGATAAGGGAGAAGACCCAGAAGATCTGGAGGAGATAGCGCTACCCGCTTTCCATGGTCACGGGGTGACCCAGTGCTCCCACTGTGAGAGGGACAAGCGCTCCGGCAGCAGAGAGGCCACGTTCAACCCATTGCCCCATCATGGATGGGCAGAGACGCAGGATAGCGACCCAGCTGTCCGCCTGGTAAAGGAGTTGTTGACAAGCTGACTCGCACTCTGATCCATATACTCCACAGGAGACCCAACAGTTGTGGAAGGAGAAGGGCAAACTGTTTATTTACGAGGGAAAGCAGTGTCGAAGAAGTATCAACTCCCGGACACACGAACTGGTCTGGCAGGTGGTAGTCTTGAAGTGGGATGCGCCAATAGTCTTAGAGGCATACCACGATGGAGCAGGACACTTCAGGTGGAAGAACTTGGAAGTCCTGCTACGTGAGTGATTCTACTGGGCTCCCATGAGGAAAGCAATCGAGAGATGGTGTCGAGAATGTGGTCCATGCAACCTGAGAAGGAAAGACCGTGATAGCCAGAGGGCTCCCCTGCAGCCCATAATCAGCAAACAACCACTTGAACTGGTAGCCTTGGACCACATGAAGCTAGCCCCAAGCCGGTCAGGCTATGTCTACGCTCTCACCATAGTAGACCACTACTCCAGGTTCTTGGTAGTAGTGCCAGTGAAAGACCAGACTGCTCAGACGGCAGCCAAAGCGTTCCAACAGCACTTTTGTCGCCCGCACTGTTACCCTGAACGAGTGCTTATCGACCAAGGTCCAGCCTTTGAAGAGGAGGTGTTCCAGGAATTCTATAACTTGTTCAGCTGCAAGAAAATCTGAACAACACCGTATCATCCCCAGACCAATGGGCTATGTGAGAAGATGAATCAGGTGGTAATAGACCTGTTGAAGATGTTGCCCCTTGAAGAACATAGCCTGTGGCCAGAGAAGTTACCAGATTTGGTGGACCTATATAACCACATCCCGGTGAACTCCACCAACTGTACACCCGCTTACCTGATGAGAGCAAGACCTGGTAATCTACCCATTGACTTAGACATGGGAGTTTTAACACCAGAGACTACATCACCAGATGCAGATTGGGATACAGAGCAGCCGCAATACCGCAAGGTGCAAGAATGTGTGGAGAAAAGTTTGTCCCAGGCGAGACAGAAGCAGGAGAAAACTTACAATCAGAACGCACCTGCAGCTCCCTTGTCACCTGGAGAACAAGTACTCAAAAGGAAGAGACGAGTCCACAAATTAGATGACCAGTGGGAGGTTGAGCCATACACTGTCCTACCCTCAAATTACGATAACACCAAAGTGTGCCTCATCAGTAAAGATGGAGGGGAAACTTCAGCGGCAGTCTCAAGAGACCACTTGAAGATATGTCCTGAACAGTTGAAACACAGAGAAGACGACCAAGACAGCCCTCAGCCCACAGAAGAGGTGGAAGAAACGGTCCAGACAGTCCTTGGAGCATTTCTCCGGTCTTGGACGCAGGTGAACAGAGCAATTGTGGTACCGGTCCTGACCTTTCTCCAAGCAGTCTCACCGGAAGCTGCAGACGCTCCAGAACATCTGGAAGACCAGTCAGCCCCAGAGACAGATGCTTCATCAGCAGCAGATCAGGAGAATCTACCCTCTGCTAGCAGTGTACCTGTCGTACCCAGGGTAAGTCAAAGAATTCGTAGGAGATTACCCAGCCTACCTGTGTTACCTCAGACTACCCGTAGTGTAGTTCACACTGAACCCACCACACCAGGGGTAGACACTAGGGACCAGGGTAGGTCAGTGACAACAAATGTACTACGTAGGTCGACCCGGAGTACGAAAGGTCAGCACCCTGCCCACTGGAGGAACTAAATTGTAAGAGAACTAAAAAGTGTATGTTATATATAGTTGTAACCATTAAATAATCTTGAATATATATAGTTGTTAAATTTATGGACAATCGGATCACAGGACTAGGTGTGGTCAGGACAATATTGAAAATAGTAAGTGGCCTTGAAAATAAACCGCAGGCATGGCCCGAAGACCAGGCACAAAGACAGAGTGCCCTGAAGCCACGCCCAGGGACAATAGACAAAGTCAGTTGATGCAGTTCCCACCAGCCAAATTTCAGTTACCAGGATTGTGGTGTAAAGACTAAGCGCCACAATGACTGTTTTCAATTCTAGTTTGGTTTTTGTAATTTTTGACTTTGTACACTGTTTGTAATGTGAGTTGTTATTGTTAATTTTAAAAGGTATCCTCAGTCCGGGAGTACAGAAGTTAACTAGGGGGGAATGTGGCACCCCAGGAGTCCGGTTGCCACAGTGGCATTGCCTCCCTCACAAGAGGTGATACCATGCCTGGAAGCAAGCATGGGGTCCCCTAGTCAGGTATACGAACATGCAACACGTTCCTGGCTCCAGACCAGCAAGGGGAGTCACTCCCCTTGGCAACTGGAATCTGCAGGCGGGGTTAGTTAAACTTAGTGAGAGGAGTTGAAGTCAGGACGTTGAAAAGGAAAGACCTAGGGAGTGGAGCTGCGCGGCAGTTCACCCCTGAGGATAGGAGCACAGAAGGACCGGACACCGGAGTCTGAGGTTGTGGGGCACCAAAGGCCCAGAAGCAGAAAACCGGAGGGCAGGAGACTGTAGGTCTCCTGGCCCCACCAGACGCCCGGAGGCTCAGCAGCACCACAGGGCCCAGCACCGCCAAGTGGGAGCGAAGCATCTGCAAGGCCCGATCTGCCTGCCATATGGGTGAGCACAAAGATGTTGTACTCAGGGACGAGAGGCACAGCACAGCTACAAGCAGCAGGGCCAAAGAGATTAGTGCAAAAGGTAAGGCCTACAACTCCACCTGGTGAAGTGGATTCCTTACTTGCTTCCACTCACAGCCAGCACCCGTGTCCCGGTCTGCCTAATCACCGCAAGTAAACATAAGAGGAAACCACCATTGAGTTGTGGATTGATTATTAACTGCGCCATCACCCCTGCACTACATCACCCAGCATCATCTACTTCACTACAACATCTACACTTCCCTGGAGCTAAGCTCTACCTGTGGAGAGCCAAACCAACTCTGCTGCATTAAACACCAGCTTCAGAGGACCTGCGCAGCAGCGGCGGCTACGTATAGCCACATACCACAGGTGGCGTCATGAAGTGCATACATAAAAACTATAAAATCCCCCTTTTTACTGACCGCCCTGGGCCACGGACCAGGTCACCGCCACTGTGACATCTCCCCTAGCAATGACCAGCCCGGCACCAAGTAACCCACGGCCCAGGGGGCACGTCAAGTACTCTCTACACTGCCCCGATGACTGGAAGAGAGTAGCTACTGGGAGAATAATTTTTTTTTTTACCTGTGGCAGCTGCTCCCGTTAGCCTGCCAGATATTAAATGCAATTACTTGCCGATTACCACTATATCTGCAGGTAAATAGCTCTCTTGGAGGTTCAATTGAAATGATTCATTTAAATAAATATTCACCTACCTGCTTGAACGGTGGATACTGGTATGGATGAATGACTATATACAACGGATGAACTACCAAATTACAGGCTTAAATAGAAGTCTTGAAAACAAAGTTTGTTTGGATGATGGCTACCTATCCAAATCACCCATCCCCCAACCCTCATATTTAAGCATGCTCAGTTTTGCGAAGCTTGCATTTGTTCTGAATAAGAGAAGAGTTATGGTGGGTTTACATAGACAGATTTCTGCAAATTATTCACAGGAAAACTATATCAAGTGAATCTGTGATTGTTTGAAAAGAATCAGTCAGTAGGTTCAACCCTCCGAAGACATGCAGTGCAAAGAAAGTTGAGTGAAATGATACCTTGATAAATGTGATACAATGTCTTATTCCACAGAATTTTGTTAAAATGTAAATGAGCTTTTAAGATTTCTGGGCCAGAAATATTTAAAAGCACTGTGAGGAGAGTTAATAAAAGTTTTTACAATGCGACTAATCTCATTGAGGAGAGCAGACTGTCATTACGAGAGATGAGCGGTGTTCGACTCGAACTGTTCGCCAATCTCAAATTCGAGCTGTTTTGAGCGGTGTTCGAGCCGTTCGGCGAACACGAACAATTAGAAAAAAATTCGGCTGTTCGAGGTTATGTTCGATAACTGTTCGTGCACCAAAATCATAACTGGATTTTTTCTTGGTAATGCTGAAAATTAATGTTAATACGCAGTTTGAGTATACAGCAGGGCGGGGGGAGGGGCATGGGATGGATCTCTGCAGTAATAATGAAGATCTCCATTTTTTTTTTTCTTCCCCGCATTTACAGTGGGGAGGTGCAATCTGTCAGCCTATCAGCAGCGCACACACGGAGCAAACTGCTTTTTTTCACACAAGCAAGGGCATGTGTCATTGGCAGTGTATGTCACATGTCCTTGCCCTATAAGACCCAGCCATTTTCCCCGTCGCCACCATTTTCTCACTGCTGCAGCTGCGTGTTAGACGGCACCGCTGTTGCGGTGTGCGCTATACCTTGTTAATTTCAAGCCAATTTTCGCACAAATCTACAGATAGCTTGGGAGTAGGGAAGAGTTGTGATTGCAGTACTTTTAAGGACTAGGTTACATCATTTCCTGCGACTTATCAGGCAGGTCTGTGCTCTTAAATAGATAGGTTGGGAGTAAAGATTAATTGTAATTGCAGTCCTTTTCAGGGCTAGGTTACATCAGTTCCTATCACTTTTTGCCAGGCAGGTCTGTGCCAGTGCTGTGCAAGTTTCTTTCACAGCCTTTGGCTAAATCTAGCAAAGCAAATCCTTTTTGGCCTATTGCAGAGTGTGTTAGTCAGTGTAGTAGCCTATCTGTGTTGCAAGCTACACCACCTGTGTATAGAATACAATTTTTTTTACTGCACCTAGTGAAGTAAAACCTTTTGGGCATAGCATCATTCTATTAGTCCATCTATACTAGCCTCCATCAGGTTGCTAATTCAATATAATTTTTTTCTGCATCTAGCTCTGAAAAAATATTTCGGCTTCTAGCAGTGTGTGGGACTTGTTCTATTAGTCCATCTATACTGACCTCCATCAGGTTGCAAATTCAATATAATTTTTTTCTGCATCTAGCTCTGAAAAAATATTTCGGCTTCAAGTAGTGTGTGGGACTTGTTCTATTAGTCCATCTATACTGACCTCCATCAGGTTGCAAATTCAATATAATTTTCTTCTGCATCTAACCCAGCTAATACTTTTGGGCTAATACCACAGTTTGGCCACTCAGCTCTGCTCGGTTCCCTTCCATTGTTTTTTGTGCAAACAACTCCAGAGTTGTGAATTAGTTAACCACCAAAATGAGTGGAAAAAGGCCTGCTGCTGGTGGAAAGGGGAATAGGCGTGTTGGGAAGGGAAAAAAAGGTTGTGTCCGTGGGGTAGGTGTTAAAGCAACAGTAACATCTGCAGAAGAAAGACCATCTTCCAGCCAAACTAAGATGTCTACCTCTTTTAGCGGACAATGTGATAAGATCCCTTTCTTACGGCCACGCCAATCGCTACAAATTCCAGATGAGGCACAAAAACAGCAGGTGCTTCAACGGATATCAAGTGCTCCTTTAAGTGGGCTCTCCTCCACCTCAACTTCAACATCACAAATACTCCAGTCCTCAAAGGTGTCACCCAAATCGCACTTGCTTCCTCACAGCTCCCAAGTCTCCAGCTGCCAGTCTGAGTATGGGGTAGAACAGATGGTTGAGTCTGCAGAGCTATTTACTCATACTATAGCCTGGGAATCAGAGGTCGGCTCCAGCGCTTCTGTGAATCCAGACGAGGAAATGATCTGCACTGATGCCCAGAATCTTTATGAGTCAGATCCAGGACCAGACGCAGAAGGTTCTGACCATAATGTAGACCCTCATTCCCAAACTGTAACTCCTGTTGGTGGAGACAATGAGGAAGACTATGATGAGACTCAAATACCTGATTGGAGCGACAACTTTAGTTTTTTGTCAGGGCAGGAACAGGTTGGCTCTGAGGACGACGGGTGTGATAACACACAGGGTGATGATGATGAGGTTGGAGATCCCACTTACTGTCAACCCACAGTCAGCCAAGAGATGAGGTCAGCAGAGGAGGTGGAGGAGGATGCTAGTGATGACGAGGTCAGGTTGCGCCTTCCTGGACAGAGACGTAGTACTGGAAGCACGTCAACAACTGCATCCTCAAACACAACTCTGCCTCTGACCACAAGTCGTGGTGGCTCTTCAGGTCGCATGGGTGCTAAACCTTGCATAGCCTGGGCATTTTTTCAGATGGATAAAGATGACCCAACTCGTGTTATCTGTAACATTTGTCAGCAAAAGCTAAGTAGAGGCCAAAAAATACATAGTTTGAGTACTTCATGCATGAACCGGCACATGGACATGAAGCATAGGTTGCAGTGGGAAGCTCACTGTGCTACAATGCGACCTAGCCGGCCGGGCCAACCACCGTCTGCCACATCTTGTGCATCCGCGGCCTCTTCATCCTCTGTGACTGGGGGGACAGCAGTCACACCTGTTTTGGGACGCAGACCTGCCACCTCTTTACCCGCAACAGCCAGCGTGATTGGCAGGTCATCATTTTCTTTGGAGGTGGAAACACCAGCTGGTGTTCAGCGCTGTCCGACATCGATAGCACCACCTTTGGATCAAGGCAACCTAACATGTCCGCCTGCATCTTCCTCACAGACCGGCAGTTTGCCGGGGACACCCTTATCAACCCCGTCTAAGCACAACAGCCAGCCCTCGGTCCCTAAGATGTGGACAAGTAAAAGACCATTTCCTCCTAGCCATGAGAAAGCTAAGAGGTTGAATTTCACCATCTGCAAGCTCTTGGCTACAGAAATGCTTCCTTTCCGCCTGGTGGACACAGAGGATTTTCGAGACCTTATGTCCGTAGCAATACCCCAGTACCAGATGCCCAGTCGGCACTACTTCTCAAAGAAAGGTGTGCCTGCGCTCCACCAGCATATCTCACACAACATCACCGCTTCTTTGAGAAACTGTGTGTGACAGGGTGCATTTCACCACAGACACTTGGACGAGTAGGCATGGACAGGGGCGTTACATGTCGCTGACTGGGCACTGGGTAACTATGGTGACAAAAGGACAAGAGGCTGCTGTCCAAGTCTTGCCGTCCCCAAGAGTTGTGCATCAATCCTCTATCTCAAAGTTCCTCCACTGCTTTTGCCTCCTCAACCTCCTGTTGGTCCTCCACCTGCACCCAAAGCCTGTCTGGTCATGCCACAAGCTTTCTAACTGCGCAGAAGGGATCCTGCACACCTCCTTACTATGCTGGCAGCAGGGCTCAACGTCATCAGGCGGTTTTTACTTTGAAATGTCTGGGAAATGTGAGTCACACAGCTGAGGAGTTGTGGTCAGCTCTGGAGAACCAGTTTCATGAATGGTTGTCTCCACTGGACCTGAAACCAGGGAAGGCCGTGTGCGACAATGCTGCAAACCTGGGTGCAGCCCTTCACCGGGGCAATGTCACACACGTGCCTTGTATGGCTCACGTGTTGAACCTGGTTGTCCAGCAATTTTTAGCCCACTATCCCGGACTAGATGGCCTTCTGCAGAGGGCACGGTCGCTGTGTACTCACTTCCACCGTTCGCATCCCGCAGCTCAGCGACTTACATCTCTACAGAAGTCGTTGGGCCCGCCACTTCTCCGGCTATAATGCGATGTGCCTACCCGGTGGAATTCAACACTGCGCATGTTGCAGCAACTGTGGCAGCACCGACAAGCCCTGGTGCAATACATTCTGACGTATAGCCTGGGTCAACGAGATCCAGAGGTGGGGCAAATCACGGTGGAGGAGTGGTCTCAGATCAGGGACCTATGCACCCTTCTGCACAGTTTTGAAATGGCGACGAAGATGTTTAGTGCTGACGATGCCATTATCAGCATGACTATTCCGGTGATTTACATGCTGGAGCACATGTTAAACAGAATTCGGAGTCAGGTGGTGGCACAAGAGGAGGTGGAGGAAGTAGAGGAGGAGGAGTTGTATGCGGAAGGGCTAACATCTGAAGGTCCAGACGGTCGGCAGCACCAAGGCGGTAGGCATGTGAGGGTGGGGGAGATGGTTTTACCAGGGCGCATGGTAGCAGCCAAACTAGTGAGGAAGGTGCAGGAGCCCAGGAAGAAGTGGAGGACGAACTGATGGAAGTCTCATCAGATGAGGGAGGCCTTGATCACATTTCTGTTGTGCGAGGTTGGTGTAGAGGACAGAGGAAGGAAGCATGATTGTTACCTCGCCACCAACACAACAGGGACTTGGTGCTCCTGGATGCGCAAGACACATGAGTGCATTCTTGCTGCACTACCTGCAACATGACCCTCAGATTGTCAGAGTTCGAAGTAATCCTGACTACTGGGTTGCCACACTCTTAGATCCCCCACACTCTTCGATCAACCTTTTCATTTTAATAAAGAACAAAAAAAAGTTCATTTTTGAAATTATAAGCATTAGCAGGTTATTACAAACTGAAATCAAACAGTTTTCAACTCAAAACTTTATTCTAGGTGATGTTACATTTGCACATAGGACCCCTTGTTCGAAAGGAGCTTCTGAACTCTCTCGTCCATTGAAGTTGTCTGGTTTTGCATGGTTCTGCTTCAATTGTTTTGCATGAGGACAGAATACCCTCCCAGAGCTGTTGCTTAGATGTGAACTGCCTCCCGCCATCATAGACACTCCTTTTGATGATGCTCCAGAGGTTCTGAATGGGGTTGAGGTCAGGGGAGCAAGGGGGTCACACCATAAGTTTGTCCCCTTTTATGCCCATATCAGCCAGAGATGCAGATGTGTTATGTGCAGCATGAGACGGTGCATTATCATGCATGAAAATGATCTTGCTGCGGAATACACGGTTCTTCTTCTTGAACCATGGCAAGAAGTGCTGTTTGAGAAACTCCACATACATTATGGAGTTCATCTTTACCCCTTCAGAGATCCTAAAGGGGCCGACAATCTCTCTCCCCATGATTCCAGCCCAAAACATTACTCCACCTTCTCCTTGTTGGCGCTGTAGCCGTGTTTGCGTGGGGTGTCCATCAACCAGCCATCCTTCACTCCATCCATCTGGACCATCGAGCGTTGCACGGCACTCATCCGTGAACAAAACAGCTTTGAAGTCAGTCTTCATGTACTGTTTGGCCCACTGGAGCCGTTTCTGCTTGTGTGCAGTGGATAGAGGAGGTCGACAGGATGGCTTACACACAGCTGCAAACCTCTGAAGGACTCTGCATCTTGTTGTTCGGGGGACGTTGTCATAGCAGCAGACAAGTTTTTGAAGCTGCTGATGCCTCCAAGGCTTTTTTGCTACTGCTCTTTTAACCTGACGTAATTGCTTGGAGGAAAGAGTCCCTATGAATACGAATTCCTAAGTATTTGATGCCCTGTGAGGGCTAGGCAAAGGGAAAGTTGGACTGGATGGAATCCTGTATGGATTTGGGGAGGGAGACATTGAGGGCCTCAGACTTCGCTGCATTGATTTTAAAATTTGACCATGTAACAAAGTGATATATTTCAGCCATAACAGCAGGGATGGATATATGTGATTGAGTGATATATACTAGGACATCATCAGCAAATGCAGAGCACTTGTACTCGGTGCCTCCCACCTCAATCCAACTAATATTGGGGTTATGGCGAATTGATGAGAGCAGGTGCTCCGTCACTAGGATGTATAAGAAAGGGGACAGAGTACATCCCTGCCTTGTCCCATTGGTGGTTATGAAAGGTGATGAAAATGTTCCATTTATCTTCAGCCTTGGTGACGTATTGCGATACAGGGCCGTGATTTTGCCTATAAAAGGGTCCCCTAGACCCCTACCCCAAGCTTTTTAAGGGAATAATTTATGGCGTGCCTGGAGACTCCATGGAGTGCTTTCTCAGCATCCAACGAGAGTATCTAATTACAAATATTTAACTGCATCTAGCCCAGGAAATACTTTGTGCCTAGTAGCAGTGTCTACTATTCAGCGGATTATCCCAGCTGTTAAGCAAGCTACACCACCTGTAGTTTGGACACTTAATTTTTTCAAAGGAAATGCTTCGGGCCCCCAGGACACTCAATGAAAAGCATCGGGGAGACACCCCAAGGCATAGGGGCTGGGACTGGCGGTAGGACGCCTGGTGGTGGACCGCCGAGCTCGATCCTTATTAAAGCTTTTTAACTGCAGCAGCTTTATTGGACGCTACTGGAGCTGGAATTACGCGGCTGCTAGCATGAGACTTGCCCTCCAATAGATCCTTGTAAAAGGATTTAAAGTGTACTCATTCAAATTAGAGAGACAATTTAAATTAAAAAGCTTAGACCTGCCTCCACCACAGGGAGGCTCGCTCGACCCACCAGCGGACAGGCACCAGTATTGGGAGAGGGGGGCTAGCCGTCAGGGTCCACCGCAGCTCTGGCACAAACCCGGCGACACGGAGGTCGCACGGGCATAAACGGACTGGCCGTGTCGGCTTCGCACTTTTTTGGTTTTAGAAGGGCATGACATGCCTATATCTGTGTCTCCCCCTCCTTTTACTCCTCCACCTCTTTTCTTTTCGCATGACTATATGTACTTGTCACTTTTCCATGTGTTAATTGTGTCTTCTGAGCAGTT
This sequence comes from Phyllobates terribilis, assembly GCF_046119375.1. Taxonomy (NCBI): domain Eukaryota; kingdom Metazoa; phylum Chordata; class Amphibia; order Anura; family Dendrobatidae; genus Phyllobates; species Phyllobates terribilis. The sequence goes on along the minus strand of NW_027362761.1, from coordinate 52,795,606 downwards.
TGTCAGCCTTTGAAGGTGTTTTCTTTGTATTTCTATGTGTTTTTATTTGCCTGCCATTGGTTTTAACGGTGTTCGAAGGTGTTCGACGAACAGTTCGACGAACATACAGGCGTTCGACGAACCGAACTCGAACACTACGGGGGTGGCTCAACACTAGTCATTACATGTTTCACACAGGAGAATCTGCTCTCCCGATCTCACTGCACAGCTGTGCCTGATTATAACTAACTTTTCAGTTTTCATCTCACAGGAAGCCAGTTTGGAGTGAGGAGTAGTATAGCTAAGCTAACAGTATAGTGAGAGGAGAGCTACAACTAAACAAGTGTTTGTAATGAGTAGAGATGAGCGTTGTTCTACTCGAACTGTTCGCCAATCTCAAATTCGAGCTGTTTTGGGCGGTGTTCGAGCCGGTCGGCGAATACGAACAATTTGAGAAAAATTCGGCTGTTCGAGGTTATGTTCGATAACTGTTCGTGCACCAAAATCATAACTGGATTTTTTCTCAGTAATGATGAAAATTAATGTTAATACGCAGTTTGAGTGTACAGCGGGGCGGGGGGAGGGGCAGGGGATGGATCTCTGCAGGAACAATGAAGATCTCCATTTTTTTTTCTCTTTCCCGCATTTGCAGTGGGGAGGTGCAATCTGTCAGCCTATCAGCAGCGCACACACGGAGCGAAGTGCTTTTTTTCACACAAGCAAGGGCATGTGTGATTGGCAGTGTATGTCACATGTCCTTGCCCTATAAGACCAAGCCATTTTCCCCGTCGCCACCATTTTCTCACTGCTGCAGCTGCGTGTTAGACGGCACCGCTGTTGCTGTGTGCGCTATACCTTGTTAATTTCAAGCCAATTTTCGCACAAATATACAGATAGCTTGGGAGTAGGGAATAGTTGTGATTGCAGTCCTTTTAAGGACTAGGTTACAGCATTTCCTACGACTTTTATCAGGCAGGTCTGTGCTCTTAAATAGATAGATTGTGGGAGTAAAGACTAATTGTAATTGGAGTCCTTTTCAGGACTAGGTTACATCAGTTCCTATCAGTTTTTGCCAGGCAGGTCAGTGCCAGTGCTGTGCAAGTTTTTTTCACAGCATTTGGCTGAATCTAGCAAAGCTAATCCTTTTTGGCCTATTGCAGAGTGTGTTAGTCAGTGGAGTAGCCTATCTGTGTTGCAAGATATACCACCTGTGTATAGAATACCAATTTTTTTACTGCACCTAGTGAAGTAAAATCTTTTGGGCATAGCATCATTCTATTAGTCCATCTATACTGACCTCCATCAGGTTGCAAACTGAATATAATTTTTTTCTGCATCTAGCTCTGAAAAAATATTTGGGCTTCTAGCAGTGTGTGGGACTTGGTCTATTAGTCCATCTATACTGACCTCCATCAGGTTGCAAATTAAAAATAATTTTTTTCTTCATTTAGCTCTGAAAAAATATTTGGGCTTCTAGCAGTGTGTGGGACTTGTTCTATTAGTCCTTCTATACTGACCTCCAGCAGGTTGCAAATTGAATATAATTTTTTTCTGCATCTAGCTCTGAAAAAATATTTGGGCTTCTAGCGGTGTGTGGGACTTGGTCTATTAGTCCATCTATACTGACCTCCATCAGGTTGCAAATTAAAAATAATTTTTTTCTGCATCTAGCTCTGAAAAAATATTTGGGCTTCTAGCAGTGTGTGGGACTTGGTCTATTAGTCCATCTATACTGACCTCCATCAGGTTGCAAATTAAAAATAATTTTTTTCTGCATCTAGCTCTGAAAAAATATTTGGGCTTCTAGCGGTGTGTGGGACTTGGTCTATTAGTCCATCTATACTGACCTCCATCAGGTTGCAAATTAAAAATATTTTTTTTCTGCATCTAGCTCTGAAAAAATATTTGGGCTTCTAGCAGTGTGTGGGACTTGGTCTATTAGTCCATCTATACTGACCTCCATCAGGTTGCAAATTAAAAATTATTTTTTTCTGCATCTAGCTCTGAAAAAATATTTGGGCTTCTAGCAGTGTGTGGGACTTGGTCTATTAGTCCGTCTATACTGACCTCCATCAGGTTGCAAATTAAAAATAATTTTTTTCTTCATTTAGCTCTGAAAAAATATTTGGGCTTCTAGCAGTGTGTGGGACTTGTTCTATTAGTCCTTCTATACTGACGTCCAGCAGGTTGCAAATTGAATATAATTTTTTTCTGCATCTAGCTCTGAAAAAATATTTGGGCTTCTAGCGGTGTGTGGGACTTGGTCTATTAGTCCATCTATACTGACCTCCATCAGGTTGCAAATTAAAAATAATTTTTTTCTGCATCTAGCTCTGAAAAAATATTTGGACTTCTAGCAGTGTGTGGGACTTGGTCTATTAGTCCATCTATACTGACCTACATCAGGTTGCAAATTAAAAATAATTTTTTTCTGCATCTAACCCAACCAATAGATTTGGCCTAATACCACAGTTTGGCCACTCAGCTCTGCTCGGTTACCATCCATTGTTTTTTTGTGCAAACAACTCCAGAGTTGTGAATTAGTTAACCACCAAAATGAGTGGAAAAATTCCTGCTGCTGGTGGAAAGGGGAATAGGCGTGTTGGGAAGGGGAAAAAAGGTTGTGTCCGTGGGGTAGGTGCAGAAGAAAGACCATCTTCCAGCCAAACTAAAATGTCTACTTCTTTTAGCGGACAATGTGATAAGATCCCTTTCTTACGGCCACGCCAATCGCTACAAATTCCAGATGAGGCACAAAAACAGCAGGTGCTTCAACGGATATCAAGTGCTCCTTTAAGTGGGCTCTCCTCCACATCAACTTCAACATCACAAATACTCCAGTCCTCAAAGGTGTCACCCAAATCGCACTTGCTTCCTCACAGCTCCCAAATCTCCAGCTGCCCGTCTGAGTATGAGGTAGAACAGATGGTTGAGTCTGCAGAGCTGTTTACTCATACTATAGCCTGGGAATCAGAGGTCGACTCCAGCGCTTCTGTGAATCCAGACGAGGAAATGATCTGCACTGATGCCCAGAATCTTTATGAGTCGGATCCAGGACCAGACGCAGAAGGTTCTGACCATAATGTAGACCCTCATTCCCAAACTGTAACTCCTGTTGGTGGAGACAATGAGGAAGACGATGATAAGACTCAAATACCTGATTGGAGCGACAACTTTAGTTTTTTGTCAGGGCAGGAACAGGTTGGCTCTGAGGACGACGGGTGTGATAACGCACAGGGTGATGATGATGAGGTCGGAGATCCCACTTACTGTCAACCCACAGTCAGCCAAGAGATGAGGTCAGCAGAGGAGGTGGAGGAAGATGCTAGTGACGACGAGGTCAGGTTGCGCCTTCCTGGACAGAGACGTAGTACTGGAAGCACGTCAACAACTGCATCCTCAAACACAACTCTGCCTCTCACCACAAGTCGTGGTGGCTCTTCAGGTCGCATGGGTGCTAAGCCTTGCATAGCCTGGGCATTTTTTCAGATCGATAAAGATGACCCAACTCGTGTTATCTGTAACATTTGTCAGCAAAAGCTAAGTAGAGGCCAAAAAATACATAGTTTGAGTACTTCATGCATGAACCGGCACATGGACATGAAGCATAAGTTACAGTGGGAAGCTCAGTGTGCTACAATGCGGCCTAGCCGGCCGGGCCAACCACCGTCTGCCATATCTTGTGCATCCGCGGCCTCTTCATCCTCTGTGACTGGGGGGACAGCAGTCACACCTGTTTTGGGGCGCAGACCTGCCACCTCTTTACCCGCAACAGCCAGCGTGATTGGCAGGTCATCATTTTCTTTGGAGGTGGTAACACCAGCTGGTCTTGAGCGCTGTCCGACATCGATAGCACCACCTTTGGATCAAGGCAACGCCTGCATCTTCCTCACAGACCGGCAGTTTGCCGGGGACACCCTTAACAACCCCGTCTAAGCACAATAGCCAGCCCTCGGTCCCTCAGATGTGGACAAGTAAAAGACCATTTCCTCCTAGCCATGAGAAAGCTAAGAGGTTGAATTTCACCATCTGCAAGCTCTTGGCTACAGAAATGCTGCCTTTCCGCCTGGTGGACACAGAGGATTTTCGAGACCTTATGTCCGTCGCAGTGCCCCAGTACCAGATGCCCAGTCGGCACTACTTCTCAAAGAAAGGTGTGCCTGCGCTCCACCAGCATGTCGCACACAACATCACCGCTTCTTTGAGAAACTCTGTGTGTGACAGGGTGCATTTCACCACAGACACTTGGACGAGTAGGCATGGACAGGGGCGTTACATGTCGCTGACTGGGCACTGGGTAACTATGGTGACAGCAGGACAAGGGGCTGCTGTCCAAGTCTTGCCATCCCCACGAGTTGTGCGTCAATCCTCTTTATGTCATTTTTCCTCCACTGCTTCTGCCTCCTCAACCTCCTCTCGGTCTTCCACCTGCACCCAAAGCCTGTCTGGTCATGCCACAAGCTTTCTAACTGCGCAGAAGGGATCCTGCACACCTCCTTACTATGCTGGCAGTAGGGCTCAACGTCATCAGGCGGTTTTTACATTGAAATGTCTGGGAAATGTGAGTCACACAGCTGAGGAGTTGTGGTCAGCTCTGGAGAACCAATTTCATGAATGGTTGTCTCCACTGGACCTGAAACCAGGGAAGGCCGTGTGCGACAATGCTGCAAACCTGGGTGCGGCCCTTCGCCGGGGCAATGTCACACACGTGCCTTGTATGGCTCACGTGTTGAACCTGGTTGTCCAGCAATTTTTAGCCCACTATCCCAGACTAGATGGCCTTCTGCAGAGGGCACGGTCGCTGTGTGCTCACTTCCGCCGTTCGCATCCCGCAGCTCAGCGACTTACATCTCTACAGAAGTCGTTGGGCCTGCCACTTCACCGGCTAAAATGCGATGTGCCTACCCGGTGGAATTCAACTCTGCACATGTTGCAGCGACTGTGGCAGCACCGACAAGCCCTGGTGCAATACATTCTGACGTATAGCCTGGGCCAACGAGATTCAGAGGTGGGGCAAATCACGCTGGAGGAGTGGTCTCAGATCAGGGACCTATGCACCCTTCTGCACAGTTTTGAAATGGCGACGAAGATGTTTAGTGCTGACGATGCCATTATCAGCATGACTATTCCGGTGATTTACATGCTGGAGCACATGTTAAACAGAATTCGGAGTCAGGTGGTGGCACAAGAGGAGGTGGAGGAAGTAGAGGAGGAGGAGTTGTATGCGGAAGGGCTAACATCTGCAAGGTCCAGACGGTCGGCAGCACCAAGGCGGCAGGCATGTGAGGGTGGGGGAGATGATTTTACCAGGGCGCATCGTAGCAGCCAAACTAGTGAGGAAGGTGCAGGAGCCCAGGAAGAAGTGGAGGACGAACTGATGGAAGACTCATCAGATGAGGGAGACCTTGATCACATTTCTGTTGTGCGAGGTTGGGGGGAGAGGACAGAGGAAGGAAGCATGATTGTTACCTCGCCACCAACACAACAGGGACTTAGTGCTCCTGGATGCGCAACACACATGAGTGCCTTCTTGCTGCACTACCTGCAACATGACCCTCGAATTGTGAGAATTAGAAATAATCCTGACTACTGGGTTGCCACACTGTTAGATCCCCGGTACAAAAGTAAATTTGCAGAAATTATTCCTGCCATAGAAAGGGATGCACGCATGCAGGAGTATCAGCAGAGACTGTTGCAGAATCTTACATGTGCTTTTCCACAAAATACCAGTGGTGCACGTAGTGAATCTCACAGTTCCAACTTGCCAACCGTGGGACCGTCAAGTGTTCAGCACTCAAACCGTAACAGAACCACAGTATCTGCTGGTAACATCAATTTTGCGGAATCATTTCACCACTTTTTTAGCCCATCCTTTGCAAGGCCACAGGAGACAAGAAGTCTGACACATAGTCAACGCCTAGAGACGATGGTACAGGAGTATCTCCAAGTAAACATTGAAGCCACGACTGTGTCACTGGACCCTTGCTCTTTTTGGGCTTCCAATCTGGATAAATGGCCGGAGCTAGCCACTTACGCCTTGGAGATCTTGTCATGCCCCGCAGCCAGCGTTCTGTCTGAACGTGTGTTCAGCGCTGCTGGTGGTGTGCTGACAGATAAGCGCACGCGGCTCTCCACTGATAATGTAGACAGACTCACGTTCATAAAGATGAACAAATCATGGATCCGAAACGACTTTTCTACCCCTGTGTCATCCTGGGGAGAGTAAAAGCTTGATGATTGGTTAAAATCACCCTACCAACCGTTTTAAGCTTTCAAATTACTAATCATGTTTATCTGTATCTTGACTGGAAAATAATTTGGGCTTTGTAGCAGTGTGCAGCACTGATCCTATTAGGCCATCTATAATAAGCTTCACCAGATTTAAAATTAAAAATAATTTTTAGCTGCATCTAGCCCGGAAAATAATTTTGGGGCTCCGAGATGCGCAAGACACATAAGTGCCTTCTTGCTGCACTACCTGCAGCATGACCCTCATATTGTCAGAATTCGAAGTAATCATGACTACTGGGTTGCCACACTCTTAGATCCCCCAAACTTTTCGATCAACCTTTTCATTTTAATAAAGACCAAAAAAATGGTCATTTTTGAAATTATAAGCATTAGCAGGTTGTTAGAAACTGAAATCAAACAGTTTTCAACTCAAAACTTTATTCTAGGTGATGTTACATTTTCACATAGGACCCCTTGTTCGAAAGGAGCTTCTGAACTCTCTCGTCCATTGAATTTGTCAGGTTTTGGATGGTTTCTGCTTCAATTGTTTTGCATGAGGACAGAATACCCTCCCAGAGCTGTTGCTTAGATGTGAACTGCCTCCCGCCATCATAGACACTCCTTTTAATGATGCTCCAAAGGTTCTGAATGGGGTAGAGGTCAGGGGAGCATGGGGGTCACACCATAAGTTTGTCCCCTTTTATGCCCATATCAGCCAGAGATGCAGATGTTTTATGTGCAGCATGAGATGGTGCATTATCATGCAGAAAAATGATCTTGCTGTGAAATACACGGTTCTTCTTCTTGAACCATGGCAGGAAGTGCTGTTTGAGAAAATCCACATACATTATGGAGTTCATCTTTAGCGCCTTCAGGGATCCTAAAGGGGCCGACAATCTCTCTCCCCATGATTCCAGCCCAAAACATTACTCCACCTCCTCCTTGTTGGCGCTGTAGCCGTGTTTGCGTGGGGTGTCCATCAACCAGCCATCCTCCACTCCATTCATCTGGACCATCGAGCGCTGCACGGCACTCATCCGTGAACAAAACAGTTTTGAAATCAGTCTTCATGTAATGTTTGGCCCACTGGAGCCATTTCTGCTTGTGTGAAGTGGATAGAGGAGGTCGACAGGATGGCGTATGCACAGCTGCAAACCTCTGAAGGACCCTGCATCTTGTTGTTCGGGGGACGTTGGAGGCACAAGCAGCTTCAAAAACTTGTCTGCTGCTATGACAAGGCTTTTTTGCCGCTGCTCTTTCAACCTGACGTAATTGCCTGTAGGAAAGAGTCCTCAATTTGCCCTTATCAGCACGCACACGTGTGTATTGTGAATCAGCTACATACTTCTTGATTGCCAAGACACTTCATCCTGATCATCGCACAATGTTGATTGTAGTCATGCCTTGACCTAAACACTCCACAATTTGTTGCTTCTCAGCAGCCGACACATCCTTTTTCTTTCCCATTTTGGCAGAAAATGTAGGCTGCTTAATAATGTGAGAGAGCCTTCTTAAGTAGTCTTGCCTTTCATTGGACACACCTGCCAAACTAATTAGCACAGGTGTCTGCAATTGCTTACAGTGATATAAAGAGCCCTGACACACATCACCATCAATGAGTTTAACTGACAAACAAACAAATTCTTCCCTTATCACTCCTAAACACTTTTTGCATAATAATTTGTAACGCGGTGTACATGTGCTTTTCCACAAAACACCAGTGGTTCACGTAGTGAATCTTACAGTTCTAACTTGCCAACCGTGGTCTGTATGGAATTGTTCAATAAAGGGCCCAAAATTAAGATAACATAGATGGGAGAGGTCTCTATGAATAGGAATTCCTAAGTATTTGATACCCTGTGAGGGCCAGGCAAAGGGAAAGTTGGACTGGATGGAATCCTATATGGATTTAGGGAGGGAGACATCGAGGGCCTCAGACTTCGCTGCATTGATTTTAAAATTTTACCATGTAACAAAGTGATCTATTTCAGCCATAACAGCAGGGATGGATATATGTGATTGAGTGATATATACTAGGACATCATCAGCAAATAGAGAGCACTTGTACTCGGTGCCTCCCACCTCAATCCACCTAATATTGGGGTTATGGCGAATTGATGAGAGCAGGTGCTCCGTCACTAGGATGTATAAGAGAGGGGACAGAGGACATCCCTGCCTTGTCCCATTGGTGATTGTGAAAGGTGATGAAAATGTTCTGACGCACCCCCTGGGCCTTGGGACACCCGGAGCCGGACCCTTTTTGGTGGATGCTGGTGGTTGTAGTCTTCGTGGCGGCGATCCAGTTCCGTGGCTCAGGGCGGTCAAACCAGTGGCGGAACTATTTATGTGGTTTTGATGTTTAAATGTCCGACTACGCCACCCGTGGATTGCGGTCAGAGTGAACCGCCGCTACAGGGCAGACCGCTAAGGCTGGTGTTGTGGGTGCAGCAGAGCGTAGCATAACTCCCCACGGGAGGAGTATAGCCTCAGGGCAGTGTATGCGGAGGATGGGGGTGATGGTGCAGGGCAGCAGCAGTAACGACACGGAGTCAGTGATGCAGTTCAGGGCCTTTACTCACAGTTCTTATTATCCAGACCACGTCTGCAGGTAACGGCTGCCCACGTCGTACTGTGCTCACCAGGTGAGGGGCTCAGACAACTCCCAGATAACTTTGGAGCGCTTCACAGGACCCCCTTTGTGTGTCCTTTGTCTGGCCTTTCTTACCAACACTTCTGTCCGGCTGCCTCGGGCCTCCTCTTGGTAAACTTGGCGCCAGTTTCCCTGACCCTATGTGGTGCCTTCCTAGCGGGTGGAGCAAGGGGCTGCGCCACATAAAATGTCAGAGCCTCCGGTTTCTAGCTGAGGGTCGTTTCCTGCCTCCACTAGTTCGGGGACCGGTCTCCCCCTTTGGCCTGACCCCTCCACGCAGGTGGATTCGGGCGTGCGGTGGCGACTCGCCCGTCCGCACCCCTGGGATCCCTTCATTCCTCGTTCCTGGAGCCTTCTCCGCTCCTCTTCCTTCCTTCTCCCTCTTGCAGGCCTGGGCCTCTGTTACTAGGCCCGCCTCCAGAGCAGAGCTCATGCAGAGCCCCTGCTCCCTGCCACTTCTGCTCAGACTTCTCTGCACTGAACTAAGATGGTGCCCACCTTTTATACTCCCTTCTCAATGCACCCAGGAACTGCTTCCTCCCTGCTCCTGCACTGCAGGGTTCCCCTTCCTCAGTGTTCCCTCCCCCCACTCCAGCCAGGGACAGGGACTGTCGTGCCCATCTCAGGGGCATATTGGTCGCCCTGCCCCACGGCAATGTGGTGTAATGCATGCAGGTGTCGGGTCCTGATCCACACTCCATCCTTATCTGAGAGTGAGATATCACACCTCTGGGTGAGGTGCAATACGTCTGTAGCAACCGAGCCCTCGGTGCTACAGTTCCATTTATCTTCAGCCTAGGTGACGTATTGTGATACAGGGCCGTGATTTTGGCTATAAAAGGGTCCCCTAGACCCCTACCCCAAGCTTTTTAAGAGAATCATATATGGCGTGCCAGGAGACTCTATGGAATGCTTTCTCAGCATCCAACGAGAGAATCTACTTACAAATTTTTAACTGCATCTAGCCCAGGAAATACTTTGTGCCTAGTAGCAGTGTCTGCTAGTCAGCGGATTATCCCGGCTGTTAAGCAAGCTACACCACCTGTAGTTTGGACACTTAATTTTTTCAAAGGAAATGCTTCGGGACCACGGGATACTTAGTGAAGAGCATCAGGAGGCACCCCAAGGCATAGGGGCTGGGACTGGCACTAGGATGCCTTGCGGTGGACAGCCGAGCTCGATCCTTATAAAAGCTTTTTAACTGCAGCAGCTTTAGTGGACGCTACTGGAGCTGGAATTACGCGGCTGCTGGCATGAGACTTGCCCTCCAATAGATCCTTGTAAATGGATTTAAAGTGTATTCATTCAAATTAGAGGGACAATTTAAATTAAAAAGCTTAGAGCTGCCTCCACCACAGGGGGGCTCTCTCGACCCACCAGCGGACAGGCACCAGTATTGGGAGAGGGGGGCTGGCCGTCAGGGTTCACCGCGGCTCTGGCACAAACCCAGCGACACGGAGGTGGCACGGGCAGGAGCGGACTGGCCGTCTCGGCTTCTCACTTTTTGGATTTTAGAAGGGCATGACATGCCTATATCTGTGTCTCCCCCTCCTTTTACTCCTCCACCTCTTTTCTTTTCGCATGACTATATGTACTTGTCACTTTTCCATGTGTTAGTTGTGTCTTCTGAGCAGTTTGTCAGCTTTTGGACACCTTTGAAGGTGTTTTCTATGTGTTTCTATGTGTTTTTGTTTGCCTGCCATTGGTTTTAACGGTGTTCGAAGGTGTTCGACGAACAGTTCGACGAACAGTTCGGCGAACACACGGGTGTTCGACGAACCGAACCGAACTCGAACACTACGGGGGTGGCTCAACACTAGTAATGAGACAAAATTCTGCTGTACTGAAACACACACACACACACTACCTGTGAGGCATAACTGCAGCTGAGAACTACAACTAAAGATTTGTTTGTAATGAGACAAATCTGTTCTGTTATACTGTGTTGGTATGAAATTCATGGCACATCATCCTTTTAAGAATTCCTTTTACATCAAAATGCAGATAAACCCTTATTTCAGATAATACAGTATTAACTAGTGATGAGCGAGCACCAAAATGCTCGGGTACTCGTTGTTCAAATCGAGCAAATTGGAATACTCGGGTGCTCGACCCGAGCAACAAGCCCAATGTAAGTCTATGGGAAACTCTAGCATTTATCAGGCGGCTCCCACCGGCGGTCCGCAGAGGGCCTAAAAATTGCCCAAATCGATGGGAACCGTGCTCAAATGACATGGGAACAGCATGCAGAAGACCCCAGGAAGCATTTCTGACTCCCAAGTCAATGCGGACTCACAAAAAAACATAAAAACGAAACCAAAATGGATTTTCCTGGGAAATATGTTCATGAACATCCTTTCCAGGGTAATTACTTGTATATAAGGCAAAATAAAAATACAAAAATGCTCCTCCACACTTTGAGCTATGTTCACAAGTAGCGTTTTTAATGCGTTTTTTGCACTTTTGCATTGCTTTCAACCATGACAAATGCATTCACCGGGAAATGTCATTTTAACATTTTAAAACCTTATCTGGCCATGTGGTGTGTGAATGTTTCATTTATGATGGAGGGACTCTGAAAGTCACAAAGCCTATTTTTATAGGGTCATCAGGCGGCCATTACTATTCTAAAAGGGCCAGCAGTCGGTCCTCGCTATTGTTAGAGAGCTATCAGCCTGTTATGCTTTGTTGTTCCCATTATTAACGAGTTGGTCTCCTATACTGTTATTGTGTATGCAGTGACTACAAGGGTTGGCAAAGATTTGGACGCAACCCAATACCCCTTTGAAGAGACAGAGGAGAGTCTCTGTAAAAAAAATATTCCCATTATAAGGGAGCGGGTCTCCTATAGTGGTAATTCCCATGCTGTGACTGCAAGGGCTGCCAAAATTTGGGAAAAACCCCACTAACAATTTAAAGACAGAGGTGGGCCTCAGTAACGGCATATTCCCAAGGAGAGGGTCTCCCATACTGTTTGCCTATGCAGTGACTGCAATGGCTGCCAAAAATTTGGAGGAACTCCAATGCCCTTGCAAGAGACAGAGGTCAGAGGGCCTCCTGAAAACAATGTTCCCATCATTAGGAAGTGGGTCTCCCATACTTTTTTTTACTATGCAGTGAAGCAACCGCTGTCAAAAATTTGGAGGAACTCCAATGTCCCTTCAAGAGACATAGATGTGTTGATATGGTACATATGGTGGTGATATGGCGGTGGAGGATGAGGATGCAGAGAAGGAGGAGGACAAGAGCAAATAGACAAAATCAGGAAGCGTATACCCATGTCTGGGTGTGAAGACAGAGGTGCATGGGAATATAGTTAGACCTCCCAAAAAAAAACCCACTGTATTTGAGTTTATGTTACGCTGCTATCATTCGGTGGTGTTGAGAAGTCTGGCCCAATCCAGCCCTTGTTCATTTTTATGCTGTAGTCAGCAGTCACGTGACCTGTCATATGACTAAATAACGTCATGGAAGGTCTTTTACACCATCGCGAGCCACCGGGGAGTCAGGACGCACCGTACAGGAGACAGGGGGCCATCAGAAGGTGAGTATAATGTTTATTTTTTTATTTACCATTTTTATTAACTATTAACTTGGTCACGTTATATAAATCCATGCCGATAGCATGGATTTATATAGTGTGACCAAGTTGTCAAGCACTTTTCCAAATGATGTAAAATCCGCATGCGTTTTTCCTGCCAGGGAGATGCAGAAAAAATCAGCAGCATTTCTGCATTGTGGGCACATAGCCTAAAGAAATCTATAAAGTTGAAGTCAATAACAGTAATGGCAGAAAATAGTAGAAAGAGTGGTGGTTGCCTTTTTCGCTCTACATATTTTCCCCAAGTCTGCTTTCTTTAGCAATTCACTGAAAAGGAAATCAAAACCAGAAAAAAAATCATTGGAAAAAAAATCAGACCTAATACCAATACCTGGTCACAATTCTAAGTGAAGGTAACCCAGGTGAAAAATACCGAAGAACAACCACTCACGTATCTATTATCCATATTGTGGGAGTTGGGCAGTATTATAGATGCAATTCTTGCTTTCTTTAATCTGTATTTTTAAAATTCGGAAACAAATTTTCATACTAAATCAAAAATTGCATATAGTACATTAGGAAATAAAAGTTGCTAAAGTTTGCCAATTACTGTTTTTTCCTGTTGCTACATTCTATAGCATCTCCAGAGATATTGCTGTTTTCTACTTTGCTGTGCAATAGCTATTTAATTTGGCATTTAGCAGCGACACCAGTAAGTGCAGCCATATTTATGTCATCATTACTATCACAAAAGTGACCAATCGCCGATTATCATGGACTCACTGATAATTGGACAGTTTTTCAATAAACACATTCTTAATGTACTTTCACAACTGTTAAGATTCAGGCTGTGTTCATACAGCTGTATTAAAATAAGGGCCAATCATGTCCGCAAATGTCTGACATTACTGGCACCATCTGCAGCTCAATATCCTAGTCAGAAAGAGATGCCTCCTATTGACATGCACTAGTCTGTTCCACTAATTGGAAAAAACGTTGGTGATTAATTGTTGGTATACTGGTTATTATTGGATCAGTGTGCCGTTTGATTAGAAAACTGACGTCTGAAAGAGCCCTTAGTTGTATATATCAATTCAATTTATTGTATTGACTTCTAATTACTTCACTTTTTCCAATTTCAGTGATTACTCCTATTTCCTTGATTTTTCCAATTAAATTTGTGACATTGACATTTCCTAATAAATTAATTTTTTTATTAGCTTTTTTTCCAACTGAAAGCTTCATTTATCCCTTTGTGTTTTATTGGTAAAATGATATTAACCATGGTTATTCCCTGTCTATCTTTCAAATCTGTTTTATTCTATTGATTATGATTTCAAAATAACTTGCGTATAAATATTTCACACTGAAACCCTACCAAAAGACCACCTCTTCGAGAAGGCCTCACCTTTATCCAAGATAAGTTATACTGTAGAGAAGAGTAGATCAAGCAAAACTCAAATTCGCCTGTTTAATTTGAAAACAAGTTATTCTCTATGATTTATGTCCCTTATTATGGTCTGAAGTCTTTTTAGATCCCAGGGAATAGTAAACATAAGATGTAAAAGTAAAACAAATCTTACTTCACCACTCACCTCTCTGGTAACTAAAGCTCATCTACGTGACACGTCCAGCCATTGCCACCGCGAAAGGTGATATCAGCTGCGCAAGTGCACAAAAGGTCACAAAGTCATGACATGACATGCGGCTTGACCGTTAACACACATGTGCAGTACTAACTAATGCTGAACTTAATCAGAGCCAAAAGTCCTGGCGTAATGATAAGCTTGGGGATTTCAGAATGAGCAATCAAAAGATGCGAGAAAGGTAGGAAGGCAGGACATGTTACAGTGAGAAGCGAAGGAGACAGACGTAGGCAATAAGGTAAGCATAAATACATATTTTTTTTACATTTTTAATCTTTTGATTACCTGTTATGATTCAGAAAATGGCAGCCAACTCCTATTTTGTTGAGTTCATGTAGAAGCGAATTACAAAAATACAAAATTTTGGAAAATGCCAATTTTTGTAATATTCAAGTGGAATCCAATTCCACTGCAAAATATACGCTCATCTCTAATTTACTGTTATAGACTTAGTTTTATCATATATTATGTATGCTGGTCATCTTCTTTAAGTAAACCAGCACCCTATAAAACCTTTTAGCATGATTTTGCAATTTTAAGTAAAGACATTGCTATAACGGTCTGTAATATAGAGTAAACAGATAACTTTGGTGAAGAAATACGCTTACTGATTCTTCTTTAATCACCATTTGAAGTTCCTGCTAATTAAATTTCAGTGCACAGAGGCTGGACTATACACTCTGTTTGCTCCTCCCTGTCTGATTCTCCATCCCCTCTGCTTGCCTCTGGTCTTTGAATGACAGGTCACTGGTGAGATTTCAAACAGAAGAGGCAGGTCACTCAGACTGTAAGCAGGCAAAGGGGCTGGGAATTACAGACAAAGAGGACATGGCCCAGTGTACAGTCCAGCCCCTGTACACCAAAATCTAATTAGCAGAAACGTCAAATGGTGGTTAAAGAACAAAGCAGATTTTTTTTCGTCAAAGATACCAATTTAATCAATAAATAGGATGTCATCATAGGGCGGCGTTGTGGTCAATTTCCACAGCTTCTGTCATCACTGTCCCCTGATGGTTTTGTGGCTCAGTAGCAAAGAGAGAAATAACCTTAGCTTCAGTGGTCATCGCTACACTTCTATCCCGGACGCCCACATCTTCAATGACTGCCACAACAGTCACTGCCTTTGACACCACTACCTCTTTCCCTGAAACAAGACACTATCAGGGGACAGTGATAGAAGTAGAGTGAGTGACCATAGCTGCCATCTTCAATTATCATCAGGAGGCAGTGTCACTCACCCTGCTTCTATCACTGCCCACTGATGACGTTGTGTTTTAGGACGTGTGGTAGAAGCTCTGGGGAAGTGAGTGCAGCGCCATCTTCGTGTGATGGTCTGTTTTGGACTCCCCTTAAACAAAATGTAACGGGAAGGAAAAGAAAAATAAAAACACTTTTTAGCGAATAGCAGTAGTGAATTTTATAATAAAGCGAATTACAGTAGTGGTTAGGGCCTAAAGACAAATATTTAAAAAAGGGCATTTTAGGTGATGGACAATCTTTTAAAGATTTTATTCTGTATTATTGTTTCAAAATGTCATATAGCCCCTTGTTTTCTCCACAAGGTCATTAGCATATTACATATTTTCACATTTGAGTTTTTGGTTCAGGCCTTGAATTATCTTTTGTTTGGCTGTCCTTGAATGTGTTCTATTTTGTTTTTATTGTTGCCTGTGTGGAAAGTCAATATGAAGTTTGATTGTGTTACGTATAATGATATGTTGCAAAAAATATATCTAAATCCTAAAGTGAAAACAAAAGCCTATAATCAAAATGTTTATCTTCTTTTGGTTATTTGAAGG
Source organism: Phyllobates terribilis (assembly GCF_046119375.1). Classification (NCBI taxonomy): domain Eukaryota; kingdom Metazoa; phylum Chordata; class Amphibia; order Anura; family Dendrobatidae; genus Phyllobates; species Phyllobates terribilis. The sequence goes on along the minus strand of NW_027362761.1, from coordinate 52,779,760 downwards.
TATGCTCCTCGTTCAGTTCTTTGGGAGATCAAGCCCTGGGAATAGCTCCAAAACATGAATAAATACCAGACAAAAATGGAACAGACAGACAAGGTGGTAGGAAGCAAACAGAAGATATCCATAACAAATGAGGAGAACCTAACTTGTCCAGTATGGAATTTATCTAGTTACATCCTATCGGAGACACAAATTTCACTGCTTTCTAGCTTTCTCACCAGTAAGTTCGACTTATTTAAAACCATTCTGGATATGAACTATCTGGCCAAAAATGTAACACTTGATTGCCATTTCTCTGAGTGTGAACAAGGTTCTATTTCATCTGGTGTGGACACTTATGGCATATCTTCTCCACCAAATTATCCTACTTTTTTGTTTAAAGAACTGCATGGTATATCACTGTTAAAATCTTTAGAATCTGAATCCTCCACAATTAACACTATATTAAATGACTACCAGTAACCCATTTTTTTATCTCATCCAATCAAGACCCACTGTTTTTCAAGATGTTATTATTAAAGAAATTGTAGCTTTGGACAACCACCTCATGAGAACAGTAGTTTAACTAAAAAAAGAGGTCTGCCTTAAAAGAACTTCAAGAGAATAAAGATTTACTTATAAAGAAAGCAGACAAAGGTTGAGCTATTGTTGTTCTAAACTCCTCTCTATGTTATAAATTTAATTCACATGAGCTTTACAATTCTACTGTTTGAGAAATTTTTGAAAGAATTAAAAAACTTGCCGACAGAGGATTTTTCTATGGTAGCAATTGTTAAAAAACTGCTTGAATATTTATATGTTGAACATTCCATTATCCCCATATTTCACTCATTACCGAAAATACACAAAAATATATTTCCACCAACATTCAGACCAATAATAGCAGGTATTGAATCACTAGGTGAACGATTGGGAGCATGGGTGGATCATTATCTTCAACCCCTAGTCCAAAACATGCCAGGTAACATTAGGGACACCAAAGTTGCGATTTTGGCCATTTTAAATGGGATTCTTCATATACAGCTCTGGCAAAAATTAAGAGACCACTGCAAAATGTTCTCGCTCTCTGATTTCTCTCTAGGTATATTTGGGTAAAATGTATATGGTTGTTTTATTCTATAAACTACTGACATGTCTCCGAAATTCAAAGCTAAAAATGTTGTATTTATTAGCAGCAAATGAGAAATCGTAAAAATAATAAAGAAACAGTGCTTTCAGACCTCAAATAATGCAAAGAAAACAAGTTCTTATTCATTCAGAAACAATGCTCATGTTTTAACTCAGGAAGAGTTCAGAAATAGTGAGGAGCGAGCACTAAAATGCTCGGGTACTCGTTGCTCGGGTCGAGCAAATTGGAATACTCGGGTACTAGACCCGAGGAACGAGCCCAATGCAAGTCTATGGGAAACTCGAGCATTTTTCAGGCGGCTCCCCTCAGCGGTCTGCAGAGGGCCTAAAAATTGCCCAAATCGATGGGAACAGTGCTCAAATGACATGGGAACAGCATGGGGAAGACCTCTGGAAGCATTTCTGACTCCCAGGTCACTGCTGTCAACAATGTTGTCAGAGTATTACGCCACTTTTACGGACTCACAATAAAACATACAAAAACGAAACCAAAATGGATTTTCCTGGGAAATATGTTAAGGAACATCCTTTCCAGGGTAATGACTTGTATAGAAGGCAAAATAAATGACAAAAACTACTCCTCCACACCTGGGGCTATGTTCACATGTTGCGTTTTTGATGCGTTTTTTGCACTTTTGCATTGCATTCAACCAAGACAAATGCATTCACCTGGAAATGTAATTTTAACATTTTACAACCTTATCTGGCCATATGGTGTCACCTCATCAGACACATGCATACAGCGCTGAAAAGACATGGGAACAGCATGGGGAAGGCCTCTGGAAGCATCTGACTCCCAGGTCACTGCCTAAAAGCATGTGCATCATAAGTGATCATTGGCGCATGCGAAGATGCCTCCCGCCATGCACCTGTCGTTGCAGACTTGCAACAATCACCATCCACGTAAGCTTTTCACAACCTCCTGCCAGCGGCGGCCGGGTGTCCATACTCGGTCCCCAGCCGCCACTATATTTCCCTGTATCGCCTCCGCCTTCCACAAGCACGGGTCCCATAACATTACCCGTGCCCTCCCCAGTGCACTTACTGGGAAGGACCACCAAACCACAAACACGTGGACAGGTGAATGTGGCCAGGGACGGTACAGAGCCAGTCCACAACTTTTTTTTGCTGACAGTTGTATTTAGCTCAGTGAAAGGACTTGCAAAGAGGGAAACCCTATCTAGCCTGCATGTCATTTCTGACAGGAAGTCCTGTAATGCATCTTGTTGCAGAAGCAATGGCAGCCCGTCCAACATCAACTCGCCCTTGTCGGTGGTGCTTTGACACGCACATCTTTCTTTGCGCATTTAATCTCTTGAATACAGAGTTGGACAATGGCCTGATCTGTAATGCAGTTTGAGAAATAACATGCATAAGCACGTCCGATCCACATTAAAAAAGCAGCCATAGAGTGTCCGGGAACCTTCCCCCACACTTTTCTTAGCCAGGGCTGCTTTTCGGCAGGGTTGGACGGGCCCACCAGAGAACCGGAGACTCCCCCGGCGGTTCCTGGCTTCTCCTTCAGGAGAGTTCATAGTGCCGAGTTGAGGCCATGATGATGATAGAGGCCACCACCTGCTTAGTTTTCTGTTACTTGGAATGCAAGTGCAAGTATGCAGCCAGCCACCCACATGCCGCAACACTAAACTGCCAGATTTCTTGGCAGCTTCTTGCACTTGAAATATAGCCTATTAAGCTCGTGGAGGCGGAAGCTTTTCACAACCTCATGCCAGCGGCGGCCGGGAGTCCATACTCTGTCCCCAGCCGCCACTATATTTCCCGGTATCGCCTCAACCTTCCACAAGCACGGGTCCCACAACATTACCCGTGCCCTCCCCAGTGCACTTACTGGGAAGGACCACCTAACCATAAACACGTGGACAGGTGAATGTGGCCAGTGACGATACGGAGCCAGGCCACTACTTTTTTTGCTGACCGTTGTATTTAGCTCGGTGAAAGGACAGGAAGAGAGGGAAACCCTATCTAGTCTGCATGCCATTTCTCACAGGAAGTCCTGTAAAGCTGCTTGAACTTGAAATGTGGCCTTTTAGGCTCGTGGAGGCGGAAGCTTTTCACAACAACATGCCTCGTGTCCATACTCGGTCCAAAGCCGTCACTATTTCTCCCGGTGTTGTCTCAGTCTTCTACAAGCACGGGTCCCTGAACATTACTGCTGGTACTTTTCTAGGGGAATTTGCTTGCCTCCTACCAGCCTGGAATATTTCCAGCAAACTATGGTATGACGCCATGGTATTAGCACTGCCCCCAGTACCAGTAGCGAAGCCATCCCCAATTTCCTACTCAGGAATTTTATTTGGTAGACTGAGTGGCTGCCCAAATACATTTTCTCACAAAGGAGCTGAAGATAGAGTGGCAGTAGGTGCACATTTCTCCAGCCTTTTAGACATTAGAGGGTGAACGGCAGCACATTGGATCAGTGGTTAGCACTGATGACTTGCAGCGCTGGGATCCTGGGTTCAAATCCCAGCAAGTACAACATCTGAAAGGATTTTGTATGCTCTCCCAATGTTTCCACCGCCGTAAAAAAGCAGCCATAGAGTGTCCGGGAACCTTTCCACATGCTTTTCTTAGCCAGGACTGCTTCTCGGCAGGGTTGGATGGTCCCACCAAAGAATCCTCTGGTGTGCCCTGGCTTCTACCTAAGGAAAGTTCATGATAGCGCTAATTTTGCAGCTGCTATGGGGCTCTTGAGCGGGGGAGAAAGGTTAGCCCTCAGAAACAAATCCTCTGGTGGGCACAATGTTTTTCAATCTGAAAAAGCTTCTCAGTGGGAGTTGTATTTCACCACAGCTATATTCTTTAGCTCAGTGAAAGGACTGGCATAGAGGGAAACCGTATCTACTCCAGCTGTCATTTCACCGTCAGTTTCCGCCCATTGTCACACATGACCATGCCTGGCTGTATGTTCAGCGGTGAGAGCCACAGATCAGGCTGCTGTGTTACAGCTTTCAACAACTCTGCAGCGCTGGGCGGTTTGTCAATTAAGCATTAAGCATGTTATCTTCAGCACAGCCTGTTGCCACTTGGCCAAGGCAGTGCTGTCAGCTTGTGACTGATGTGGTCATTTCGGAGATGGAAGAGGAGGTGCAAGTACTGAACAATGTGATTAGATTGTTATTAAATTGGTGACGCTGTTTTTTATACTAAAGAAAGATCGTATTGTTTTGGTTTTTTTTATGTTATTTTTTAAAACAAATGCATTCACCGGGAAATGTCATTTTAACATTTTACAACCTTAGCTGGCAATGTAGTGTGTGACATTATCAGACACTTCCTGTTTTATTTATGATGGAGGGACTCAAAGTCATAAAGCCTATTTTTATACGGACATCAGACGGCCCTTACTATTCTTAAGAGGCCAGCAGTCGGCCATAGCTATTGTTAGAGAGCCATCAGCCGGCTATGCTTTGTTGTTACCATTATTAACAAGTGGGTCTCCTATACTGTTATTGCGTATCCAGTGACTGCAAGGGCTGCCAAAAATTTGGACGCAACCCAATATCCCTTTCAAGAGACATAGAGGAGGGTCTCAGGAAAAAAAAATGTTCCCATTTTAAAGGAGCAGCTCTCCTATAAATGGTAATGCCCATGCTGTGACTGCAAGGGCTGCCAAAATTTGGGAAAAACCCCACTAAGAATTTAAAGACACAGAGCAGGGCCACAGTAACGACAAATTCCCATTCGAAAGGATAGAGTCTCCCATAGTGTGGGCCTATGCAGTGAATGCAAGGGCTGCCAAAAATTTGGAGGCACTTCAATGCCCCTTGGAAGAGATGTGAAGGAAGGCCTCTTAAAAAAATGTTCCCATTAGAAGGAAGCGGGCCTCCTATACTTGTAATGCCTATGCACTAAGTGTATGGGCTGACAAACATTTACCCCTGGGGGGGTATACATGAACATACTGTATAAAAAAAATTTTTAACGGCCATCAAACACCCTTTAAAAAAATTATGTGGGTGTTGCATCACGGACCACGGTCACCCTGCTGATATGGTGGTGGTGGATGAGAGGGAGGAGGACAAGAGCAAGCGGCCAAAATCAGGAAGCGTATACCCATGCGTGGGTGTGAAAAGGTGCATGGGAAAACACCTCAAGAAAAGACACTGTATTGGAGTTTATGTTACGCTGCTATCATTCGGTGGTGTTGAGAAGTCTGTCCCAATCCAGCCCTTGTTCATTTTTTATAAGAGTCAGCCTGTCAGCATTTTCAGTTGACAGGCGGATGCGCTTATCAGTTATAATTCCACCAGCGGCACTAAAAACCCGCTCTGATAAAACGCTGGCGGCAGGGCAGGCCAGGACCTCCAAGGCATAGAAAGCTAGTTCATTGCACGTATCCAGCTTGGATACCCAATGATTATAAGGCACAGCAGAATCACGGAGGACGTTGGCATGGTCGGCAAGGTACTCCCTCAGCATCTTCCCAAACTTTGCACTCCTTGTGAGAGTACCCCACACTTCAGGGCCTGTGCGATGGGAAGGTCTGAGAAAACTCTCCCATGACTTTGATAGTGTTCCCCTGCCTCTGCTGGATTGGAGTTGTGTCTCTTTTGCCTGTACTCCTTGGTTGTCCAACGAAGTGTGCCCTCTGCCACCAGCGTTTTCAGATGGGAAATTTTTTTTAATAGTTCCGCAACAAGGGCCTTCTGGTACAGCCCCATTTTTGTAGACCTGTCCACCTCAGGAATAAGAGATATAAAGCTCTCCTTGTAGTGTGGGTCTAGAAGTCTCACCAACCAGTAATGACTGTCACCCAAAATTTTGAGAACGCGAGGGTCATGGGAAAGGCAGCGTAACAAACTCAGCCATGCGTGCCAGACTGCTAACAGGCAAGACTTCTGTGTCCTCTCCAAAATGATGACGGACCAAGCTCTCCTCCTCCTCCTCTCTGTCCATCCACGCTGAACAGACGGTATGACAGCTGTGCAGGTAGTACCGTTTATAGTGCATGAAAATAGCTCTTGCCCTTCCTCCTCCTCCTCCTCTTCCTCATTGTCGCCCAATCCACATTGGGATGAGATGAGGCTTGACTGTGTGTAATCACCCTGAATGGTTCCTTGCTCCATCTCATCGTGCTCCGCCTGCAATGCATCCTCTTTGATTGTGAGCAGAGAGCGTTTCAGAAGACAGAAGCAGGATGGTGACGCTAATTATGGCGACATCGCCGCTCACCATCTTGTTGGAGTCCTCAAAGTTTTGAAGGATGGTAGATATGCTTGACATCCATGTCCACTCCTGAGGTCTTATGTGTGGAGCCTGAACTGAATAGCGACGGCCTGGTTGATGCTGGTACTCAACAACTGCCCTCTTCTGCTCACAAATCCTTCCCAACATCTGGAGTGTAGAGTTCCAACGCGTGGGGACATCACACACCAGTCTGTGAGCCGGAAGCTGCAAACGCTGCTAAAAAACTGCAAGGGCGGCGAAAGCTGTAGCTGACTTTCTAAAATGGGCACACAGGCGGCGTACTTTAACAAGCAGATCCGGAAGCTCCGGGTAGGATTTGAGAAATCGCTAAACCACGAGGTTAAGCACATGGGCCAAGCATGGTACAAGTGTGCACTAACCTCACCTCAGAGCCGCCACCAGGTTCCGGCCATTGCCACACACGACCATGCCTGGCTGTAGGTTCAGCGGTGTGAGCCACAGATCTGCCTGCTCTTTCAGAGCTGTCCACAACTCTTCAGCATTGTGCGGTTTCTCACCTAAGCATATTAGCTTCAGCACAGCCTGTTGCCGCTTGGCCGAGGCAGTGCTGCAGTGCTTCCAGCTTGTGAGTAATGTGGTCATTTCTGGGATGGAGGCTGAAGAGGAGGAGGCTGAAGAGGATGAGGTGCTGAAGCTGTAGACCATGGGGGCAAGCCTGATTGACCTAGGGCCCGCAATCCTTGGTGTCGGGAGGACGTGTTCCGTCCCATGGTCCGACTGGGTCCCGGCTTCCACTATGTTAACCCAGTGTGCCGTCCGCGAGATGTACCGTCCCTGCCCACAAGCACTTGTCCACGTGTTCGTTGACTTTACCGGTAACTGCGTTGAGAGCACGGCTAATGTTTTGGGACACGTGCTTGTGTAATGCAGGGACGGCACACCGGGAGAAATCGTGGCGGCTGGGGACCGAATACTGAGGGACGGCCGCTGCCATCAGGTTGCAGAATGCTTCCGTCTCCACGAGCCTAAAAGGCAACATTTTGAGCGCAAGCAGTCGTGAAATGTGAGAATTTAGTAGTGTGGCCTGTGGGGCGTTGGCTGCATATCTGCGCTTGCGTTCCAAGGACTGGAGTATGGACAACTGAAGCTGCACTGGGACAAGGACAAGGACATGCTTCCTCATGCTGTTACTTGAGAGTGTGCAACGACAGGTGCAGGGCAGGAGGCATCTTCGCATGCACCATGGACAGGGGATTGGCTTGCATCCACAACAGCGGAAGAAGCAATGGTGCCACCCGCAGACATTGTTCCTGGACCCTGGGGTACAGCCCACAAAGTTGGGTGCTTTTCTGCCATGTGCCTGAACATGCTGGTGGTGGTCAGGCTGGTCGTTTTGCCACCCCTGCTGATGATGGCCTGACAGGTGGTGCAAATGTCCTTTTTGGGGTTATCGGCAGAGTCTTTAAAAAACAACCAGACTCGGAAAGACCTAACAGTTGTACTGGCAAATTCCTTCGTGTTGGTGTTATGGGGAATGGTTGCCTGCCTTCTGTCTGCGGCCACCACACTGCTTCTTCCTGCCTGTTGGGGTGCTCTGCCTCCCTCCCCGTGTGCTGCTGTCCTGGCTCTGCCTGTCCTCCTGCCAGGTTGGTCAGTTACTATATCGTCCACCACCTCGCCTTCCACTTCCACACCCTGGTCCTCCTCCTGATTTTCTGGCAATTGTGTCTCATCTTCGTCCACCTTTTGTGACACTTTCCCACCATCGCCTTCGTGTGACCGTGGCTGCTCAAATATTTGGGCATCGCTGCACGCGATCTCCTCTTGCCCCGCTTCAAGTGGACCGAGCGAGAGGCCTGAATCTTTAAATGGAAAAGTGAACAGCTCTTCAGAGTGTCCAAGTGTGGGATCAGTTGTCTATGGGTACTCAACGTGGTGGGAGCAAGGAGGATCAGGGTGAGGAATATGCGGTCCAGACTCACTGCTACTGAGACTTGACCGTGTGGTAGACAGGGTGGTGGTGGCTAAGTGACTGGAAGCATTATCCGCTATCCAACCAACAACCTTTTCATACTGCTCTGGGTTCAATAGTGGTGTGCTGCGGTCCCCTAGAAATTGGGACAAGGTGGTCAGGCAAGAAGATGTGGGTGTTTGTTGTGGCACAATTTTGGCTTGCCCACGGCCTTTTCCTCGTCCTCTGCCTGCACCATTACCATCACCATCACATCCAGTTCCCCATCCCTTGCCACGTGCCTTGCCCATTTTAAATGGAGGACAGTATCTTCCACGCTCACTACAAATGACTGAATTTGGAGCGAACTTATATTTGAGCCGTTTGACGGAGAAAACAGTTTTAAATACCTGGCCTGTAAGTAAGTAGTTTGAACAGCAAACTGGTGTGAATTGCTTCACTGATACACTAAAGGAAATGTTTAATGGAGGCCAGAAATGGCAGTATTTTCTGACAACGTATATGTGATCCGTGTGACAGAGAAAACACAGTTTTAAATAGCTGGATTTTTTGCGCTGTAATATGGAAAATACCTGGCTGTATTCTGCAGTGCCAACAAGCAAATGGTGCAGAAAAATGGTGTTCTCTGGATTGCTTTTTAAGCAAATTAGGAGGATTAAGATTCAAAAATGATTATTCCTGGCCCCTGAGACCTTTGCCTATTTCTAGAAATATAAAAGCAGCAGAAGGCAGAACTGGAATGGAGCCTCTTGTCCTATGTGCACTGCAGTCTGTTATATACCCTGCCTGCCTGCACACACTGCCTGCCTGATATCTCTGCAGATGGATTAGTTAGTCCTCAAAAGGACTGTTTGTTAAGATGGATATGTGTAATGTATGGTTTTTCTCCCTACACTACCTAATACACGATTAAATCTCTCCCTGACACAGCAGCAGGTCTTCCTACACTGTCTAATCCGGAGTGACTGTAACGAGCATGGCAGCGCCAGGTCTGATATAGACCTGATGCCAGCCAACCACGGTATTGCCCACAACCAACATGGCTACAGCATTACAGTGCATGGCATGCAATCCCTGCATGTTCATTGGCTCTCTAAATAGCGCCAAACAAGCAGGGAGGGGACCCGAGTTCCCGCCCGAGCAACCCTGAAATACTTGCCGAGCACCATGATGCTCGGGCGAGTACAGAGTAGTGGTGAGCGCGTACGCTCATCACTGTTCAGAAATCAATATTTGGTGGAATAACCATGGTTTTTAATCACAGCTTTCAAGTGTCTTGTCATGCTTTCCACCAGTCTTTCACACTGCATTTGAGTGACCTTATGCAACTCCTGGTACAAAAAAGTAAGTGGTTCTTATTTGTTTGATGGCTTGTGACTATCCATCTTCCTCTTGATTACATTCCAGAGGTTTTCAATTGGGTTAACGTCTGGAGATTGGGCTGGCCATGACAGGGTCTTGATGTGGTGCTCCTTCATCCACACATTGATTGACCTAGCTGTGTGGCATGGGGCATTGTCCTGCTGGAAAAAACAGTCCTCAGAGTTGGGGAACATTGCCTGAGCAGAAGGAAGCAAGTGTTTTTCATGGATAACCTAGTATGCGGCTTGATTCTTATGTCCTTCGTAAAGATTAACCTGTCCAATTCCAGCCTTGCTGAAGCATCTCCAGATCATCACCGATCCTCCACCAAATTTCACAGTGGGTGCAAGACACTGTGGCTTGTATGCTTCTCCAGGTAACTGTAACCATTAGACGACCAGGTGTCGGGCAAAGCTGAAAATTAGACTCATCAGAGAAGATTACCTTACTCCAGTCCTCTATGGTCCTATCGTTATGGTCTTTGGCAAATTTCAGCCTGGTTCTCCTTTGCTTCTTATTGATGAATGGCTTTTTCCTAGCTTTACATGACTTGAGGCCTGCCTCTACGAGCCTGTTACAAACCGTGCACTTCACCCCAGCTGCCATTTGCCATTCCTTTTGTAGGTCACTTGTCATCCTGCGGTTGCTGAGTGACGTTTGAATAAGATAACGGTCGTTCCAGTCAGTGTAGAGTCGCTTTCGCCCTCTTCCGGTCTGTAGCTTTGTTGTCCCTAATGTCTGTTGTTTGACCTTGTTGTAATGGACTGCTGTCTTCGAAATTTTAAGGATGGAGACAACATGACACTCACTGTATCCCTCTGCTATTAAAGCCAGAATTGAGCCGTTTGTTTCCTCACTCAAGACTTTTCTTTTCAACTCCTTTGGCATGGTTCAAAGTTATTTTTTCATTCAAATATCTTTTGGGCTATTCCTAGCACTTGTTTTGCCATCCAGCTTGTCCTACTGCAAGACGATTGTGAAGACCACAGCAGTGTTTTTTGTACTTTCCCTCGTTACATAAGATTTGGTTCAGGTGGTCACCTAATCAGAAGCACATTAAGTAGAATGAGGTGTACGTTTGTTGGAATTCATGGTTGTCAGACATGTAGAGATTGTGATTTTTAGAAAACTGTATATGGGTAAGCTGCAATGTCATTTATCTGTATCTATCTATACCGCATAACGTTGATGTTCACTGCTTTTCTTATTTTTTGGATTAATGCAGCACATATTAACTACCCATTCTGGAGTTTAATTTAACAGTTTCAATTCTTCTTACTCAATTATTTTTCTTTTGACAATATGTTTTTTATGCAGAAGCAAGTTGTGAGCATGGGAGTCAAATTCTATTCTTATTTAACAAAAATAGTTATGGCAGCCTCGGAAGAGAAATATGTAATGATACCAATCCATTTCATAGCAGTATTGTGTGGTATAGTCATTTCATAGACGATTTATTTATTAGTAATGATTCTTGTGAAGCAGAGTCTTAATTTCTTGCATATATAATTCCAATCCCTACAACCTTAAATTTACTTGTTTTTTCAATCCCATTAAAATTAACTTTTTGGATATATTCGGTAATTTGACTTCAAAAATTGTTACCGTAATCCCGTATAGAAAACCTATAACTTCTAATTCTATTTTAGATGCTCATTCTTGTCATTCACCTCACATCATGAAAAATATTCTTGTGGCAGAACTTATAATAACTAAATGAAATTGCTCCCAGCAACAAGACTACACTAAAGAGTCTAATAATGTTAAACGTAGACTAAAAATAGAGGTTATACAGTTTGGACCCTCAATAGAGCTAGTGATATTGTTGTGGTTATTGACGGACAAAAACGTACTATTCATTTTTCTAAACCCAAATAATATTTTAAAGGTTTTCCGGTCACCTTTACTTAGTTTAGTCCACGGTATTACAAAATTACCACTATTAAAAAATTTCACCATATTGGACCAGAGTCCCAAACTTTCTAATATCATGAAAAATTCCCCAGTCCTATATGCAAGGAAAGCACCTACTATAGGTTCCTTACTCTCCCGTAGTAATTTTTCTCAAAAATAAAAAAAGCACATACTAATTGGCTCTCTGTAAAAGGTTTTTTTATAAATGTGGCCATACACGCTGCATTTCCTGTACTTATGCCAATAAATGTATTTGTGGCACCCCAGGGGTCTGGTTTCCACAGTGACAGCAATGTTATGTCTGAGAGCAGGTGGGAGGTCTCTTGGTCAGGGATCCTATGCATGCCACACCTCCTGCCCAGTCCTGGGAGGGGAAGAACTTCCCCTATATAAACCTGGGGCTGAGGCAGGGTTAGGAAGAAGAGTAGAGATAAGAAGAGAAGCAGTAATAGGAAAGAAAGACCAGGAGCTCTGTGGGAATCGTGCTAAGAAGAGGTCAGGGGCTGGTAGCTGTAGAGCTCGCCCTGATCGAAGCTTTCTCACCGGACCCGGAGTCCGAGGCTGTGGGGACTAACTTTTACCCAGCAGCAGAATCCGTCAGGCAGGGGATTTCCGGTCCTCTGGTCAAGAAACCCGAAGGCACGGTCACACGCGTGGGACCAGCACCGCCGTCGTGGAGCGGAAGCAAATAGAAGGCCCCGAGTCACCGGCCATACGGGTGAGCACCACACGGTACACTCAGGGACGTGGGCTACTTTTACCCGCCTCTAGCAAGGTAGCCAGAAGAGTACAGTTAGTTGGGAAGGCCTACAGCTCCGCCTGGCCAGGGGAAATCCCATCTGCTCAATGACTGACCAGGCCCCATTCGCTAGCCAGTACTCCGGGAGGGTCTGTCTTTGTCACCAGTAAAGACCCTGAACTACACCGTACCGTCTCCGAGTGGTTCCTGCTACCCCCATCATCCACGTCAGCTGCCCTGAGGCCATACCCCTCCCGTTGGGGGTTATACCATCTCCGCTGCACAACTGTGTCACCGGCCTCAGCGGTCTGCCCTGCAGCGGCGGCTCCATAGCTGCATTCAACGGGTGGCGTAGTCGTCCAATATCTACTGCTACGTACACCGCCACTCAGTCTGACTCCCTGGGCACGGACCGGGTCACCGCCACAAGGACTACCACCCCTAATAGATCCGGCTCCGGGTAACCCCTGCGTGCGCAACGCTACACCAGAAAGCAGGCCCAGGGGCGCGTCAGCTTTTGGCGTAGTCGGCAGGATCTCGTGCCCGCAACCACCGGGTACTGCGTGCCTGAAAAAGAGACTTTTTAACTTACCTGTGGTGAAGATTCCCGCCATCCGGCGCCATCTTCGGCCTTCTTCCCGCCATCCGTGGAGTTTTCCCGCCATTGGACGCCATCTTGAGGACGCCGCGCGGGAAGAAGAGGGGCGTGGACTCCGAAAGCGCGCGAGAACTGAAGCCCCGCCTCACGTCCGGACGCTGCGTAAGGTCCTGGAAGGAGCCCAGCCGACGCCGACGTCACAGGAGCGCGACGGAAGGTCCTCAACCCTGACGATCCACTGCGGAGCCGCGGCCTACGGAAGAGGATCATCGCAAGGTAGGCCACGGTCCACTAGGGGGGAGAAGGATGTCGGATATGGAGGAGAGCTTCACCGCTCCAACCCCCGCCAGCGCCACCGCTGTTGCGGTCATGCCTTTCACCATGCCCTATATCCCGGGGGCAGCCTGGCTACCCCAGTACTCAGGGGAGTCACATACCCTGCATGACTTTAGAGAAAAGCTGGATAGCCTCTTCCAGGTGTACCCCCTCACAGAAGAGCAAAAAGTGAGCATTCTGGTGGCCCAATTAACCGGGGCAGCCCAAAGGGAGGTAAAGTCCTGGCCACCTGGGGGGAGGACTGTCGCAGGGATACTAACCCGGCTGAGGGACACCTTTGATACCCGCACCTCAGCCGAGATCAAGCTTAGATTCTACGGGTGCAAGCAGCGAGCACAAGAGAGTATAAGGGACTATGCTCTGAACCTACAAGAGGCCCTGAGAGCCATTAAGCAGACCGACCCTGACGGCGTGGGAGACGAGGACAGGCTGTTGACTGAACAATTTATAGAGGGTTTATATTGCAATGCCCACCGAACTCAGTTGCGGGCAATGGCCTTACAGGACCCTCATCTGGGATTTGCACAGTTCAAGGACAGAGCCATCCGGGTGCTCCGAGAACCAGCACCAGGTGGCGTTGTGACCCACAGACGCCCCACTACCACTTACCACCAGGAGGCGGGGCCCTTGTCGGCAGGGCCTGTGGGAACTGATGCGCAGGCTTTGAGCAATGACCCGGCTCCAGACCTGCACCATCAGGTCCAAGAGCTAGCTAAAAGCGTTGCTGCGCTAACCCGAACTGTGCAGTCTTTACAGGTTTCCACTTCGGGGAAGATCCAGCTAGCATCCGGACCGGAGGACATCCCGTGGCGTCGACCAAGGAGGACCCCACCGGCCAGAGGAAGACCCAGCGACCAATACAACGAGGACGGACAACCCATCTGCCGCCGCTGCAATCAACCCAGACATATGGCAAGGTACTGTCCTTTAAACTGGCCCAACCTAGGGTAGAGGGCCAACCCCTAGGAAAAAGATCATCAGGCCCATCGAACTGGCGTGACAAATACGTGGGAGGACGTCCAGTCTTGCCTGTGGTACTGGATGGCATTCCTATGAGTGCCCTACTGGACACCGGGTCACAGGTCACCACCATCCCGTACGTGCTCTTCAAGCAGTACTGGAATGACTCGGATATAACCCGCTACCCTGACGACGACTTGAGTATCATCGCCAGCAATGGTCAGCCCGTGCCACAGATCGGATTTAAAGAGGTGACCATTAAAATCGGTAGAGTCGAACTGGCAGCACAGGGACTGATCATTGTAGACATTGACAAACACGAGAGTCACCCAAAGATAACTCTAGGAACTAATGTGATTGAAAATTGACTTGCAGAAGTGATTTTCATTTTACAGCAGGTTGCCAAGAACGCCAGCTCCGGCGAGCAGCGAGTGCTCCAGAAAGAGATCCGGGCACTGATGCGACAGCAACAGGTGGAACTCTCCGGTGGTGAGATTGGTAGCGTGAGAATGTGTGACCCTTTCCCTATTGCCATGCCCCCAAAAAGTGAAATGATGATTTGGTGCCGGGCAGCTATTGGTCTGAGAGGTAGAGATTACCAGGCAATGGTAGAACCAGTTTACTCAGACAGTAGGCCCACCATTTTGACAGCACGGGGGGTGGTCAATGTACGCCATGGGAGGCTGCCCGTTCGCGTAGTGAATATCGGGAAGAGGGAAGTGTACCTGCCCAGGTATGCCACGCTGGCCAAATTGTATACCATCAATCGAAATTCCATACAGTCCATAGAACCCTTGCCTCCATCTTCTCCGGAGGAAGGTAACGGCTCTGAGAAAACAATGGAGGACTGGTGTCAGCAACTACATTTGGGTACTGACTCCACTCCCTCACACCAGAAACAGGGAGTCTATCGGGTGGTTCAAGAGTATGAGAGAGTGTTTAGTAAACACCCGTTAGACTTCGGGCGAGTCAAGGGGGTAGAACACCACATCCCCACGGGAGATCATCCTCCCATAAAGGAGAGATACCGACCCGTACCCCCTGCACATTACCAACACGCCAAGGGGATGCTCAGAGACATGAAGGAGGCTGGGGTAATCAGGGATAGCTGTAGCCCCTGGGCAGCTTCACTAGTCTTGGTTAAAAAAAAAGACAGCACCATGAGAATGTGTGTAGATTACCGGAAAATCAACCATATCACACACAAAGATGCGTACCCTTTACCAAGGATAGAGGAGTCTTTGGCTGCTTTAAGATCTGCTAATTTCTTCTCCACTTTGGATCTTACTAGCGGGTACTGGCAGGTTCCTGTAGCAGAGGCGGACCGGGAGAAGACCGCATTCACCACCCCGATGGGACTTAGCGAGTTTACCTGCATGCCGTTCGGACTCTGCAACGCACCAGGAACCTTCCAACGGTTGATGGAATGCTGTCTGGGACACCGAAACTTCGAGACGGTCCTGCTATACCTGGACGATGTCATCGTCTATTCCAAAACCTATGAGGACCACCTGAAACACCTGGCAGAAGTGTTCGAAGCTCTGGCAAACTACGGCCTAAAGGTGAAACCCTCCAAGTGTCACCTCCTGAAACCAAAGGTGCAGTACCTGGGACACGTGGTGAGCGCTGACGGAGTGGCTCCCGACCCTGATAAGATCACCGCAATTAAGGAATGGCCAAGTCCCTCGAGTGTAAAGGAAGTGCGGCAGTTCCTAGGGTTGGTAGGCTACTACCGCAGATTCATTCCCGGTTTCACCAAAAAGGCAGCTCCTATGCAGGACCTCCTGATAGGCCAGTCCCGGAAGGCCAAGAACCAGAAGCCGCCCTTCAGATGGGAGAAGTTAGAAGAAGAGTCCTTCCGCCAGCTGAAGATGGCCCTCACGGGGGATGAAATCCTGGCATACCCTGATTACAGCCAGCCCTTTATCCTCTACACCGACGCCAGTAACATTGGGCTAGGAGCCGTACTGTCCCAGACCCAGCAGGGGAAAGAACGGGTAATTGCTTACGCCAGCCGAAAACTGAGACCCACCGAAAGAAACCCTGAGAATTACAGCTCATTCAAGCTGGAGTTCCTGGCAGTGGTGTGGGCAGTCACCGAACGCTTTAAGCACTACCTCGCCTCTTCCCGGTTCACCGTGTACACGGAAAACAACCCGTTGACGCATCTGGACACGGCAAGGCTCGGTGCCCTGGAGCAGAGATGGATGGCCTGCCTGTCCAACTATGAGTTCACAATCAAATACCGGGCAGGACGCTCCAATACCAACGCGGACGCCCTGTCTAGGATGCCAAACCTACCAGACGAGGGTGAGGATTCAGAAGATTTGGAAGAGGTCGAACTCCCTGCGTTCCACCGTCATGGGACTGTCCAGTATTTCCACCGTGTAAGGGGTAAGCAAGCCGCTACGTTCAACCCCTTACCTCACTACAACTGGGCGGAAACGCAAGACAGTGACCCTGCCGTCCTGCTGGTGAAGGAGATGCTGACTCAGCCAGAAGCTCGCCTTGACCCGGACGCTCCGGAGGAGACCAAGCAACTGTGGGCTGAGAAGAGTCGACTGTTCCTTTACAAGGGGAAGTTGTGCCGCAGAATGGTTAACTCCCGGACGCATGAACTGGTCTGGCAAGTAGTGGTGCCAAGAAGGGACGCAGCTATGGTGATGGAGGCATACCACGACGGGGCTGGGCACTTCGGATGGAAGAAGCTGGAGTTCCTGCTGCGCGGGCGGTTCCATTGGGTAGGCATGAGAGGAACCATCGAGAGGTGGTGCAGAGACTGTGGCCCATGCAACCTAAGAAGGAAGGACCGTGCCAGCCAGAAGACCCCCCTTCAGTCCATCGTCACCCGGCAGCCGTTGGAACTGGTGGCCTTGGATCATGTAAAACTGACCCCAAGCAGAAGTGGCTACGTCTACGCATTAACCATCGTGGATCACTACTCCCGGTTCTTGGTTGTCGTCCCCGTCAAGGACTTAACGGCTCAAACAGCAGCTAGAGCCTTCCAGCAGCACTTCTGCCATCCACACGGCTACCCAGAGCAGGTACTGACGGACCAGGGACCTGCCTTTGAAGCGGAGGTCTTCCAAGAATTCTGTACTCTGTATGGCTGCCGGAAGATCAGGACGACACCCTATCATCCGCAAACTAGTGGACTTTGTGAGAAAATGAACCAGGTGGTGATAGATCTTCTAAGAACATTGCCCCTGGAAGAACGCAGTCTGTGGCCTGAGAAGCTGCCCGACCTGGTGGACCTATACAACTACATCCCTGTAGGTTCCACCAACTGTACCCCGGCTTACCTAATGAGGGCAAGGCCTGGTAAGCTACCTGTTGACCTGGAGATGGGAGTCCTGACACCCGAGGACACTTCACCGGAAGCAGACTGGGACACAGAGAGGCAGCAGCAGTACCGGAAAGTACAGGAGAGCGTGGAGCGAAGTCTCTGTCTGGCTAGGGAAAGACAAGAGAAAACTTACAACCAGTATGCCCCCGCTGTTCCCCTGGTACCCGGAGAGCAGGTCTTGAAGAGGAAGAGACGGCTCCACAAGTTGGACGACCAGTGGGAGAAGGACCCGTACACCGTACTGCCCTCAAGCCACGACAACCCAAAGGTTTGTACCATCAGTAAAGATGGAGGGGAAACCACAGCCATTGTATCCCGGGATCACCTGAAGAAGTGTCCCGAACAGCTACGGAACCCAGAAGGGGAACAAGAAGACCCTCGACCCGTAGAGGAAAGGTAAGATATGGTTAGTACTGTGCTCGGAGACTTCCCTCGGTCCTGGACTCAAGTCAATGGTGCAGTTGTGGTACCCGTCCTCACGTTCCTCCAACCAGCATCCCAAGTGCCTACGGAGCAACAGGTAGAGCTGGGAGAGCAGCCGGTCCAGGAGGCAAGAGACTCCACACAAGTAGAACAGGAGGATCAACCCTCTGCTTATAGTGAGCCTGCCGTACCCCTAGTGAGCCAAAGAGCCCGTAGACAGCTGCCCAGTTTACCCTTGACAGCTCCTACACCCTGTAGTTCAGGGCCAGACAGTCAGCTCCGTAGGTCCACTAGGGCCACTAGAGGCCAGTTACCCGCACGTTGGAGGATTTGAAGTGTTTAAATTGTTTTATTTGTGGTCACCTGTCTGTTACTTGTAAATAATTATGTGTTTCTAGTTATTTTTAGGAGTCCTTGGTGGATTTACCGGGAATCCTTGTACAATTGGTTGGAGCGTAACCTAGGAATGGACTAAAGACTGTTAAGGACTCGGGGCAGGATAGACCCCTACCTGGTTACGTCTCCCTGTTTGGTGAAATGGACACCTTGCTTTTCTTCAAAACTGCACCCGGTTGCGGACACGCCGTAACCATCTTTATGTGTTTTTCTTATTGTATTATTATTGTTTATACCTTGTTATGTTTTTCTAAAAATATGTTTAGTCCCGGAGTACTAAATTTCACTAGGGGGGAATGTGGCACCCCAGGGGTCTGGTTTCCACAGTGACAGCAATGTTATGTCTGAGAGCAGGTGGGAGGTCTCTTGGTCAGGGATCCTATGCATGCCACACCTCCTGCCCAGTCCTGGGAGGGGAAGAACTTCCCCTATATAAACCTGGGGCTGAGGCAGGGTTAGGAAGAAGAGTAGAGAGAAGAAGAGAAGCAGTAATAGGAAAGAAAGACCAGGAGCTCTGTGGGAATCGTGCTAAGAAGAGGTCAGGGGCTGGTAGCTGTAGAGCTCGCCCTGATCGAAGCTTTCTCACCGGACCCGGAGTCCGAGGCTGTGGGGACTAACTTTTACCCAGCAGCAGAATCCGTCAGGCAGGGGATTTCCGGTCCTCTGGCCAAGAAACCCGAAGGCACGGTCACACGCGTGGGACCAGCACCGCGATCGTGGAGCGGAAGCAAATAGAAGGCCCCGAGTCACCGGCCATACGGGTGAGCACCACACGGTACACTCAGGGACGTGGGCTACTTTTACCCGCCTCTAGCAAGGTAGCCAGAAGAGTACAGTTAGTTGGGAAGGCCTACAGCTCCGCCTGGCCAGGGGAAATCCCATCTGCTCAAGGACTGACCAGGCCCCATTCGCTAGCCAGTACTCCGGGAGGGTCTGTCTTTGTCACCAGTAAAGACCCTGAACTACACCGTACCGTCTCCAAGTGGTTCCTGCTACCCCCATCATCCACGTCGGCTGCCCTGAGGCCATACCCCTCCCGTTGGGGGTTATACCATCTCCGCTGCACAACTGTGTCACCGGCCTCAGCGGTCTGCCCTGCAGCGGCGGCTCCATAGCTGCATTCAACGGGTGGCGTAGTCGTCCAATATCTACTGCTACGTACACCGCCACTCAGTCTGACTCCCTGGGCACGGACCGGGTCACCGCCACAAGGACTACCACCCCTAATAGATCCGGCTCCGGGTAACCCCTGCGTGCGCAACGCTACACCAGAAAGCAGGCCCAGGGGCGCGTCATATTCATAGTAATGGACATGTTTTTTCCCTAAATGATTTTATTACTTGCAATACATTTAGTGTAATTTATTTAATAGAGTATTTCTTATGCAAAATACAATCAGTGGGTTGCACCACAGGACCCCTCAAAAAATGTATAAGAGACACATGTCAGATGTGGTTAGTTTGACTGCTGTCAACATTTCATCAGTATCAAGACATTTATCACATGTGCGTGCAAATGAGGTTTCTGCCTTCAAATTTGCTGGCATTGAAAGGGTATCAAAACCTGGTAGGGGAGGAGATTTGAAAAGAAAGATTCTCAATCTTATTGAATTTTCATTTTAGAAACCAGAGTCGCATCAGGTGTAAATGTCAAACAAGACCTGATATTACAATACAATTAAATATGCTTTGCTATAAATGCCTTATTTTTATATTTCCATTTTGATAAGTAATTGATTTCAATAAAAAAAAAATTGTCGTTATATAATAAAAAAAAACACTTTCATGATTGCATGTTACCACCACATATGATTGGAACTCAGATGTATAAAATGCAGATGTGTATTCGCTTTTTTTTATAACCATGATTAAAGTTGTTTTCTCACAAATGAAAGTGGATTTTAATCAATAGATCTTGGAATAATAAGTTTCACAATTGGATATGTTTAAATAAAATGTTCCTGTGCTGAGATAATCTTATAAATGTTCCCCTGTGTAATGGCTGTGTCTGACCGTGAATGGAACATGGTCTGATCATACCACATCTCCTGTGCAGGGGAGGAAGCAAAAGAGTATACAGACATTACAGCAGGGGGTCACAGCTGATTCTTCTTGTGAGGTAAAACATTTCCTTGCCTGTTTTTAAACAATGTTTTACTGCAACAAAGAAAGAATCAGCTGTGATCCCCTGCTGTAATGTCTGTATAGTCTTTTGCTTCCTCCCCTGCCCAGGAGATGTGGTATGATCAGACCATGTTCAGACACAGCCATTGATTAAAATGCACTTTTGTTTGTGGGAAAACCCCTTTAAAGCTATAAGCCCAAACGCATAGGATGTGGCATTTTTCTCTAGAGTCTAGCCTGCTATTGTTATTCCGGTTTTTAATTTTTTCTAAATAAAAAAGATTTTTACTTTCCCAAGGATCCATCACTGGAGAATTCTATTAACCTACCATTTGACTTTGCATAAAATCACTCGAATAGATAGTGGATGCCATGTCACACTTGAAGAGCCCCTTATGTGCCCAAACAGTAGACCCACCACAAATTACCCCATTTTTTAAACTACACCCCACAAGGAGCTTATCTAGAAGTGTGGTGAGCAGTTTACACCAACTGGTGTGTCACAGATTTTAATGTTGAGCCGTGACATGAAAAAAAAAATTTTTATGCAAAAATTTAACTTTACCATCAAATTTTTCATTTTCACCAGGGTAAAAGGATAAAATACACCATAAAATTTGTTGCCAAGTTTCTCTTGAGTACACAGATACACCATATGTTGGGAAAACTACTGTCACGGTTATGGCTCGTAAGGGAAAGCGCATCATTTGACTTTTGAAGATCAAAATAAGCTGCAATAGATAGTGGAAACCATGTCACATTTGCAGATCTCTTGATGTGTCTAAACAGTGGCAACCCCACATAAGTGACCCCATTTTGGAAACTACACCCCTCAGAGATTATTCAGAGGTATGGTGAGCACCTAGAACACACAGTTGATTTACAGGATTATATAATGTTGAGCCATGAAAATGAAAAAATTATTATTGCCGCAAAAATGTTTTAGCATAAAAGGTTTCATTTTCACAAGGGTAACAGGAGAATATGGGCCATACAATTTATTGTGCAATTTCTCCTGAGTACACTGATACCCTTTATATATGGTGAAAAACTACTGTTTGGGTACACAGTAGGGCTCAGAAGGAATGGAGCGCCAATTTTATTCTGGAGAGTAGAGATGAGCGAATGTTACAATATTCGATTCAGATTACGAATTTACAATATTCGCCGATTAGTAGAATGTTCATTAAACGTTACCGAACGCCATAGGATTCAATGGGGGACAAAAAAAAAACATACACAACACCTTCAAACCGGCCCAAAAGCTGTCAAAACACATCAAATTTGCGGTAGACACCTGGAAAGTGACATCAATAGACCCAGAGTACAAGTACTATAATTATTACTATTACAGCAAAATTAATTCCGTGGTGCTTTACATGTGAAAAGGAGTCACAGTCGGTGATTCACTGACTGGTACAAGAGGAGAGAGGACCCTGCCCGCGAGGGCGCACAAACAATCTACAAGGGATGATACAGTAGGTCAGGATACAGCTAGTCGTGCAGTGATATGCTGGAGCAAGGCTTACTGCAGATTGTATGCTTGTCATAAGAAGTGGGTCTTCAGCTTCATTTTCTAGGTTTGCACAGAAGGCAAGAGTCTTATCTGTTAGGGTACAGAGTTACACAGTAGCAGAGATGCACTGGACAAATCTTGTATGCGATCGTGACAAGATAAGAGGGAAGTAGAGAAGGAGATCTTGGAAGGATGTGAGGCTGCATGCAGGCAACTAGTACAGGAAGACTAGGTCACAAATGTATGGAGGAGGCAGGTTTTCGATGGCTTGATATGCCAAAGTTAGGCTTTTAAACTTGAGTCTCTGGGCAACAGGAAGCCAGCGCAGGGATTGACAGAGGGGAGAAACCTGGGAATAGCAGGGTGACAGGTGGATTAATCAGCCAGCACAGTTTAGGAAAGATTGGAGGGGATCGAGGGTGGTAGAAGGGAGGCCACAGAGCAGGAGCTTGTAGTAGTCGAGGTGGGAGATGAGGGCGTGCACTGGTGTTTTTCTAAATTCATGGTTGAGGAATGTGCAGATCCCCGAGATACTTTGGAGTTGGAGTCAGCAGCAAGTGGAAAGGGCTTTGATCTGAAATTTGAAGGACAGATCAGAGTCAAGCTTGCAAGAATGGGGAGAGTGGGCAGCTATTCAGTTGGGGGAGAGGGGGGTGGATGAGATAGTGGAAAGATGATGCATTCTGTTTTATCTATGTTAATTTTTACACTGAATGTCCTGTCGGTTAGGTATGAAAAGATCCAACACAGGGCCAAGTCTGTGGTGCTGATAGAGGAGAGTCTGTAGTAAGAGGATATGGTCTACTGTGTTGAAGGCAGATGACAGGTCTAGGATGAGGAAGACAGTAGTCTGGCTTGGTTTAGGCAGTTGGTAGGTCATTGGTGACTTTAGTCAGGGCAGTTTCAGTGAAATCGTGAGGTCGGAAGCCTGATTGTAAGTGGTCAAAGAGGGAGCAGGAAGAGAGGTGGGAGGACAGTTCAAAATAGACGTGTTGTTCCAGTGGTTTGGAGGCATAGGGGAGACGTGAGATGGGGTGATAGCTAAACATAGGATGGGTCAAGTGGAGGCTTTTGGAGGATAGGTGTGATCAAGGTATGTTTGAATCATGAGGGTGAGATGCCAGTTGCTAGTGACAGGTAGAAGAGGAGGGTTAGGCTTGAGATGAAGACTGGTACGTTTGGAATGGTATTAGGTCAAGTTCACTGGTGGTGAGATGTGATTTGAAGAGTAAAGATAATCTTCCGTGATGGCTGAGAAGCTGGTTTTGGAGGAGAAGTGTTGAGTCGTCTGTTGGGACTTTAAGCGAAAGCTTTGCCCTATGTTGTCGATCTTCTGCTTGAAGAGTGAGGCTAAGTCTTCAGCTGAGATGGGAGGAGAGGAGAGGGAGGGGGAGCTGGTGGACAGAGGAGAGACTTGAAAGTACTGAATAGCTGTTTAAGGTTGTGAGACACGTATGATATGAGAGATGAGAAGTAGGTTTGTTTTGCTGCAGTGAGCAATTGTGCAGCATTTTGAAAACTTCTGTTACTGGACTCCACTCCCTTTCTTTGGTTGTCGCACAGTGGTATGCTTTGTAGATGAGGGGCAGTAAGAACATGTGCTCCAGTAGGTGACAAGTGCTGCATCAAGTGACCTCTGCTCCTCTTCCTCCACCTTAACATCACACACAGTACAGTCCTCAGAGGTGGCACCCCAATTACCCTTGATTTCACCCACGTCACAACTCTCCAACCAGCCAACTGACTATGGGGAAGCACAGATAGGCAAGTCTGCAGAGCTGTTCACATATTCTATTCCAGGGCATCAGAGGTCTGATCCAAAACTTCACAGACTCAAGAGAGGGAAAGCATATGTAGAGATGCCCAAAAACTTTTTCAGTTGATCCGGGCCTGGAACAAGTAGGGTCCAAGAAGAATCCAAACCCTTGTCACCAGACGTTAACCCCTGGGGATGGGCATGGATGGGTTGGAGAAAGAAAATACACACAAGAACATGGAGAACTAAACTACTAAACAGCTAAGGTTGGATAATGAAACAAATACACACCAGAAAATGAAAAACTAAAAGTAATAGAAAACAGGGGTTGGAAAACTAACCAACTTAACAGCTAGGGTTGGAGAACTAAACTATTACACACCAGGGGATGGAGAACTAAAGCACTAGACACCAAGGTGTCACTAAACAGCAAGTGTTGGAATCCCCAAGGCTTGCGGGACAAACCTCTGTATCCAATACTTCCTCCAGTGCTTCTGCATCCTCCACCACCTCCCTGAACCTCTGCCTTAATGAGACACATGGTGCACGGTTCGAACAGCGCAAAGAGAATCCCTCCAACCTCCGTACTGAGAAGCCAGGGATCACCGCAATCAGGCAGTCTTCAAATTAATATGCCTTGGAGATCACAGTCATGCAGCTGAAGAGTTGTGAACAGCTCTCCAGGCCAAGCTTGAGCAATGGCTGTCTCCACTGAACCTGGAGCAAGGGAAGGCTGTATGCGATAACAGTGCAAACCCGGTGGTGGCCCTACGCTGGGCCAACCTCAGACACGTGCCTTGCATGTCTCGCATCCTCAACCTGATGATACAGCACTTTCTCCGCCACTATCCCATCCTGGATGCGCCGCTTCAGAAATCACAGTCTCTGTGTGCTCACTTAAAACTATAAAAATGAGCAGGATCTTTAGTATAAAAGCCAGAATACTAGACAATGAGCAAACTCCTTCATGATGATAGAGGCCATTATCTCCTTAGCTTGCTGGTACTTTTCTGTGGGAATGAGCTTGTCTCCAACCAGCCAGGAATATCCAGTGAATAGCACGCTACGGTTTGGTAGTACCAGTACCAGAAGCAAAGCCATCCACAATTTCTGTACCTCACAAACTATTTGGTAGACTGGCTGAGCAAACATTAGTTTCTCACAAAGGAGCTGAAGACACTGAGTGGCAGTAGGTGCAAGTTTCTCCAGCATGACCTGTTTGTTATTATTAGATATCAGAGGGAGAACATAACTGGGATTTGCCTAAGTGCCATATTGCATATTAAGTCTTACAGACCCGGCATTTGCAGCCTTACATTCTACACGATGATGGGGAAAGAAACAGTAGGTTGTGGGGTTGCACTAGCTCCGGTGGTGTTGAGGTGAGATGGCAGCAAGACAATGGCAGGCTGTAGGCTGTCTTGAAGAGATGGGTTTTCAGGTTGTGTCAGAAGGATCCAAATGTGGTGGCTAATCGGACGTGTTGAGGCACAGAATTCCAGAGGATGGGGGATATTTGGTAGAAGTATTGGAGGTGATTGGGTGAGGAACAAATAAGTGTGGAAAAAAGGAGGTCTTGGGAGGACCGAAGATTACATAAGGGAATATATCGGGAGATTAGTTCAGAGATGTACGGAGAAGAAAGGTTATGGATAGCTTTGTATGTCAGTGTTAGTAGTTTGAACTGGATACGCTGGGTAATTGGGAGCCAGTGAAGGTATCTAATAGATGGCAATCTTATGGATTGCTGGAGCCAGTCCACAGTAAAAAAGCAGCCATAGAGTGTCCGGGAACCTTCCCACAGTCTTTAATTAGCCAAGGCTCCTTCTCGGCAGGGTTGGACGGGCCCACCAGAGAATCCTCCGGTGGGCCCTGGCTTCTCCATCAGGAGAGTTCATAGCACAAACCTTTTAGGTTGTGATGATGATGAGGCCATCCATCTCCTTAGTTTTCTGTTACTTGGAATGTAAGCACAAGTATGCAGCCAGCCACCCAACCACCCACAGGCCACAATACTAAACTGCCACATTTATGGACAGCTGCTTGCACTTGAAATGTTGCCTTTTAGGCTCATGGAGGTGGACGGGTCTCCATACTCTGCCCCCAGCCGCCACCATTTCTCCCGGTGTCGTCCCAGTCTTCCACAAGCACGGGTCCCAGAACATTACTGCTGGCACTTTTCTGTGAGAATCTGCTTAGCTTCTACCAGCCTGGAATATTTACTGTGAACTATGGTATGATGCCATGGTATTAGCACTGCCCCCAGTACCAGTAGCGAAGCCATCCCCAAGTTCCTTCTCAGGAATTTTATTTGGTAGACTGAGTGACTGCCCAAATACATTAGTTTCTCACAAATGAGCTGAAGATACAGAGTGGCAGTAGGTGCAAGTTTCTCCAGCATGATAGATATCAGAGGGTGAATGGCAGCACAGTGGCTTAGTGGTTAGCACTGAAACCTTGCAGCGCTGGGGTCCAGAGTTCAAATCCCGCAAAGGACAACATGTGTAAGGATTTTGTATGCTCTCCCTGTGCTAGTGTGGGTTTCCCCCCCGTAAAAAAGCAGAGTGTCCGGCAACCTTCACACAGAAGATGTTCCCTTAGCCATGGCTGCTTCTCGGCAGGGTTGGACGGGCCCAGCAGAGAACCGGAGAAACCTCTCGTTCGCCCTGGCTTCTTCAGGAGAGTTCAAACCTTGCATAAACCTTGCAGCTGCTATGGGGCTCTTTAGTGGGGGAGAAAGGTGGTCCCTCACAATCAAATCCTCTCGTAGGTCCAATGTTCTTCAGTCTGACACTGCTTCTCGGTGAGAGTTCTATATCACCACAGCCATATTCTTTAGCTCGGTGAAAGGACTGGCATAGAAGGAAACTGCATCTACTCCGGCTGTCATTTCTCCCTGGAAGTCCTCTAATGCAGTTTGTTACATAAGCAATGGCAGCCTGTCCAACACCAGCTCACACTTCTCGGTGGTGCTTCGACACAAAGATCTTTCTTTACGCCTTGAATTTAATCATTAGAGTCGGACAATGGCCTGATCTGCAATGCTTTTTGAGAAATAACGTGCATAAGCAAAGCCACGGTTTAGGCCACTGAAGGTCATTAAGCGAAACTCGTACAGCTTTCCCACAGACTGAAAGAGTGATATCAAGACTTCCAAGACAGCCAACACTTCCCTGTCCTCCCCAAAAGGACGACTATCCATGTTCTCCTCCTCATCCTCCTCATTATTATCACTCAATCCACATTGAGATGAGAGGAGGCTAGGCTACATAACTCCTTGCTCCACCTGCAATGCCTCCTCTTTAACTGTGAGCACCAAGCATTTCAGTAGACACAGAAGCGAGATGGTGACGCCAATTATGGCGTCATAGTCAAAGTTTTGGAGGACGGCACAGATGTCAGGCATCCATGCCCAATCAGTTCTTATGTGCGGAGGCTGACCTGAATGCCGATGGGTGTGAAGCTGGTACTCAACAACTGCTCTCTGCTGCTCACAAATCCTTCCCAACATCTGCAACGTTGATTTCCAACATGTAGTGACATCGTACAACAGTCAGTGAGCTGGAAGCTGCATATGCTGCTGAAGCACTGCCAGGGTGGCAGAAGCTATAGCTGACTTTCTAAAATGGGCACACACGAGTTGTACTTTCACAAGCAGCTCTGGCCGATCTGGATAGGTTTTGAGAAACCAAAAGATGAAATATAGCCTGCTTTTTATACCACGGTTCTAAGAAAACCAATTTCGATTATATCTTGTGTAACCCTGTGACAAAAATATCTTAATCAAAGAATTAATTTCACTAGAGTATAACTAGTATAATGGTGACCGACAACAATTCCACTACAGCCAAACCCATTACATAGAGTTCACATTTTAATAAATTAGGGCCTAAAACCACCAAGTGGTATCCATTTCACTAGAGAAGTAGTATAATAGGGACCAACACCTCTTCCCCTACACCCAACTCAATAGATGGCGACCCAATCAGGATTCTCCACATTTCCAAAATTTAGTGGCAGACACCAGCAAAGTGGCATCAATTTCACTACAGTAGAAATTGTAGAATTTGGAACGACACCTCTTCCACTACAGCCAATCCAGCAGATGGAGACTCAATCTGGAGTGCATCATCCTCTCCAGTCGTTCATGTGTCAGACTTGTACTCTGTTGTGCAGGTGCACAAGCTGGTCTAAAAAATGTGTGAAAGAACTCACAGAAATTACTTCTGCCACTTGCACTACTGCTGCTGCTAATATTTTGGCGTTGACGAATTGACGTTCTGGAGGCTGGAAGTGTACAGCTGCGATGAACTCTGTGCCTCACTGCTGGCTTGGGGAAAACCTATCTTAAGGTTGTGTAAAAGTGAGTTTTGATACTCCAGCATTTGCTGGTGCCTTTCCAGGGCGGGAAGCATCTGGCAAAATTTACTCTTATAACATGGATGTAACAGAGTGGCAAACCAGTCGTCAGCAGCACTATTTTGAATCATCACTTTACGGGGATCAAGTTGCAGATAGTACAGCAAGAATGCACTCATATCGCGGCCTCTTTCCTGAGGTTCAAGCCCATGCTGTGTTGGTGACTGGGTAATTCTGATGCTTGTTTCTTCTGTCCCCTCAAGCCTAAAACAAACAGAGAGGGGATGATTATCCTTTTCATGTTCTGACTGTTGCTCGCCCATCATCTCTTCCTCTTCCATTTGTTCCTCGCTTTCACTAGCACCTTCACTAATAGTTTCTCAGGCATCGCCAACCCCCCCATGATTGCAGTGAACCACCCTCCCTTGGCACCCCGAGATGTCCCCTAGTGTATGACGTTAGTAACAGAAAGTATTTTTTATTGTGGATGAGGCCTGTATAACATACAAGATATTCTCCAAACTAATTCAAACTGAGATATCCCCTGCTGTATAACGTTAGGAATTGAAGAAAGTATTTTTTGACTGTGGATGAGGTCTGCATAACATATAATATAAGCTCCAAGAAATTTCAAACTCTGATCTAGCCTGCTGTATCACGTTAGTCATAGTAAAAAATAGATTTACTCTGCATTAGCTCTGCATACAGCTGAATTTTGCCGCCACTAAAATAGTATGTGGCTTTTAGCAAAGTGTATCATGTTTGAGACACTAAAAAATCTTTTGGACTGTCTAGCAACAGAAAACATCTTTTTTTTTACTCTGAAAACAGCGTAAGTTCACCGCCACTAACATAGTAGCAGACGTATAGCAGAGTATATGACGTTTACCACACAAAAAAAAAAATCAATGTTGGACTGTGGCTAGCAACAGCAAAAAATCTATTTTTTTACTCTGAAAACAGCTGAATTTCACCCACCAAAAAATGACATACTGGGCTAACACAGCTTACACTATCATATTAGCAAATGAAAAAAAAAGTTTTTTGTGCTCTGCACTGACAAGCTCTGCAGATAGCTGAATTATAACCCCAGAAAAAAAAAGTGACCTACAAGGGCTTGCTTGCTTCCTCACATTAGCAAGTGCAAAAATAGATTGAAGGTCTGCATGGAGCACAGACAGTACAACCGATGCACAACACTGTTCTATGCCATAGGCACTGCTCGTTCTGTCAGAATCTCAGTAATTGCACAGAAATAAAAAAATAAAAAAAATAAAAAAAAAGGGCTGCAAGGTCGATTGCACAGGTACACAGCACAGGACTTATCTACACTATCTGACTTCTACAGAAGCGCCCAGCTACCTAGCTTATATCTCATTATACTGGACAGACTTACCGATCATGAATCCTATTGAGCCACATTCATGTCGAACTTAAGTTTGGAGATCGGATCTCAAACATATTCGCTTATCACTACTGGAGAGCAATTTTGGCTTAAATAGATTGCAAATGACATGTCACATTTGAAGGGGCCTGACATGCCAAACCAGCAGAAACTCCAATAAGTGACCTCATTTTGGAAACTACACCTCTTCAAGAATTCATCTAGGGATGTAGTGAGCATTTGTAACTAGTGATGAGTAGTGATGGGCGAGCACTAAAATTCTCGGGTACTCGAGTTGAGCAAATCGTAATGCTCAGGTTCTAAACCCAAGTAAGATGTACATTGGAAGTCAATGGGAAACGTGAGCATTTTTCTGATGGTTCCAACCTCCCCTCCAGAGGTCTGGAGGGGGACTAAAAAAATTGGTCAAATTGATGGAAACCGTGCTGAAATGACATGGGAACATGGACCCATGGAAGCATCTCTGAATCCCAGGTTGCTGCTGTGAACAATGTTGTCGACTATGTCACTTTTAAAGACGGACAATAAAATATACAAAAACTAATAAAATGGATTTTCCTGGAAAAAATGTTAAACAATTGTGAAGACTAGTGATGAGAAAATTTGTTCGAAATCCGAACTTACAACTTAAATTCAACAAGAATATGGCACATTCGGATTCGTGATCGGAAATGCAAGCAAAATTTCTTATATTCAGGAAAAATCAGCAACGTTACGCGAATAAATATGGGAACGCGATTGTGGGGCAACTACAGCGTTTTTAGCAGTTTTCTTAGCATAGTGCTTGTGTATGATAAGCGGGGGGACGTGATAGATGAGTGGGGGGGCTGGTGAAATCTCAAAACAGGTCATATCAGTGGAGCGCTTGTAATTTTTTTCTTCTTCCTGTAGGCGGTAACTAAGTTAGGAAAGCACGGCTAGCAAGAGTGCAGGAAGCATCCACTCTGTCCAGACAAAAGGGCTTCAGCAATTCGGTGCTGAAATCACATGTCCTCTCTATATAAAAAGCGGCTATGTTCCCTCAGCGTCATTTCATGCATATCACTGCTGGAGACAGATGTTCAGTGTGCGCCTGTGTACTGACATTAGCTAGATAGATGGGCGCTTCTGTGGAAGTCAGATAGTGTAGCTAAGCCCTGTGCGGTGTACCTGTTCAATCGACCTTGCAGAACAGTGTTGTGCACCGGTTGCATTGTGCTCTATGCAGAAGTATACCTTCAATCTATTTTTGCACTTGCTAATGTGATAAAGCAAGCAAGCCCTTGTAGGCCACTTTTTGATTCTGTGTAGTTGAAATTCAGCAGAGCTAGTAAGTGCAGAGCACAAAAAAACTTTTTTCATTTGCTAATATGATAGTGTAAGCTGTGTTAGCCAAGTTTGTCATTTTGGTGGGTGAAATTCAGCTGTATGCACAGTAAAACAAATATATTTTTTCTGTTGGCAGGCAGAGCCCACAAGAATTTTTTGTCGCAAACGTGATACACTCTGCTATAAGTCACCTACTTCATTAGTGGCGTTGAAGTTCAGCTGTTTTCAGAGTAAAAAATAGATAGTCTTGCTAGGCAGTCTACAAAAAATCTAATTTTGTTTTGCTAATAGCGTGCTCCTACCACAGTATCTGAGCAACATGAGTGGGAAAAAGAGAGGTCATGGTGGAAGGGGGAATAGGCTTGGTGTTCATAGAATCATAGAATGTAGAGTTGGAAGGGACCTCCTGGGTCATCTGGTCCAACCCCCTGCTCAAAGCAGGATTCACTAAATCATCTCAAACAGATGTCTGTCCAGCCTCTGATTGAAGACGTCCATTGAAGGGGAACTCACCACCTCTCGTGGCAGCCTGTTCCAATCATTGATCACCCTCACTGTCAAAAAGTTTTTTCTAATATCTAATCTGTGTCTCCTCCCATTTAGTTTCATCCCATTGCTTCTAGTCTTTCCTTGTGCAAATGAGAATAAAGATGATCCTTCTACAATGTGACAGCCCTTGACATATTTGTAGACAGCTATTAAGTCTCCTCTCAGTCTTCTTTTTTGCAAGCTAAACATTCCCAAATCCTGCAACCGTTCCTCATAGGACATGGTTTGCAGACCAGTCACCATTCTGGTCACTCTTCTCTGAACTTGCTCCAGTTTGTCTATGTCTTTTTTAAAATGTGGTGCCCAAAACTGTACACAGTATTCCAGATGAGGTCTGACCAAAGAGGAGTAAAGTCCGATAATAACTTCACGTGATCTAGACTGTATGCTTCTGTTAATACATCCCAGAATTGTATTTGCCTTTTTTGCTGCTGCATCACACGGTTGACTCATGTTCAGTCTATGATCTATTAGTATACCTAAGTCTTTTTCACATGTACTGTTGCTTAGCTCTATTCCTCCCATTCTGTATATGCTTTTTTCATTTTTATTGCCCAGATGTAGTACTTTGCATTTTTCCCTGTTAAAAACCATTCTGTTGGTTGCTGCCCACTGCTCCAGTTTATTTAGGTCTTTTTGAATCCTCTCTCTCTCTTCTCTAGTATTAGCTATCCCTCCTAGCTTTGTGTCATCAGCAAATTTAATCAGTTTACCCTCAATTCCTTCATCTAAATCATTGATAAAGATGTTGAACAATACAGGTCCCAGGACGGAGCCCTGTGGTACCCCACTTGAGACATTCATCCAGCTAGATGTGAAGCCATTTACAACCACCCTTTGAGTCCGATCACTAAGCCAGTTATAAATCCACCTAACAGTTGCCTGGTCCATTGCATACTTGGTCATTTTTTCAATAAGGATGGTGTGAGATACTTTGTCAAATGCTTTGCTGAAGTCAAGATATACTATATCTACAGCATTTCCCTGATCCACCCAGTCAGTGATTCTGTCATAGAAGGAAATTAAGTTTGTCTGACATGACTTGTTAGTTACAAACCCATGCTGACTCTGGTTAATCACTTCATTCTTATCCATGTACTTACCTACATGTTGTTTAATAATTTGTTCAAAGATCTTTCCTGGTATAGAAGTCAGACTCACCGGCCTATAGTTCCCTGGGTCCACCTTCTTCCCCTTTTTGAAGATAGGAACAACATTTGCTCTTCTCCAGTCTTCTGGGACTTCTCCTGTTCTCCAAGAATTTTCAAAGATTATGGAGAGTGGTTCTAAAATTTCTTCTACGATCTCCTTCAGTACTCTGGGGTGTAATTCATCTGGACCTGGAGACTTGAACTCATTTATGTTAGCTAAATATTCCCTCACAATCTTTCTGTTTACAGATAACTTGGATTCTTCTATTCCTTTAAAACGACAGTGAAGATCAGTTGATGATACATTTTCTTTCTGAGAGAAAACAGATGCAAAATAGGAATTAAAAAGTTCGGCCTTCTCAACATCTTCTCTTACCATTTCTCCATTTTCATCCTGTAAAAATCCTATAGCATCTTTGACTTTTCTTTTACTTTTGACATACCCCCAAAATCCTTTTTTGTTGCTTTTGACATCTCTTGCAAGCCTTAATTCATTGTCAGCTTTAGCTAACCTGATACGTGCCCTACAGGATCTGCAGACTGCATTATAATCTTCTTTAGATATGCCTCCCTCTTTCCATTTAATAAACATTTCTTTCTTTCTTTTTAGCATGTGTTTAAGTTCTGTGTTCATCCATCCTGGTTTCCTTAAATGCTTCCCATTCTTCCTACTTTTCGGGATTGTTAACGATTGTGCTTTGAGAATCTCAGTTTTAAAAATTTCCCATCCTTCCTGGACAAGGTATACGTGGGGTAGGTGGTAATGTTAGTGAAAGCACTAGTGAACCAACACCGTCATGTCCTATCCAAAGACAACTGACAACTTCTGTTACTTGACGCCCTACTCCACTGCCTTTCTTTGGCAGCCGCACAGCGTTACGCCTAGTTGATAAGGGCCAGAAAGAGCAGGTGCTCCAGTGGATGGCAAGCGCTGCTTCAAGAGGCATCTCCTCTTCTTCCTCCACCTCAACATCACATAGTATAGTTCACAGAGGTGGCACCCCAATTACCTTTGCTTCCCCCCCGCATCCCAACTGTCCAAGTGCCCAACTGACTGTAGCGAACCACAGATGGGCGAGTCTGTAGAACTGTTCACTCATGCTAGACCATGGGCCTCAGAAGTGTACTCCAAATATTCACATAGTCAAGAAAAGGAAGAAAGCATCTGCACCGATGCCCAAAATTTTTTTAGGTTGAATTCGGGGCAGGACGGAGTAGGGTCTGAGCAGGTTCCTGACCCTCGACACCAGACGTTAACCACCGGAGAGGGAGGTGATCCTGATGAGACTCAGATACCAGAGGCTCATGCAGACTGTACTGTGCTGTCAGGGCAACAAGACGAGAAGGGTCACTCTGAGGGCGAGGAATGGGATAACACATTGGATGACGACGAGGTTGAAGATCCTACTTGGTGTGAACCCAGAGTCACACAACAAAGAAGCTCCTCTGAGGAGGTGGAGGAGGAAGACGAGGAGATTACCTTTCGCCTACGGCCCAGACACTGAGTGATGCAAGCACGAGGAGCTCTGCATTCTTGGCCACAACCGTGGCTGTGGTCAGCAGAGGTCGCGAATCTGCAGCTCACAAGGGTGGCAAGGGTCGCCTAGCCTGGGACGTTTTTGTGACCGCAAAGAATGAGCCAACTCATGTTATCTGCAAACTTTGAGATAAAAACTCAGTAGAGGGAAAAACTGCAATAATTTGACTACTGCATGCATGAACGCTCACATGCGCAAACACGGGGAAACTCACCGTGCTGAAATGTGGACTTCAACAACCATCAGCTGCCCCCTCAACCACATCCGCTGCTTCTTCCGCCTCCTCTGTTACCATGCTAAGTATTGGCATACAGGTCTCCCATCGCAGAACTTTTGGTTCTCTACCCGCTCCAGTCAGGATGAGTGAGAACTAGTGTTGAGCGAGCACTAAAATGCTCGGGTGCTCGAAGCTCGGGCCGAGCTCGCCGTGATACTCGGGTGCTCGACCCGAGCAACGAGCCCAATGTTAGTCTATGGGAGACTCGAGCATTTTTGCGGTGGCACCCCCGGCAGTCTTTTAAAAGCCTAACAAGTGCCCAAAACGATAGTGACAGTGCTCAAATGACATGGGGACAGCATGGGGATCGCCCCAGGAAGCATTTCTGACCCCCAGGTCACTGCTGTCAACAACGTGGTCAGAGGTATTAAGCCACTTTTACAGGCTCACAATAAAATGTTCAAAAACGAAAGTGAAACTTTTTTCCTGTGAAATATGTTAAGGAACATCCTTTCCAGGGTAAAGACTTGTGTATAAGTTAAAATAAATGACCAAAAACAAAAATACTCCTCCACACCTTTGGCTATGTTCACAAGTAGCATTTTATATGCGTTTTTGCACTTTTGTATTGCTTTCAACTATGACAAATGCATTCACCGTGAAATGTCATTTTAACATTTTACAACCTTATCTGGCCATGTGCTGTGTGACACATGCATAAAGTGCTGAAAAGACAAGGGAACAGCATGGGGAAGAACCCTGGAAGCATCTCTGACTCCCAGGTCACTGTCTAAAAGTGTGCCCATCATAAGTGATCCTTACCGCATCAGAAGATGCAGACTTGCAACTATCCCCATGCAAGTTCTAGTCCCAGGGCAGTCTTCAATTGTACCTCCCCCATTCCTTGCAATACAAGCTCAAGTATGCAGCCTGCCACCCACCCACCCCCAGGCTGCAATACCATACTGCTTGCTTGCTTGAACTTGAAATTGGGCAATTTAGGCATGTGGAGGTGGAATCTGGCCACCACGTCATGGCTGTGTTGGCGGCCTGGAATCCATACTCAGTGCCCAGCTGCCCGGCGGCCGGGTGTCCATACTCGGTCCCCAGCCGCCCCGCGGCCGGGTGTCCAAACACGGTCCCCAGCCGCCTGGGGGCAGCCGGGTGTCCATAAACGGTCCCCAGCCGCCGCTATTTCTCCTTGGAACATCCCCCCACACACTTTTCTTAGCCCGGCCTGCTTTAGGCAGCATTGGACGAGCCCACCAGAGAACCAGACTCCTCCAGTGGGCCCTGACTTCTCCATCGGTGGAGTTGAGAGTGCCAAGGTGAGGAGCATGATGATGATGACAGAAGTTAGCATCTGCTATGTTTTCTTTTAATGCAAGTGTAAGTGTGCAGCCTGCCACCCACCCACCCCCAGACTGCAATTCCATACTGCTAGCTTGCACTTGAAATGGGGCCTTTTAGCTTGGAGGAGGCCGAAGCTGGCCACTACCTCATGGCTGCTTCGGCAGCGAGGTATCCATACTCAGTCCCCAGCCGCCCATATTTGTCCTGGTGTGCCTTATACATAAGATTAAGCGCGTATACCAAAACATTACCTGTGCCCTTCCCAGTGAATTTAGTGGGAAGGAGAGCCTATTCCGCTGTAGTGTGTGCATGCCAAACCCCTGTTCATGGTACATGCGAAGATGCCTCCCACCTTGCACCTGTCGCTGCAGACTTGCAACTATCCCCATTCAAGTCCTTGTCCCAGGGCAGTGTTCAATTGTACCTCTCCCATTCCTTGCAATGCAAGCGCAAGTATGCAGCCTGCCACCCACCCACCCCCAGGCTGCAATACCATACTGCTTGCTTGCTTGCACTTGAAATTGGGACTTTTAGGCATGTGGAGGCGGAATCTGGCCACCACGCAATGGCTGTGTCGGCGGCCTGGTATCCATACTCGGTCCCCAACCGCCTGGTGGTCGGGTGTCCCCGCTTGCTCCCCAGCCTCCAGGGGGTGGCCGGGTGTCCATACTCGGTCCCCAGCCACCCCTATTTGTCCCGGTAACCTTTCCCACACTTTTTTTAGCCTGGCCTGCTTTAGGGCAGCATTGGCCGAGCCCACCGGACTATCAGACTCCTCCGGTGGGCCCTGGCTTCTCCATCAGGGGAGTTGAGAGTGCCAACGTGAGGAGCATGATGAGGATGATAGAAGTTAGCATCTGCTTCGTTTTGTTGTAATGCAAGCGCATGTATGTAGTAGCGGCTAGGCCTGAGGTGGTCAGCGTTTTGGCGCATATCCTACCTCCTCCGAGGATTGCTGGATGTTTTCCTGCTACTATCCAAGTTCTATGACTCCCGTTAAAACAAAGCTTCAGGTGATAAATGATGGATGAGGTAGTGGCAAAGGAGAAAGAGCAGGAGGAACAGGGACCATTCACATCAATATCAGGCCAGTCAACCAGATGTGTCTTGTAGGATATGTTTCTGTAACAAAAGGAGCGGTTCGGCTACACAGTTATAGGGCATACAGTGAGTGCAATGCCTACCAAAAATTTCGAGCCACTCCAATGCCCCTTGGAAATGACATGGAGGTCAGAGGGCATTAACTAAACCTTTTTTTCCATTTATAGCAACTGGGTCTCCCGTGCACTGTTGGCCTAAGCAGTGAATGGAAGGCTTTCCAAAAATTATGAGGAACTGCAATGCCCCTTACAAGAGCCATGTGTGGCACCCCAGGGTTCTGGTCACCACAGTAATAGAGATATTACGTCGGAGAGCAAGTGGGAGGTTTCCTGGTCAGGATCCCTTAAACATGCAACATCCTCCTGCCCCAATCCTGGGAGGGGATAATTCTGCCCTTATAAACTGGATCTGGGGCAGGGTTGAGTGAGTCAGAGAACAGTCAGAGTCAGAGTGAGAGCAAGGGAAAGTAACAGCAAGGAGCTCTGTAGGAGCTAGGAGCTAAAGATCAGGGGCTGGAAGCTGAGCAGAGCTCGCCCTGGCAGAAGACAATAGGAACCGGACACAGGAGTCCGAAGCTGTGAGGACTTATATATCCAGCAGCAGAAACCAGCCGGCAGGGGATTTCAGGTCCTCTGGCCATAGAAGCCCGGAGGCTCAGTCACAAGCAAGGGACCAGCACCGCCGTCGTGGAGCGGAGACTAACAGAAGGCCCCAAGTCACCAGCCATACGAGTGAGCACTACACGGTACACTCAGGGACGTGGGCTACTTCTACCCCCTTACAGCAAGGTAGCCAGGAAGAGTGCAGACAGACGGGGAGGCCAACAACTCCACCTGGCCAGGGGAACTCCTGCTTGCTCACAGACTGACCAGGCCTCTTATGCTAGCCAGTACTCCCAGGAGGGTCTACCTTATAATCATCAGTAAAGACCCTGAACTGCACTGCAAAGACTCTGAGTCATTCCTGCTGCGCTCGTGCACCATCACCCCCATCATCCACACTCACTGCCCTGAGGCTATACTCCTCCCGTGGGGAGTTATCCCATTCTCAGCTGCGCACACAACACCAGCCTCAGCAGTCTGCCTCGCAGCGGTGGTACTCCCTGACCGCAATCCAAGGGTGGCGCAGTCGGACAATTAGCCTCAAAACCTAAGAAAGACTGCCACTGGTTTGACCAGCCTGAGCCACGGGACCGGGTCACCGCCACGGAGACTACAGACCCCAAAGACCCGGCACCGGGTATCCCACACACGTGTACACACGGCCCAGGGGGCGCGTCACATGCAGTTCAGCATATTACAAACATAAGTCCCATTATTGGGGAGTGGGTGTCCCATAGTATTTGCTTATGCTTTCCCAGCAAAAGCTGCCAAAAATTAGGACGGAGCAACTTGCAATGCCCCTTACAAGAGCCATGCAGTACAGCATATTACAAACATAAGTCCCATTATTGGGGAGTGGGTGTCCCATAGTATTTGCTTATGCTTTCCCAGCAAAAGCTGGCAAAAATTAGGACGGAGCAACTTGCAATGCCCCTTACAAGAGCCATGCAGTACAGCATATTACAAACATAAGTCCCATTATTGGGGAGTGGGTGTCCCATAGTATTTGCTTATGCCTTGCAAGCAAAAGCTGCCAAAAATAAGGACGGAGGAACTTGCAATGCTGGCACCCTGGTGGTATAGTGGTGGTGGAGGCTGAGGATAAGGAGAAGAAGATAAAACAGCCGAAACGAGGAAGCGTATA
Source organism: Phyllobates terribilis (assembly GCF_046119375.1). Lineage (NCBI taxonomy): Eukaryota > Metazoa > Chordata > Amphibia > Anura > Dendrobatidae > Phyllobates > Phyllobates terribilis. The sequence continues at coordinate 52,741,298 of NW_027362761.1, read as the reverse complement.
CCCATGTGTGGGTGTGAAGTGGTGCATGTGAATACACCTCCTGAAATAACACAGTGGATTTGACTTTATGTTACTCTGCTGTCATTTGGTGGTGATGAGAAGTCTGGCCCAATCCAGCCCTTGTTCATTTTGATAAGGGTCAGCTTGTCAGCATTGTCAGTTGACAGGCGAGTGCGCTTATCAGTTATAATTCCCCCACCGGCACTAAAAACACGCTCCGATAACACGCTAGCGGCAGGGCAGGCCAGGACCTCCAAGGCGTACAGAGCGAGTTCATTCCAAGTGTCCAGCTTGGATACCCAATAATTAAAAGGCACAGAGGAATCACGGAGGACGCTGGTACGATCGGCAAGGTACTCCCTCACCATCTTTTGAAACTTTCCACTCCTTGTGAGAGTACCCCGCGCCTCAGGGCCTGTAAGCTGGGCGGGTGTCAGAAAACTGTCCCAGAACGTTGACAGTGTTCCCCTGCCTCTGCTGGATTGGAGTTGCATCTCTCTCACCTGTACGCCTTGGTTGGGCAACGAACTGTGACCTCTGCCGCTAGCGTGTTCAGATGGGAATTTTTTTTAAGAGTTCTGCAGCAAGGGCCTTCTGGTATTGCCCCATTTTTGTAGACCTCTCCACCTCAGGAATAAGAGAGTGAAAGTTCTCCATGTAGCGGGGGTCTACAAGTGTCACCAACCAGTAATGACTGTCACCCAACATTTTGACAACGTGAGGGTCACGGTTAAGGCAGCGTAACATAAAGTCAGCCATGCGTGCCAGACTGGTAATGGGCAAGATTTCCATGTCCTCACCAAGATGACGACTGACCATGCTCTTCTCCTCCTCCTCCTCCTCTTCCTCCTCCCCCCTGTCCTCAGGCCACCCATGCTGAACCGACGGTATGACACTTGTACAGGTACTACCGTCTACAACGCATGATAGCAGCTCCTGTTCCTCCTCCTCCTCCTCCTCCTCTCCCTCATTGTCCCCCAATGCACGTTGGGATGAGATGAGGCTGGGCTGTGTGTAATCGCCCGCTACGGCTTCTTGATCCATCTCATCATACTCTGGCTGCAATGCCTCCTCTTTAATTCTCTGCAGAGAGCGTTGCAAAAGACAGACAAGTGGGATGCTGACACTAATGATGGTGTCATCGCCACTCACCATCTTGGTGGACTCCTCAAAGTTTGTCAGGATGGTACATATGTCAGACATCCAGGTCCACTCCTGAGGTCTTATGTGTGGAGTCTGACCTGAATATCGACGGCCTTGTTGCAGCTGGTACTCCACAACTGCTCTCTTCTGCTCACAAATCCTTTGCAACATGTGGAGGGTAGAGTTCCAACGTGTGGGGACATCACACACCAGTCGGTGTGCCGGAAGCTGCAAACGCTGCTGCAACACAGCAAGGGCGGCGGAAGCTGTAGCAGACTTGCGAAAATGAGCTGACAGGCGGCGTACTTTCACGAGCAGATCTGGCAACTCGGGGTACGATTTAAGAAACCGCTGAACCACGAGGTTAAGCACATGAGCCAGGCATGGTACGTGTGTGATCTCACCTTGCCTCAGAGAAGCCACCAGGTTACGGCCATTGTCACACACGACCAGGCCGGGATGTAGGTTCAGCGGTCTCAGCCACAGATCTGCCTGCTCTTTCACAGCTGTCCACAACTCACAAGCAGTGTGAGGTTTATCACCTAAGCTTATGAGTTTCAGCACAGCCTGTTGCCGCTTGGCGGAGGCAGTACTGCAATGCTTCCAGCTTGTAACTGATGTGGTGATATCTGAGATGGAGGCTGAACATGAGGAGGAGGAGGAGGAGGAGGATGCGCAGGAGCTGTACACTATGGGGGCAACTCTGACTAACATAGGGCCCGCAATCCTCGGTGTGGGGAGGATGTGTTCCGTCCCAAGGTCCGACTGGGTCTCGGCTTCCACTATGTTTACCCAGTGTGCCGTCAGAGAGATGTACCGTCCCTGGCCACAAGCACTTGTCCACGTGTCCGTTGTCAGGTGGACTCTCCCAGTAACTGCGTTGTTGAGGGCACGGCAGATGTTTTGGGACACGTGCTTGTGTAGTGCGGGGATGGCACACCGGGCAAAATGGTGTCGGCTGGGGACCGAGTACCGAGGGACGGCCACCGCCATAAGATTGCGGAAGGATTCCGTCTCCACCAGCCTAAAAGGCAGCATTTCCAATGCTAGCAGTCGTGAAATGTGCGAATTTAGGACAGTGGCCTGTGGGGCGTTAGCTGCGAATTTCCGCTTTCGTTTAAAGGTCTGGGATATGGACAATTGAACTCTGCGGTGGGACGTGGACGTTGATGCTGTTTCTTGAGAAACTGCCATAGCAAGTGAAGACTGAGAGGAGGGGGCATCTTTACATGCAGTATGGACAGGGGATTGCCTTGCACACACAACAGGGGGTTCTATTGCACGCACAACAGTGGAAGAAGCAGTGGTGACACCCGCTGACACTGGTCGTGGACCCTGGGGTTCGCCCCACAAAGTCGGGTGCTGTGCTGCCATGTGCCTGATCATGCTGGTGGTGGACAGGCTGGTAGCTTTGTCACCCCTGCTGATGCTGGCATGGCAGGTGGAACATATGGCCTTTTTGGGGTTATCAGCAGAGTCTTTAAAAAAATTCCAGACTCTGGAAGACCTACCGCTTGTACTGGCAACGTCCCTCGTGTTGGTGTTACGGGGAATGGTTGCCTGCTTTCTGTCTGCGGCCACCACACTGCTTCTTCCTGCCAGTTGGGGTACTCTGCCTCCCTCCCCCTGTGTGCTGCTGGCCTCACTCTGTATGTCCTCCTTCCACGTTGGGTCAGTTACTAGATCATCCACCACCTCCTCCTCTTCCACTTGCGCACCGCGATCCTCCTCCTCACTTCCTGGCAATTGTGTCATCGTCCACCTTTTGTGACAGATTGCCAACGTCGACTTCCTGTGGCCGTGGCTGTTCAAATATTTGGGCATCGCAACATGGGATCTCCTCTTCCACCACTTCAAGCGTATCAGGCGAGGGGCCCAAATATGGAAATGGACCAGTGAACAGCTCTTCAGAGTGTCCAAGTGTGGGATCACTTGCTGTCAGATGACACTCGACATGGTGGGAGGAAGGAGCATCAGGGTGAGGAGGAGTATGCGGTCGAGACTCACGGCTACTAAGAGTTGACCGTGTGGAAGACAGACCGGAGGTGATGGTGCCCAGGTAACTGGAAGTATTATCTGCTATCCAATTAATAACCTGTTCACACTGATCAGTTCTCAATACTGGTGTTGTTCTGTGCTTCCCTAGTAATTCGGTCAAGAAGTGGGAGCGAGAAGATGTGGCTGTTGGTTGTGGCACATTTTCACCTTGGCCACGGCCCCTTCCTCTGCACGAACCATCACCAGAACGTCCACTTCCACGTCCCTTGCCACGCGCCTTGCCCATTGTAAATGAAGTAAAATAGCTTACACTTGCACTATCAATGGAAAAAGGGTAATAAAGAGTAGATTAGAACCGTGGAAGAGGAAAACCACAGTTATTGTTTACTGGGGTATACCACACTTTTTTAAATAGAGATATTTGCGGCTGAACAGTGAGCGACACACTCAAACTGCTTTTTTTTTTAGATACAAATGGCCCAAAATGGATAATACAGAGGTTTGAACCGTGGAAGTGCAAAACAAGACTTTTGTTTCTCTAGCCTACACCTGACTATTTTCAACAGTTATATTTGTGTCTGAAAAATCAGAGACATGCTTTTTTTTTTGGGGGGGGGGGGGGAGGTGGACACCAAAAGGTTAATAAGATGGGTATTTGTACAGTGTGAAGGAGGAAAAAGAAAGGAGGATTTAGATGAAAAAAAAAGGATTTTTCCTGGCCCCCGACACCTGGTGCTAATCCAGCAATTTCAGCAACAGGAGCACACAGGACTGTAATGCAGCGTTTGCTGGTATAACCACTGTGTCTCCTATACAGCCTGCCTGCCTGGTATCTGGGATGGATATTAGTCCTGAAAAGGACTGTTTGTTCTGGCAGCCTTTACAGACCCTACACTAACTATTTCGCAGTTTATATCTCTCCCTAAATCAGCAGCGCCGTCCCTACACTGTCTAATCCAGAGCGACTGTGTCCAAGATGGCGGCGCCCCATTTTAAATACTCGAGGTGACGCTGTGCGGCCAGCCAATCACTAATGCCCACAACCAACATGGCTGCAGCATTACAGTGACTGGCTAGCAATCCCTGCGTGTTCATTGGCTCTGTAAAGAGCGCCAAACATGCAGGGCGGAGACCCGAGCTCCCGCCCGAGTAACCCGGAAATGCTCGGTGCTCGCCGAACATCCCGAGTAGCGTGATGCTCGGTCGAGTACCGAGCAGTGTCGAGCATGTTCGCTCAACACTAGTGAGATCCCGTCAGCTGTAACGGAAGCTGAGGTGCCTGCTTTGTTTGCTTCACCGATCACACCACATGTTGCTCAATCCACCATTACCTCTGCGCCTGCACCTCACTCACGGTCCAGCAGTTTGTCAGTTTCACTGTACTCCACCCTCTCTCAGCACTACAGCCAGCTGTTGGTCCCACAGTTGTGGTCACATAAAAGATTGTTTCACCCTACACATGACAAAGCTAAGAGGTTGAACTCCACCATCTCAAATCTGTTGGCAATGGAAATTCTGCCTTTACGTCTGGTAGATACAGACACTTTCCAAAAGTTGATGGCCGTCCCAGTCCCCCAGTACCAGTTGCCGAGTCGCCATTACTTATATAAGAAAGCTGTGTCTGCGCTACACCAGCAAGTCACAGACAGTATCACCCATTCCTTGAGTAAGTCCATTTCTGCCATGGTGAATTTCACCACAGACACCTGGACTAGTAAGCATGGCTAAGGGTGTTACATCTCGCTGACTGGGCACTGGGTGACTGTTGACTGTGGGGGCAGGCGAGGAAGCGGCTACTCCACAAATCTTGGAATCCCCAAGGCTTGCAGAACAAACCTGGGCACTCAACCTCTGCCTTAACGTTCCAACAGTGCAGAGCAAATCCACACCACCTCCGTACTACGCAGATTGGGCTCACCGCAATCAGGCAGTCTTCAAATTAATATGCCTTGGAGATCGCAGTCATATAGCTGAAGAGTTGTGGTCAGCTCTCCATGCTTAGTTTGAGTAATGGCTGTCTCCGCTGAACCTGGAGCCAGGGAAGGCTTTGTGCGTTAACAGTGCAAACCTGTTAGCGGCCCTACGCCGAGGCGAGCTCACTGTAATGCAGCGACTTGCTGGCATTACGGTAATGGTCCAGGATGTGTTTTACCTGACCATGTACCTTCCCCCTCAGGTGACTGGTCACATGCCTGTGACATAGCACAGGTCCTGCACGCACAGAATGTCTGTCTGATCACATGACTGACATCAGCAAGGTCCTGTCAGTATGTGTGTGTGTGTGTGCACGGGATGCATATATAAACCCTGCATGATGGGAGACAGGTGTGTTCGGTGTGTTGGGCGTGAGGCCTGTTCCCTGTGTGTGTGGGACACCATGATACCGTGAAGCCTGGCAGCCTGAAAGGTCGAGCCTGGATCTTGTGTAGATGCCAGTGGCCTTGGAAGGCAGCGGCTTGGTGAAGAATCCGGAAAGGCGCAGACTGGATGGGTGTGAGTGAAACATTCCAGTAGCCTTAGACGGGACGACGGCTAGAGACCCCCACCTGGGAAAGCCTTAAAGCCACAGTGGTGGCGGATTAAATGGACTGCAGCAACTAAACCCGGCAAAGGTAATACACTGTTATATGGACGCTTATATAGACATTGCTATAGTGTTACCTTGCTGAAGGCTGTAACTTGGGCCAATTGGGCCTGTCTGCTACTTGAGAAACTCCCGGATGTGAAGTGTGTAAACATGCCGGTGATATACTAACAAGGACTGTGTGATATGCGGATTATGATAAGATAATAAACTGCTGTATTGAGAAAATACCGGAAGGACATTGCACGTGTGCCTAATTTACCCGTTGCAGTGAGTATCCCCCATTATGATTTCTAGCGCTGCCTTACATATGGTTTGAGAATGCGGGCAACTGCAGCCTGGTTGCTAGGGGTGGAGTCTAAAAAAGGGGCGGTTGTTCAAAACAGCATGGAGGATAGAAAATCAAAAAAAATTACTGGTGGTGGGTTGGTACCTCCTAAAAATGACAATGTGACCATTGATAACGGGGTAGCTCCAGTAGAAGGGGTTGACGTCAAAGTGGGAGGTGACTTGTTAGTCCACAACACCATGGGGAGTGACACAGACCCCGTAGCTGACGATTACACTACGAAAGTAGAAGGAGAAGTCAGTCAGGAGGGGCTAGACGAGGTGAGAAAGTCCCCATCTCGTAGACGGCACAAGGGACACAAAAAGGTTGCTCCTGTAGACTTGGCTGAAAATGAAAATAAAGAATGTAGTACTGTGTGCCTTTGCTTCAAGTGTGGATCCTCCATTAGAGGTAGAAGAGGAGGTGACGTTGCCAGTAGCAACCTCCAGTACGGTACCGAGTCAGAAGGATCTGACAGCCCTGAAAGAGGAGGTGGCAAGTCGTGACCAAGAGCTGGAGCGTATCAGCCAGCAGGGTCAGAGTGATGTGCAGCAATTATGTGAAAACCTGGGGAACGTGTCCACAGACCAGTTGATCCTGGAGTCTGAACAGCAGAAAATGCACCAGCTTATGAGGAACTGGCAGCGAGACGTAGAGCAAAGCCACGCGGAAATTAACCAGTGGAAGGAAATGTTCTACGCAATTAAGGAGGACCGCCGCAAAATCAAGGAAGAGGTTTTGCAGTTGAAGCTTGAGAAGGAGGCGCGGCAGGATGGTGTTTCTGGACGTGAACAAATCCTAGAACGACTGCGCAAACAGCTCAACCAGGAGCTGAGTGACTCCAAGAAGGAGTGTGGTGAACGCAGTAGGGAACTGCAACAGAGTAAGAGATTATGAGGATCTCCTCAAGGTGAAGGAAAAACTAGAGGAGGATAAGGCGGGTGCAGAGCAAGTGCGCAAAGTGGTTGAGACCACTCTGCAAGACACCCGTGAGGAGAACGATGATCTGCGGGGAAAGACCCTAGATCTGGAAGCTCAGGTGAAGGAGCTACAGATGTCCTGTGATACTCTCCAGAAGGCGGAGATGTACCTTAAGGAAACAGTCAGCAAGATGGAAGCTGAGCGAGAGAAGATGGAGGAGTCCATCGGAAAAGCCACAGACCAGGGCCCGGAGTTGACCGCTGGTGATGGGAGGTATGAAGCAGATACCTCCTCGAGTGATGTGGGCTCGGAGGGTTCGGTGGATGTCGGAGCCGAGATCAAGCAGCTCAAGGAGTTGCTACAAACCCAGTGGACGCAAGAGAAGCGTGAGAGACTGGCTATTGAGAGCCGAGTGGGCGCATTGGAGACGGAGAGGTCTGAGAGAGCTCTGCTGCTGGAAGAGCAGTTGAAGCAGGAAGAGCTTCAGAGACGGGCCGCTGAGAGACGAGTGGCGGAGCTAGAGGAAGAAGTTTCCGGGCTCAAAAGTCGCCTGACAAAGTATCACTCAGTGAACGAGGCCTTCTTGGAGAAGGAAAAGGGCTAACACGTTGCACTCACTCCCTTATACCATGAGAAGGTGGACCTGAGGAGAGCTAAGAGAGTGTTAACCACAGATAAATATGAGATGGAAGTGGTCAAGACGAAAATTCGTGAATTTGTAGCTGTGAGTCAGCTCAGGGGAAGCATACAGGGTGAAGAAGCTGGCGGTCGGTTGCCCCTGAAACCCGAGCTGGTTGATCGTATGGAAACCACTGGTGAGACCGAAACGTCTTGGTACAAGTGCCTCGTAGATGTGCCCGAGGATTTGAGGGAAGAATGCACTAGTGAGTCCGTGCATGAGGAGTTTAAGAAGGCCGTGGGAGCCTGTAAGGTGTACTTGACCTCAGAAGCTAAACAGCTGGTGGTCCTGTCCACGACCGAAGTCACAGTGGAGAGAGTGGCTATCCTAAGTGACATGCACTGGCGATGTATCCGCACAAAGCAGTTTCTCCGGTTGAAGACGGAACAAGCCATTAGACAACTGGAGTTTATGAGGAAAGCTCACAGTATGCGTGAAGAGGTCATCCGGGTGCCTCATGTTCTGGTGAGGAAGCTCGTTGGGAGAAATGGTCGAGCCATGCAGATGATGGTCAAGAAGTCTGGTGTGGTGAAAGTAAGCAGTCCACGTGATCGTCAGGACTGGATACCAGAAGAAGACGGCATAGTATCATTCTCCGCTGTAGGAACAGAAGAAAGCCTGGAATATATGCGCATGCTGTTGGAGTACCGAGTGACCTACCTGCGAGAGGTAGAACAGTTGAATCATGCTAGACTGAGAGTGGATAGACAGCATCATCTGAGTAACAGAAGATGGCAGCCGTCTAGAAATTATGAGACCAGACTGAGAAAGGGCCCCCTAAATAACAGAACAGCTATAGCTGGAGTTAGGGACCTTTCAAGATGTCCTGAGAGTAGTGGGCGTGGGTTTAGAGGTAGTGAGACCTCCAGTAACTCAGGTTTGAGCAGCCCATACAAATGACCCAATAGAGGACGGGACAGTACGGAGTCGAACTGGACCTTAGATACCAAGGCATTTGAGTCACACCGCTGTACGACTGACCGCTGGGAGCGGGGGAGGTCTGACAAGATTATGACTGACCACTGGGAGCGGGGGAGACCTGATAAGGTTACAACTGACCGCTGGGAGCGGGGGAGACCTGACAAGGTTACAACTGACCGCTGGAAGTGGGGGAGCTCTGTCAAGGTTACGACCCGAAAAGGTGACCTGACAGTGACAAATGGTAGGTCCCTAAGGAATGGGCTAATGTCGTTGACTAATGTTCCAGGGGCTGAGTAGCACAATTGTAAAGTACATGGTCTCTATGTGAGCTGGGGGTTATAGTGATTGTGTATATTATGTGTTCAACCCCACAAGTTTGAACAGAGGGGGGGGGGATTTGTAATGCAGCGACTTGCTGGCATTACGGTAATGGTCCAGGATGTGTTTTACCTGACCATGTACCTTCCCCCTCAGGTGACTGGTCACATGACTGTGACATAGCACAGGTCCTGCACGCACAGAATGTCTGTCTGATCACATGACTGTGACATCAGCAAGGTCCTGTCAGTATGTGTGTGTGTGCACGGGATGCATATATAAACCCTGCTTGATGGGAGACAGGTGTGTTCGGCGTGAGGCCTGTTCCCTGTGTGTGTGGGACACCGTGATACCGTGAAGCCTGGCAGCCTGAAAGGTCGAGCCTGGATCTTGTGTAGATGTCAGTGGTCTTGGAAGGCAGCGGCTTGGTGAAGAATCCGGAAAGGCGCAGACTGGATGGGTGTGAGTGAAACATTCCAGTAGCCTTAGACGGGACGACAGCTAGAGACCCCCACCTGGGAAAGCCTTAAAGCCACAGTGGTGGCGGATTAAATGGACTGCAGCAACTAAACCCGGCAAAGGTAATACACTTTGTTATATGGACACTTATATAGACATTGCTATAGTGTTACCTTGCTGAAGGCTGTAACTTAGGCCAATTGGGCCTGTCTGCTACTTGAGAGACTCCCGGATGTGAAGTGTGTAAACATGCCCGTGATATACTAAGAAGGACTGTGTGATATGAGGATTATAATAAGATAATAAACTGCTGTATTGAGAAAATACCGGAAGGACATTGCACGTGTGCCTAATTTACCCGTTGCAGCGAGTATCCCCCATTATGATGTCTAGCGCTGCCTTACATCACACAGGTGCCTTGCATGGCTCAGTGCTTCAACGTGGTGGTATAGCGATTTCTACGCCACTATCCCAGCCTGGATGAGCTGCTTCAGAAAGTACAGAAACTGTGTGCTCACTTCCGCCGTTCGCACCCCTCATGTCATAGACTTCCATCGATACAGAGGTCTTTCTCCATGCCAGTTAACAGGTTTATATGCGATGTGCTGACGGAGAGGAATTCCACTCTGCACATGTTGCAGCGACTGTGGAAGCAGCAATGAGCCCTGACAGTATGTCATCTCGTATAGCCTGAGCCAACGCAGTACAGACATAGGGCATATCACGTTTACGGAGTGGGAACAGATTACGGACCTTTTCACCCTACTGCACAGTTTTGAAATGGCTACTAAATTAGTTAGCGCTGATGATGCAGTCATAAGCATCACTAGTCCGGTCATCTACATGCTGGAACAGAGTTTGAATAGCATGCGGCAGGAGGTTGTTGTCCCAGATGAGGAGGAGGATGCGTTAGGAATAAGAATGTCAGAAGATGAAGAGGACATAGGCAGATTATAATGAGGGCAATTCGGGCTACCGCCCGGGGCTCCAGGGGGCCTGTGAATTGCTTCCATTATAATGCGCAATCTTTTTTTTTTGTCACCGCCGTGCTGGCCGAAGGTTCAGATCACCACCGCTGCAGGCCCGCAGCCGCAGGCAGCTTGAATCATGCTTTGCCGCTCTGCCAGTACCACATGACGTCAGGCAGGGCAGCCACTCACAGACACGCTGGCTGCATCATGCGGCCGCTCCCATCCGGCCACCGTAGCTGTATATTCACTAGTGCGGCCAGTTTAAATCATGTTGCGACTGCCTTGCCTGACGTCATGTGGCAGGGCGGTCCCAACATCATTTAAACTGCCCGCGCTAGTGAATATACAGCTACGGTGGCCGGATGGGAGCGGCCGTGTAATGCAGCCAGCGTGTCTGAGTGGCTGCTTTGAAATTTGGGTCCTGCCCTGCCTGACGTCATGTGACATGACGTCAGGCAGGGCAGGACCCAAATTTCAAAGCAGCCACTCACAGACACGCTGCATCACGCAGCCACTCCTATCCGGCCGGCTGCAGATCCTCCAGGGCGGGCAGTTTACATGATGCTGGGACCGCCCTGCCACATGACATCAGGGAGGGCCCAGCATACACAGCGCGGGCGCTGGTCTATTAAAAAGAAGAAATGGCTGACATGAAGAGGAGCCGCCTGCTCCTACCCCACGCACAATGACCCAGAGCTTGCCTGCTGCCTCGTCTCCTGCTGAGCCCTGCTGCTCCAGTTTCAAAGTGTGTTTAAAAAGTATGTGTTTTGTGTATATTTATCAATAATGGTCCACTGCCATTTTATACAGAGTGCTTGCTAGCTGCCTTCTAGTGTTCCAATGCCACTTGCCGCAGACAAACATTAGCTTAAATCATAGTGTGTCTCAGACAGTGTTTGTGGACTGTGGCAGTGGGACTGGTAGGCAGCCACCAGCACTTTGTATAAAAGGGCAGGGGACCATTGTCATTTTTCAAATTTCTACATAATGTTGGGGATGGGAGAGGAGTGGACTAAAACTACATAAAGACAAATGCCCCTTCACACTGTCTACTCCCTCCCCCCCCATCATCTTAGAATTTTTGCTTGCATCATGTATTTCATTATTTGTATAAATGTATGATGCAATGCAAGCAAAATCTCCAAGGTGGACAGCGCATAGTGTGCCGGGGCATTGGTCCCATGTAGTTTCAGTCCACTACCATCTCCACATTTTTTACACAATAAAAGGCTCCTTGCCCTTAGATACAGAGCGCCACTGCAAATTCTGCTTGTACATGCCCACAATCAGGAATGGTAGCATTTTGAATGCAGTGTATTTCTGCTGCATCCAAAACGCTGCATTGTAATTACAGCACTTGTGTTTAGTTACATGCAGATTTACCGCATCTAATGACATGCTATTGGTCATACACTGAAGACCCTGGTCTTTGCCACAGAAATTCACATGCAGCCATGCTGCTTCTTGTAAACCCGCATAAACTCACCTCACCCGGGTGAGATTACATAGCATTAGGCTGGTTTCACATGTCTGGCTATTTCCGGTACTGGAAAAAACGGTACCGGAAATATCCGTGTCCCGTGTGGCAACCATTTGCCACATCAGGACCGGCGCCTAGGAATAAAGGTACAGTTAGCGATGTTCCCAAGCGCAGGTGCCGAACGCTGCCCTCATAATAATAATTTTTATTTTTATAGCGCCAACATATTCCGCAGCACTTTACAATTTTAGGGGGGACATATACAGACAATACAGAATAAGCATAACTCATGTCAAAAGGAGTGAGGGCCCTGCTCGCAAGCTTACAGTCTATGAGGAAATGGGGGAGACACAAAAGGTAGAATGTACATATATTGTATAATGCAGCCTTGATATACTAAATAGGATAAATAATAATATATGGACTGGTCGCCTGCCAGTATGTGTACAGTCCTGACAGAGGCTATTAAGTGCATGATTGGTATGAATCTGAAATTGAAGAAGATTTTAATATGGGCCAAAACTGGGACCGATAGATAAGTGTGTTGAGGCGATACGCCAGTCTAAAGAAATGGATTTTTAGGGTCCGCTTGAAACTGTGGGTTTGGGAATTAATCAAACTGTCCTGGGTAGTGCATTCCAAAGAATAGGCGCAGCACGCGAGAAATCTTGGAGACAGGAGTGGGGTGTTCGGATTATGGAGGATTTTAGTTTTAAGTCATTGGCAGAACAGAGGGCACTTGTAGGGTGGTAGACTGTGACAAGGGAGGAGATGTAGGGGGGTGCTGAAGGATGGCGTGCTTTGTGGGTAAGCATGTTAAGTTTATATTGAACTCTGTATTGAATGGGCAACCAATGCAATGACTGGCACAGGGCCTCGGTGTAGCGGTTGGCGAGGAATATGATCCTGGCTGCTGCGCTAAGGATGGATTGGAGAGGGGAGAGTTTACTAAGTGGGAGACCAATTAGTAGAGAGTTGCAATAATCGAGACAAGAATGAATAAGAGCTACAGTAAGAGTTTTTGCCGAGTCAAAGGTGAGAAAAGTCCTGATTCTGGAGATGTTTTTGAGGTGTAGATGACTAGAACTCGCGAGTGATTTGATGTGTGGAGTGAAGGAAAGATCTGAATCAAAAATGACCCCAAGACAATGGGCTTGTTGCTGGGGAGTAATGGTTGAGCCACAAACAGAAATGGCAATATCGGACACAGGTAGGTTAGTGGAGGGAGGAACTACGAGTAGTTCAGTTTTTGACAGATTCAGTTTTAGGCAGAGGGAGGACATAATGTTAGACAGAGCAGAAAGACAATCACTGGTCTTTTGTAGTAATGCAGGGGTGATGTCCGGAGAAGAGGTGTATAATTGGGAGTCATCAGCATAGAGATGGTACTGAAAACCGAATCTGCTGATTGTTTGTCCAATAGGAGCAGTGTATAAGGAGAAAAGAAGGGGGCCTAGGACTGATCCATGAGGAACCCTGACAGTATGGGGAAGGAGAGGAGGAGGAGCCGGCAAAAGACAGAAGGAGCGGCCAGAGATATAGGAGGAGAACAAGGAGAGAAAAGGGTCCTTGAGGCCAATAGAGCAGAGGAGGAGCTGGTGATCACGATTCCTTGCTAGTGCTGCGATGAGCGCGAGCAAGGGACAATGATGAGGGTAGTAGTAGTCTGCTCCTGCAGTGTCCCTGTGTATAAATAAGACTAAAATAATAAAATCCATATACTCACCTTTCCTAAGTGTCCCATGCTGTAATCCTCTGACTGCTGACAGAGAAGCCAGTGAAAATGAGCCACTCCAGCGAGCGGCTCCGGAGCTGCACTCAGGAGCAGTGTCCTGTCACTCACAGAGCGCAGCTACGGAGCGGCTCATTTTCTCTGGCTCCTCGGCAGCAGCGGTCGCATGGATTACAGCAGGGGACACCTAGGAGAGGTGAGTACATGGATTTTATTATTTTAATCTTATTTTTGCAGGCGTGGACACAGCGGGAGCAGACTACTACTCTCGCTATTGTCCCTGCCTGTGCTGATCGCAGCGCCGGCAGGGATCCATGATGAGGGCAGTGTTCAGCCCCCGGCGCTTGGGGACAGCGCTAACTGTACCGCTGATTCCCAGGCACCGGTACGTGTCACACTGATGACAAACGGATGTCATCCGTGTGTGTTCAGTGTGAGACAGTTTTGTGGACCGTGTATCTGCAAAAAAACAGACATGTCTCCGTGTGGAGCACACGAACACATGGTCCATGGAAACACACTGACATGTGCGCAGACCATAGACAGTTTCCGGTACGTGTGGAAACTGTCACCACTCGTAGAGACTTGTTTACATATTAAAGTTGGTCTGTTCAATACTATGGCTTAAAGTATTTGTTTAAGTGAAGGTAAATTTTAGATTAATGGATGTTTTTTATGTTATAGTTTCACCCAGCAGCTATTTTTTTCAGAAATAATGTTTCAGGTATATGGTAAACCCTGACCCGTCACGTGGGGTGGTGTAGGGGCCCATGCAGTCTCAACTGCCCGGGGCCCTGGCTATCCTTAATCCACCCCTGGAAGAGGATAATCATACCCTCTCTGTTGAATATGGTTGGCAGGAGGGGACAGAGGAAACAAGCAACAGTGTTATGCAGCCAACAATAGAGCCTGGCTTTGGACCACCTGGTAGAGCACGACATATGAGTGCATTTTTGCAGCACTATCTGCAACATGATCCCCGTATAGTTAGGATTCAAAATAATGCTGACTACTGGGTTGCCACTCTGTTAGATCCATGTTATAAGTGTAAATTTTGCCAGATGCTTCCCGCCCTGGAAAGGGACCCGCTTATGTTGGAGTATCGAAACAAGCTTTTAAGCAACCATAATAGAGCTTTTCCCCCCCAAGATAGCAGTGAGGCACACAGTATGCATTGCAGCTGTAGTCTTTCAACCTCCGACACGTCAATTTGTAAACATCAAAACATTAGCAGCAGCAGAGTAAGTGGCAGAAGCAATTTCTGCGAGTTCTTTTACACATTTTTTTAGACCAGCACGGTGCACCAGCAAGTCTGACACGTAGTGAATGACTGGAGAAGATGGTGCAGGAGTATCTAGAGCTCAATATGAATACCATCAGGGAGGATTTTGACCCTTTTACATTTTGGTTTTTAAAAATTGATGAATGGCCTGAGCTTGCCTGTCATGCCTTGGAGTTTTTATCATGCTCGGCAGCCAGCGTTCTCTCAGAAACTGTCTTCAGTGCTTCTGGTGGCGTCCTGACTAGTGATGAGCGAACGTGCTCGCCACTACTCGGTACTCGCCCAAGATTCACTGTGCTCGTCAAGCTCGGCTAGTATTTCCGGGTTACTCAGGCGGGAACTCGGATCACTGCCCTACATGTTTAGCACTCTTTAGAGAGCCAAAGAACATGCAGGGATAGCTTGCCACACACTAATGCCGTAGCCATGTTGGTTGTGGTATTACAGTGATTGGCTGGCAGCATAGCGTCATCGGGTCTATTTAAAGACCCGATGACTCTAGGCTCGTCACAGTCTACCCCGAAAACAGGAAGAGCAGGGAGAGCTGCTGCTCAGTCAGGGAGAGATTTGCTTGTTTATAATTAGTAAAAGTATTCCACAGCATATCTATATATCCATCTGAACTAACAGTCCTTCTGAGGACTAATCCAGCTGCATATATTTGGAGGTGATAGTAGGAGATAGGCAGGCAGGGTTTGTGGCAGACTGCATTGCATACAGCATAAGAGGGTCCATTGCACGTTCTGACTGATCCTGCTGTTACAGATATTTGTAGACATAGCCCCAGGTATCAGCGGCTAGGGCTATTTTTTTTTTTATCTTAATCCTGATTATTTGCTTAAAAAGCAATCCAGAGTACACCATTTTTCTGCTCCATTTGCTTGTTAACACTGCAGAATACAGCCAGATCTTTTCAATATTACAGCGATAAAAAATCCAGAAATTTGTAGTGAATGTTGAAAATATTGGCCTCCATTTACAGATTGTTCCAGAGTGTCAGTGAAGCTATTCACAAGTAGTCGCTGTGAAGAATAGTAAACTACAGGGCCGCTATTTAATACCATGGGTGTCTGTCAGATGTATCACATAACTGTGGTACAAATCCAGCCATTTGTAGTGAAAATGTAAAATATTGTTCTCCATTTACAGTTTGTAGCAGTGTGTCAGTGTACACCATTATACTGCTACATTAGCTTGTTCGCAGAATACAGCCATATTTTTTCCCTGTAATTCACATTACTGTATTGTGGAAGTAGAGGAACTTTTTTTTAATGATCAGATGCATGTGATGCATATGACTGCCGTAATACAGAAATTTTGTGGCGCGTGCCAAATATTGTACTTCATTTAAAGTCAGCCACCTGTGTTTTGTTCAACCAATTGACACGGTCTCTGACAAATACCATACTATTAGCAGAATGCCTGAAACCGTGACCATCAGACGTTATCCCATATGACTGCCCTAATAATCCAGCAATTTTTGTGAGCGTGTCAAATATTAAACTCCATTTAAAGTACTGCAGTTGTGGGTTCAAACCTATTCACAGTTGGCTGCTGACAAATAACATATCTGTGAACAATGTTGTCAGAATATTGAGACACTTAAGAAACATTCTTTCCAGGGTAATGACTTGTATATATAAGTCCAAAGAAATAAAAAAAAATAAAGTTATGGACTGTGGAAAACATTTATGCCACCAGAATAAACACTCATCTGGAGCTGATTGATACCACCTAGCAGCACCTGTCCCTATTGTAAATGCATCTTACAGCATTATTGATAGGGAAAAGTGATGAGTGAGCATGTTCGCTACTGCTCGATGCTAGCCGAGTATTTCTGGGGTTGCTCGGCGGGAGCTTGGGTCTCCTCCCTGCATGTTTGGCGCACTTAAGAGCGCCAATTTACATGTCGGGATTGCCTGCCACTCACTGTAATGCTGTAGCCATGTTGGTTGTTTCATTACAGTAATTGGCTGGCCGCACAGGATCATCAGGTCAATATCAGACCTAGCGCCGCCATGCTCATCACAGTCTCTCCGGAATCAGACAGTGTAGGGAGAGCTGCTGCTGAGCTAGGGAGAGATTTGCTCGTTTCTAGTTAGTGTAGGTGTACCAAACTATATTAGAGACACATATCCATCTCAGCAAACAGTCCTTCTGTGGACTAATCCATCTGCAGAGATATCAGGCAGGCAGTGTACAGTTAAGTCCATATATATTTGGACAGAGACAACATTTTTCTAATTTTGGTTCTAGACATTACCACAATGAATTTTAAACAAAACAATTCAGATGAAGTTGAAGTTCAGACTTTCAGCTTTCATTTGAGGGTATCCACATTAAAATTGGATGAAGGGTTTAGGAGTTTCAGCTCCTTAACATGTGCCACCCTGTTTTTAAAAGGGACCAAAAGTAATTGGACAATTGACTCCAAGGCTATTTCATGGACAGGTGTGGGCAATCCCTTCGTTAGGTCATTCTCAATTAAGCAGATAAAAGGCCTGGTGCTTGCATTTGGAAGGTTTTGTTGTGAAGTAAACATGTGGCCAAAGGAGCTCTCCATGCAGGTGAAACAAGCCATCCTTAAGCTGCAAAAACAGAAAAAAAACATCCGAGAAATTGCTACACTATTAGGAGTGGCAAAATCTACAGTTTGGTACATCCTAAGAAAGAAAGAAAGCACTGGTGAACTCATCAATGCAAAAAGACCTGGGCGCCCACGGAAGACAACAGTGGTGGATGATCGCAGAATAATCTCCATGGTGAAGAGAAACCCCTTCACAACAGCCAACCAAGTGAACAACACTCTCCAGGAGGTAGGTGTATCAATATCCAAATCTACCATAAAGAGAAGACTGCATGAAGGTAAATACAGAAGGTTCACTGCACGGTGCAAGCCACTCATAAGCATCAAGAATAAAAAGGCTAGACTGGACTTTGCTAAAAAACATCTAAAAAAGCCAGCACAGTTCTGGAAGAACATTCTTTGGACAGATGAAACCAAGATCAACCTCTGTCAGAATGATGGAAAGAGAAATGTATGGCGAAGGCGTGGTACAGCTCATGATTCAAAGTATACCACATCATCTGTAAAACATGGCGGAGGCAGTGTGATGGCTTGGGCATGCATGGCTGCCAGTGGCACTGGGTCACTAGTGTTTATTGATGATGTGACACAGGACAGAAGCAGACGAATGAATCCTGATGTATTCAGAACCATACTGTGTGCTCAGATCCAGCCAAATGCAGCCAAACTGATTGTGCATCTGTAGTATGAAACGACGACCAATGACCCAAAACATAAAGCCAAAGCAACCCAGGAGTTTATTAAAGCAAAGAAGTGGAATATTCTTGAATGGCTAAGTCAGTCACCTGATCTCAACCCAATTGAGCATGCATTTCACTTGTTAAAGACTAAACTTCAGACAGAAAGGCCCACAAACAAACAGCAACTGAAAACCACTGCAGTGAAGGCCTGGCAGAGCATCAAAAAGGAGGAAACACATCGTCTGGTTATGTCCATGAGTTCAAGACTTCAGGCAGTCATTGCCAACAAATGGTTTTCAACCAAGTACTAGAAATGGACATTTTATTTACAATTATTTAATCTGTCCAATTACTTTTGGTCCCTTTAAAAACAGGGTTGCACATGTTAAGGAGCTGAAACTCCTAAACCATTCATTCAATTTTAATGTGGATACCCTCAAATGAAAGCTGAAAGTCTGAACTTCAACTGCATTTGAATTGTTGTGTTTAAAATTCATTGTGGTAATGTCTAGAACCAAAATTAGAAAAATGTTGTCTCTGTCCAAATATATATGGACCTAACTGTATACAAACTGCAGTGCATATAGCACAAGAGGCACAATTCCAGTTCTGTCTGTTGCTGATCTTATATTTCTACAAATAGGCCCAGGTCTCAGGAACAATTTTTTCTTGAATCTTAATCCTCATTATTCACTTAAAAAGCAATCCAGAGAGCACTGTTTTTCTGCGCCTTTTGCTTGTTGGCACTGCAGAATACAGCCAGGTCCTTTC
Source organism: Phyllobates terribilis (assembly GCF_046119375.1). Classification (NCBI taxonomy): domain Eukaryota; kingdom Metazoa; phylum Chordata; class Amphibia; order Anura; family Dendrobatidae; genus Phyllobates; species Phyllobates terribilis. The sequence continues at coordinate 52,722,444 of NW_027362761.1, read as the reverse complement.
CATATTACAGAGCTAAAAATCCAGATATTTAAAACGGTGTTTTCTCAGTCACACGAATCACATGCGTTTTCAGAAAATACTGCCAATTCTGGCCTCCATTAAGATTTGTTTCATTGTGTCAGTGAAGCAACTGACACCAGATTGCTGTTCAAAATGGTTACCTACAGGTCAGATATTTAAAACTGTGGTTTGTCAGTCACATGGATCACATAAGTTCACTGCAAATTCAGTCATTTATTGTGAGCGTGGAAGATATTGTCCTCCATTTAAAATGGGCAAGGCACGTGGCAAGGGACAGGGAACTGGACGTGATGGTGATGATGCTGCATGCACAGGCCGAGGCCATGAGCAAGCTGCAATTGTGCCACAACAAACACCCACATCTTGAACTTCCTGTCCCAATTAATAGGGGGCCGCAGAACACCACTATTGAACACAGAGCTATGTGTAAAAGTTATTGGTTGGATAGCAGATAATGCTTCCAGTCACTTAACCACCACAACCAACTTGTCTTCCACACGGTCAAATCTCAGTAGCTGTGAGTCTGGACCGCATATTACTCACCCTGAACCTCCTTCCTCCTGTCGCAGAGTGCATCTTCTTACAGTCACCACTGTACTTACGAGAGTTCAATCAGCAAGATATCTTGAGTAAACAGTATATACTTCATACTGGTTAGACACGAGATACAATTCAGTGTCACACAGTCTGTGTGCTGCTGACATAACACATTCAGGAAAGAGAAAGAAAACACAGGAAGTAAAAACAACTAACAATTGAGAGCTTTCCTCCCCCACATTACAGCAAGCATAAAACTATACACACTATCGCCATCTGCTGTCTGGTTAGTATAAAGTCCTCCTTTCACTTATAGTAAGTCCTAATCTGTTGCATATGCCAACACCTCCTACCATGCCGAGTGCCCAGAGACAACTGATCCCACACTTGGACACTCTGAAGAGCTGTTCACTTTTCCATTCATAGATTCGGGCTTCTCGCCCGGTCCACTTGAAGCGGGGCAAGAGGAGATTGCGTGTAGCGATGCCCAAATATTTGAGCAGCCACGGTCACACAAAGGCGACAGTGGCAAAGTGTCACAAGAGGTGGACGCTGATGAGACAATTGCCAGAAAGTCAGGAGGAGGACCAGAGTGCGTAAGTGGAAGACGAGATGGTGGATGATATAGTAACTGACCCAACCGGGCAGAAGGACATGCAGAGCAAGGACAGCAGCACACAGGGGGAGGGAGGCAGAGCACCCTAACAGGCAGGAAGAAGCAGTGTGGTGGCCGCAGAAAGAAGGCAGGAAACCGTTCCCCGTAACACCAACATGAAGGAAGTTGTCAGTACAACTGTTAGGTCTTCCAGAGTCTGGTTGTTTTTTAAAGACTCTGCCGATAACCCCAAAAAGGCCATTTGCACCACCTGCCAGGCCAGCATCAGCAGGGGTGGCAAAACGACCAGCCTGACCACCACCACGATCAGGCACATGGCAGCAAAGCACCCGAATTTGTGGGCCGAAACCAAGGGTCCAGGAACAGTGTCTGCGGGTGGCACCATTACTTCTTCCGCTGTTGTGCATGCAAGCCAATCCCCTGTCCATGGTGCATGCAAAGATGCATCCTGCTCTGCACCTGTCTTTGCACACTCAAGTAGCAGCAACAGGAAGCATGTCCTTGTCCCAGCGAAGAATTTAATTGTCCATACCCCAGTCCTTGGAAAGCAAGCACAAATACACAGCCAACGCCCCACAGGCCACACTACTAAATTCCCACATTTCACGACTGCTTGTGCTCAAAATGTTGCCTTTAGGCTCGTGGAGACAGAAGCATTCCGCAACCTGATGGCGGCGGCCGTCCTTCGGAACTCGGTCCCCAGCCGCCATTATTTCTCCAGGTGTGCCGTCCCCACATTACACAAGCTTGTGTCCCAAAACATTAGCCGTACCCTCAAAAACGCAGTTACAGGGAAAATCCACCTAACCACAGACACGTGGACAAGTGCTTGTGGGCAGGGATGGTACATCTCGCTGATGGCACACTGGGTTAACATAGTGGAAGCCAGGACCCAGTCGGACATTAGAACAGAACACGTCCTCCCGACGCCAAGGATTGCGGGACCTAGATCAATCAGGGTTTCCCCCACAGTCTACAGCTCCTGCACCTCATACTCCTCAGCTTCCTCCTCCTCTTCAGCCTCCATCTCTGAAATGACCACATCAGTCACAAGCTGGAAGCACTACCTCGGCCCAGCGGCAACAGGCTGTCCTGAAGCGAATATGCTTAGGTGACAAACAGCACAATGCTGAAGAGTTGTGGACAGCTCTGAAAGCAGACAGATCTGTGGCTCACACCGCTGAACCTACAGCCAGGCATGGTCGTGTGTGACAATGGCCGGAAACTGGTGGCGGCTCTGAGGTGAGGCGAGCTCACACACGTACCATGCCTGGCCCATGTGCTTAACCTCATGGTTCAGCAGTTTCTCAAATCCTACAAGGAGCTGCCGGATCTGCTTGTTAAAATACACCGCCTGTGTGCCCATTTTAGAAAGTCACCAAAAGCTTCCGCCGCCCGCCCTTTCAGTGTTTCAGCCGCGTTTGCAGCTTCAGGCTCACAGACTGGTATGTGATGTCCCCACGCGTTGGAACTTTACACTGCAGATGTTGGGAAGGATTTGTGAGCAGAAGAGGGCAATTGTTGATTATCAGCATCAACAAGGCCATTGGTTTTCAGTTCAAACTCCACACATAAGACCTCAGGAGTGGATATGGATGTCCGACATATGTACCATCCTCCAAAACTTTGAGGACTCCACCAAGATGGTGAGCAACGATGACACCATAATTATCATCACCATCCCACTTCGGTCTTCTGAAACCCTCTCTGCTCACAATCAAAGAGGATGCATTGCAGGCGGAGCACGATGAGATAGAGCAAGGAACCATACCGCGTGATTCCACACAGCCCAGCCTCATCTCATCCCAATGTGGATTGGGTGACAATGAGGAATAGGAGGAGGAAGAACAGGAGCTAGTTTCATGCGCTATAGACGGTACTACCAGCACAACTGTCATACCGTCGGTTCGCGTGGATGGCCTGAGGACAGAGAGGAGGATGATGAGGAGAGCATGGTCACTCATCCTCTTGGTGAGGACACGGAAGTCTTGCCTCTTAGCAGTCTGGTACGCATGGCTGAGTTCGTTACGCTGCCTTTCCCATTACCCTCGCGTTCTTAAAATTTTGGGTGACAGTCATTACTGGTTGGTGAGACTTCTAGACCCACACTACAAGGAGAACTTTATATCTCTTATTCCTGAGGCAGACAGGTCTACAAAAATGGGGCTGTACCAGAACGCCCTTGTTGCGGAACTATTAAAAAAATTCCCATCTGAAAACGCTGGGGGCAGCGGTCACAGTTCATTGGACAACCAAGGAGTACAGACGAGAGAGACAAATGCAATCCAGCAGAGGCAAAGGAACACTGTCAAAGTTCTGGCACAGTTTTCTCAAACCCTCCCATCGCACAGGCCCTGTAGTGCGGGGTACTCTCACAAGGAGTGCAAAGTTTGGGAAGATGTTGAGAGAGTACCTTGCCGACCATACCAACGTCCTCTGTGCCTTATAATTATTGGATATCCAAGCTGGATAAGTGTAATGAACTGGCTCTCTACACCTTGGAGGTCCCTGGGCTGCCCTGCCACTAGAGTTTTATCAGAGCAGGTTCTTAGTGCCGCTGGTGGAATTATAACTGATAAGCGCATCCGCCTGTCAACTGAAAATGCTGACAGGCTCACTCTTATGAAAATGAACAAAGGCTGGATTGGGCCAGACTTCTCAACACCACCGAATGATAGCAGCGTAACAAACTCAAATCCAGTGTCTTTTCTTGGGAGGTATATTCCGATGCACCTTTTCACACCCACACATGGGTATATATGCTTCCTGATTTGGGCTATTTGCTCCTGTCCTCCTTCTCATCCTCCACCACCATAATCACCAGGGTGACAGTGGTGGGTGATGCAACACCCACATAATTTTTTTAAGGGTGCTTATAATGCCCGTAAAAAAAAAAATTACACTGTATGTTCATGTATACCCCCCAGGGGTAAATGTTTGTCAGCCCATACACTTAGTGCATGGGCATTACAAGTATAGGAGACCAGCTTCTTTCTAATGGGATCATTTTTTTGAGGCCCTCCTCCACGTCTCTTCCAAGGGGCATTGGAGTGCCTCCCAATTTTTGGAAGCCCTTGCATTCACTGCATAGGCCAACCCTATGGGAGACCGGCTCCTTTCTAATGAGAATTTGTCATTACTGTGGCCCTGCTCTATGTGTCTTTAAATTCTTAGTGGGGTTTTTCCCAAATTTTGGCAGCCCTTGCCGTCACAGCATGAGCATTACCATTATAGAAGACCAGCTCCTTCGTAATGGGAACATTTTTTTACTGAGACCCTCCTCTGTGTCTCTTCAAAGGGGTATTGGGATGCGTCCAAATTTTTGGCAGCCCTTGCAGTCACTGGATACGCAATAATAGTATAGGAGACCCACTTGTTAATAATGGAAACAACAAAGCATAGCCATCTGATGGCTCTCTAACAATAGCGAGGGCCGTCTGATGGTCCTATAAAAATAGGCTTTGACTTTCAGAGTCCCAACAGGATGTGTCTGATGATGTGTCACACACCACATTGCCAGATAAGGTTGTAAAATGTTAAAATGACCTTTCCCGGTGAATGAATTGGTCTTAAAAAGATAACGTAAAAAAACCTTAAAACAATAGGATCTCTCTTTAGTATAGCAAACAGCGTTGGCAATTGAATCTCAATGTAATAACATTGTTCAGCTCCTGCACCTCCTCCTCCGAAATGACCACATCAGTCTCAAGCTGACAGCACTGCAGCACTGCCTTGGCCAAGCGGCAACAGGCTGTGCTGAAGATAACATGCTTAATGCCTAATTGACAAACCACCCAGCGCAGCAGAGTTGGTGAAAGCTGAAACACAGCAGCCTGATCTGTGGCTCACACCACTGAACATACAGCCAGGCATGGTCGTGTGCGACAATGGACGGAACCTGGTGATTGAGAAATGACTGCCAGAGTAGATACGGTTTCCCTCTATGCCAGTCCTTTTACCAAGCTAAAGAATATGGCTGTGGTGTAATACAACTCCCATTGAGAAGCTGTTTCAGATTGAAAAACATTGTGCCCACCAGAGGATTTGATTCTGAGGGCTCACCTTTCTCCCTCGCTCAAGAGCCCCATAGCAGCAAAGTTAGCGCCATCATGAACTCTCCTGAGGTAGAAGCCAGGGCACACCAGAGGATTCTCTGGTGGGACCGTCCAACCCTGCTGAGAAGCAGTCCTGGCTAAGAAAAGTGTGGGGGAAGGTTCCCGGACACTCTATGACTGCTTTTTTCTTAATGTGGATCAGACGTGCTTATGCATGTTAAACCTAAACACAGGCAGATCACGAAAGTGAAATGCAATCTCCAATATTACAACAAAAACCAAACCAAGGTCTAATAGGTATTTATAGAGTCAATCCAATAAATAGTGAAATAATGAATACCCAAGACACATTAGAGATATATGCAAAATATTTTAATTTATTCACAAAACTACGTAATTATATAAAAAGCATCACATGGAAGGTTACGGGAGGGAGACCGCTAAAACAGTAAGGATTGCAGGGTGTATAGTCCCAATATTGCAGGGCAGAATAGTGAGCAATAATCCCAGGACAGTAAAGCTCCCACACATATTATGACGAAATGGAGGCGAAACGCGCATCGAGGCATCTGGGCAGACTGTCATTTTGAGCACCCCTGTTCCCCTAAAGATGACCCAATGTATTTATTCTTATTTTTTGATGTACATACCATATGACCTTATGAGATATTAGGCTGACTATTATCTCCTGTCCCTGGTCATTTGTCTTGACTTCACAGACTAACACCATTGTCTGTCAGCCTATGGGTCATAGCGTTCTTATTAGTGATCCAACTTAGTTACTTGTCATTGTATCATGTGCATTATTTGAAGCACAAAGGTTATCTTATCTCCTGATATGTTTTGATACTCTATACACACAGCTCTGTTACTGTATATTTAGTATTATATTTTGCTGTATTCTGTTGCATATTATGTGACTGATCCATTCCTGGCTGGTGTGTGTTTTTTTTTTTTTTTTTTCCTGATCACTATGTTGAATACTATTATTACATAATCTGTTAGGGAGCTTTACTGTCCAGGGATTATTGCTCACTATTCTGCCCTGCTATTTTGGGACTATACACCCTGCAATCCTTACTGTTTTAGCTGTCTCCCTCCCGTAACCTTCCATGTGATGCGTTTTATATAATTACGTAGTTTTGTGAATAAATTATAATATTTTGCATATATCTCTGTGTCTTGGGTATTCATTATTTCACTATTTATTGGATTGACTCTATAAATACCTATTTGACCTTGGTTTGGTGCTTATGCATGTTATTTACCAAACCGCATTGCAGATCAGGCCATTGCCCAACTCTGTAGTCATGAAATTAAATGCGCAAAGAAAGATGTTTGCGTGTCAAAGCACCACCGACAAGTGAGAGTTAATGTTGGACGGGCCATTGCTTCTGCAACATGCTACATTTGAGGACTTCCTGGGAAAAATGACACGCAGAGTAGATATGGTTTCCCGTTGCCAGTCCTTTCACAGAGCTAAAAACAACCGAGCAAAAAAAAAAGCTGTGGACTGGCTCCGTAGTGTCTCTGGCCACATTCACCTGTCCACGTGTTTGTGGTTAGGCGGTTCTTCCCAGTAAGTGCACTGGGGAGGGCACAGGTAATGTTGTGGGACCTGTGCTTGTGGAAAGCAGAGGCAATACCGGGAAATATCGTGGCGGCTGGGGACCGAGTATGGACACCCGGCCGCCGCCGGCATGAGGTTGTGAAAAGCTTCCGCCTCCACGAGCTTAATAGGCCACATTTCAAGTGCAAGCAGCTGTCAAAAATTTGGCAGTATAGTATTGCAGCCTGTGGGTGGGTGGGTGGCTGGCTGCCTGCATACTTGCATTCCAAGGAATGGGGTAGGGACAACTGATCGCTGCAGTGGGACAAGGACGTGGACGGTGATTGTTGCAAGTCTGCAACAGGTGCATGGCGGGAGGCATCTTCGCATGCGCCAAGGATCACTTATGATGGGCACACTTTTACGCAGTGACCTGGAAGTCAGAGAGGATTCCAGAGGTCTTCCCCATGCTGTTCCCATTTATTTTCAGCACTGTATGCATGTGTCTGATGTGTCACACACCACATGGCCAGATAGGGTTGTAAAATGTTAAAATTACATTTCCCAGTGAATGCATTTGTCTTGGTTGAAAGCAATGCAAAAGTTCAAAAACGCATCAAAAACACTACGTGTGAACATAGCCCAAGGTGTGGAGGAGTATTTTTGGTTATTTATTTTGCCTTATATACAAGTCATTACCCTGGAAAGGATGTTTCCTAACTTTTCCCAGGAAAATACATTTTGTTTTTTTATGTTTTATTGTGAGTCCATAAAAGTGGCTTAATACCTCTGACAACGTTGTTGACAGCAGTGATCTGGGAGTCAGTAATGCTTCCAGAGGTCTTCCCCATGCAGTTCCCATGTAATTTAAGCTCTGTTCCAGTCGATTTGGGCAATTTTTAGGCCCTCTGCAGACCGCAGGGCGTTGCCGCCTGAAAAATGCTCGCGTTTCCCATAGACTTACAGTGCAGATCAAAAGTTTGGACACACCTTCTCATTTAAAGATTTTTCTGTATTTTCAGGTCTATGAAAATTGCACATTAACACTGTAGGCATCAAAACTATGAATTAACACATGTGGAATTATATACTTAATAAAGTGTGAAACAAATGAAAATATGTCTTATATTCTAGGTTCTTCAAAAGTAGCCACCTTTAGCTTGGCATTCTCTTGAGGAGCTTCAAGAGGTAGTCACCGGAAATGGTTTTCACTTCACAGGTGTGCCCTGTCAGGTTTAGTAAGTGGTATTTCTTGCCTTATAAATGGGTTTGGGACCATCAATTGTGTTGTGCAGAAGTCTGGTGGATACACAGCTGATCGTCCTACTGAATAGACTGTTAAAATTTGTATTATAGCAAGAAAAAAGCAGCTAAGTAAAGAAAAACTAGTGGCCATCATTACTTTAAGAAATGAAGGTCAGTCAGTGCAAAAATTTGGGCAAACTTTGAAAGTGTCCCCAAGTGCAGTTGCAAAAACCATCAAGCGCTACAAAGAAACTGGACCGCCCCAGGAAAAGAAGACCAAGAGTCACCTCTGCTTCTGAGGATAAGTTTATCCGAGCCACCAGCCTCAGAAATCGCAGGTTAACAGCAGCTCAGATTAGAGACCAGGTCAATGCCACACAGTTCTAGCAGCAGACACATCTCTTCAACAACTGTTAAGAGGAGACTTTGTGCAGCAGGCCTTCATGGTAAAATAGCTGCTAGGAAACCACTACTAAGGACAGGCAACAAGCAGAAGAGACTTGTTTGGGCTAAAGAACACAAGGAATGGACATTAGACCAGTGGAAATCTGTGCTTTGGTCTGATGAGTCCAAATTTGAGATCTTTGGTTCCAACCACCGTGTCTTTGTGCGACCCAGAAAAAGTGAATGGATGGACTCTACATGCCTGGTTCCCACCGTGAAGCATGGAGGAGGAGGTGTGATGGTGTGGGGGTGCTTTGCTGGTGACACTGTTGGGGATTTATTCAAAATTGAAGGCATACTGAACCAGCATGGCTGCCACAGCATCTTGCACAGGCATGCTATTCCATCCGGTTTGCGTTTAGTTGGACCATAATTTATTTTTCAAAAGGACAATGACCCCAAAACACACCTCCAGGCTGTATAAGGGCTATTTGACCAAGCAGGAGAGTGATGGGGTGCTATGCCAGATGACCTGGCCTCCACAGTCACCAGACCTGAACCCAATCGAGATGGTTTGGGGTGAGTTGGACCGCAGAGTGAAGGCAAAAGGGCCAACAAGTGCTAAGCATCTCTGGGAACTCCTTCAAGATTGTTGGAAGACCATTTCCGGTGACTACCTCTTGAAGCTCATCAAGAGAATGCCAAGAGTGTGCAAAGCAGTCATCAAAGCAAAAGGTGGCTACTTTGAAGAACCTAGAATATAAGACCTTTTCAGTTGTTTCACACTTTTTTGTTAAAGTATATAATTCCACATGTGTTAATTCATAGTTTTGATGCCTTCAGTGTGAATGTACAATTTTCATAGTCATGAAAATACAGAAAAATCTTTAAATGAGAAGGTGTGTCCAAACTTTTGGTCTGTGCTGTATATTGGGCTCGTTGCTCAGGTCGAGCACTCGAGCATTCCAATTTGCTCGACTTAAGCAACGCGTACCCGAGCATTTTAGTGCTCGCTCATCACTAGTCCGCATGAATAAGTGCAGCCGACTGTCCCATTAAAGTGCTGACCGCCTAACTTTCATCAATATTTACAAATTCTGGATCTCAAAGGACTTGTGCACCCCACTTGCAGACTGTACAGACTATGCGATGTTGTTTTTAGTGTGCTGCATTGAGCTTGCAGAATTGCAGTCTGATATGGCCTGTGTGCCTACTCTTGCTGCTGCAGATTTTAGGCCCTAATTTTTTGAAATCTGGAGAATACAGATTTGGTGTCTCAATCCATTGGTTTGGCTATAGTGGAAGAGGTGGTAAACCTAGTTTTACAATTTCTATTATACTGAAATTTATGTCACATTTAGCGTGTCTGACACAAATTTTTGGAAATGTGAGGAATCCTGATTGGGTCTCCATCTTCTGGGTTGGCTGTTGGCCGTAGGGGAAGAAGTGTCGGTCCTATTTATACTACAAAACAAAAAAGATTGGGTACAAGCAGCTTCCTGCCCCTCAACTGCACTGTGCTGTCAGGGCAAGAAGAGGAGGAGGGTGACTGAGGGCGAGGAAAGGGATAACACATTGGATGAAGAGAAGGTTGTACATCCAACTTGGTGTGAACCCAGAGGATGAAGACAAGGAGGTTGCATTGTGTCCTATGGCGCAGACACGCAGTGATGCAAGAACGAGGAGCGCTGCATCCTAAGCGACAACCGTGGCAGTGACCAGCAGTCATAAGTCTGCAGCTCGCAGGGGCGCTAAGGGTTGCCTAGCCTGGGCCTTTTTTGAGACCGCAAAGGATGAGACAGCTCACGTTATCTGCAAACTTTGCGCTAAGAACTCCGTAGGGGGATAAAGTGCAATAATTTGACTACTACATGCATGAACTTGTTAGAACCCTCCTGTTAGTTTTTGCTGTTTTGCGGTCACTTGACCATCTGCCTATTTATTCCAGCTCTGCCCTTCTGGCTTTGCTGGACTTCAGTGTTGTTTGACTGTCTCTCTAGCCAGGTGCTTCGGTGCCTATCTCTGTCTAGTTCGCTTGGTCCTCTGGGACCTCTAGTACGTTTTGTCTGTTTGTGCTCTGCATCTACTTCTGTTTAGGTGGTGTCCCATTTTGTCCCAGTCCTTAGTTCTTTTAGGGACTCCTCCCTTAACTCTTTAGGTCTTCGTTCAGACTAGCCGAGGACTAAGGCGGGTCTGTTCACAAGGAACAGGCAGCCCGCTACATTGTAGGGATTCAGCTTAGTCTTACTGTAGGGACAGCTTTCCCCTTCTTTCCTTAGCTTATGTTGCAGATCATAACAGTAAGTCCAGCCCAAAAAAACCACACTAAAAAGGAAAGAAATTCGGGGATCAGTATGGTTTCCGTCCAGGAGTTGGCTCAATGCCTGCAGGGATTGTCTCTGGAGGTGGCCGAGCTTCAGCAACACGTGAGTAGCTGTTCTGGAGCGCATTTTGTGGAACCCAAGGTAGGACTGCCTGATGTTTTTTATGGTAAACAGCAAGATTTTTTTTCCTTTAAAAATGCTTGTTTGTTATATTTTCGTTTGAGACCAAGATCCTCTGGGAATGACTCACAGCGCATTGGTTTTATTATGTCACTTTTGCGCAAAGAACCACAGGGTTGGGCCTTTTCTCTCCAGCCTAATGATCCGTGTTTAAGTTCTGTTGAAGAATTTTTTTCTGCTATGGGGCTATTATATGACGATCCTGATCGAATCTCATCTGCTGAATCAGAACTTAGACGTTTGAATCAGGGGTCAGATGATGTTGAAAATTATTGCACACACTTCAGGAGATGGGCTTCAGAAGTTAAATGGAATGATTCTGCATTGAAATGTTTATTTCTTGCTGGTCTGAGTGAAAGGGTTAAGGATTTGCTAATTGCATTCCCTTCACCTGAGACTCTGCAGGAAGCTATGCAGTTAGCTGTTCGTGTGGACAGGAGACTGAGGTCCAGGGTTAATCATGTAAAAACTCCTGTAACTTCAAGTCCTAGTTCCCAGAAAATCTGCTCTGACAGCGGAGAACCAATGGAGGTTGGGGCGATGTCACTCCGCTCTCAGGAAAGAGATCGGAGATTTGCTGAAGGTTTAGGTCTTTATTGTGGTAAAGATGATCATTTGATTAAGTATTGTGAGCGTCGTTTAAGTAAAGAAAAAAAAAAAAAAGGTCAGTTACGCCCATATAGCTTGTTTACGCTCTGCAGGAGTGTTTCTTTCTGGGAGCACTACTCTGCAGGGAGATTTGATTGAATTTCAGGAATTTGTGGATTGTGGTTCAACACTTAATGTGATTGATAAAGGGTTTTTGAAAAACAAATTGAAATCCAAACCTTTGTCATCACCTATTTCTGTGGTTGCAATTGATAACACTCCTTTGAAATGTATTACTCACAAGACTGCTGCATTTCCTCTCACTATCAATAGAGATCACCAAGAAATTTTGGACTTGGTTGTTTTGGATAATTTGCCCTTTCCAGTTGTTCTAGGATTGCCTTGGTTAAAACTGCATAATCCTTTATTGAACTGGTCTTGGAGTCCGAAGTGCTATGATAAATGTTGTAATGGTCACATTGCGGCTGTGGAAAAGGGGGAATTACCTGTACTTATTCAAGATTTTGGGAGGGTTTTTTCAGAGGAGGAGTCACAAGTTTTACCTCCTCTTAGGGATTATGATTGCGCCATTGAGTTTGTTCCGGGTGCTACTCTTCCCAAAAGTCGCTTGTTTAATCTGACTATCCCTGAAAGAAAGGCCTTGGAGGAGTACATAGAGACTAGCCTGGCTGCTGGTCACATTAGACCTTCTAAGTCACCTGTGGCAGTCGGATTCTTCTTTGTTAAAAAAAAGGACGGCGGTTTACGTCCATGTCTGGATTTTCGTGAAATTAATAAGATTACCGTACGCAATTCCTACCCATTGCCGTTAATTCCTGACTTGTGTAACCAGTTAGTGGGGGCCAAGTGGTTCTCCAAAATTGATCTCTGGGGGGCATACAATTTGTTACGTGTGAAGGAGGGTGATGAATGGAAAACTGCTTTTAACCCTCCGGTAGGTCATTTTGAGAATCTGGTGATGCCTTTTGGTCTTACCAATGCACCTGCATTTTTTCAGAACCTTATTAATGACATTCTGAGACCTTTGATTGGTAAGAATGTGGTTGTGTATTTGGATGACATTTTGATTTATTCACCAGATCTCGAGTCCCATAGGCAGAGTGTACGTGAAGTTTTGCAATTAAGTGATAATTCACTCTTTGCCAAGCTGGAGAAATGTGAATTCGCTGTGCAGAAAATTAGTTTTTTGGGCTACATTGTCTCCAGCGAGGGCTTTGAGATGGACCCTGTGAAGGTTCAGGCTGTGCAGGAATGGCCTAGGCCTATTGGTTTGAAATCTATACAGAGATTTTTGGGTTTTGCCAATTATTACAGGAAATTCATTAAGAATTTTTCTGTAATTGTTAAACCTCTAACCGATCTCACCAGGAAAGGTGCAAATATGGCCCAGTGGACTACTGAGGCCATTGAAGCATTTGAGTATCTCAAAGAGAGGTTCAGTTCTGCCCCTATCCTTATGCAGCCTGATGAGACCAAGCCTTTTTTGGTCGAGGTCGATGCTTCATCAGTGGGGGTCGGAGCAGTTTTGTCTCAAGAGAACAAGGGTGGAGTACATCCTTGTGACTTTTTTTCGAAAAAATTTTTGGAAACCGAACTGAATTATGATGTTGGAAATCGGGAGTTGCTGGCTATTAAACTTGCGTTTGAACACTGCCGTCATTTTTTGGAAGGCGCTAGATTTCCTATTCAGGTTTTCACAAATCATAAGAATTTGATCTATCTGGATGCTGCCAAGCGCTTGAATGCCCGTCAAGCTAGGTGGGCACTTTTTTTTTTTCTCGGTTTCATTTTTCTGTTACCTATATCCCTGGTACTAAGAATGTTAAAGCCGATGCTTTATCTCGCAGCTTCTCTCCTATGGTCGGTGCAGAGGAGGAGGAGAGCATTTTGCAGAAAGGAGTTGTGGTGGCGGTTTTGGACTCAGTTTTGGAGAATGGGATTCTGAATGCTCAAAATGATTCTCCATCTAACACTCCCCATGGGAGGTTGTTCGTGCCTAGAGCCTTTAGGAGAGATTTGTTTGTGGAGTGTCATGAGTCTCGGTTGGCAGGTCATCCAGGAGTTTCGGAGACTAAGAGACTTATCAGTCGCAGTTTTTGGTGGCCTGGATGGCAGAAGGAAGTCATCAAGTGGGTGCGTCAGTGTACTGTGTGTGCTAGGTCAAAGGCTTCACATACTCCTGCTGCAGGGTTGCTTTGCCCTCTGGAGGTTCCTAGTGCACCTTGGACACATCTCACTATGGATTTTATTACTGTTCTTCCTGTGTCCGAGGGTTTTACTGTCATCTGGGTGGTCGTGAACCGTTTTAGTAAGATGTGTCATTTGGTTCCATTCATTAAGTTGCCCTGCACCAAGATACTCGCTAAGGCGTTTGTTAAGGAGATTGTCAAGCTCCATGGCGTTCCCACGGATATTGTTTCTGAGAGAGGACCTCCGTTTGTGGCTCGCTTTTGGCATGCTTTTTGTGACAGGTTGGGAGTCCATTTGTCATTTTAGTCTGGTTATCATCCTGAGTCGAATAGACAGACTGAAAGAAAGAACCAGGATGTATAACAGTTTTTGCGTTGTTTAGTGGCAGACAATCAAGAAGTGTGGTCTGAGTTTCTGCCTCTCGCAGTATTTGCTCTTAACAATCATACACCCTCCTCTGCTGGGTGTTCTTTTTTTTGTTGTACTGGGAGACATCAGTCTTTTGGTTTGTTCTCCAAATTGGGGTCAGCGGTGCCGGAGGAGGAGAATTTTTCCAGTGATTTGGAGAGAGTTTGGACTAATGTACGTTGCAACCTGCAAGAGGCTAACAAGAAGTCCAAGAAGTTTTTGGACAGGAAACGTAAAGAGGCTTTTTTTTACTGTGGGCGACATGGTTTGGTTGTCCTCGAAGAACCTGTGGTTGAGGATTCCCTCTAAAAAAACTGAGTCCTAAGTTTGTGGGTCCATTTAAAGTGCTTCAGGTTGTTAACCAGTCTGCTGTTAGGTTGGATGTCACTACTTCCTGGAAGATGAAACACAGGATTAATGTTTCCTTGTTGAAAAAGGCTGACGTATCTAATAGGGACGCCACTGTCACAGTTCCTCCTGTGGTGGAAGACGGCGAATATGAAATTTCTCGTATTTTGAATTCTAGATGGCATAGAGGGAAATTACAGTATCTTGTCTCCTGGAAGGGTTTCGGTCCCGAAGACAACTCCAGGGTAAGGACGGATGATGTCTCTGCTCCTAGGCTTGTTAAAGCATTCCACAGGAGGTTTCCTGATAGGCCTGGGCCTGGAGGATCCTCATAGAAGAGGGGGTAGTGTTAGAACCCTCCTGTTAGTTTTTGCTGTTTTGTATTTTGCGGTCACGTGACCATCTGCCTATTTATTCCAGCTCCGCCCTTCTGGCTTTGCTGGACTTCAGTGTTTGACTGTCTCTCTAGCCAGCTGCTTCGGTGCCTCTCTCTGTCTAGTTCGCTTGGTCCTCTGGTACCTCTAGTACGTTTTGTCTGTTTGTCTTTTGTGCTCTGCATCTACTTCTGTTTAGGTGGTGTCCCATTTTTGTCCCAGTCCTTAGTTCTTTTAGGGACCCCTCCCTTAACTCTTTAGGTCTTCGTTCAGACTAGCCGAGGACTAAGGCGGATCTGTTCACAAGAAACAGGCAGCCCGCTACATCGTAGGGATTCAGCTTAGTCTTACTGTAGGGACAGCTTTCCCCTTCTTTCCTTAGTTTATGTTGCAGATCATAACAGAACCTTCACATGCGCAATCAACATGCGTTACTCTGGCAATCTCACTGAGATACAATGCAGACCTCAACAACCATCAGCCACCCCATCAGCCGCATGCGCTGCTTCTTCCTCCTTTTCTGTTACCGAGCCAAGTATTGTCACGCAGGTCTCTCACCGCATAACTTCTAGCTCTCTACCCGCTCCAGTCAGACTGAGTGAGAACCCGTCAGCTGTAACAGAAGTGGACATGCATGCTGTTTGTTTCACTGAGCAGACCACATGTTTCTCAATCCTCCGTAACATGTCCCCCACACCTCACTCATGGTCCAGAAGTTTGTCGATTTCACTATACTCCACCCTCTCTCAGCCACTACAGCCAGCTCCCGGTCCCACAGTTGTGGTAACGTAAAAGATTGTTTCCTCCCACACATGACAAAGCTAAGAGGTGGAACTCCACCATCCCCAATCTGTTGGACACAGAAATGGTGGTGTCCGGCCCTAAATTTTTTTTTTTTAACTGTGAACACTCCTGTATGAATGATTTTTTACTGAGAAGGTAATCCGAGAACCTGGGGGAAACCCCTGCAAACACAGGGAGAACATGCAAACTACTTGCAGATGTTGTCCTTTATCATAAAGGAGTTAGCTCGTTGTCTAGGTTACCGACCACTGCTGCGGTCTACCTTGTGAACATTGTGTTGAAGCTTACATGGTATCACGGGTTTACCATGACAGAGAAGAGCTGGAAGACCACAGCATCTGATTTCTCCCACTCCTGCAGTCATTAGAAGCCTTGCGCCTTCGTATTAATCGGTGCAGGGCTTAATCTGCTCAATTGTGAGCTCCTGGAAGCTTACCATGATTTAGGCTCTCAACAGATTTGTCCCGTGCATCTTCCCTACTGTGATAATGCTGTACCCCAACACATCAGACTGTCGCCCACCATGGAAACCTTGAAATGGAAGCTGAAGACCCACTTCTTCTGACAAGCGTACAATCTGCGGTAACCCTCGCTCCAGCATACCGCTGCATGACTAGCTGTACCCTGACCTACTGTATCCTCACACATCCCTTGTAGATTGTTTGTGCACCCTCATGGGCAGGGTCCTCTCCTCTTGTACCAGTCGGTGACTCCTTTTCACATGTAAAGCGCCACAGAATAAATGTTGCTTTAATAGTACTTGTACTCTGCGTCAAGTGATGGCAGTTTCCTGGTGTCTACCCCTTATTTGTTGTGTTTTGGCAGCTTTTGGGCCAGTTTGAAGGTGTTTTATATGCTTTTTATTGTCCCATTGAATTTTACGGTGTTAGGTAATGTTCGCCGAACATTCGGTAAATAAATTCGGCGAATGTCTAAATATTCGACGAACATTTCCAAACCGAACATTGAAATGTTCGCTGATTTCTAGTGAAGACCCGCAGTCTTCTGTGGGCATAATACCACAAAGACAACACAGGGCGTAGGTAAAAACAGTGTGGCAATACTTTACTGATCCACAAAACGGACAATTAATACAGAACAGTCCCAGCAAATATCCAATATGGTACAACATTACACAGTCCTCACCCTTCTGATGGCCGGCCTGGGAAAGAACAGCTGTGACTTTGGGACTTCCAGGGCCAACTACCTCAACCAGTGGACTCCGCTTCTGGGGGGCCCTCATAGAGAAGATAGTGGCAAGCTTAGGAAGCCAGCAGTCCATCAAGGTACAAGGCCAGGAGACCCGAGGGTCCCACTCTGGCCTCTACGAGAGTTCCCATGGGCCCAGGTGACTGGCTGGTCCCAATCTGTCTTCTCCAAATTTCTCTATGGGTACCGGGCGACTGGAGGATCCCACCAGGCAACCTCAAACATATCCATGGAAACAGGTGACTTCATCGTCTCAACCTGGTCTCCCCAAATGTCTCCATGGGCTCTCTGGTGGTCAGTGGAGCAGATCCATATCTTTCTAGTCATGACCATATACCCTTAGGCCTGAATAATGTAGAATCCAAATCTGTGTCGCTTTGGACGGAGCCGTCATGCTATCCATCTACTGTACAGAAGGATATCTCTCATTCTTCTTGTAAAGTCTTTTGGATCCTCTTTGATTCTGCTTGCAGCACTACAGACATCCCTGTTTATATTTACATCTATGTGAGGTCCTAATTCACAGGTCAAGGGTCAGGGATTAAGGTGGAAGGTGATCATGACATTGTTTAAGCATTTAATCAACTTGTATAGTTTGCTCTTTAAATAAACATCTAGCTGGCTTAGTACTGTATGTCACTAGCATATTAAACATCATTGTTTCCAAACGAAGACAAGTCAACAGTCAGTTTAATACAAATAGTATGACCTTCTTGACCAGCCACAAAAATACACATACATTTACAAGTCAACACAAAGATAATAATGTATTTCTCTTGGATTAACAAATCTAATCATCAGGCTGATTAAGATTATAAGCTGTATCATCACAACATTCTTTCCAGTATGACAACTTGTATAAGGCAAAATAAATTAGTGAAAAAAAACGCTCCTCCACACCTTGGGCTATGTGCACATGTAATGTTTTTGCACATTTCATTGCTTTCAATGGTGATAAAACATTCACCATGAAATTCAATTTTTTTACATTTTACTGCCTTATCTGACCATGTGGTGTGAGACATGATCAGACATCCTGTTTCATTTATGAAGGAGGGAATCTGAAAGTCACAAACTTTTTATAGGGCCTTCAGGCGGCCCTCACTATTTGTAGAGGGCAAGCAATCAACCCTCACTAAGCATTTTTGGAGGGCCCGCAGCCAGGCTATGCTTTGCATATATGTATATTGCTATTGCAATATAATGCATCCATCTGAGGTGTTCAATTTCCTTTTGTGTATTAATAGTAATACTGTAAAGTTTGAAACTTGGAGGGCCAACAGGCGGCCGTCACAATTTATAGCTTGCCAGCAGGTAGCCCTCACTATTTTTAGAGGGCCAGCAGGTGTTTTATGGACAGATGAAACCAAAATAGAGCTTTTTGTTGAAGCAAATCATTCAACTGTTTACTGTAAATGGAACGAGGCCTGCAAATAAAAAAACAGTACTTACAAGCAAATATGGCGGAGGTTCAAAGATATTTAAGGGTAGTTCTGCTGTCTCTTGTACTGGGGGCCTTGACTTTGTTCAAGGCATCATGAAATTTTAAGATTCTCAAAGGATTTTGGGTCACAATTAGTGATGAGCGAGTAGCGTAATATTCGTAATCGCTATACTCTTAACGAGTACTTTGTAATAATCACTATTCGTTCCGAATAGCAAGTACAATGTAAGTCAATGGGAAATGCTGCATCCTACAAAGAGGTCTGGGGGCCTGAGGAAAAGGCTGAAATGGATGGGAAAGTGATGAAACAGAATGGGAAGAGCCTGGAGAATGTGCCTGCATGCATGCATTTCTGACTCACATATGGCTTCTGAGAATAAGTTTGTCGCAGTATTACGCACTTTTACAGACACACAAGAGCAACTACCAAACCTTACCTAAATTGCATCTAACAGGCCAAAAAGGTTAAGAAACAGTTTTTCCTGCAGAATCACTTGTATATAAGGCTAAATAAACCAGAGAAAACAAAAAAATATCCCTTTTAGCATTTGTTCACACTTACTGTTGTGGATATTTTTCGCCTTTTACAATTGGGAGGGCCCTGACTTATACATTTTGAAGATCACTCTGTCATACAAAATTTTTAGTTAGCTATTACCCCGCACTTTACAAGCACAGCTAGAACGTACTAGTAGGCATGTGGATCTTTGACCTGAGAGGCCTCAGGTGGCTCTGTAACATGCGTTTTGGAGGGACAGCTGTTACTTAGACATTAATACATTCCATAGCATACTTAATACATATTCCATAGCAGTTTACAATGTGCCCATTTTAGCGTTGGGCTTGACCCCCTCCTCCTCCTCCTGATCCTCCACCACCAAGTGATACTGCGGCCCTAAACTCAAATGTTCATAGGTCGTGCAGTAGGCAGGCAAGCTGAGTTTTGTGAGAGCTCTCGTGTGGCACTGGAACATACATTTTGAAGTGCACTCGTCTAGAAATTTTGGAGGTGCCTCTTGTGTACATTTGAGAGTGCCTTCACTTATTCATATTGTAGGGCCCTCACTATATTTAACTCATTTAAGGGTAGAGACTACAGAGAAAAAGGCCAAGAAACATGGAGTTCTAGAAGGTAGCAGTGAGTGCATCCTGCGATCCTCAGGTATGGCTGAACTCTGAACTGGAAAAATAAAGCTGCACTAGTCAACTGGATAACTAGCTCAAATATATCACTTGTGCGAGTCAATGGATAAAGGATATATGGTGCCCCCTCTCCAGGATGGGTGGGAGAAGCTTCTCCAAATGGCTGAGATTTTGACTGTCAATATTCCCCAGATTATATAGCAAGAGAAGACTTCTTGATACTGTACTACTTGGTCCAGTGCAGAATGTGCATTGTATTTCCAAAAATTACTCCTGGGGGCTGTGTCAAAGGTGCAGGAAGATTCCATGACAAGGGCCTCCCTTGACAAACATTATCTACGATGCAGTACGGTAGTAGTTGTGGCCCTCAATTCAAGTTTTCAGAGGGCCATCAGTCGGTTATCAACAGTGTTGATTTCTATTGAATATGTATCCCCTCTCTCAGTCACAATGTGGCACAACCTGTGACAAAGGCCTCCAATGACTAATAGTTTGGTAGGACCACTGTACATTCCAGATTTGTCCACTGCAATATGTGCATAGGGTTTATAAAAATGAGCCCTATGGGCTGAGTCATGGTTGACTCACTATTTTGGCTGTGACAGCTAGCTTGGCTTGTGTCATCAACATCTGAAAATCTGTCAAAACCCAATATGCCAAAAAAGTCTGTTAAGGGATGTGGACGTGAACGTTGTGTCAGTGGTGCATGAGAAGGTACGCAGTCTGTGTCAGGTCAGAAGCAGCTTGATGCATCCACTATGTTCCTGAAAAAAGTTCCCGGTCTGGAATGTAAATGTGTGTGGAAGCCAGAAGAGTGAGAGCAGATTCTCTCTTAGATAGCAGACAAGGCCTCTACACATTTGTCAAGCAGCAACAAATCTTCCATGACCACACAGTCTACTGTGGATACACAGAAGGCTGGCCCTTCCAATCCTGAAGCTGGTTCTCCTTCCTCCCGCCATTATCAGTCACAGGAGACATATGACCCCATGCTTGGCCACTCCGAGTATCTGTTTGGTACATATCCTTTGGTCGGGTCTGGCCTATCACCGTGCAGCATTGAAGAGGGACAAGTCGAGGTGGGGTGCATTGATGCTCAAGTATCTGAGGACCTACGGCCAGAAAAAGCCACTTGGAGGAACGTCATTTACTGTCTCCAGAGGTGGAGGCTGATGATGATGGGACACAGTTGCCATTAGGTCAGCCTATAATGTCAACTGGCCAATCTAAACAGGTTCCGGATAGTATCTAAACAGAGGAAATTAACCTCCACCACCAAACTCAATCAATATAGTAACAACGAGTGTGGGATATATAAATCCAAACCACCACAAAGAGTAACTAAGGTTTAAAATATATTATATTTATTGATATTCTTTAAAATTAAAGATATAAAAACAGTGGATAACCCATACCACAGATGTAGGGTGTTAAACCATGAATCATTGCAAGAGATGTATATACATGCTACTACTTGGCAATATATTTGGGAGGTAAATGATACTGAATTGAGCCCTAATGTGCATAGAGAAATATCCTATTTAACAGGTGAACAGATCAATCCACATCAAAAGATATACACATGCATAATAAATAAGAGCCAACATTACCTTAAGCCAATGTTTGTATGAATGAAAGCATGGTAAACACCCACCGCTCCGACGACCGTTTTGACACCTTTTTCAAGGAGCGCTGCCGTGTTTACCATTCTTTCATTCATACAAACATTGGCTTAAGGTAATGTTGGCTCTTATTTATGCATGTGTATATCTTTTGATGTGGATTGATCTGTTCACCTGTTAAATAGGATATTTCTCTATGCACATTATGGCCCAATTCAGTATCATTTACCTCTCAAATATATTGCCAAGTAGTAGCATGTATATACATCTCTTGCAATGATTCATGGTTTAACACCCTACATCTGTGGTATGGGTTATCCACTGTTTTTATATCTTTAATTTTAAAGAATATCAATAAATATAATATATTTTAAACCTTAGTTACTCTTTGTGGTGGTTTGGATTTATATATCCCACACTCGTTGTTACTATAATGTCAACTGGGAAGGAGGATGAGATAGAAGACGAGGTGGCCGATGAGTCCACTGATCCGACCTGGACTGTTGACACGCATAGCCATGACAGCTGCACAGAGGAAGATGGATATGTAGCACCAACACAGGCACCAAGGGGTCATGGTTTGCCCAGAGTGAGAACTGGGTTAACAGTTCCCAAGAGCACCCCCGCTGTGCACCAAGTCAGGGCTAGGTGGCGTTCAGCTGCTGTGTGGAATTTTTTTTTCTGAAAGTCCTTCAGAGAAAAACATTATAGTCTGTAGCATCTGCCATACCAAGTTGAGCAGAGGCCAGGGCAAAGGCAACCTGAGCACCACTAGTATGCGAAACCACATGGCAGGCAAGCACCCCAGTAGGTAAGCGGAACACCAGGGTACCAAATAACTATTTATATAGCGCCAACCTATTACGCAGTGCTTTACAATTCAGAGGTTCATATACAACACTCTTAAGTAACATAGCTAAGGATAATACAATAATTAAGGCAAAAATAATGACGACCCTGCTCGTAAGAGCTTACAATCTACAATGAGGTGAGGGTGACAAAGTACAGGGGCTTATTTACAATGATGTTCCAGCCATCTTGAGGGGATGAGTGATAAAGGCTGCATGAGCTCATTACCAGTCAGTATCTGTAGTGCTTTTAGGTTCAGTGGAGACTTATGCCATGTCGCCTGGGCTATATCCTTCAGAATCTGCTGTTCAAGAAGCAGACGCTCACTCATACTTCCTGCACACAAGCTGCGGTTGCTCACACACAACAATCAACCACATCCACTTCCTTGTGCCAGCAAAGCGTCCAATTGTCCGTGCCTGAGAGCTTGGAAAGAATGCGTAAATACCCAGCCGCTCACCCACAGGCACATATACTAAACTTGCACATTGCCAAACTGCTAGGTGTGGAGATGTTGCCGTTTAGGCTTGTGGGAGCACAGTCTTCCGTGATCTCTTGGCTGTGGCTGCCCCACGATACAGTGTTCCCAGCAGCCACTATTTTGACAGGTGTGCCGTCCTTGCGTTACACAAGCGCGTGTTAAACAATCTGAAACGTGCTCTCACCAACGCCGTAACCCGGAAGGTCCACCTAACAGACACCTGGACAAATTGTTGTGTACAGGGACGATACATTTCTGCCATGGCACACTGGGGGAAAACTGGAATATCATACATTCCACCCATGCTAAGAATAGCAGGGTTTCCACCTCTTCACATTCCACTTCCTCTCTACCCTTCTCCTGCCCCTCATCCTCTGCTGAATTACCCTCCCCATCACTGCCAAGCTGGGAGCTGTGCAGCAGCAAAGTGGCAAGACGCTCTGCTGAAGCTGATCTGTTTAGGTCAGAAAGCACACACTGCAACAGAGCTGTGGCAAGCTTTAAAACAGACTGATCAGTGGCTCTCCCCGCAGGAACTCCAACCCGGTCTGGTGGTCTGCGATAATGGGCGTAACCTAGTGGCGGCTTTAAAGATCGGTAAGCTGGTATAAGCGCCATGCATGGTTCACATGCTGATCCTAGTAGTTCAGAAATTTCTGAAGACTTTCCGTGACTTGCTGTACCTACTTGAGAAGGTGCGCCATATTAGCGCCCATTTCCGCCATTCCTCTACTGCTTTTTCTGCTTTTACAGCGCTGCAAAAGCACTTTAATTTGCCAAGTCACCGATTCAATTGCGACATGCTCACGCGGTGGAACTCCACCTATCATATGTTGGCGAGGATTAGAGAACAGTAGAGAGCAGTAGCTGAATATCAGCTTCAGCATGCCGGTCAGACAGAGTCAGCCACCATACAACTGTCGAGTGGGTGTAGATCACTGACATTTGTGAGGTTCTTGAGAACTTTGAGTACTGCACCAACCTCGTGAGCGGTGATCAGGCTATTATCAGCGTAACCATCCCACTGCTGTGTCTCTTGAAACAATCACTGCATAATCTCAAAGAGGAAGCTTTGAGTGCCCAGCATGTAGGTATGGAGCCAGATTTCCCAATGGGTGATACTACCCAGCCCAGCCAATATTCTGAGGCAACATTGGGTGATGAGGAGGAAGATGAAGAGGATGAGGAGGGAGAGGACTTGTTTTTCTGTGCTACAGAGGGGACATCCAACGCAAGCTTCATGTCTGTCCAGCCTGGATGGGCTGGGGAGGAAGGAGGGAGGAGGGAGGAGAGTCAACGTGAGGAGAGTATAGGTACTGTTTCTACTGTTGGGGACACAACATTTGCCTTTTTGCAGCTTGGCCCACAGGGCACCGTTCATGTATAAGTGACTGTGCTAAGACCCTCACATGATACACATTTTATCCAACAGTAATATTAATAATTTTTATTTATATAATGCCAACATATTCCGCAGCACTTTACAATTAAGCAAAAACATGTACATACAATAAATTTAATACAAGGTAAGACAGTTTAAACAGTTAGATTAGGAGTGAGGTCCCTGCTCGCAAGCTTTCATTCAACAATGAAATGGGTGGAAACAATAGGCGAAAAGTGCTTATCATAATTGCCTGACCTGAAATAACCTGTAGGGATTTTCATATAAGACTGCATGATCCGGTCATCAGCCAGTATATTTAAGTGCTATAATCAAGTATTGAGTGTAGTTATTGTGTTCATGGATGGTGTGGAGACAGATGAATAGTAGGCTGCAGATTCAGAATAATATTTAGAAGGAAGGAACAGGGGAAAGTTAGTTTACTGAGTAGTTGAGGTGGTAGGCTTGTTTAAAGAGATGGGTTTTTAAAGAGCGCTTGAAGACATGGTGGCTAAGCATTAGTGTTGAGCGAGCATGCTCGACACTGCTTGGTACTCGCCCGAGCATCTCACTACTCGGGATGTTTGGCGAGCACCGAGCATTTTCGGGTTACTCGGGCGGGAACTCAGGTCTCCGCCCTGCATGTTTGGCACTCTTTACAGAGCCAATGAAAATGCAGGGATTGCCAGCCAGTCACTGTAATGCCGCAGCCATGTTGGTTGTGGGCATTACAGTGATTGACTGGCCGCACAGCATCACCTCGAGTATTTAAAACCGGGCGCTGCCATCTTGAACACAGTCTCTCCGGATCAGACAGTGTAGGGAGAGTGCTGCTGAGCTAGGGAGAGATTTATACTGCGAAATAGGTAGTGTAGGGTCTCTAAAGCCTGCAAAATCAAACAAACAGTTCTACTGAGGACTAATATCCATCCCAGATATCAGGCAGGAAGACAGGCAGGCTGTATAGGAGACGCAGTGGTTATACCAACAAACACTGCATTACAATCCTGTGTGCTGCTGCTGCTCAAATTGCTAGACTTAGCCCCAGGTCTCAGGGGCCAGGAAAAATCTTTTTTCATCTAAATCCTTTTTTTTCCCTCAGTCAGACTGTACAAATACCCGGCTTATTAACCTTTTGGTATTCCCCGCCCCCCAAAAAAAAATTGAGTGTGTCTGAGTGTTCAGACACAAATATATCTCTTTAAAATATTCTGGTGTAGGCCAGAGAACTAGAACTGTGGTTTTCCTTCCACGGTTCTAATCTCCTTTTCATTACCCTTTTGCCATCGATAGTGTGAGTTTAAGCCATTTTACTTCACTTACAATGGGCAAGGCGGGTGGCAAGAGAGGTGGAACTGGACGTTCTGGTGATGGTGCATGCAGAGGATGGGGCCGTGGCCAAGGTGAAAATGTGCCACAACCAACAGCCACATCTTCTCACTCCCAGTTCAAAACAGAATTACTAGGGAAGCACACAACACCACTATTGCAAACTGATCAGTGTGTACAGGTTATTAATTGGATAGCAGATAATACTTCCAGTCACCTGGGCACCACCACCTCCGGTCTGTCTTCCACACGGTCAAACCTTAGTAGCCGTGAGTCTCGACCGCATACTCCTCCTCACCCTGATGCTCCTTCCTCCCACCATGCAGAGTGTCGTCAGACAGCAACTGATCCCACAGTTGCTCTGAAGATCCCACACTCTGAAGAGTTGTTCACTGGTCCATTTCCATATTTGGGTCCCTCGCCTGCTCCGCTTGAAGAGGAAGAGGAGATCTCATGTAGTGATGGCCAAATATTTGAACAGCCATGGCCACAGGAAGGCGACACTGGCAATTTGTCACAAGAGGTGGATGATGACGAGACACAATTGCCACGTAGTGAGGAGGAGGACTGTGGTGCGGAAGTGGAAAAAGAGGAGGTGGTGGATGATCTAGTAACTGACCCAACATGGCAGGAGGACACGCAGAGCGAGGCCAGCAGCACACAGGGGGAGGGAGGCAGAGTACCCCAACAGGCAGGAAGAAGCAGTGTGGTGATGGCAGACAGAAGATGGGCAACGCTTCCCCGTAACACCAACACGAGGGATGTTGCCAGTACAACCGGTAGGTCCTCCAGAGTCTGCAATTTTTTTAAAGACTCAGCGGATAATCCCAAAAAGGCCATTTGTACCACCTGCCAGGTCAGCATCAGCAAAGGTGACAAAACTACCAGCCTGACCAACACCAGCATGTCAGCACAGCACCCGACTTTGTCGGGCGAACCCCAGGGTCCACGACCAGTGTCAGTTGGTGTCAACACTGCTTCTTCTGCTGTTGTGCGTGCAATAGAACCCCCTGTTGTGCATGCAAGGCAATCCCCTGTCCATACTGCATGCAAAGATGCCCCCTCCTCTCAGTCTTCACTTCTTATGGCAGTTTCTCAAGAAACAGCATCAACGTCCACATCCACGTCCCACCGCAGCGTTCAATTGTCCATATCCCAGACCTTTGAATGAAAGCGCAAATTCGCAGCCAACGCCCCACAGGCTGCAGTCCTAAATTCGCACATTTCACGACTGCTTGCATTGGAAATGCTGCCTTTTAGGCTGGTGGAGACTGAATCCTTCCGCAACCTTATGGCGGTGGCCATCCCTCGGTACTCGGTCCCCAGCCAACACTATTTTGCCCGGTGTGCCATCCCCGCACTACACAAGCACGTGTCCCAAAACATCTGCCGTGCCCTCAACAACGCAGTTACTGGGAGAGTCCACCTGACAACGGACACGTGGACAAGTGCTTGTGGCCAGGGACGGTACATCTCCCTGACGGCACACTGGGTAAACAGTGGAAGCCGGGACCCAGTCGGACCTTGGGACGGAACACATCCTCCCCACACCGAGGATTGCGGACCCTATGTCAGTCAGGGTTGCCCCCACAGTGTACAGCTCCTGCGCATCATCCTCCTCCTCATCATGTTCAGCCTCCATCTCAGATATCACCACATCAGTTACCAGCTGGAAGCACTGCAGTACTGCCTCCGCCTAGCGGCAACAGGCTGTGCTGAAACTCATAAGCTTAGGTGAGAAACCTCACACTGCTTGAGAGTTGTGGACAGCTGTGAAAGAGCAGGCAGATCTGTGGCTGAGACCGCTGAACCTACATCCAGGCATGGTCGTGTGTGACAATGACCGTAACCTGGTGGTTGCTCTGAGGCGAGGCGAGGCGAGATCACACACGTACCATGCCTGGCTCATGTGCTTAACCTCGTGGTTCAGCGGTTTCTTAAATCATACCCCGAGTTGCCAGATCTGCTCGTCAAAGTACGCCACCTGTCAGCTCATTTTCGGAAGTCGGCTACAGCTTCCGCCGCCCCTTGATGTGTTGCAGCTTCCGGCACTCCGACTGGTGTGTGATGTCCCCACACGTTGGAACTCTACCCTCCACATGTTGCAAAGGATTTGTGAACAGAAGAGAGCAGTTGTGGAGTACCAGCTGCAACAAGGCTGTCGATATTCAGGTCAGACTCCACACATAAGACCTCAGGAGTGGACCAGGATGTCTGACATATGTACCATTATGACAAACTTTGAGGAGTCCACCAAGATGGTGAGTGGCGATGACACCATCATTAGCGTCAGCATCCCACTTGTCTGTCTTTTGCAACGCTCTCTGCAGAGAATTAAAGAGGAGGCATTGCAGCCAGAGTATGATGAGATGGATCAAGAAGCCGTAGCGGGCGATTACACACAGCCCAGCCTCATCTCATCCCAACGTGCATTGGGGGACAGAGACGCAACTCCAATCCAGAAGAGGCAGGGGAACATTGTCAACGTTCTGGGACAGTTTTCTGTGACCCACCCAGCTTACAGGCCCTGAGGTGCGTGGTACTCTGACAAGGAGTAGAAAGTTTCAAAAGATGGTGAGGGAGTATCATGCAGACCGTACCAGCGTCCTCCGTGATTCCTCTGTGCCTTTTAATTATTGGGTATCCAAGCTGGATACTTGGAATGAACTCGCTCTGTACGCCTTAGAGGTCCTGGGCTGCCATGCCGCTAGCGTGTTATCGGAGCGTGTTTTTAGTGTCGCTGGGGGAATTATAACTGATAAGCACACTCGCCTGTCAACTGACAATGCTGACAAGCTGACCCCTTATCATAATGAACAAGGACTGGATTGGGCCAGACTTCTCATCACCACCAAATGACAGCAGAGTAACAAAGTCAAATCCACTGTGTTATTTCAGGAGGTGTATTCCCCATGCACCGCTTCACACCCACACATGGGTATACGCTTCCTCATTTTGGCTGTCTTATGTTCTTCTCCTTATCCTCAGCCTCCACCACCACTATCCCACCAGGGTGACCATGGTCCATGTTGCCAGTATTGCAAGTTCCTCCGTCCTAATTTTTGGCAGCTTTTGCTTGGAAGACATAGGCAAAGACTATGAGAGACCCACTCCCCAATAATTTGAATAATGTTTTTAATATGCTGTACTGCCTGGCTCTTTTAAGGGGCATTAAAATCATCTTGTTAAGCTACTGTGACCGCCACGTCTTTTCCAAGGGGCATTGATATTGTCTTTTTATTCCACTGGGACCTCCACGTCTCTTCCATGGGGCATTAAAACAGTCTTGTTAAGCTACTGTGAACTACACAGCTCTTCCAAGGGGCATTGAAATGTTGCTTTTAATTACCTCTAACCTCCACGACTACTCCAACGGGCATTGCATTTCCTCCTAATTTTAGTCAGCTTTTGCTTTTCAATGCATAGGCGAACACTAAGGGAGACCCACTCCCCAATAATGGGTAGAAGGTTTTTAGTATGCTGTAATCCACGTCTGTTTCAAGGGGCATTGCAGTTCCTCTTAATTTTTAGAAAGCCTTCCATTCACTGCTTAGGCCAACAGTGTACTGGAGACCCAGTTGCTATAAATGGAAAAAACGGTTTAGTTAAGGCCCTCTGACCTCCATGTCACTTCCAAGGGGCATTGGAGAGTCTCAAAATTTTTGGTAGGCATTGCACTCACTGTATGCCCTATAACTGTGTAGCCGAACCGCTCCTTTTGTTACAGAAACATATCCTGCAAGACATATCTGGTTGACTGACCTGATATTGATGTGAATGGTCCTTGTTCCTCCTGCTCTTTCTCCTTTGCCACCACCTCATCCATCATTCATCACCTGAAGCTTTGTTTTAACGGGAGTCATAGAACTGGGATAGTAGCAGGAAAACATCCAGCAATCCTTGGAGGAGGTAGGATATGTGCCAAAACGCTGACCACCTCAGGCCTAGCCGCTACTACATACATGCGCTTGCATTCCAAGGAACAGAAAGCTAAGGAGATGGATCGCCTCATGATCATGAATAATTTACACTTTGTTTAGGAGGCCGACCACTGCTGCCATCTACCTTCTGAACTTTGTGTTTAAACCTGATTGACCCAGGACCCACAATCCTCTATGTCTGGAGGACGTGTTGCATCCCAGTGTCCAACTGTGTTCCTGCTTCCACAATATTAACCCAGTGTGAAGGCGTCAGTCAGATGGACCATCCCTGGCCACATTCACTTGTCCACTTGTTTGTGGTTAGGCTGTCCTTCCCGCTAAATGCAATGGGGAGGGCACAGGTAATGTTTTGGTATGCGTGCTTATATATAAGGTGCACCGGGACAAATAGGGGGCGGCTGGGGACACCCGGCCGCCCCCAGGTGGCTTGGGACCGTGTGTGGGCACCCGGCCGCGGGGCGGCTGGGGACCGAGTATGGATACCAGGCCGCAGACGCAGCCATGACGTGGTGGCCAGATTCCGCCTCCACATGCCTAAAAGGCCCAGTTTCAAGTGCAAGCAAGCAGTATCGTATTGCAGCCTGGGGGTGGGTGGCTGGCAGGCTGCATACTTGCGTTTGCATTGCAAGGAATGGGGGAGGTACAATTGAACACTGCCCTGGGACAAGGACTTGCACCGGGATAGTTGCAAGTCTGCATCTTTGATGTGGCAAGGATCACTTCTGATGGGCATACTTTTAGGCAGTGACCTGGGTGTCAGATGCTTCCATGCTGTTCCCATGTCTTTTCAGCACTGTATGCATGTGTCAACACAGCACATGGCCAGATAAGGTTGTAAAATGTTAAAATGACATTTCCCGGTGAATGCATTTGTCACGATTGAAAGCAATACAAAAGTGCAAAAACGCATAAAAAATGCTACTTGTGAACATAACCAAAAATACTCCTCCACACCTTGGGCTATTTATTTTACCTTATACACAAGTCTTTACCCTAGAAAGGATGTTCCTTAACATATCACAGGAAAACAGTTTCAGTTTCGTTTTTGAACGTTTTAAAGTGAGCCCGTAAGAGTGGCTTAATACTTCTGGCCTAGTTGTTGACAGCAGTGACCTGGGGCGATCCCCATGCTGTCCCCATGTCATTTGAGCACTGTCACTATCGTTTTGGGCACTTTTTAGGCTTCCTACAGACTGCCGCGGGTGCCGCCGCAAAAATGCTCGGGTCTTCCATAAACTAACATTGGGCTTGGTGCTTGGGTCGAGCACCCGAGTATCACGGTGAGCTCGGCCCGAGCTTCGAGCACCTGAACATTTTAGTTCTCGATCAACACTAGTGGAGAGCTTTTTGGGTGAGAGTGAGCAGTTTATATTGGACCCTGTAGCAAATGGGCAACCAGCATAATGACTCACAAAAGATGGAGGCATCGGTGAAGTGGCTGGACAGAAACAATCCTGGCTTCCGCATTCAGGATGGATTGAAGTTTAGAAAGTTTGGTAAGAGGGAGACCGATCAGAAGAGAGTTGCAGTAGTCCAGACAAGAGTGAATAAGAGCGACAGTAAGTTTTAGCAGTTTCAAAGGTGAGAAAAGTTCGGATTCTGTTGATGTTTTTAAGGTGCAGGTGACAAGAGCGACCTATACTGGTTGGCCACTTCTCTCGATCCACGGTACAAGGGCAAATTTCCTTCTCTCCCTTTGGAGTCAGCAGAGGTGGGGGGAAAATGTGCACAAATAGGGCAATTTTCAATAAACCAGCACAACAGTAAAGGCTATCTGTGCCTGAATCAATGGCAAGGAGGGATAAGTTGCAGAACATGGTCAAGGGGTACTTAAGTGACCATACGCGTGTCCTTTCTGGTGCCTCAGTTCCCTTAAATTTTTGGGTGTCTAAGCTGCACACTTGGCCCGACCTCTCCTTATATGCCTTGGAGGTACTGGCCTTCCCGGCTGCTAGTGTGGTGTCAGAGCGTGTTTTCAGTTCCACTGGGGCAATCACTGATAGGCACACACAAGCCTCTCCACGGAAAATGCAGACAGACTTACTCTGATTAAATTCAACAAGGACTGGATATCTCCACAGTTTGTAATCTCTCCAGATGAGAGCAAGCCAACCTAAATTCATGCTACTGCTGTTAACGTCACCTCCTTCCCATAAGAACTTGTTTCCTTCCTTCGTCAACCATGACTCAGCCCATAGGGCTAATTTTTACAAACCCTATGCACATTGTGCAGTGGACAAACCAGGACAGTATTCCTACTCCAGCCTATTTGTGATTGGTGGTCCTTGTGATTGGTGGCCCTTGGGATGGTGGCTTCCAAAATAGTGGTTAAAATGGCCTGGTGCGTGCTTTGTAGCAGGCAGTAGGAAATGTGTGTACTACTGCTTTGTGCAGGGCAGTCAATGATTTTTTAAGTGGACTAATATGAACAGCGGAAGCCAGGCTCTGACACCTAAAACAGCAGGGAAAATAGACCAGTGCTAAAAAGAAAAAAAAAAGAAAAAATGCAGCACAAAGTGCTACTTCTGTGTGTGCTGGAAAACTATTGCTTTGCCTCTGACGAGCTTTTTTTAAGATGGACACTGGAAGAACACTAACCTCTCCCTACCTAATATACAATCTCTCCCTCCCTGTACTCTGACTTTGTTGTGTGTCTTCAGCTCTGAAAAGAGCTATTTTTTGGTGGTATTATGGAGCTAGTGAGCGGCTCCTTTAAACACGGAACTAGTACACACTGCAGGTAGCTCTTAAAAGGACTTTTTGTTTGATCAAGAGGCCTAAACACTCTCCCTAGCAGCTCAGCGATCTCTCCCTAGGCTATTACAACGCAGGCTCCAGATGCAATGTGCACAAAATGGCGGCGGCAGGGCCTAAATAGACCCTATGACGTTGGGCAGCCAGCCAATCACAGTAATGCCACAATCAAGATGTCTGCGGCATTACTGTGATTGGTTAAGAAGCCCAGCATGTTTAGTGGCTGCAAAGGCGGCACGAAAACTGTAGGGCGGGACATCCAAATATAGCGAGGCGAGTACACAAATACTCGCAGAACAAGAAGTCACCCGAATACCATACTATCCGTGCAAATAGCAAATAGTGATGAATACACTCGCTCATCACTATTCGCAATGTAGTGGACAGTGTCAGAAAGCTGGTTTTGCATCCTAGGTCATGGGTCTAATGCTGTTAGACAATGACCCCAAACATACTTCAAGAAACAACCAGAAATGGATGGAAACAAAGCACTGGAGAGTTCTGAAGTGGTAATTCCAGTAGCATAAAGCCTCCCACCACTATCTCTAACATACAGATGCTACAGAGAAACTGCAAATGGACACATTAAATGAGTTAATTTTGCCTGCTTTGATAAATTTCTGAGTACATATCACAAATTTGTCAATGAGTGTTTGGAATAAAGCAATCAAGTTATAGACAGTGGAAGAGCTCTTTGTCACTCATTTACAGCAGATGATACCTAGTAGAGATGAGCGGTGTTCGAATCTAACTGTTCGCCAATCTCAAATTCGAGCTGTTTTGGGCGGTGTTCGAGCTGTTCGACGAACCCGAACGATTCGAAAATAATCCGACTGTTCGAGGTTATGTTCGTTAACTGTTCGTGCACCCAAATCGTAACTGGATTTTTTCACAGTAATGCTGATAATCAATGTTAATACACAGTTTGAGTGTACAGCGGGGCGGGGGGAGGGGCAGGGGATGGATCTCTGCAGAAATAATGAAGATCTCCATTTTTTTTTCTCTTTCCCGCATTTACAGTGGGGAGGTGCAATCTGTCAGCCTATCAGCAGCGCACACACGGAGCGAAGTGCTTTTTTTCACACAAGCAAGGGCATGTGTCATTGGCTGTGTATGTCACAGGTCCTTTCTCTATAAGACCCAGCCATTTTCCCCGTCGCCACCATTTTCTCACTGCTGCAGCTGAGTGTTAGACGGCACTGCTGCTGCTGTTAGCGATATATTGTGTAACTGAACTGCAAGCGAATTTTCTCTTAAATAGACAGAAAGGTTTAGGGAGTAGGGACTAGTTTGTAATTGCAGCCCTTTTGAGGGCTAGGTTATAGCAGTTGCTAGCACTTTAAGCAGGCAGGTCTGTTTTAGTGCTGTGCAAGTGTTTTTCACAGCATTTGGCTAAATCTAGCTAAGCAAATCCTTTTGGGCCTCTTGCAGTGTGTGTTAGTCAGTTGAGTAGCCTATCTTTGTTGCAAGCTACACCACCTGTGTATGTAATACAAATTTTTTACTGCACCTAGCCAAGTAAAACCTTTTGGGCCTGTAGCAGTGTGTGGTACTCATTGTATTAGGTCATCTATACCAAGCTCCACCAGTTTTGAAATTACTAATAATTTTTAGCTGCATCTTGCCTGTAAAATCATTTTGGGCATATTAGCAGTGGGTGGTACTCATTCTATTAGGCCATCTATACCAAGCTCCACCAGCTTTGAAATTAATAATAATTTTTAGCTGCATCTAGCCCAGAAAATAATTTTTCTTCCCAATAGTGGTAGCAATAGAAATATGGGGCGCGTGCCTGGCTAACAAAAACATACGCTTCATAACAAAAAACACCAGCCTAGCGCACTGCATTAATAAGATGGCATCATCGTCTCTCCCAGTGCTAGGCCTACTACGCCGGCTAGCATTCCTGTGCCTAAAACACAATGTATGGGTCCGCGCTAGCCACGATGCTGAGGGGTCTAAAGCTGCTGCTAACGCTTTATCACAATTCAATTGGCAGATTTTCACAGAGCTCCTCCCCAACGCCCACCCATCAGGCAACAGTTGCCCACCCTCCCTATGGGATCTAGTGGCGAATAGTTGATGCCATTAATCAGAGCGTCAGTTGCCCATCGACGTGGCAAGCATACGGTAAGGTATGGGAAGAGTGGACACGACTAGTAGCAGGCAGACGAGTTGACCAATGTGAACAAGCCAGATTACAAGTCACCATAGAATTTCTCCACCAGCTAATGATGAGGGGCATATCAGGGGCGTCAGCGCAGCGGTGTCTGACCGGAGTAGCATTTCACTTCCAACTACTGAATTGGGGAGATGTAAGAAAGATTCATCATCAGACAATCCATAAAAGGGTGGAAAAGGGGTCAACCAAGTCTGGAGTCTAGACGTCCCGTGTCACTAAAACTGATTTCTCACATCATATCCCTAACACCATTAACATGACACTCACAATTTGAAGCAACACTACTGTCTACTGCATTTGCGATCGCCTTCTTCGGGGCGCTATGCATAAGCGAATTAGTCCCTCAATCCAAAATTACCACCAGTGGAGGCTTATTACACCAGGACGTAGTCATAGCCAATAATGCAATACGTCTATGCATACACAAATCGAAAACAGTTCCAGCGAGCAGGGGCACTTGGGTACTTCTACAACCCACAAACGGTACACTGAGTCCGGTAACAATAGTAAAAACATATATAACCATCAGATCACAAAGTAATTTCTTCATATCACACATTGATGGAACGCCATTATCAAGATACCAGTTCCAAGCTATATTTAATAAATGCATAACATCGGCAGGGAACCACCCCAAAGATTATGGGACACACTCATTCCGCATAGGCGCGGCCACGGAAGCAGCAAGAAAATGTCAGAAATGGAAGTTCAGAGGATAGGGAGATGGCGATCCACGCGTTTGGCAAGATACATAAGACCGGACTTGTTATCCTAACGTGATTTGTTTCTTTTACAGGTGACGCTAAGCCAACAGTGTGGGTGATAGGCCACTCGTATATATATTAGGCAGAAAAAAGGGGGAAAGTCTGCCCAGGCGGGAGGAAATTAGAGTTTCATAACACATATTTCAACTGGAGAGGTATTAGAGGCCATTTATGGCCACAGGTACTAATGGAGGTAATCAAGGTAGGGAGAGAGGCAAGAGGTCCGGTCATCTTAGTTATACAGGCCGGGGGAAACGAGCTAGGTCATCACAAGAGCGCATAACTAATGGCAATAATGAAACTAGACACTGAGCGCTTCAGAGAATTTTTCACAAAACTAGCTATAGTATGGTCAGAGATTGTGCCGATAGCGGTATGGCAAGGTGCGCGAGACATCACGGCCATCGAACGGACAAGGCGGGTAATAAATATTCGGATGGCAAAATTTTGAAGAGACAGAGGCGGTGTAGTGATACGACACCGACAACTGGAAGGAGATAAAGCAGGCCTCATACGGCCCGACTGTGTTCACTTAATAGATATTGGACTGGACATATTCCTGTCAGGACTCCAGGACGGAGTGGAACAAGCGTTAAGAGTGATGGATGGGGGTCAGAGTCCTGCATACGAGTACGCAGGATCCTCCATGGCCTGGAAATAGAGAGGACATGTTGGAGAGCTACACTTGTTAGCCAACTTGCCGGTGTGGAGACCCAGGGCATGCTGCAACAAGCTGAATTTTAGAAATAAAATGCCTTTCTAATGGAATGAGTATAAAGAGTTAATAAAGCTGTGACCGATCCTCACCCATCCAGTTGTAAGAGTTACATTATTGTATTGTCAAGGAAAGGCAGGCGGTAGGGGGGCTGAGCGTCTGGGTTTGGTTGGGGGTCCCCACAGTCTGCCTAGGCTAGATGCATTTAAAAATTCTCATTAGATACACAGGCGGTGCAGCTTGCTTCGCAGCTGGGCTACTACGCCCAAAGCATTGCCTAGGCTAGATGCAGTTAAAAATTCTACGCTGACTAGCAGACACTGAAGCTTTGGAGCAGACCTCTGAGTAAACAGCTCTTCAGACTCAACCATCTGTGTTACCCCAAGCCATAGTGTATGTAGTTTCTTACAGTTAAAAGGGGGGGGGGGACCCAACCCACCTGGAATTGACGATGTCAACGTCACGTAAAACACAGCAAGGGGACTCCAAAAAGAGTCTCCATTTTTTCCAAAAATTGTGGCACAGACACCACTTAAGTGGCAGCAATTGCCCCAGAGTTGAATAAAACAGTTGGTGAGGTGATTTTACCAAATCCTCAAGCTTTTAGTCTCCCCAGGATGACACAGGGGTAGAAAAGTCCTTGCGAATCCATGATTTGTTCATCTTTATGAACGTGAGTCTGTCTACATTCCCAGTGGACAGCCGCGTGCGGAAATCTGTCAGCACACCACCAGCAGCGCTGAACACACGTTCAGAGAGCACGCTGGCTGCAGGGCATGACAAGATCTCCAAGGCATGAGTGGCGAGCTCCGGCCATTTTTCCAGATTGGAAGCCCAAAATGAGCAAGGGTCCAGTGACACAGTCATAGCTTCGATGTTCACTTGGAGATACTCCTGTACCATCCTCTCTAGGCGTTGACTATGTGTCAGACTTCTTGTCTCCTGTGGCCTTGCAAAGGATGGGCTAAAAAAGTGGTGAAACGATTCCACAAAATTGCTGTTACCAGCAGATACTGTGTTACTGTTACGGTTTGAGTGATGAAGACTCGACAGTCCCAAGGTTTGCAAGTTAGAACTGTGAGATTCACTACGTGCACCACTGGTGTTTTATGGAAAAACACATGTAAGATTCTGCAACAGCCTCTGCTGATACTCCTGCATGGGTGAATCCCTTTCTATGGCAGGAATTATTTTGGCAAATTTACTTTTGTACTGGGGATCTAAGAGTGTGGCAACCCAGTAGTCTGGATTACTTCGAATTCTGACAATCCAAGGGTCATGTTGCAGGTAGTGCAGCAAGAAGGCACTCATGCGTCTTGCGCATCCAGGAGGACCAAGTCCTTGTTGTGTTGGTAGTGAGGTAAGAATCATGCTTCCTTCCTCTGCCCTCTCCCCCTAACCTCACACAACAGAAATGTGATCAAGGTCTCCCTCATCTGAGGAGTCTTACATGCCCATCGCCAGTTTGTCCTCCACTTCTTCCTCGGCTCCTGCACCTTCCTCACTAGTTTGGCTGCTACCATGCGCCCTGGTTAATCCTCTCCCCCACCCTCCCATGCCTGCCGCCTTGGTGCTGCCGACCGTCTGGACCTTGGAGATGTTATCCCTTCCGCATACGACTCCTCCTCTACTTCCTCCACCTCCTCTTGTCCCACCACCTGACTCTGAATTCTGTTTAACGTGTGCTCCAGCATGTAATTCACCAGAATAGTCATGCTGATAATGGCATCGTCAGCACTAAACATCTTCGTCGCCATTTCAAAACTGTGCAGAAGGGTGTGTGGTGCCCCTGAGGGTTCAGTCGCCACAGGGGTACTGCATCTCACCCAGAGGTGTGGTATCTCACCCTCAGGTAAGGAAGGAGTATGGCTCGGGACCCTAACACCTGCATCCAACACATACCCGCAGTGGGGGTAGGGCGAGATTGCTCCTAAGGGAGAGCACAATCCCAGGTCCCTAGCTGGCGGGAGGGTCCTATGTAGTGGGTGTGGGTGGAGAAAGCAGCTTAGGGGAGCACATGACAGGGAGAGTATAAATAGGAAGCCATCTTAGAAAGAGTATGCCAGTCAGAGGAGGAAAAGTGACAGGAGCAGAGGCTCTGCATGAGCTCTGCTCCGGAGGCGGGCCTAGCCTGGGAGGCCCAGGACTGAAGGTGAGAAGAGAGGAGTGGGAGCAGGAAGGCTCCAGGAACCGAAGTGACCCTAGGGGTACGGGCCATGCAGAAGGCCACCCGTACGCCCACTGCTACCAGGAGGTAGAGGGGTCAGCCCAGATAAAGGGAACCGGTCCCTCAACTAGAGGAGAAACAGCAAGGCTCAACTAGAAAACGGAGGCTGCAGCATTTCATGTACTGCAGGCCAAAGTCCACACCAGTCTCACCAAGAAGGTAGCCACATAGGACCCAGAGGACGGAACACACGTCGCCCGCCAAGGCCCGAGGATACCGGATAGAAGTGTCACTGGGTGTGAGGTGCAGGGAGAAGGCCAGAGAAAGGACACATAGAAGGGCGTCCTGCTAAGTACTCCGGAGCTATCTGGGGGTGGACTGAGCCCCTCACTGAGTATGCACAGCACGACAGGGGAGATTGCTCTGGTACCTGTAATCTGGACTGCAACAACTGTGAGTAAAGATCTTGGGACTGCATCACACGGACTCTGTGTTCATTACCGACTCCCTGCACTACAACCACCATCATCCACCCACACTGCCCTGAAGCTACACTATTCCTGTGGGGAGTAATAATACCATTGATGCAAAACCGCAAGCTTCAGAGGACTGTTCCGCAGCGGCGGCCCCTTTAGCCGCA
Source organism: Phyllobates terribilis (assembly GCF_046119375.1). Classification (NCBI taxonomy): domain Eukaryota; kingdom Metazoa; phylum Chordata; class Amphibia; order Anura; family Dendrobatidae; genus Phyllobates; species Phyllobates terribilis. The sequence continues at coordinate 52,684,179 of NW_027362761.1, read as the reverse complement.
CTCCACAGGTGGCGTAGTCGGACATTATGAAACCCATATATACAAATTACCCTTGGATTGACCGCACTGGGTCACGGACCGGGTCACCGCCACAGTGACTACAACCGCCAGCGTCTACCGGCCCTGCTCCGGGTACCCCACGGCCCAGGGGGCGCGTCAACTTCATAGGTCCCTGATCTGAGACCACTCCTGCAGTGTGATTTGCCCCACTTCTGGATCTCGTTGGCCCAGGCTATATGTCATAACGTATTGCACCAGGGCTTGTCGGTGCTGCCACAGTCGCTGCAACATGTGCACAGTTGAATTCCACCATGTCGGCACATCGCATTTCAGCCGGTGAACTGACAGGCCCAACGACTTCTGTAGAGATGTAAGTCGTTGAGCTGCGGGATGCGAACGGCGGAAGTGAGCACACAGCGACCGTGCCCTCTGCAGAAGGCCATCTTGTCCAGGATAGTGGGCTAAAAATTGCTGGACAACCAGGTTCAACACGTGAGCCATACAAGGCATGTGTATGACATTGCCCCGGTGAAGGGCTGCACCTAGGTTTGCAGCATTGTCGCACACGGCCTTCCCTGGTTGCAGGTCCAGTGGAGACAACCATTCATGAAACTGGGTCTCCAGAGCTGACCACAACTCCTCAGCTGTGTGACTCACATTTCCCAGACATTTCAAAGCAAACACCACCTGATGCCATTGAGCCCTGCTGCCAGCATAGTAAGGAGGTGTGCAGGATTCCATCTGCGCAGTTAGAAAGTGGGTGGCATTACCAGACAGGCTTTGGGTGCAGGTGGAGGACCGAGAGGAGGTTGAGGAGGCAGAAGCAGTGGAGGAACTTCTAGATAAAGAGGATTGATGTACAACTCGTGGGGACGGCAAGACTTGGACAGCAGCCCCTTGTCCTGCTGTCACCATAGTTACCCAGTGCCCAGTCAGCGATATGTAAAACCCCTGTCCATGCCTACTTGTACAAGTGTCTGTGGTGAAATGCACCCTGTCACACACAGTTTCTCAAAGAAGCGGTGATGTTTTGTGCGACATGCTGGTGGAGCGCAGGCACACCTTTCTTTGAGAAGTAGTGCCGACTGGGCATCTGGTACTGGGGCACTGCGACGGACATAAGGTCTCGAAAATCCTCTGTGTCCACCAGGCGGAAAGGCAGCATTTCTGTAGCCAACAGCTTGCAGATGGTGAAATTCAACCTCTTAGCTTTGTCATGGCTAGGAGGAAATGGTCTTTTACTTGTCCACATCTGAGGGACCGAGGGCTGGCTGTTGTGCTTTGACTGGGTTGAGTAGGCTGTCCCCGGCAAACTGCCGGTCTGTGAGGAAGATGCAGGCGGACATGTTAGGTTGCCTTGATCCAAAGGTGGTGCTCTCGATGTCGGAGAGCGCTCAACACCAGCTGGTGTTTCCACATCCAAATTAAATGACCTGCCAATCACACTGGCTGTTACAGGTAAAGAGGTGGCAGGTCTGCATCTAAAAACATGTGCGACTGCTGTCCCCCCAGTCACAGAGGATGAAGAGGCCGCGGATGCACAAGATGGGGCAGACGGTGGTTGGCCCGGCCCGCTAGGCCGCATTGTAGCACAGTGAGCTTCCCACTGCAACTTATGCTTCATATCCATGTGACAGTTCATGCATGAAGTACTCAAACTATGGATTTTTTGGCCTCTTAGCTTTTGGTGACTAATATTACAGATAACATGAGTTGGGTCATCCTTATCGATCTGAAAAAATGCCCAGGCTATGCAAGGCTTAGAGCCCATGCGACCTGAAGAGCCACTACAACTTTAGGTCAAAGGCAGAGTTGTGGTTGAGGATGCAGCTGTTGATGTGCTTCCAGTACTCAGTCTATGTCCAGGAAGGCGCAACCTAACCTCATCAATAGCATCTGTGACGCCCCGCTGCGCTTGGTATCACAGATCCTAGAAGAGTGCATTGATGGAATCCTCCACAAGAGGCCCCCAAAAACATTCACACATCTCCACCTTCCACCTCAGACCAGCAGAGGGAGCCCGTTAGGGATATAAATAGGGAAGGTGGAGCTAGGCAGTTCAGTTCCTCTGAAGAGTTGCTGCAGTAGAGAAGCCTGAGAGGTCAGTCTGCAGTGGAGCTCAGTCTCGTCTAGTGATCTCCGGTAATAGTTCAGCAGTGGACCACGATGCTCCTGTTAGCTAGATTCAGGGAGCCCAGTTAGAGCTTAAGGTGCGCCAGCGCCATATCGGTGAAGCGCGGCAAGCTGCCGTTAGTGTGTATAGCTTAGTGAGAGCCCGAGTAGGCCAAAGGTGAGTGGAGAGTTAGTACATAGGGGGCAGAGGAGCTTAACCAGCTCACCCCGAAGAATTTACTGGACACCGGATCCGAGCTTACCGGGATCTCTATGACCCAGTAAGGCATAGCCGGAATCCCTGGAGGACTGCTAGTCCCAGGATCGCTAAGGTGCTGATACGTAACAGAGCCAGGAGACGCTTAGGCCCCGCATACTGGGAGCGTGAACTTCAAGACAAGGCCCTACCACAAGGTCAGCCAACGCAGGACAGAGAAAGTTAGGCCTAGCTCCAGGCAGGTTAGAAACTTACTACACAGAGGCAAGAAACAGGAGGCTCTACACCCGCTCATTGGGGAGGATCCTGATATGCACCCTTCACCCTACAGTGCTCCGGGATGTGCCTCAATTTCCACCAGTAAGAGGTACTGAAGTGACTACCATGTCCGTTCCCGTTCTTGCTCTGACCCAGCTGGGTCTCGCCTGACCTGCTTTCCCCCTGCATACGCTTTTCTGAGGCCTAGCTCCACCTGTGGGGAGCTATACCATCGAGCTGCCTTATCACGGGCCTCAGTGGACTGCTGCAGCGCTGGTGCTTCTCACCAGATACCACAGATGGCGTCACAAACTCTTATAAAATTAACAATTATCCACCCTTTTAAAGAGTGACCCCAGGGTACGGGCCCGGGAGCCGACCACCGCAAAATCACCAAGGCCAGGCAAAGGCCCGGGTACCGAGTCATCCCCATCCCCTGGACTAGTCACATCCTCCTCCACCTCCTCTGCTGACCTCATCGACTGGCTGACTGTGGGTTGACAGTAAGTGGGATCTCCAACCTCGTCATCATCACCCTGTTTGTTCTCACTCCCGTCGTCCTCAGAGCCAACCTCTTCCTGCCCTGACCGAAAAGTCAAGTTGTCGCTCCAATCAGGTATTTAAGTCTCATCATCATCTTCATCATTGTCTCCACCAACAGGAGTTACAGTTTGGGAACGAGGGTCTACATTATGCTCACAACCTTCATCATCTGGTCCTGAATCCGACTCAAAGATTCTGGGCATCAGTGCAGATCATTTCCTCGTCTGGATTAACAGAAGCTCTGGAGCAGACCTCCGTTTCCCAGGCTATAGTATGAGTAAACAACTGTGCAGACTCAACCATCTGTGTTACCCCATACTCAGACGGGCAGCTGGAGACTTGGGAGCTGTGAGGAAGCAAGTGCGATTGGGGGTGACACCTCTGAGGACTGGAGTATTTGTGATGTTGAAGTTGAGGTGGAGGAGAGCCCACTTAAAGGAGCACTTGATATCCGTTGAAGCACCTGCTGCTTTTGTGCCTCATCTGGAATTTGTAGCGATGGACGTGTCCGTAAGAAAGGGATTGTATAACATTGTCCACGAAAAGAAGTAGGCATCTTAGTTTGGCTGGAAGATGGTCTTTCTTCTGCAGATGTTACTCCCCCCCCCCCCACCACGGGGGGGCTCAACCCACCAGCGGACAGGCACCAGTATTGGGAGATGGGGGCTGGCCGTCAGGGTCCACCGCGGCTCTGGCTCAAACCCGGCAACACGGAGGTCGCACGGGCAGGAACGGACTGGCCGTGTCGGGTTCGCACTCCAGCGCAGTCCCTCTGCCAGCTCGCGCCCGTAACCTCAAAGGGATGCGCAAGCGGTTTTTCTTCCCAGGGCTGTTCCCCGCCCAGCAGGAACGTGGGGGAGCTCATGTCGGCCTTCCACGGTACTCCCTTACCTCCCTTGCCCTCTTTCCTTCTTCCGTTGTCCATCTAACCCCTCGGCTCTGTGGTGCCCGCTCTCCCTCCAGCTCTCTCCTTCTCACAGGTGGACTACCGCGTGTATTCACACTGTGGTGAATCTTTTGGGCCCAGGCATAAGAAGTTGTCGAGGTAATGGATAATATGTGCCCCCTTAGAAACGTCCATTACAACCCATTCGAGGAAGCAACTAAACGCCTCAAATAGTGAGCAGGATCTGGAGCACCCCATGGGCAAACAGCGATCTATATAGTATGCTCCTTCCCAGAAGCAGCCCAATAGGTGGACACTATTCGGAGGCACAGGTAGTAAGTAACCGGAAGGCCGCATCAATGTCTGTTTTGGCCATTAGGGTGACCCTTCCCAACTTCTTGATCCGCCTGATTGCCTTGTCAAAGAATGTACAGTATATACTACTGTACTTGGTTCCGCGTCTATGTTGTCATTTACGGACCTGCCCCTTGGATATGACAAATGGTGGATTAGTCCGAATGTATTGTGTTCCGTTTTTGGCACAACTCACAACGGGGATACCACTACATCTTGTAAGGAAAGTGTTCTGAATGGAACCACCATTCTACCTAAAGATATTTCTTTTTTTAATTTTCTTATCACGACGTCTGGGTGTTGGTAGGCTGATTTTAGATTTTTACTCCAGCCTTTCTTGATTTTCAGAACGGCATGACATGCCTATATCTGTGTCTCCCCCTCCTTTTACTCCTCCACCTCTTTTCTTTTCGCATGACTATATGTACTTTTCCATGTGTTAGTTGTGTCTTCTGAGCAGTTCTTCAGCTTTTGGACACCTTTGAAATGTTTTCTATGTGTTTCTATGTGTTTTTGTTTGCCTGCCATTGGTTTTAACGGTGTTCGACGAACAGAACTCGAACACTACGGGGGTGGCTCAACACTAATACCTAGCACCTATCCCTATACTAAACAGCAGCAACAAGAACTATAAGGCAATAATTCCTGACTAAATGCAATTAAGAACGACAGCTCACCGTACACAAATTGCAGATAAGAATGGTAATATTGTAGAATATAGAATGGATTTGATTCTGCCCTGACAAGAGTTTTTTTTGTACGTGTGATAAGAGTCAACCTGTCAGCATGGCATAGAGAGACCGTTAATGCAACATGTCTAGCTTGGATACCCAATAGTTGTAAGGCACAGAGGAATCAAGAGGAAAACTGTCTCAGACCTTTGAGAGTGTTCCCCTGTCCCTGCTTCATCTGATTTGTGTCTCCCTCATGTCTACTCCTTGGTTGTCCAAGGAACTGTGAGCTCTGCTGCCTGTGTTGTCAGATGGGAATTTTTTTTATTAAGTCTTCAACTAGGGCCTTTTGGTACTGCAACACTTTAGTAGACCTCTCCGCCATGGGAAGGAGAGGTGGAAAGTGCTCCTTGTAGCGTGGGCCTAGAAGGGTGACCAGCCAGTAATTTGTGTTGGCCAAAATGCATACAATTCGAGGGTCACAGAAAAGGCAGCAGAACAAACTCAGCCATGTGTGTCAGACTGCCAATAGCCAAGACTTCCCTGTCCCCACCAAGAGCATGACTGTCCGTGTTCTCCTCCTCATCCTGCTCCTCGCCCCTCCCTCTCCTACTTATCTTCAGGCCATCCATGCTGAACAGACTGGAGAAAGTTGGTGTGGGTAGTACCATCTGTTTTGCAGACAACCAGCACCTGTTCCTCCTCCTCCTCACCCAATACGCTTGAGAAGATGAGATAAGGATGGGCTGTGTAGCTTCACTTCTTGCTCTATCTGAACTTGCTCCGCCTACAACGCCTCCTCTTTAATTGTGAGCAGTGAGCGCTTCAGTAGACAGAAGAGGGATTATTATGCCGATTATGGAGTCATCGCCGCTCAGCATCTTGGTTGAGTTTTCAAAGTTTTGGAGAATCGCACATATGTGAAAAATCCATGCCCACTCATCAGCTCTTATGTGCGGAGGCTGACCAGAATACATGCATATTGGAGCTGGTATTCAACTACTGTCCTCGGCTGCTCGCAAAGCCTTGCCAAAATATGTAACATTGAGTTACAATGCGTGATAACATCGCACACCAGTCGGTGAGCTGGAAGTTGCAAACGCTGGTGCAGCACTGCCAGGGTGGCGGAAGCTGTAGCTGACTTGCAGAAATAGGTGCACACGTGGCATTCTTTCACAAGTAGCTCGGGCAGATCTTTGTAGGTTTTGAGAAACCGCTGAACCACTAAGTTGAGCACATGGGCCAGGCATGGTATGTGTGGGAGGTTACCAAGCTTCAGAGCTACCACCAGTTTACGGCCATTGTCATACACAACCATGCCTGGCTGTAGGTTCAGGAGCAAGAGCTACAGATCAGTCTGGTTTGTTATACCTTTCAACAATTCTGCAGTGGTGTGCTGTTTGCCACCTAAGCAGATTAGCTTCAGCCGGGCCTGTTGCCGCTTGGCCGAGCAGTGCTTCCAGCTTGTGAGTGATGTTGATGTTTTAGAGGTTGAGGCTGAGGAGTAGTATGAACTGCTGTAGAATGTGGGGGTAACCCTGATTGAACCAGGGCCCGCAATCCTCAGTGTCGGTAGCATGTATTTCGTCCCAGGGTCCGACTGAGCCCGGCTTCCACAATATTCACCCAGTGTGCAGTCAGGGAAATGTAGGATCCATGGCCACAAAGACTTGACCATGTGTCTGTGGTTAACTGGACCTTCCAAGTAACAGCAATGGTCAAGGCACGGTTGAGGTTTAGGGCGACATGCTTGTTTGTAAGAAGGGGACGGCACACCAGGAGAAAAAGTGGCGGCTGGGGACTGAGTACCAAGGGACAGGCGCTGCCATGAGGTTGCGGAGAACTTCTCCACAAGCCTAAATGGCAATTTTTCCAGGGTAATCAGTCTGTAACTGTGGCCGTTTAGTATTGTGGTCTGCGGGTTGGTGCCTGCGTACTTATGTTTGGGCTCCAAGGACTGGTGTATGGATAATTGTACGCTGTGCTAGAATAAGGATGTGAACGTGGTTGCTGACGGTGGTTGCAAGTGTGCAACAACAGGTGCAGGGTGAGAGGCATCTTCGCCTACACCATGGACAGCAGATTGGCATGCACGTAGAACAGGGGAAGAAGCAGTGGTGTCACCCGCAGACAGGACCCTGGCATTTGACCCAACTAGTCGGGTGCTTTGCAGTCATGTGCCTGAGCATGCTTGTGATGATCAGGCTGGTAGTTGTGCTGCCCCTGATGATGCTGGCATGGCAGATGTTGCAAATGGCCTTTAGGTTAACAGGACTTTTTTTTTTTTTTTTTTTTTTTTAAAGACAAAGACTCGGGAACACCTAACCCTTGACCTGGCAACTTGGTGCTCTGGAAAACTGTTGCCCGGATTGTGTTTGTGGCCGCCCCACCACCTCTTCCCCTCTGCACTTCTGTCCTTGCTCTGCATGTCACCTTCCCAGATTGAATCAGTGACTCAATTGTCCACCACCTCATCTTTCATTTCCACACCCTAGTCCTCCTCCTGACTTACTGACTTAACTGAACCATGGCTACGGAGACTGGACTGTGTGGAAGACAGGGTGGTGGTGGAAAATGACTGGAAGCATTTTCTGCTATCCAACCAACAACCTTTTCACACTGGTCTAGCTTCAAGAGTGGTGTTCCGCGCCCCCCTAGAAAGTGGAACAGGAATCTAGTTCGGCATTTGTGTGTTTGTTGTGCTCCCGCAGACGGCACAGTTTCACCTTGCCCAAGGCCTCGGCACTCACCATCCACTTCCCTGGCCCTTACCAAGCGCCTTGCCCATTTTAAACTAAGTATATTTCCCAGCTGAAAAACTTTTCAGGATTTGTATCACAGAAAATTTAGCATACCTCAGATGAACTTTTTTCACTGTTTGCACTATATAGCGATGCTATTGCAACCAAACAAGTCTGCCTGTATGCTATTGATGCACTACTGGTGCAGTTTAAATGCTGTAAAATATTTGGATACTGAGAAAAATTTGCAGGATTTGCATCGCAGGAAATTTAGCACACCTCAGATGGATTTTTTTCACTGTTTACACTATATAGTTATACTACTGCAACCAACTCTGCCTGTATACTTTTAACGTACTAACGGAGCAGTATTAATGGAGTATTATATTTATTTTCACAACAATTTGCAAAATTAAGAACAAAAAATATTAGTAGCCCTGTGAAGGGCTATTGATATGAGTTGCAGCAGAAATGAAGAGCAATGAACCCTATCCTGCTCTACACTCTGCCTCCGGCACAATCTCTCCTTAAGTACTGCTAACAGCAGTATTAATATTGATTACAATGAGCCCTAATAAGGGCTGCTGTTGCAGTTAAAAGAAATAAAAGTGGTGTCGAATACCTGCCTATATAAAGCTAATATTCTCTCCCTAGTTCAGAAGCACCTGTCCCTACTCTGTTTCCATTGGTAGACTGATAAGTTCCTGGGTCTTATATAGACCCAATAATGCAGTGATGCCAGCCAATCACAGTAATGCCACTACAAACATGGCTACGGCATTTCAGTGACTGGCAGGCAATCCCCACATGTTTATTGGCTGTCTAAAAAGCGCTAAATATGCAGGGCGGGGAATCGAGCTTCCGCCCCTGTATTCAAAAAATACTCGCCGACTAACTATACTATACTAAGGTATAGTACTCCCACATATAATATATTATCTTTATTTATATAGCGCCAACATATTCTGCAGCGCTTTACTATTCAGAGGTTCATATACAACAGTCATAAGTAACATAGCTAAAGATAATACAATAATTAAAGCAAAAATAATGATGACTCTGCTCATAAGAGCTTACAATCTACAATGAGGTGGGGGTGACAAAGTACAGGGGCTTATTTATAAAGATGGTCCAGCAATCTTGAGGGGATGAGGGATAGATAAAGGTTGCATGAGCTAGTCACCAGCCAGCTTTATGCTGATTAAGTGAAGCATAGAGAGTAGGAGGTGGTGGTCAACGATGTTGAAAGCTGCAGAGAGGTCAAGAATAATGAGCAGAGAGTAGTCACTTATGTTTTGCTGTCAGAAGGTCATTGGTCACTTTGAGGAGTGCAGCTCTGTGGAATGTAGGGGGCGGAATCCAGACTGATGGGTCTAGAAGAGAGTGAATGGAGAGGTAATGGGTAAGGCGGGAGTAGACCAGGCACTCCAAGAGTTTAGAGATGAAGGGGAGAATGGAGACTGGTCCTGTAGTTAGTGCAGGAAGGGTCAAGAGAGGGCTTTTTTGTTAATGGAGTAATGATTGAGTGTTTGAAGGAGAAGGGGAAGATACCAGAAGAGAGGGAGTGGTTGAAGATTTTAGGTAGGTGAGTAGTGACAACTGAAGAGAGACTGGAGTAGGTGTGTGAGGTAATGGGGTCAGTGGTGCATGTAGTGGGATGAGAAGAGAGGAGCCTGGAGACTACTACTTCTGTGACAGGGTCAAATGTGGAGAGAAATCCAGAGGAGATGTGGGGAGGGATGGGAGTCATGGCACTTGGTGGCTGGGAGCTGATTTCCTGATGGATGTTCTCTATTTTCTCTGTGAAGTAGGAGGCCGGGTCCTCAGCACAAATATCAGTGATAGGGCCCTGCGCTTTAGGACTGAGGAGGGAGTGAAAGGTGTCAGAGCTTTTTTGGGTTGTTGGATAGTGAGGAGATCAGGGTGGTGAAGTAGGACAGTTTGCGAGGTGAAGGGCAGAGTTATAGGTTTTTAACATAAATTTATAGTGGATAAAGTTTTCTAGTGTGTGAATTTTCCTCCATAGGCATTTGGCACTCCTAGAGCATCGCTGAAGAAATCGGGTTTGCGGTGTGAGCCAGGGCTGTTTTACTCTGTTTAGAGGTTCTGAGGGTAAGAGACACAACTTGGTCCAGGATGCTTCTGAGAGTGTCATTGTAGTGATTTACAGCTAAATCAGGACAGGAAAAAGAGGAGATTGGGGACAGTGATGAGTGTAGGGAGTCTAAGTGTATGAGGGTTAATAGCTTGTAGATTTCTGAATGTGTGATAGATATGAGAGTGTGCTGGGGTGGGCAAGGATTTGAGAGTGTGAAGGAGAGAATGTTATGATCAGAGAGGGGAATTGGGGAGTTATCTAGGTAGGGGATTGAACAAAGCCAGACAAAAACCAGATCAAGGGTGTTTGTGTGTCTCAGAGGTTGAAAGCTGAGAGAGGCCAAGAGAAGTGGTTAAAGATAGAAGCTGGGATGGGGATGGGGAGGTGGGGCGGTTTATGGGGATGTTGAAGTCTCCCAGGATAAGGGTTGGTAAATCTGAGGACATGAAGTGCGGCAGCCAGGTAGAAAAATGGTCAAGGAACTGGGTGGGTGAGCCTGGGAGATGGTATAATTCCACTACTCTGAGGGAGAGGGGATGGAAGAGCCTGATGGTGTAGACCTCAAAAAAAGGGAATGAGAGTGATGGAACTGGGAGGGGATGACCTGGAAGGTATTATCACAGACATGGTTGTATAAGAGTAAAAAAATGTGTTTAGATGCACATCACTCCCACTGACACTTGAAGATTATTAAAACTTTTGGATACACACAGTACTATCACAGACACGGATGCAGAGTACACAGTTTTTTGAATATTGCACACACCCAAAACCTAACAGTGTCCCTCACTACAACAGCATCCTGTCCCTACACGAAGCAGAGCAGAAAAAAAAAATAAGAATCTTGAACCAGGAGGAACAGATATAAGTGGAGAAGGAGGTGGATGTGGCAGTATATATGGAAGAGGCAGGGCAGTACGGTGGCTAAGTGGTTAGCACTGCAGCTTTGCAGCACTGGGGTCAAGGATTCAAATCAATGTTTTTATCTTCTCCCCATATTTGCTTAGGTTTCCTGCAAGTAATCCGGTTTCCTTGCACACTCCAAAGCCATATTGATAGGAAAATTTGATTTTTCTGCCCCAATCAGGACAGTGTTGATAATGTCTGTAAAGCGCTGTGAAGTTAATGGCGCTATATAACTAAAATTAAAAGATAAAAGTTTCAAGGGAGGAGCAATACAACAGTGTGGCTTTTTATTCTTTATTTTTTCATATTTTTTTTTATGGAACAGAGTTAAAACTAAACAAACTAGCAATCTATAACAAGGAGGCGTAGGTCCAAGTGGAGTAAGGTGCATGTGGCGGTATAGGTGGAAGAGTCAAAAAAGGAGTAATCCAACACAGTTTTTATTTTGTATATTTTTTTCTTTCAGAATTTTTGGATTTTTATTTATTTTTTTATGGAACTGACTTAAAACAATCTAGAATTTAGAAAATAAACTAGCTATCTAGAACTACGAGGCATAGGTCCAGGTGGAGGAAGACGTGGATGTGGCGGTATGGGTGGAAGAGGCAAGGGAGGAGTAATCCAACATTTTTTATTTTTTTTTTGTTCTTTTATAGAACTGACTTCGAAGAACATAGAATGAACACAAAATAAACTAACAAGCTAAAACCAGGGGGTGGAACTCCAACTCGAGGAGGAAGAGGAAGTCAAGGAGGTGGACATGGCAATGTAGGTGGAAGAGGCAGAGGAGGAAATAGCCAACAGTTTTTTTTTTTTTCTTACTTGGGGTGTAGAAACAAATGGCAAATGGAATTGAACACTGGCTGGGTGCGGCTGTTATAGTTGTCTAGTCATCCAGAGGTATGGCCAAGTCATGTGGGATCCACACCTGGTTAATTTTAAGCAGTGTTGTTAGGTTCCCCAAGTTGGATGTGGACAGGTGGATGTGCGTGGCTGTGATCAAACCCCCTGCCGTGTAAACACACAAGCCGACATGACACTAGCTGCAGGGCAGGCCAGAACCTCCAGGGCATAAATGGCAAGCTCAGGCCAGGTTTCCAATTTGGAGACCCAGAAGTTAAATGGGGCAGACCCATCTGTTAGTATGTGGAGACGTGTGGATAAGTACTCTTCCACCAGGTTGTTGTAATGTTGGCTCCTGTTAATACGGACCCTTATGTTGTGGCATGCTCAAAGTTTTGCCACATTTCGGCCAGGTTATCCCTGCCTTCTGAGATGCTGGCAGTGCCCCAGCTGTGTTGACTACTTTCTCCTCCATCTCTGCCTTAATGTTCAACCAAGTCACTACTGTGGAAAAGCCATTTATAGTTTTTCTACCAGCATGTACTTTTATTCATGCATTTTGCGATCCCTCTCCCATGACTTAAGTAATGATGGTACATTGTCTTTTAGCGCAGATCCTACAAGGTAGCCACCAAGTAATCTGCACTGGTAATAATACAGGCAACTCGGCGGTCGTTGTGCAGGCACTGCAGCATTGATTGACTCATGTGTGAATGACTGCCCAGAGGCAACGACAAACTGTCTTCGGTGGGAGATGTATCATCTGTGTCCTCTGTATCCCACCCAGCCATGCTCCAGTGATGCCAGCATAGGCGCATTATAATGAGGGCAATTCGGGCTACCGCCCGGGGCCCGGGGGGGCCATGAATTGCTCCCATTATAATGCGCAATCTTTTTTTTTTTTTTTGTCACCGCCGCGCTGGCCGAAGGTTCAGATCACCACCGCTGCGGGCCCGCAGCCGCAGGCGGCTTGAATCATGCTTTGCCGCCCTGCCAGTGCCACATGACGTCAGGCAGGGCAGCCACTCACAGACACGCTGGCTGCATCACGCGGCCGCTCCCATCCGGCCACCGTAGCTGTATATTCACTAGTGCGGCCTGTTTAAATGATGTTGGGACTGCCTTGCCTGACGTCATGTGGCAGGGCAGTCCCAACATCATTTAAACTGCCCGCGCTAGTGTATATACAGCTACGGTGGCCGGATGGGAGCGGCCGTGTAATGCAGCCAGCGTGTCTGAGTGGCTGCTTTTAAATTTGGGTCCGGCCCTGCCTGACGTCATGTGACATGACGTCAGGCAGGGCAGGACTCAAATTTCAAAGCAGCCACTCACAGACACGCTGCATTACGCAGCCACTCCCATCCGGCCGGCTGCAGATCCACCAGGGCAAGCAGTTTACATGATGCTGGGACCGCCCTGCCACATGACTTCAGGGAGGGCACAGCATACACAGCGCGGGCGCTGATCTGTTAAAACGAAGAAATGGCTGACATGAAGAGGAGCCGCCTGCTCCTACCCCACGCACCATGACCCAGAGCTTGCCTGCTGCCTCGTCTCCTGCTGAGCCCTGCTGCTCCAGTGTCAAAGTGTATTTAAAAAGTATGTGTTTTGTGTATATTTATCAATAATGGTCCCCTGCCATTTTATACAGTGTGCTTGCCGGCTGCCTTCTAGTGTTCCAATGCCACTTGCCGCAGACAAACATTAGCTTAAATCACCGTGTGTCTCAGACTGTGTTTGTGGACTGTGGCAGTGGGACTGGTAGGCAGCCACCAGCACTTTGTATAAAAGGGCAGGGGACCATTGTCATTTTTCAAATTTCTACATAATGTTGGGGATGGGAGAGAAGTGGACTGAAACTACATAAAGACAAATGCCCCTTCACACTGTCTACTCCCTCCCCCCCATCATCTTAGAATTTTTGCTTGCATCATGTATTTCATTATTTGTATAAATGTATGATGCAATGCAAGCAAAATCTCCAAGGTGGACAGCGCATAGTGTGCCGGGGCATTGGTCCCATGTAGTTTCAGTCCACTACCATCTCCACATTTTTGACACAATAAAAGGCTCCTTGCCCTTAGATACAGAGCGCCACTGCAAATTCTGCTTGCACATGCCCACAATCAGGAATGGTAGCGTTTTGAATGCAGTGCATTTCTGCTGCATCCAAAACGCTGCATTGTAATTACAGCACTTGTGTTTAGTTACATGCAGATTTACCGCATCTAATGACATGCTATTGGTCATACACTGAAGACCCTGGTCTTTGCCACAGAAATTCACATGCAGCCATGCTGCTTCTTGTAAACCCGCGTAAGCTCACCTCACCCGGGTGAGATTACATAGCATTAGGCTGGTTTCACATGTCCGGCTATTTCCGGTACTGGAAAAACCGGTACCGGAAATATCAGTGTCCCGTGTGGCAACCATTTGCCACATCAGGACAGGCGCCTAGGAATAGAGGTACAGTTAGCGCTGTTCCCAAGCGCAGGTGCCGAACGCTGCCCTCATAATAATTTTTATTTTTATAGCGCCAACATATTCCGCAGCACTTTACAATTTTAGGGGGGACATATACAGACAATACAGAATAAGCATAACTCATGTCAAAAGGAGTGAGGGCCCTGCTCGCAAGCTTACAGTCTATGAGGAAATGGGGGAGACACAAAAGGTAAAATGTACATATATTGTATAATGCAGCCTTGATATACTAAATAGGATAAATAATAATATATGGACTGGTCGCCTGCCAGTATGTGTACAGTCCTGACAGAGGCTATTAAGTGCATGATTGGTATGAATCTGAAATTGAAGAAGATTTTAATATGGGCCAAAACTGGGACCGATAGATAAGTGTGTTGAGGCGATATGCCAGTCTAAAGAAATGGATTTTTAGGGTCCGCTTGAAACTGTGGGTTTGGGAATTAATCAAACTGTCCTGGGTAGTGCATTCCAAAGAATAGGCGCAGCACGCGAGAAATCTTGGAGACAGGAGTGGGGTGTTCGGATTATGGAGGATTTTAGTTTTAAGTCATTGGCAGAACAGAGGGCACTTGTAGGGTGGTAGACTGTGACAAGGGAGGAGATGTAGGGGGGTGCTGAAGGATGGAGTGCTTTGTGGGTAAGCATGTTAAGTTTATATTGAACTCTGTATTGAATGGGCAACCAATGCAATGAATGGCACAGGGCCTCGGTGTAGCGGTTGGCGAGGAATATGATCCTGGCTGCTGCGCTAAGGATGGATTGAAGAGGGGAGAGTTTACTAAGTGGGAGACCAATTAGTAGAGAGTTGCAATAATCGAGACAAGAATGAATAAGAGCTACAGTAAGAGTTTTTGCCGAGTCAAAGGTGAGAAAAGTCCTGATTCTTGAGATGTTTTTGAGGTGTAGATGACTTTAACGAGCGAGTGATTTGATGTGAGGAGTGAAGGAAAGATCCGAATCAAAAATGACCCCAAGACAGCGGGCTTGTTGCTGAGGAGTAATGGTTGAGCCACAAACGGAAATGGCAATATCGGGCACAGGTAGGTTAGTGGAGGGAGGAAATACGAGTAGTTCAGTTTTAGGCAGAGGGAGGACATAATGTTAGACAGAGCAGAAAGACAATCACTGGTCTTTTGTATTAATGCAGGGGAGATGTCCGGAGAAGAGGTGTATAATTGGGAGTCATCAGCATAGAGATGGTACTGAAAACCGAATCTGCTGATTGTTTGTCCAATAGGAGCAGTGTATAAGGAGAAAAGAAGGGGGCCTAGGACTGATCTGTGAGGAACCCTGACAGTAAGGGGAAGGAGAGGAGGAGGAGCCGGCAAAAGACACACAAGGAGTGGCCAGAGAAATAGGAGGAGAACAAGGAGAGAACAGTGTCCTTGAGGCCAATAGAGCAGAGGAGGAGCTGGTGATCACGATTCCTTGCTAGTGCTGCGATCAGCTCTAGCAAGGGACAATGATGAGGGTAGTAGTAGTCTGCTCTCGCAGTGTCCCTGTGTATAAGTAAGATTAAAATAATAAAATCCATATACTCACCTTTCCTAAGTGTCCCACACTGTAATCCTCTGACTGCTGACAGAGGAGCCGGTGAAAATGAGCCACTCCAGTGAGCGGCTCCGGAGCTGCACTCAGGAGCAGTGTCCTGTCACTCACAGAGCGCAGCTACGGAGCGGCTCATTTTCTCCGGCTCCTCGGCAGCAGCAGTCGCATGGATTACAGCAGGGGACACCTAGGAGAGGTGAGTACATGGATTTTATTATTTTAATCTTATTTTTGCAGGCGTGGACACAGCGGGAGCAGACTACTACTCTCGCTATTGTCCCTGCCTGTGTTCAGCCCCCGGCGCTTGGGGACAGTATGCCAGTGTGCTGATCTGAGTGCCACTCTGATGTTAACATGGTTGTTGTTCATCTTCCCTAACAGCTTCCTGGCTGTACAGTTGGCTACCTGGCCAATGTTGAGAAAGAAATCCACCCTCCAAGCCATGTGAGGACGGCAGTCCTCATAACGGTGTGAATTGGTCTGCTCATCTTCCTCCTGTGCCACCATCTCAACTACCATGGCCTGAAATGGCCGACACTTTCAGCAGCAGATCTGACATGTGTGGGTGTTTTTTCAGGAAGCTCTGTACCACCAAGGTCAGCACATGTGCCAGGCAAGGGATGTGCGTCAAAACGGCTAGGCCCAGAGCTGCTATGAGATTTTGACGTTATCGCATACCACCAGACCAGGCTTGAGGTTCACCGGCACCAACCATTCATCTGTCTGCTATTTGATCCCAGTCAACAACTCCCGCATGTTGTGGGATTTGTCCCCAAAATGGAGGCATTTAAAAACAGCCTGCTGTCATTTCCTCCTGGCTATGCTCAAGTTGGTGGTGCAGGTCTTCCTGTGACCGAATGAGGAAGCAGAGTAGGAGAACATAACCTGGACTGAAACATCCAGCAATACTATGTGGTGGTAGGACATTAGGAAGAACGCCTACCACCCCTGTCCCAGCCACCACTACATTTACCCAGTGGGCAGTTAGGGAGATCTAATGTCCCTGGCAGTGCTTACTGGTCCACGCATCGGTGGTTATGTGGATATTGCCACTAATGGCATTGCGCAGTGCATACCTGATTTTTTCCACAACATGTTAGTGCAGGGCAGGGATGGACCGCCTGGAAAAGTAGTGGCGGCTTGAAACAACATACTTTGGGACAGCCAACGCCATCAGGTTTTTTTTTTTTTTTTTTTTTTTTTTTTATAAAACTGTCCATCAAAGGCCAGTAATTTGGAAATGCTGTCATTCAGGGCCATGGCTTGTGGGAGGCTAGTGGGGTATCTCCTTTTTATATCCAGAATTTGGGGGATGGGAAGCTGAACACTTCCATGGGATGGTGTGGAAATGCTTGGTAACACTTTCACATCCTCTCTTTGCTGGGTGGCAGGTGGCCCTGCTGATCGTGAGCGGGAGGAAGAGGCCGAGATCACAGCAGAAGAGGAAGCAGGAGGAGGCTCAGGTCTGTCATGCTTTTTAGCGTGTGTACTTCACTGCACCTCGTGCTTTGAATTCAGATATCTTGTCACACAGGTGGTGCTAAGGTTCAGAACATTTATGCCTCACTTCGGGGTCTGATGACACAGAGTGCAAACTTCCTGTCACTTGTGGGCAGCACATTCCCTGACAAAATGCAATGCCAGAAAGCTTTGAGCTGTCTTTGGTGTTATTTCAGCGGCGTGGTGGGCAGTATCAGCCGACGTACTGTCTAGGAGCCGCCCGCTTTGTCTATGCACTCTGCTCCCTCTTTTGCTGTGCTGCTGTGGCAGTGTGGCCACCTACTCTTCTTCTGATCTCAGCACATTGCTAGGATGGCCTCCTCCCCTATGTGGGGTCTAGGACATCATCCCCCCCCCCCACATTATCTTCCACCAACTCCTCAATCCTCCTTGCTGGTCTACACACTGCAGAAAGAAGCAGCAGTTGGCAGATGAGTTTCATCATTATCTGACAACTCCTGCGGTGGTCCACTGACCATGTGCACTAGCCCTCTCACGTACTCATCCTTCAACATAAAAAGTGCTTGAGCATCAGGGCACTCAGTCTCTTCCACTTCTGGGGAAGGGCCAGGTGGATGGGAATCACAGTCAGTGGAGTCATCAAGAAGCAGAAGAGACTGCTGCATGACTTGAGGCTCAGACTGCTTGGCTGATTTGCAATGGGGTGAAGTGGATGCCGGATGACCAGTCCCCCCCCAACTGTGAACTACCTACAGTGGACCGGGTGGAAGCTAATGTGAAGAAACTGGAAGCACTATCAACCATCCAATCGAATATGTTTTCAATATATTGTGGCCTAACCATTCATGCAGCAGTATTCGGGCCTACGAAAGGACGCATAACATCCTGTCTCATGCGTGCACCAGGGGAATGTGGAAGGTATAGAACAACCACTTCTCCCTGCATCATCTACGCCACCACCATCAGAAGCTACACCACCACCGCCACATCTACGTCCTTTATTTCCCAAACTACTACAAACCCACACTAGTCCAGAATTTGTTTGGGGGGGGCTAGAAATGGCAACGAGATGGCTGATGTCACATTTATTTGCAAAACTACTAGAAAACACAGCAGTCCTGAAAATTATATCTTTGGTCTAGAAATGGCAACTACACAATTTATGCCAATTATTTCTCAGACTAAAACACGCATTAGTTCAGAAAAGTTATTTTTTTGGGCCCAGAAATGGCAACTAGATGGCTGATGTCAATTATTTCCTGGACTTCTAAAAAACACTGTCCAGAAAAAAAAATTTGGGGCCTAGAAATAGCAATGAGACTGCTGATGCAATACATTTAGTTGCAAAACTACTAGAAAACAGACCTGAAAATAATTTGGCCTAGAAATGAAAACTAGATGGCTGATGCTCATTTCACAGACTACTAAAAACACACTAGTCCAGAAAAATTTTGGGGGCCTAGAAATGACAAGACGGCTGATGCAATATATTTGGAAAACTACTAGAAAACATTCAGCGGTCCTGAAAATAATTTTTTTGGCCTAGAAAGAAGCAACTAGATGGCTGATGTTAATTATATATTTCCCAAACTACTAAAAAACTCACTAGTCCAGAAAAATTATTTTTGGGGCCTAGAAATAAGGAATTAGTCCTACCGGTAATTGTATTTCCAGGAGTCCATCATGACAGCACGATGGGAGGTTATCCTTCTCATCCTCTAGGGACAGGAAACACGCGAGAGGTTAAAAGCCCCCCCAATAACACCTGGATGGATGAATTTTATTCTGCTTTATTGAATTCTATTTACACAGATGTTGTGGGTTGCCATACGTATAAGGAATTCGGGGAGGGAATGTGATAGTGCTGTCATGATGGACTCCTGGAAATACAATTACCGGTAGGACTAATTCCTTATTTCCCCAGGACGTCCCTCATGTCTGCACGACTGGAGTAATACCAAATCAGACGGAACATTTTTAGGGTAGGACTACCGCCTGAAGGACTTTTCTTCCATTGGCTATTTGTTGGGTAGATGAAATGTTCAACTAATGTCTACAGAAGGTGTTTATATTGGCCCATGTTGCGGCCCTACAGTCTATTCTAAAGATGCTCCTGCTCTTTCTGCCCAGAAGGCGGATATTGCCCTAGTAGAATGAGCCTTCATGTCTGGTGGAGGTTCTTCTTGTAAATCGTATGCCGTGGAAATGATCGTGGTAATCCATCTGGCCAAGGTTACTTTTTAAGCTTTTTTGCCCTGGTTTCTTCCTGAGTGTTGAACGAAGAGGTTCAAATCCTGTCTCCATGGTTTTGTAACCTCTACATATATCACAGCCCTTCCGAAGTCAAGTGTGTGGCCTATGCAGTGAATGCAAGGGTTGTCAAAAACTGAGGCACTCCAATGCCCCTTGGAAGAGACTTGGAGGTCAGATGGCCTTCTGAAAACAATGTTCCAATTATTAGGAAGTGGGTCACCCATAGTATTGGTCTATGCAGTGAATGCAAGGGCTGCCAAAAATTGTGAGGCACTCCAATGCCTCTTGGAAGAGACGTGGAGGAGGGCCTCAAAAAATGTTCCCATTAGAAAGGAGCGGGTCTCCTATACTTGTAATGCCCATGCACTAAGTGTATGGGCTGACAAACATTTACCCCTGGGGGGTATACATGAACATACTGTATAAAAAGTTTTTACGGGCATCATAAACACCCTTTAAAAAAAATTATATGGGTGCTGCATCACGGACCACGGTCACCCTGGTGATATGGTGGTGGACGATGAGGATGAGGAGGAGGACAAGAGCAAATAACCAAAATCAAGAAGCGTACACCCATTTGTGGGTGTGAAGAGGTGCATGGGAATACACCTCTGAGTTTATGTTACGCTGCTATCATTCAATGGTGTTGAGAAGTCTGGCCCCATCCAGCCATTGTTTATTTTTATAAGTCAGCCTGTCAGCATTTTCAGTTATAATTCCACCAGCGGCACTAAAAACCCACTCTGATAAAACACTAGCGGCAGGGCAGCCCAGGACCTCCAGTTCATTCCACGTATCCAGCTTGGATACCCAATAATTATAAGGCACATAGGAATCATGGAGGACATTGGTATGGTCGGCAATGTACTCTTTCAGCATCTTCCCAAACTTTGCACTCCTTGTGAGTACCCCGCAACTCCGGGCCTGTGCGATGGGAGGGACTGAGAAAACTGTCCCAGAACTTTGACACTGTTCCCCTGCCTCTGCTGGATTGAAGTTGTGTCTCTCGCCTGTACTCCTTGGTTGTCCAATGAACTGCGACCTCTGCCGCCAGCGCTTTCGGATTTTTTTTTTTTAATAGTTCTGCAACAAGGGCCTTCTGGTACTGCCCTATTTTTGTAAACCTGTCCGCCTCAGGAATAAGAGATAAAAAGTTCTCCTTGTAGCATGGGTCTAGAAGTGTCACCAACCAGTAATGACTGTCACCCAAAACTTTGAGAACGCAAGGGTCATGGGAATGGCAGCGTAACAAACTCAGCCATGCATGCCAGACTGCTAACAGGCAAGATTTCCTTGTCCTCACCAAGAGTACGACTGACCACGCTCTCCTCCTCCTTTTTGTCCTCTGGCCATCCAAGCTGAACAGACGGTATGACAGTTTTGCAGGTAGTACCGTCTATAGCGCATGAAACTAGCTCCTGTTCTTCCTCCTCCTCTTCAATGTCACCTAATCCACTTTGGGATGAGATGAGGCTGGGCTGTGTGTAATCACCCTGTATGGTTCCTTGCTCCGTCTCATCATGCTCCGCCTGCAATGCATTCTCTTTGATTGTGAGCAGAGAGCGTTTCAGAAGACAGAGAAGCAGGATGGTGACGCTAATTATGGCGTCATCACCGCTCACCATCTTGGTGGAGTCCTGAAAGTTTTGGAGGATGGTACAGATATCTGACATCCATGTCCACTCCTGAGGTCTTATGTGTGGAGTCTGAATTGAATACCGACTGCCTTGTTGATGCTGGTATTCAACTGCCCTCTTCTGCTCACAAATCCTTCTCAACATCTACAGTGTAGAGTTCCAACGCATGGAAACATCACCCACCAGTCTGAGCCGGAAGCTGCAAACACTGCTGAAACACGGCAAGGATGGTGGAAGCTGTAGGGTACTTTCTAAAATGGGCACATTTTAACAAACAGATCCGGCAGCTCCAAGTAGGATTTGAGAAAACGCTGAACTACGAGGTGAAGCACATGGGCCAGGCATGGTAAGTGTGTGAGCTCACATCTCAGAGCCACCACCAGGTTCTGGCCATTGTCACACAGAACCATGCCTGGCTGTAGGTTCAGCGGTGTGAGCCACAGATCTGCCTCTACTTTGAGCTGTCCACAAGCACTTGTCCACGTGTCCGTGGTTAGGTTGACTTTCCCGGTAACTGCATTGTTTAGAGCACTGCTTATGTTTTGGGAAATGTGCTTGTGTAATGCTGGGAAGGCACACCGGGAGAAATAGTGGTGGCTGAGGACTGAGTACCGAGGGACGGCCGCCATCAAGTTGCGGAATGCTTCAGTCTCCACAAGCCTAAAAGGCAACATTTCGAGCACAAGCAGTCGTGAAATGTGGGAATTTAGCAATGTGGCCTGTGAGGCGATGGCTGCGTATTTGTGCTTGCGTTCCAAGGACTGGAGTATGGACAACTGAATGCTGCGCTGGGACAAGGACATTGACGTGCTTCCTGATTCTGCTACTTGAAAGTGTGTAATGGGCAGGAGGCATCTTCACATGCACCATGGACAGGGGATTGGCTTGCATGCACAACAGCGGAAGAAGCAGTGGTGCCATCCAGCAGACACTGTTCCTGGACCCTGGGGTTCGGCACTCAAAGTCGTGTGCTTTGCTGCCATCTGCTTGATCATGCAGGTGGTCAGGCTAGTCATTTTGCCACCCCTGCTGATGCTGGCCTTGCAGGTGGTGCAAATGGCCTTTTTGGTGTTATCGGCAGTGTTTTTAAAAAACAGACTCAGGAAGACCTAACAGTTGTACTGGCTGCTTCCTTCGTGCTGGTGTTATGGGGAACGGTTGCCTGCCTTCTGTCTGCAGCCACCACACTGCTTCTTCCTGCCTGTTGGGGTGCTCTGCCTCCCTCCCCCTGTGTGCTACTCTACTCGCTATGCATGTCCTCCTGCCAGGTTGGGTCAGTTGCTATATCATCCACCACCTAGTCTTCCACTCCCACACCCTGGTCCTCCTTTTGAATTTCTGGCAATTGTGTCTCATCATCATCCACCTATTGTGACACTTTCCCACCGTCACCTTCATGTGACTTTGGCTGTTCAAATATTTGGCCATCGCTACATGTGATCTCCTCTTGCCCCGCTTCAAGTAGACCAGACAAGTGGCCCGAATCTATAAATGGAAAAGTGAACAGCCCTTCAGAGTGTCCAAGTGTGAGATCAGTTGTCTCCGGGCACTCAGCATAATGGGAAGTAGGATCAGGGTGAGGAATATGCAGTCCAGACTCATGGCTACTGACACTTGACCATGTGGAAGACAGGGTGGTGGTGGCAAAGTGACTGGAAGCATTATCCGCTATCCAACCAAAAACCTTTTGACACTGCTCTGGGTTTAATAGTGGTGTGCTGCGGTCCCCCAGGAATTGGGACAGGAAGTTCAGGTAAGAATATGTGGGTGTTCGTTGTGGCACAATTTCAGCTTGCCCACGGCCTCTGCATGCACCATCTCCATCACGTTCAGTTCCCCGTCCAGTTCCCCTTCCCTTGCCCATTTTAAATGGAGGACAATATCTTCCACGCTCATTACAAATGGCTGAATTTTTGAGCGAAGTTATATGTAATCCGTGTGATGGACAAATCACAGTTTTAAATACCTAGCCTGTAGGTAACTATTTTGAACAGCAATCCGGTGTCAAAAACTTTGCTGACATACTGAACAAAAATTTGAATGGAGGCCAAAAATGGCAGTATTTTAAGCACAATTATATGTGATCCGTGTGACAGAAACCATAGTTTTAAAAAGCTGGATTTTTAGCGCTGTAAAAGGACCTGGCTATATTCTGCAGTGCCAACAAGCAAATGGCACAGAAAAACAGTGTTCTCTGGATTGCTTTTTAATGAAATAATGAGGATTAAGATCCCAAAAAAATTACTCCTGGCCCCCAAGACCTGGGACTTTGTCTAGAAAGTATAAGTTGGGAAGGGAAAAGATGTGAATGGAAAATAAAATATAACGTTTATTGAAAATTGCTATTAAAATGAATAAATTGTGCAAAACGTGCATTGATAAATGCATGCAGGGTCACCATCTGTCAAATACTGACTAACAAAACCCGGTCCGTAGTAAGGTGGAAAAAAGTATTGATAGAAATGCCTAACCCAGTCCCTTATTAATGGGGTTATGGCTGTATATTACGCTGTGTTCCAAATTATTATGCAAATATTTTCTCAGATTTTCCCAAATTACCTATATGAATTGCAGTCATTGTAATTTTCCAGTCAAATAACTATTAGAGTACAATCGAAAGGTTTTTGTACAAACTGCCTATGATAACAGTATATTTTTAAAAAATAAAAAACTCAAACTGCACTCAAAATGCATGTTCCAAATTATTACGCACAGCAGAGTTTTCAACCTTTTAATTTTAATAAAGAACAAAAAAATGTTCATTTTTGAAATTATAAGCATTAGCAGGTTATTACAAACTGAAATCAAACAGTTTTCAACTCAAAACTTTATTCTAGGTGATGTTACATTTGCACATAGGACCGCTTGTTCGAAAGGAGCTTCTGAACTCTCTCGTCCATTGAATTTGTCAGGTTTTGGATGGTTTCTGCTTCAATTGTTTTGCATGAGGACAGAATACCCTCCCAGTGCTGTTGCTTAGATGTGAACTGCCTCCCGCCATCATAGACACTCCTTTTGATGATGCTCCAGAGGTTCTCAATGGGGTTGAGGTCAGGGGAGCATGGGTGCCACACCATAAGTTTGTCTCTTTTTATGCCCATAGCAGCCAGAGATGCAGATGTGTTATGTGCAGCATGAGACGGGGCATTATCATGCATGAAATGATCTCAATGGTCCAGATGGATGGAGTGGAGGATGGCTGGTTGATGGACACCCCATGCAAACACGGCTACGGCGCTAACAAGGAGGAGGTGGAGTAATGTTTTGGGCTGGAATCATGGGGATTGAGATTGTTGGCCCTTTTAGGATCCCTGAAGAGGTAAAGATGAACTCCATAATGTATGTTGAGTTTCTCAAACAGCACTTCCTTCCATGGTTCAAGAAGAAGAACCGTGCATTCCGCAGCAAGATCATTTTCATGCATGATAATGCCCCGTCTCATGCTGAATATAACACATCTGCATCTCTGGCTGCTATGGGCATAAAAGGGGACAAACTTATGGTGTGGCACCCATGCTCCCCTGACCTCAACCCCATTGAGAACCTCTGGAGCATCATCAAAAGGAGTGTGTGATGGCGGGAGGCAGTTCACATCTAAGCAACAGCTCTGGGAGGGTATTCTGTCCTCATGCAAAACAATTGAAGCAGAAACCATCCAAAACATGACAAATTCAATGGACGAGAGAGTTCAGAAGCTCCTTTCGAACAAGGGGTCCTATGTGCAAATGTAACATCACCTAGAATAAAGTTTTGAGTTGAAAAGTGATTTCAGTTTGTAATAACCTGCTAATGCTTATAATTTCAAAAATGACCATTTTTTTGTTTATTAAAATGAAAAGGTTGAAAACTCTGCTGTGCATAATAATTTGGAACATGCATTTTGAGTGCAGTTTGAGTTTATTTTTTTAAAAATATACTGTTATCATAGGCAGTTTGTACAAAAACCTTTCACTTGTACTCATAGTTATTTGACTGGAAAATTACAATGACTGCAATTCATATAGGTAATTTGGGAAAATCTGAGAAAATATTATTTGCATAATAATTTGGAACACCGTGTATACACCTAAATTAGCCCAATGATAATTCATTGTCAGTTATTAAGCAGTTGACATAGATTGCTCATATAAATGTGAGCTATGTTTTACACCTGATATCAATTCATATAGTCTGACACTGCCTGTTATGATGCTCAATTATAAATCATGCTTTAATGTGTGTGTATATATATATATATATATATATATATATATATATATATATATATATATATATATATATATATATATATACATATACATACACACACATATACACATATATATATATATACACACACATATACACATATATATATATATATATATATATACACACATATACACACACATGTGCTCATGATCATATTAAAGGTGTTGAGTAGTGATGAGCGAGTGTTTTGTTAACCCTTTCGCTGAGTATACTCGGCCGAGCACCGAGTGTTTATAGTGTTCTCGGGCTTTAGGTTTTCGTCGCTCCGTGAACATGATTTGGAAAAACAGGCATTCCTCACATGTATTAAATCTGTCAAAGAGTCGCAAATCATGTTCACGGAGAGATGAAAACAAAGCCCGAGCACGCTATAAATACTCGGTGCTCCGCAGAGTATACTCAGCGAAAGGGTTAACAAAACATACTCGCTCATTACTAGTGTTGAGTAGTGATGAGCGAGCATGCTCGCTACTGCTCGGTGCTCGCCGGAGCATCTCACTACTCGAGATGCTCAGCACTCGCCGAGTATTTCCGGGGTTGCTCGGCGGGAGCTTGGGTCCCCTCCCTGTATGTTTGGCGCCAAACAACATGCAGGGATTGCCTGCCACTCACTGTGATGCCGTAGCCATGTTGGTTGTGGCATTACAGTGATTGACTGGCCGCTTAGCGTCATTGCGTCTATATCAGACCTGGCACCGCCATGTTCGTCACAGTCACTCCGGAATTAGACAGTGTAGGGAAAGGTGCTGCTGAGCTAGAGAGATTTGCTTGTGTATTAGGTAGTGTAGGGAGAAAACAAGTACATTACACATATCCATCATAACAAACAGTCCTTTTGAGGACTAACTAATCCATCTGCAGAGATATCAGGCAGACAGTGTATATAGGCAGGCAGGCTATATAGCAGACTGAAGTGCATATAGCACAAGAGGCTCCATTCCAATTCTGCCTTCTGCTGCTGTGAGATATTTCTATACAAAAGCCTAGGTCTCAGGGGCCAGGAATACTTTTCTTTGGATCTTAATCCTCATTATTTGCTTAAAAAGCAATCCAGAGAACATCGTTTTTCTGCGCCATTTGCTTGTTGGCAATGCAGAATACAGCCAGGTCCTTTCCTTACTACAGCGCTAAAAATCCAGCTAATTAAAACTGTTTTCTCCGTCACTTGGATCACATTTACGTTGTCAGAAAATACTGCCATTTCTGGCCTCCATTAAAAATATCTTTCAGTGTGTCAGTGAAGCAATTCACAGCAGTTTGCTGTTCAAGCTACTTACTTACAGGCAAGGTAATAAAAACAGTTTTCTCCGTCACACGGCTCCCATATAAGTTCGCTCCAAACTCAGTCATTTGTAGTGAGCGTGGAAGATACTGTCCTCCATTTAAAATGGGCAAGGCACGTGGCAAGGGACGGGGAGCTGGACGTGATGGTAATGGTGCATACAGAGGCTGAGGACAAGCCCGTGGGCAAGCTGAAATTGTACCACAACAAACAACCACATCTTCTCGCCTGACCTTCCTGTCCTAATTTCTAGGGGACCACAGCACACCACTATTGAGCCCAGAGCAGTGTGAAAAGGTTGTTGGTTGGATAGCGGATAATGCTTCTAGTCACTTTTCCACCACCACTCTGTCTTTCACACGGTCAAGTCTCAATAGCCATGAGTCTGTACTGCATATTCCTCACCCTGATCCTCCTTCCTCCCACCATGCCGAGTGCCCAGAGACAACTGATACCACACTTGGACACTCTGAAGAGCTGTTCACTTTTCCATTTATAGATTCGGGCCTCTCGCCCAGTCCACTTAAAGTGGGGCAAGAGGAGATTGCGTGTAGCGACGCCCAAAAATTTGAGCAGCCATGGTCACAAGAAGGCGACGGTGGGAAAGTGTTACAAGAGGTGGACGATGATGTGACAATTGCCCGAAAGTCAGGACGAGGACCAGGGTGCAGAAGTGGAAGATGAGGTAGTGGATGATATAGTAACTGACCCAACCAGGCAGGAGGACATGCAGAGCGAGGACAGCAGCACACAGGGGGAGGGAGGCAGAGCACCCCAACAGGCAGGAAGAAGCAGTGTGGTGGCTGCAGACAGAAGGCAGGCAACCGTTCCCCGTAACACCAACACGAAGGAAGTTGCCAGTACAACTGTTAGGTCTTCCAGAGTCTGGTTGTTTCTAAAAGACTCAGCCGATAACCCCAAAAAGGACATTTGCACAGCCAGCATCAGCAGGGGTGGCAAAACGACAAGCCTGACCACCACCAGCATGATCAGGCACATGGCAGCAAAGCACCCAACTTTGTGGGCTGAACCCCAGAGTCCAGGAACAGTGTCTGCGGGTGCCTCCTACCCTGCACCTGACATTGCACACTCAAGTAGCAGCATCAGGAAGCATGTACATGTCCTTATCCCAGCGCAGCTTTCAGTTGTCCATAACCCAGTCCTTAGAACGCAAGCGCAAATATGCAGCCAATGCCCCACAGTCCACGCTACTAAACTCTCACATTTCACAACTGCTTGCGCTCGAAATGTTGCCTTTTAGACTCGAGGAAACTGAAGCATTCCGCTGATGGTGGCGGCCATCCTTTGGTACTAAGTCCTCAGCCGCCACTATTTCTCACGGTGTGACGTCCCCGCATTACACAAGCACGTGTCCCAAAATATTAGCCGTGCCCTCAACGCATTTACCGGGAAAGTCCACCTAACCATGGACACGTGGACAAGTGCTTGTGGGCAGGGATGGTACTTCTCGCTGACGGCACACTGGGTTAACATAGTGGAAGCCGGGACCCAGTCGGACCTTGGGACGGAACACGTCCTCCCGACGCCAAGGATTGCGGGCCCTAGGTCAATCAGGATTGCCCCTACGGTCTACAGATCCTGCACCTCATCCTCCTCCTCTTCAGCCTCCATCTCCGAAATGACCACATCAGTCACAAGCTGGAAGCACTGCAGCACTGCCTCGGCCAAGTGGCAACAGTTTGTGCTGAAGCGAATATGCTTAGGTGACAAACCGCACAATGCTGAAGAGTTGTGGACAGCTCTGAAAGAGCAGGCAGATCTGTGGCTCACACCGCTGAACCCACAGCCAGGCATGGTCGTGTGTGACAATGGCCGGAACCTGGTGGCGGCTCTGAGGCGAGCTCACACACATACCATGCCTGGCTCATGTGCTTAATAGTGTTGAGCCACCCCCGTAGTGTTCGAGTTCGGTTCGGTTCGTCGAACACCCGTGTGTTCGCCGAACTGTTCGTCGAACACCTTCGAACACCGTTAAAACCAATGGCAGGCAAACAAAAACACATAGAAACACATAGAAAACACCTTCAAAGGTGTCCAAAAGCTGACAAACTGCTCAGAAGACATAACTAACACATGGAAAAGTGACAAGTACATATAGTCATGCGAAAATAAAAGAGGTGGAGGAGTAAAAGGAGGGGGAGACACAGATATAGGCATGTCATGCCCTTCTAAAATCCAAAAAGTGAGAAGCCGACACGGCCAGTCCGTTCCTGCCCGTGCCACCTCCGTGTCGCCGGGTTTGTGCCAGAGCCGTGGTGGACCCTGACGGCCAGCCCCCCTCTCCTAATACTGGTGCCTGTCCGCTGGTGGGTCGAGCCCCCCGCGGTGGGGGGGGGGGGGGAGTAACATCTGCAGAAGAAAGACCATCTTCCAGCCAAACTAACATGTCGACTTCTTTTCGTGGACAATGTGATACGATCCCTTTGTTACGGACACGCCCATCGCTACAAATTCCAGATGAGGCACAAAAACAGCAGGTGCTTCAGCGGATATCAAGTGCTCCTTCAAGTGGGCTCTCCTCCACCTCAACTTCAACATCACAAATACTCCAGTCCTCAGAGGTGTCACCCCAATCGCACTTGCTTCCTCACAGCTCCCAAGTCTCCAGCTGCCCGTCTGAGTATGGGGTAACACAGATGGTTGAGTCTGCACAGCTGTTTACTCATACTATAGCCTGGGAAACGGAGGTCTGCTCCAGAGCTTCTGTTAATCCAGACGAGGAAATGATCTGCACTGATGCCCAGAATCTTTATAAGTCGGATCCAGGACCAGATGAAGAAGGTTCTCAGCATAATGTAGACCCTCGTTCCCAAACTGTAACTCCTGTTGGTGGAGACAATGATGAAGATGATGATGAGACTCAAATACCTGATTGGAGCGACAACTTGACTTTTCGGTCAGGGCAGGAAGAGGTTGGCTTTGAGGACGACGGGTGTGATAACACACAGGGTGATGATGACAAGGTTGGAGATCCCACTTACTGTCAACCCACAGTCAGCCAGTCGATGAGGTCACCCGGGCCTTTGCCTGGCCTTTGGGATGTCGCGGTGGTCGGCTCCCTGGCCCGTACCCTGGGGTCACTCTTTAAAAGGGTGGATAATTGTTAATTTTATAAGAGTTTGTGACACCACCTGTGGTATCTGGTGAGAAGCACCAGCGCTGCAGCAGTCCACTGAGGCCCGTGATAAGGCAGCTCGATGGTATAGCTCCCCACAGGTGGAGCTAGGTCTCAGGGCAGCGTATGCAGGGGGAATGCAGGACAGGAGAGACCCAGCTGGGTCAGAGCAAGAACGGAAATGGACACGGTAGTCACTTCAGTACCTTTTACTGGAGGAAATTCAGGCACATCCTGGAGCACTGTAGGGTGAAGGGTGCATATCAGGATCCTCCCCAATGAGCGGGTGTAGGGCCTCCTGTTTCTTGCCTCTGCGCAGTAAGTTTCTGACCTGCCTGGAGCTAGGCCTAACTTTGTCTCTGTCCTGCGCTGGCTGACCTTGTGGTAGGGCCTTCTCTTGAAGTTCACGCTCCCAGTATGCGGGGCCTAAGCGTCTCCTGGCTCTGTTACGTATCAGCACCTTAGCAATCCTGGGACTTGTAGTTCTCCAGGGATTCCGGTTATGCCTTACTGGGTCATAGAGATCCCGGTAAGCTCGGATCCGGTGTCCGGTAAATGCTTCGGGGTGAGCTGGTTAAGCTCCTCTGCCCCTTATGTACTAACTCGCCACTCGCCTTCGGCCTACTCGGGCCCTCAATAGGCTATACACACTAACGGCAGCTTGCCGCGCTTGACCGATCTTATTACGCCGGCACACCTTAAGCTCTATCTGGGCTCCCTGAATCTAGCTAGCAGGAGCCTCGTGCTCCACTGCTGAACTATTAACTGAGTTCTCTAGACTAGACTGAGCTCCACTGCAGACTGACCTCTCTTAGGCTTCTCTACTGCAGGAACTCTTCAGAGGAACTGAACTGCCTAGCTCCACCTTCCCTATTTATATCCCTAACGGGCTCCCTCTGCTGGTCTGAGGTGGAAGGTGGAGATGTGTGAATGTTTATGGGGTCCTCTTGTGGAGGATTCCATCAATACACTCTTCTAGGATCTGTGATACCAAGCGCAGCGGGGCGTCACAGATGCTATTGACGACGAGGTTAGGTTGCGCCTTCCTGGACAGAGACGGAGTACTGGAAGCATGTCAACAACTGCATCCTCAACCACAACTCCGCCTCTGACCACAAGTCGTAGTGGCTCTTCAGGTCGCATGGGCTCCAAGCCTTGCATAGCCTGGGCATTTATTCAGATCGATAAGGATGACCCAACTCGTGTTATCTGTAATATTTGTCACCAAAAGCTAAGTAGAGGCCAAAAAATCCATAGTTTGAGTACTTCATGCATGTACCGTCACATGGATATGAAGCATAAGTTGCAGTGGGAAGCTCACTGTGCTACAATGCGGCCTAGCAGGCTGGGCCAACCACCGTCTGCCCCATCTTGTGCATCCGCGGCTTCTTCATCCTCTGTGACTGGGGGGACAGCAGTCACAAATGTTTTTGGACGCAGACCTGCCACCTCTTTAATTGCAACAGCCAGTGTGATTGGCAGGTCGTCAGTTCATTGGGAAGTGGAAACACCTGCTGGTGTTGAGAGCTCTCTGACATCGAGAGCACCACCTTTGGATCAAGGCAACCTAACATGTCCGCCTGCATCTTCCTCACAGACCGGCAGTTTGCCAGGGACACCCTACTCAACCCCGTCAAAGCACAACAGCCAGCCCTCGGTCCCTCAGATGTGGACAAGTAAAAGACCATTTCCTCCTAGCCATGAGAAAGCTAAGAGGTTGAATTTCACCATCTGCAAGCTGTTGGCTACAGAAATGCTGCCTTTCCGCCTGGAGGACACAGTGGATTTTTGAGACCTTATGTCCGTCGCAGTGTCCCAGTACCAGATGCCCAGTCGGCACTACTTCTCAAAGAAAGGTGTGCCTGCGCTCCACCAGCATGTCGCACACAACATCACCGCTTCTTTGAGAAACTCTGTGTGTGACAGGGTGCATTTCACCACAGACAGTTGGACGAGTAGGCATGGACAGGGGCGTTACATGTCGCTGACAGGGCACTGGGTAACTATGGCGACAGCAGGACAAGGGGCTGCTGTCCAAGTCTTGCCGTCCCCGCGAGTTGTACGTCAATCCTCTTTATCTAGAAGTTCCTCCACTGCTTCTGCCTCCTCAACCTCCTCTCGGTCCTCCACCTGCACCCAAAGCCTGTCTGGTAATGCCACCTGCTTTCTAACTGTGCACCTCCTTACTATGCTGGCAGCAGGGCTCAACGGCATCAGTGTTTACTTTGAAATGTCTGGGAAATGTGAGTCACACAGCTGAGGACTTGTGGTCAGCTCTGGAGACCCAGTTTCATGAATGGTTGTCTCCACTGGATCTGCAACCAGGGAAGGCCGTGTGCGACAATGCTGCAAACCTGGGTGCGGCCCTTCGCCGGGGCAATGTTACACACGTGCCTTGTATGGCTCACGTGTTGAACCTGGTTGTCCATAAATTTTTAGCCCACTATCCCGGACTAGATGGCCTTCTGCAGAGGGCACGGTCGCTGTGTGCTCACTTCCGCCGTTCGCATCCCGCAGCTCAACGACTTACATCTCTACAGAAGTCGTTGGGCCTGCCAGTTCACCGGCTGAAATGCGATGTGCCGACACGGTGGAATTCAACTCTGCACATGTTGCAGCGACTGTGGCAGCACCGACAAGCCCTGGTGCAATAGTTTCTGACGTATAGCCTGGGCCAACGAGATCCAGAGGTGGGGCAAATCACACAGCAGGAGTGGTCTCAGATCAGGGACCTATGAAGTTGACGCGCCCCCTGGGCCGTGGGGTACCCGGAGCCGGGCCGGTAGACGCTGGGGGTTGTAGTCACTGTGGCGGTGACCCGGTCCGTGACCCAGGGCGGTCAATCCAACGGTAATTTGTATATATGGATTTTATAATGTCCGACTACGCCACCTGTTGGGTGCGGCCAAAGGGGCCGCCGCTGCGGAACAGTCCTCTGAAGCTGGTGGTTTTGCTGCAATGGTATTATTACTCACCACAGGAAGAGTGTAGCTTCAGGGCAGTGTGGGTGGATGATGGTGGTTGTAGTGCAGGGAGTCAGTAATGAACACAGAGTCCGTGTGATGCAGTCCCAAGATCTTTACTCACAGTTGTTGCAGTCCAGATTACAGGTACCAGAGCTATCTCACCCGTCGTGCTGTGCGTACTCAGTGAGGGGCTCAGTCCACCCCCAGATAGCTCCGGAGTACTTAGCAGGACCCCCTTCTGTGTGTCCTTTCTCTGGCCTTCTCCCTGCACCTCACACCCAGTGACACTTCTATCCGGTATCCTCGGGCCTTGTCGGGCGACTTGTGTTCCGTCCCCTGGGTCCTATGTGTCTACCTTCTTAGTGAGACTGGTGTGGACTTTTGCCTGCAGTACATGAAATGCTGCAGCCTCCGGTTTCTAGTTGAGCCTTGCTGTTTCTCCTCTAGTTGAGGGACCGGTTCCCCTTATCTGGCCTGACCCCTCTACCTCCTGGTAGCAGCGGGAGTACAGGTGGCCTTCTGCACGGCCCGTAGCCCTAGGGTCCCTTCGGTTCCTGGAGCCTTCCTGCTCCCACTCCTCTCTTCTCTCCTTCAGTCCTGGGCCTCCCAGGCTAGGCCCGCCTCCGGAGCAGAGCTCATGCCGAGCCTCTGCTCCTGTCACTTTTCCTCCTCTGACTGGCTTGCTCTTTCTAAGATGGCTTCCTATTTATACTCTCCCTGTAATGTGCTCCCCTAAGCTGCTCCCCTAAGCACCCACTACATAGGATCCTCCCACCAGCTAGGGACCTGGGACTGTGCTCTCCCTTAGGAGCAATCTCGCCCTAACCCCACTGCGGGTATGTGTTGGATGCAGGTGTTAGGGTCCCGAGCCATACGCCTTCCTTACCTGAGGGTGAGATACCACACCTCTGGGTGAGATGCAGTAACTCTGTGGTGACTGCACCCTCAGGGGCGCCACACACCTTTCTGCACAGTTTTGAAATGGCGACGAAGATGTTTAGTGCTGACGACGATGCCATTATCAGCATAACTATTCCGGTGATTTACATGCTGGAGCACACATTAAACAGAATTCAGAGTCAGGTGGTCGGACAAGAGGAGGTGGAGGAAGTAGAGGAGGAGTCGTATGCGGAAGGGATAACATCTCCAAGGTCCAGACGGCTGGCAGCACCAAGGAGGCAGGCATGGGAGGGTGGGGGAGAGGGATTAAACAGGGCGCATGGTAGCAGCCAAACTGTTGAGGAAGGTGCAGGAGCCGAGGAAGAAGTGGAGGATGAACTGGCGATGGGCATGGAAGACTCATCAGATGAGGGAGACCTTGATCACATTTCTGTTGTGCGAGGTTGGGGGGAGAGGGCAGAGGAAAGAAGCATGATTCTTACCTCGCTACCAACACAACAAGGACTTGGTCCTCCTGAATGCGCAAGACACATGAGTGCCTTCTTGCTGCACTACCTGCAACATGACCCTCAGATTGCAGAATTCGAAGTAATCTCGACTACTGGGTTGCCACACTCTTAGATCCCCGGTACAAAAGTAAATTTGCCGAAATAATTCCTGCCATAAAAAGGGATTGACGCATGCAGGAGTATCTGCAGACGCTGTTGCAGAATCTTACATGTGCTTTTCCACAAAACACCAGTGGTGCACGTAGTGAATCTCACAGTTCTAACTTGCCAACCGCGGGACTGTCGAGTCTTCATCACTCAAACCGTAACAGTAACACAGTATCTGCTGGTAACAGCAATTTTGTGAAATCGTTTCACCACTTTTTTAGACCATCCTTTGCAAGGCCACAGGAGACAAGAAGTCTGACACATAGTCAATGCCTAGAGAGGATGGTGCAGGAGTATCTCCAAGAGAACATCGAAGCCATGACTGTGTCACTGGACCCTTGCTCATTTTGGTATTCCAATCTGGAAAAATGGCCGGAGCTCGCCACTCACGCCTTGGAGATCTTGTCATGCCCTGCAGCCAGTGTTCTCTCTGAACGCGTGTTCAGCGCTGCTGATGGTGTGCTGACAGATAAGCGCACGCGGCTGTCCACTGAGAATGTAGACAGACTCACGTTCATAAAGATGAACAAATCATGGATTCGCAAGGACTTTTCTAATCCTGTGTTATCCTTGGGAGGCTAAAAGCTTGAGGATTTGGTAATATCACCTCACCAACCGTTTTAAGCAACTGTGGGGCAATTGATGCCACTTAACCCTAGAACGCATGACCATAAAAATCTACACTTTCATATACCTGGGGCCTTTTAGGCCCGTGTGCAAATAACATTGAATAACTCAAACTCAAATGACAAACAACTATATACATGAAGAATACCTAGAGTTTCAAAATTCTAACTAAAGTAATCTTGCAGAAAATAGAAAACAATTAACAGGGCGGGACTGCGAGGCCCCAGGTATGCGTTCTAGGGTTAAGTGGTGTCTGTGCCACAATTTTGGGAAAAAATGGAAACTCTTTTTGGAGTCCCCTTGCTGTGTCTTACGTGACGTTGGCATCGTCAATTCCAGGTGGGTTGGGTCGCTCCCCCCCCCCCCTTTTAACTGTAAGAAACTACATACACTATGGCTTGGGGTAACACAGATGATTGAGTCTGAAGAGCTGTTTACTCAGAGGTCTGCTCCAAATCTTCAGTGTCTGCTAGTCAGCGTAGAATTTTTAACTGCATCTAGCCTAGGCAATACTTTGGGCGTAGTAGCCCAGCTGCGAAGCAAGCTGCATCGCCTGTGTATCTAATAAGAATTTTTAAATGCATCTAGCCTAGGCAGACTGTGGGGACCCCCAACCAAACCCAGACGCTCAGCCCCCCTACCGCCCCCCTTTCCTTGACAATACAATAATGTAACTCTTACAACTGGATGGGTGAGGATCGGTCACAGCTTTATTAACTCTTTATACTCATTCCATTAGAAAGGCATTTTATTTCTAAAATAATTCAGCTTGTTGCAGCATGCCCTGGGTCTCCACTCCGGCAACTTGGCCAACAAGTGTAACTCTCCAACATGTCCTTTCTATTTCCAGGCCACGGAGGATCCTGCGTACTCGTATGCAGGACTCTGACCCCCACCCATAACTCTTAACGCTTGTTCCACTCCGTCCTGGAGTCCTGACAGGAATATGTCCAGTCCAATATCCATTAAGTGAACACCGTCGGGCCGTATGAGGCCTGCTTTATCTCCTTCCAGTTGTCAGTGTCGTACCACTACACCGCCTCTGTCTCTTCTAAATTTTGCCATCCGAATATTTATTACCCGCCTTGTCCGTTCGATGGCCGTGATGTCTCGCGCACCTTGCCATACCGCTATCGGCACAATCTCTGACCATACTATAGCTAGTTTTGTGAAAAATTCTCTGAAGCGCTCAGTGTCTAGTTTCATTATTGCCATTAGTTATGCGCTCTTGTGATGACCTAGGTTGTTTCCCCCGGCCTGTATAACTAAGATGACCAGACATCTTGCCTCTCTCCCTACCTTGATTACCTCCATTAGTACCTGTGGCCATAGCAGGCCTCTAATACCTCTCCAGTTGAAATATGTGTTATGAAACTCTAATTTCCTCCCGCCTGGGCAGACTTTCGCCCTTTAATCTGCCCAATATATATACGAGTGGCCTATCACCCACACTGTTGGCTTAGCGTCACCTGTAAAAGAAACAAACCACGTTAGGATAACAAGTCCGGTCTTATGTATCTTGCCAAACACGTGGATCACCATCTCTCTATCCTCTGAACTTCCGTTTCTGACAGTCCTGCTCTTGCTGCTTCTGTGGCCGCGCCTATGCGGAATGAGTGTGTCCCGTAATCTTTGGGGTGTTTCCCTGCCGATGTTATGCATTTATTAAATATAGCTTGGAACTGGTATCTTGATAATGGCGTCCCATCAATGTGTGATAGGAACAAATTACTTTGTGATCTGATGGTTAGATATGGTTTTACTATTGTTACCCGACTCAGTGTACCGTTTGTGGGTTGTAGAAGTACCCAAGTGCCCCTGCCCGCTGGAACCATTTTCGATTTGTGTATGCATAGACGTATTGCATTATTGCCTATGACTACGTCCTGGTGTAATAAGCCTCCACTGGTGCTAATTTTGGATTGAGGGACTAATTCGCTTATGCATAGCGCCCCGAAGAAGGCGATCACAAATGCAGTAGACAGTAGTGTTGCTTCAAATTGTGAGTGTCATGTTAATGGTGTTAGGGATATGATGTGAGAAATCAGTTTTAGTGACACGGGACGGGACGTCTACACTCCTGACTTGGCTGACCCCTTTTCCACCCTTTTATGGATTGTCTGATGATGAATCTTTGTCACATCTCCCCAATTCAGTAGTTGGAAGTGAAATGCTACTCCGGTCAGACACCGCTGCGCTGACGCCCCTGATATGCCCCTCATCATTAGCTGGTGGAGAAATTCTATGGTGACTTGTGATCTGGCTTGTTCACATTGGTCAACCCGTCTGCCTGCTACTAGTCGTGTCCACTCTTCCCATGCCTTACCGTATGCTTGCCACGTCGACGGGGCAACTGACGCTCTGATTAATGGCATCAACTATTCGCCACTAGATCCCATAGGGAAGGTGGGCAACTGTTGTCTCGATGGGTGGGCATTGTGGAAGAGCTCTGTGAATATCTGCCAATTGAATTGTTATAAAGCGTTAGCAGCAGATTTAGACCCCTCAGCATAGTGGATAGCGCGGACCCATACATTGTGTTTTAGGCACAGGAATGCTAGCCTGGGTAGTAGGCCTAGCACTGGGAGAGACGATGATGCCGTCTTATTAATGCAGTGCGCTAAGCTGGTGTTTTTTGTTATGAAGCGTATATTTTTGTAAGCCAGGAGCGCGCCCCATATTTCTATTGCTAACACTATTGGGAAGAAAAATTATTTTCAGGGCTAGATGCAGCGAAAAATTATTATTAATTGAAAAGCTGGTGGAGCTTGGTATAGATGGCCTAATACAATGAGACCCACACACTGCTAGAAGGCCAAATATTTTTTCAGAGTTAGATGCAGAAAAAAATTATATTCAGTTTGCAACCTGATGGAGGTCAGTATAGATGGACTAATACAACAAGTCCCACACACAGCTAGAAGCCCAAATATTTTTTCAGAGGTAGATGCAGAAAAAAATTCTATTCAGTTTGCAACCTTATGGAGGTCAGTATAGATGGACTAATAGAACAAGTCCCACACACAGCTAGAAGCCCAAATATTTTTTCAGAGGTAGATGCAGAAAAAAATTATATTCAGTTTGCAACCTGATGGAGGTCTGTATAGATGGATTAATAGAACAAGTCCCACACACAGCTAGAAGCCCAATATTTTTTCAGAGGTAGATGCAGAAAAAAATATATTCAGTTTGCAACCTGATGGAGGTCTGTATAGATGGATTAATAGAACAAGTCCCACACACAGCTAGAAGCCCAATATTTTTTCAGAGGTAGATGCAGAAAAAAATATATTCAGTTTACAACCTGATGGAGGTCAGTATAGATGGACTAATAGAACAAGTCCCACACACTGCTAGAAGGCCAAACATTTTTTCAGAGCTAGATGCAGAAAAATATTATATTCAATTTGCAACCTGATGGAGGTCAGTATAGATGGACTAATAGAACAAGTCCCACACACAGCTAGAAGGCCAAATATTTTTTCAGAGGTAGATGCAGAAAAAAATTATATTCAGTTTGCAACCTGATGGAGGTCTGTATAGATGGATTAATAGAACAAGTCCCACACACAGCTAGAAGCCCAATATTTTTTCAGAGGTAGATGCAGAAAAAAATATATTCAGTTTGCAACCTGATGGAGGTCTGTATAGATGGATTAATAGAACAAGTCCCACACACTGCTAGAAGGCCAATATTTTTTCAGAGGTAGATGCAGAAAAAAATATATTCAGTTTGCAACCTGATGGAGGTCTGTATAGATGGATTAATAGAACAAGTCCCACACACAGCTAGAAGCCCAATATTTTTTCAGAGCTAGATGCAGAAAAAAATTATATTCAATTTGCAACCTGATGGAGGTCAGTATAGATGGACTAATAGAATGATGCTATGCCCAAAAGATTTTACTTCACTAGGTGCAGTAAAAAAATTGGTATTCTATACACAGGTGGTATATCTTGCAACACAGATAGGCTACTCCACTGACTAACACACTCTGCAATAGGCCAAAAAGGATTAGCTTTGCTAGATTCAGCCAAATGCTGTGAAAAAAACTTGCACAGCACTGCCACAGACCTGCCTGGCAAAAACTGATAGGAACTGATGTAACCTAGTCCTGAAAAGGACTCCAATTACAATTAGTCTTTACTCCCACAACCTATCTATTTAAGAGCACAGACCTGCCTGATAAAAGTCATAGGAAATGCTGTAACCTAGTCCTTAAAAGGACTGCAATCACAACTATTCCCTACTCCCAAGCTATCTGTAGATTTGTGCGAAAATTGGCTTGAAATTAACAAGGTATAGCGCACACAGCAAGAGCGGTGCCGTCTAACACGCAGCTGCAGCAGTGAGAAAATGGTGGCGACGGGGAAAATGGCTTGGTCTTATAGGGCAAGGACATGTGACATACACTGCCAATGACACATGCCCTTGCTTGTGTGAAAAAAAGCACTTCGCTCCGTGTGTGCGCTGCTGATAGGCTGACAGATTGCACCTCCCCACTGCGGGAAAGAGAAAAAAAAATGGAGATCTTCATTGTTCCTGCAGAGATCCATCCCCTGCCCCTCCCCCCACCCCGCTGTACACTCAAACTGCGTATTAACATTAATTTTCATCATTACTGAGAAAAAATCCAGTTATGATTTTGGTGCACGAACAGTTATCGAACATAACCTCGAACAGCCGAATTTTTCTCAAATTGTTCGTGTTCGCCGAACGGCTCGAACACCGCCCAAAACAGCTCGAATTTGAGATTGGCGAACAGTTCGAGTAGAACAACGCTCATCTCTAGTGCTTAACCTCGTGGTATACTGTTTCTCAAATCCTACCTGGAGCTGCCGGATCTGCTTGTTAAATTACGCCCCCTGTGTGCCCATTTTAGAAAGTCAGCTACAGCTTTCGCCGCCCTTGCAGTGTTTCAGCAGCATTTGCAGCTTCCAGCTCACAGACTGGTGTATGATGTCCCCACGAGTTCGAACTCTACACTGCAGATTTTGGGAAGGATTTGTGAGCATTAGAGGGCAGTTGTTGAGTACCAGCATCAACAAGGCAGTCGGTATTCAGTTCAGACTCCACACATAAGACCCGAGGAGTGGACATGAATGTCAGACATATGTACCATCCTCCAAAACTTTGAGGACTCCACCAACATGGTGAGCGGCGATGACTCCATAATTAGTGTCACCATCCCACTCCTCTGTCTTCTGAACCACTCTCTGCTCACAATCAAAGAGGATGCATTGCAGGTGAAGCATGATGAGATGGAGCAAGGAACCATACAGGGTGATTACACATAGTCACCCAATCCACGTTGGCATGAGATGAGGCTGGGCTATGAGGAAGAGGAGGAGGAGGAAAGACAGGAGCTAGATTCATGCAGTATAGATGGTACTACCTGCACAACTGTCATACCGTCTGGTCACCGGGGATGGCCAGAGGACAGGGAGGAGGAGGAGGAGGAGAGCATGGTCAGTCATCCTCTTTGTGAGGACACGGAAGTTTTGCCTGTTAGCAGTCTTGCACGCATGGCTGAGTTTATGTTATGCTGCCTTTCCCATGACCTTCGCACTCTCAAAATTTTGGGTGACAGTCATTACTGGTTGGTGACACTTCTAGACCCATGCTACAAGGAGAACTTTATATCTTATTCCTGAGGCGGACAGGTCTACAAAAATGGGGCTGTACCAGAAGGCCCTTGTTGTGGAACTATTAAAAAAATTCCCACCTGAAAACGCTGGCGGCAGAGGGCATACTTCACTGGACAACCAAGGAGTACAGGCGAAAGAGACAACTTAAATCCAGCAGAGGCAGGGGAACACTGTCAAAGTTCTGAGAGAGTTTTCTCAGACCCTCCCATCACACAGGCCCTGAGGCGCAGGGTAATCTCACAAGGAGTGCAAAGTTTGGGAAGATGCTGAGGGAGTACCTTGCCGACTGTACCAACATCCTCCGTCATTCCTGTGCGCCTTATAATTATTGGGTATCCTAGCTGGACACGTGGAATGAACTGGCTCTCTATACCTTGGAGGTCCTGGCCTGTCCTGTCCTGCCACCAGCATTTTATCAGAGCGTGTTTTAGTGCCGCTGGTGGAATTAGAACTGAAAAGCGCATCAGCCTGTCAACTGAAAATGAACAAGGGCTGGATTGGGCCACACTTCTCAACACCACCGAATTGTAGCAGCGTAAAACTCAAATCCAGTATCTTTTCTTGGGGGGGTGTATTCCCATGCACCTTTTCACACCAAGACATGGGTATACGAATTCCTGATTTTGGCTATTTGCTCTGGTCCTCCCTCTCCTCATCCTCCACCACCATATCACCAGGGTGACCGTGGTCCGTGATGCAACATCCACATAATTTTTTTAAAATGGTGTTTATGATGCCCGTAAAAAATTTTTATACAGTATGCTCATGTATACCCCCCAGGGGTAAATGTTTGTCAGCCCATACACTTAATGCATGGGCATTACAAATATAGCAGGCCCGCCATAATCCAAGAAAATGTGTTTGCAGGTTAGTATCATTTTGTGAAAAGCCAATAATGTAGTATTTCGGAAAATTATTTATTTCTCATTTTTTCATATTTACAGATTTACGTCTGACGAAATAATGCGAATGCTAGAAGAATCTGATTCTGAGCATGAGGAAGAACCATATGTTGCATCTGATGATGAAAACTATGTACCACAAGTGGATGTTACTGAAGATTCAGACATTGAACAAGAAATGGTCATAGAGCAGGAAAAAGAATACGACTCAGACGAAAGTGTTGAGGATGAGTCTGTGCCTCAAAGTGCAGGTGACATTTGGACTGCTAAGGATAAAACTCAATGGTGTAGTGATCCACTGCCAAATGCACAAACAAAATCTCGTAATGTCCTACGACAAAGAGGTGACCCTGCAGCAATCAGCAACCTGTATACAGCAAAAGAGCTATTCAAGTCAATCACGACTCCCGTGATGTGTGACATCATATTACGAGAAACGAATCGAAAGGCCAAGAGAGTTTGTGATGCTTTCAACAACGAACTAGTACAACGTTTTCCTGATTCTTCTGAACAGCCACCACAAAAAACATTCAAGCAATTTACTGAAACTGAACTCCATGCATTTTTGGGCATACTGATTGCTGCTGGTGTGCACAGACAACAAAGAGAATCTGGAGGAAATGTGGAATGTTGCTGCTTTTCCTCTTATACGTGCAGCCATGTCTCGTGACTGCTTCAAGATGATACTCAGATTTATCAGATTTGACAACGAAAATACACGTGCAGAATGTGTGCAAACAGATAAAGCTGCACCAATACGGGACATCTGGACAATGCTGAACAGAAATCTGGAGAGAGCCTACAAGCCATATAATTGTATCACAGTCGACGAGCAATTATTTCCATTTAGAGGCCATACTAAATTTACCCAGTATATACCTTCAAAACCAGCTAAATATGGCATAAAGATTTTCTGGGCTTGTGACTCGTCAAACGCCTACCCATTACAAGGTCAGCTCTACACTGGGAAACCAACTGATGGTCCTCGACAAGTAAACATTGGTGAACGAACAGTATTGGACCTAGTGTGCTCGTATAAAGGCTCTGGAAGAAATGTCACCACCGATAACTTCTTTACAACCATGGAACTAGCTAAGGTATTGAACTCCTGGAACATGACACTAGTTGGTACAGTGAGAAAAAACAAAAGGTTCCTACCTAGTAACATGCAGCCTGCCAAAGAAAGGCCTGTAAACTCAACAAATTTTGCCTACAATCATGATGCAACAGTCTGTTCATATGTACCAAAGAAGAACAAATCAGTCATGCTTCTATCATCTATGCACATGACGGGAGAAGTTGAAGAGACACTAGCAGCCAAGCCAGAGATAATAAAATACTACAACAAAACAAAAGGTGGAGTTGATGTTATGGATAAAATGTTGGGAGAGTACACTGTGAAACGACGAACATTACGTTGGCCTCTGGCATTTTTCTACAATATGATTGACGTCACTGGGTTTGCATCCTACATCATCTACAGAGAACACAATCCAAGCTTCAGGACAAAGGATCAACGAAGAAAGTTCCTGAAAGATCTTGCAAATCAGCTGTGTATGCCTGCAATTGAAGATCGTAGTACAAACCGATTGATGATGATGAGAAACCATTTTCTTCGAGGTGCAGTAGAAATGGTGCTTGGACGATGCATTCTGGTAGCATCGCAAGCAGCAGCTGGCCCTCAAATACCTCATGGTAGTCGAGGACCCTCCCCTGTTTTTGGTAGTTGCTATGTCTGCCGAGACCTGAGGCGAAAACAACGTAAGAAACCCATTTGCGATGAACACTCGATAGCAAAGACAACATGCATTACTTGCGAAGAAAATCAATAAAAACAGTTTCTTACATTTTCTTTTATAATGTAAATGATCAGTTTTTTTACTTGTTTATAATAAAATAGCATTATCATTAAAAAAAATATTATTCTTTTTTCCTTGCATTATCTTCATTCAAAATATATGAGGGTACATTTGTACCTATGCAGCTTGTTATGGATGCAAAAATATCTCGACCCCTTATCTCGGAAGGGGGTGGAGATATTTTATTGAAATTTGGCCAATATATTCTGGACCAAAACTGCAGAGATGTCACGAAATTTCAGCCCTCTACGGCTTTTCCAAAAAAAGTTATTGCAATTTTAAAATGGAATAGTTACAATTGTACCTACTCAGCAGGACGAAGGTTAAATTCTTAGTGGGGTTTCTCCCAAATTTTGGCAGCCCTTGCAGTCGCAGCATGGGCATTACCACTATAGGAGACCCGCTCCTTTATAATGGGAATATTTTTTTTACTGACTCTATGTCTCTTCAAAGGTGTATTGGGTTGCGTCCAAATTTTTGGCAGCCCTTGCAGTCACTGGATACGCAATAACAGTATAGGAGACCCACTTGTTAATAATGGGAACAACAAAGCATAGCCGGCTGATGGCTCTCTAACAATAGCGAGGGCCGACTGCTGGCCTTTTAAGAATAGTAAGGGACGTCTGATGGCCCTATAAAAATAGGATTTATGACTTTCAGAGTCCCTCCATCATAAATAAAACAGGATGTCTCGGATGATGTATCACACACCACATTGCCAGATAAGGTTGTAGAATGTTAAAATGACATTTCCTGGTGAATGCATTTGTCTTAAAAAAATATAACGTAAAAAAACCAAAACAATAGGATCTTTCTTTAGTATAAAAAACAGCGTCACCAATTTAACCTTAATGTAATCACATTGTTCAGCTCCTGCACCTCCTCCTCCATCTCCGAAATGACATCAGTCACAAGCTGACAGCACTGCAGCACTGCCTTGGCCAAGCGGCAATAGGCTGTGGTGAAGATAACATACTTAATGCTTAATTGACAAACCGCTCAGCTCTGCAGAGTTGTTGAAAGCTGTAACACAGCAGCATGATCTGTGGCTCTCACCGCTGAACATACAGC
Organism: Phyllobates terribilis; assembly: GCF_046119375.1. Lineage (NCBI taxonomy): Eukaryota > Metazoa > Chordata > Amphibia > Anura > Dendrobatidae > Phyllobates > Phyllobates terribilis. The sequence goes on along the minus strand of NW_027362761.1, from coordinate 52,639,865 downwards.
CAGGCATGGTCGTGTGTGACAATGTGCTGAACCTGGTGATGGAGAAATGACACCCAAAGTAGATAAGGTTTCCCTCTATGCCAGTCCTTTCACCGAGCTAAATACAACTCTCAAAAAAAACACCCTGTGGACTGGCTCCGTACCGTCCCTGGCCACATTCAGCTGTTCACTTGTTTGTGGGTAGGCGGTCCTTCCCAATAAGTGAACTGGGGAGGGCACAGGTAATGTTGTGGGACCCATGCTTGTGGAAGAGAGAGACGATAGCGGGAAAAATAATGGTGGCTGGGGACCGAATATGGATACCTGGCCGCCGCCGGCATGAGGTTGTGAAAAGCTTCCGCCTCCACGAGCCTAAAAGGCCACATTTCAAGAGAAAGCAGCTTTAGAGGACTTCCTGGGAGAAATGACAGCTTGGTAGATATAATTTCCCAAGTCCTTTCAACAAGCTAAAGAATATGGCTGTGGTGAAATACAACACAGCAAAAAAAGTTGTGGACTGGCTCCATACCGTCCCTAGCCACATTCACCTGTCCACGTGTTTGTGGTTAGGTGGTCCTTCCCAGTAAGTGCACTGGGGAGGGCACAGGTATTGTTGTGGGACCCGTACTTGTGGAAGGCGGAGACGACACCGGGAGAAACAGCATGGACACTCGGCCACCACCGGCATGAGGTTATGAAAAGCTTCCGCCTCCATGAGCCTAAAAGGCCCCATTTCAAGTGCAAGCAGCTATCAAAAAATTGGCAGTATAGTATTGCAGCCTGTGGGTGGGTGGCTGACTGCCTGCATACTTGCGCTTGTATACCAAGGAATGGGGTAGGGACAACTGAACGATGCACTGGGACAAGGACGTGGACTGCGATTGTTGCAAGTCTGCAATGACAGGTGCATGGCGGGAGGCATCTTCGCATGCGCCAAGAATCACTTATGATGGGCACACTTTTAGGCAGTGACCTGGGAGTCAGAAATGCTTCCAGAGGTCTTCCCCATGCTGTTCCCATGTATTTTCAGCACTGTATGCATGTGTCTGATGATGTGTCACACCCCACATGTCCAGATAAGGTTGTAAAATGTTAAAATGACATTTCCCAGGGAATGCATTTGTCACGGTTGAAAGCAATGCAAAAGTGAAAAAACGCATAAAAAAAGCTACGTGTGAACATAGCCCAAGGTGTGGAGGAGTATTTTTGGTTTTGGTTATTTATTTTGTTTTATATACAAGTCATTACCTTGGAAAGGATGTTCCTTAACTTATTTCCCAGGAAAATCCATTTTGGTTTTGTTTTTGTATGTTTTATTGTGAGTCCGTAAAAGTGGCATAATACCTGTGACAACGTTGTTGACAGCAGTGACCTGGGAGTCAGAAATGCTTCCAGGGGTCTTTCCCATGCTGTTCCCATGTCATTTGAGCACTGTTCCCGTCGATCTGGGCAATTTTTAGGCCCTCTGCAGACCGCCGGGGGGAACCGCTTGAAAAATGCTTGAGTTTCCCATAGACTTACATTGGGCTCATTGCTCGGGTCGAGCACCCGAGTATTCCAATTTGCTCGACCCGAGCAACGAGTACCCGAGCAATTTAGTGCTCGCTCATCACTAGTGTTGAGATCTGTAATTGCCGGTAAATGCTTTGACCGTTCACACCAAACCATAAATTTGTGTTAGCACAGATTAAGGAGACTGACCGATTAATAGTGTAAAGAGTGGTCTCGGGATGGTATTCTCTAGCCAAACTTTATCTTCAGTCCCACTCCTGAGTTTGCAATCGGTGCGCCCGGCCGCACATGAATAGTTGGGCTGATAGCTGCACATGCTTACTCTTAAATCTCTGGGATAGTTCACACATGAGAATGCGAGGTCAGCATGCTGTATTATATCAAAAACACAAGACGGTTACTGCACTGCAATTATCGTAGGTAAGCTAAATATAGTCTCTAGGTACCGCACACATAAGACTGCGGTCAGCATGCTATACCACTTTAAGATCACAGAGCACCTGAACTGCACGTGTGCTATATAGATCACAAGCTAGCCTGAGGACCTTAAATCAAAGTTGCTTAGAATGTGATTAGTTGTTATTCATTGGTATAATCAAAATTCCCTATCCACCTATACTATCAGAAAACGGGACTCAGTCCCTGACACGCGTTTCGACGGTATACCGGCTTTTTCTAAGGGCAAGGTCGGCCCCTTATCCCGGATATTTATACAATCCACAAGATTGACAAGTGTGTCAGCCAATCAAGTTCTAACCATAAGAAAGATCCAATTTCTGATGATTTTTAGCATTAGATCAGAGATACAACGTATCAAACATATATTACCAAGTCTTATATATCCATAGATTGATTATTTGCAAGCATTAATACCAACAAATTATATTTCACATTTCTGATTAGTTTCAGCATCAGATCAAAGATAGTACATATCAAGCATATATCACCAATGTTATTTATCCATGAATTGATTACAAGCTGACAGTCCATAATCAATTGAATATATACAGTGTCAATCATGGCCACATCATATTCACTCCACATCATACTGTATGTTTTATTCTTACATGTCATATAGAAGGAGAGAGGGATTTTATATTTATCAAATTGTCTACAATTGTCATATCCCAAAAATGGATAATTGTCAGATATGAAATTTATTCCAAAGTTCCCCTACTCAATATAGATAGATGGAAAAATTCATCTACAGAAAGGAAGTGTTACGAATAGCTTAAACAAGCTTCTCCTGTATGGATTTCTTCATAATTATACCCCAATGATAGATGATGAAATATTGTATAATAGTGGGTCTATCATTCTATTCCATTTCATCCATAAGAAGAGGGCTTGCTAAATCACATTAGGATTAGTCCACCCTCTCCAATGTTCACACCATTTATCTTTTTAACCCACTATTAGTGCATTAAATTACCAGGTGGGGGGGGTGGAAGATCACCTGATTCCTCCAGGGATTCAAGAGGGAAATTATATCCACAAAGGTGAAGGATTTGAAGTTTTCATTCATCCCATGTGGATTTACCGAATTACACCTAAAGATCCATTCACTTTCCTTCTTTAAAAGTACGGAGTCAAGACCACCGCCCCAAACATGCAGTTTGAGTTGCCTTTGTCTACAACCCCTGGCAAAAATGATGGAATCACCGGGCTTGGAGGACGTTCATTCAGTTGTTTAATGCTGCTGAAAAACAGCAGATCACAGACATGGCACAAAACTGAAGTCATTTCAAATGTCAACTTTTGGGCTTTAAGAATCACTAAAAGAAATGAAGATAAAAAAATGTGGTACTCCGTAAGGGTAATTTTTTTTCAGACCAAGCAGAGGGAAAAAATTATGGAATCACCCTGTAAATTTTCATTTCCAAAACTAACACCTGCATCAAATTAGATCTTCTTGTTAGTCTGCATCTAAAAAGGAGTGACCACACCTTGGAGAGCTGTTGCACCAAGTGGACTGACATGAATCATGGCTCCAACACCAGAGATGTCAATTGAAACAAAGGAGAGGATTATCAAACTCTTAAAAGAAGGTAAATCATCACGCAATATTGCAAAATGTGTTGGTTGTTCACAGTCAGCTGTTTCTAAAATCTGGACCAAATACAAACATGGGAAGGTTGTTAAAGGCAAACATACTGGTAGACCAAGGAAGACATCAAAGCATCAAGACCGGAAACAAAGCAATATGTCTCCAAAACAGGAAATGCACAACAAAACAAATGAGGAATGAATGGGAGGAAACTGGAGTCATTGTCTGTGACCGAACTGTAAGAAACCACCTAAAGGAAATGGGATTTACATACAGAAAAGCTAAACATAAGCCATCATTAACGCCTAAAACAGAAAAAAACAAGGTTACAATGGGCTAAGGAAAAGCAATCGTGGACTGTGGATGACTGGATGAAAGTCATTCAGTGATGAATCGCGAATCTGCATTGGGCAAGGTGTTGATGTTGGAACTTTTGTTTGGTGACTTTCCAATGAGATTTATAAGGATGACTGCATGAAGTGAACATGCAAATTTCCACAGTCATTGATGATATGCGGCTGCATGTCTGGTAAAGGCACTGGGGAGATGGCTGTCATTACATGTTCAATAAATGCCCAAGTTTACATTGATATTTTGGACAGTTTTCTTATCCGATCAATTGAAAGAATGTTTGGGGATGTTGACATCATTTCTCAAGAAGATAATGCATCCTGCCATAGAGCAAAAACTGTGAAAACATTCCTTGAAAGAAGATACATAAGGTCAATGTCATGACCTGCAAATAGTCTGGATCTCAATCCAATTGAAAATCTTTGGTGGAAGTTGAAGAAAATGTTCCATGACAAGGCTCCAACCTGCAAAGCTGATCTGGCAACAGCAATCAGAGAAAGTTGGAGCCAGATTGAGGAGTACTGTTTGTCACTCATTAAGTCCATGCATCAGAGACTGAAAACTGTTATTAAAGCCAGAGGCGTACAACAATATACTAGTGATGTATTGGAGTGTTCTTTTGTGTGTTTTACATGATTCCATAACTTTTTCCTCAGAATTGAGTGATTCCATAATTTTTTCCCTCTACATGGTCTGAAAAAAATGACCCTTACTGAGTACCACATTTTTTATTTTGATTTCTTTTAGTGTTTCTTAAAGCCCTAAAGTTGCCATTTGAAATGACTTTAGTTTTGTGCCATGTCTGTGATCTGCTTTTTTTCAACAACATTAAACAACTGAATTAACATCCTCCAAACCCGGTGATTCCATAGATATTTCTACAACCCCTGGCAAAAATTAACAGCAGCAGAAGGCAGAACTGGAATGGAGCCTCTTGTACTATATGCACTGCAGTCTGCTATATACACTGCCTGCCTGATATCTCTGCAGATGAATTAGTCCTCAGAAGGACGGTTTGTTAAGATGGATATGTGTAATGTACTTATTTTCTCCCTACACTACCTAATACACAACCAAATCTCTCCCTAGCTCAGCAGCACCTCTCCCTACAATGCCTGATTGCGGAGTAGACCGACGAGCACAGCAGCTCCAGGTCGGATATAGAACTGATGACGCTGTGCGGCCTGCCAAACACTAATGCCACAAAACATGGCTGAGGCATTAGTGAGTGGCAGGCAATCCCTGCATGTTGATTGGCGCTCTAAAGAGTGCCAAACATGCAGAGAAGGGACCCGAGCATCTGACCGAGCATTTCGCAAATACTCGGCGAGCTCCGAGTACTTGCGAGTATGCTTATCACTATTAAAAACACACTAGTCCAGAAAAAAAAATTGTGGCTAGAGATGCCAATGGCTGATGCAACATTTATTTCCAAAACTACAAGACAACTCACAGCGGTCCTGAAAAATTATTTATTTGGCCTAGAAATAGCAACTAGATGGCCGATGCCAATTATTTATTTCTTAGACTACTAGAATACACACACTAGTCCAGAAAAAATTGGGGCCTAGAAACGGCAACGAGACAACTGATGTGATATATTTAGTTGCAAAACTACAAGAAAACACACAGCGGTCTTGAAACAATTTTTTTGACCTAGAAATGGCAGAGTAGACGGCTAATGGCAATTATTTCTCAGACTACTAAAAAACACAAGTCCAGAACAATAATTTTTTTAGGCCAAGAAATGGCAAGTAGACAGCTGATGACAATTATTTATTTTTTAGACTACTAAAGCACACGTCTAGAAATTTGGGGGGCCTAGAAATGGCAACGAGACATCTTATGCTGTAAGTTTAGCTGTAAAACTACAAAAAAAATAGCGGTCCAAAAAAATTTCTTTGGTCTAAAAAATGCTAACTAGTTGGTAAATAATTGGCATTAATTAGCCAGACTACTAAAAACACTTGAGGGGGGACATAATAAATGTGTACAAATATGTTAGGGGACAGTATAGAGACCTTGCCAGGGATTTGTTCAAAAGGAGGGATACTACGGTAACAAGAGGGCATTCACTAAAACTAGAAAAGAAAAGGTTTCAGCACCAGCATAGGAAGGGGTTCGTTACGGTAAGAGCAGTGAGAATATGGAATTCACTGAGTGAGGAGACGGTAATTTCGGATTCACTAAACCAGTTCAAGCGGGGACTGGATGCATTTCTAGATACCAGGCAGATTTCAGCATATACTTAAAAATAGAATAAAATAGTATGTTGATACAGGGATTTATTCTGACTGCTGGTTTCAGAGTCGGGAGGGAATTTTTCCACAGGTGAAGATTGGCTAAATCATTTGGGGTTTTTGCCCTCCTCTGGATCAACTTTAGGAATTACAAAATTAACAGGTCGAACTTGATGGACGCAAGTCTTTATTCGGCTCTACAAACTGTTACTATGTTACTAGTCCAGAAACACCGTTACTAACCGGTAGCCGTTTTTTCCTGAACCCATGACAGCACACCTTGAGCGGGATCCGCCCCACCAAGGACAGGAAACAGTCTGAAATGAAAGGGCGGTACCTCTCCCTCGCTTCAGTTGGATTACAGAGCATTGAGAGGACCTCCAGAAAAGGTTAGACATATCTCTCTCTCTCTCTCTCTCTCTCTCTATATATCTCTAATCACCCAAAATGTAAAGTGCTTCAACAGGGCGTGAGAAAGACGGGGGTGGGGGGCGACTATGGGTGCTGTCATGGGTTCAGGAAAAACCGGCTACCGGTAAGTAACCTTGGTGTTTTCCCCTCACCCATGACAGCACAACTTGAGAGAATTTTGGAGAATATGAGAACCCTAGGGAGGGACCACCACCTGAAGTATCCTTCTCCCAAAAGGTAAGGTCAGAGGAGGATAGATCCAACCGATAGTGCTTGTAGAAGGTGGATGGTGCCGACCAAGTAGCAGCTTTACATATCTGGTCAATCGAGACGTCTGCTCTCTGCCCAGGAGGTTGCAACAGCTCTGGTGGAATGAGCTTTAATACCGTCCGGTGCCGGAACACCTGTAGATGTATAAGCTAGACAAATGGCCTCCCTAAGCCACCTAGCAATAGTTCCCTTTGAAACCGCGTGACCTTTCCTACTCCCCTGAAAGGCCAGAAACAAGGACTTGTCCTTCCTCCACTGACTAGTCATGTCTATGTACTGTAGTAATGCCCTTCTAACATCTAGATTGTGGAACCTAACCTCCCCGGGGTTTCTAGGGTTACTGCAGAAAGAGGGAAGTACAATCTCCTGATTACAGTGGAATCTGGATACTACTTTCAGAAGGTATGCCAGATCTGTACGCAGGACGACCCGGTCCTCATAAATTTGGGTGTATGGGGGATCAACAGAAATGGCCTGCAGGTTACTCACCCTACGGGCCGACGTTAGGGCCACTAAGAGAATGGTTTTGAGGGTGAGAAACTTTGGAGAGATAACCTGCAGGGGTTCAAATGGGTTGCCAGAGAGTGCGTTTAAACCCAAATTCAGGTCCCAGGGAGGAACTCAGAGCCCGAACTGGCTTAGCTCTGGAACAGGATTTAATGACTCTAGAGACCCATCTGTGTCCCACCAGGTTACAATTATTGAGCGCCCCTAGGGCGGACACCTGAACTTTAAGTGTTCCCGTAGCTAACCCCAGGTCACGTCCCTTTTGTAAAAATTCTATGACTTTAACTGGAGGTTTATCCGACAATGGGGAGTCTATAAATTCCAGGAATTTTCCCAAGATCCTGGAATAAATCTTAGTTGTTATGGGCTTCCTACTACCCAATAGGGTAGAAACTAGGCCTGGTGAAAACCCCATATTGCTCAGTAACAACCTCTCAAATTCCAAGCCACCAGATGGAAACCTTTGGCTTGTGCATGGAATATCGGCCCCTGGATGAGAAGGTCCGGCCTGTCTGGCAGGACCCAGGGATCCGAGATAGACATTAGGCAAAGCAGGGAGAACCAGGGTCTTTTTGGCCAAAAGGGGGCTATCAGAATTATCCTCGCCCCCTCCTCCCGAATTTTCCTCACAACTGCTGGGATCATTACTATCGGTAGAAAAGCGTAGGCCTTCCCGAACTGCCAGGGTATCTGGAAAGCGTCCACAGCATAGGGATTCTCTGTTGGATTTAGTGAACAGAATCTCTCCTCCTTCCTGTTCGCCCTGGTGACGAACAAATCTATGTCCGGTGACCCCCATAGCTGGATAATTTGTTGGAAGACTATCGGGTTTAGAGCCCACTCTCCTTGTCTTAAAGTGTGGCAACTGAGGAAATCTGCCCTTGAATTTTCTACCCCCAGGATGTGAAGAGCACTGAGGGATGGGAGATGCTGTTCTGCTAGATGCAGGATTCTGTTTGCCACTACCATAAGGGAGCGAGATCTTGTTCCTCCCTGGTGATTTATATAATCCACTGTCGTCCGATTGTCGGATCTGATCTGGACATGTCGACCCTGTATGTGGAGAAGGAAGCCTATCAGGGATTTCTCCACTGCCAAAAGCTCCTTTAGGTTCGATGATGCTTCTATTTCATGACGTAGCCAGAGCCCCTGAACTGGGAGATCTGCTAGATGACCCCCCCCCCCAGCTGGAGCCACTTGCAGCTGCTGTAATTGTATGGTCGACTGGTCTGGACCACTGTAAGCCTGAGGTCAGATTCTCCCTGTTTGTCCACCAAGAGAGGGAGTTTACTGTCTTCAAAGAAAGAGTCTTTTTTCTAAATGTCCGTTGAAGGATTTTTGTGCTGACAGGACCTCCCACTGAAGAAGCCTCATATGACTCTGGGTCCATTTGACTGCCGGGAGGCAGGAAGTCATGGAGCCTAGTAGGGACATTGCTTCTCAAGGACATCACGGGAGACTTTATGGCCCTTGAGACCAGGCTGATTATTTTGCAAACCTTGTCTTCCGGGAGGAAAGAGAATTAGAGTTGGTAATCTAGGGTCAAGCCCAGAAAGATCTGAGTCCTTGAGGGGGATAGTTTTGATTTTTGAATATTTATCAACCACCCTAGCTGATGTAAAGCTGTCCTGACCTCTAAAAGTTGCCCTATTATCAGAAAGTTGCCCAGATAGGGAACAATCACCACGTTTTTGATTCGGAGAAAAGCTGTCACATCCGCTATAACCTTTGTAAACACTCTCGGTGCTATCGAGAGTCCAAAAGGTAGGGCAGTAAATTAGAAATGTCTCAATTCCCCTTGGATGAACAGGACTACTCTTAGATACTTCCGGTAGTCTGGATGGGGGGCCTAGAAATGGCAACGAGATGGCTGATGCAACATATTTATTTGCAAAACTACTAGAAAACACAGCGGTCCTGAAAAATTATTTATTTGGCCTAGAAATGGCAACTAGATGGCTGATGCCAATTATTTATATCCCAGACTACTAAAAACACTGTGGTCCTACAAAAAAAAAAATTGGGGGTGGAGTCCTAGAAATGTCAACGAGATGGCTAATGCAACATTTGTAAAACTACTAGAAAACACATACTAGTCCAGAAAAATATTTTTTATGGGTTAGGAATGGCAACGAGACGTTTGATGTTAATTATTTATTTCACAGTCTTTTAAAAAAAAAAAAAAAATGTCTAGAAATGGCAACTAGACTGCTGATGCAATTTATTTCCGAGACAACTAAAAAACACACAATAGTCCAGAAAAATCGTACTTACCGGTAACGGTATTTTACAGAGCCCATGAAAGCACTATCTGAGAGAGGGTATCCACCCACCAATGACCAGAAACCTACTGAATAAAAAGGCAGTATCTCTCCTCCACATCAGTTTTGTTTCAGAGCATGACAGGACCTCCAAACAGTATCTTAGTACACAACTACCAGCAATAAAACATTTCTTACTATACACCCATATATAGTACACACAAGTGATAATAGGAAGGGAATAGGAAGGGAATATAAGGGTGCTGTCATGGGCTTTGCAAAATACCGTTACTGGTAAGTAATTACGATTTTTTCCTCTTCTCCCATGACAGCACCACCTGAGAGATTTATATAGAACACAAACCCTAGGGAAAGATCACCACTTGTAACACCTTTCTCCCAAAAAAAAAGATGAGCAGATGAAGAAATATCAAGTTGGTAATGGTTATAGAAGGTAGGAGATGACCATGTTGCTTCTTACATATGTTGTCAATGGACACCTCCGCCTTCTCAGCCCAGGAAGTTCCCACAGCCCTGGTGGAGTGGGCCTTCAGGTTCTCTGAAACTGGCACATTACTAGAGGAATATGCTAAGCTAATGGTGTCCCCGATTCATCTAGCTATAGTTTCCCTTGTAATGTTAAGCCCCTTTCTAGCGGCCTGGAAGGAGACAAATAAGGCATCACTTCTCCTCCAAGGCCTTGTTACCTCCAGATACTGAACCAAAACCTGCTTAACATCTAGAGTATGAAGCTTCTGTTCCTCTAAATTTCTAGGGTTAGGATAGAATGAGGGGAGAATGATCTCTTGTATTCTGTGGAATTTGGAGGCCACCTTCGGAATATAGTTACGTTGAGATCAGACCCGGCCTATCTATAGTGACCTGTGTAAAAGGATGATTTACTGAGTGCATGCATGTCACTAACCCTACGGGCTGATGTTACCAATATCAGACTGTTTTCAAAGTGAGTTTTTTCTGTCACACTTTCTAAGGGCTCAAAAGGAGACTTAATCAGGGCTTCTAGGACCAGGTTTAGATCCCAGGGGGCATTATTGGGGTAGCAATAGGCCTGGATCTATCACATGCCCTTATAAACCTGATGACCCATCTATCTGCTGCCAAATTATAGTTATATAGTGCTCCAAGAGCCGATACTTGCATCTTAAGGGTGCTGGTAGCCAACCCCATAGCTAAGTCCTTTTGAAGAAATTCCAGGATATCTCTAATTGGAATTTTACCCTTAGCTGACTGCCCTGAAGTAAATTGTAATTTTGCCCAAGTCCTACCATAGATCTTAGTAGTCACAGGCTTCCAGCATTTGAGCATAGTGACTAGACTCAGGGAAAACCCTTCCTGGATAAGTAACGACCTTTCAAACTCCAGGCCGTCAAATATAAGCCCAACCTTTGAGGGTGAAAGACTGTGCCCTGCTTGGATCCAGAGAGTCTAGAAGGACCCATGGATCGGTCGGACATCCTCCTTATCCAGGTGAACCATGGTTTCTTGGGCCAGAATGGGGCGATTAGTATGACTCACTTGTTCCTCTCAGATCTTCCTCAAGATTGTTAAGATTGTTGAAATCAACAATAGAGGTAGAAACGCATACACTAGGCGAAAGTTCCAGGGAATTTGTAGTGCATCCACTGCATAGGGTCTTTCCTTTGGATTTAACAAACAGAAGACGCCTATTTTCCTGTTCCATTTGTTCTCAAAAAGGTCCATTTCTGGTTGAACCCATCAATCCACAATTTCCAGGAATACTGTTGGATTCAGCTTCCAGTCACACTGTCTTAGTATGTTCCGACTCAGGAAATCAGCGTTTTCATTTTCCTCGCCTCTTATATGCAGAGCCAAGGGCGTAAATTGATGTTGCTCTGCAAATTGTAGAATCTGCTCTGTTACTAACATGAGAGGTCAGGATCTTGTGCCCCCAAGATGATTGACATAGGCGACTGGTTGTGTGACATAATTCGGATGTGTTGTCCTCGCAGTTGGGAATTGAAGTTTATCACTGTGTTCTTTACCACCAACAGATCCTTCATATTGGAGAGACCCCTCTCGCTGTCTGACCAGACCCCTTATATTGCAAGATCTCTCAGATGTGCTCCCCCGCCATCTGCGCTTACATCTGTTGTGATTATGTCTCTGATCTGGTATGACCAAGGAACTCCTTGTGACCGGTTCTCCAGATTCAGCCACCATCTGATTGAGCTGATAACTGAACTGGAAAGTGTCATCATCCTGTCCAAGTGTCCCCTGAGATGTTTCTCCACTACTAGGATCTCTCGCTGTAGATGTCTGGAGTGTATCTGAGCCCACTGCACTGATGAGACACATGATGTCATTGTACCTAAGGGATACATCGCTTTCCGTAGGGTCATTGATGGATTCCTGACCACTTCTGAGACTAGGGTGGTAATTTTGACTTTCTTGTCCTCCGAAAGTAGACAAGAAACTGTCCCTCTGAGTCCAAGATAAGTCCCAAAAAAAGACAACCTTCTGAGGCTCCAACTTTGACTTTAGATTTAGTATCCATCCAAGACTTACCAAACTGGCTCTGACCTTTGCCAATGCAAGTTCACAATGCTCTCTTGATCTGCCTACCAGGAAGTCATCCAGGTAAGGTATAATTAGGGTATCCTGCTCTCTGAAATGTGCCGTGACCTCCAGAATGATCTTCATAAAATCCCTCAGAGCCATAGAGGCCGAAGGGCAGAGCTGTGAACTGAAAATGCTTTACATGCTTGTTGATATACACGGCTACCTTCAGGTCGAGGACGCTCATATAACACCTCGGGAACAACACCTTTATGGCTGATCTTCTAGATTCCATCTTGAAGGGTCTGTAAATTAGAAAGTTGGTTATGCGCTTCAAGTTGATTATGGTTCTGAAGGAGCAATCCTGCTTCTTCATCAGAAATAGCAGGGAATAGAATCCTTTTTTTTGTTCGATTAATGGTGTCTCTACCAGAACCTTCTTTTCCACTAGGCTTAGGACCTCTCCTGCTCCAAGGCTGTCTGTAATCTGGAACTTCTGGTGGCAGAGATTCTGAAGGTTTGCCAGGGAATGGCTCTAAATTCCAGTCTCAGTCCTGTCTTTATAATCTTTAATATCCAGGCACTGGATGTAATTTTTTCCCAGGCAGGCAGGAAGTGGGACAGCCTTCCTCCTACCTGGGAAGGCCCGTCACTTCGGAGTTTTTCTATTCTTGGAGGAAGAACCCCTGAACATGAAGCCTCCACTCCTTGGCTTCTTGTCTTTCCATCTGCTCTGGTCTCTGGAAAATTTACCTCTGCTATACTTCCTTTTTACGAAAGGATGTCGTGTACCGAGGCACAGACACTGAGAAACCCATGCTTTTTATCTGCGGCCTTGTCCAGTATGTCACCCAGAGCCTTGCCAAAAAAACTTCACACGGGACCGAACAGAGTTTGGTCTTGGACTGCACGTCACCTGGCCAGCTCTTGAGCCAGAAAGCCCTGAGCCGCATTGGACAAATTTGCTGATCTGGCAGCCAGCCTTACTGAATCTGCTGACGCGTCCGCAAGGAAGGCAACCACGCCCTGCATTAGCGGAATACCGACAAGAACTCTTAGAACGTCCCCTTTAATCTGGTCTTCTAGTTGCTGCAAGCAGACCATCATTGACCTGGTAGTGAAAGTGGCTGCAACTGCCGGCTCTAATGCTCTCGCTGAGGATTCCCTGGTCTGCTTTAAGAAGGTCTCTGCCTTCTTATCTAGAGGATCTTTGAGAACTAATTAATCCTCAAATGGTAGGATGGATTTTTTTTTTTTTTTTTTTTTTAATAGAGGATTTTGATACCGCCACATCAATTTTGGGGGTTTTATCCCATTTGGCTGCATCCTCTTCCTCAAATGGGTATATTCTCTTTGAAGATGATGGTGACTGCCCTTTCTTATCAGGCTTTCTCCATTTCCTGTCAGAGTAACTTGATCCTTTCATGAACCGGAAATGTGCGCCTCTTCTGATCCATATCCCCGAATATGATGTCCTGAACAGTCCGTATGGGTCTTGGTATCCGCTATGCCTATGGTTCTGATGGCTTTGATCAGCTTGACAGTGTTTTCCGAGGGAAAACATGGCCTACTTTCTGCGTCGCTATCTGAGGAAGATGATAATTAGGAGGTAGGAGATGAAAGACTCCCACTTGTCCTGGAACCACTACCAATTTTTCTGAGTCCGATGTATGACGTTTCGGCTTCCTACTTTTACTTGTAGCCAATGTCTTCAGGGAGTCCCTAACCTCAGTCTGGATTAAGGATTTTAAATTCATGGCCAAACTAGGAGTTTCCTCTGATATAGTTGTTTGGATACAACCCAGGCAAAGCATCTTAGTGTAAGTGCTGGGAAGGTTAACCCTGCACAGCGCACACTCCTTGCTATTGCTCTTGGTGCTAGACTATTTGGACTTCTAGCAGAAAAGTTATATAGAAAAAAGGGACCCATTTACTATGGTGAACTTTCATGGAGATCACTCACCACTCTACCGCTCAGTCTAGGGTACCAGAGATGGGATCCGTTCACATGATCGCTCCTGTCTGGAGGTGGTGGAGTCTTGACCTGCCCTGCTCCTCTGTCTGGCGCTCGTCCGACTGCCACTACTGCGGCTCTGATGACAGCGCTGCTGTTGCTGCTCAGGTGGCTTTGGCTGCTGCGGCAGCCACTGCAGTTCATCCATGTTGGAGAAGATTGCAGACATCGCCATCTTGCAGCCCTCTTTTAAATAGCTAAGGGATGCCATCCACCTCCAATCTGGCCCCTCCCCTGGAAATCCAGGCACACACAGCTTTTTCATTGATTAAATTACTTCATTTTTTTTTTTTTTTTTAACTAATGCCTACTGGCACTCTCAGGCCCTGCGTTCGCAGAACTAGTGGACCAGTATCCTGGTGCACTACATCAGCAGGGCGCGCAGGACTTCTTGACATGCGCCCTGCTTGAGCGCAATGCCGGCCTGGCATTCCGGCGTGCACTTTGACAGCAGGGCGCGCCGGAACTCAACACGTGTCCTTCACGTGCACAGCCCGGAAGTCCTGCTTGCCGCTGTGCTCAGCCACGGGGCACACCGCAGAACCCTTCGCATGCTCAGCCCCGACACCAGGTCCTAGCACACTTCATTGAACGTCTCCCGCCCAGAGAAGCACAGGCCCAGCTGATACATCGGCACGCTACCACTTTAATATGCGCAGCTGTAGAACCCCGACTAAGGGTATTTAAGACCTGGACACCCTCAGCCAGGTAAGCACAAGGCACCACCTTGAGAGGTTCCCATCAAGGACAGAAAAGCAAACTGATGCAGAGGAGAGGTACCGCCTTTTTATTCAGTGGGTTTCCTGTCCTTTGTGGGCAGATACCCTCTCAGGTAAAAAAAATTTAGGCCTAGAAATGGCATGGAGACGCCTGATGCAATATATTTGTTTGCAAAAGTATGAGAAAATACACAGCAGCTTATAGGACAGTACTCTCACAGGGGGGGGTAAAGTACACATCAGCTTGAAGGACAGCACTCCCACTGGTGAGGGCGTGCAGAGTACACAGTGGCTTAAAGGGCAGTAATCCCTCAGGCGGGAGGTGCGGCTTAAAGGATAGTACTACCGCATGCAGGGGGGTGCAGCAGAGTACACACGGCGGCTTTTAGCACAGTACTCTCACAGAAGAGATTGCAAAGTACACAGCTTTTAGCACAGTACTACTACATATAGGGGTAGCAGAGTAAACACACTGCGAATGCGCAGTCAGAATACTTGGCATGACTGTGATGGCTCTGGAAGTGCCCACAGTCTAAAAGCATATTGATTGGCTGTGGCCTTTCCTCAAGCTTTATTAAACTGACCTGAACAGGAAACCGAACGTACAGTAAAAAAAGTCCGTGTTCGTGGCGTGGTAATGGACACTACGAGTTCGGTACGAACCCCTAACTTTCCCGTTCGGGTTCACTTATCCTTATTTGTAACCCTCACGTAATTTACAGAATTTTATAACATTAGGATGAGTAAATGGAAAATTTAAATTTTTTCCACTAAAATGTTGCTTTGGCCCCAAAATTTTATTTTTCAACAGGGTAATAGGAAAAAAAAACACTTGAGGCACAGATACAGTTCCACACAAAAGGTTGATACATAAAATGAGAACAATGGGGATAAGGTACATGCTCATCAGGAGCATGCCCAGGCGTTGTAGGGAAGTCATACAGGCACGTGGAGGCCACACACAATACTGAGCCTCATTTTGACTTCTTTTAAGGACATTACATCAAAGTTGGATCAGCCTGTAGTGTGTTTTTCCATTTTAATTTTGGGGGTGACTCCAAATCCAGGCCTCCATTGGTTAATAAATTTGATTTCCATTGATTATTTTTGTGCGATTTTGTTGTCAGCAGTCAACTTTGTACAGAACAAAGTATTCAATGAGAATATTTAATTCATTCAGATCTAGGATGTGTTATTTGAGTGTTCCCTTTATTTTTTTGAGCAGTGTATATTTAAGTGGGTTAAGAACTGGCTCAGTGATAGTAAACAGCGGGTAGTTATTAATGGAACACTCAGACTGGGTCTCAGTTAATAGTGGGGTACCACAGGGGTCAGTATTGGGCCCGCTTTTTAACATATTTATTAATGACCTTGTAGGGGGCATACAGAGTAATATTTCAATATTTGCAGATGACACTAAACTCTGCAGGGTAATCAATACAGAGGAGGACAATTTTATATTACAGGAGGATCTATGTAAACTAGAAGCTTGGGCTGATAAATGGCAAATGAGCTTTAATGGGGATAAATGTAAGGTAATGCACTTGGGCAGAGGAAATAAAATGTATAATTATATGCTTAATAGTAAAACACTGGGCAATACTGTCACAGAAAAAGACCTGGGTGTATTGGTGGACGACAAGCTCACGTTTAGTGGCCAGTGTCTGGCAGCTGCTGCAAAGGCAAATAAAATCATGGGATGCATTAAAAGAGGCATAGATGGTCATGAGGAGAACATAATTTTACCTCTATACAAGTCACTAGTGCGACCACACTTACAATACCGTGTACAGTTCCAGACTCCAGTGTATAAGACAGACATAGCTGAACTAGGGAGAGTGCAGAGAAGAGCAACCAAGGTTATTAGAGGACTGGGGGGTCTGCAATACGAAGACAGGTTATTACACTTGGGGTTATTTAGTTTGGAAAAATGAAGGCTTAGGAGTGATCTTATTACTATGTACAAGTATATGAGGGGACAGTATAAATACCTTTCTACTGATCTTTTTACTCTGAGGCCTGAGATGGGGACAAGGGGGCATCTTCTACGTCTGGAGGAAAGAAGGTTTAATCATAATCACAGACGCGGATTCTTTATTATAAGAGCAGTGAGACTATGAATTCTCTGCCGCATGATGTTGTATTGAGTGAGTCACAACTAAAATTTAAGGGCCTGGATGCCTTTCTTGAAAAGTATATTATTACAGGTTATAAATACTAGATTCCTTGATAGACTAGTTCCCTGGATCAATGCCCTGATTGTTGTATGTGGAGTAAGGAAGAAATTTTTTCCCTCAATGTGGAGCTTATTGTTTGCCACATGGTTTTTTTTTGCCTTCCTCTGGATCAACATGTTAGGCTATGTGTTGAAATAGATGGACTTAGTCTTCCTTCAACCTTAAAAACTATGTAAGTATGTTACTATGTTACTGTGCAAAGCTCAGAATAGATGGCACGCTGTATTGGAGTTTAGGTTTCACTGGAACGGCTTGAGTGTGCAATGTCATATTGACAGAGCCCCTAAGGTGCCAGAACATCAGAACCCCCCATAAGTGATTCCATTTTACAAACTACACCTCTCAATTAATTCATTTATGGGAGCAGTGATCATATTGACAACATAGGTGTGTAACAATATTTCATACCATTGGGCAGTGAAGAAAAAATAATTACATTTTAACCACAAAAAAATTGTTTTAGCCCCAGATTTTACATTTTCACAATGGGAAATAGATTAAAATGGCACCAAAATTTGTCGAAAAATTTCTGCTGAACATGGCAATACCCCATATGTGGCTTTACAATACTACTTAGCCACACGGTATGACTCAGGAGGGGGAAGAGTCCTATTTGACTCATGGAGAACAAATCATAGAATACTTTGTACGCCATATACAGAGACCAAGTGCTAGAAGAGCAGAAACCCCCCCTCAAGTAACCCCATTTTGTAAATTACATCCCTAGCGACTATTTGGACTCCACGGGTGTTTTCCAGAAACAAACAGCAGTGGATGATGCTGAGTGAAAAGTGCAAATTTGCCATTGTAGTGTCAGTACATTGTAATCCCAGTACATTGTAGTACCCAATACCTTTTAATGCCCATACTTTAGGCCTAGCTTGTGCTTCTGGAGACATGCACCTGAAAATTAAGTGGTCTCTCATCGCTACAGAAATGCCAAACATGTGGATGCTAAAGGTGGTTTAGGCACACTGGGACTTAGGAGAGAGGGGGGCCATTTGTATTTGGGAGTGCAGAATTCGCTGCCTTTTTTTTTTTTGGGTGGGGGGGGGGGGCTATAGCACTTTACCAGAGTCTTTATGCTACCAGTAACATGGAAGCACCCTATATTTCTTTTGAATGATGACAGACCTAAGTGGGGACTTGTTTTTTTGTGTGGATTCATTAGAAGCTTTTACTGGGAACATTTTACATATCATTTATCCTGTGCTCTATGCTGAGCACTTTCATTGGGGTTTACATCTAAAACTCCGAGTGATGTGATTCAGATTAAGCCCGGAGGTATCCATTCACTATAATTATACATCAGAGTTTCTCTGGACTCCATTTGGCCTCTGTTCAACGTTGTCCTTTTCGGAAGTGCACAAAACTGTGGCCGACCGCGCTTTTATGCACACTTAAAAAGACAGACACCACCGGATCATAGGCAAGACTGTCTGCAGTGCCTCCATCTGCCTCATGATAGGGAATCCTCCACCGGGGGTTCCATCTAAATCACATTACAGAGATTTACACACAAACCCCTGAGTAAGCTCTCAGTGTCAAGCGCAGGATAAATGTGCTTCGATCCTTACTGCGATTTTTGTGCGGCAATAGCAGGTCAAGAATTGGTTTTATTTATTTTTTATGTCGTTCCTCGTGTGGTATAACTGATGTTACCATTCTTCGGGTTGGTGTGATTACAATGATACCAAATTTGTATTTTTTTTTTACGTTTGGCTATTATCAAAACCTTAAAAATTATTTTTTTATCAAAGTTTTTGCATTGTCATATTTTGAGAGCTATAATTTTTCTATATTTCTGCCGACAGTCATATGAGGGCTTGTTTTTTGTGAGACGTTTTTGAAAAGGACAAAGTGTGTAAATACTCTTAAATTGTGTGCACTTAGAAGTTTCTTTTTAACTTATGAGGCAGTAAAAAATGATCTTTTCTAATGGAAACTAATTCAGGATATACTCCTTTATGGTCTTTTTGGAGGCATCTTTGAAGCATTTTGGACGATTTGGTTTTCCTTTAGTATTTTTTGCAGCCTTTTGATTTAACAGTGCTTAATGTGGAATAGATTCCAACAGGAACTGATTCAAAATGATATGCACATTCTTCTTTCTATTAGGCACTTTTTAAACCCTGAAGCATTTTTAGGCATTTTTGGAGCAAATTTCTCATGTTTTAAGCATCAAAATGTCATGTATATGTGTGAATAAACACTGTTTTGCCACCCAACGTCTGGAATACTGCCTGCCATTTTCCTATATTACTGTGAAGCACTATCTACTTAAAGCAACTGTAAAATAAAGTGTAAGCAGTCACACTTTACAACTAGTAGATGTTGGTCTCAAATAAGGATTTCTTGAAAAGACATCAACCCCTTCTCTGTCACTTTCCTAACCAGTCAAAATCGTTTAACTCTGTCATGTGTCACTCTATGTGGTAATAATTGTGGTAATTCTGGAATGCTTTTACATACAACAGTGATTCAAGACTGTTTTTTCATGACACATTGTACTTCATGATAGTAAATTTAAGTTGATATTTGATTTATGAAAATATGTAAGGTTTGACCAAAATTGAAACATTTGTAATTTTTGAACTTTGAGTTTTTAGACCCTTTAAACAGTCATCACACACAAAATAGTTAATAAATAAAGCTTACCGATGTCTAATTTACATATGCATAATTTTTTAAACTTTTGTAATGTTAATTGTTACAAGGGTTAAAAGTTTTGCAGCAAATTTCCATTTTCTTCATTTACGAAACTAATTGTTTACAAAACCTATTGTGAGAACAAATGAAAAAAAAGAAGATCTCATTGTAAAATCTACACCCCTCAACATATTTAAAACTGCATTTAGTAAGCTTATTAACCCTTTAGGTGCTTCAGAAGAATTAATGTAAACTGGAAGAATTGAAAAAAAATTTCAACTAAAATGTTGCTTTAGCCCCACATTTTTAATTTTTTTCACAAGGGTAAAAGGGGATAATGGACACCAAAATTTGTGGTGCTATTTCTCCTGAGAAATAGTATCCAATTATGTAATCAGAAACTATTGCTTAGGTATGCAGCATGGCTTGAAATAGGAGGAGCGCTATTAGAAAAAGGGGTGCTATTTGATTTTTTGGGAGAGTAAACTTGTCTGGAATAGATTGCATAGCCATGATGCATTTTCAGAGCATCTAAAGTGCCAAACAGCCACATATTGGAAATTATACCCGCAAGAAACCCATGTACAAGTGTAAATATAAAATTGGGTCGTAAAAATTAAAGTGTAATTTTTTTCAACAAAAATGTTGTTTTAGCCTTACATTTCTCGTTTTAGCAAATGAAACAAGAAAAATGTAACAATACCCCACATGTGGTAAGAAACTACTCCTTGGGTACAAGGCAGCTCTGAAAGGAAGGAGTGCCATTTGCCCTTGAAAATTGCAGATCCCATTTGACATTTGGAAATCCTTAGAGGTGCAAAACCGCAGAAATCCCACAAAAATGACTCATTTTTCAAGAGATGTAGTTGCCAAAAATTTGTCTTATTTATCTTTAACTGTAGGGTTTAAATATTGTGACTGTTCTATAGCTTGGGTCTTTCTGGATGTGACAATACCAAATACAGAAGAAACTAGAAGTTTACATACAGTACACTATAACAAGACATATATGCATGTTTTTCTCAATATCTGACATGAAATCATAATCATAATTTTTAATATTTGCCAAATGCCAGAATAATGAGAGAGAATGTTTTAAGGTATTTATTACTTACTGCAAAGTCAAAAGTTTAATTACACTATGATTATTATGTCATTAATCAATTCTGGACTGCCCATATGATGATTTCATGTGTTAGTAAGCTTCTAATTGTAAGCTGCCACTGGCAGCGTGGCCTTTCAGCTCATGGTGATACAGTACTCATTTCTCTGTGGATATTGACAATCTTACCAGCTTCCGCCATCATCTTCACAAGGTCTTTTGCTTTTGTCCTTGGGTTGATATGCACATGTCGGACCAAAGCACGTTCATCTGAGACACAGAACCAGTCTTCTTCCTGATTGGTATGATGGCTGGACATTCTCATCTTGTCTGTACAGATGAACGAGGCACCTTCAGGTATCTTGAAATTGTACCCAAGGATGAGCCAGACTTGTGCAAGTCCACAATTTTCTTCCTGATTTCTTCAGACTTTCACATGATGCTACAAAAAGTGTGTTTCAGGTGTGCATTAAAATATATTTAGAGGTGTGTTTATAATCAACTCAAATTTTGCAAAAAAAAACAAGAAATCAGATGTTTCCAAACACGTAACATCATTTTATGGACAGTCCCGAATTGTTAAAAGGCATAGTAATCTTAGTGTATAAACCAAAACATCAACACCCCTCTGGGAAGAAGCACTTTGCGAAACGGCGTAGTCAGGATACATCCTTCGCCAGGTGGATCAGCTGCACTTAAGCACATTTTCCCTCCCTACTGGGTACCTTGGGAATCTTTTCATTTATAAATGAGTTTTCATTTTACTGAATCTGTCTACCATTTACAAGGTTCAGATCTCGTGATCATATTGATTCCCTGGGGTATACTACCCTTATTCTCTTGATAGTCTTTGCCATTAGCATATTACTTGCATACCCTGAATTATGGGAATTTAACTTTTCAGGGCATTGTGCAATTGGACAGTGTTGGTTTCTTTATGCATCTTTGCATCTCCTTTGTCTACTCATTTTCCATCAATATTGGGCATTGTGCAATAATATATCCTGTCCCCTGTGGCACTCATGCACTTTATTGGCTAAAATACCACATCATTACAGAGAAACTGAGGGTGGACACATGTAGCCTTTTTGCAGTAGTATATTTTGTGTCCCTTTTTGCACTTCTGCACTTTTTTGGTGTTGATACTAGTGATGAGCAAACATGTTTGCCACTACACGGTACTCGTCCGAGCATCACTGTGTTCGACAAGCTCGACGAGCATTTCCGGGTTGCTTGGGCGGGAGCTCAGGTCCCCGCCCTGCATGTTTGGTGTGCTTTAGAGAGCCAATGAACATGCAGGGATTGCTTGCTATGCACTGTAATGCCGTAGCCATGTTGGTTGCGGCATTACAGTGATTGGCTGGCCACATAGCATCATATCTATTGAAGACCTGGCGTCACTATGCTCGTCACAGTGTACCCCGGAAACAGGCAGAGTAGGGAGAGATTTGCTTGCTTATAGTTAGTAAAAGTATTCCACAGCATAGCTATATATCCATCTGAACTAACAGTCCTTCTGAGGACTAATCCACCTGCATATATTCAGTCGTGATAGCAGGAGTTAGGCAGGGTATGTGGTAGATTGCAGTGCACATAGTGAAAGAGGTTCCATAGCACGTTCCTTATGCTGCTGTTACAGATATTTGTAGACATAGCCCCAGATATCATTTATGTTACAGCGATAAAAATCCAGAAATTTGAACTGAACATTTTCATTTTGTTGCAATGTGTTTGTTAAGCTATTCATACCAGGTCGCTGTGGAGAACAGTATTAGTAAACTACAGGCCCACTTTTTAAAACCATGGTTCTCCGTCAGACGTATCACATATAGCTGCGTTTCAAATTCAGCCATTTTTAGTAAACGTGGAAAATATTGTCCTCTATTTAAAATAGGCAAGGTGCATGGCAAGGGACGGGGAAGTGGACGTGATTGTGCATGCAGAGGCCAAGGCCATGAGCAAGCTGAAATTGTGCCACAACAAAGACATCTTGTTGCTCGATCTTCCTGTCCTAATTACTAGGGGACCGCAGAACACCACTATTGAACCCAGAGCAGTGTCAGCAGTGTCAAAGTTGTTGGTTGGATAGAAGATAATGCTTTCAGTCACTTTGCCACCACCATCACCACCACCCTTGTGTCTTCCACATGGTCAAGTCTCAGTAGCCGCGAGTCTGGACCACATATTCCTCACCCTGAACCTCCTTCCTCCCACCATGCCGAGTGCCCGGAGACAAATGATCCCACACTTGGACACTCAGTAGAGCTGTTCACTTTCCCATCTGTAGATTCGGGCCTCTCGCCCGGCCAGCTTCTAGCAGGTGAAGAGGAGAACGTGTCTAGCGATGCCCAAATATTTGAGCAGCCACGGTCACACGAAGGCGATGGTGGGAAAGTGCAATTACTGTCGAAAGAGGTGGATGATGAGACAATTGCCAGAAAGTCAGGAGGAGGACAAGGGTGCGGAAGTGGAAGACGAGGTGTTGGATGATATAGTAACTCACTCAACCTGGCAGGGGGACATACAGAGCAAGGACAGCAGCACACAGGGGGAGGGAGGCGTAGCACCACAACAGGCAGGAAGCAGTGTGGAGGCCGCAGACAGAAGGCAGGAAAGTGTTCCATGTAACGCCAAAACGAAGGAAGTTGGCAGTACAACTGTTAAGTCTTCCCAAGTCTGGTTGTTTTTTAAAGACTCTGCCGATAACCCCAAAAAGGCCATTTGCACCACCTGTCAGGCCAGCATCAGCAGGGGGAGCAAAACTAGCAGCCTGACCACCACCAGCATGATCAGGCACATGGCAGCAAAGCACCTGACTAAGTGGGCCAACTCCAGGTTTCAGAAATCGTGTATAGGTGACACCACTGCTTCTTCCGCTGTTCTGCATGCACGCCAATCCCCTGTCCATGGCGCATGCAAAGATGCCTCCTGCCCTCCACCTGTCATTGCACACTCAACTAGCACCATCAGAAAGCATGTCCACGTCATTGTCCCAGCGTAGCGTTCAGTTGTCCCTACCCCAGCCAAATGCCCCACAGGCCACACTACTAAATTCACACATTTCATGAATGCTTGCGTTCGCTATGTTGCCTTTCAGGCTTTTGGAGACTGAAGCTTTCCACAACCTGATGGCAGCAGCAATCCCTTGTTACTTGGTCCCCAGCTGCCACTATTTCTCCCGGAGTGCCGTCCCCGCATTACATGAGCACGTGTCCCACAACATTAGACGTGCCCTCAACAACGCAGTTAGCACCTAACCACAGACATGTGGACAAGTGCTTGTGGGCAGGGACGGTACATCTCGCTGACGGCACACTGGGTTAATAAAGTGGAAGCCGGGACCTAGTCGGACCTTACGACATAACACGTCCTCCCGACGCCGAGGATTGCGGGCTCTGGGCCAATCAGGCTTGCCCTCACATTCTACAGCTCCTGCACCTCCTCTTCAGCCTCCATCTCTGAAATGACCACATCAGTCGCAAGCTGGAAGCACTGCCTCGACCAAGCGGCAACAGGCTGTGCTGAAGCTAATATGCTTAGGTGACAAACTGCACAATGTTGAGTTATGAGATCTGTTTCCATGTGTGCTTATTTTAGAAAGTCAGCTACAGCTTCTGCCATCCTTGCTGAGCTTCAGCAGAGTTTGCAGCTTCCAGCTGACCATCTGGTGTGCGATGTCCCCAAGTGTTGGAACTCTACATTACAGATGTTGGGAAAGATTTGTGAGTAGAAGCGGGCAGTTAACTACCTGCATCAACAAGGCAGTCGGTATTCAGGTCTTACTCCACACATAAAACCTCAGGAGTAGACATGGATGTCAGACAGCTGTACCATCCTCCAAAACTTTGAGGACTCCACCAAGATGGTGAGCGACGATGACGCCTTAATTAGTGTCACCATCCCGCTTCTCTCTTCTGAAACGCTCTGCTCACAATTAAAGAGTATGCACGGCAGGCGGAGCATGATGATATGGAGCAAGGAACCATATAGGTTGGACAACTGTCATACCGTCTGTTCAGCGTGGATGGCCTGAGGACAGGGAGGAGGAGGAAGAGGATGAGGAAGAAAGCATGGTCACTCGTCTTCTTGGTGAGGACATGAAAGTCTTGCCTCTTTGCAGTATGGCACACATGGCTGAGTTAATGTTATGCTGCCTTTCCCGTGACCCTCACGTTGTCAAAATTTTGGGTGACAGTCATTACTGGTTGGTGACGCTTCTTGACCCATGGTACAGGAAGAACTTTATGTCTCTTCTGGCCTTGCAGGACAGGCCTAATAAAATGGTGTAGTACAAGATGGCTCTTGTTGTGGATTTATTAAAAAAATTCCCATCTGAAAACGCTGGCGGCAGGGGTAACAGTTCGTCGGACAACTAAGGAGCACAAGCTTGAGAGCCACAAATGCAATCCAGCAGAGGCAGGGGAACACTGTCAAAGTTCTGGGACAGTTTTCTCAGACCCTCCCCATCGCACAGGCCCTGAGGCGCAGGGTACTCTCCCAAGGAGTGCAAAGTTTCGCAAGATGGTGAGGGAGTACATTGCCGACTGTACCCACTTCCTCCGTGATTCCTCTGTGCCTTATAATTATTGGGTATCCAAGCTGGACACGTGGAATGAGCTGGTTCTCTACGCCTTGGAGGTCCTAGCCTGTCCTGCCGCTAGCGTTTAGTCAGAGCAGGTTTTTAGTGCAGGCGGTGGAATTATAACCGATAGGCGCATCTGCCTGTCAACTGAAAACGCTGACAGGCTGACTCTTATAAAAATGAACAACGGCTGGATTGGGCCAGACTTTTCACCACCACCAAATGATAGTGTAACAATCAAATATAGTGTCTTGTTTGGGAAGTCTAACTATTCCCAAGCACCTCTGTCTTCACACCCAGACATGAGTATACACTTCCTGATTTTGTCTATTTGCTCTTGTCCTCCTTCTCATCCTCATCACCATATTACCACCATATGTACCATATCAACATATCTACGACTCTGGCAAAGGGCATTGGAGTTCCTCCAAATATTTTTCAGCCATTGCATTCACAGCAAGGGCATTACCACTATAGAAGACCAGCTCCTTTATAATGGGAACATTTTTTTTACTGAGACCCTCCTCTATGTCTCTTCAAAGGGGTATTGGGTTGCGTCCATACTTTTGGCAGCCCTTGCAATCACTGCATACGCAATAACAGTATAGGAGACCCACTCGTTAATAATGGGAACAACAAAGCATAGCCAGCTTATGGCTCTCTAATAATAGTGAGGGCTGACTGCTGGCCATTTAAGAAAAGTAAGGGCCGCCTGATAACCCTATAAAAATAGAGGGACTCTGAAAGTCACAAAGCCTATCATAAATGAAACAGGATGTGTCTGATGATGTGTCACACACTACATTGCCAGATAAGGTTGTAAAATGTTAAAATGACATTTCCCGGTGAATGCATTGGTCTTCAAAAATAACGTTAAAAAAAACAGTAGGATCTTTGTTTTGCATAAAAATCAGACTCGCCAATGTAACCTCAATGTAATCACAGAGTTCAGCTCCTGCACCTCCTCCTCCAGTTAGGCCTCCATCTCTGAAATGACCACATCATTCACAAGATGAAAACACTGCAGCACTAACTTGGCCAAGCGGCAACAGGCTGTGTTGAAGATAACATGCTTAATGCTTAGATGTCAAATCGACCAACGCTGCAGAGAGGTTGAAAGCTGTAACAAAGCAGACCGATCTGTGGCGCTCACTGCTGAACATACAACCAGTCATGGTAGTGTGTGACAATGGGAAGAACCTGGCGACAGAAATGACAGCAGGAGTAGATACGGTTTCCCTCTATGCCAGTCCTTTCACAGAGCTAAAGAATATGGCTGTGGTGAAATACACCTCCCACTGAGAAGCAGTTTCAAACTGAAAAACATTGGGCCCACCAGAGGATTTGATTCGGAGGGCTCACCTTTCTCCCCCACTCAAGAGCCCCATAGCTGCTGCAAAGCTTGCGCCATCATGAACTGTCCTGATGGAGAAGCCATGGCCCACCAGAAGATTCTCTGGTGGAACCGTCCAACCCTGTCGAGAAGCAGTCCTGGCTAAGAAAAGTGTGTGGGAAGGTTCCCGGATAGTGATGGGCAAGCACTAAAACACTCGGGTGCTCGATGCTTGGGTCGAGCAAATTGGAATACTCGGGTGTTCAACCCGAGCAACGAGCCCAATTTAAGTCTATGAGAAACTAGCATTTTTCAGGCAGCTCCCCCCGACGGTCTGCAGTGGTCCTAAAAATAGCCCAAATCAATGGGAACAGTGCTCAAATGACATGGGAACAGCATGGGGAAGACCCCTGGAAGCATTTGACTCCCAGGTCATTTCTGCCAACAACGTTATCAGAGGTATTACGCCACTTTTAAAGGACTCACAATAAAGCATACAAAAACCAAAATGGATTTTCCTGGGAAATAAGTTAAGGAACATCCTTTCCAGGGTAATGACTTGTATATAAAGCAAAATAACCAAAAACAAAAATACTCCTCCACACCTTGGGCTATGTTCACACGTAGCGTTTTTGATGCGTTTTCGCACTTTTGCATTGCTTTCAACCAAGACAAATGCATTCACCAGGAAATGTAATTTTATCATTTTACAACCTTATCTGGCCATGTGGTGTGAGAGATAGCAGACACAGTGTTTCATTTATGAAGGAGGGACTCTGAAAGTCACAAAGCCTATTTTTATAGGGCCATTAGTCGGCCTTTACTATTCTTTTTTTTAAACAATGTGTTTATTGAATTTTGCACAAAAATCAGAACATACAATCTATAGGGCCAACAGATGCCCAAAACTGTGCCCCAACCTCTGGGCTTAAAAAATGAATATAAAAATAAAATAAAAGGAAAATACACATACATAAAAGAAAACAAAAGAAAAAAGAATGGATTAATTACATTAAATTCCCCATATATTAGATGGTTGTGAGAAATAATTTATACCCGTAAGTGCTGTGAATGTCGCATGGCTCATATTTACACTATTGCAAGATCAGAGGTGCAAGGTAGGGAGAGGGGCCCAGAATCGTCCCGCGTGTCACCCATACTCAGAACTGCACACAAAATATCCCACTTCCTCAACGTTCCCCATGTATAGACAATGGGCTGCTTAACCAAGGTTCCCATATTTTATCAGTTTTCTTCTTTGCCTTGAGTGTGTGTGCCAGAGCCCTTTCATATTGACAGTTCGTGTTCAGTCTGGTCACTATCTCCCCCACAATAGGGATGCCCACTCCTTTCCATTTAGCCGCGATAGCTGATCTAACTGCGATCAGAATATGTGACAAAATTCCTCTAATTTCCCAGGGGACATCCATTAATCCTATATGAAGTATTCCCATAGTAGGTGTTATCTCTAGGTGAGTCCCCAGTACATCCCATATCAAACTATCCAATGCCCCCCATAGTGATTGAAGTTTTGGACAAAACCACCACATGTGGCCCAACGAGCCTTCCCCATTGCATCCTCTCCAACATAAAGATGATGATTCAGACCGAAGTGTACCATCTGTGCCGGGTAGTAGTACCATCTCATGTGCATCTTTTTAAGCTGCTCTAGGTGGTTTAAACATGACGAAACTCGCTGGACCTCATCCAAACCATCCCGCCAGTCCTGAGGGTCCGTCGAAATTCTTAGATCCCGTTCCCAACGAGTCATATATGTCAATTTATCATCCAGATCTGGGTTGTTTAGAGCCCTATAAAGTATAGAAACCCCCTTAGAACCGGTCTTCGAGTGGAGAAAGTAACCCATAGCTCTTATCCTTAGGTAGAACAAAAAAGGGGGATGTCTGTGTAGAGTGGAGTAAATGCCTTATTTGCAAATAATGGTAAAACAAGGGCCGTAGGTCCGGGAATCTCAACTAGTTTATCAAAAGGAATTATTACATTGTCCTCCAACAGGTCTGCTAGCGATTGAACTCCAGCTGTCACCCAACGCTGACGGTTAATATATGGAATATGATATTCTAGAGCTCGTAAAGAGATCTCAGTCCTGGGGAGTAACAGCAGTTTGGATGCCAAATTCCTCCAACAATGCATAGTAGCCTCCTATGTTGGTAACACGGCGACCATAGTGCTTTGCTTCACTACTTCTGTCTCCAATATCAATCTGATAGAATGGTTTTGGGCAGGTAAGGACTCTATTTGCAACCATTTGTGGCCGCTGTCCATGTTCCACCAGTCCCTGATTCCCGTCAAGACCGCCGCTCTATAGTAGGCTATGAGATTGGGCATGCCCATCCCTCCCATGTCATATGGATAATACAGAAGTCTACTAGACACCCTCGGTCTCCTATTGTCCCAAACATAATTATTAGCCAGTCTTTGAAGGGTATTTATGATTTTAGAAGGGATTTTAATTGGGATACACCTAAAATAGTATACAATTTTTGGAAGGACCTTCATTTTAAAAATATTTATCCTGGCTATCCACGATGCAACAACGTTTTGTAATACCGCCAGCTCCTCCCGCACCGTATTTATCAGTCTAGTAAAATTTACTTCCACCAATTGTTTTGAAAGGGTTTTAAGTGATACCCAAATACGTCATTCCTTCCTGCGCCCACTGAAAAGGGTATGCTCCTTCCAGTCTTTGCCTAAGTGACAACGGAACAAGAATCGGCAGGACAACCGTCTTAGCTGCATTCAGTTTATAATACGAGATGTTTGTAAACGTTTTGAGATCGGACATAATGGCAGAGAAGGACCTGTCCTGATCAGTGCACGGGATAACCACATCGTCTGCATATAGACCGATTTTGTGGGAGGACTCCCCCACCGAGATGCCCGAAATCTCGGAGTTATTTCTAATCTTTTCAGCCAAGGGCTTCATACATAAAGCAAATATGACTGGAGATAAGGGGCAGCCCTGCCGTGCCCAGTTTGTTATGGGGAAGGATTCAGAGAGGAAACCAGACATCAAAACCTTAGCGGAAGGAGTGGAGTACAATGCGTTAATCGCAGACAGAATAGGTCCTTTTAGTCCAAATTTAAGCAAAACACTTTTAAAAGGTATCCCCAGTGCACCGTATCAAACGCTTTCTCAGCATCTAGCGACAGGAGTGCACTGGGGAGGCCACTCAACTCTGCCACTTTAATCAGATCCAACATCCTCCTCGTACCATCTTTAGCTTCCCTATCAGCTACAAAACCAACTTGATCCGAGGATATCAGGGAAGGAACGACACGATTTAGTCTAACAGCCAAGAGCTTGGTAAAGATTTTTACATCACTATTCAAAAGTGCTATTGGTCTAAAATTACCTGGAGAATCAGGGGTCTTTCCAGGCTTAGGCAATGTGACGATCGTAGCCTCCAAATTAGGTACGGCTACCTTTCCCGAGTCTCTCCAGGTATTGTATAACCTGATAAGTTATGGGGTAAGAATATTTTGGAAACCACAATAGTACTCGTTAGCTATGCCGTCTGGGCCAGGGGTCTTATGACATTTGGATGAATCAATAACATCTTTCAGTTCTACTTCTGTGAAGGGGGCATTCAATAATTGTAACTGTTCCCGGGAAACCTTCAGGAGCTTCAAATCACTCAAATATTGATCAATATCTGACTGTTGTGGCTGTGGGGTATCAACATCATCTTTTAAGTTATATAAAGATTTATAGTATGCAGCAAAGACTGCAGCTATGTCCTTCTGACTTCTGGCTATCAACCCTTTCGAGTCCCGTAGATGATCTATTCTGTCACTGTAATGCCGCAGCCATGTTGGTTGTGGGCATTACAGTGATTGGCTGGCCGCCATCTTGGACACAGTCGCTCCGGATCAGACAGTGTAGGGACAGCGCTGCTGATTTAGGGAGTGATATAAACTGCAAAATAGTTAGTGTAGGGTCTGTAAAGGCTGCCAGATCAAACAAACAGTCCTTCTCAGGACTAATATCCATCCCAGATATCAGGCAGGCAGGCTGTATAGGAGACGTAGTGGTTATACCAGCAAACGCTGCATTACAGTCCTGTGTGCTGCTCCTGTTGCTGAAATTGCTGGACTTAGCTCCATGTCTCAGGGGACAGGAAAAATACTTTTTTTTTCATCTAAATCCTCTTTTCTTTTTCCTCCTTCACACTGTACAAAAACCCGTCTTATTAACCTTATGGTGTCTTCCCAGCATCAGCAGGGGTGACAAAACTACCAGCCTCACCACCACCAGCATGATCAGGCACATGGCAGCAAAGCACCCGACTTTGTGGGGCGAAACCCAGGGTCCACGACCAGTGTCAGCGGGTGTCACCACTGGTAGTTCCTCTGTTGTGCGTGCAATAGAACCCCCTGTTGTGTGTGCAGTCTAAACTTGTTATGGCAGTTTCTCAAGAAACAGCATCAACTTCCACGTCCAATTCCGACCGCAGCGTTCAATTGTCCATATCCCAGACCTTTGAACGAAAGCGGAAATTCGCAGCTAACGCCCCACAGGCCACAGTCCTAAATTCGCAAATTTCACGACTGCTTGCGTTGGAAATGCTGCCTTTTAGGCTGGTGGAGACGGAATCCTTCCGCAACCTTATCGCGGTGGCCATCCCTCGGTACTCGGTCCCCAGCCGACACTATTTTGCCCGATTTGCCATCCCCGCACTACACATGCACGTGTCCCAAAGCATCTGCCGTGCCCTCAACAACGCAGTTAATGGGAGAGTCCACCTGACAACGGACACGTGGACAAGTGCTTGTGGCCAGGGACGGAACATCTCTCTGACGGCACACTGGGTAAACGTAGTGGAAGCCGGGACCCAGTCGGACCTTGGGACGGAACAAATCCTCCCCACACCGAGGATTGCGGGCCCTATGTCAGTCATAGTTGCCCCCTCAGTGTATAGCTCCTGCGCATCATCATCCTCCTCCTCATGTTCAGCCTCCATCTCAGATATCACCACATCAGTTACAAGCTGGAAGCACTGCAGTACTGCCTCCGCCAAGCGGCAACAGGCTGTGCTCAAACTCATAAGCTTAGGTGATAAACCTCACACTGCTTGTGAGTTGTGGACAGCTGTGAAAGAGCAGGCAGATCTGTGGCTGAGACCGCTGAACCTACATCCCGGCATGGTCGTGTGTGACAATGGCCGTAACCTGGTGGCGGCTCTGAGGCGAGGTGAGATCACACACGTGCCATGCCTGGCTCATGTGCTTAACCTCGTGGTTCAGCGGTTTCTTAAATCGTACCCAGAGTAGCCAGATCTGCTCGTGAAAGTACGCCGCCTGTCAGCTCAATTTCGCAAATCGGCTACAGCTTCCACCGCCCTTGCTGTGTTGCAGCAGCGTTTGCAGCTTCCGGCACACCGACTGGTGTGTGATGTCCCCACACGTTGGAACTCTACCCTCCACATGTTGCAAAGGATTTGTGAGCAGAAGAGAGCAGTTGTGGAGTACCAGCTGCAACAAGGCCGTCGATATTCAGGTCAGACTCCACACAAGACCTCAGGAGTGGACCTGGATGTCTGACATATGTACCATCCTGACAAACTTTGAGGAGGCCACCAAGATGGTGAGTGGCGATGACGCCATCATTATTGTCAGCATCCCACTTGTCTGTCTTTTGCAACGCTCTCTGCAGAGAATTAAAGAGGAGGCATTGCAGCCAGAGTATGATGAGATGGATCAAGAAGCCGTAGCGGGCAATTACACACAGCCCAGCCTCATCTCATCCCAACATGCATTGGGGGACAATGAGGGAGAGGAGGAGGAGGAGGAAGAACAGGAGCTGCTATCATGCGTTGTAGACGGTAGTACCTGTACAAGTGTCATACCGTCGGTTCAGCGTGGGTGGCCTGAGGACAGGGGGGAGGAGGAAAAGGAGGAGGAGGAGGAGAGCATGGTCAGTCGTCATCTTGGTGAGGACACGGAAATCTTGCCCGTTACCAGTCTGGCACGCATGGCTGACTTTATGTTACGCTGCCTTAACCGTGACCCTCGCGTTGTCAAAATGTTGGGTGACAGTCATTACTGGTTGGTGACACTTGTAGACCACCGCTACAAGGAGAACTTTCACTCTCTTATTCCTGAGGTGGAGAGGTCTACAAAAATGGGGCAATACCAGAAGGCCCTTGCTGCAGAACTCTTAAAAAAATTCCCATCTGAACACGCTAGCGGCAGAGGTCACAGTTCGTTGCCCAACCAAGGCGTACAGGCGAGAGAGATGCAACTCCAATCCAGCAGAGGCAGGGGAACACTGTCAACGTTCTGGGACAGTTTTCTGACACCCGCCCAGCTTACAGGCCCTGAGGCGCGGGGTACTCTCACAAGGAGTGGAAAGTTTCAAAAGATGGTGAGGGAGTACCTTGCCGATCGTACCAGCGTGCTCCGTGATTCCTCTGCGCCTTTTAATTATTGGGTATCCAAGCTGGACACTTGGAATGAACTCGCTCTGTACGCCTTGGAGGTCCTGGCCTGCCCTGCCGCTAGCGTGTTATCGGAGCGTGTTTTTAGTGCCGCTGGGGGAATTATAACTGATAAGCGCACTCGCCTGTCAACTGACAATGCTGACAAGCTGACCCTTATCAAAATGAACAAGGGCTGGATTGGGCCAGACTTCTCATCACCACCAAATGACAGCAGAGTAACATAAAGTAAAATCCACTGTGTTATTTCAGGAGGTGTATGCACGTGCACCGCTTCACACCCACACATGGGTATACGCTTCCTTGTTTCGGCTGTTTAATAATCTTCTCCTTATCCTCAGCCTCCACCACCACTAAACCACCAGGGTGCCAGCATTGCAAGTTCCTCCGTCCTTATTTTTGGCAGCTTTTGCTTGCAAGGCATAAGCAAATACTATGGGACACCCACTCCCCAATAATGGGACTTATGTTTGTAATATGCTGTACTGCATGGCTCTTGTAAGGGGCATTGCAAGTTGCTTCGTCCTAATTTTTGGCAACTTTTGCTTGGAAAGCATAAGCAAATACCATGGGACACCCACTCCCCAATAATGGGACTTATGTTTGTAATATGCTGTACTGCATGTGACGCGCCCCCTGGGCCGTGTGTACACGAGTATGGGATACCCGGTGCCGGGTCTCTGGGGTCTGTAGTCTCCGTGGCGGTGACCCGGTCCCGTGGCTCAGGCTGGTCAAACCATTGGCAGTCTTTCTTAGGTTTTGAGGTTAATTGTCCGACTGCGCCACCCGTGGATTGCGGTCAGGGAGTACCACCGCTGCGAGGCAGACTGCTGAGGCTGGTGTTGTGTGCGCAGCATAGAATGGGATTACTCACCTCGGGAGGAGTATAGCCTCAGGGCAGTGAGTGTGGATGATGGGGGTGATGGTGCACGAGCGCAGCAGGAATGACTCAGTCTTTGCAGTGCAGTTCAGGGTCTTTACTGATGATTATAAGGTAGACCCTCCCAGGAGTACTGGCTAGCATAAGAGGCCTGGTCAGTCTGTGAGCAAACAGGAGTTCCCCTGGCCAGGTGGAGTTGTAGGCCTCCCCGTCTGTCCTCTTCCTGGCTACCTTGCTGTAAGCGGGTAGAAGTAGCCCACGTCCCTGAGTGTACCGTGTAGTGCTCACCCGTATGGCTGGTGACTTGGGGCCTTCTGTTAGCCTCTGCTCCACGACGGCAGTGCTGGTCCCTTGCTTGTGACGGAGCCTCCGGGCTTCTATGGCCAGAGGACCTGAAATCCCCTGCCGGCTGGTTTCTGCTGCTGGATATATAAGTCCTCACAGCTTCGGACTCCTGTGTCCGGTTCCTATTGTCTTCTGCCAGGGCGAGCTCTGCTCAGCTTCCAGCCCCTGGTCTTTAGCTGTTACTTTCCCTTGCTCTCACTCTGACTCTGACTGTTCTCTGACTCACTCAACCCCGCCCCAGATCCAGTTTATAAGGGCAGAATTCTCCCCTCCCAGGATTGGGGCAGGAGGATGTTGTATGTTTAAGGGATCCTGACCAGGAAACCTCCCACTTGCTCTCCGACGTAATATCTCTATTACTGTGGTGACCAGACCCCTGGGGTGCCACACATGGCTCTTGTAAGGGGCATTGCAGTTCCTCAATTTTTGGAAAGCCTTCCATTCACTGCTTAGGCCAACAGTGCACAGGAGACCCAGTTGCTATAAATGGAAAAAAAGGTTTAGTTAACCCCCTCTGACCTCCATGTCATTTCCAAGGGGCATTGGAGTGGCTCAAAATTTTTGGTAGGCATTGCACTCACTGTATGCCCTATAACTGTGTAGCCGAACCGCTCCTTTTGTTACAGAAACATATCCTACGAGACATATCTGGTTGACTGGCCTGATATTGATGTGAATGGTCCCTGTTCCTCCTGCTCTTTCTCCTTTGCCACTACCTCATCCATCATTTATCACCTGAAGCTTTGTTTTAACGGGAGTCATAGAAGTGGGATAGTAGCAGGAAAACATCCAGCAATCCTCGGAGGAGGTAGGATATGCGCCAAAACGCTGACCACCTCAGGCCTAGCCGCTACTACATACATGCGCTTGCATTACAACAAAACGAAGCGGATGCTAACTTCTATCATCCTCATCATGCTCCTCACCTTGGCACTCTCAACTCCCCTGATGGAGAAGCCAGGGCCCACCGGAGGAGTCTGATAGTCCGGTGGGCTCGGCCAATGCTGCCCTAAAGCAGGCCAGGCTAAGAAAAGTGTGGGAAAGGTTACCGGGACAAATAGGGGTGGCTGGGGACCGAGTATGGACACCCGGCCACCCCCTGGAGGCTGGGGAGCAAGCGGGGACACCCGGCCACCAGGCGGCTGGGGACTGAGTATGGATACCAGGCCGCCGACACAGCCATGGCGTGGTGGCCAGATTCCGCCTCCACATGCCTAAAAGGCCCAATTTCAAGTGCAAGCAAGCAGTATGGTATTGCAGCCTGGGGGTGGGTGGGTGGCAGGCAGCATACTTGAGCTTGTATTGCAAGGAATGGGGGAGGTACAATTGAACACTGCCCTGGGACTAGAACTTGCATGGGGATAGTTGCAAGTCTGCATCTTCTGATGCGGTAAGGATCACTTATGATGGGCACACTTTTAGACAGTGACCCGGGAGTCCGATGCTTCCAGGGGTCTTCCCCATGCTGTTCCCTTGTCTTTTCAGCACTTTATGCATGTGTCACACAGCACATGGCCGGATAAGGTTGTAAAATGTTAAAATGACATTTCACGGTGAATGCATTTGTCATAGTTGAAAGCAATACAAAAGTGCAAAAACGCATAAAAAATGCTACTTGTGAACATAGCCGAAGGTGTGGAGGAGTATTTTTGTTTTTGGTCATTTATTTTAACTTATACACAAGTCTTTTCCCTGGAAAGGATGTTCCTTAACTAGTGTTGAGCATTCAGATACTGAAATATCGGGTATCGGCAGATATTCGCGGTATCGGAATTCCGATACTTTTACAATATCGAATACCGGAATCGGAAGTTCCCATAATGCCTGCGCTCTGCAGTGTCTCTGAAGTATGACAAGCTGGATGGCAGCGCTCAGCTGAGATCCAGCCTGTCATCAGAATGCCATCCCAGCGTGGGAGAATTCTCCTGATTGTTTAAAAGCCGGCGGCTTTTTACCGCCCGCCGGCTTTTAAACAATCACACAGCCCCATACTGCTTCCCCGCAGCCTCCCACCCCGATCCTCCGCTCCCCTCGCCACCTCCCATCCGATCATAAGTTAGGACCGGGCGGGGAGCGCAGCACCAAGGAGTGGGGAGCGAAGGACCCGGGCGGGGAAGCCTACAGTGTAAAGACTTCACCGCCGGCTTTCCCGTTCTGTGCTGCGCTTTCCCGCCGGTTATTTCAAATTTACAGCTGAGGTATCAGGTGATGCTGATCAGCTGTTCATTTGAAGTAGCCGCGGTGCCCTCAGAGGGTTCATGTGAGTTCATGCTTGACTGCATTGCATGAACTCACATGAACTTTCCCACGGCCGCACAGGTCAGCCTCACCTCCCAGACGATCAGCTAGTCATGATTGGTGTGCGCGGTGTCTGTGCGCGGTGTCTGACATGAACCCCAACCCTATTACCCCCTGCCACCGCACCAGGGCAGCGTGGAAGAGCGAGGCTAAGTGCCAGAGTTGGCGCATCCTATGGATGCGCCATTTCTGGGGCAGCTGACGGCTGGTGTTTCTAGCCTGGGAGGGGGCCAATATTCATGGCACCCTTCCTGGGCTATTAATATCAGCCTCCAGCTGTCTGCCTAGCCTTTGCTAGCTATTAAATATGGGGTACCCCACGTCATTTTTTGGGGGGGGTCCCCCATTTTAATAGCTAGTAAAGGCTAGGTATTCAGCTGGGGGCTGATATTCTGGGAAGCTCCGTGGGTATTACCCACTTCCCAGGCTTCAAACATCTGCCCCAGCCGTCTGCTTAACCTCCGCTAGAGCCTAAAATTATGGGGGATCCCACGCCAATTTTTTTTTAAATAAATCCTTTATTTTAACACTAAATGACATTTGAGGAGTTAATAAAGATGCAGTCCCTAAATTATTTATTTTTTAAGAAATTTTTCCCCAAAATTTTGACGTGGGCTTTGCCATATTTTTGTATGCCAGCCAGGTACAGCATCCAGCTTCTATGAACGCGCCATTTTCCGGGGAGGCTGCGGACTGCAATTTGCACCAGGGGGGGGGCAGAAAGCTTGGGCCTCCCTGCGCTGCAGATTCCATCCCCCAGCTGCCTAGTTGTACCTGGCTGGACACACAAATAGGGAGAAGCCCCACGTATTTTTTTTTTCATGAAAGAAAAAAAGGGCTTCCCTATATTGTTGTGTCAGGCCAGGTACAAATAGGCAGCTGGTGGTTGGGCGCAGCCCGTTCCTGCCTGCTGTACCTGTCTGGACACAAATATAGTGCGAAGCCCCACGTCAATATTTTTTTAATTTCAGGAAATTCATGAAATAATTAAAAAAAAATTGATGTGGGGCTTCGCCCTATATTTGTGTCCAGCCAGGTACAGCAGGCAGGAAAGGGCTGCGCCAAACCACCAGCTGCCTATTTGTACCTGGCCGGACACAACAATATAGGGAAGCCCTTTTTTTAAAAAATTATTTCATGAATTTCATGAAATAATTAAAAAAAAAAATACGTGGGGCTTCGCCCTATTTTTGTGTCCAGCCAGGTACAACTAGGCAGCTGGGGGCTGGAATACGCAGCGCAGGGAGGCCCAAGCTTTCTGGGCCCCACCCGCTGCAAATTGCAGTCCGCAGCCACCCCGGCCATCTTCTGGCGCTGTACCCAACTCATCCAGGGCCCTGGTGCGGTGGCTCACTGGGTAATAAAGGAGTTAGGGCCAGCTTGGTATTATCAGCTGGCCCTAAGCCCGAAATTCATGGGGTCATACCAATATTAGACATGACCACCATGAATTTCTAGTAAAGTATTTAAAAAAAAAACACAACACCCAGAAAACAGTCCTTTAATTGAAATAAACACACAATTCTTTATTGTTCTAAATTAAACTCTACTTACCATCACGCCCATTCCAGCTGAAGCCAACGATCTCCTGCAATAAAAAGAAAAATAAAGCAACCTCATCCTTACTTTTCCATGGTTCCCACGACAGCTTCAGCTCTGCTACATCGAGATGACAGGCTGGACCGCAGCAGAACGCTGCCATCCAGCCTGTCATCCCGCAGACACTGAGAAGCGCAGGCATGCTTGCGCTCCTCAGTGTCTCTCTGTGACGGCATCCAGATGAGCCGAGTTCATGTCCAATGAACTCAGCTCACCTCATGCACGTCACTGACAGCGTGGGAGAATTCTCCTGCACTCAGCGCTTCAGCGTGAGAATTTTCCCACGCTGTCAGTGACGTGAATGAGGTCAGGTCATGTCCAATGAACTCGGCTCACCTCATGCACGTCACTGACCGCGTGGGAAAATTCTCACGCTGAAGCGCTGAGTGCAGGAGAATTCTCCCACGCTGTCAGTGACGTGCATGAGGTGAGCTGAGTTCATTGGACATGAACTCGGCTCATCTGGATGCCGTCACAGAGAGACACTGAGGAGCGCAAGCATGCCTGCGCTTCTCAGTGTCTGCGGGATGACATGCTGGATGGCAGCGTTCTGCTGCGGTCCAGCCTGTCATCTCGATGTAGCAGAGCTGAAGCTGTCCTGGGAACCATGGAAAGGTAAGGATGAGGTTGCTTTATTATTTTTCTTTTATTGCAGGAGATCGTTGGCTTCAGCTGGAATGGGCGTGATGGTAAGTAGAGTTTAATTTAGAACAATAAAGAATTGTGTGTTTATTTCAATTAAAGGACTTTTTTCTGGGTGTTGTGTTTTTTTTTTAACTTTGACTATGGCGTTAGTAATGGGGGTGTCTTATAGACGCCTCTCCATTACTAACCTGGGCTTGATGTCAGCGGGCATTATAAGCTGACATCAACCCCAGCCCTATTACCCCACTGCCACCTCTACAGGGCAGTGTGAAGAGCGAGGCTAAGTGCCAGAATTGGCGCATCCTATGGATGCGCCATTTCTGGGGCAGCTGACGGCTGGTGTTTCTAGCCTGGGAGGGGGCCAATATTCATGGCACCCTTCCTGGGCTATTAATATCAGCCCCCAGCTGTCTGCCTAGCCTTTGCTAGCTATTAAATTAGGGGGGACCCCACGCCATTTTTTTGAGGGGGTCCCCCATTTTAATAGCTAGTAAAGGCTAGGTATTCAGCTGGGGGCTCATATTAGTAGCCTGGGAAGCTCCGTGGGTATTACCCCCTTCCCAGGCTTCAAACATCTGCCCCAGCCGTCTGCTTAACCTCCGCTAGAGACTAAAATTAAGGGAAACCCCACGCCAATTTTTTTTTAAATAAATCCTTTATTTTAACACTAAATGACAAGTACAGTAATCAACACTGTCACTGTACTTCATATATATGTGACTGACATGTTTCTATCTATCTAATCTATGTATGATTCTATTCCTTCTATTCTAAATTGTCGGGTACAGATGCTGAATTGCCGGCCGGCTTTTTTAAAGAGACGGTGCATGAAAACACATTTTTTTAAATAAATCCGTTACACTAAACAAGAACAGTAAGCAACACTGTCACTGTACTTAATATATATGTGACTGACATGTTTCTATCTATCTAATCTATGTGTGAAGCTCTATTCTTTCTGTTGTAAATTGTCGGGTACCGGTGTATGCCGCTGATGAATTGCCGGCTTTTCGCGTAATACATTCTACATTATTATTAGTTGTTTTACTTCATGTAGAATTAACCTACAAGGAAAGAAAGGGTTTATTTTCATTCCGATATTTGTGTCCCATTGACTTGCATTGGTTTCCGGTATCGGAATAGGCGATATCCGATACTTTTTGGGTATCGGTCCGATACGATATTTCCTGATATCGGAAGGTATCGCTCAACACTATCCTTAACATATTTCACAGGAAAAAAGTTTCACTTTCGTTTTATTGTGAGCCTGTAAAAGTGGCTTAATACCTCTGACCACGTTGTTGACAGCAGTGACCTGGGGGTCAGAAATGCTTCCTGGGGCAATCCCCATGCTGTCCCCATATCATTTGAGCACTGTCACTATCGTTTTGGGCACTTGTTAGGCTTTTAAAAGACTGCCGGGGGTGCCACCGCAAAAATGCTCGAGTCTCCCATAGACTAACATTGGGCTCATTGCTCGGGTCGAGCACCCGAGTATCACGGCGAGCTCGGCCCGAGCTTCGAGCACCCGAGCATTTTAGTGCTCGCTCAACACTAGTGCAGACATCTCTTATCAGATATCTATGTTTTAGACATCTTCTGTGTATCAGCCTCCTGAAGAACCAAAGATGGGGAAACGCATTGAGGCTCTATCTAACCAGAGGCTAGAGCCTTTTGGGATTGCTCCAGGACCATCTGTCTGCAACTGAGATAAGTCTCCCATTTACATATGATTTTTTGTATAGGTATATTATTTGCCTTAGTTTGCATTGGACTGTGATGCAACAAGCTGTTAGATCTAGGGCTACCTAGGGCTAGTGAGGGAAAGCCATCATGGAGGGTGGGCACCAAATCGTCAACTTTAACTAGGGTGCCAATCTCCGCTAGGTAGGAACTAGCATACAGGTTTATATTTAGGGCCTGGTTAGCTGTATAAGTTAGTATAGAGATTTATGGGAGATTTGTCTAGATTGTGTTTTTTATACATGCACGTTGTCACTTTATACACTTTGTTGCACTTTATCTCGAGGTACTGATGGTTATTTAAAATGACTGTTGTACTCCTCTTAATTTATGAATTATAAGGATAGGGGGATTGTCCTATAGGGGTTAATGATATTTTATTGGATGTGATGCAACCTTTTTTTCACTTTGTCATAAAACAATGACATGAGCACCTCATGTATATCCTACACGTGTGGATTTACGTTTGTCCGCTTTTAGATATCTGAATAAATATTTTTTGGCTTTGAGGCTGTGTGTTAGTATATATTTTTAAACAAAATAGTTGTATTATACTATAAAATGTATTTACTTCAAATCTCACCAAAAAACTAATGATGAAATTCGAACCAGGTGACTGATAAACGATGTATAAATCTTCCAGGACTACTTCTGAAGATTGAATGTTTTTAGAGATGCAGTTGGAAGCATAATTCACAAGTAAAACATTTAAAAAACACTAGCTACATTACAAGAACAAGGGAAAAAGAAGAAGCTATCACTGGCTGCAACCGGATTCTTGAGGCTGGTGGTAAAAAACCCTTAAATAACTGAAAAAGACCTGCAGCAAGATTTTGTGACCAAAAACACAGAAGCGAGATTGCTCAATTAAGAGCATATTAAATGCTGACTATCCATGCCAGAACCAAAAGCACATCTCCAATATGCTCAAAACCAGGAGATGGGCAATTAATTTCCCCAAGAAGCCATATGAGATACAGTGACTTATGCAGAGCCGAACTAACCAGTCAAACTTAATTCTGCTTATTATTGTTTTATATATATGTGTATTACTTAATATTGAGCAGAATTAATTATGTTGAATCGCTGCTATTGTTAATACATGTTACAATAGGGCTTATGGTAACAGGTATTCTTAACAGCTAGTGTTGAGCGAGCACTAAAATGCTCGGGTGCTCGAAGCTCGGCCCGAGCTCACCGTAATACTCGGGTGCTCGACCCGAGCAACGAGCCCAATGTTAG
The DNA here is from genome assembly GCF_046119375.1 of Phyllobates terribilis. Classification (NCBI taxonomy): domain Eukaryota; kingdom Metazoa; phylum Chordata; class Amphibia; order Anura; family Dendrobatidae; genus Phyllobates; species Phyllobates terribilis. Next base: position 52,597,900 of record NW_027362761.1, on the reverse strand, counting down.
TCTATGGGAGACCCGAGCATTTTTGCGGCGGCACCCCTGGCAGTCTGTAGAAAGCCTAAAAAGTGCCCAAAACGATAGGGACAGTGCTCAAATGACATGGCGGACAGCATGGGGATCGCCCCAGGAAGCATTTCTGACCCCCAGGTCACTGTTGTCAACGTGTTCAGAGGTATTAAGCCACTTTTACAGGCTCATAAGACGTTCAAAAACTAAAGTGAAAAATTTTTCCTGTGAAATATGTTAAGGAACATCTGTGTCACCCTGGCCTGGATGCCACAAGTGTAATTAAAGCTGTGTCTGAGAGCAAGGGGGAGGTTCTCTGGTCAGGGGAACATTAGCATGCAATGCCTCCTGTCTCAGGCCTGTAGGGGGAGCAGGCTGCCCCTATAAAAGCTGGTGCTGGGGGCAGGGTTAGAGAGAACTTGATGGCCTGTCTCAGCACTGAGACTTGTCCCAGAGCAGAGCAGGGACAGACAGTTGCACTGCACCTAAGAGGAAGTGTGGCAGGAGGAGAGCCACAAGCCAGAGACAAGAGGCGAAGCAAGCCTGTCTTGGCAGATAAGAGACTGACTTTACCAGACTTTGGTGTCTGAGGCTGGGAGGATTCTACATCCTCCAGCAGAGAACCAGTCCGCAAGGGACTGTATATTCCTTGGCCTAAGAAGCCTGGAGGCCCTGCCACAACCGAAGGGACCAGTAAAGCCGTACAAGGCTGGGAGCAGAAAGGAACCCACGTCGCAGGCCATACAGGCGAGAATACACGGAAAGCTTGGAAACGTGGGCTGTTACCCTATAATGAGGAGATAGCCAGAAGGAGCGCAGAAAGCACGGTAGGCCTACACCCTCACCCTGACCAGGGCCAATTTCCCCGTTGCTCTCAGACATCCAGGTCCCCTCCTAGCCGGGACTGTTTATGGGTCAGTTTACCTGTTTTAGTAAAGACCCTGGACTGCAACTTGTTGTCTGTGTGCTCCTTGCTCCTCCAGCACTATCAGCACCGGGACTCTCACTACCATCACTCCCACCATCCACCACACTGCCCTGGGGCCGCACTCTTCCCGTGGGGAGTCACACCATCCCAGCTGCATATATCATCAGCCCCAGCGGTCTGCCCTGCAGCGGCGGTTCCTAATGACCGCAAATCCACGGGTGGCGTAGTCGGACATAATCAATAGCACATTACGGACTACCACTGGCCTGACCACCCTGAGCCACGGAACCGGGTTGCACTACTACCCCCATCGTTCCCTATTGCCCGGATCCGAGTGCCCCACGGCCCAGGGGGCGAGTCACATCCTTTCCAGGGTAAAGACTTGTGTATAAGGTAAAATAAATAACCAAAAAAAAAATACTCCTCCACACCTTGGGCTATGTTCACAAGTAGCATTTTTTATGCGTTTTTTGCACTTTTGTATTGCTTTCAACAAATACATTCACCTGGAAATGTCATTTTAACATTTTACAACCTTATCTGGCCATGTGCTGTGTGACACATGCATACAGTGCTGAAAAGACATGGGAACAGCATGGGGAAGACCCCTGGAAGCATTTCTGATTCCCAGGTCACTGCCTAAAAAGTGTGCCCATCAGAAGTGATCCTTGCCGCATCAGAAGATGCAGACTTGCAACTATCCCCGTGCAAGTACTTGTCCCAGGGCAGTGTTCAATTGTACCTCCCCCATTCCTTGCAATGCAAGCGCAAATATGCAGCCAACCACCCACCCCCAGGCTGCAATACCATACTGCTAGCTTGCACTTGAAATGGGGCCTTTTAGTTTGGAGGAGGCCGAAGCTGGCCACTACCTCATGGCTGCTTCGGCAGCAAGGTATCCATACTCCATCCCCAGCCGCCCGGCGGCCGGGTGTCCACGCTTGGTCCCCAGCCGCCCCCTGGCGGCCGGGTGTCCACGCTCGGTCCCCAGCAGCAAGGGGGCAGCCGGGTCCCCAGGTCCACCCCGATTTCACCACAGAATATCCCCACACACTTTTCTTAGACTGGTCTGCTTTAGGGCAGCATTGGATGAGCCCACCAGAGAACCCGATTCCTCTGGTGGGCCCTGGCTTCTCCATCAGGGGAGATTAAAGTGCCAAGGTGAGGAGCATGATGAGGACGATAGAAGTTAGCATCTGCTTTGTTTTCAAGTAATGCAAGCGCATGTATGTAGTAGGCCTGAGGTGGTCAGCGTTTTGGCGCATATCCTACCTCCTCCGAGGATTGCTGGATGTTTTGATGCTACTATCCAAGTTCTATGACTCCCGTTAAAACAAAGCTTCAGGTGATGAATGATGGATGAGGTGGTGGCAAAGGAGAGAGAGCAGGAGGAACAGGGACCATTCACATCAATATCAGGCCAGTCAACCACACATGTCTTGTAGGATATGTTTCTGTAACAAAAGGAGCGGTTCGGCTACACAGTTATAGGGCATACAGTGAGTGCAATGCCTACCAAAAATTTTGAGGCACTCCAATGCCCCTTGGAAATTACATGGAGGTCAGAGGGCCTTAACTAAACCATTTTTTCCATTTATAGCAACTGGGTCTCCTGTGCACTGTTGGCCTAAGCAGTGAATGGAAGGCTTTCCAAAAATTATGAGGAACTGCAATGCCCCTTAAAACAGATGTGGATTACAGCGTACTAAAAACCTTCTACCCATTATTGGAGAGTGTGTCTCCCTTAGTTTTCACCTTTGCATTGAAAAGCAAAAGCTGACTAAAATTAGGAGGAAATGCAATGCCCGTTGGAAGAGTAGTGGAGATTAGAATTAAGGTAATTAAAAACAACATTTCAACGCCCCTTGGAAGAGATGTGGAGGTCACAGTAGCTTAACAATACGGTTTTAATGCCCCTCAGAAGAGACGTGGAGGTCAGAGAGGTATAACAAGACGCTTTTAATGCCCCTTGGAAGAGCCATAAAGTACAGCATCTTAAAAATATTATTCTCATTATTGGGGAGTGGGTCTCCCACAGTCTTTGCTTATGCCTTCCAAGCAAAAGCTGACAAAAATCAGGATGGAGGAACTTTCAATAATGGCAACACGGACCACGGTCACCCTGGTGGTATAGTGGTGGTGGAGGCTGAGGAGAAGGAGAAGAACATAAAACAGCCGAAATGAGGAAGCATATACCCATGTGTGGGTGTGAAGCGGTGCAAGTGAATACACCTCCCGAAATAACACAGTGGATTTGACTTTATGTTACTCTGCTGTCATTTGGTGGTGATGAGAAGTCTGGCCAAATCCATCCCTTGTTCATTTTGATAAGGGTCAGCTTGTCAGCATTGTCAGTTGACAGGCGAGTGCGCTTATCAGTTATAATTCACCCAGCGGCACTAAAAACACGCTCCGATAACACACTAGCGGCAGGGCAGACCAGGACCTCCAAGGCGTACAGAGTTCATTCCAAGTGTCCAGCTTGGATACCCAATAATTAAAAGACACAAAGGAATCACGGAGGACGCTGGTATGGTCAGCAAGGTACTCCCTCACCATCTTTTGAAACTTTCCACTCCTTGTGAGAGTACCCCGCGCCTCAGGGTCAGTCCGAAGGGAGGGTCTGAGAACACTGTCCGGGAATGTTGACAGTGTTCCCCTGCCTCTGCTGGATAGGAGTTGCGTCTCTCTCGCATGTACGCCTTGGTTGGGCAACGAACTGTGACCTCTGCAGCTAGTGTGTTCAGATGGGATTTTTTTTTAACAGTTCTGCAGCAAGGGCCTTCTGGTACTGCCCCATTTTTGTAGACCTCTCCACCTCAGGAATAAGAGTGAAAGTTCTCCTTGTAGCGGGGGTCTACAAGTGTCACCAACCAGTAATGACTGTCACCCAACATTTTGACAACGCGAGGGTCATGGTTAAGGCAGCGTAACAAAGTCAGCCATGTGTGCCAGACGGGTAACGGGCAAGATTTCCGTGTCCTCACCAAGATGACGACTTACCATGCTCTACTCCTCCTCCCCCCTGTCCTCAGGCCACCTACGCTGAACCGATGGTATGACAGTTGTAGAGGTACTACCGTCTACAGCGCATGATACCAGCTCCTGTTCTTCCTTCTCCTCCTCCTCTCCCTCATTGTCCCCCATTGCACGTTGGAATGAGATGAGGCTGGTCTGTGTGTAATCGCCCGCTATGGCTTCTTGATCCATCTCATCAAACTCTGGCTGCAATGCCTCCTCTTTAATTCTCTGCAGAGAGCATTGCAAAAGACAGACAAGTGGGATGCTGACACTAATGATGGCATCATCGCCACTCACCATCTTGGTGGCCTCCTCAAAGTTTCAGGATGGTACATATGTCAGACATCCAGGTCCACTTCTGAGGACTTTTGCGTAGAGTCTGACCTGAATATTGACGGCCTTGATGCAGCTGGTACTCCACAACTGCTCTCTTCTGCTCATAAATCCTTAGCAACATGTGGAGGGTAGAGTCCCAACATATGGGGACATCACACAGCAGTCGGTGTGCCGGAAGCTGCAAACGCTGCTGCAACACAGCAAGGGCAGCGGAAGCTGTAGCAGACTTGCGAAAATGAGCTGACAGGTGGCATACTTTGACGAGCAAATCTGGCAACTCTGGGTACGATTTAAGAAACCGCTGAACCACGAGGTTAAGCACATGAGCCAGGCATGGTACGTGTGTGATCTCGCCTCGCCTCACAGCCACCACCAGGTTACGGCCATTGTCACACATGACCATGCCTGGATGTAGGTTCAGCGGTCTCAGCCACAGATCTGCCTGCTCTTTCACAGCTGTCCACAACTCACAAGCAGTGTGAGGGTTATCACCTAAGCTTATGAGTTTCAGCACAGCCTGTTGCCGCTTGGCGGAGGCAGTACTGTAGTGCTTCCAGCTTGTAACTGATGTGGTGATATCTGAGATGGAGGCTGAGCATGAGGAGGAGGAGGATGATGATGCACAGGAGCTGTACACAGTGGGGGCAACTCTGACTGACATAGGGCCCGCAATCCTCGGTGTGGGGAGGATGTGTTCCGTCCCAAGGTCCGACTAGGTCCCGGCTTCCACTATTATTACCCAGTGTGCCGTCAGGGAGATGTACCGTCCCTGGCCACAAGCACTTGTCCACGTGTCTGTTGTCAGGTGGACTCTCCCAGTAACTGCGTTGTTGAGGGCACAGCAGATGTTTTGGGACACGTGCTTGTGTAGTGCGGGGATGGCACACCGGGCAAAATAGTGTCGGCTGGGGACCGAGTACTGAGGGACGGCCACCGCCATAAGGTTGCGGAAGGATTCTGTCTCCACCTGCCTAAAAGGCAGCATTTCCAACGCAAGCAGTCGTTAAATGTGCGAATTTAGGACTGTGGCCTGTGGGGCGTTAGCTTCGAATTTCCGCTTTCGTTCAAAGGTCTGGGATATGGACAACTGAACGCTGCGGTGGGACGTGGAGGTTGATGCTGTTTCTTGATAAACTGCCATAACAAGTGAAGACAGAGGAGGGGACATATTTTCATGCAGTATGGACAGGGGATTGCCTTGCACACACAACAGGGGGTTCTATTGCAAGCACAACAGTGGAAGAAGCAGTGGTGACACCCGCTGACACTGGTCGTGGACCCTGGGGGTCGCCCCACAAAGTCGGGTGCTTTGTTGCCATGTGCCTGATCATGCTGGTGGTAGTCAGGCTGGTAGTTTTGTCACCCCTGCTGATGCTGGCATGGCAATTGGTACAAGTGGCCTTTTGGGGGGTTATCAGCAGAGTCTTTAAAAAAATTCCAGACTCTGGAAGACCTACCGGTTGTACTGGCAACGTCCCTCGTGTTGGTGTTACGGGGAACGGTTGCCCGCCTTCTGTCTGCGGCCACCACACTGCTTCTTCCTGCCTCCCTCCCTTTGTGTGCTGCTGGCCTCACTCTGCATGTCCTCCTGCCACGTTGGGTCAGTTACTAGATCATCCACCACCTCCTCCTCTTCCACTTGCGCACCACGATCCTCCTCCTCACTTCCTGGCAATTGTGTCTCGTCATTGTCCACCTCTATTGACAAATTGCCAGCGTCGACTTCCTGTGGCCGTGGCTGTTCAAATATTTCAGCATCGCTACATGGGATCTCCTCTTCCACCACTTCAAGCGGAGCAGGCGAGGGGCACAAGTATGGAAATGGACCTGTGAACAGCTCTTCAGAGTGTCCAACTGTGGGATCAGCTGCTGTCTGACGACACTCGGCATGGTGGGAGGAAGGAGCATCAGGGTGAGGAGGAGCATGTGGTCGAGACTCACGGCTACTAAAATTTGACCATGTGGAAGACAAACCGGAGGTGGTGGTGCTCAGGTAAGTGGAAGCATTATCTGCTATCCAATTAATAGCCTATTCACACTGATCAGTTCGCAATACTGGTGTTGTTCTATGCTTCCCTAATAATTCGGTCAAGAAGTGGGAGCGAGAAGATGTGGCTGTTGGTTGTGGCATTTTTTCACCTTGGCCACGGCCCCGTCCTCTGCACGCACCATCACCAGAACGTCCACTTCCACGTCCCTTGCCACGCACCTTGCCCATAGTAAAGTAAAATAGCTTACACTTGCACTATCAATGGATAAAGGGTAATAAAAAGCAGATTATAACTGTGGAAGAGGAAAACCACAGATCTATTTCTCTGGCCTACACCCGACTCTTTTAAACAATCAGAACAATCAGGGATAAACTATTACTGTTTTTCTTTACAGAAAAATTACCAAAACCACAGTTATTGTTTACTGGGGTATACCATCAAATTTTATATATATATATATATATATATATATATATATATATATATATATATATATATATATATATATATATATATATATATATATATATATATATATATATATATATATACACATACACATATATATATATATATATATATATATATATATATATTTATATTATATATATATATTTGCGGCTGAACAGTGAGCGACACACACAAACTGTTTTTTTTATATACAAAAGGCCCAAAACTGGATAATAGAGATTTGACCCGTGGAACTGCAAAACCACACTTTTATTTCTGTGGCCTATACCAGACTTTTCAACAGATATATTTGTGTCTGAAAAATCAAAGACACACTATTTCTTTTTTTTTTTTGGGGGGGGGGGGGGGGGGACGACACCAATAGGTTAATATGACGGGTATTTGTACAGTGTGAAGGAGGAAAAAGAAAAAAAAGAGGATTTAGTTGAAAAGAAAAGGATTTTTACTGGCCCCCCGAGACCTGGAGCTAAGTCCAGCTATTTCAGAGACAGGAGCACACAGGACTGTAATGCAGCGATTGCTGGTATAACCACTGCGTCTCCTATACAGCCTGCCTGCCTGGTATCTGGGATGGATATTAGTCCTGAGAAGGACTGTTTTTGTTCTGGCAGCCTTTACAGACCCTACAGTAACTATTTCGCAGGAAAATTCTCTCCCTAGCTAAGCAGCGCTGTCCCTACACTGTCTAATCCGAAGCGACTGTGTCCAAGGAGGTGACGCTGTGCGGCCAGCCAATCACTGTAATGCCCACAAACATGGCTGCGGCATTACAGTGACTGGCTGGCAATCCCTGCATGTTCATTGGCTCTGTAAAGAGCGCCAAACATGCAGGGCGGAGACCTGAGCTCCCGCCCGAGTAACCCGGAAATGCTCGGTGCTCGCCGAACATCCCGAGTAGCGTGATGCTCGGGCGAGTACCGAGCAGTGTCGAGCATGCTCGCTCAACACTAACAGCGAATCACATCCATAGAATTTACAGACTTTTATAAAGTTCATAAAAAGTAAAAACTGCTCTTGTTATTCAGCCCTTCTACCTTAATAGCTCACAACACAATATGATGCCCCCACAGTCCCCACACAAGTTTGATATTCCCACATAGTACAGTATTATGTACCCACACAATAAGATGTCCCCATACACTGTGTGAGGTCCCTGCAAAGCCCCCATAAAATATGATGTCCACACAAAGCACCCCCTACACAATATAAATCCTCACGCATAGTGGGCAAGCTCTTCGTGCAGTATAATGTCCCCACAGCCTCCCACACAGTTTGACATCTCTGCACAGCCTCTCTACACAGTATTATGTTCTCAAACAGCCCCCATGCAGAGTGATTTCCTCACACAACCACCTTACAGAGTATTAAGTCCTCACACAGCCCCCTTCCACAGTATTATGTCCACACACTGCACCCTACTCAGAATGTTGTCCCTAAACAGTCTCTTTACACAGTATCATGGGAGTCCTCTCCTTCCACCCATAATTATGTAAAAACTACATACCTAACATTGTTCCTGCACTCCAGTCTGTGCTGTACACTGCAGCAAAGCTGGCGAGGTGCAGTCACATCATTGCACCAGCTGCAGTCTCAATTACGCAACAAGGAGCCACTGCGTAAAGCCCTATGGCTGACCCAGTCCACAGGCTGCACTGTTACAGCCAAAAAGCATTGTTTGAGTAAAACACTTGTTTTCATCATTGTATATAATTATATATCAGATGTGTAGCACTTTTTCCTTTCATCCATATTCTTCTGGCTCTTCAATGCATTAACCATTTTGGAGCATCGACAAGTATTTACAGACCATAAGAACAGCGCCACAGCTTTGTTTCCTCTGACGAAAGAAATAGTTTTCCAAAATGGGTAAGAAAATGTGGACCCAAGCGTCTACCAAACTCGTCTGACGTCAAACGCTGTTCATGGCTTCAGCGCTTTGCCTCGGTTCAAGGGGTGCTGCCGACCGGAGCTCCCTGCATCGCACCTGCTCACTGAATCTTACCAGCACACATCTCCTGTTTCAATCAATGTACTCTGGATTTCTTTTTCGTGTAGGACATTGCCTGAACTCTTCATGCATGCACTAAAGACAATGGACTTTATTAGGACTTTATAAGGGTGAGTGGGTATTATCCTGCTTGGACTTTTATAGTGCATCACAATTGTCTATTACTGCATTTATATTATTTATGTGTGATATTTCTGATGGTCATCTAATCAGGCTGCTACCATTAGTGATGAGCGAGAGTACTCGCCACTGCTCGGTACTCACTCGAGCATCTCACCGCTCGAGATGCTCAGCGTGTATTTCCAGGACGCTCAGTCGGGAGCTCGGGTCCCCTCCCTGAATGTTTGGCGCTCTTTAGAGAGCCAATTAACATGCAGGAATTGCCTGCCACTCACTAATGCCGTAGCCATATTGGTTGTGGGTATTAGTGATTGGCAGTCCACATAGCGTCGTCGGGTCTATATCAGACCTGGTGATCCTATGCTCGTCACAGTGTACCCTGCAAACAGGCAGAGGAGGGAGAGATGCTGCTGAGTCAGGGAGAGATTTGCTTGTTTATTAGTTCGTATATTTCACACACACAGTACAGACCAAAAGTTTGGACACCTTCTCATTTAAAAATTTTTCTGTATTTTCATGACTATGAAAATTGTACATTCACACTGAAGGCATCAAAATTATGAATTAACACATGTGGAATAGTGTTGAGCGAGTATGTTTTATTAACCCTTTCGCCGAGTACGCTCGGGCCGAGCTCCGAGTATTTATAGCTGCTCGTTGATATGGTTGAATCACTCCCGTGTGCATGATTTGCGACTGTTTGACAGTTTTATTACATGTGAGAAATGTATATTTCTTACACATTCCTCCCATGTAATAAAGCTGTCAAACAGTTGCTAATCAAACACACAGGAGCGATTTAACCTTATCACCGAGCAGCTATAAATACTTGGAGCTCTGCCCGAGCATACTTGGACAGAACAAACTCTCTCAACCCTAATGTGGAATTATATGCTTAACAAAAAAGTGTGAAACAACTGAAAATATGTCTTATATTCTAGGTTCTTCAAAGTAGCCACCTTTAGCTTTGATGACTGCTTTGCACACTCTTGGCATTCTCTTGATGAGGTAATCACCGGAAATGGTTTTCAATTCACAGGTGTGCCCTGTCAGGTTTAATACGTGGGATTTCTTGCCTTCTAAATTGGGTTGGGACCATCAGTTGTGTTGTGCAGAAGTCTGGTGGATACACCGCTGATAGTCCTACTGAATAGACTGTTAGAATTTGTATTATGGCAAGAAAAAAGCAGCTAAGTAAAGAAAAGTGAGTGGCCACCATTACTTTAAGAAATGAAGGTCAGTCGGTGTGAAAAATTGGGAAAACTTTGAAAGTGTCCCCAAGTGCAGTTGCAAAAACCATCAAGTGCTACAAAGAAACTGGCTCACATGAGGACCGTCTCAGGAAAGGAAGACCAAGAGTCACCTCCGCTTCTGAGGATAAGTTTATCCTAGTCACCAGCCTCAAAAATGGCAGGTTAACAGCAGCTCAGATTAGAGACCAGGTCAATGCCACACAGTTCTAGCAGCAGACATCTCTACAACTGTTAAGAGGAGACTTTGTGCAGTAGGCCTTCATAGTAAAAGTCATAAGTTACTTACCGGTAACGGGATTTTTCGGAGACCATGACAGCACCACGAGAGAGGGGATCTGCCCACCAAGGACAGGAAACCTACAGGCTTAAAAAGGGGCGGCCCTCCCTCTCGCCTCAGTTTGGATTACAGAGCATTGAGAGGACCGCCAGGTTAGTAGACATAGCAAAACAATCATAAAAATAACATTTTTATGCAACACCACTAAGTGAGAAAAGGTTGTAATTAATAGATGAGGAGTGCTCTCATAAGGTGAAGGGAGGGAATATAAGGGTGCCGTCATAGTCTCCGAAAAATCCCGTTACCGGTAAGTAACTTATGACTATCGGTCGACCATGACAGCACCACGAGAGAATTGCAGAGATGAAAAAGTCTAGGGAGGGACCACAGCCTGGAGCACCCTTATCCCAAATGTGAGGTTGGATGAAACACCCAAATCCAGTCTATAGTGCCTATAGAAGGTAGATGGAGAAGACCAGGTAGCAGCCTTACATATGTCTTCCATCGAGACACAAGTCTTCTCCACCCATGAGGTTGCCACCGCCCAGGTAGAGTGAGCCTTCAACCCCTGTGGCGCTTCCTCACCGCTGGAGACATAGGCTAGAGTAATAGCCTCCCTGATCCACCTAGTTATGGTGGATTTAGTAACCTTAAGCCCCTTCCTCACCCCTTGGAAGGAGATAAATAAGGAACTATCTTTCCTGAAGGCCTGGGTGACCGACAGGTACTTAATCACACATCTAATAACATCTAAGGTATGGAACTCTGCTTCTTTTTGGTTACTTGGATTAGGACAGAATGAGGGAAGTATTATTTCCTGGAGTCTATGGAAACGGGAAACTACTTTAGGGAGATATGCCGGGTTCGGTCTAAGAATTATTCTATCGTCCAGGATCTGAGTGAAAGGTGGGGCTGAAGACAGAGCCTGAATATCACTAACCCTTCTAGCTGATGTTAGAGCTATTAGAAGCGCTGTTTTAAGGGAGATGGACTTAAGAGATGCCGACTATTGGTTCAAAAGGTGAACCGGTTAATGCTTTTAGAACTAAATTTAGATCCCAGGATACCAAATTGCTTTTGATAACCAGTCTGGATCTAAACACAGCTCTGATACAGCGAGAAATCCAGTAATTCCCTGCCAAGTCACAGTTATATAGAGCACCTAAGGCAGAGACTTGGACTTTAAGGGCACTTGTCGCCAACCCCATCTAGAGGCCCTTCTGTAAAAATTCTAAAATTTTACTAATTGGAGCTCCCGTACCAACTGTAGAACCAGAGAAAGATTAAAAAAAAATTTCCAAGTTCTAGCATAAATCCTGGTCATGACAGGTTTTCTACTATGCATTAGTGTAGTCACTAGATCTCGGGAGAATCCTTTGCGTTCTAACAGGGACCTGTCAAGTTCCCCACCATCAAGTGGAGGCCAGGAGCTTAAGGATGGAGTATCGGACCCTGGCTGTGGAGATCCGGGATTTCTGGTAGGACCCAAGGATCTGAGATGGACATGTTCCTCAGGCATGAGAACCAGGGCCTCCTGGGCCAAAAGGGGGCGACCAGAAGGACCCTCGCCTAGTCCTCTCTAATCTTTCTTAGAACCAAGGGAAGGAGATTGAATGGGGGGGAAGGCGTAGGCCAGACTGAAATCCCAAGCTATTTGGAGAGAGTCTACTGCCAGGGGGTTTTCTCTGGGATTTAGGGAGCAAAAGGGCTTTGTCTTTCGATTTAGCCTTGTGGCAAAGATCTACCACCGGAAGACCCCATTTCCGGACTATTTGGAAAAAAAAAATATCCTGTTTTAGTTCCCATTTGCCCTGTCTCAGAGAAAAACGGCTTAAATAGTTTGCCTTTACGTTTTCTTCTCCTTTGATGTAGAGGGCCGTTAAGGAAAGGAGATGGCATTCCGAAATCCAGGTGGCTCAAAAGGCTGGTACCGATTTGGAGGAAGGACCCTTCTCAGCCGGGGGATCATCCCTGGAGGCTGCAGATTCGTCCATCCTGCTGGAGCCGTGATGACTGGACTTAGACGCCGAACTTAGTTTTCCTGAGGACCGGGCATTACCAGAAACACGTGGGCGATGCACCTTTTGGGGCTTCCCAAACCGCCGCTGAGATGGTGGAGATGGCGGCAGCTCAACTTGATGCTGCAGTACCTGCTGCTGCTGTTCACTATCAAGCTCCATGATAGGGAGAATGAAGCTGGGAAGCCCTGAACAGTGGTGCCTGGCCAGTTAAATAGGCCTTGATCCACCGCTCCGCCACCAGATTTCTATCAAATTCCTTTTTTTTTTTCCCCAGGCACTATTAAGTGACATGAAAGGCTGTGCCGTGAGGCACCGTGCCATGATGCGCCAAGAGGCACCGTGCCATGATGCGCCAAGAGGCACCGTGCCATGATGCGCCAAGAGGCACCGTGCCATGATGCGCCAAGAGGCACCGTGCCATGATGCGTTATGCTATGGCACACTATGATGTGCCATGAGGCACTATGATGTGCCATAAGGCAAGGCACTATGATGTGCTATGAAGCGCTATGCTATGATGCGCCATGAGGCGCTGTGAGGCACTATGATGTGCTATAAAGCGCTATGCCATGACGCACTATGATGTGGAATGAGGCACTATGATGTGCCATGAGGTGAGGCACTATGATGTGCTATGCTATGATGCACTATGATGTGCCATGATGCCATGAGGCACTATGATGTGCTATAAAGCGCTATGCTATGAGGCACTATGATGTGCTATGAGGCATTAAGATGTGGCATGAGGCACTATGATGTAAAGAGCTATGATGTGCTCTTTGTGAAGCACTGTGAGGCACTGCGCTCAGATTTATATTTAAAAGAGTAATCCATCTGAATGAAGGATAAACCTTTCCTTTGGGTGGTAAATCTCAATAGTCAGACTAGCCCCACCAGAAGGAGCCAACTGATGAGACGCAGCTGGACAGCAGACCTTCACAGAGACCATGTGCTGTATTAACACCATGTGCCATCCTATGGATGGAGTAAACAGACTGAAGGACAACAGTAAAACCCTCAGTGTTAGTTTAACATTTACTGAGCAGATTGAGGCTCATTTTTGTGGTAAATTCTGAAGGCCAATCATGAGGCTCTGTGCGGCCCAGACATGTGTCTCACTTTAGCCTAGAGGTCTAATGTCCAGCTTCCATCATGAAGCAAATTTTAAAGCACGATGCCCTTGGCCAAGATGGGGTCTTACAGAGCGCACACACCCCATTTTTGAGTTTTGCGCAAACATCCTTCAGCCTTTCCTAGTATCCATAACAAGGAAAGGGCCCCATAAACAAGGTAAACATTCACGAAGATCACTCACCACCAGCTGTACAGATTCAGAGGCAGGAACGAGTCACAGGCCTGTTCCTCTCCATCCGTCCATGCCTGAGCAATACAGGGGTGGTCAATCCCAGGCAGGGCTTCTCCACTGATGCATGGAACTGGAGCTGTCGACCCCAGACAGGGGCGCAGGTCCACAGCAGCTTCTCCACTGATGTACGGAACTGGAGCTGTCGACCCCAGACAGGGGAGCAGGTCCACAGCAGCTTCTCCACTTATGCAGGGAACTGGAGCCGTCGACTTTTTTTTTTTTCTTCTTCAGAGACGCATTCATCGCAGTTAATACCGCACTAACAGATGCCGGTAACCCGACTTTTGGTCACATGATGTCCTCGAGGCGCGGTGACGTCATCAGGCCGCGACTTACAGGAGGACGGAAGTGCGCGCCCGCACGAGCCTCTCGCGGGGATACCTCATACACCGCGGGCGTTCCCAGGTAGGCCCTGCCCATAGCGATGGCCTACTATCTCTGAACGGGGCGCCGCTCTCCCGCGGCCCACTCCTGGTCGGGGCGGATGTTCACAGCCGGCCTCAGACCCGGCGCTCCGACCTCCGCCGGGTGTCGATGGAGACAACACCCCATGCAACTCGCATCTCCAGGGCGACGGTGGGCTTGCCACCCCAGATAGGGGCGCAGTCCCACTGCAATCCGGATGCCAACCAGGGCAGACGCCTCTACAGAAAGCGCAGTCTGGCTGAAGCAGATAAAAGGGCTGCCACCGCAGATAGGGGCACAGCTCCCCTGCATATCCGTTGCAAAAAAATGCTGAGCCTCTCCCAGATAGGGGTGCACTCGCATAGGTAGAACACTGGAGCTGCAGATCCCAGATAGGGGCGCTGCTCGACAGCCGTCGCCATCCAGATCTTCCACGAGCCTGCAATAGGTTCCCTCCATCAAGGACAGGAAACCAAACTGAGGCAAGAGGGAGGGCCGCCCCCTTTTAAGCCTGTAGGTTTCCTGTCCTTGGTGGGCGGATCCCCTCTCTCGTGGTGCTGTCATGGTCTACAGATAAATAGCTGCTTGGAAACCACTGCTAAGGACAGGCAACAAGCAGAAGAGACTTGTTTGGGCTAAAGAACACAAGGAATGGACATTAGACCAGTGGAAATCTGTGCTTTGGTCTGATGAGTCCAAATTTGAGATCTTTGGTTCCAACCACAGTGTCTTTGTGCGACGCAGAAAAGGTGAACGGATGGACTCTACATGCCTGGTTCCCACCATGAAGCACGGAGGAGGAGGTGTGATGGTGTGGGGGTGCTTTGCTGGTGACACTGTTGGGGATTTATTCAAAATTGAAGGCATACTGAACCAGCATGGCTACCACAGCATCTTGCAGCGGCATGCTATTCCATCCGGTTTGCGTTTAGTTGGACCATCATTTATTTTTCATCAGGACAATGACCCCAAACACACCTCCAGGCTGTGTAAGGGCTATTTGATCAAGAAGGAGAGTGATGGGGTGCTACACCAGATTACCTGGCCTCCACAGTCACCAGATCTGAACCCAATCGAGATGGTTTGGGTTGAGCTGGACCGCAGAGTGAAGGCAAAAGGGACAACAAGTGCTAAGCATCTCTGGGAACTCCTTCAAGATTTTTGGAAGACCATTTCCGGTGACTACCTCTTGAAGCTCATCAAGAGAATGCCAAGAGTGTGCAAAGCAGTCATCAAAGCAAAAGGTGGCTACTTTGAAGAACCTAGAATATAAGACATATTTTCAATTGTTTCACACTTTTTTGTTAAGTATATAATTCCACATGTGGTAATTCATAGTTTTGATGCCTTCAGTGTGAATGTACAATTTTCATAGTCCTGAAAATACAGAAAAATCTTTAAATGAGAAGGTGTGTCCAAAATTTTGGTCCTTGAGGAAGGCTCACGCCGAAACGTGCGTCGGAGGAGGTGCACTGTGTGGCCGGTGTTTCTGGACTTGAGAGACCAAGGTAATATGTACACAGTGGTTATACCATTGTGGTCATATATTATACTTTTGGTAAATTGATATGTGGGTACATAGTTCATGATTATTATAACTTATACTAAATTTTATATACATCCACTTTACAATGTTTATGTAACATATGGGTCCAGCACCTTGCCACCTTTAAGCACTTAGGTGTTTTAATGGGGGAGGTGCACTGTATGGTGGTCCAAATGAATGAAATAACATGTGTAATGTAGTACCACTTGTTTATGTGGACAATACAATGTGCCTAGATTAATGATACATAGTCATATGATATTTTTGGATAGCATGTGATTTATCATATTATATACTATGTATCATATATACCCTTTATGGTTCTTGAAATTAAAAAATGAGTCCGGTGTGTGCCATTGAGAGCACCTTTGGTAATTTTTATCTATTTGTCTGAATCACTTTTTCCTACCTGATATTAATAAAGTTATGCAAGTTTTTCACCCATTGAAGAACCAGTATCGTTCATTTCTGACCTTCGGGTCACCCTCTCTTTTGATAGTGTATAGAGCGATTGGTCTATATAATAAGTCCCTATAGTAGCACAAAACAATATGGTTTCTTGTCACATGACGTTGCTACAGTTTTTGCGAAGTCTTTATCTCTATACACTTATGTAGATATTGCAATAAAAACAAGACGTTTGCAGCTAGAATAGTCATTTACCACATTAACAATGTAGAGTATTTCCGATTCATTTAATGTTAGATTAATTGAAAAAAAAAAGTGCTTTCTTTGAAAAATAAAGAAATTTCTAAACCTTAAACTTTTGAACAGTAGTATATATATATATATATCCATCTGAACTAACACTCCAGACTAACCCACCTGCATATATTACTGGTGAGGGTGATAGGAGTTTGGCAGGGTTTATGGACAGTGTATACAGCACAATAGGGTCCATTGCACGTCCTGACTCCTGCTGCTGCCTGTTACAGATATCCATTGGACTAGATATCAGGGCTGATTTGTTTTTTGCTCTTAATCCTTATTAATTTAAAAAGCAAAACAATCCAACATTTTACTGCTCGTTTGCTTGTTAGCACTGCAGAATACAGCCAGATCTTTTCCTTAATCAGACAAGATCCCATATTACTGTTATACAAATCCTGCAATTTGTAGGGGACTTAATTGTTGACTGGGTGAATTGGTGCATCTGTCCTTTGGGGGTGCACGTATATAGTGCTGGGCAACCTGTCTGATCTAATCGGATGGGCGTCATTATTAGGCTGCAAGCCAGAGACTGCATCACAAGTCTGTGACCGGCGCCCTATGCAAGCTCCATCGGTGTGCATGTATAATACTACACAGCCACCCCCTCCATGAATTGGTTGGTCAGTGAGTGGCTGTCTGCATCAGTATTTTCCACATGTGCTGCCCCCGCCTTTATCATGGAGGCTTGCTGCATCCTGCAGTGCATTGGTAATGCTTTACTTTTTACTGTGATGTTTTTTCCATTTACACTTTGGCAGCTGTGTGGTAGTGAACCTATTAGGGCAGTGCTTAAAACTGTGGGCGTCCTGTCAGACATATCAGATATTAATGCAATACAAGTCCAGCAATTTTTAGGGGACATGTAAAATATTTTACTCTATTTAAAATGGGCAAGGCGCGTGGCAAGGGATGGGGAAGTGGACGTGATGGTGCATGCAGAGGCCGAGGCCAGCTGAAATTGTACCACAACAAGTACCCATATCCTGTCACTCTACCCTTCCTGTCCCAATTGCTAAGAGACTGCAACCCACCACTATTGAACACAGAGCAGTGTCAAAAAGTTTTTGGTTGGATTGCAGATAATGCTTCCAGTCACTTTTCCACCACCCTGTCTGACACTCGGTCAAGTCTCAGTAGCCGTGAGACTGGATTACATATTCCTCACACCATGCCAAGTGTCCAGAGAAAACTGATCCCACACTTGTACACTTCGAAGAGCTGTTCACTTTTCCATTTAAAGATTGGGCCTCTCACCCGGCCAGCATCAAGCTGGGCAAGAGGAGATCGCATGTAGCGATGCCAAAATATTTGACTGTGGGAAAGCGAAATTACTGTCGCAAAAGGTGGATGATGAGGAGACAATTGCCAGAAAGCCAGTAGGAGAACCAGGGTGCACAAGTGGAAGACTAGGTGGTGGACGATGAAGTCACTGACCCAACCTTGCAAGGTGACATGCATAGCAAGGACAGCAGCACAGAGGTGGAGGGAGGCATAGCACCAAAACAGGCAGGAACAAGTAGTGGAGTGGCCACAGACAAGGCAGGCAACTTTTAACCGGAACACCAACACAAGAGAAATTGCCAGTCCAACTGTTAGCCCTTAGAGTCTGGCTCTTTTTTTAAATACTGTCCAGATAACACCAAAATGGCCATTTGCCACATCTGCCAGGCAATCACCACCAGGGGCAGCAAAACTACCAGCCTGACCACCACCACGACACGTGCTTGTGTAGTGCGAGGATGGCACACCGGGCAAATTAGTATCGGCTGGGGACCGAGTACCGAGGGATAGCCACTGCCATAAGGTTGCGGAAGGATTCCGTCTCCACCAGCCTAAAAGGCAGCATTCCCAACGCAAGCAGTCGTGAAATGTGCGAATTTAGGACTGTGGCCTGTTGGTCGTTGGCTGCGAATTTCCACTTTCGTTCAAAGGTCTGGTATGTGGACAATTGAACGCTGCGGTGGGACGTGGACGTTGATGCCGTTTCTTCAGAAACTGCCATAACAAGTGAAGACTGAGAGGAGGGGGCATCTTTGCATGCAGTATGGACAGGGGATTGCCTTGCACACATAACAGGGGGTTCTATTGCACGCACAACAGTGGAAGAAGCAGTGGTGACACCCGCTGACACTGGTCGTGGACCCTGCAGTTCACCCCACAAAGTCAGGTGCTTTTCTGCCATGTGCCTGATCATGCTGGTGGTGGTCAGGCTGATCGTTTTGTTACCCCTGCTGATGCTGGTGACTCGCCCCCTGGGCCGTGGGGCACTCGGAACGGGCAGCAGTAGTGGCGACCAGGTCCCGTGGCTCAGGGTGGTCAGACCAGTGGCAGTCTTTTAGATGTCTTAGATAATGTCCGACTACACCACCCGTGGATTGCGGTTATTAGGAACCGCCGCTGCAGGGCAGACCGCTGGGGCCGATGATGTATGCAGCTGGGATGGTGAGTCTCCACCCCGGGAAGAGTGCGGCCCCAGGGAAGTGTAGTGGATGGTGGGAGTGATCGTGGTGAGAGTCCCCGTGCCATTAGTGCTGGAGGAGCGAAAGAGCACACAGACAACGTACTGCAGTCCAATGTCTTTTACTAACAGTTCAGGTGCTCCGGGTCACTTCTGCGCAAGCAGTGACCACCCAAGCCGTGCAGTGTCCACCAGGTGAGGGGCTCGGTCAACCCCCAGGCAGTTGAGGAGCATGGCACAGGACCCTCTTCAATCCTTTCTCTGGCCTGCCTCACCAGTGACCCACTTTTGTCCAGCTGCCGCGGACTTGTGCGGGTAAACGTGGGCCCCGTTCTCCACTGTCCTATATGGTGCCTTCCTAGCAGGTTTTGGCTGAGGGTTGTTTCTCCTCCACCAACTTGGGATCCGGTACCCTTAATCTGCCTGACCCTGCACCCTGGATTCTCGTGGGTTTTTAGGGACCCTTCCACCTTCTTGTTCCTGAGCCCTTCTGTTTCTCTGTCTCTTCTTCTCCTTTTCTGTTCTTTCTTCTCCCTTCTCGTGGAGCTGGGCTGAAGTGACACCACAGCTCCCCTTCACCTCCTCCTCGGCCTCTCACTAGGCCCTCCTGGAGTAGAGCTCCTACAGAGCCTCTACTCCCTGTCTTCTTCACTCTGGACAGAACCCAGATCTAAGATGGTGCCCACCTTATATACCTCCCTCTGACCATGAGCCCAGGTGACCAGCAACCAATGGGCTCCTACCTACGCTCAGGGACCAACCCCTATCTGCCCCTACAGCACTGGGTATTCCACCCCCCCTCCCCACTCCAGCCAGGGACATAGTCGGTCGTGCCTGCACTTCTGTCTAGTGGGAGCACCGTTGAGCTGTCCCTCGGAAATGGGGTGTGTGTGCTGTATGCAGCTAACTGAGCCCTGGTCCATACTCCATCCTTACCCGGGAGTGGAATACCACACCTCTGGCAGAGGTGCAATACCCCTGTAGCGGCCTAACCCTCGGGGCGCTACACTGGCATGGCAGGTGGTACAAATGCCCTTTTTGGGGTTATCAGCAGAGTCTTTAAAAAAATTCCAGACTCTGGAAGACCTACCGCTTGTACTGGCAACATCCCTCGTGTTGGTGTTACGGGGAACTGTTGCCTGCCTTCTGTGTGCGGCCACCACACTGCTTCTTCCTGCCTGTTGGGGTACTCTGCCTCCCTCCCCCTGTGTGCTGCTGGCCTCACTCTGCATGTCCTCCTGCCACGTTGGGTCAGTTACTAGATCATCCACCACCTCCTCCTCTTCCACTTGCGCACCACGATACTCCTCCTCACATCCTGGCAATTGTGTCTCGTCATTGTCCACCTGTATTGACAAATTGCCAGCGTCTACTTCCTGTGGCCGTGGCTGTTCAAATATTTGAGCATCGCTACATGGGATCTCCTCTTCCACCACTTCAAGCGGAGCAGGCGAGGGGCACAAATATGGAAATGGACCAGTGAACAGCTCTTCAGAGTGTCCAACTGTGGGATCAGCTGCTGTCTGACGACACTAGGCATGGTGGGAGGAAGGAGCATCAGGGTGAGGAGGAGTATGTGGTCGAGACTCATGGCTACTAAGATTTGATCGTGTGGAAGACAGACCGGAGGTTGTGGTGTCCAGGTAACTGGAAGTATTGTCTGCTATCCAATTAATAACCTGTTCACACTGATCAGTTCACAATACTGGTGTTGTTCTGTGCTTCCCTAATAATTCGGTCAAGAAGTGGGAGCGAGAAGATGTGGCTGTTGGTTGTGGCACCTTTTCACCTTGGCCACGGCCCCGTCCTCTGCACGCACCATCACCAGAACGTCCACTTCCACGTCCCTTGCCACGCACCTTGCCCATTGTAAAGTAAGTAAAATAGCTTACACTTGTACTATCAATGGAAAAAGGGTAATAAAAAGTAGATTAGAACCGTGGAAGAGGAAAACCACCGTTCTATTTCTCTGGCCTACACCCGACTCTTTTAAACAATCAAATCAGGGAGAAACTATTACTGTTTTTCTTTACGGAAAAAATACCAGAAGCTGAATAGATTTTTTACAGTGGAATGGCAAAACCACAGTTATTGTTCACTGGGGTATACCAGACAATTTTAAATAGATATATTTGTGGCTGAACAGTGAGCGACACAAACTGTTTTGTTTGTGTTTTTAGGTAAAAATAGCCCAAAAGTGGATAATGCAGAGGTTTGAACCGTGGAACTGCAAAACCACACTTATTTCTCTGGCCTACACCAGACTCTTAAAAATATATTTGTGTCTGAACTGTCACAGACACTTTTTTTTTTTTTGGGGGGGGGGGGGGCACCAAAAGGTTAATAAGATGGGTATTTGTACAGTGTGATGGAGGAAAAAAAAAAGGATTTTTCCTGGCCCCTGAGATGTGGAGCTAAGTCCAGCAATTTCAGCAACAGGAGCACACAGGACTGTAATGCAGCGTTTGCTGGTATAACCACTGTGTCTCCTATACAGCCTGCCTGCCATCTGGGATGGATATTAGTCCTGAGAAGGACTGTTTGTTTGATCTGGCAGCCTTTACAGACCCTACACTAACTATTTCGCAGTATATATCTCTCCCTAAATCAGCAGCGCTGTCCCTACACTGTCTGATCCCAGCCGTCTGTGTCCAAGATGGCGGCGCCCGGTTTTAAATACTCGGTGACGCTGTGCAGCCAGCCAATGTAATGCCCACAACCAACATGGCTGCGGCATTACAGTGACTGGCTGGCAATCCCTGCATGTTCATTGGCTCTGTAAAGAGCGCCAAACATGCAGGGCGGAGACCCGAGCTCCCGCCCGAGAAACCCGGAAATGCTTGGTGCTCGTCGAACATCCCGAGTAGCGTGATGCTCGGGCCAGTACCGAGCGGTGTCTAGCACGTTCGCTCAACACTAGTCAGATCCGCAGCACTCTTGTAATTTTTTCTTCTGCTTGTAGGCTGTAAGTTTAAGCCACGAAAGCGCAGATAGAGCGCAGTAAGCATCCACACTGTCCAGACACAAGGGCTTCTGAAATTGGCTGCTGAAATTACATGTCCTCTCTATATAAAAAGCGGCCATGTTCCCTCAGCACCATTTTATCCATGTCACTGCTGGAGACAGATGCTACTGCATGTGCGCCTGTGTACTGAGATATTAGCTAGATACAGTCATGGCCAAAAGTTTTGAGAATGACACCAAAATTATATTTTCACATGATCTGCTGGCCTCTGGTTTTTATTAGTGTTTGTCTGATGTTTATATCACATACAGAAATATAATTGCAATCATATTAGGAGTACCAATAGGTTATATTGACAGTTAGAATGAGTTAATGCAGCAAGTCAATATTTGCAGTGTTGCCCCTTCTTCAAGACCTCTGTAATTCTCCCTGGCATGCTCTCAATCAACTTTTGGACCAAATCCTGACTGATAGCAGTCCATTCTTGCATAATCAATGCTTGCATTTTGCCAGAATTTGTTGGTTTTTGTTTGTCCACCCGTCTCTTGATGATTGACCACAAGTTCTCAATGGGATTAAGATCTGGGGAGTTTCCAGGCCATTGACCCAAAATCTCTATGTTTTGTTCCATGAGCCATTTTGTTATCACCTTTGCTTTATGGCAAGGTGCTCCATCATGCTGGAAAAGGCATTTTTGGGCGCCAAACTGCTCTTGGACGGTTGGGAGAAGTTGCTCTTAGAGGACATTCTGGTACCATTCTTTATTCATGGCTGTGTTTTTAGGCAAGACTGAGTGAGCCGATTCCCTTGGCTGAGAAGCAACCCCACACATGAATGGTTTCAGGATGCTTTACAGTTGGCATGAGACAAGACTGGTGGTAGCGCTCACCTCTTCTCTGAATAAGCTGTTTTCCAGATGTCCCAAACAATCGAAAAGGGGATTCATCAGAGAAAATGACTTTGCCCCAGTCCTCAGTAGTCCACTCCCTGTACCTTTTGCAGAATATCAGTCGGTCCCTGATGTTTTTTCTGGAGAGAAGTGGCTTCTTTGCGGCCCTCTTTGAAACCAGCCCTTGCTCAAAGAGTCTCCGCCTCACAGTGCGTGCAGAAGCACTCACACCAGCCTGCTGCCATTCCTGAGCAAGCTCGGCACTGCTGGTAGTCCGATCCCGCAGCTGAAGCAGTTTTAAGATACGGTCCTGGCGCTTGCTGGTCTTTCTTGGGCGCCCTGGAGCCTTTTTGACAACAATGGAAGCTCTCTACTTGAAGTTCTTGATGATGCGATAGATTGTTGACTGAGGTGCAATCTTTGTAGCTGCGATACTCTTCCCTGTTAGGCCATTTTTGTGCAGTGCAATGATGGCTGCACGTGTTTCTTTAGAGATAACCATGATTAACTGAAGAGAAACAATGATACCAAGAACCAGCCTCCTTTTAAAGTGTCCAGTGATGTCATTCTTACTTAATTATGACTGATTGATCGCCAGCCCTGTCCTCATCAACACCCACACCTGTGTTAATGGATCAATCACTAAAACGATGTTAGCTGCTCCTTTTAAGGCAGGACTGCAATGATGTTGAAATGTGTTTTGGGGGTTAAAGTTCATTTTCTGGGCAAATATTGACTTTGCAAGTACAGTAATTGCTGTTTAGCTGATCACTCTTTGACATTCAGGAGTATATGCAAATTGCCATTACAAAAAATGAAGCAGTAAACTTTGGAAAAATTACTATTTGTCTCATTCTCAATACTTTTGGCCATGACTGTAGATGAGTGCTTGTTTGGAAGTTAGTGTAGATAAGTCCTGCGATTTATACCTGTTCAATCAACCTTGCAGCATATTTTTTTTTTCTTGTACAATTACCGAGATTGACAGAAAGAGCAGGGCCCAAGCTATAGAGCAGTGTTGTGCACCGGTTGTATTGTGCTCCATGCATAATTATACCTTCAATCTATTTTTGCACTTGCTAATGTGATAAAGCAAGCAAGTCCTCGCAAACATGATACACTCTGCTAAAAGCCACCTACTATTTTAGTGGCAGTGAACTTCAGCTGTATGCAGAGCTCATGCAGAGTAAAAAAAATATTTTTTACTGTGTCTAACATGATACAGCAGGCTAGATCTGAGTTTAAAATATCTTGGAGCACATATTCTGTTATACAGGCCTCATCCACACAAAAAAAATACTTTCTTCTGTTACCATCATCATACACTAGGGGACATCTCAGGGTGCCAAGGGAAGGTGGTTCACTGCGATCGAGGGGGGTTGGCAATACCAGAAAAAATGTTAGTGAGGTTGTTAGTGAAGGCAAGGAACAAATGGAAGAGGTGATGGGAGAGCAACAGTCAGAACATTAAGAGGATAATCATCCCCTCTGTTCGTGTTTGGCAGGAGGGGATGGAGGAAACAAGCATCAGAATTACCCAGCAATTAACACAGCATAGGCTTGAACCTCAGGAAAGAGCCCAACATATAAGTCTGTTCTTGCTGCGCTATCTGCAACATGATCCCCGTATAGTTATGATTCGAAATAGTGCTGACTACTTGGTTGCCACCATGTTAGATTTACGTTAGAGTAAATTTTGCCAGATCCCACCCTTTTCCCCTGGAAAGGGACCCGCAAATGCTGAGAATGAGAATGGTGCACTCCTGATTGGGTCTCCATCTGCTGGGTTCGCTGTAGTGGAAAAGGTTTTGGTTCCTAATTCTACAATTTCTACTGTAGTGAAATTGATGCCACTTTGCTGGAGTCAGTCAGTAATTTTTGGAAATGTGGGAAATCCTGATTGGGTCTCCATCTATTGGGTTTGTTTGTAGTGGGAGAGTTGTCAGTCTTTATTATACTACTTCTACTCTAGTGAAATTGATGCCACTTTGCTGATGTTAGGACCTAATTTAGGGAAACATTAACACTCCAGGTTAGGTCTCAATGTCCTGGGTTGGCTGTAGTCGAAGAGTTGTCGGTCACCAATATACTAGTTCCATGCTAGTGAAATTAATTCTTTTGTGCAGATATTTTTGTCACAGGGGTACACAAGATATAATCGAACTTGATTTTCTTAGTACCATGGTATATAAAGCAGGCTATATTTCTTTTAATTTCTCAGTGTTGATATTGTTCTCCATACAGGGGTACACATTAGTAGAGAGCACAAAATGTGCTGAACTTAATGGTTCAACAGTTTCTCAAAACCTACCCAGATCTGCCAGAGCTGCTTGTGTAAGTACAACGCATGTCTGCCCATTACAGAAAGTCATAGAATCATAGAATTGGTCATCTGGTCCAACCCCCTGCTCAAAGCAGGATTCACTAGATCATCTCAGACAGATGTCTGTCCAGCCTCTGTTTGAAGACGTCCATTGAAGGGGAACTCACCACCTCTCGTGGCAGCCTGTTCCACTCATTAATCACCCTAACTGTCAAAAAGTTTTTTCTAATATCTAATCTGTGTCTCCTCCCATTTAGTTTCATCCCATTGCTTCTAGTCTTTCCTTGTGCAAATGAGAATAAAGATGATCCTTCTACAATGTGACAGCCCTTGACATATTTGTAGACAGCTATTAAGTCTCCTCTCAGTCTTCTTTTTTGCAAGCTAAACATTCCCAAATCCTGCAACCGTTCCTCATAGGACATGGTTTGCAGACCAGTCACCATTCTGGTCGCTCTTCTCTGAACTTGCTCCAGTTTGTCTATGTCTTTTTTAAAATGTGGTGCCCAAAACTGTACACAGTATTCCAGATGAGGTCTGACCAAAGAGGAGTAAAGACCGATAATGACTTCACGTGATCTAGACTGTATGCTTCTGTTAATACATCCCAGAATTGTATTTGCCTTTTTTGCTGCTGCATCACACTGTTGACTCATGTTCAGTCTATGATCTATTAGTATACCTAAGTCTTTTTCACATGTACTGTTGCTTAGCTCTATTCCTCCCATTCTGTATATGCTTTTTTCATTTTTATTGCCCAGATGTAGTACTTTGCATTTTTCCCTGTTAAAAACCATTCTGTTGGTTGCTGCCCACTGCTCCAGTTTATTTAGGTCTTTTTGAATCCTCTCTCTCTCTTCTCTAGTATTAGCTATCCCTCCTAGCTTTGTGTCATCAGCAAATTTAATCAGTTTACCCTCAATTCCTTCATCTAAATCATTGATAAAGATGTTGAATAATACAGGTCCCAGGACGGAGCCCTGTGGTACCCCACTTGAGACATTCATCCAGCTGGATGTGAAGCCATTTACAACCACCCTTTGAGTCCGATCACTAAGCCAGCTATAGCTTCCGCCACCCTGGCCATGCGTCAGCAGCATTTGCAGATTCCTGCTCACTGACTGTTGTATGATGTCACCACATGTTGGAAATCAACGTTGCAGATGTTGGGAAGGATTTGTGAGCAGCAGAGGACAGTTGTTGAGTACCAGCTTCAACACCCATCGGCATTCAGGTCAGCCTCCGCACATAAGAACTGATGAGTGGGGATGAATGTGACATCTGTGCTGTCCTTTAAAATTTTGAGGACTCCACCTAGATGGTGAGCGACAATGATGTTATAATTAGAGTCACCATCCCACTTCTCTGTCTACTGAAACGCTCGGTGCTCACAGTTAAATTGGACACATTGCAGGTGGAGCAAGTTACTAAACAGCCCAGTCTCATCTAATCTAAACATGGATAGGGTGATGAGGAGGAGGAGAACATGGACAGTCGATCTGTTGGGGAGGACAGGGAAGTCTTGATACCCCTCTTTCAGTCTGTAGGAAAGCTGTAGGAGTTTCACTTAATGACCTTCAGTGGCCAAAACTGTGGCTTTGCTTATGCACGTTATTTGTCAAAATGCATTACAGACCAGGCCATTGTCCAACTCTGTAGTGATTAAATTCAAGGAGTAAAGAAAGATCTTTGTATTGAAGCACCACCGAGAAGTGTGAGCTGATGTTGGACGGGCTGTCATTGAATATGCAACAAGCTGCATTAGAGGACTTCCTGGGAGAAATGACAGCAGGAGTAGATACGGTTTCCCACCATGCCAGTCCTTTCACCGACCTAAAGTATATGGTTGTGGTGAAATACAACTCTCACCGAGAAGCAGTGTCAGACTGAACATTGGGCCCACCAGAGGATTTGATTCTAAGGAACCACCTTTCTTCCCGCTAAAGAGCCCCATAGCAGCTGCAAGTTTGCACTATGAACTCTCCTGAAGGAGAAGCCAGGGCCCACCGGAGGATTCTCTGGTGGGCCTGACCAACCCTGCCGAGAAGCAACCCTGGCTAAGAAAAGTCTGTGTGAATGTTCCTGGACACTATGGCTGTTTTTTTTACTGAAGGGGAAACCCACGCAAACACGGGGAGAACATACAAAATCCTTGCACATGTTGTCCTTCGTGGGATTTGAACCCAGGATCCCAGCGCTGCAAGGCTTCAGTGCTAGCCACTGAGCTGCCATTTTCCCTCTGATATCTAACATGCTAGAGAAACTTGCATCTACTGCCACTATATTCAGCTCCTTTGTGAGAAACTAATGTATTTAGGCAGCCACTCAGTCTACCAAATAAAATTTCTGAGAAGGAAATTGTGGATGGCTTCGCTACTGGTACTGGGGGCACTTTTAATACCATGATGTTGTGCCATAGTTAACTGGAAATATTTCAGGCTGGTAGGAGCCAAGCAGATTCCCACAGAAAAGTACCAACAGTAATTTTCTGAGACCCGTGTTTGTTGAACGTGGGGACGATACAGGGAGAAATAGTGGTGGCTGGGGACAGAGTATGGAGACCCAGCCGCCGCCATGAGATTGTGAAAAGCTTCCGCCTTTACGAGCCTGAAAGGCAACATTTTAACCGCTTCCCGACCGCCCACTGTAGATAAACGTCCGCGCTGCCTGGGCTCTGTGCAGCGCGGACGTTTAAAAACGGTGGGTGGTCTCGCAGTGCTCAGGACCCCCTGGGTCCTGCAAGCGCTGTGAGAGCGGTGCAGAGCGTTCGCTCTGACAGGGAACATCATCGGGACCTGATTAGATCAGGTCCCAGTGATGTTAACCCTTTGCTGTCTTCTATATGCTGCGATCTATAGTGATCGCGGCATATAGGAGACAGCAGGAGGAGAGGGGGTCGTCCACTTACCTCTCTGACGACCCCTTGATTGCTTTCAGGACCTGGCGTTGCTATGGCAGCTGGAGGTCACATGACCGCCTCCAGCTCTGCCATATATGGTGTCCTTCCTGTCTGGCTTCAGACTGTAGCTGATGCCAGACAAGAGACTGTGAAACAGTCAGTGAAGATCTCATATAATGTAATATATGTCTATTACATTACATGAGATCAGGGATCAGAAAAATAAAAATTAATGTCCCATACAGGGACTAAGTAAAAATGTAAAAAAAAGTAAAAAAAAATGTTTTGAAACTGTTAAAAAAAAAATACAATATAAATAAAAATAAATAAATAAAATATTAAACCGATAAATCCATATAGTTATGCAAAAATAAAAAAAGTACACATTTGGTATTGCCGCGTCTGAAACAACCCGAGCTATAAAACTGTCACACTAATTAACTCCTTATGTGTACACCGTAATAAAAATAAATAAAAAACGGAGCAAAAAACTATGCTTTTTCCTCATATCGCCAAACAAAAAGTGGAAAAAAATGCGATCAAAAAGAAAAATGGAAATAGAAATGGTACCGCTGAAAACGTCATCTTGTTCCGCAAAAATCAAGCCGCTATACAGCTCCATCAGCCAAAAAATAAAAAAGTTATACCTCTCAGAATAAAGCAATGCAAAAAAAATATTTTTTCTATAAAATTGTTTCATTGTGTAAAAGCGCCAAAACATAAAAAAATATACAGTAAGTGTAGTATCGCTGTAAATGTACTGACCCGAAGAATAACGCTGCCTGATCACTTACCACACGCAGAACGGCATAAAAAAAAACCTCAAAAAACAATTCCTGAATTGTTGGTTTGTTAATTTTACCTCCCAAAAAAACGCAATAGAAAGCGATCAAAAAATGTCACGTACCCACAAATAGTACCAATAAAAATGTCAACTCGTCCCGCAAAAAACAAGCCATCACATGACTCTGTCGGCCGAAATATGGAAAAATTGTAGCTCTCAAAATATGGCGATGCAAAAACTAGATTTTGCAAAAAAAAAGCGTCTTAGTGTGTGACAGCTGTCAGTCATAAAAACCCAATATAAATCTGGTATCTCTGTAATCGCACCGACCCGAAGAATAAAGTAATCTAATCAGTTATATCACACTAGGAACGGCGTAAAAAAATAAATAAAAGCAATTCTTCACCTGCTACTGATTTGTTTATTATGTCTCCCAAAGATCGCAGTATGGCTCGGCACACATTTATCCTGCGCTCTGCGCTGAGCACTTACGCCAAAGTTTCCATGTAAATCTCTGAAATATGTGATTCAGCCGGAACCCATGACGGAAGATTCCCTGTAATGAGGCAGATATAGGCCACTGTGGATGCCGTCTGGCCTGTGATCCCACGGTGTCATTTGTTTTAGGCGTGCATAAAAGTGCGGTTGGCCACAGTTTTGTGCACTTCTGAAAAAAAGGACAACGCTAAACAGAGGCCAGATGGAGTCCAGAGTAACTCTGCTGCCTCATTACAGTGAATGGATCCCGCAGGGGTTTCATCTGAATTACATCACTTGGAAATTTAGATGGAAACCCCGATGTAAGTGCTCAGCCTAGAGCGCCGGATAAATGTTACGTAAAATGTTCCCAATAAAAGCTTCAACTCAGTCCTTAAAAAAAGCTAGTCCCCACTCAGGTCCGTCATCTGTTAAAAATATAAGGGACTTCCAAGTTACTGGTAGCAGAAAGACTCTGGAAAAGCGAAATGGCCCTTGACCCCCAAAAGAAATTCAAAAAAATTTGTGCTCCCAAATCCAAATGCCTATTCTACAATAATTTGTTCTCCAGTTGTCAAATAGCACTCCGTCCCCCCCAGATCTCGCCATATGGCTGAGCGGTACGATACAGCCACATATGGGGTATTGGCACTTTTAGAAGAAATTGTGTGACACATTTCGGCACCATTTTTACATATTGTCCTGTGTGAAAATGTAAAATCTGAGGGTAAAACATTTTTTTGTGGTAAAAATATAATTATGCTTTTTTCACTGCCCAATGGTATAAGTTTAAAAATTAAAAAATACTCACTACTTCCCTAGATGAATTCCTTGAGAGGTGTAGTTTACAAAATGGGGTCACTTGTGGGGGTTTCTGCTGTTTCTGCATGTCAGCGACTCTTCAAATGTGACACGGTGTCTGCTGCCTATCCCAGCCAACATAGCGCTCCTTTCTCTTCCGAACCCTGCCGTACACCAAAGCAGTGGTTTGCCTCCACATATGGGGTATCGGCGTGTTCAGGAGAAATTGCACAACAAATTTCATGGTGCAATTTATCCTATTACCCTTATGATAATGCAAAATTAAGGGATGAAAAACGTTTTTGCGGGAAAAAGGTGAAAATTTTATTTTTACAGCTGATTATTATAAACTTCTGTGAAGCACGTTAGGGTTCAAGGTGCTCACCACACATCTAGATAAGTTCCCTAAGGGGTCTAGTTTCCAAAATGGTGTCACTTGTGGGGGGTTTCCACTGTTTAGTCACATCAGGAGCTCTCCAAACGCAACATGGTGTCTGCTAATTATTCAGACAAATTTTACATTCAAAAAGTCAAATGGCGCTCCTTCCTTTCCGAGCCCTGCCGTGCGTCCAAACAGTGGTTTTCCCTCACATATGTGGTATCAGCACGCTCAAGAGAAATTGCACAAAAAATTTTGGGGTCCATTTTTTCCTGTTACCCCTGAGAAAATAAAAAAAATTGGGTCTAAAGTAACATTTTTGTGAAAAAAGGTAAATGTTAATTTTTTTCTTCCACATTCCAAAAATTCCTGTGAAGCACCTGAAGGGTTAATAAAGTTCTTCAATGTGGTTTTGAGCACCTTGAGGGGTGCAGTTTTTAGAACGGTGTCACTTTTGGGTATTTTCTGTCATAAAGACCCCTCAAAGTGACTTCAAATATGATGTGGTCCCTAAAAAAATGTTTTTGTAAATTTTGTTGGAAAAATGAGAAATCGCTGGTCAACTTTTAACCCTTATAGCTCCCTAATAGTGTTGAGCCACCCCCGTAGTGTTCGGGTTCGGTTCGTCGAACACCGGGATGTTCGAGGAACTGTTCGTCGAACTGTTCGTCGAACACCTTAGAACACCGTCGAACACCGTTAAAACCAATGGCAGGCAAACAAAAACACATAGAAACACATAGAAAACACCTGCAAAGGTGTCCAAAAGCTGACAAACTGCTCAGAAGACACTCTCTTTAAAAAAGCAGGCCGGCAAATTCAGCAGCGGCATACACCGGTACCCGACAATTTAGACAAGAAGGAATAGAGCATCACACATAGATTAGATAGATAGAAACATGTCAGTCACATATATAATAAGTACAGTGACAGTGTTGCTTACTGTACTTGTCATTTAGTGTAAAGGATTTATTTAAAAAAATAATAGTGTTTTCATGCACTATCTCTTTAAAAAAGCCGGCCGGCAATTCAGCATCTGTACCCGACAATTTAGAACAGAAAGATAGAGCATCACACATAGATTAGATAGATAGAAACATGTCAGTCACATTTATAATAAGTACAGTGACAGTGTTGGTTACTGTACTTGTCATTTAGTGTTAAAATAAAGGATTTATTAAAATAAAAATTGGCGTGGGGATCCCCCATAATTTTAGGCTCTAGCGGAGGTTAAGCAGACGGCTGGGGCAGATGTTTGAAGCCTCGGAAGGGGGTAATACCCACGGAGCTTCCCAGGCTACTAATATCAGCCCCCAGCTGAATACCTAGCCTTTACTAGCTATTAAAATGGGGGACCCCCCCAAAAAAATTACGTGGGGTCCCCCCTATTTTAATAGCTAGCAAAGGCTAGGCAGACAGCTGGGGGCTGATATTAATAGCTCAGGAAGGGTGCCATGAATATTGGCCCCCTCCCAGGCTAGAAACACCAGCCGTCAGCCGCCCCAGAAATGGCGCATCCATAGGATGCGCCAATTCTGGCACTTAGCCTCGCTCTTCCCACTGCCCTGTAGCGGTGGCAGTGGGGTAATAGGGCTGGGGTTGATGTCAGCTTATAATGCCAGCTGACATCAAGCCCAGGTTAGTAATGGAGAGGCGTCTATAAGACACCCCCATTACTAACCCCATAGTCAAAGTTAAAAAAAACACAAACACCCAGAATAAAGTCCTTTAATTGAAATAAACACACAATTCTTTATTGTTCTAAATTAAACTATACTTACCGTCACGCCCATTCCAGCTGAAGCCAACGATCTCCTGTAATAAAAATAAAATAAACCAACATCATCCTTACCTTTCCATGGTTCCCAGGACAGCTCCAGCTCTGCTACATCGAGATGACTGGCTGGACTGCAGCAGAACGCTGCCATCCAGCCTGTCATCCCACAGACACTGAGAAGCGCAGGCATGCTTGCGCTCCTCAGTGTCTCGCTGTGACGGCATCCAGATGAGCCGAGTTCATGTCCAATGAACTCGGCTCACCTCATGCACGTCACTTACAGCGTGGGAGAATTCTCACGCTAAAGCGCTGAGTGCAGGAGAATTTTCCCACGCTGTCAGTGAGGTGCATGAGGTGAGCTGAGTTCATTGGACATGAGCTCACCTCATGCACGTCACTGACAGCGTGGGAGAATTCTCCTGCACTCAGCACTTCAGCGTGAGAATTTTCCCACGCTGTCAGTGACGTGCATGAGGTGAGCCGAGTTCATTGGACATGACCTCGGCTCATCTGGATGCCGTCACAGAAAGACACTGAGGAGCGCAAGCATGCCTGCTCTTCTCAGTGTCTGCGGGATGACAGGCTGGATGGCAGCTTTCTGCTGCGGTCCAGCCTGTCATCTCGATATAGCAGAGCTGAAGCTGTCGTGGGAACCATGGAAAGGTAAGGATGAGGTTGGTTTATTATTTTTCTTTTATTGCAGGAGATCGTTGGCTTCAGCTGGAATGGGCGTGATGGTAAGTATGGTTTAATTTAGAACAATAAAGAATTGTGTGTTTATTTCAATTAAAGGACTTTATTCTGGGTGTTGTGTTTTTTTTAAATACTTTACTAGAAATTCATGGTGGTCATGTCTAATACTGGCGTGACCCCATGAATTTTGGGCTTGGGGCCAGCTGATAATACCAAGCTGGCCCTAACCCCTTTATTACCCAGTGAGCCACCGCACCAGGGCCCTGGATGAGTTGGGTACAGCGCCAGAAGATGGCGCTTCTATGAACGCGCCATTTTCCGGGGTGGCTGCGGACTGCAATTTGCAGCGGGTGGGACCCAGAAAGCTTGGGCCTCCCTGCGCTGCAGATTCCAGCCCCCCCCTGCCTAGTGGTACCTGGCTGGACACAAAAATAGGGCGAAGCCCCACGTATTTTTTTTTTAATTATTTCATGAAATTCATGAAATAATTAAGAAAAAAAGGCCTTCCCTATATTGTTGTGTCCGGCCAGGTACAAATAGGCAGCTGGTGGTTGGGGGCAGCCCGTTCCTGCCTGCTGTACCTGGCTGGACACAAATATAGTGCGAAGCCCCACTTCAATTTTTTTAAATTATTTCAGGAAATTCATGAAATAATTAAAAAAAAACTGACGTGGGGCTTCTCACTTTGTGTCCAGTCAGGTGCAGCAGGCATGAACGGGCTGCCCCCAACCACCAGAGGCCTATTTGCACCTG
Organism: Phyllobates terribilis; assembly: GCF_046119375.1. Classification (NCBI taxonomy): domain Eukaryota; kingdom Metazoa; phylum Chordata; class Amphibia; order Anura; family Dendrobatidae; genus Phyllobates; species Phyllobates terribilis. Next base: position 52,564,245 of record NW_027362761.1, on the reverse strand, counting down.
GCCGGACACAACAATATAGGGAAGCCCTTTTTTTCTTAATTATTTCATGAAAAAATTTAAAGAAAATTGACGTGGAGCTTCGCCCTGTTTTTGTGTCCAGCCAGGTACAACTAGGCAGCTGGGGGCTGGAATCCGCAGCGCAGGGAGGCCCAAGCTTTCTGGGCCACCCCCGCTGCAAATTGCAGTCCGCAGCCACCCCGGAAAATGGCGCGCTCATAGAAGCGCCATCTTCTGGCGCTGTACCCAACTCATCCAGGGCCTTGATGCGGTGGCTCACTGGGTAATAAAGGGGTTAGGGCCAGCTTGGCATTATCAGCTGGCCCTAAGCCTGAAATTCATGGGGTCACGCCAATATTAGACATGACCACCATGAATTTCTAGTAAAGTATTTAAAAAAAACACAACACCCAGAAAAAAGTCCTTTAATTGAAATAAACACACAATTCTTTATTGTTCTAAATTAAACCATACTTACCGTCACGCCCATTCCAGCTGAAGCCAACGATCTCCTGAAATAAAAGAAAAATAATAAAGCAACATCATCCTTACCTTTCCATGGTTCCCATGACAGCTTCAGCTCTGCTACATCGAGATGACAGGCTGGACCGCAGCAGAACGCTGCCATCCAGCCTGTCATCCCGCAGACACTGAGAAGCGCAGGCTTGCTTGCGCTCCACAGTGTCTCTCTGTGAGGGCATCCAGATGAGCCGAGTTAATGTCCAATGAACTCGGCTCACCTCATGCACGTCACTGACAGCGTGGGAAAATTCTCCTGCACTCAGCGCTTCAGCGTGGGAGAATTCTCACACTGAAGCGCTGAGTGCAGGAGAATTCTCCCACGCTGTCAGTGACGTGCAGGAGGTGAGCTGAGTTCATTGGACATGAGCTCACCTTATGCACGTCACTGACAGCGTGGGAGAATTCTCCTGCACTCAGCGCTTCAGCGTGAGAATTTTCCCACGCTGTCAGTGACGTGCATGAGGTGAGCCGAGTTCATTGGACATGAACTCGGCTCATCTGGATGCCGTCACAGAGAGACGCTGAGGAGCGCAAGCAAGCCTGCGCTTCTCAGTGTCTGCGGGATGACAGGCTGAATGGCAGCTTTCTGCTGCGGTCCAGCCTGTCATCGCGATGTAGCAGAGCTGAAGCTGTCGTGGGAACCATGGGAAGGTAAGGATTATGTTGCTTTATTATTTTTCTTTTATTGCAGGGGATCGTTGGCTTAAGCTGGAATGGGCGTGATTGTAAGTATGGTTTAATTTAGAACAATAAAGAATTGTGTCTTTATTTCAATTAAAGGACTTTATTCTGGGTGTTTGTGTTTTTTTTTAACTTTGACTATGGGGTTAGTAATGGGGGTGTCTTATAGACGACTCTCCATTACTAACCTGGGCTTGATGTCAGCTGGCATTATAAGCTGACATCAACCCCAGCCCTATTACCCCACTGCCACCCCTACAGGGCAGTGGGAAGAGCGAGGCTAAGTGCCAGAATTGGCGCATCCTATGGATGTGCCATTTCTGGGGCGGCTGACGGCTGGTGTTTCTAGCCTGGGAGGGGGCCAATATTCATGGCACCCTTCCTGGGCTATTAATATCAGCCCCCAGCTGTCTGCCTAGCCTTTGCTAGCTATTAAAATAGGGGGGACCCCACGTCAATTTTTTGGGGGGTCCCCCATTTTAATAGCTAGTAAAGGCTAGGCATTCAGCTGGGGGCTGATATTAGTAGCCTGGGAAGCTCCGTGGGTATTACCCCTTCCCAGGCTTCAAACATCTGCCCCAGCCGTCTGCTTAACCTCCGCTAGAGACTAAAATTATGGGGGATCCCACGCCAATTTTTTTTTAAATAAATCCTTTATTTTAACACTAAATGACAAGTACAGTAATCAACACTGTCACTGTACTTCTTATATATGTGACTAACATGTTTCTATCTATCTAATCTATGTGTGATTCTCTATTCCTTCTATTCTAAATTGTCGGGTACCGCTGCTGAATTGCCGGCCGGCTTTTTTAAAGAGACGGTGCATGAAAACACTAATATTTTTTTCTATAAATCCTTTACACTAAATGACAAGTGCAGTAACCAACACTGTCACTGTACTTCATATATATGTGGCTGACATGTTTCTATCTATCTAATCTATGTGTGAAGCTCTATTCTTTCGGTTCTAAATTGTCGGGTACCGGTGTATGCCGCTGCTGAATTGCCGGCTTTTCATGTTTCACTGTGAGCACAGTTCCCATCGATTTGGGCAATCACTCTAATGCCACAACCACCATGGCTGTGGCATTACAGTGAGTGGCAGACAATCCCTGCATGATTGGTGCTCTAAATAGTGCCAGACATGCAGGACACGCTTTTGGTGCACGAACAGTTATCGAACATAACCTCGAACAGCCGAATTTTTTGCAAATCGTTCGGGTTCGTCGAACACCGCCCAAAACAGCTCGAATTTGAGATTGGCGAACAGTTCTAGTCGAACACCGCTCATCTCTACTTCCTAACAAAAAAAAATTTTGGTTCCAAAATTGTTCTGATGTAAAGTAGACACGTGGGAAATGATATTTATTAACTATTTTGTGTGACATATCTCTCTGATTTAAGGGCATGAAAATTCAAAGTTTGAAAATTGCAAAATTTTCAAAATTTTCCCCAAATTTCCGATTTTTTCACAAATAAACGCATGTGATATCAAAGAAATTTTACCACTATCATGAAGTACAATATGTCACGAAAAAACAATCTCAGAATCAGGGGGATCCATTGAAGCGTTCCAGAGTAATTGCTTCATAAATTGACAGTGGTCAGAATTGAAAAAATTGGCCCGGTCACGAAGTCAAAAACAGGCTCTGGTGCGAAGTGGTTAAGTGCAAGCAGCTGTCCAGAAATGTGCCAGTTTAGTATTGCGGCCTGTGGGTGGCTGGCTGCATACTTGCGCTTGCATTCCAAGTAACCGAAAACTAAGATTGATTGCCTCATCATCACAGCCTGCAAAGTTTACACTATGAACTCTCCTGATTGAGAAGCCAGGACCCACTGGAGGGTTCTCCGGTTCTCTGGCAGGCACATGCAACCCTGCAGAAAGCAACCCTGGCTAAGAGAAGTCTGTGTGAAGGTTCCCAGACACTATGGATGCTTTTTTACTGTGGACTGACTCCAATTTCCCAGCATATCCAGTTCAAACTTCTAACTGACATACAAAGCCATCCATAACCTCTCTTCTCCGTACATCTCTGAACTGAATCTCCCAATATATTCCTTCACGTAATCTCCAGTCCTCCCAAGACCTTCTTTCCACACTTATTTGTTCCTCACCCAATCACCTCCAATACTTCTACCAAATATCCTCTATCCTCTGGAATTCTGTGCCTCAATACAACAGATTAGCCACCACATTCAGATCCCTCGGACAAATTGGAAACCCATCTCTTCAAGACAGCCTACCATTGCCTCGCTGCCACCTCAACATCACCAGAGCTAATGCAACTCCACAACCTACTGTCTCCACCTTCCCTCCATCCTGTAGAATGTAAGGCCACAAGTGCAGTGTCTATAAGACTTAAGATGCAATATGGAACCTTGGCAAAGCCCAGTTATGTTCTCCCTCTGATATCTAATAATAACAAACAGGTCTTGCTGGAGAAACTTGCACCTACTGCCACTCCATGTCTTCAGCTCCTTTGTGAGAAACTAATGTTTACTCAGCCAGTCTACCAAATAAAATTCCTGAGCTACGGAAATTGTGGATGGCTTTGGTTCTGGTACTGGGTGCAAATATCAAACCGTGGCATGCCATTCACTGGATATTGCTGGCTGGTTGGAGACAAGCTCATTCCCACAGAAAAGTACCAGCAAGCTAAGGAGATGGTGGCCTCTATCATGGAGTTTGCTGGTAGTCTAGTAGTCTGGTTTTTATAGTTTTAAGTGAGTACGCAAAGATCATGGATTCTGCAGCAGTGCATCCAGGCCAGGATAGCATCAGAGAAATTGCTGTACCATCAGGATGAGGATGCAAGCCATGCAAGGCACGTGTGGGAGGTTTCCCCAGTGTAGGGCTGCCAACGGGTTTGCACAGTTATCGCACACAACCTTCCTTTGCTTCAGGTTCAGTGTAGACAGCCATTGCTCAAACTCAGCCTGGAGAGCTGTCCACAACTCTTCAGCTGTATGACTGCGATCTGCAAGGTATATTAATTTTAACACTGCCTGATTGCGGCGAGCCCTGGATGCGCAGTACGGAGGTGTGGGGATTCTCTCTGCACTGGAACATGTGTCTCATTAAGGCAAAAGATGAGGGCGCAGGTGGAGGATGCAGAAGCACTGGAGGAAGTGTTTGATACAGAGGTTTGTCCTGCAAGCCTTGGGGATTTCAACACTTGCTGTCTAGTGACACCTTGGTGTCTAGTGGTTTAGTTCTCCATCCCCTGTTGTGTTGTGATTTAGTTCTCCAACTCTAGCTCTTTAGCAGGTTAGTTCTCCAACCCCTGTTGTATGTTAGTTTGATTCTTCATGTTCTAGTGTGTATTTCTTTCTCCAACCCATCCATGCCCACCCCCAGGGGGTTAACATCTGATGGGGGTTTGGATTCTTCTCAGACCTTAGTTTGTCTGGGCCCGTTTCAACTGTAAAAGTTTTGGCATTGCTACACATGCTTTCCACCTCTTGAGTCTGAAGCTTTGGATCAGACCTCTGATGCCTCGGAAGAGAATGTTTTAACAGCTCTGCAGACACACCCATCAGTGCTTCCCCACAGTCAGTTGGCCGGTTGGAGAGTTGTGATGCGGGTGAAAACAATGGTAATTGGAGTGCCACCTCTGAGGACTGTACTGTGTGTGATGTTAAAGGTGGAGGAAGAGGAGGGGAGGCCACTTTATGCAGTGCTTGTCATCTACTGGAGCACATGTTCTTCTTGCCCCTCATCTACAAGGTGTACCGCTGTGCCAAAGAAAGGGAGTGATGTCCAGTAACAAGTTGTAAAAATGCTGCACAATTGCTCACTGCAGCAAAACAAACCTACTTCTCATCTCTCATATCATACGTGTCTCAACCCTAAACATTTATTCCGTACTTTCAAGTCCCTCCCCTGTCCACCAGCTCCCCTTCCCTCTCCTCTCATCTCATCTGATGTCAGCCTCATTCTTCAAGCAGTAGATTGATAATATAAAGCAAAAGCTTTTGCTTTAATTCACAACAGCCCCTTCTCATAACCTCAACTCTCCTCCTCCAAAACCAGCTACCCCGCCATCACGGAATATCATCTTTACTCTCCAAATTACATCTCCCCACCTGTGAACTTGATCCAATACCATCCCACCTCATTCCAAACCGTACCAGTCTTCATCCCAAGCCTAACCCTCCTCTTCAACCTGTCACTAACTGGCATCTTCCCCTCATGATTCAAACATTTATCGATCACACCTATCCTCCAAAAGCCCTCCCTTGAGGCATCATTTGTTTAGCTATTGCCCCATCTCACTTCTCCCTTATGCTTCCTAACTACTGGATCAACACATTATTTTGAACTGTCCTACCACCTCTCCTCCTGCTCCCTCTTTGACCGTTTAAAATCTGGCTTTTCAACTCCGCATTCCACTGAAACTGCCCTGACTAAAGTTTCCAACGATCTACTAACTGCCAAATACAAGCAGGACTACTCTGTCCTCCTCCTAGTCCTGTCATCTGCCTTTGACACAGTAGACCATACCCTATTACTACAGACTTTTCTCTCGGCATTACAGATGCAGTCATGTCTTGGATCTTTTCATACCTAACCGACAGGATATTCTGTGTCTCTCACTGACACACCACCTCCTCATCTTACCTTTATGTGTCGGTGTCCTCTAAAGTTCAGTTCTAGGACCCAGGCTGTTCTCCATCTACACCTTCAGCCTGGGACAGCTTAGTCTCACAGCTTTCAGTATCACCTATATGCTGATGGCACAGATCTACCTCTCGACTGGATATCATCTCCTTACAGCCAGAATCACCCAATGTGTTTCCTGTATTTCATCTTCTCTGCTAGATTTGTAAAAATTAACATGGATAAAACAGAATGCATCATGTTTTCAACATCTCATTCATCCCCCCTCAACTGCCCTATCCATCGAAGTGAATGGCTGCCCACTTCACAGTCCCGCATGCTTGACTCTGATCTGTCCATCAAACATCAGATCCAAGCCCTTTCCACTTGCTGCTGACTCCAAATCCAAAGTATCTCGGGTATCCGCATATTCCTCAACCCTGAATCTAGAAAAACACCAGTGCACACCCTCATCTCCCACCAGTGCACGCCCTCATCTCCCACCATGACTACTACAAGCTCCTGCTCTGTGCAGCCCTCCAATCTATCCTAAACTGTGCTGGCTGATTAATCCACCTGTCCAGGTTTCTCCCCTCTGTCAATCCCTGTGCTGGCTCCCTGTTGCCCAGAGACTAGCTGAAAAGCCTAACTTTGGCATACCAAGCCATCGAAAACCTGTCTCCTCCATACATGTGACCTAGTCTCCCTGTACTAGTTACCGGCATGCAATCTCCCATCCTTTCAAGATCGCCTTCTCTACTTCCCTCTCATCTCTTCTTGTCACAATCACATACAAGATTTGTCCCGCGCATCTCAACTAATGTTTAACGCTGAACCCCAACAGACTGTCGCCCATCATGTAAACCTTGAAAAGGAAGCTGAAGACCCACTTGTGACAAGCTTACAATCTGCGGTAAGCCTCGTTCCAGCATACTTCTGCACAATTAACTGTACCCTGATCTACTGAATCCTCACCCATCCCTTGTAGATTGTGCACCCTCGTAGGCAGGGTCCTTTCTTCACTTGTACCAGACGGTGACCCCTTTTTACTTGTAACTCACCACGGAATAAATGTCTCTGTAATAGTAATTATAGTACTTGTCAATTGATGGCACTTTCCTGGTGTCTACCCCTAATTAGATGTGTTTTGTCAGCTTTTGGGCCCATTTGAAGGTGTTGTATATGGTTTTTTTGTCCCATTAAATCTTATCGCCTCTTCGTCGAATAAATTCGGCTAGCGTCTAAATATTCGGCGAGAATTTCCAAACCTAACTGAAATGTTCGCTCATCTCTACTCCAGACACCAAGGATTGTGGGCCCAGGGTCAATCAGGGTTGCCCCCTTAATCTACAGCTCCTGCAACTCCTTCTCTTCAGCCTCCATCTCGAAAATGACCACATCAGTCGGAAGCACTGCGTCGGCCAAGCGGTAACAGGCTGTGCTGAAGCTAATATGCTTAGTTGACAAACAGCACACCGTTAAAGAGTTGTTGACAGCTCTAAGAGCAGGAAGATCTGTGACTGTCACCGCTGAACCTACAGCCGGGCATGGTCGTGTGTGACAATGGCCGGAATCTGGTGGCAGCTCTGAAGCGAGGTGAGCTCACCTGTACCATGCCTGGCCCATGTACTTAACCTTGTGGTTCAGCTTTTTCTCAAAACCTACCCAGATCTACCTGATCTGCTTGTCAAAGTACACTGCATGTGTGCCCATTTTAGAAAGTCAGCTACATCTTCCACCACCCTTGCTATGCTTCAGCAGCATTTGAAGCTTCCAGCTCACTGACTGGTGTGTGATGTCCTCACGCATTGGAACTCAACCTTGCAGATGTTAGGAAAGAATTGCTTTTCAATATTTTTATTAGTATTAAAAGGTTCAATCTATGGGGAAGGGAGGGGAAGGGAAGGGAATAAATAGATTGGAAGAGGGAAAAAAAAGGAGAACTCCAAGATGTGTACATGGTAATCCATGCATAATGACAAAATAAAATATAAAATACAAATTACAAACGTTTGTAAAATATAAAGTTCTTTGTCTAGAGAACCGCTAGATCCGTATTGAAACTGAATATGAGAATATTATAGAAATAATATAAAATTATTATTCCTAATAGTGCTTATATAAATCAAGGAAATTTATTGGTCCAACATGTCCATTTTTTGTGAATTTGTTTAAACCGTTATTAACGGCGAATCTGTACTCATGATTTATGAAGGGAAATTCTATCTAGGATGTCTGAGAATTTAGGAGGATCCGGTTGTTTCCAATTAAATGCAATTGCATTTTTTACTACTAAAAAGATATGGATAAGAATTAGTCTTTCAGATGGCCTAATGTTCTCCATTTCCAATGAAAGACGGGCCATTTATGGAGTGATTATAGTAAGGGTATTGGTCAAATTTTTTGTGAAAAATGTATGGAGTTTTCCCATGCCTTTAACTGGCAGGAGGTTTTAAGATCCTTTTTCCATCTGATCATGTATGGACATTTGATCAGTACATTGTCATTGTTAAACCAATTATAGATACTTTTGAGACTTCAAAAAATTCTATGGCTAATGTTATAAGGTTCATAATTGCTTCCGATATTAGTAGGTTATTTGAGAGGAAGGTTGAAACGCAGTCTTCTACAATAGTGTAGTTAAGAAAATCTGATGAGGATAATTTAAATCTTTTTTAAATCTTTTAGTGGGATGAAATTTTTCCCATCATAAATATCTTTAATCTTTTATGCCTAGATCTTATCAGTGAGAGGGAATGCTTTTTATATAGAGAAACTATAAATTTGAGGAAATTATTTATGTTGTTGAATTTAGAGTTTGTTTTGCTTTTGGATAATTTCTTCCAAGCATAAATGGCTGCATTGAATATTGGATGTGATGGCTCATTGTAGCACTTTTTGAAAAGGTGTTTATAAAGTAGGTGACCCAAGGGAAGTTTATTTAGCATAGTTTCTAAATCAATCCATGCAGGTGCGTTGTCTTGTTTCAACCAGTATATAATCTGCTTTATAATGTTGGCGAGGTAGTAGGCGTTGATGTTAGGTACGCCAAGGCCTCCCTTAGCTTTGTTTTTATATAAAGTAATAGTGGAAATCCTTGCTCTTATTATTCCAGATAAATGAGTTAATTAAATTCTGAATTTTTATTAAGTATGTGGAAGGGATAATAAGAGGTAAGTTTCTAAAAATGTTAAGTATTTTAGGGAGCGTGATAGTTTTTACTGTTAGAGTTTTGCCCAACCACGAGAGATCTTGATCTCCAATAAAGAGTATATCTTTAGTTATAGTACTAATTATGGATTCCATATTTTTAGCTATTATGGAACTTATATTTTTAGATATAATTATTCCCAAATAGACAATTTCTTCTTCAGCCCACCCAAAATTAAATGTCTCTAATTTTAGTTATTAACTCAATGTTTAAGTTAAATCGCAGTGTTTTGGATTTATCATTATTGATTTTAAAGTATGAGATTTTTGTTAAGTTATCAAGTATGCTTGAGACTTCGTTGATAGTTTAATGGGTCAGTAAGAGTTAACAGTATGTCATCAGCAAATAGGTTTATTTTAAACTGACAGGACCCAGAAACTAATCCTTTAATATTTTGTTTTTTTTCTTATCCTCTGTGCAAGAGGCTCCATTGCTATTGCAAAAACGAGTGGGGATAAAGTGCAACCCTGACTTGTCACGTTAGAAATGGCAATAGGGTTTGATAAGTGGTTATTTGCATAGATTCTGGCTGTGGGATTAGAACAGTGCCATAACGTGTGAGGAATTTTTCGTTAAATCTGAACTTTATAAGAGTAAATTTAAAAAAATCCCAGTTCAGCCTGTCAAAAGGATTTTTCAGCATCTAATGCTAAAAAAATTGAGGGGAGGTTAGATGAATTAATCATCCTAATAAAAATGATTAGCCTTCTAGTTCCCTCTGTAGGCTACCTACCACCTACAAAACCTATTTGGTAATTATTGATGAGGGGTAGAATGTTTTTCAATCTGCTAATGCCTTAGAATAGATTTTAACATCTGTGTTAAGGATACAAGTCTAAAAATGTTGACATTATCCATGTCTCCTTTGGGTTTTGGTATAAGGGTTATTGTAGCCTCAAGCATTTCAGTCGGAAAAGAGCTTTGGGAGGATGCTAGGTTGAAAACGTGACAAGTGAGGGGCTAAAATTTGATTAAAGGTCTTATAGTATTCATTATTAAAACACTCAGGCCCTGGGGATTTAAACGGTTTAAGATGTTGAATTGTATCTACAATCTTTTTCAGTAAATGGAGCAGTTAGGGATTCTAAATCTTGTTGGCTGATTTGGGGGAGGGTTATAGATGAAAGAAATGCATTTATGGTATCTTTATCTGGAATGGAGGTGGGGGACGAGTAAATTAATGTTATATAAATTATGATAGTATTTAGCAAATGTTTCAACTGTCTTCAGGATGAAATTTTATAGACCCATCTTGTTAGAATTCTATCAATCCTATTATATAACCTTGTTTTATATGGCTCATCATAAAACTGGTGGGTTTATTTATTGATGAATATAATTTATATTTGGAATTTTTAAATAACCGAGTCGTAGGATGCAAAGATTTCTGCTTTGAGATCTTGTCTTAGTTTGATTTCTTGTCTTATTATTGTCGAGGGGTGTTGAAGATTGATTTGTAAATTTTCTTTATTTCTTATTTGTGATGGGAGATCAGTGATTTTTGTCCTACACTTTATGGGGGGAGGATAATTGCATCATTATGTCACATAGAACTGCTTTATGTGCGTTCCAGTACGTGAAAGGGTTGATTGAGTCATCTTCATTTTCTTTAAAGTAGTTTTTAAAATTATTTTCGATAACAATTTTATATTCAGGGGTGAAGATAAGGGAAGAATTACATTTCCACAGTGAGTTTTTCAAGTGGGGGCCCAACAAGAAATTACCTAAAACTGGGGGATGATCAGAAATTGTTTTTACGTTAATTGATATTTTTTTAAATTTAGATATAGTAAAAACATCTAAGAATTAAATCAATACGAGACGCAGATTGGTGTACCTCTGAAAAGTACAGTACAGACCAAAAGTTTGAACACCTTCTCTTTTAAAGATTTTTCAGTATTTTCATGACTATGAAAATTGTACATTCCCACTGAAGGCATCAAAACTATGAATTAACACATGTGAAATTATATATTTAACAAAAAAGCGCAAAACTGAAAATATGTCTTATATTCTAGTTTCTTCAAAGTAGCCACCTTTTGCTTTGAAGACTGCTTTGCACACTCTTGGCATTCTCTTGATGAGCTTCAAGAGGTAGTCACCGGAAATGATCTTCCAACAATCTTGAAGGAGTTCCCAAAGTTGCTTAGCACTTGTTGGCCATTTGCCTTCACTCTGCGGTCCAGCTCACTCCAAACCATCTCGATTGGGTTCAGGTCTGGTGACTGAAGGCCAGGTCATCTGGCGGAGCACCCCACTCTCCTTGGTCAAATAGCCCTTAAACAGCCTGGAGGTGTGTTTGGGGTCATTGTCCTGTTGAAAAATAAATGATGGTCCAATTAAACGCAAACTAGATGGAATAGCATGCCGCTGCAAGATGCTATGGTAGCCATGCTGGTTCAGTATGCCTTCAATTTTGAATAAATCCCCAACAGTGTCACCAGCAAAGCACCCCCACACCTCCTCCTCCATGATTCATGGTGGGAACCAGGCATGTAGAGTCCATCCGTTCACCTTTTCTGCGTCGCGCAAAGACACGGTGGTTGGAACGAAAGATCTCAAATTTGGACTCATCAGAGCAAAGCACAGATTTCCACTGGTCTAATGTCCATTCCTTGTGTTCTTTAGCCCAAAAAAGTCTCTTCAGCTTGTTTCCTGTCCTTAGCAATGGTTTCCTAGCAGCTATTTTACCCTGAAGGCCTGCTGCACAAAGTCTCCGCTTAACAGTTGTTGAAGAGATGTGTCTGCTGCTAGAACTGTGTGGCATTGACCTGGTCTCTAATCTGAGCTGTTGTTAAACTGCAATTTCTGAGGCTGGTGAGTTGGATAAACTTATCCTCAGAAGCAGAGGTGACTCTTGGTCTTCCTTTCCTTTGGCGGTCCTCATGTGAGCCAGTTTCTTTGTAGCGCTTGATGGTTTTTGCAACTGCACTTGGGGACACTTTCAAAGTTTGCCCAATTTTTCAGACTGACGGACCTTCATTTCTTAAAGTAATGATGGCCACTCATTTTTCTTTACTTAGAATTTGTATTATGGACAGAAAAAATCAGCTAACATTCTATTCAGTAGGACTATCAGCTGTGTATCCACCAGACTTCTGCACAACACAACTGATGGTCCCAACCCCATTTATAAGGCATGAAATACCACTTGCTAAACCTGACAGGGCACACCTGTGAAGTGAAAACCATTTCCGGTGACTACCTCTTGAAGCTCATCAAGAAAATGCCAAGAGTGTGCAAAGCAGTCATCAAAGCAAAAGGTGGCTACTTTGAAGAACCTAGAATATAAGACATATTTTCAGTTGTTTCACACTTTTTTGTTAAGTATATAATTCCACATGTGTTAATTCATAGTTTTGATGCCTTCAGTGTGAATGTACAATTTTCATAATCATGAAAATACAGAAAAATCTTTAAATGAGAAGGTGTCCAAACTTTTGGTCTGTACTGTATGTGAACTCCCTAGAGGTTATATTAATGCACCTGAATACATCGAACAATTTGTTTTTTGTTATCTAATTTATAGTAGCAGATAGGTATCTTTTGGGAAAAGAGGAGTTCAAATGCCCATCCGGGACTCCCAATAATATTAATTCTCCCTTCCTGACTTCAGAGATTTTCCTCATTAGTTTATCAAGGAATTTGGTATGTTTTTTGTTGGGAGTGTAAACATTAACTGTGGTGCATTGCTGATTGTTTATTTGACATAGTAAAACATGGAAACTTACTTGGGTGTCAATGAATTCTTCAAATTTAAATGGAATTGAGTTTATGATTGTTGCTACGCCTGCTCTTTAATTGTTTAATGATTCATAAATATTTGGAAAATTTGTAACTTTATTTGGGATGTTTGTCTTTTGCAAACAGTCTCTTGTTAGCATGCATCTGCATGGTAGTTATTAATTTCCTTCCATAGGGTGAATCTTTTATTGGAACTGTTAAAACCTCTCGCGTTGTATGATAGTATATTGAAACTCATGGTGTTATGAAAACTAATGTGGCAAGTTTCAATGCAAAACTGTTGAGTCGAGGTTAGTACCTAGCATGGATAATAAATACGAAGGCGATTCCTTGATTTATGAGAATTCAGCTTATTTACATGAAAAGTGTCAGAAGAATGTTAAACAGCACTAAAAATTAATTAGTATTCGTTAAAGGTGAACAAAACAGCTCTGGAATAGAGTACTCCAGAGATAACTACTCAGCAGTAGAGTTTCTTCTTTCTGGGAAAGTTCGTGTGAAATATCCGTGAGGTTGCAACCTCTATATATGAAGAATTTTTAAGACCGAAATGTCCTTAAATATCTTTAAAAGATTATATAAATTAAATGCAAATAATGGAGATAACAGATTTAGTTGTCATTGATAAGACAACCTATTTCCCCTTTTGAGAGATAAATACTTCTCCTGAAGTTAAGGAAATCTCGACTTATGCTGTATAATGCTCAATGTTTTACATTTGATAGGAGGGGAGGAACTTTAAAGGATTTGTCATTTTTTAAGGAGGCAATAAATTTGCACCCTTCAAGGGTGAAGAGGGGGGTGGTTTTCCCCTTGAAGAATACCAGTAGTTTTAGGGGAAAACCCCATCTGTACAAAATGTCTTCATTTCTTAGGGTGGTCACTATTTCTATAAAGGTTTTTCTCGCATCGATCATTTCTTTAGATAGATCTGCAAAGATTTTTAGATGATTTTAGGGTACAGGGAAAGTTTTTTTTTATCAAGTTTTGTATTTTTTCCTTAGTGTTTAAAATACGGATAAGCATAATCTTATCACTAGGGACTTCGGCAGGGATTGAAGATGGATGTGGGAGTCTGTATTCTATCAATGGTTAGCTCAGAGTTGGGTAAGGATGGTAGAATTTTTTGAAGCTAGTGATGACAGTCAGATCATGGTGAGTATGTTTTCAGGAATACCGCGGATTTTTAAATTGTTCCTGCGGTTACGGTCCTCTAGGTCTGCCAATTTAGATTTGAGTTTGCGTATTTCAAGTTGCGTATCCTGATTTTCGTTTGGCAATTTTTCGGTTTTCTTTCACTTGGACTCATCTTTTTTCATTATCCTCTAACCCTTTTATTAAAAGAGTTTAAGGTAGAATGGATTATTCAGCCTGTCTTTCAAGATTATTTTTGTCTTTCAGGAGTATATTTTTGATCTATTACTTTCTGTACTCAAATTAAGAGATGAGTCATAGCAGTCTGATTCAGAATCTTCCTGCGAGAACGAGCTTGTGTCCCCAATCACCTGGCTTAGGTCTTTTGTGTGAGTGACAGATCCATCACCTCCCCACCAAATTACTGGTATACTTTTAAATCTGGTTCTTTATCTGGTTCTGTTATTGGTGGCGATTAAATAGGAAGAGTAGTTGAGCTTTTAGGGAGCTCTCATTTTGGAGAGCCTTACTGTAGGTTTCAGTCAAACTGTTTTTTTGTGTTTTTTTTATCCTCATCCCTCTTAAGGAGGGACCTTGCTTTAAGAGGACTGAATGTTTAGGGTATCTTCTAGAGGATTACAATAAGAATGATAGTGAGCTTTTGTCTTTGTTGTTTAGGTTTATTAGTGGGATTTGATGTTTTATTTCCCACGAAGTTATGATTTTTTATTTAGAGCTCATTTTTAAGTATAAGTAATAGTGTTGAGCGAGCACTAAAATGCTCGGGTGCTCGAAGCTTGGGCCGAGCTCGCCGTGATACTCGGCCCGAGCAACGAGCCCAATGTTAGTCTATGGGAGACCCGAGCATTTTTGCGGCGGCTCCCCCGGCAGTCTGTAGAAAGCCTAAAAAGTTCTCAAATGACATTAGGACAGCATGGGCATCGCCCCAGGAAGCATTTCTGACCCCCAGGTCATTGCTGTCAACAACGTGGTCAGAGGTATTAAGCCACTTTTACGGGCTCACAATAAAACATACAAAAACGAAACTGAAACAGTTTTCCTGTGAAATATGTTCAGGGACTTCCTTTCCAGGGTAAAGACTTGTGTATAAGGTAAAATAAATAACCAAAAAAAAAATACTCCAGCACACCTTGGGCTATGTTCACAAGTAGCAATTTTTATGCGTTTTTGCACTTTTGTATTGCTTTCAACCGTGACAAATGCATTCACCGGGAAATGTCATTTTAACATTTTACAACCTTATCTGGCCATGTGCTATGTGACACATGCATACAGTGCTGAAAAGACATGGGAACAGCATGGGGAAGACCCCTGGAAGCATTTCTGACACCCAGGTCACTGCCTAAAAGTGTGCCCATCAGAAGTGATCCTTGCCGCATCAGAAGATGCAGACTTACAACTATCCCCGTGCAAGTCCTTGTCCCAGGGCAGTGTTCAATTGTACCTCCCCCATTCCTTGCAATGCAAGCGCAAGTATGCAGCCTGCCACCCACCGCCAGGCTGCAATACCATACGGCTAGCTTGCACTTGAAATGGGGCCTTTAAGTTTGGTAGAGGCCGAAGCTGGCCACTACTTCATGGCTACTTCGGCAGCAAGGCATTCATACTCTGTCCCCAGCAGCATGGCAGCCGGGTGTCCACGCTCGGTCCCCAGCCGCCAGGTGTTCATACTCTGTCCCCAGCCGCCCCCATTTCTCCTTGGAACATCCCGTTACACACTTTTCTTAGTCTGGACTGCTTTAGTTCAGCATTGGAGAACCAGACTCCTCCGGTGGGCCCTGGTTTCTCCATCAGGGGAGTTGAGAGTGCCAAGATGAGGAGCATGATGATAGAAGTTAGCGTCTGCTTTGTTTTCTTGGAAAGCAAGCACATGTATGTAGTAGTGGCTAGGCCTGAGGTGGTCAGCGTTTTGGCGCATATCCTACCTCCTCCGAGGATTGCTGGATGTTTTCCTGCTACTATCCCACTTCTATGACTCCCGTTAAAACAAAGCTTCAGGTGATGAATGATGGATGAGGTGGTGGCATAGGATATGTTTCTGTACCAAAAAGAGCGGTTCGGCTACACAGCTATAGGGCATACAGTGAGTGCAATGCCTCCCAAAAATTTTGAGGCACTTCAACGCCCCTAGGAAGTGATATGGAGGTCAGAGGGCATTAACTAAACCGTTTTTTCCCATTTATAGCAACTGGGTCTCCTGTGCACTGTTGGCCTAAGCAGTGAATGGAAGGCTTCCCAAAAATTATGAGGAACTGCAATGCCTTTTGAAACAGACGTGGATTACAGCATACTAAAATCCTTTTACCCATTATTGGGGAGTGGGTCTCCCTTACTGTTCGCCTATGAATTGAAAAGCAAAAGCTGACTAAAATTAGGAGGAAATGCAATGCTCGTTGGAAGAATGGTGGAGTTT
Source organism: Phyllobates terribilis (assembly GCF_046119375.1). Taxonomy (NCBI): domain Eukaryota; kingdom Metazoa; phylum Chordata; class Amphibia; order Anura; family Dendrobatidae; genus Phyllobates; species Phyllobates terribilis. The sequence continues at coordinate 52,547,919 of NW_027362761.1, read as the reverse complement.
GCAGTGGAATAAAAAGACTATCAATGCCCCATGAAAAAGTGGTGGAGGTCGCAGTAGCTTAAAAAGACTTTTAATGCCCCTTGGAAAAGCGGTGGAGGTCGCAGTAGCTTAAGACTGTTTTAATGCCCCTTGGAAGAGACGTGGAGGTCGTAGTGGAATAAAAAGACAATATCAATGCCCCTTGAAAATGTGGTGGAAGTCGCAGTAGCTTAACAAGACAGTTTTAATGCCCCTTCGAAGAGACGTAAAGGTCGCAGTAGCTTAACAAGACAGTTTTAATGCCGCTTGGAAAAGTGGTGGAGGTCGCAGTGGAATAAAATGACAATATCAATGCCCCTTGAAAATGTGGTGTAGGTCACAGTAGCTTAACAAGACGGTTTTAATGCCCCTTGGAAGAGACGTGGAGGTTGCAGTATTTTAACAAGACTGTTTAAAAGCCCCTTACAAGAGCCATGCAGTACAGCATCTTAAAAATATTATTCCCATTATTGGGGAGAGGGTCTCCCATAGTCTTTGTTTATGCCTTCCAAGCAAAAGCTGCCAAAAATTAGGACGGAGGAACTTGCAATGCTGGCAACACGAAGTAAGGTCACCCTGGTGGTGTAGTGGTGGTGGAGGCTGAGGAGAAGTAGAAGAGCAAAATACAGCCGAAATGAGTAAGCGTATACCCATGTGTGGGTGTGAAGCGGTGCATGGGAATACACCTCCCGAAACAACACAGTGGATTTGACTTTGTGTTACTCTGCTGTCGTCATTTGGTGGTGATGAGAACTCTGGCCCAATCCAGCCCTTGTTCATTTTGATAAGGGTCAGCTTGTCAGCATTATCATTTGACAGGCGAGTGCGCTTATCAGTTATAATTCCCCCAGCGGCACTAAAAACACGCTCCGATAACACGCTAGCGGCAGGGCAGGCCAGGACCTCCAAGGCGTACAGAGCGAGTTCATTCCAAGTGTCCAGCTTGGATACCCAATAATTAAAAGGCACAGAGGAATCACGGAGAACGCTGGTATGATCGGCAAGGTACTCCCTCACCATCTTTTGAAACTTTCCACTCCTTGTGAGATTACCCCGCGCCTCAGGGCCTGTAAGCTGGGCGGGTCTCAGAAAACTGTCCCAGAACGTTGACCGTTTTCCCCTGCCTCTGCTGGATTGGAATTGCGTGTCTCTCACCTGTACGCCTTGGTTGGGCAACGAACTATGACCTCTGCCGCTAGCGTGTTCAGATGGGAATATTTTTTTAACAGTTCTGCAGCAAGGGCCTTCTGGTACTGCCCCATTTTTGTAGACCTCTCCACCTAAGGAGTAAGAGTGAAAGTTCTCCTTGTAGCAGGGGTCTAAAAGGGTCACCAACCAGTAATGACTGTCACCCAACATTTTTACAACGCGAGGGTCACGGTTAAGGCAGAGTAACAAAGTCAGCCATGCGTGCCAGACTGGTAACGGGCAAGACTTCCGTGTCCTCACCAAGATGACGACTGACCATTCTCTCCTCCTCCCCCCTGTCCTCAGGCCACCCACGCTGAACTGACGGTATAACAGTTGTATAGGTACTAACGTCTACAGTGCATGATACCAGCTCCTGTTCCTACTCCTCCGCCTATCCCTCATTGTCCCCCAATGCACGTTGGCTTCTTGATCCATCTCATCATACTCAGGCTGCAATGCCTCCTCTAATTCTCTGCAGAGAGCGTTGCAAAAGACAGACAAGTGGGATGCTGATGCTAATGATGGCGTCATTGCCACTCACCATCTTGGTGGCCTCCTCAAAGTTTGTCAGGATGGTACATATGTCAGACATCCAGGTCCACTCCTGAGGTCTTATGTGTGGAGTCTGACCTGAATATCGACGGCCTTGTTGCAGCTGGTACTCCACAACTGCTCTCTTCTACTCACAAATCCTTAGCAACATGTGGAGGGTAGAGTTCCAACATGTGGGGACATCACACACCAGTCGGTGTGCTGGAAGCTGCAGACGCTGCTGCAACACAGCAAGGGGCGGCGGAAGCTGTAGCCGACTTGCGAAAATGAGTTGACAGGCGGCATACTTTGACGAGCAGATCTGGCAACTCTGGTTATGATTTAAGAAACTGCTGAATCACGAGGTTAAGCACATGAGCCAGGCTTGGTATGTTTGTGATCTCGCCTCGCCTCAGAGCCACCACCAGGTTACAGCCAGTCACACACAACCATGCCTGGATGTAGGTTCAGCAGTCTTAGTAACAGATCTGCCTGCTCTTTCACAGCTGTCCACAACTCACAAGCAGTGTGAGGTTTATCACCTAAGTTTATGAGTTTCAGCACAGCCTGTTGCGGCTTGGCTGATGTGGTGATATCTGAGATGGAGGCTTAACATGAGGAGGAGGATGATGCGGATAAGCTGTACACTGTGGGGGCAACTCTAACTGACATAGGGCCCACAATTCTCGGTGTGGGGAGGATGTGTTCCGTCCCAAGGTCCTACTGGGTCTCGGCTTCCACTATGTTTACCCAGTGTGCCGTCAGGGAGAAGTACTGTCCCTGGCCACAAGCACTAGTCCACGTGCCCGTTATCAGGTGCACTCTCCCACTAACTGCGTTGTTGAGGGCACGGCAGATGTTTTGGGACACGTGCTTGTGTAGTGCGGGGATGGCACACCGGGCAAAATAGTGTCGGCTGGAGACCGAGTACCGAGGGACGGCCACCGCCATAAGGTTGCAGAAGGAGTCCGTCTCCACCTGCCTATAAGGCAGCATTTCCAACGCAAGCAGTCGTGAAATGTGCGAATTTAGGACTGTGGGGCATTGGCTGCGAATTTGCGCTTTCATTCAAAGCTCTGGGATATGGAAAATTGAACGCTGTGGTTGGACGTGAACGTTGATGCTGTTTCTTGAGAAACTGCCATAAAAAGTGAAGACTGAGAGGAGGGGGCATCTTTGCATGCAGTATGGACAGAAGATTGCCTTGAACGCACAATAGGTGGTTCTATCACATGCACAGTGGAAGAAGCAGTGGTGACACCCGCTGACACTGATCGTGGACCCTGGGGTTCTCCCCACAAAGTCAGGTGCTTTGCTGCCATGTGCCTGATCTTGCTGGTGGTGGTCAGGCTGGTAGTTTTGTCACCCCTGCTGATTCTGGCATGGCAGGTGGTACAAATGGCCTTTTTGGGGTTCTCAGCAGAGTCTTTAAAAAAATTCCAGACTCTGGTACCGGTTGTACTGGCAACGTCCCTCGTGTTGGTGTTACGTGGAACGATTGCCCGCCTTCTGTGTGCGGCCACCACTCTGCTTCTTCCTGCCTGTTGGGCTACTCTGCCTCCCTCCCCCTGTGTGCTGCTGGCATCGCTCTGCGTGTCCTCCTGCCACGTTGGGTCAGTTATTAGATCATCCACCACCTCCTCCTCTTCCACTTGCGCACCACGATCCTCCTCCTCACTTCCTGGCAATTGTGTCTCGTCATCGTCCACCTCTTGTGACTAATTGCCAGCGTCGACTTCCTCTGGCCGTGGCTGTTCAAATATTTGGGCATCGCTACATGGGATCTCCTCTTCCACCACTTCAAGCACAGCAGGCGAGGGGCACAAATCTGGAAATAGACCAGTGAACAGCTCTTCAGAGTGTCCAAGTGTGGGATCAGTTGCTGTCAGACGACACTCGGCATGGTGGGAGGAAGGAGCATCAGGGTGGAGGAGGAGTATGCGGTAGAGACTCACGACTACTAAAACTTGACCGTGTGGAAGACAGACCAGAGGTGGTGGTGCCCAGGCAACTGGAAGTATTATCTGCTATCCAATTAATAGCCTGTTCACACTGATCAGTTCGCAATACTGGTGTTGCAGTGTGGTTCCCTAGTAATTCGGTCAAGAAGTGGGAGCGAGAAGATGTGGCTGTTGGTTTTGGCACATTTTTACCTTGGCCACGGCCCCGTCCTCTACACGCATTATCACCAGAACGTCCAGTTCCACGTCCCTTGCCACGCGCCTTGCCCATTGTAAATGAAGTAAAATAGCTTACACTCGCATTATCAATGGAAAAAGGGTAACAAAGGAAATTAGAAGCGTGGAAGGGTAAAACCACAGTTCTATCTCTCTGGCCTACACCAGAATCTTTTAAAAAGATATATTTCTGAATGAACAGACAGGGAGACTTACTGTATTTTTGCGGCAAAAAATACCAAAATCTGGATAATACAGAGATTTAAACTGTGGAACTGCAAAACCAGTTACATTTTTCTGGCCTACACCAGACTCTTTAAAACAAATATATTGGTGTCTGAACAGTCACAGACACACTCAATTTTTTTATTTATTTTTTTTTCTTTGGGGGGGGGGGGGATGGATACCTAAAGGTTAATAAGACGCGTATTTGGACAGTTTGACTGAGGAAAAAAAAATACAGGATTTAGATGAAAAAAAAGGATTTTTCCTGGCCCCTGAGACCGGGGTGATTAGTCTAGCAATTAGACCAACAGGAGCACACAGGACTGTAATGCTGCGTTTGCTGGTGTAACCACTGCGTCTCCTATACAGCCTGCCTGCTTGATATCTGGGATGGGTTTTAGTCCTGAGAAGGACTGTTTGTTTGATTTGGCAGGCTTTAGAGACCCTACACTAACTATTTCGGAGTTTAAATCTCTCCCTAGCTCAATAGCACTGACCCTACACTGGATGATCCGGAGCGACTGTCCAAGATGGCGGCGCCCGGTTTTAAATACTCGAGGCGACGCTGTGCGGCCAGCCAATCACTGTAATGCCCACTAACATGGCTGCGGCATTACAGTGACTGGCTGGCAATCCCTGCATGTTCATTGGCTCTGTAAAGAGCGCCAAACGTGCAGGGCGGAGACCCGAGCACCCGCCCGAGTAACCCGAAAATGCTCAGTGCTCGCCGAACATCCCGAGTAGTGAGATGCTCGGGCGAGTACCGAGCAGTGTCGAGCATGCTCGCTTAACACTAATAGGTAATTGGCCTGATGTATTAATTCCTGAAGTACACTGATTGGAGTTATTCGGAATTAAATTGCAAGGTAAAGCAAATTTACATTGATATGTAGAAATAAGTATATTAAGAATAACACACAAATGACAATCAATGAAAATGAGAAAACGTTGTGTTCCTTTATGCGTAGAATTTATTACACTAATCCTCTAGGTATAGTTGAGGTTCTCTTAACTCTCAAACATATAGAGGGCTCTTAAGCTATGTACCAGGAAAATTCAGTAAGCTACATGCTTTAGGGGATTATAACTAGTGTTGAGCCACCCCCGTAGTGTTCGAGTTCGGTTCGGTTCGTCGAACACCCGTGTGTTCGCCGAACTGTTCGTCGAACTGTTCGTCGAACACCTTCGAACACCGTTAAAACCAATGGCAGGCAAACAAAAACACATAGAAACACATAGAAAACACCTTCAAAGGTGTCCAAAAGCTGACAAACTGCTCAGAAGACACAACTAACACATGGAAAAGTGACAAGTACATATAGTCATGCGAAAAGAAAAGAGGTGGAGGAGTAAAAGGAGGGGGAGACACAGATATAGGCATGTCATGCCCTTCTAAAATCCAAAAAGTGAGAAGCCGAGACGGCCAGTCCGCTCCTGCCCGTGCCACCTCCGTGTCGCCGGGTTTGTGCCAGAGCCGCGGTGAACCATGACGGCCAGCCCCCCTCTCCCAATACTGGTGCCTGTCCGCTGGTGGGTCGAGAGAGCCCCCCTGTGGTGGAGGTAGCTCTAAGCTTTTTAATTTAAATTGTCCCTCTAATTTGAATGAATACACTTTAAATCCATTTACAAGGATCTATTGGAGGGCAAGTCTCATGCCAGCAGCCGCAAAATTCCAGCTCCAGTAGCGTCCACTAAAGCTGCTGCAGTTAAAAAGCTTTTATAAGGATCGAGCTCGGCTGTCCACCGCAAGGCATCCTAGTGCCAGTCCCAGCCCCTATGCCTTGGGGTGCCTCCTGATGCTCTTCACTAAGTATCCCGTGGTCCCGAAGCATTTCCTTTGAAAAAATTAAGTGTCCAAACTACAGGTGGTGTAGCTTGCTTAACAGCCGGGATAATCCGCTGACTAGCAGACACTGCTACTAGGCACAAAGTATTTCCTGGGCTAGATGCAGTTAAAAATTTGTAAGTAGATACTCTCGTTGGATGCTGAGAAAGCATTCCATAGAGTCTCCTGGCACGCCATATATGATTCTCTTAAAAAGCTTGGGGTAGGGGTCTAGGGGACCCTTTTATAGCCAAAATCACGGCCCTGTATCACAATACGTCACCTAGGCTGAAGATAAATGGAACTGTAGCACCGAGGGCTCGGTTGCTACAGACGTATTGCACCTCACCCAGAGGTGTGATATCTCACTCTCAGATAAGGATGGAGTGTGGATCAGGACCCGACACCTGCATGCATTACACCACATTGCCGTGGGGCAGGGCGACCAATATGCCCCTGAGATGGGCACGACAGTCCCTGTCCCTGGCTGGAGTGGGGGGAGGGAACACTGAGGAAGGGGAACCCTGCAGTGCAGGAGCAGGGAGGAAGCAGTTCCTGGGTGCATTGAGAAGGGAGTATAAAAGGTGGGCACCATCTTAGTTCAGTGCAGAGAAGTCTGAGCAGAAGTGGCAGGGAGCAGGGGCTCTGCATGAGCTCTGCTCCGGAGGCGGGCCTAGTAACAGAGGCCCAGGCCTGCAAGAGGGAGAAGGAAGGAAGAGGAGCGGAGAAGGCTCCAGGAACGAGGAATGAAGGGATCCCAGGGGTGCGGACGGGCGAGTCGCCACCGCACGCCCGAATCCACCTGCGTGGAGGGGTCAGGCCAAAGGGGGAGACCGGTCCCCGAACTAGTGGAGGCAGGAAACGACCCTCAGCTAGAAAACGGAGGCTCTGACATTTTATGTGGCGCAGCCCCTTGCTCCACCCGCTAGGAAGGCACCACATAGGGTCAGGGAAACTGGCGCCAAGTTTACCAAAAGGAGGCCCGAGGCAGCCGGACAGAAGTGTTGGTAAGAAAGGCCAGACAAAGGACAAACAAAGGGGGTCCTGTGAAGCGCTCCAAAGTTATCTGGGAGTTGTCTGAGCCCCTCACCTGGTGAGCACAGTACGACGTGGGCAGCCGTTACCTGCAGACGTGGTCTGGATAATAAGAACTGTGAGTAAAGGCCCTGAACTGCATCACTGACTCCGTGTCGTTACTGCTGCTGCCCTGCACCATCACCCCCATCCTCCGCATACACTGCCCTGAGGCTATACTCCTCCCGTGGGGAGTTATGCTATGCTCTGCTGCACCCACAACACCAGCCTTAGCGGTCTGCCCTGTAGCGGCGGTTCACTCTGACCGCAATCCACGGGTGGCGTAGTCGGACATTTAAACATCAAAACCACATAAATAGTTCCGCCACTGGTTTGACCGCCCTGAGCCACGGAACCGGATCGCCGCCACGAAGACTACAACCACCAGCATCCACCAAAAAGGGTCCGGCTCCGGGTGTCCCAAGGCCCAGGGGGTGCGTCAGAACATTTTCATCACCTTTCACAATCACCAATGGGACAAGGCAGGGATGTCCTCTGTCCCCTCTCTTATACATCCTAGTGACGGAGCACCTGCTCTCATCAATTCGCCATAACCCCAATATTAGGTGGATTGAGGTGGGAGGCACCGAGTACAAGTGCTCTCTATTTGCTGATGATGTCCTAGTATATATCACTCAATCACATATATCCATCCCTGCTGTTATGGCTGAAATAGATCACTTTGTTACATGGTAAAATTTTTAAATCAATGCAGCGAAGTCTGAGGCCCTCGATGTCTCCCTCCCTAAATCCATATAGGATTCCATCCAGTCCAACTTTCCCTTTGCCTGGCCCTCACAGGGTATCAAATACTTAGGAATTCCTATTCATAGAGACCTCTCCCATCTATGTTATCTTAATTTTGGGCCCTTTATTGAACAATTCCATACAGACCACGGTTGGCAAGTTAGAACTGTAAGATTCACTACGTCAACCACTGGTGTTTTGTGGAAAAGCACATGTACACCGCGTTCCAAATTATTATGCAAAAAGTGTTTAGGAGTGATAAGGGAAGAATTTGTTTGTTTTTCAGTTAAAGTCATTGATGGTGATGTGTGTCAGGGCTCTTTATATCACTGTAAGCAATTGCAGACACCTGTGCTAATTAGTTTGGCAGGTGTGTCCAATGAAAGGCAAGACTACTTAAGAAGGCTCTCTCACATTATTAAGCAGCCTACATTTTCTGCCAAAATGGGAAAGAAAAAGGATGTGTCGGCTGCTGAGAAGCAACAAATTGTGGAGTGTTTAGGTCAAGGCATGACTACAATCAACATTGTGCGATGATCAGGATGAAGTGTCTTGGCAATCAAGAAGTATGTAGCTGATTCACAGTACACACGTGTGCGTGCTGATACGGGCAAATTGAGGACTCTTTCCTACAGGCAATTACGTCAGGTTGAAAGAGCAGCGGCAAAAAAGCCTTGTCATAGCAGCAGACAAGTTTTTGAAGCTGCTTGTGCCTCCAACGTCCCCCGAACAACAAGATGCAGGGTCCTTCAGAGGTTTGCAGCTGTGCATACGCCATCCTGTCGACCTCCTCTATCCACTTCACACAAGCAGAAACGGCTCCAGTGGGCCAAACATTACATGAAGACTGATTTCAAAACGGTTTTGTTCACGGATGAGTGCCGTGCAGCGCTCGATGGTCCAGATGAATGGAGTGGAGGATGGCTGGTTGATGGACACCCCACGCAAACACGGCTACAGCGCCAACAAGGAGGAGGTGGAGTAATGTTTTGGGCTGGAATCATGGGGAGAGAGATTGTCGGCCCCTTTAGGATCCCTGAAGGCGCTAAAGATGAACTCCATAATGTATGTGGATTTTCTCAAACAGCACTTCCTGCCATGGTTCAAGAAGAAGAACCGTGTATTTCACAGCAAGATCATTTTTCTGCATGATAATGCACCATCTCATGCTGCACATAAAACATCTGCATCTCTGGCTGATATGGGCATAAAAGGGGACAAACTTATGGTGTGACCCCCATGCTCCCCTGACCTCTACCCCATTCAGAACCTTTGGAGCATCATTAAAAGGAGTGTCTATGATGGCGGGAGGCAGTTCACATCTAAGCAACAGCTCTGGGAGGGTATTCTGTCCTCATGCAAAACAATTGAAGTAGAAACCATCCAAAACCTGACAAATTCAATGGACGAGAGAGTTCAGAAGCTCCTTTCGAACAAGGGGTCCTATGTGAAAATGTAACATCACCTAGAATAAAGTTTTGAGTTGAAAACTGTTTGATTTCAGTTTCTAACAACCTGCTAATGCTTATAATTTCAAAAATGACCATTTTTTTGGTCTTTATTAAAATGAAAAGGTTGATCGAAAAGTTTGGGGGATCTAAGAGTGTGGCAACCCAGTAGTCATGATTACTTCGAATTCTGACAATATGAGGGTCATGCTGCAGGTAGTGCAGCAAGAAGGCACTTATGTGTCTTGCGCATCTCGGAGCCCCAAAATTATTTTCCGGGCTAGATGCAGCTAAAAATTATTTTTAATTTTAAATCTGGTGAAGCTTATTATAGATGGCCTAATAGGATCAGTGCTGCACACTGCTACAAAGCCCAAATTATTTTCCAGTCAAGATACAGATAAACATGATTAGTAATTTGAAAGCTTAAAACGGTTGGTAGGGTGATTTTAACCAATCATCAAGCTTTTACTCTCCCCAGGATGACACAGGGGTAGAAAAGTCGTTTCGGATCCATGATTTGTTCATCTTTATGAACGTGAGTCTGTCTACATTATCAGTGGAGAGCCACGTGCGCTTATCTGTCAGCACACCACCAGCAGCGCTGAACACACGTTCAGACAGAACGCTGGCTGCGGGGCATGACAAGATCTCCAAGGCGTAAGTGGCTAGCTCCGGCCATTTATCCAGATTGGAAGCCCAAAAAGAGCAAGGGTCCAGTGACACAGTCGTGGCTTCAATGTTTACTTGGAGATACTCCTGTACCATCGTCTCTAGGCGTTGACTATGTGTCAGACTTCTTGTCTCCTGTGGCCTTGCAAAGGATGGGCTAAAAAAGTGGTGAAATGATTCCGCAAAATTGATGTTACCAGCAGATACTGTGGTTCTGTTACGGTTTGAGTGCTGAACACTTGACGGTCCCACGGTTGGCAAGTTGGAACTGTGAGATTCACTACGTGCACCACTGGTATTTTGTGGAAAAGCACATGTAAGATTCTGCAACAGTCTCTGCTGATACTCCTGCATGCGTGCATCCCTTTCTATGGCAGGAATAATTTCTGCAAATTTACTTTTGTACCGGGGATCTAACAGTGTGGCAACCCAGTAGTCAGGATTATTTCTAATTCTCACAATTCGAGGGTCATGTTGCAGGTAGTGCAGCAAGAAGGCACTCATGTGTGTTGCGCATCCAGGAGCACCAAGTCCCTGTTGTGTTGGTGGCGAGGTAACAATCATGCTTCCTTCCTCTGTCCTCTCCCCCCAACCTCGCACAACAGAAATGTGATCAAGGTCTCCCTCATCTGATGAGTCTTCCATCAGTTCGTCCTCCACTTCTTCCTGGGCTCCTGCACCTTCCTCACTAGTTTGGCTGCTACCATGCGCCCTGGTAAAATCATCTCCCCCACCCTCACATGCCTGCCGCCTTGGTGCTGCCGACCGTCTGGACCTTGCAGATGTTAGCCCTTCCGCATACAACTCCTCCTCCTCTACTTCCTCCACCTCCTCTTGTGCCACCACCTGACTCCGAATTCTGTTTAACATGTGCGTCAGCACTAAACATCTTCGTCGCCATTTCAAAACTGTGCAGAAGGGTGCATAGGTCCCTGATCTGAGACCACTCCTCCAGCGTGATTTGCCCCACCTCTGAATCTCGTTGGCCCAGGCTATACGTCAGAACGTATTGCACCAGGGCTTGTCGGTGCTGCCACAGTCGCTGCAACATGTGCAGAGTTGAATTCCACCGGGTAGGCACATCGCATTTTAGCCGGTGAAGTGGCAGGCCCAACGACTTCTGTAGAGATGTAAGTCGCTGAGCTGCGGGATGCGAACGGCGGAAGTGAGCACACAGCGACCGTGCCCTCTGCAGAAGGCCATCTAGTCTGGGATAGTGGGCTAAAAATTGCTGGACAACCAGGTTCAACACGTGAGCCATACAAGGCACGTGTGTGACATTGCCCCGGCGAAGGGCCGCACCCAGGTTTGCAGCATTGTCGCACACGGCCTTCCCTGGTTTCAGGTCCAGTGGAGACAACCATTCATGAAATTGGTTCTCCAGAGCTGACCACAACTCCTCAGCTGTGTGACTCACATTTCCCAGACATTTCAATGTAAAAACCGCCTGATGACGTTGAGCCCTACTGCCAGCATAGTAAGGAGGTGTGCAGGATCCCTTCTGCGCAGTTAGAAAGCTTGTGGCATGACCAGACAGGCTTTGGGTGCAGGTGGAAGACCGAGAGGAGGTTGAGGAGGCAGAAGCAGTGGAGGAACTTTGACATAAAGAGGATTGACGCACAACTCGTGGGGACGGCAAGACTTGGACAGCAGCCCCTTGTCCTGCTGTCACCATAGTTACCCAGTGCCCAGTCAGCGACATGTAACGCCCCTGTCCATGCCTACTCGTCCAAGTGTCTGTGGTGAAATGCACCCTGTCACACAGAGTTTCTCAAAGAAGCGGTGATGTTGTGTGCGACATGCTGGTGGAGCGCAGGCACACCTTTCTTTGAGAAGTAGTGCCGACTGGGCATCTGGTACTGGGGCACTGCGACGGACATAAGGTCTCGAAAATCCTCTGTGTCCACCAGGCGGAAAGGCAGCATTTCTGTAGCCAAGAGCTTGCAGATGGTGAAATTCAACCTCTTAGCTTTCTCATGGCTAGGAGGAAATGGTCTTTTACTTGTCCACATCTGAGGGACCGAGGGCTGGCTATTGTGCTTAGACGGGGTTGTTAAGGGTGTCCCCGGCAAACTGCCGGTCTGTGAGGAAGATGCAGGCGGACATGTTAGGTTGCCTTGATCCAAAGGTGGTGCTATCGATGTCGGACAGCGCTCAAGACCAGCTGGTGTTACCACCTCCAAAGAAAATGATGACCTGCCAATCACGCTGGCTGTTGCGGGTAAAGAGGTGGCAGGTCTGCGCCCCAAAACAGGTGTGACTGCTGTCCCCCCAGTCACAGAGGATGAAGAGGCCGCGGATGCACAAGATATGGCAGACGGTGGTTGGCCCGGCCGGCTAGGCCGCATTGTAGCACACTGAGCTTCCCACTGTAACTTATGCTTCATGTCCATGTGCCGGTTCATGCATGAAGTACTCAAACTATGTATTTTTTGGCCTCTACTTAGCTTTTGCTGACAAATGTTACAGATAACACGAGTTGGGTCATCTTTATCGATCTGAAAAAATGCCCAGGCTATGCAAGGCTTAGCACCCATGCGACCTGAAGAGCCACCACGACTTGTGGTGAGAGGCAGAGTTGTGTTTGAGGATGCAGTTGTTGACGTGCTTCCAGTACTACGTCTCTGTCCAGGAAGGCGCAACCTGACCTCGTCGTCACTAGCATCTTCCTCCACCTCCTCTGCTGACCTCATCTCTTGGCTGACTGTGGGTTGACAGTAAGTGGGATCTCCGACCTCATCATCATCACCCTGTGCGTTATCACACCCGTCGTCCTCAGAGCCAACCTGTTCCTGCCCTGACAAAAAACTAAAGTTGTCGCTCCAATCAGGTATTTGAGTCTTATCATCGTCTTCCTCATTGTCTCCACCAACAGGAGTTACAGTTTGGGAATGAGGGTCTACATTATGGTCAGAACCTTCTGCGTCTGGTCCTGGATCCGACTCAAAGATTCTGGGCATCAGTGCAGATCATTTCCTCGTCTGGATTCACAGAAGCGCTGGAGTCGACCTCTGATTCCCAGGCTATAGTATGAGTAAACGGCTCTGCAGACTCAACCATCTGTTCTACCTCATACTCAGACGGGCAGCTGGAGATTTGGGAGCTGTGAGGAAGCAAGTGCGATTTGGGTGACACCTTTGAGGACTGGAGTATTTGTGATGTTGAAGTTGATGTGGAGGAGAGCCCACTTAAAGGAGCACTTGATATCCGTTGAAGCACCTGCTGTTTTTGTGCCTCATCTGGAATTTGTAGCGATTGGCGTGGCCGTAAGAAAGGGATCTTATCACATTGTCCGCTAAAAGAAGTAGACATTTTAGTTTGGCTGGAAGATGGTCTTTCTTCTGCACCTACCCCACGGACACAACCTTTTTTCCCCTTCCCAACACGCCTATTCCCCTTTCCACCAGCAGCAGGCCTTTTTCCACTCATTTTGGTGGTTAACTAATTCACAACTCTGGAGTTGTTTGCACAAAAAAACAATGGATGGTAACCGAGCAGAGCTGAGTGGCCAAACTGTGGTATTAGGCCAAAACTATTGGCTGGGTTAGATGCAGAAAAAAATTATTTTTAATTTGCAACCTGATGGAGGTCAGTATAGATGGACTAATAGACCAAGTCCCACACACTGCTAGAAGCCCAAATATTTTTTCAGAGCTAGATGCAGAAAAAAATTATTTTTAATTTGCAACCTGATGGAGGTCAGTATAGATGGACTAATAGACCAAGTCCCACACACCGCTAGAAGCCCAAATATTTTTTCAGAGCTAGATGCAGAAAAAAATTATATTCAATTTGCAACCTGCTGGAGGTCAGTATAGAAGGACTAATAGAACAAGTTCCACACACTGCTAGAAGCCCAAATATTTTTTCAGAGCTAAATGAAGAAAAAAATTATTTTTAATTTGCAACCTGATGGAGGTCAGTATAGATGGACTAATAGACCAAGTCCCACACACTGCTAGAAGCCCAAATATTTTTTCAGAGCTAGATGCAGAAAAAAATTATATTCAGTTTGCAACCTGATGGAGGTCAGTATAGATGGACTAATAGAATGATGCTATGCCCAAAAGATTTTACTTCACTAGGTGCAGTAAAAAAATTGGTATTCTATACACAGGTGGTATATCTTGCAACACAGATAGGCTACTCCACTGACTAACACACTCTGCAATAGGCCAAAAAGGATTAGCTTTGCTAGATTCAGCCAAATGCTGTGAAAAAAACTTGCACAGCACTGGCACAGACCTGCCTGGCAAAAACTGATAGGAACTGATGTAACCTAGTCCTGAAAAGGACTCCAATTACAATTAGTCTTTACTCCCACAATCTATCTATTTAAGAGCACAGACCTGCCTGATAAAAGTCGTAGGAAATGCTGTAACCTAGTCCTTAAAAGGACTGCAATCACAACTATTCCCTACTCCCAAGCTATCTGTATATTTGTGCGAAAATTGGCTTGAAATTAACAAGGTATAGCGCACACAGCAACAGCGGTGCCGTCTAACACGCAGCTGCAGCAGTGAGAAAATGGTGGCGACGGGGAAAATGGCTTGGTCTTATAGGGCAAGGACATGTGACATACACTGCCAATCACACATGCCCTTGCTTGTGTGAAAAAAAGCTCTTCGCTCCGTGTGTGCGCTGCTGATAGGCTGACAGATTGCACCTCCCCACTGCAAATGCGGGAAAGAGAAAAAAAAATGGAGATCTTCATTGTTCCTGCAGAGATCCATCCCCTGCCCCTCCCCCCACCCCGCTGTACACTCAAACTGCGTATTAACATTAATTTTCATCATTACTGAGAAAAAATCCAGTTATGATTTTGGTGCACGAACAGTTATCGAACATAACCTCGAACAGCCGAATTTTTCTCAAATTGTTCGTGTTCGCCGACCGGCTCGAACACCGCCCAAAACAGCTCGAATTTGAGATTGGCGAACAGTTCGAGTAGAACAACGCTCATCTCTAATTATAATGACGCGCCCCTGGGCCTGTGTCGCGCTGCGATGCGCACGCGGGAGCTTACCCGGAGCCGGATCTCTTGAGGGTTGTAGTCTCGTGGCGGCGACCCGGTCCGTGCCCAGGGAGTCAAACTGAGCGGCGATGTACTAGCAGTAGATGGTTGGTGACTACGCCACCCGTTGAATGCAGCTATGGAGCTGCCGCTGCAGGGCAGACTGCTGAGGCCGGTGGAAGGATGGTGCAGCGTGGATGGTATAACCCCCAACGGGAGGGGTATGGCCTCAGGGCAGCCGACGTGGATGATGGGGGTAGCAGGAACCACTCAGAGACGGTGCGGTGTAGTTCAGGGTCTTTACTGGTGACAAAGAAAGACCCTCCCGGAGTACTTGCTAGTGATAGGGGCCTGGTCAGTCCTTGAGCAGATGGGATTTCCCCTGGCCAGGCGGAGTTGTAGGCCTTCCCAACTAACTGTACTCTTCTGGCTACCTTGCTAGAGGCGGGAATAAGTAGCCCACGTCCCTGAGTGTACCGTGTGGTGCTCACCCGTATGGCCGGTGACTCGGGGCCTTCTAATGGCTTCCGCTCCACGATGGCGGTGCTGGTCCCACCCGTGTGACCGTGCCTTCGGGCTTCTGGGCCAGAGGACCTGAAATCCTCTGCCGGACGGTTTCTGCCGCTGGGTAGGAGTTAGTCCCCACAGCCTCGGACTCCGGGTCCGGTTAGAAATCTTCTCAGTCAGGGCGAGCTCTGCAGCTGCCAGCCCCTGACTCGTAACACTGCTCCCCACAGAGCTCCTGATGTTTCTTGCTATGCTGCTTCTCTTCTCTACTCTTGTTCTGTCTTCTTTCTCACTAACTCTGCCTCAGCCCCGGGTTTATATAGGGGAAGTCCTTCCCCTCCCAAGACTGGGCAGGAGGTGTGGCATGCACAGGATCCCTGACCAAAGGACCTCCCACCTGCTCTCAGACGTAATATCTCTATCACTGTGGCAACCAGACCCCTGGGGTGTCACAATAACAGTAAACTCTTAAGTATAAGATAAACAACTAAGATTAGTATTCCACCTTAACCCCTTTAAAGCCCAATACGCATTAATATGTATCTGCGCCCTGGGCTTTACGAGTTTTATACGTATTAGTACGAATTCACGATCACGGCCACACAGGCTGTGCGGTCGCGATCACCGCCAGGTGTCAGCTGATTGTCACAGCTGACACCCGTACTAAGTGCAGGGAGCGGTCTTGCACCACTCCCGGCACATTAACCTCCGTAATGCTGCAATCAAAGTCGATCACAGCATTGCGGTGGCAAGGGGAGGTGATCGCAATACTCCCCTCTTCCGACCTCCAGCGCTGTCTGCTGTGGCTTCCCGGATGTTGCCATGACGACCCGATGTCATGACAACATCCTGGTCACCAGACCGCAGGAAGATAGTTTGCTCATGCACTGCGCATGACTAAACTATCTTCTCCCTGTCCAGCGCTGTCAGCCTGCAGAGGAGGAGGAGGACATGGTCAGTCATCCTCTTGGTGAGGCCATGGAAGTCTTGCTGTTAGTAGTCTGGCACGCATGGCTGAGTTTGCTACACTGCCTTTCCCATGACCCTCGCATTCTCAAAATTTTGGGTTACAGTCATTACTGGTTGTTGACACTAGACCCACCCTACAAGGAGAACTTTATATCTCTTATTCCTGAGGCGGACAGGTCTACAAAAATGGGGCTGTACCAGAAGGCCCTTGTTGCAGAACTATTAAAAAAATCCCCATCTGAAAACGCTGGCGGCAGAGGACACACTTCATTGGACAACCAAGGAGTACAGGCGAGAGAGACAACTTCAATCCAGCAGAGGCAGGCGAACACTGTCAAGGTTCTGGAAGAGTTCAGACCCTCCCATCGCAAAGGCCCTGAGGCGAGGGGTACTCTCACAAGGAGTGCAAAGTTTTGGAAGATGCTCAGGGAGTACCTTGCCGACCGTACCACCTTCCTCCGTGATTCCACTGTGCCTTATAATTATTGGGTATCCAAGCTGGATACGTGGAATGAACTGGCTCTCTATGCCTTGGAGGTCGGGGCCTGGCCTGCCGCCAGCATTTTATCAGAGCAGGTTTTTAGTGCTGCAGGTGGAATTATAACTGATAAGCGCATCCTCCTGTCAACTGAAAATGCTGACAGGCTGACTCTTATAAAAATGAACAAGGGCTGGATTGGGCCAGACTTCTCAATAACACTGAATGATAGCAGCGTAACAAACTCAAATCCAGTGTCTTTTCTTGGTAGGTGTATTCCCATGCACCTTTTCACACCCACACATGGGTATACGCTTCCTGATTTTGGCTATTTGCTCTTGTCCTCCTTCTCATCCTCAACCACCATATCGCCAGGGTGACCGTAGTCCGTGATGCAACACCCACAATTTTTTTTAAAGGGTGTTTATGATGCCCGTAAAAAAAAAATGTTTGTACAGTATGTTCATGTATACCCCCCAGGGGTAAATGCTTGTCAGCTCATACACTTAGTGCATGGACATTACAAGTATAGGAGGCCCGCTCCTTTCTAATGGGAACATTTTTTATGAGGCCCTCCATGTCTCTTCCAAGGGGCATTGAAGTGCCTCCAAATTTTTGACAGCCCTTGCATTCACTGCATAGGCCAACATTATGGGAGACTCCTTTCTAATGGGAATTTGTCATTACTGTGCCCCTGCTCTATGCATCTTTAAATTCTTAGTAGGGTTTTTCCCAAATTTTGTCAGCCCTTGCAGTCACAGCATGGGCATTACCACTATAGGAGACCCGCTCCTTTATAATGGAAACATTTTTTTTTACTGAGACCCTCCTCTATGTCTCTTCAAAGGGGTATTGAGTTGCGTCCAAATTTTTGGCAGCCCTTGCAGTCACTGGATACACAACAATATAGGAGACCCACTTGTTAATAATGGGAACAAAGCATAGCCAGCTGATGGCTCTCTAACAATAGCTAGGGTCAACTGCTAACCTTTTAAGAATAGTAAGGGCCGTCTGATGTCCCTATAAAAATAGGCTTTAAGACTTTCAGAGTCCCTCCATTATAAATAAAACAGGATGTGTCTGAAGTGTCACACCACATTGCCAGATAAGGTTGTAAAATGCTAAAATGAAATTTCCCGGTGAATTCATTGGTCTTAAAAAATAATGTAAAAAAAACAATAGGATCTTTAGTATAAAAAAACAGCATCACCAATTTAACCTCAATGTAATCACATTGTTCAGCTCCTGCACCTCCTCCTCCTCCATCTCCGAAATGTCCACATCAGTCACAAGCTGACAGCGCTGCAGCACTGCCTTGGCCAAGCAGCAACAGGCTGTGCTGAAGATAACTTGCTTAATGCTTAATTGACAAACCACCCAGCGCTGCAGAGTAGCTGAAAGCTGTAACAGCAGCCTGATCTGTGGCTCTCACCGCTTAACATACAGCCAGGCATGGTCGTGTATGACAATGGGCGGAACCTGGTGATGGATAAATGACAGCCGGAGTAGATACGGTTTCCCTCTATGCCAATCCTTTCACCGAGCTAAATACAACTCAGCAAAAAAAAAAGTTGTGGACTGCCTCCGTACCGTCCCTGGCCACATTCACCTGTTCACGTGTTTGTGGTTAGGCAGTCCTTCCCAGTAAGTGCACTGGGGAGGGCACGGGTAGTGTTGTGGGACCCGTGCTTGTGGAAGGCGGAAGCGACACCGGGAGAAACAGTGGCAGCTGGGGACCAAGTATGGACACCCGGCCGTCACCGGCATGAGGTTGTGAAAAGTTTCCGCCTCCATGAGCTTAAAAGGCCATATTTCAAGTGCAAGCAGCTGCCCAGAAATCTGGCAGTCTAGTGTTGCGGCCTCTGGGTGGATGGGTGGCTGGTTGCAAACTTGCACTTGCATTCCAAGGAATGGGGTAGGGACAACTGAACGCTGCACTGGGACAAGGACATGGACAGTGATTGTTGCAAGTCTGCAACGACAGGTGCATGGTGGGAGGCATCTTCGCATGCGCCAAGGATCACTTATGATGGGCACACTTAGGCAGTGACCTGGGAGTCAGAAATGCTTCCAGAGGTCTTCCCCATGCTGTTCCCATGTCTTTTCACCACTGTATGCATGTGTCTGATGTGTCACACCACATGGCCAGATAAGGTTGTAAAATTTAAAATTACATTTCCTGGTGAACGCATTTTTCTTTGTTGAAAGCAATGCAAAAGTGCAAAAATGCATCAAAAACGCTATGTGTGAACATAGCCCAGTGTGTCTTTCTTAAATGGACGTTTCAAGCACAGAGTATGCAGCAACAGGAACGATATGCTAGGACACCAGGCCGGTAAATACCTTGTGTTGCACTCCACAATGACAGCTCCGATCCTTCAGCCCTGGACATCACTCCAGTTACTAAAGCTTTACTATGGCCGCCTCCCAGTCTCCTCCCCTCTGCTGAGGGACTTCTGATGTAGCGCCAATCTTGTCGCTGTATACAGCGCTGATCCACGACAAGCACTTTCGGATCAGGTCTCCTGTCCGGTGAGCACTGAGCGGCATTCTTCACTCGTAGCACCGACTTGTCAGCCCCGGACTGCGTTCCTGTTGCCGTGGTAATCCAAAACAGCCGCCGTCCTCTGTCTCTTCGCTTCCGCTCTTCAGACTTTGGAGTCTCTCCCTTTGTCCAGACCTGCCTCAGCAGCTTGCGCTGTACTGAGCCTAACGGAGACCGATATACAGGAACAGCTGTCTCACAAACGCAGACAGCACAGCGGGGAAAGGTATGCCTAGGAGCAGGGTCACTTAAAAGATAATCAGCTGACTTACTCAGTTATCAGCGCTGTCCTGGATTGCTGTGTGCCACTGCTGCTTCTCCTCCTTTGATGCGACCAGGAATTATTGCAGATTACCCTTCTCTTAATTGTGGGGTCAAGAGTTTCCCTCTGGCTACTTTATGGTCCACAACATTAGAGTCTAAATGACTCAAAGTGAGTATATCACAATGGCGCCAGATGAAGAGGGACTTAACTGCCTGAAGGCTGGGTAAATCCCCAACTGCCGTGCTGAAGCCCAGCCGAGTTTCAGACTAAATATCTACGCCAATATAAGTCCAATTTTATCAGGATTGGTCTCAAAATACTCCTGAGACTTCCTTTTAAGTGCCCAAATAGGTTTTTGTGGGAAATCTTCCTTCTAGTCGCTTGGTGAGTCGCTTTAGAGGTTTGCATGCACGGAGCTTCAGACTTGCCACCTACATCTCCAGACTCCAGGCCACGCCCCCATTGGGAAAGAATTGTGAGCAGCACAATGCAGTTGAGTACCAGCTTCAAAACACCCATCAGTATGCAGGTCAGCCTCCACACATCAAAGCTCAGGAGTGGGCATGGATGTCAGACATCTGTGCCATCCTTCAAAACTTTGAGGACTCCACCAAGATGGGGAGTGGCAATGATGTCACCATCCCGCTTCTGTCTTCTGAAACGCTCGGTCCTCACAATTCAAGAGGAGGCATTGCAGGCGGAGCACGATGAGATGGAGCAAGGAACCATACACTGATTCCACACAGCCCAGCCTCATCTCATCCTAACGCAAATTGGGTGACAATGAGGAAGAGGAGGAAGAACAGGAGCTAGTTTCATGCACTATTGACACTTCTACCCACACAACTGTCATACCATCTGTTTAGTGTGGATGGCCTGAGGAGAGGGATGATGAGGGATGATGATGAGAAGGAGAAGGAGGAGGAGGAGGAGAGCATTGTCAGTCGTCCTCTTGGTGAGTACACGGAAGTCTTGCCTCTTTGCAGTCTGGCACACATGGCAGAGTTAGTGTTACACTGCCTTTCCCGTGACAGTCATGCTGTCCAAATTTTGGGTGACAGTCATTACTGGTTGGTGACACTTCTAAACCCACACTACAAGGTAGAACTTTCTCTCTCTCCTTCCTGTGGCGGAGAGGTCTACTCAAATGTTGCAGTACCAGAAGGCACTTGTTGCGGATTTCAAAAATTTCACATCTGAAAACGCTGGTGACAGAGGTCACAGTTCGTTGGACAACCAAGGAGTACAGGTGAGGGAGACACATACAACACGGCATAGGAACACTGTCAAAGGTGAGGGACAGTTTTCAGACCCTCCCAGCGCACAGGCCCTGATGCTGGGGGTACTCTCACAAGGAGGGAAAAATGTTTGAATATGCTGAAGGAGTACCTTGCCGACCATACCAACGTCCTATGTGATTCCTCTGTACCTAATAATTATCGGGTATCCAAGCCAGAAATGTGGCATTAACTGGCTCTATGCCTTGGAGGTCCTGGCCTGCCCTGATGCTAGCATTTTGTCAGAGCGGGTTTTTAGTGCAGCCGGGAGCATTATGAAAATGCTGACAGGCTGACTCATCAAAATGAACAAGGGCTGGATTGGGCCAGACTTACCACCGGATAATAGCAGCATAAACTCAAATCCAGTGGCATTTTTTGGGGAGGTCTATTCTCATGCACTTCACACCCAGACATGGGTATACGCTTCCTGATTTTGACTATTTTCTTTTGCCCTCCACCACCACATCACCAAGGTGACTGATGCAACTATTTGTTTAACCCTAGAACGCATACCTGGGGCCTCGCAGGCCTGCTACGTTACTTGTTTTCTATTTTCTGCAAGATTACTTTAGTTAGAATTTTGAAACTCTAGGTATTCCTCAGGTATATAGTTGTTAGTAATTTCCAGTTGTTCATATATTTTTATGCTATAGGCATTTTTGTAAAACAGCTCTTTTTTGGGACTACCCCATATTCACATACCTGGGGCCTTTTAGGCCTGTACTTGGTTTACATGTGATCCTCAGTCTTTTTGCCTGTACTGTTACTTAGAAGGAAAACATCGCTTCCGGAAGAAAAAAAACATGGAAAAATATAACAAAAGAGGAACTATATGGTTATATTGCCCTTACTCTTCTAGCAGGGTGTACAAAATCATACAATGTTCCAATCAGAGAATTATTTCTGAACCCTTTTTCAGATCCACACTATAAAGCTACAATGTCAGTCAATAGATTTGAGAATATTCGGAGAAGCCTTCATTTTGATAAGAGAACTCGTCCTGTGAGGTTGGAAACAGATAAATTAGCCCCTATTAGCTACATCTGGAATCTTTTCATCAAAAACTGTACAAAGCTTTACCATTCTAATGACAATGTGACAGTGGATGAGCAACTTCTTGCCTTTAGGGGACGTTGCAAATTCATTCAGTATATGCACAGTAAACCTGCCAAGTATGGCATAAAAATTTTCTGGATGTGTGATTCTACAAGCTATTATGGCATGAATGGTCTGATTTACTCTGGCAAAGAAGCTGATGCTCCAGTCCAGAAAGACCTATGTTCTGACATAGTAAAAAAAACTTGCAGTACCAATTTTCAATTCTGGAAAAAATATAACAATGGACAACTACTTTATCAATCTGGAACTGGGCAAATTTTTGCTTCAGAAAAAACTCACTTGTTGGTACTATGAAGCCAAACCGCCACAAAATTCCTCCAATCATGAAGCACAATCCCAAGCGACCACTTTATGAGAATGTCTTTGGTTTCTGCAATCAAGCGACAATGGTATCTTATAAAGCAAAGAAAGAAAAATCCGTGATATTACTGAGTACAATGCATCATGATGGAAGTATTGACATGGATGACAGGAAACAGAAACCTGAAATCATACTGCATTATAATAAAACAAAAGGAGGTGTGAACAAGATGGATGAAATGATTGGAGAGTATTCGTGCAAGAGGCAGACAAAACATTGGCCTGTAGTCATTTTTTATAATATCCTTGATGTGTCAGCCCTCAATAGCTATATTGTTTATAGTGAAACTCATCCAGAATTCCATGCCAATAGGAAGGACAAGAGACGTCTATTCTTGACGGAACTTTACTATGAACTTTTGACGCCTACCATGATGGAGCAAAGCAACACGAAAAGCTTGCCAAGGCAAATTACGGAAGCTATGATCCGATGTGGTATACATTTTCAGGAACATCCAGAGCCAAGAGAAAAAAAAAGAAAGCGCTATTATATTTGTCCAGCAAAGAAGGAAAGGAAATCTGAGCGTTTATGTACTACTTGTGGACATAATGTCTGCAAGGAACATTCTTCCAAAAAAATGTGAACATTTTTGGGGTAATCAGTAAAGTTGTAAAGGAAAGTTTTTGAAAATAAATATTCCTGCACCATGTTTACTACAACTTTTATATAAAAAACACATTAGACAGACAGACATATATGGCGTTTTAAGCCGGTGCAGTTACTTTTTTTGGTTTTATGCACATAATTATAATGTTTTGAAATATTCACATCTCAAATAAACTTTGAAAAGTATTTCCATTTGAGTTACTCCATGTTATTTGCACACAGGCCTAAAAGGCCCCAGGTATGTGAAAGTGTTGATTTCTATGGTTGCGCGTTCTAGGGTTAAAGATGTTTATGATGCCTGTAGGAATTATTTTGAGGTCTACCGCTAACATTATGCAAGTTATACAGTATGTTCATGTATACCCCCCAGAGGTAAATGTTTTTCAGCCCATGCACTTAGTGCATGGGCCTTACTAGTATAGAAGAGCCACTCCTAAACAATGGTAACAATTTTTTTGAATGAGGACCTCCTCTACATCTTTTTAAAGGGGTATTGGGATGGGTCCAAATTTTTTGCAGCCTTTGCATTCACTGTATAGGCAATAACAGTATAGGAGACCCACTTCCTAATAATGGGAACTTTTTTTTTATTGAGGACCTCCTTTATGACTCTTAAAAGGGGTATTGGAGTGTCCTAATTTTTGGCAGCCATTGCAGTCACTGCATACACATTACCAGCACAGTATAAGAGACCTGCTCCTTTATAATGTAAACATTTTTTTACTGAGGCCCTCCTCTATGTGTCTTTAAATTGGTATTGCAGTTTTTCTAAAATTTAGGCAGCTGTTTCAGTCACTGCATACACAATATAGGAGACCCTCTCCTTAATGGGAATTTTTTTTTTTTTTTTTTTTTTTTTTAAAACAGGCCCTCTATGTCTTTAATGGTGTATTGGGGGATTTTCTCAATTTTGGGCAGGCCTTAGAGTCACTGCATGGGCATTACCACTATAGGAGACCCGCTACTTAATAATGGGAACAAAGCATAGCCGGCTGATGGCCCTTTAACAATATTAAGGGCTGCCGGATAGCCCTATAAAAATAGGCTTTGTGACCGAGTCCCGCTTTCATAAATGAAATGCGGTGTGTCTAATCATGTCTCACACACCACATGGCAAGATAAGGTAGTAAAATGTTAAAATGACATTTACTAGTGAATGTATTTTTCACAGCTAAAAGCAATGCAAAAACGCTTCAAAAACGCTACGTGTGAACATAGCCTAAGGTGTGGAGAAGAATTTTTGGTTTTGGTTACTTATTTTGCCTTCTATACAAGTCATTACCCTGGAAAGGATATTCCTTAACATTTCCCAGGAAAATCCATTTTGGTTTAGTTTTTGTATGTTTTATTGTCAGCCCGTAAAAGTGGCAAAATGCCTTTGACAATGTTGTTGACAGCAGTGACCTGGAAGTCAGAGATGCTTCCAGTTGTCTTACCCATGCTGTACCCATGTCATTTGAGCACTGTTCCCATAGATTAGGGCAATTTTTAGGCCCCCTGCTGACCTTGAGGGTGGGGGTGGGGCGCGGAAAAATGCTCGAGTTTCCCATACTTAAAATGGGCTCATTGCTCGGGTCAAGCATCTGAGCATTTCAGTGCTCGCTTATCACTAGCTACCAACATTTTTTATCATCTTTTTCTTTGTGTACATTTTTGTTGTGCAGTCAAACCCAAAAGTGTTGATGACCTTGAAATTGTTACAGAAAGTTAAGTGTTTCTCCCAGAACATTACTGTAATTTCTCATTTTTCTATGCACCCGTTTAGTTTCTGTGTGTAATAGAACACAAAAAAACTGAAAAAATGCAAATTTGACATAATTTCACATAAAACCCAAAAATGGGCTGGGCAAAATTGACACCCTCAACTTAATTTGGTTGCACATCCTTTGGAATAACTAATTGCAATAAAAAAACACTTCCTATAACCATCAAGTTTCTTATGCCCCTCGATTGGAATTTTGGACCACTCTTTTGCAAACTGCTCCAGGTCTCATGTGAAGGGGGACTTTTCCCAACAGCAATTTTAAGATCTCTCCAAAGGTGTTAAATTGGGTTTAGATCTGGACTCATTGCTGCCCACTTGAGAACTCTGCAGCGCTTTGTTTCCATCCATTTCTGGGTGATTCTTGAAGTATGTTTGGGGTCATTGTCCCACTGGAAAGGTACCAACATTTTTAGCCATGACTATATAATACACGTATACCTTTCAATTCATTTATTGGAACCTGGTTTTGTTTTACCTTAGAATCTTAAATTATTATGACACTATAGTCATTTTCTGTCTGCTTTTATAGCAAGTTCTTCTGTATTGTTGCATGATTTTTATTGATTTTTGAGTAGCAGCCCTTTAAGAACCTTATTCCTTTTTCCACTGGAAATGTTGTGCTCTAACAGTTCTTGGTTAATTTGTTCATGTGTTTCCCTAGCGCAGGGATGTCAAACTCAAATTCAGAGGGCCGAAATTAAAAACTTGGACAAAGCCTACAATTGAGTACATTTTTTCTTACCAAATATAACCATGATGAACCTTTTCATATGGAAACAATCTTAAATGAGTTGTTCCATGAACTAAGTACTTTTAATTATTAGATCTTAGAAAATAAAAACAGTCACAAATGGGGCATACTGTAATATATGTTATGTAAGAGCAGTAAAAGCATATTGTTTAATTGCCTAATTTAATTATGTAATAAAGGATAAAAAAACTTTAATACAGATAAAATGTGATGCCAACAAAAGTGCCCACCCGCCAAATAATAAGATACCACCACAATATATTCCTCCATAGTACCCTCCACACCCATGGTATGACGACCCTACTGTACCCCCCCTCAACCCTCCTGGGCAAAGCATGATGACCCCATCACAGTAGGATTCCCCAACTATGATCCCCACAGCCCTTAACATGTCATATTGGACCCCACAATGTTATCCATACAGTATATGGCCCCACAGTCCTCCATACAGTATAATGGCCCCACATTCATCCATACAGTTTAATAGCCCCTGCATTGCCTTCCATACAGTATAAGTGCCAAATTGTCCTTAATACAGTATAATGGGCCCTGCCTTGCATTCCATACAGTATAATGTCCCCACATAATCCTTCATATAGTGTAATGGGTCCTACATTTCCTTCCAAACAGTATAATAGTCCTCTTGTCAAGGGTGCGTCAGAGGTGACAGACAGTCGTCCTGCAGGGGGTAACAGGAGATCTCTACTTTTGGCATTGCAGACAGCTTCTTAGATAAGAGGCTATCTTAAGGACCGAGCGGCTACGTCTCTTGCTGATTAGCTACCTGGCCTGGGTGTATATATTCCTTGGTGTGTCAGAGGGAGTCACCAGCTACATTCATTTCTACTTGTGAGGCTTAGCAGGAGCAGCACTTCGTCCTTTCTGAAGCTTGAGGCCGTGTGCATATTTGGACTCCTCTAAAGCTAAGCAATTTACCTCTGTTTTGTCTGGTTGTCTATAGTGTTTAGTGGAGGTTGACTAGTGCTCATCTCCTTCCATCCCTAGCTGTAGCCATACGCCATGGAAAGTAGGGTGAGGTACGCATGCGGCGATTGCTGACGAGGCAATATAGGGATGGTAGCGCAGACAGGGTGACGCTAGACCAGACTAGGAGGTCTCCACTTCCCCTAGGGTCTGGGCTTCCTTTCCCCTCTGACGCACTAACCTGGCATGACATTATAGCCGGCCGAGTACATTTTGAAAAGGAAAAAAAACTGAGTTTTTTTCTGTGTTTTAGGGCATGCACCTTTTTTTAGCCTCTCCCCCTTTGGTATGGGTTGAGGTTCAAGAGCACAGGCTGTCTCTGGAGGTGAATGACTTTCGTGGTGAGGTACAGCAGCAGCATCAGCAGCTACAGGTTGCCAATATGGGGGTCTCTGCAGGTAGGCCTGTCCAGCCTTAACCCAAGGTTGCCCCTTCTGGACAGGTTTTTAGGAGGTAGGGAAAAAGTTTTTTGTATTTAAGGAGGCATGCAAATTGTATTTTAAACTTCGTCCCTACACCTCCAGTAATGAGAAGCAACGGGTTGGTATTAGGATCTCTCTATTGCAGGGCGATCCTCAGTCATGGGCGTTTGTTACTGCAGGACTCTGTCTCCAGTCTGTCGAGAGGTTTTTTGGAGCTGTGGCCCTCACCTATGATCACCCTGACCGCGTCGCCTTGGCCAAGTTCTAGGCTATGTGGCTTTCAGCAGGGGATTCGGTCAGAGAAAACACAGTTCGGAATTCCGTAAAAAGCAAAACCGGAAAAAAAATCTGTGCTTCTTGACAGTGGAGTCGGAGTCAGCATGGATGATGAGTTTGTGAAAACTCATGGTCTTGCTTGCGGTGCTTTAGCTGAACCTATTCCCATCTTTGCCATTGACTCGGTGCCACTTGCACAGAAAGCATTTACTCAGATTGTACATAATGTAAAACTGAGGGTGGGGTCAGTTCATTGTGAAATAGTCCCTTGCTATGTCCTGGACAATCTTCCCACTCCGATTGTCCTGGGTATACCTTGGCTTGTTAAACAATCCGTTGGTGGATTGGCAAGCCGGGTAGTTTATTTAATGGGGAGATTACTGCCATGAGAACCATCAAGATATTTCCATTGCTACCGTCTATGGAAATATTACCTGCTTTTCTGTCTGGTTTTGAGGACTTTTTTTATGAGAAGGGGTGTCAGGATTTACCTCCTCATCGTGCTTATGACTAAGACGGGGTCTGATTTTTCCAAATTGTCAGATGCTTCCCTCCAGGATTTTTCTTCCTTAAAGAATCATTTTGCCACTGCACCTATACTCAGTCAACCCGATGTTTCTCAACCCTTTATTGTGGAGGTCGATGCTTCAAATGTCAGGGTTGGGGCTGTGTTGTCTCAGGGTTTTTCCCCTGGTAAATGGCATCCATGCGCCTTCTTTTCTAAAAAATAGTCTTCGGCTGAGAGAAATTATAGTAATAGTGAACTTAATGCGATCAAATTGGCGTTCGAGGAATGGTGACACTGGTTGGAGGGGTCTGTCCATCCTATTACTGTTATTACTGACCATTAGTGTTGAGCATTCCGATACTGAAATATCGGGTATCGACCGATATTCGCGGTATCGGAGTTCCAATACTGAGTTCCGATACTTTTAGAATATCGAATACCGGAATCGGAAGTTCCCATAATGCCTGCGCTCTGCAGTGTCTCTGAAGGATGACAAGCTGGATGGCAGCACTCAGCTTACTGTACTTATTTAGTGTTAAAGGATTTATTTAAAAAAATAATAGTGTTTTCATGCACCTCTCTTTAAAAAAAGCCCGCCGGCAATTCAGCAGCGGCATACACCGGTACCAGACAATTTACAACTGAAAGAATAGAGCATCAAACAGATTAGATAGATAGAAACATGTCAGTCACATATATAAGAAGTACAGTGACAGTGTTGCTTACTGTACTTGTCATTTAGTGTAAAGTATTTATTAAAAAAAAATAATAGTTTTCATGCACCGTCTCTTTAAAAAAGCAGGCCGGCAATTCAGCAGCGGTATCCGACAATTTACAACAGAAAGAATAGAGAATCACACAGATTAGATAGAAAGAAACATGTCAGTCACATATATAATAAGTAAAGTGACTGTGTTGCTTACTGTACTTGTCATTTAGTGTTAAAATAAAGGATTTATTTTTAAAAAATTGGCGTGGGGTTCCCCGTTATTTTAGGCTCTAGCGGAGGTTAAGCAGACAGCTGGGGTAGATGTTTGAAGCCTGGGAAGGGGGTAATACCCATGGAGCTTCCCAGGCTGGGGGCTGATACTAATAGCCCAGGAAGAGTGCCATGAATATTGGCCCCCTCCCAGGCTAGAAACACCAGCCATCAGCCGCCCCAGAAATGGCGCATCCATAGGATGCGCCAATTTTGGCACTTAGCCTCGCTCTTCCCACTGCCCTTTAGCGGTGGCAGTGGGGTAATAGGGCTGGGGTTGATGTCAGCTTATAATGCCAGTTGATATCAAGCCCAGGTTAGTAATGGAGAGGCGTCTATAAGACACCCCCATTACTAACCCCATAGTCAAAGTTAAAACACCCCCACAAACACCCAGAATAAAGTCCTTTAATTGAAATAAAGACACAATTCTTTATTGTTATAAATTAAACCATACTTACCATCACGCCCATTCCAGCTGAAGCCAACGATCTCCTGCAATAAAAGTAAATAAAGCAACATCATCCTTACCTTTCCATGGTTCCCACGACGGCTCCAGCTCTGCTGCATTCACATGACAGGGTGGACCGCAGCAGAACGCTGCCATCCAGCTTGCCATGCCGCAAACACTGAGAAGCTCAGGCATGCTTGCGCTCCTCTGTGTCTGGCTGTGACGGCATCCAGATGAGCGTAATACATTCTACATTATTCTTAGTTGTTTTCCTTCATGTAGAATTAACCTACAAGGAAAGAAAGGGTTTATTTTTATTCCGATATTTGTGTCCCATTGACTTGCATTGGTTTCCGGTATCGGAATCGGCGATATCCGATACTTTTTTGGCATCGGTCCGATCCAATCTGATATTTCCTGATATCGAAAGGTATCGCTCAACACTACTGACCATAAGAATCTGTCATATCCTCAGTCAGCTGAACATCTCAACCCTAGGCAAGCCAGATAGTCCCCATTTTTTACTAGGTTCAATATTGTTGTCACTTTTCATCCAGGGGTCAAAAATGTCAAGGCTGATTCTTTGTCACAGAGCTTCCCTGGTGGTTGTGACCATGAGAACCCTACCCCGATATTACAGAAAGGGGTAGTCATTTCGGCTCTTTATCCTGAACTGGAGGGTGAGGTGTTGGAAGCTCAGGGGGACACCCCTCCCTCCTGCCCTTTAGGAAAGTTATTTGTACCATCTGATCTGCGCCGCAAAGTAATCAAGGAACATCATAACTCTGTGCTAGCTGGGCATCCAGGTGGAAAGGCAACCGCAGACCTCCTCTCGTTTTTCATGGCCGGGGTTGCATCGGGATGTTATTGAACATGTAACTGCTTGTAGTATTTGTGCACGTTCTGAGGTTTCTCATACCCGTCCGTCTGGTACTCTTTCACTACCTATCCCTAGCAGGCCATGGAAACTTGTCCATGGATTTTATTACTGACCTACCGGTTTCTGCAGGCAAAATGGTGGTTTTGGTGGTTCAGTAAAATGGTTCACTTTGTCGCATTACCTGCACCTCCCAATGCCAAGAAACTTACTCAGGTGTTCATATGTTCATAAATGAGATTTTGAAGCTTCACAGGGTTCCCTCCGATGTGGTGTCTGATTGGGGGACCCAGTTTGTTTCAAAGTTCTTGAACGCATTCTGTTCTCAACTGTGGGTGCAGCTGTTTTTTCCTCTGCCTTCCACCCTCAGTCGAATGGTCAGACCAAGCGTGCCATTCAGAACTTGGAGACATACCTCAGGTGTTTTGTCTCCGAAAATCAGGAGGATTGGGCATTTTACATCAATAATCATAGTCAAGAATCCACTGGCAGGTCACCGTTCCTCGGTGCATATGGTTATCATCTACAGTTTGGTACCTTCAGTGGGGGAGGAGCTTCAATAGTTCCTGAGGAATGGTTTGCTTGGTCACTCTCCTTGGTATGGCAGGGAGTTCTGTGTAAATTAAAGACCATGGGAGACCAGTATAACCTAGTAATGAGCAAGTGTATTCGTTACTATTCACACGGATCATACGGTTTTCGGGTTACTCATTCTGCGAGTATTTGTGTACTAGCCTCGCTATATTCGGATGTCCCGGCCTGCAGTTTTGGCGCCTCCTTTGCAGCCACTAAACATGCTGGGCTTTTAGCCAATCACAGTAATGCCGCAGACATCTTGGTTGTGGCATTACTGTGATTGGCTGGCCGCCCAGCGTCATAAGGTCTATTTAAGCCCTCCCGCAGCCATTTTGTGCACATTGCATCTGGAGCCTGCATTGTAATAGCCTAGGGAGAGATAGCTGAGCTGCTAGGGAGAGCGTTTAGGCCTCTTGATAAAGCAAAAGACCTTTTAAGGTCTACCTGCAGTATATACTAGTTCTGTGTTTAAAGGAGCTGCTCACTAGCTCCATAATACCACAATAAAATAGCTCTTTTCAGAGCTGAAGGCATAGAAAAAAGTCAGTACAGGGAGGGAGAGGTTAAAGTGTTCTTCCAGTGTCCATCTTAAAACAGCTCTTGTCAGAGAAAAAGCAATATTTTTCCAGCACACACAGAAGTAGCATTTTGTGCTGCCTTTTTTTTAGCACCGGTCTATTTTCCCTGCTGTTTTAGGGGTCAGAGCCTGGCTTCTGCTGTCCACATTAGTCCACTTAAAAATGCGTTTGGTCACCTACGCAAAGCAGTAGTCCAAACATTTCCTACTGCCTACCAAGCACGCAGCAGCCCATTTTAACCACTATTTTGGCTGTGTCAGCTAGCTTTGCTTGTGCCATCAACATCTGAAAAACTGTCAACAAAACTGAAAATGCCAAAAAAGCCTGTTAAGGGACGTGGACGTGGTGTGCGAGAAGGCACTCAGTCTTTGTCAGGTCAGAAGAAGCTTGATGCATCCACTATGTTCCTGGAAAAATTTCCCAGTCTAGAACGTAAACATGTGTGGAAGCTAGAAGAGCAAGAGCAGATTCTGTCTTGGATAGCAGACAAGGCCTCTACACATTTGTCATGCAACAAATCTTCCATGACCACACAGTCTACTGTGGATACACAAAAGGCTGGCCCATCCAATCCTGAAGTTGGTTCTCCTTCCTCTCGCCATTATCAGTCACAGGAGACCTATGACTCCAAGCTCGGCCACTCCAAGGATCTGTTTGGTACGTATCCTTTGGTTGGCTCTAGCCTATCACCGTGCAACATTGAAGAGGGACAGGAGGAGGTGGAGTGCGTTGATGCTTAAGTGTTTGAGGACCTGCGGCCAGAAGAAAGCCACTTGGCAGAACATCATTTACTGTCTCCAGAGGTGGAGGCTGGTGAGACAGTTGCCATCAGGTAAGCTTACAATGTCAATTGGGAAGGAGGAGGAGATGGAAGACGAGGTGGTCGATGATGAGTCCACTGATCTGACCTGGACCGTTGGCATTCATAGTCAAGACAGCAACACAGAGGAAAATGGATATGTAGCACCAACAGGCACCAAGGGGTCGTAGTTAGCCCTGAGTGAGAACTGGGTCAACTGTTCCCAAGAGCACCCCAGTTGTGCCCCAGCAAGGGGCGATCAGCTGCTGTGTGGAATTTTTTTTCTGAAAGTCCTTCAGAGAAAAACATTGTAGTCTATAGCATCTGCCATACCAAGTTGAGCAGAGGCCAGGGCAAAGGCAACCTAAGCACCACCAGTATGCAAAACCACATGGCAGCCAAGCACCCCAGTAGGTGGGTGGAATACCAGGGTACCAAATCTGCGGGTCAAACCAATTGCATGTCAACTGGGCTATGCCCTTCAGAATCTGCTGTTCTGGAAGCAGGCATTGACACTTTGTTTACAATCTGTGGTTCCTCACATACAACAAACATCAACCACATCCACTTCCTTGTCCCAGCAAAGCATCCAATTGTCCATGCCTGAGACCTTGGAAAGAAAGCGTAAATATCCAGCCATGCACCCACAGGCACATACTAAACTCGCACATTGCCAAATTGCTAGCTGTGGAGATGTTGCCGTTTAGACTTGTGGCAAGTGTCTTTCCATGATCTCTTGGCTGTCCCACGATACAGTGTTCCCAGCCACCACTATTTTGCCCGGTGTGCCTTCACTGCGTTACACAAGCATGTGTTAAACAATTTGAACAGTGCTCTCACCAACGCAGTAGCCAGGAATGTCCACCTAACAGACACCTGGACAAGTTGTTGTGGACAGGGACGATACATTTCTGTCACAACACACTGGGTGAACCTGGTGGAGGGTGGGACAAAGGCGCAAACGGGAACATCACACATCCTACCCACACTAACAATAGCAGGACCAACTTCTGTCAGTGTTTCCGCCTCTTCATATTCTACTTCCTCTCTCCCCTCCTGCTCCTCATTCTCTGCTGAATTACCCTCCCCATCACTGCCAAGCTGGGACCTGTGCAGCAACGCATCAGCAAAGCAGCAACACTCTCTGCTGAAGCTGATCTATTTAGGTCAGAAAGCACACTGCAGCAGAGCTGTGGCAAGCTTTAAAACAGACCGATCAGTGGCTCTCCCAGCTGCACCTCCAACCCAGTCTGGACGTCTGCAATAATGGGCATAACCTGGTTGCGGCTTTAAAGGTTGGCAAGCTGGTACACGTGCCATGTATGACTCATGTGCTGAACCTAGTTCAGAAATTTCTGAAAACTTACCATGACTTTCCGTACCTACTTGAGAAGGTGCGCCATATTAGCGCCCATTTCTGCCATTCCTCT
This sequence comes from Phyllobates terribilis, assembly GCF_046119375.1. Lineage (NCBI taxonomy): Eukaryota > Metazoa > Chordata > Amphibia > Anura > Dendrobatidae > Phyllobates > Phyllobates terribilis. The sequence goes on along the minus strand of NW_027362761.1, from coordinate 52,514,471 downwards.
ACCACTTTTGCTGCTCTTACAGTGCTGCAAAGCGCTTGAATTTGCCAAGTCACAGACTCATTTGCGACCTGCCCATGCAGTGGAACTCCACCTATCATATGTTGGCAGCAGAGGGCAGTAGCTGAATACCAGCTTCAGCATGCCTGTCAGACTGAGTCAGCCACCACACAACTGTCAAGTGGGTGTGTATCGCTGACATTTGTGAGGTTCTTGAGAACTTTGAGTACTGCACCAACCTCGTGAGCAGTGATCAGGCTATTTATTATCTGCTGTGTCTCTTGAAATAATCACTGCATAATCTCAAAGAGGAAGCTTTGAGTGCTCACACGTTGGTATGGAGCCATATTTCCTAATGGGTGTTTCTGCCCAGCACATATTCTGAAGCAATGGTGGTGACTGTGCAGGTGGTGACAGTGACATTGGTGAGTCAGCATGAGGAGAGGAAGGGTACTTTCTACTGTTTGGGACACAGAACATTTGCATTTTTGTAGCTTGGCCCACATAACACAGTTCATGTGTAAAGGTCTGTGGCAAGACCCTCGCGTGATACACATTTTATCCAATAACCTATACTGGTTGGCCACCTTTTTCAATCCGCAGTACAAGGAGAAATTTCCTTCTCTGCTTTTGGAGTCACCAAAGAGTTTTACAATGGAATCGTTCAAGAGGGCCATTGTAGATCAGTTGCTGAGAACATTACCCTCAGACAATGCTGGTGGCATAGGTACTGGCTGTTTTCAACGCCAAGGGATAATTAGGAGAGACACGAACACCAGCTCCAACAGAGGTGGGGGGAAAATGTGCACAAATTGGGCAATTTCCAATAAACCAGCAAAACAGCAAGGGCTATCTGTGCCTGAAACAATGCAAAGGAGGGATAAAATGCAGAACATGGTCAAGGGGTACTTAAGTGACCATAAGTGTTTCTTTTCTGACGCTTCAGTTCCCTTTAATTATTGGGTGTCTAAGCTGAACACTTGGCCTGACCTCTCCTTACATGCCTTGGAGGTGCTGGCTTGCCCGGCTGCTAGTGTGGTGTCAGAGCGTGTTTTCAGTTCTGCTGGGGGAATTATCACTGATAAGCGCACACGCCTCTACACGGAAAATGCAGAGAGACTTTCTCTGATTAAATTAAACAAGGACTGGATATCTCCCCAGTTTGTAATATGACAGCAAGCAAACCTAAGTTCACCAAAAATGCAGATTCATGCTACTGCTGTTAACATCACCCCCTTCCCATTAAAACCCGTTTCCTCCCTTAGTCAACCATGACTCAGCCCATAGGGATAATTTTTACAAGGCCTATGCACATTCTGCAGTGGACAAACTAAGACAGTATTACTACTCCAGCCCAACTACTATTTGTGATTGGAGGCCCTTGGGATGGTGGCTACCTATGTCAGCCATGACTCAGCCCATAGGGCTCATTTTTACAAACCCTATGCACATTGTGCAGTGTACATATCTGGAATGTACAGTGATCCTACCAAACTAATATTTGTCATTGGAGGCCCTTGTCACAGGTTGTGACACATTGTGACTGAGATAGGGGATACATATTCAAAAGAAATTTACACTGACTTGACCGACTGATGGCCCTCTGAAAACTTTAATTGATGGCCGCAACTACTACAGTGCGCCATCATAGATAATGTTTGACAAGAGAGGCCCTTGTCACGAAATCTCCATGCACCTATGACAGCCCCCAGGAGTAATTTTTGGTAATCCGATGCACATTCTGCACTGGACCAAGTAGTACAGTATCAAGAAGTCTTCTCTTCCTATATAATCTGTGGAATATTGACAATCAAAATCTGAGCCACTTGAAGAAGCTTCCCCAACCCATCCTGGAGGGGGGCACCACATATCCTTTGTCCTTTGACTTGCACAAGTGATATATTTGAGCTGGTCATCCAGTTAACTAGTGCAGCTTTTTTTTCCCGGTTCAGAGTTCAACAATACCTGAGGATCGCAGGCCGCACTCACTGCTACCTTCTAGTATTCCATGTCTCCAGGCTTTTTTCTCTGTAGTCTCTACCCTTATATAAGTTAATAGAGTGAGGGCCCTACAGTATGAATAAGTGAGGGCACTCAAATGTATTGTACAAAAGAGGGACCTCCAAAATCTCAAGAGGAGGGTACTTTAAAATGTATGTTACAAGGCCACACAAGGGCTCACTAAACTGCTATTATGCCTACTGCAGGGCCTCTGAAAATTTGAATTTAGGGCATCACATGGTGGTGGTGGAGGAGGAAATAGAACTGTGGTTTTCCTTTTCCACGGTTCTAAAAAATTTTTATTACCCTTTTTCCATTGATAGTGCGAGTGTAAGCTAATTTACTTCATTTACAATGGGAAAGGAGCGTGGCAAGGGACGTGGAACTGGACCTTCTGGTGATTGTGCGTGTAGAGGATGGGCCAAGGTGAAAATGTGACAACCAACAGCCACATCTTCTCGCTCCCACTTCTTGACCAAATTACTAGGGAAGCACACTACAACACCAGTATTGCGAACTGATCAGTGTGAACAGGTTATTAATTGGATAGCAGATAATACTTCCAGTTACCTGGGCACCACAACCTCCGGTCTGTCTTCCACACGGTCAACTCTTAGTAGCCGTGAGTCTCGACCGCATACTCCTCCTCACCCTGATGCTCCTTCCTCCCACCATGCCGAGTGTCGTCCGACAGCAAGTGATCCCACACTTGGACACTCTGAAGAGCTGTTCACTGGTCCATTTCCATATTTGTGCCCCTCGCCTGCTCTGCTTGAAGTGGTGGAAGAGGAGATCCCATGTAGCGATGCCCAAATATTTGAACAGCCACGGCCAGAGGAAGTCGACGCTGGCAATTTGTCACAAGAGGTGGATGATGACGAGACACAATTGCCAGGAAGTGAGGAGGAGGATCGTGGTGCGCAAGTGGAAGAGGAGGAGGTGGTGGATGATCTAGAAACTGACCCAACGTGGCAGGAGGACACGCAGAGTGAGGCCAGCAGCACACAGGGGGAGGGAGGCAGAGTACCCCAACAGGCAGGAAAAAGCAGTGTGGTGGCCACACACAGAAGGCGGGCAACAGTTCCCTGTAACACCAACACGAGGGAGGTTGCCAGTACAACCGGTAAGTCTTCCAGAGTCTGGAATTTTTTTAAAGACTCTGCTGATAACCCCAAATAGGCCTTCTCTACCACCTGCCATGCCAGCAACAGCAGGGGTGACAAAACTACCAGCCTGACCACCACCAGCAAGATCAGGCACATGGCAGCAAAGCAACTGACTTTGTGGGGGCGAACACCAGGGTCCACAACCAGTGTCAGCGGGTGTCACCACTGCTTCTTCCACTGTTGTGCATGTAATAGAACTCCTTGTTGTGCGTGCAAGGCAATACCCTGTCCATGCTGCATGCAAAGATGCCCCCTCTTCTCAGTCTTCACTTGTTATGGCAGTTTCTCAAGAAACCACATCAACGTAAAAGTCCTACCGCAGCGTTCAATTGTCCATACCCCAGAGCTTTGAACGAAAGTGCAAATTCGCAGCCAACGCCCCACAGGCCACAGTCCTAAATTCGCACATTTCACGACTGTTTGCATCGGAAATGCTGCCTTTTAGGCTGGTGGAGACGGAATCCTTCCGCAACCTTATGGCGGTGACAGTCCCTCGGTACTCTGTCCCCAGCTGACACTATTTGGTTTTGTGTGCCATCCCCACACTACACAAGCACGTGTCCCAAAACATCTGCCGTGCCCTCAACAACGCAGTTACTGGG